>NC_057863.1:454386100-456786100 GCF_019393635.1 Dromiciops gliroides
GCAATATTCTCCAATACAGCCAGAACCAGATTAAAATGTAATTGGGAAATATCTAACAAAATAAATAAAAAATACAATAGAACATAGATGATGTTAATTTGTTTTCTAAGGCAATATGCTACCATTTGAGAGCCTTCTTTGCAGTTTAGTGGCCCCCATTTCTATTTAAGTTTGACAGCACTGATTTATATTTACTGTTTTAAATATTACAATCTCTCAGTACTATTATGAAAATAGTTTTGACCTCATAGATCCTCTGAAAAGATCCCCAGACACTTTGAGAACTACTGTTGTGAATTAAGAGTCCCAGGATATCCATCAGACAGTTTTTAGATATTCCCCAAATTAATAATCTTTTGTGCCAGACTCATTGCTACTCAGCCTAGAAATTATACTGACACCCAAAAGAATTCAACTAACCAAAATGTATAAAAGGCCTGTAGCTCATACCTTCCCTTGGTGCTGAAATGGGCCTGTCCCTAACCAATTAGAAAATAAAACTAAAACAAGCAATTAATATTAGTAGGGAAAACAGGAAAAATAATAAGGAAAGACCAAGTTTCTTTCCTCAAAGGAAAAGCACTCAGGTGAACCTCAAAGATGTATCTATATAATAATACATTCTGAGAGGTCTCTCTTAAGCTGTCCTAATTCCTATCATAAGGGAATAATTTCTCCAAAAATAAAACTCATGTCTATGAGATGCACTAACTTGTTCCTTGCTAAGACAAGTCTAACTCCACCTCCCCCCCCAAAAAAAAACCCCAAACCCAAACCAAAATAAAATACTGTGAACTCTCAAGATCTATAGGACTCTTACCAAAAGGAATCTGTTACTTGCAATTGACTGAAAATTGAGCGTTCATACTCAGGTGAAAAATCAATTTCCCCCATGGATCCCTGCAGCACATAGGTCAACTGGAGATCCCTGACAAAAATGTATCCAATAGATCCCTGGAGTTCATAAGATGATCTGAGATGAATTGTCCTCACTCATCCCATGATAGGGCAAAATAAAAAAACAAAGTTTTTTTAAAATTTAGATGAGTCCCCATTATATGTGGTTCCTAAAAAGGAGATTGAGGGCTTAAAGTTAACTGAAATTCAACACAGATTCAAAATGAGTACCTAAGATATAGCCCATAGCCCAGGCTGCCCAAATCTTCTGGGCTTGCATATGTAGGGTTTCATCCTGGGGACTGATCCAAGAGAGTGATTTTCTGTTTGGGGCTCATTGCTTTCACCTGGAGTTACTTTAGAAAAATTCTCTTAAATAAAGGTATAGCTTTTGTCTAGTTTTCCCTAAATATGGATAAAAGGTATCCCCAGGTCCTATATAAAGAATTAATGTAATAAACAACCTACATTTTACCCCATAGAAAGTACAGACAATGCAAAGGGTACACAGGAGCCCAGAAATAAATACAGAAAATCTATAAATCATTCAAACATATCCAAAAACATCCCATGTAAGGTGGTATCTTTTGAGGGGATGCTTTCTCTATCAGTATTGAATCACTGTAAATGTGGTAAGTGGCAAAGTCTAGATTTCTTGTTTCTTTGAGTCACTGGCCCCTTATACTGCACTTCTAGCCTCAGTGTCCATGTGGGCCTTTATTTTTCCAAAAGGCAATGTTGTCTGGGAAAACTATCTCTAGAAGACCGGGTTTCTCTGGAATTTGGAAACTCTTGAACTTGTGCTTACCCTTGAGGAAACCAGAAGGTAATTTGATTCTGTCAAAGAAGTCTCCCTTCTCTGGCTAGGAGAAAAGCTCCCAGGTTTTTGTTACTTAAAAGATCTTAATCTCACCTTCTTTGCCTCTACTTAGCATCGCCCACCAACTTTGCCCTTGGGCAGAGAGGTCTATCACATCAATCTTGTGTGCTTCTGTAAGAACTTAAATCACCCTAGGGACTGTCATCTCTTGGACTGCTAAAATACTCTATCAGGTTTCTGGTCTACAACCTGTACTTAGAAAGCACAATTAGTTCCCATGTGTCCCAATTCTGGGCAGCCCTTGTTCCAGAGGGGAGAAGACTGGGTGAAATGATATGATCCCTCCCCACATCAATTTAAATAGAATACAGCCCTGATCTACTGTGAACTGCTCTGTCTTCTAACATGGAAGAGGTCAAAAGATAAAAAGAGAAGTTAAAAGAAAAAAAAAAAGAATTGGTCTTGCAGTTCATTTTTGTAGACCACGAGCACACGCAACTTTTCCAGTTAAATTCTGTTCCCTTGATTTCCCACCAGCCAATCATCTCCAGGGACTAGAAGCCAATCAGAAGTTGTGTTTGTCTTATTTGGGGGGGGGGAGTGCAGGTCAATGAGGGTTAAATGACTTGCCCAGGGTCACACAGCTAGTGTCAAGTGTCTGAGACTGGATTTGAACTCAGGTACTCCTGAATCCAGGGTGGGTGCTTTATCCACTGCACCACCTAGCTGCCCTCCAATGAAGCAGTCTGTTTGTCCTATTTTTTTAAAAGTCAATGGTTTTAAAAGGAATTAGAATAGGCAAGGAGGAAACAAAACTATCACTCTTTGCAGATGATATGATGGTATACTTAAAGAATCCTAGAGAATCAACTCGAAAATTACTTGAAACAATTAACAACTTTAGCAAAGTAGCAGGATATAAAATAAATCCATATAAATCATCAGCATTTCTATACATGACCAACAAAGTCCAGCAGCAAGAGATAGAAAGAGAAATTCCATTTAAAGTAACGGTGGATAATATAAAATACTTGGGATTCTACTTGCCAAAACAAACCCAGGAACTCTATGAACACAACTACCAAGCACTCTTCACACAAATCAAATCAGATGTAAATAATTGGAAAGATATCAATTGCTCACGGATAGGCAGAGCTAATATAGTAAAAATGACAATACCACCTAAATTAATTTACTTATTCAATGCCATGCCAATCAGACTACCTAAAAATTATTTTATATAGCTAGAAAAAATAATAACATAATTCATATGGAAAAACAAAAAATCAAGAATATCCAGGGAAATAATGAAAAAAAATTCACAGGAAGGTGGGTTAGCGGTACCAAACCTGGAGCTTTACTATAAAGTGGCAGTCATCAAAACTATCTGGTACTGGCTAAGAAATAGAGTGGAGGATCAATGGAATAGGCTAGACTCAGGAAACACAGTAGTAAATGACACTAGTAATGTAGTGTTTGATAAACCCAAAAACTCCAGCTTCTGGGATAGGAACTCAGTATTTGACAAAAACTGCTGAGAAAACTGGAAGATAGTATGGCAGAAATTAGGCATACACCAACATCTTACACCTTATACTAAAATAAGGTCAAAATGGATACATGATTTAGACATAAGAGGTGATACCATAGGTAAATTAGGAGAGAAAGGAATAGTCTACCTTTCAGATATTTGGAAAGGGAAACAGTTTATGACCAAACAAGAGATAGAGAATATTATAAAATGCAAAATGGATGATTTTGATTATATTAAATTTTAAAAAATTGTACAAACAGAAGCAATGCATCCAAAATTAGAAGGGAGGCAGAAAGCTGGGAAACAATTTTTGTGGCCAGTACTTCTGATAAAGGCCTCATTTCTAAAATATATAGGGAACTAAACCAAATTTATAAGAATCCAAGTCATTCCCCAATTGAGAAATGATCAAAGGATATGAACAGGCAGTTTTCTGATGAAGAAACCAAAGCTATCTATTCCCATATGAAAAAATGCTCTAAATCTCTAATGATTAGAGAGATGCAAATTAAAACAACTCTGAGGTACCACCTGACACCTATCAGATTGGCTAAAATGACAAAAAAGGAAAATAATAAATGTTGGAGAAGCTGTGGGAAAATTGGAACACTAATGCATTGTTGGTGGAGCTGTGAATGGATCCAACCATTCTGGAGAGCAATTTGGAATTATGCCCACAGGGCTATAAAGCTGTGCATACCCTTTGACCCAACAATACCACTTTTGGTTCTTTTTCCCAAAGAGATCATGGAAAGGGGAGAGGGACCCACATGTACAAAAAAATTTATAGCTGCTCTTTACGTGGCGGCAAGGAATTGTAAGTTGAGGGGATGCCCATCAATTGGGGAATGGCTGGACAAGTTGTGGTATATGAATGTAATGGAATACTATTGTGCTGTAAGAAACGATGAGCAGGAGGAGTTCAGAGAAACCTGGAGGGTCTTGCGTGAGCTGATGATGAATGAGATGACCAGAACCAGAAGAACATTGTACACAGTACCATCAACATTGTGTGTTGATCTACTGTGATAGACTATATTCTTCTTGCCAATGCAATGAATGGTACAGAAGAGTTCCAAGGAACTCATGATAGAAGAGGATCTCCAAATCTAGGAAAAAAAAAAAAGAACTGTGGAGTATAGATGTTGAATGAACCATACTATTTCTTTTGTCTTTGGTGCTGTTGTTTTTCTATTTTAAGGTTTTTCATAATTGCTCTAATTTTTCTCTTATAACATGACTAATGCAGAAATATGTTTAATGTTATTATATATATATATGTGTGTGTATACATACATACATATATATATATATATATATATATGTATGTATATATATATATATATATATATATATATATAAAACCTATATCAGATTATCTGCTGTCTAGGGGAGGAGGGAGGGAGGAAAGGGAGGGAGAAAAATCTGTAATTGGAAAGCTTGTATAAACAAAAGTTGGGAACTACCTTTACATGTAACGGGAAAAAAATAAAATACTTTATTACAAATTTTTTAAAAGTCAATGGTTTCTCTTTGGGGAGGTGGCTTCCTGACAAAGGCTCCTGCCCTGAATACTCATGAAATTGATAGATCAAATTGACATCTGATAAGATTCCTTTGAAAATTCCTTCTAAGACATAATACAGAAAATAATAAGTAATGCTAAACAGCATAAGTTAAATGCCAAAGGAGCACTACAAATAACAAATGCTACAGGAGTTCAGAACAGAGGACAATAACTGATCTCAAGAAGATGAATGGAAGAAGAGGCTTCGTAGGGGAAGCATAATTTGATCTGGGCCTTGAAGAAGGAGTAGGACTTGAAAAAAATATATAGGAAGGCATTTTAGAAATTCAGTTCCATTCAACCATTTGATGTGAGCAAACATAGTAAGAAACAGCCATATGCCTGGTGTTAAGGGGGGCAGGGGAATGAATTGACCCTTAGAATTTATCTTGAACAAGACTGACAAATAAGATTACAGAGTTAAAGGCCAGATTATGCTGAGCCTTTAATGGCAATGGTCAGTGGATTGTTACTGAAAGTTTTTTAATGGCATGTGTGTAATGATGGGCTGTTTTTTAAAAACATTTTTATTTAAAGTTTTGAGTTCCAAATTCTATCCCACCTTCTCCCTCCCCCCTTCACGAGACAGTACACAATCAGATATAGGTTATACATGTGCAATTATGTAAAACATTTCCATATAAGTAATTTTGTACAAGAAGACTTGAATAAAAAGAAAAAAATGAAAGAAAGTGAAAAATAACATGTTTAGTCTGTATTCAAACAATATCAGTTCTTTCTCTGGAGGATACTTTTCTCGTAGTATGATTCATGATTAGTCCTTTGGGATTGTCTTGGACCACTGTATCACTGAAAATAGCTAAGTCATTCACAGTTCTTCATGGAACAATATAGCTGTTACTGGTTACAATGTTCTCCTGGTTCTGTTCACTTCATTATGCATCAGTTCATATAAGTCTTTCCAGGTTTTTCTGAAATCATCTTGCTTGTCATTTCTTATAGCACAATAATATTCCATTAAAATCATATAGCACAGCTTGTTTAGCCATTCCCCAAATGATGGGCAAACCCTCAATTTCCAATTCTTAGTCACCACAAAAAGAGCTGTTATAAATATTTTTTGTACAAATAGGTCCTTTTCCATTTTTGTTTTCATGTCTTTGTGATATAGACCTAACTGTAGTATGGCTGTATGAAAAGATATTCACAGTTTTTTTGCTCTCCAGAATGGTGGGACCCATTTACAACTCCACCAACAGTGCATTACTATCCCAGTTTTCTCATATCCCTCCAACATCCAACATTTTCCTTTTTTGTCATATTAGCCAATCTGATAGGTATGAAGTGGCATCTCAGAGTTGTTTTAATTTGCTTTTGTCTAGAAAACTTTTAATATGACCATAGCTTCGATTTGTCTGAAAACTGTTCATATCCTTTGACCATTTATAATGATGTTTTTTAAAAAGATTTTTATTGCAACAGTGTGTGAAATTGATGGGATTGGGGAAAGGCTTCAAGAATGGGAGATATCTACACCATAGGGTAGTCTTTGCCTGGAATGCTATTCCAGATAGTGGGGAACCTATTCTCTTTATGTGTAAAGTTCTAAAAAAAAAAAGCCATCTGAAAGTTGAGCTCCATAGCCCACTCCCTCTTTCCCTCTTTAGATTATATATATCACAAAAAAATTTTAGGAGCACACTTTAAAGTTTTACCAGTATTACTTTAACTGTTCATTCTGAAACAATGTCCTACACTGAAATCTTTTAAAAATCATTTTTATTGAAAACCCAACCATTTAAAGAGAAAGGCCTGATCAATGAAGGAAGGACTTTTCCCTGAAGTAATTATTACAGTGATTTATGAGAAGGAAGATTTTTTATTAATTCAATTAATAGAAGTACTTCTTAAATTCACCAACTACTGATCATCTGCCACATATGAATATATAAGCCCAAGAATCCCAGGAGTTGCAATATCCCCAGACCACAGTTTTGTTTCCAGCCTAACCCCCACCTCCATCATTCCAAGAACTCTTCTCCCTCACACCCCAGGACATATGATAACTGCTTTTGTGGGTGTTGCAGCCATAGCTACTGAAGGCCAAGAAAATTATTGCTTCTAAAGTCATCACATAATGATATGAGTTAATCAATGAAAATGACATTGAATATGATCTGTTACCATATGCTTCATCATTGTAACCTAAGGACCTGGGAATTTTCTATCTGACTTACAGCTAAAATATTCTATCTATGGGTTCTCCCCCTTTATAATGTGAGCTCCTTGAAAGTTAGAACTGTCTTAACTTGCTATTTGTGTCTCTGGCTCTAACTCAGTGTTTTTCATTTAGTAAGCTTTTAATAAATGGCTTTCATTCATTTATTCACTTTTAAGATTCTTCTTTTTTTCATTTATTCACTTTTGACCATGATTAAATGAGAATTTGTGGAGGCAGTGGTTAAAGAGGGATTGAATGTTATTATATCACTGGATTTGATAACACTGAGAGCATTACCTAAATTCTGAACCGTTGTTTAATCTTGACTGTGGAATTTTGTCTTTGTTTCTGAAAACTGTAAAGTATTTGAAGACTTTCCTTGGGAGGGAGAGTTTTAATTAGTAGGGGTTAATTTGCCATTTGTCACTCCCTCAAAGTAGTAATGTGTACATGTGTGTATACATACATGTATACACATATATACCTATATACACATATATAAATATGTGTGTATATGTAATAGCTAACATTGATGGATGGATGGATGGATAGATGGATGGATGAATAGATGGGTGGATAGTTAGGTAGATAGACAGATAGACAGATAGACAGATAACATGTGTGTGTGACCTCATTTGGTCCTCATGACAACCTCATGAGGTAGGCATTATTTTTATCCTCATTTTTATGAATGAGGAAACTGAGGCTTAGAGAGGTAGAGTCACAGAGCTAGTAAGTGTCTGAGACTGGATTTGAACTCCAGTCTTCCTAACCCAAGTCCAATATTCTATCTACTGTACCACCATATATATCAATAAAATGTCTCTGACATACTTGAAATTTAAAGAGAAAGTACAAAAGTTTTTTCTCATACACACCCGCACACAGAGAAATTCCTTCACCTAACTCCCTGATGACTACAGTCTAATTTTTATCAACTTTCACTGTCAAATGGCAGAAAGTTTTCCTTATAACTACCCTGAATCCATCACTGAATCTATAGGGAAGAGAACAGTTGATTATCTTTATAAACATCTTTCACAAACTAGAAGCCTTTTCTCAGTTTTCTCTAAAGCAAGCAACTGAAGTTAATTCACTCTTGCTCATATGTTTTCCCCAAAATCTTAAATTAAATTTGTGGGTTTTGGCTCAAACTCCTCAAAATTTTCTGTATGCCTATTTCTTCTTAGAGCTCAAAAGTAGGTAAAACACTCCTGAAAGCATTTCATCAGTCTTTCCCTGCTTCTGTAACAGGAATCGTCTTCTGTGTCTGCTATTTGCCTCACATAGAACACCTATTTTTCTCTACTTAGGAAGCTAGGTGGTGCAGTGGATAAAGCACCAGCCCTGGATTCAGGAGGACCTGAGTTCAAATGTGACCTCAGACACTTGATACTTACTAGCTGTGTGACCCTGGGCAAGTCACTTAACCTCCATTGCCCTGCAAAAAAACAAAAAACAAAAACATATACTGGGGCAGCTTGGTGGTGCAGTGGATAGAGCACCAGCCCTGGAGTCAGGAGGACCTGAGTTCAAATGTGACCTCAGACACTTAACACTTACTAGCTGTATGAACCTGGGCAAGTCACTTAACCCCAATTGCCTCACTAAAAAAAACAAAGCAAAACAACATATACTACCAATCCTTGAAGTCTTTACCCCCTCCATAAAATTATGTTGCTGTTGTTAAGTCATTTTTCAGTTGTGTCCAACTCTCTGTGATCCCACCTGGGGGTTTTCTTTGACAAAGATACTGGAGTGGTTTGCCATTTCCTTCTCCAGCTCATTTTACAGATGAGGAAACTGAATCAAACAGGGTTAATTGACGACCACAGTCATACAGCTAGGAAGTGTTTGAGGTCAGATTTAAACTCAGGAGAGTTTTCCTGACTCCAGGTCCAGAACTATTCACTTTGCCACTGGGGACAAGCTAACAGTGATCTATTTCTCAGTTAACCTTTATTGCTTAGTGACTGTAAATTAGCATTATAGAACCCTTTATTGCTTAGTGACTGTAAATTAGCATTATAGAACAAGTACTATCTTGCTTAATAATTGTTTCACAGGTATTTGTTTTGTTTTCTCAGTTAGATTATAAACTCCTCCTTGAACAGGGATCATATTTTTAGAGATTAAGGCATAATAATAATAAAAAAAAATCTAGGTTTGAAATCTTTCTGACATTTAGTAACTGCATGACCACGGGCAAGTCATTTAACCTCTCTGAGTCTCAGTTTCCTCATCTGTAAAACGGGGATAATCAAATCTGTAGTACCCATCCCACAAGACTGGCAGAAAGCTCATTTTCTAATATGTTGAAAGTGATTTGGATTCCACGAAGACTTCAAATTTCAATTCTTATGAGAAAATCTTTTAGTGCTGTAAGTCTCCCCTTTTTAGTTTTGCAAAGCGCTTTATAAACATTTTCTCATATGAGTTTCACAATTCTGTGAAGTAGGTACTACTGAAATTATCACCATTTTACCCTTGAGGAAACTGGGGCTTGGAGAATTTAAAAAATCTGTCCATAGCCACAGAGTTAATGTGTTAGAGGTAGATTTTTGAACCCAGGTCTTCCTAACTTCAAATCTAGATCACTCTTCACTGTAGCATACTGCCTTTCAACATACAAAGTCAGCTATTATGATATCTAGTAATTCTCATATCTTTATTAACTCTACCACTGTGCTAGTCTCATAGTACATACTTGGTAAATTTGTCTTGTAATTGGTATATTCCTCTTCCATTTATACATCCCAGTGTCAAGCAATCAATGAGCATTTTTTTGATCATTCCCTATGGCAGACCAACTGAGGTAGGTACTGAAAGAGTAGAAGTAAAGGAATATGACATACTCTTTTACCCAAAGGAGCTAATAATAAAATTCCTTTCTATGCCAATGTTTTATTGCAAACTTGTATTTGGTTAGTGCTTCATTATGATCCCTCTTGTTGCTTTCTTTCATATGTTTGATTAATATATAGGTAACAACTTCCTGTCTGATTTTCCTTCACATGAGAATGGAACTTCCTAATATATGAATTGCCCAAACACTGTCTATCTTTCTCTCCCTCTCTTGAACCCCTCCCCCTTTTTTTCTCCCTCTTTTTTCTTTTTTCTCTCCTCTCTCTCTCTCTCTCTCTCTCTCTCTCTCTCTCTCTCTCTCTCTCTCTCTCTCTCTCTCTCTCTCTCTCTCTCTCACATACACACCTTACAGAGCTGCCTGGAGGCACAGCTTAAATAACTAGCTCATGACCACACTACTCCAAGTCTGGGCCACTTGCCATTATACTCTCTGTGTGTCTCTGTCTCTGTCTTTGTCTCTCTGTCTCTGTCTCTCTGTCTTTGTCTCTGTCTCTCTGTCTCTGTTTCTCTGTCTCTCTGTTTCTCTGTCTGTCTCTGTTTCTCTGTCTCTCTGTCTCTGTCTCTCTGTCTTTGTCTCTCTGTCTCTGTTTCTCTGTCTCTCTGTCTCTGCCTGTCTCTGTCTCTCTGTCTCTGTGTCTGTCTCTGTCTCTCTGCCTGTCTCTCTGTCTGTCTCTGTCTCTGTCTGTCTGTCTGTCTCTGTTTCTTTGTCTCTGTTTCTCTGTCTGTCTGTCTCTGCCTCTGTCTCTGTCTCTGTCTTTCTCTTTCTGCAATGATTCAGACTTGGACTTCAAACACAGAATAGTGGAGCTGAAAGGGCCGTTGGAGATCATTTAGTCCAACTCCTGAGTTTTACAGAGGGAAAAAAATAAGGTCTGAAAGTAACCAGTTAGTCCTTGGAGTGGAGGCTGGGGCGTACACATTGGGTCTGCAGATTTGGGGACGGACAAGGCACTTCGTGGACACTGGTTAGTTTGCCTTTCCTGCGATCCAGAGCTTCTTTGTTGACTTACAAAATGAAGATGTAGTTTATTTTTGCCTCTGAACACCAGCGAGAACTCCTCCCCTAACAACCAGCCCGACTCCACCCCTTGCCCTTTACAGATGCAAACTGCCAAAGCCAGGAATCGAAACAGAAACTGCCCCATCCAAACTTTAAAAACCGACTTCCTCTTTGGGAGCCAGTCTCAAGCCTGGCGACTGAAACAGCAGAAACGTGGGCTGTGGGAGTGCAGAGAGGGGACAGGATAGTGTCACTGCACTGACCACTGCGACTGGTGGCCAGGACTGGGTCCGATCCCACAGAGTACCCGGGTTAGTTGTCCATCTGCGCCAAGTCCTTGGAAGGTCAGCGCCCGGTAGGCAGGCAGAGCTGGGAGCTTCTTGAGCCCTGCAATCACCTTGGAGACAGAAAGAACCAGTGGCTCTAAGAGGACAGGAGGAACGCGCAGAGGCGAGCGCGCTGAAGGACTGCAGCTCCAGGGTGACTGCAGTCCCTTCCCCATCTACCTGTGAAAGATGTCGAGTGAGTATTCCCCGGAGAAGAATTTCCTTAATCTGATCTTGTGCTTCAGGCCCAGGCTGAAGCAATACATCCAGGTGGAACCTGTGCTGGACTACCTGACTTTCCTGGGGAGAGTTGAGAAAGAACGTATACAGCGCACTGCTGTTACCGAGGGGAACGCGGCAGCCGCAGAGTTACTCTTGAGCACCTTGGAGAAAGGGACCTGGGGGCCTGGCTGGACTGAGGAGTTTCTCACAGGACTTAAGAATGGGGGCTGCTCCTTAGCTGCTCGCTATGTGAGTCCAGACCTCGCTGACTTGCCCTCGCCATCTTTGGAGTCCTGTTATGATCAGTGCGTCCAACTGCTGGACATTTTGCAACCCACCCTGGTCGACAAGCTTCTAGCTACTGATGTTGTGGACAGATGCTTGGAGAAGGCTCTGCTAACAAAGGAAGACAGAAATCGGGTAGGTGCCTCTTCAGATAGAGTCCTTGTCCCCCTTTGGTGTGCAGTTCTTACAAATGCAAATGCCTGTGTTGTACGTATGTGTGCTCACATGTATGTATTCTAGTCCAAGTATTTTGGGGGGTACATTTGACCAAGTTATTCTTTGACAAGATGATAGCTAGCTTGGTAGGATGAAAAGAGAAATTCTAGAGTTGGAGGACCTGGGTTCAAATTCTGTCTATCTTTATGGCCTTGGGCAAATCACCTAATCTCTCTGGGCCTCAGTTTTATCCTCTGTAAAAGGAGGGATTTGGCCGAGATAGCTTCTCAGGTGTCTTCCAGTTCTCGATCTACAACTCAGAAAACCTGACATGAGAGGGCTGTTCTCTTACTTCTTCCCAACCTCTCTCCCCTCCTGCCACATAGTATTGATTAGACATATGTGTGTGTATTCTTTATTATATACACATATTTATACACATACGTACCTCTAGTAAAGCACTTTTTGGAAACTGTTAAACACAGACTATTTTTGTTTGTTTGGGTTTTTGTTGTTGTTGTTGTTTTTTGTTTGTTTGGTTGGGGTTTTTTTTCTTGCGGGGCAATGAGGGTTAAATGACTTGCCCAGGGTCACACAGCTAGTAAGTGTCAAGTGTCTGAACTGGATTTGAACTCAGGTCCTCCTGAATCCAGGGCCGGTGCTTTATCCACAGTGCCACCTAGCTGCCCTGACAGACTGTTTTTAAGAGTGGGGACATTTTGCTTTCAAGTGTGTAAGGGAATTATTGTATAGCTGTAGTCTGGGCTTTATGGTCTCTATGATCCCTATCCAAACCCATTTAAACTCTGATTTCATCATGAAAAACTCGGGGCAGCTAGATGGCGCAGTGGATAGAGCACCTAGAGCACCGGCCCTGGAGTCAGGAGTACCTGAGTTCAAATCCGACCTCAGACACTTGACACTTACTAGTTGTGTGACCCTGGGCACTTAACCCCCATTGCCCTGCAAAAAAAAAAAAACAAAAACATCATGAAAAACTCATATAGTATTAATTATGTTTGGTATTTTAAAAACTGGAAGGGAGAGGTTCCCATATTGCAAGAATCAGTGTGCCTTGTAACAGGTCAAACATGCAGCACCCCTCTGACATTCTCTTGGGTAAGAGCCCTGCTGATTTCTTTCTTTGGTTTCAGAATGGAAACAATATAATTTTATACATTATTTTAAAATTTATATCTTATTTTTATGTCACTTAAATTTACTCCTGTATCTTGCCCATTCCTTTCCCTTCAGGTTATATAACCGTTAAAAAAGAAAGAAAGATAATGTCAATTGGGAAATGACTGAACAAGTTCTTGTATATGATTGTAATGGAATAAATACTGTTGTGCTATAATAAATAAATGACAAGCAGGATGATTTTAGAAAAACTTGGAAAGATTTACATGAACTGATGTAAAATGAAGCAAGGAGAACCAGGAGAACATTGTACATAGTAACAGCAATTGATGATCAACTATGAATGACTTAGCTATTTTCAACAATACACTGGTCCCAGACAATTCCAAAGGACTCTTGATGAAAAATGCTATACACTTCCAGAGAAAGAACTGATGGAGTCTGAATGCAGATAAAAGCATACTATTTTTCATTTTTATTGCATGTTACTGGATTTTTTCAAGTCTGTGTTTTCTTTCACAGCAAGACTAATATGAAAAATGTTTGGTATAATTGCATATGTATAACTATATCAAATTGCTTACCCTCAAAGGAAAGAGAAAAAGGAGGGAGAGAGAGAATTTAGAACTCAAAATTTAAAAAAAAAACACCAAATGTTTAAAATTGTTTTTTCATGTAATTGGGGAAAGTATTTTTAAAAATCAGCAAATATTATCAATGGAATTTTTAAAAAACTTGACAGTATATTCAATATTCCATACCTGTAGACCTCTCTCCCCCTTTTTTTGCAGAGGAGTGAAAGGAGATAGCTTTATATATTACTTCTTTGGAACCAAACTTGTTCTTTGTAATTTTACAACATTCATTTCCAGTTATTTTGTGGTTCTGTTCATTTACCTTGTAGTCATTATATATATTTTCATGGCTTTGCTTACTTTACTTTGTATCATGTTCATGTAAATCTTTCCATGGTTCTCTATATTCATCACATTCATCATTTCTTACATCATAGTAATATTCCATTATGTTTATGTAACACAGTTTAGTCATTCCCCACTTGATAGGCATCATTTCTAATTTTTTTTTAATGTATGAGGTATTTTATTTTTTCCGTTACATGTAAAGATAGTTCTCAACTTTTGTTTATTCTAATTTTTTACTGTGTCAAATACTGTGCTAAATGCTAGGTATACAAAGAAAAGCAAAAGGGAGTCGCTGTTCTTAAGGAGCTCACAATGTAATGGGGGAGACAACATGCAAACAACTATGTATAAACAAGTATATACAGGATAAATTGTAAGAAATCAACAGAGGGAAGGCACTAGAATTAAGGGGAAATCAGGAAAGTTCTCCTATAGAAGGTGGGATTTTAGCTGAAACTTGAAGCCAATGAAGAGGGAGTATTCCAGGCATGGGGGATTGCCAGTGGAAATGCCTGGAGTCATTTGCGTGAGGAAAAAGAGGCCAATGTCACTAGATCACAGATTATGTGGAGGGAACTAAAATATAAAAAAAAAAAACCTGAAAAGACCAGAAGAGACCAAGTTATAAAAAACTTTAAAAGTCAAACTGAAGATTTCTTATTTTATTCTGGAGGTGATAGGGAGTCATGGGAGTATACTGAGTAGGGGGATGATAAAGCCAAACCTGTGCTTTAGGAAGATTAGTTTGACAGCCAAGTGAAGGATGGACTAGACTGGGGAAAGACTTGAGTCAGGCAGACCCTAGCTATTTCTATAATCAAGTCATGATATGATAACGGGTGATGATAGTATCATATGAGAGAAGGGGACATATATCAGAGAAATTTCAAAGGTGAAATCGATGATGTATAGTAACAAATTGCTTATGGGGAAGTAAGAGAAAATAAGGAGTCCAGGATGACTAAGGTACTGGAAGCCAGGGAGCCTGAGGGACTAGTGCTATTGTCTCTTCTATAGTAATAGAGAAAGGGGGGGCACCAGTGTTTTTTGGGGGAATATTGAGTTCTTTTTTGAATATATTGAGTTTAAGATGTCCATTGGACATCCAGTTTGAGATGTCTGAAAGGTAGTTGGAGATGTGAGACTGGAGGTCAGCAGAGAGTTCCAGGAAAGATTTGAGAAGCATCAGCATTGAGATGGTAATTAAATCTATAGGAGCTAATGAGATCACTAAATGAAGTAGGATAGAGGGAGAAGAGAAGGGGACCAAAGACCAAACTCCAAGGGGTACATAAGTTTAGAAGGCATAACCTGGAAGATGATCCAGCAAAGGAGACAAAGAAGGAGTGGCCAAATAGGTAGGATGAGAACCAAGAGAGAATGGTGTCCTAAAAAACTATTGAGAAGAGAGTATCAGGGAGGAGAGAGTGATCAACAATGTTAAAGGCAGCAGAGAGGTCAAAGAGAAGTATTGGTGGGAGTCCAGAGCTGAGACCTGGCCCAGCATAATCAGCATTTTCATAAGGAGAACTAGGAACTCAAAAGAGGAGGATAGTATAGAATTGAATTAGTTGATCAAGGCATCAATATAGGGAAAAGAGAAGAGACTGGTTAGTGCAGGGTAGATGACCTAGGAGAAAACTGAGTGTTGAAGAAATTAGAGATCATGGTATAAAAGAGGAGTATGGTTTTATAAGGGAAGACAGAAGGAGAGATCAAAAGCCAGTAAATTATAGTTGGATAAGAGGATTTGGGAATTTTTGAACATAAAGGTGGTACATTTGTAGATGATGTGAAGATCAACAGTATGACCATCCTCGTGGCTGAGGTGGGGTGGAGTAGTTCATGGGAAATGAGAAGGTGGAAGAACTGAGTTAGGGTGATTGAAATCTCCTAGCATGAGAGTAGGGGAAGAAGAGAAAAATTGTGAACTGTGAATTGTGAATTGTGAACTCAATTGTGAATACTGAACTCATTGAGAAAGGAAGGGGAGTGACCTGGGAGTCTACAGACAATAGTTACCACCATTTTGAGTGGGTAGTAAATAAAAGTGTAGCAGGTATTAAGGGAGGACTAGCACCTCTGGTGTGAGGGCTTGCCAAGCCCTTTTTAAAGCTGCTCATCCACTTTTGGTGTATACCTCCCATCCAACTCTCACCTGTGGCTCCAAGAAGCTATAGCATGCAGTAGCTACAACCCAGTAAAACTGCTCAGCAGATGGGTTAGACTAGGTTGAGGGTAACTGACAGGTCTAAAATACATCAATGAGTTAGGGAGATGTCTACTCCAAGCACGTGAAGATGTTCCCCACTGTGGAATGACTGGATGAGAACAACTTGTTCCAGTGGGCATGAAGGCAGTTGAAGCGGGCACTGCGGAACACTCTGAATTTGGTCAGATATTGTAGACACCAAGGTCATCCATTGCATCCCTGGGTATTGCCAGTTGTCTTGACTTTTATCTTGCCACTGGACCTTCATGACTGGAAGAGAGAGTGAGACTGACAACTCTGTGTGACTCTGCCTCACTTAAATCTAATTCATGCTCAAATCAAGACATCACCCTTGCAATGTCATTGGTCCTTTTCAAAAAATGAAGGACAAACAACAACAATAAATACAAACAGCATGAACCTCAAAGGAAGAGACGTTAATAAGTAATGGAGGTAGAAGGAGAACCTTGAAGTGGCAATGGGGAGTAAGGAGTATTACAACTTTCCTTTCTTGACCAGTAAGCCAAGGAGAATGAATGAAAGTGCAGCTAGTTTGAAAGGGTGACCAAGTAGGCTTTGTCTTCAGGAGGGAGCCAGGTTTAATAATAGTAATAGCTAGTAGACAGAAGGAATAAGAGGTGAAAAGATTTAAAATAAAGGGAGTTTGTTACTTTTGATACAGGCATTCTGGAGGGCATAGAGGAAAGCCTGGGTGGTGTTTGGTTGAAACTTTGGGGTAGGAGAATTTTGGGGGCATAGGAATGAAAAATGAATGGGAGTGGACAATGATGTTTGGATGAAGACCTATAGGAGTTGAGTAACCTTAATTGTAACTTCCAAACCTTTTGGGTAAAAAGCACAATAAGAATGAAATCTCTTCCTTCTTTATCTAGGATCTGTGAAATCTATAGTTAAAGATCTAGAATCTTGATCTATGAACCTATGAATTTTATTTTGTTCATTTAAAAGCATTATTCCAAGAAAGGGGCCTGTAGATTTCATCAGACTGCCAACACTCCACCCAAAAAATTAAAAACCTTTACTCTCAGTAGATATTTTGCTAGCTTAGGGAATCATATGAGTTCTCTAGATCCCATAACAATTTTTCTTTGCTCATGTCCTGGTAAACTACCCTAAGAGCTTAATATCAGAATAAATGCTGAACAAGAACCTTTTAAAACTTAATCATATGAGTCAAAATCTTGTTCTGAATGCATGTTAAACAATGTGTTCTATGACCAAAGTCAGAGGTCATATCTTGAAGATATCACCAATTCAACAATTTTTTGAACAAATTAATTTTTAGGACCATCACTGCCATTGAGTTACAGGAAATGCATTAATCATCGTAACAGTCAATTCAGTTTGGTCATCTTATGGATCCTATTCAATCAACTTTTTATAGTCTTGGCAAAGATTGAAGCCAACATATAGATTTGATGGCCCAGTTTAACTGAATTATTTAATTTTACTCCTCTGTAATCTCCAAGTTGTTTTGTGTATTGAGAACCAGAAAGATCACATTACAGTAGTCCAGCTGGATATGACAAATGTGTACATCACTGTGGCAGAATCTTATTTTGGAAGAAAGTACACAGCCTTCAAGCCAGCTGGAGATGGAAGATGGCATTTCCAGCCACGGTACTGTTAGGGAGTCCAGAAGCAACAGAGTCCAGTAACACCACAAAGTTGTTTATATTTGCTGGGTATACTCTTCCAATTGCCAGTGAAGTGGCACTTCTCATTATTTACTCTAAATACTTCTGCCTATCAGCATCACTTTTGTCTTGCCTGGGTTGAATTTCTGCCAGTGAGATTTCATCCAAGATCTGATTCCTGGCAAGCCCTAGGACAGCTGGGAATAACGCAAGGGGACTGACACAAAGGCGATATAGAGTTAGGTGGCATTTGTGTATAGATGACACTCAAGGCCAGAGTGACTCACAACCCATAACCTCTCCCAAATAAACATTTCCAAAGACAGGAGCCATAACTAATGAAGAGCTGTATCTTTCAAGCTCTCTGAGGAAGATGTTTCCTTGTGAGTCTTTGGAATATTTCTGAGACAAATAACTTTGCCCATTATAATATATTTTTAGTTCCACTGAAGAGTGTGGTTGACATTGTCAGGGATAGTATACATCTAAAAAACTGCATATTAGCCTGTGGAAGTATCAGTGAATTTTAAATTTCTTACTAGAAGCAGGTTTTTTAGACCATGTACCATATTTAAAAGATTAAGATGCAGATACTTTTCAACTGGCTTAAAATTTAGATAAAACACTTGTGTTGAATTTTGAATCTTTACAGACTATATGTATCTTTCTGAATGATTCATGAAGAAAGACATAACTCTGGCTTAAAAAGATAATAATGGATAAACTGTTGAACTAATTTGCCAGCACGCCTCACTTCGACATATAAAATCCCAAGTTTACTTTGTTGTGAAAGGTGCATGTTTTTTTATATCTGATATATTTTTATATTTTATATAATATATTTTATATCTTAAGTTAAAATGTAGTGTATCCACAAAAGTCCTGCTTCAGGATCTCATTATGGTATAAAGATAACCCTGGGTTTTGAGATCAATGCTGGCAAAATTCAGCTCTGGTAAATTCTACCATGTGGCAAAAGCGGCTGTGAGTACATTCGCAATGACAGATTGAGTCTACTTTTGGAGGGCCATCCTAGCTACACATGGAGAGCCTGATCACTAGTAAGCTGGCTATTAGATGATAAATGACTTAGCCATAGCAATCTATGAAAAGAAATTGTCTCAACTCCTGTTAGTCCTCATTCTTTCTTCAATAACAATGGCATAATGGTGTTAAGAAACCACAGTTTTTATACTACCTAAAAACATGAGCTCAATTATTGGTAACCCAGATGTCATATCCTTTTCCAGTTACAAATGAGTTGAGAGTGAGCAGCTATGGGGTAGTAGAAAGAGCGTTGGACTTAAATTGAAGAGATCTAGGTCCTCATCTCAGGTTTGCTACAACTCATGTGAGGCAACTCATAAACTTTTCTTGGTAATTTTGTTTTTCTCATCTATAAAATAAAGGATATTGATATACAAGGTCCATTTTAGCTCTAAATCTGTAATCCTTCCAATATTGAAATGCTTATTCATAATCAGACCAGGAAAGATAAAGAAGCAGTAGCCAAACAGAAGGATGGCTTACAGATTCTTCTTGCAGAGTTAAATAAAGGAAATGGTAGAGTATGTCCAAAGGCAGCAAGAAACATTATTTTATGGGATATTTGGTCATCTGGTATTGTCACTCTACTGAGAACCCTTGTAAAAAGACTAATTGTAGGTCATGTGCCAACACCTTTTGCAGAGTATGGAAAGGAGGGAGAACAATTATACAAAGAACTCTATAAATTTCTCCAAATTAAATTAACTTTGCTACTCTATGACTTCAAAGCAAAGGTGGGCATGAGGGAGTATGGTAAAAAATATGTTTGGAAATATGGCTCAAGATTAACAAATGAAAGTGGCCAAAAATGTGGAGACAACACAGAAACATCACATTTAAATATAAAGAATACCTCCTTCAACAAGAGTGTAGGAAGGCAAGCAGTGATATGACTACCATATTTGAAGCTGATTATATTTTAGTACAGAGGAAATGAGTGCTCACTAATGTGGGAGTCATTTCTAGATCAGCTATCTGTATATAATGAGACCATTGATTTGAGTAACTAGATCTTTTTTTTTTTTTTGGTAGGGCAATGAAGGTTAAGTGACTTGCCCAGGGTCACACAGCTAGTAAGTGTCAAGTGTCTGAGGTCAGATTTGAACTCAGATCCTCCTGAATCCAGGGCCAGTGCTTTATCCACTGCACCACCTAGCTGCCCCCGAGACCATTGACCAGTAAGTCACTTAACCCCTATTGCCCTGCAAAAAAAAAAATGCTTTTGAAAACATTACATGTATCTATAATTAATTGGGCCTCACTTTCCTTATTGGTAAAAAGAGACTACAAGATGGCTTCCAAGCTCTTTTCTTGATCTAGCTCTGTGACACTCTGATCCTTTAAATGTTTCAAGTTTATAGAAAGTTTGGCAAAGGACCTAATTAAGCTCTACCCATTAAAGGATGAAACTGGAAGGACAACAAAGTAACAAAAACTGTTGACGATGTGTGAAAGTTTCTATAACAGTTTTCTCCCTCAGTAACTATAGAGCCTCTACATTTGTTCTATAACATCACAGTCCCGTGCCCAGTGTGCTACATGAAGAAACAAAAATGGCACAAAGAAAACCCATGTGGAAGAGGACAAAACCAAGTATGCACAAAGAAGATGCATGCTGGAAGGGATACAATTTTATAAGGGCATTGAGGAATGATCAGTTCCCAAGCCAGACAAAAGAAGTGAGGAAGGAATTTTTAAAACAATCACAGATGTTATCACTACTGAAAAAAGGTGATCCAGATATTAATAACCATCAAACCATCTCTACAAAAACTTTAAGAGAATAATCTGGAGTGTCAAGATGGCCAACATAGAGACAAGGGAGGCTGTGCCCAGTTGAATCCATGTTGTAACCTTGTTGAACATTCTTTCTCAGTTGTGGCTAAATAAGCTTCCTTAACTTTTTCCTTAACTTTGATCCTGATAAGTACTAAGGCTTTAAAGTTAATTGGCATTTGACACGCCTCCTTCATAGAACCCTTACTCCAAGACCTTAACGTGGTATGGGAGTGATGCTGGATTCTTGGATTCATGTTAGCATGGGGCATTAATGCAAGGCCTTGTCAATCAGCTTTGTATAGATCCTGTGAAGGACTGAGTGCTTATTGTTTGAGGACCAACCTAGCTAAATATAGAAAAACATCACCAAAAGGTTGACCACCATATGAAAGTTGGTGGTTGTTGTTTCTTGTTTGTTTCTTTTTCATAAAACCAAGCTCCAGCACTGATAATTTTCATCTTTTGTCATTTTTTCACAATTTGCTAGTTGTGAGGCAAAACCACAGAGTTTATTTTAATTTGCATTTATCTTACAAATAGTGGTTTGGAGCATTCTTTGTTATAGTTGCTGGTAGCTTGCTAGAAATTTTCCTTTGAAGACTGCCTGCTTTTACCACTTTTAATCTTTTTTTGTTTTTTGGGTGTTTTTTTTTTCTTTTTTAACTATTATATCTTCAGGTTTCAATTACTTTTCAGGAGTTTAGTGGCAAATTATACATACATATGTGTATGCGTATATATTACAAGTATACACACATACATGCATATACATATATATGTATATATGAAAATTGGATTTCTTTAGGCTCTTTTGCAATGGATAATTAGGTAAAACTATTGCTTCCCAGGGATTTGATACATTTGTCAAAACCCAAAGAGAGAGGGGGCGGCTAGGTGGCGCAGTGGATAAAGCACCAGCCCTGGGTTCAGGAGTTCCTGAGTTCAAATCCGGCCTCAGACACTTGACACTTACTGGCTGTGTGACCCTGGGCAAGTCACTTAACCCCCATTGCCCCCCCCAAAAAACCCAAAGTGGGAGATTTATTTACCAGAATATTGACCAGGCTGCCCAAGTTATACAAATGTGATGAAGAGTTTCAAATGAATATTAAAACAAAACAAAATCTCCAGGGAATAATAATATTCTGAGGCTCATGACTTCAGGGAAGACAAAAGAATCACAATTGTTATTGCTTTTTTAAATCAAATTAGCACATTAATAGTAGAATGAAAAGTAGTAGGTATAATGGATCTTGATTTTTTAATAAAATATTCATTATATTTATTCATTCTTACTAGAGAAATATTGTCTTATCAGCTTGTGTATGAGCTCTGAGAGGGATTGAAAACTGATTAAAGGGTAGTATAAATGAAATATGGGGATGTCTTGGGTTAAAAGAAGGTATACAATCTAGTCATATTTAACATCTTTGTCAATTCTCTCTTAAATCAGCAAATAGTAATGTGACAAATATAAGGGAAGAAGGAATTTAAATAGGAAGGTTCTGAGAGTTGGTAATATAGGAAATAGATTTTTAGAAAGTCAAACTAGAAAATGATAAATGGTAGAAAAAACAAGTCATCTTTTATGTATTGTTTAAGGGAATATTTTAAGCTTGTAGGTAATGTAGTGGATAGAGGGCTGCTCTTGGAATCAGGAAGACCTGAATTCTGTCTCAGAGACTTCAAAGCTGTGTGACCCTGGGCCAAGTTATATAACATCTCTCAGCCTCCTCTGTTTCCTCATCTGTAAAATGGGGATGATAATACCACTTACCTCCCAGGGTCGTTGTCAGGATAAAATGAGATAGCATGTGTAAAACACTTTGCAAACCTTAAAGCATTATATAAAACTAGCAAGGATTACCATATTTATTGAAATAATAAGACTTTAAATGAGTGTCAGAGAGCTCAATCAAATGGTATAATAGTCTTTCCTTCACCCCTAGCCCCAATACCTATAAAATTTAAAGAATTTGAGTGGCAGTGGAGGAAGAATTAAAGGGTTCCTATTACTGTTGTGTTTTTACTGTCCTCTTTGGGATGCAGCATGATGCATTGGAAAACATGCTAGATTTGGAGAAGAGAAATCCAAGTTCAAAACCTGGCTCTGCCACTTATTACCCACCTGGACTTGGACAACTGAGCCTCAGTTGAGTTAACTGTAAAATGAGGGAGTTGAACTAGATGACCTCAAAGGTCCCCTTTTTCCCTAAATCTTTGGAAATATTACAGTAAGTGGGTTTCAGAAATTATGTATTTTATATATCTTATTGTACCTCTAATCATTTGTAGTATGACATTTTAATACATCTTAATTTTTAAGTAAAATATGAACTAAGAAAATATTATTCTAAGTTTTTTAAGAAAAATAAGTGAAGCAATGACTTTATTTATTATGCTTATTATTATGCTTATTCATTCATTCATTTATTTAAAAAGGGAGAGTGTTGCTCCATAAAGTTTGGAAACCATTGCTTTTCATGGTGAAGGATGCCTCTTTGCTAGGTAGGAACATTCCTGGTTTCTTTGTCCTAATCTGAGCCTTTATTTATACTTGTGACTAACTGTAAACTTTTTTTTTCTGGTAATTATTAACATCATTTTGGATTTGTGAAGTTTTATATTCTTTAATTCTATTTTTCTTTTTGAACTAGGTTGTTCTTCTTGGTGAAAATCATGGAAATGAATGTGCTGTCAGGGAACTACTAAGTAGAATAGTGCAAAAAGAAGATTGGTTTTCTAAATTTTTGAGTATCCTTCGTGAAACTGAGTATTTTCAACTTGCTGAAGACCTCACAGGCATTGATCACTTGGAAGACAATGAAGGTTATTTCTTTTTTTTCTATAGATGTCAAATGAAAACAAATTTTGGTACCTTACCAAAACATTGCATACTTAATGAAATCTATGTTTACATAATGCCAAGCATCTAAGAAATTAGAATAGTAGTCTTTGAGGGATAGAAGAATTTTAGATATTACCACTTTACCTCCTTAGGTCTTAGCTTCATCTTTTTTTCCTTTTTTTTTTTTTTTGTGGGGCAATGAGGGTTAAGTGACTTGCCCAGGGTCACACAGCTGGAGCTTCATCTTTTAAATGAAGAAACTGGACTAGATAACCTTTGGGCAAGATATTGTGGGGGAGGATATTGTTAACAAGTTATTATTATACAAAACCAAAATGCAATATAAATATAATTCAAAATGAAATATTTTAAATATAATGTATTATAAAATATAATATAATACCATATAAAACATTTTCTTTCTTTTTAAAAATGTTTACCTTAGAGGAGGAAAAGTAGATGATATTTTGAGTGAACACAAATAAATTGATTTGGAAATAACTCCTACATTAAAGGTTTTTGTATAAGGCCTTCCAGAGCAGTTGCTGTGAGTGAAACCTTTGTCATACATATTTCTTACACAAGTGCCCCACTATTATTATGGTCTAAGTTTAAGTTTACTCCTCCCATGGATGCTGTGTATATTTGTGGGAAGGAGTAAACCAGGTTTTAGGAGAATGTTTTGTATTAACTGTGTCTTTAGTAGCCTTCTGGGGACACAAATTGACAATTTGAGCAGAGTTGGGAAATGCTACATTTTCTCCTCCTCCCCCTACCCCTTCTTTGCCCCTCTCCCTTCCTCTTTTCCATCCTTCCCCTCCCTGCTTCCTCCCCCATCTCTTCTCCCAGTCTTCCTCCTGCTTATTTTTTACAGAACAATAGTAGTTCCCCAATTGATGGAAATCACCTCAATTTCCAGTTCTTTGCCACACAAGAATTGTTATAAACATTTTTGTACAAAGGCATCCTTTTCCTTTTTGTTTGTTCTGTTTGACCTAGTAGTGGTATAACTGGGTTAACGGATATACACATTTTAATAGCTCTTAAGGCACAGTTACAAACAATTTTCCAGAATAACTAGATAAGATCCCTATTCCACCAACAATGTGCCTGTTTTCCTATAGCTCCTAGAGCATTTGTCAGTTTTTTTGGACAACTTTTCCAATCTGATAAATGTGAGATAGAACTTCAGAGTTGTTTTAATTTACTTCTTTAATTACTAGTGATTTAGAGCATTTTTTCATATGTCTATTGATAGCATGAATTTCTTCCTCTGAAAAATGTTTCTTCATATCCTTTCACCACTTATTAATTGTGAGATGGTTCTTAATCTTATAAATTTGGAATAAATTTACTATATTAGAAGCATTACTTTATTTGAAGAGAAAGATAACAGTAAGAACTAAGATGGTCAGGAAAGCCTGACATTACACATGAAGTAATCTTAAACCTGGGGGTTATGAGAATGAAGTGATAGTAAATTAAAGGCCTGGGGAAATGACCTCTAAAAGTGTCTCAAGTCTTCCTGCCTCCAGGTCCAGTGCACAACCAGATTAAATATATAAAATATGGTAATTGATCTTGATAATTTCTAGCTCTAAATACTATAATCTTATCATAAGTGGAAATGTTTTTGAAGAAGATGAAGACAGAAAAAGAAATCTACAGTAAAGAAAGCACAAATTTGAAAGTATTGGCAGATCAATGCTCCAGCAAAAGGCAAAGATATGCAGTTAGAAAAAAATCATAGCTGCTATTACTATTTCTTTTTTTTTGTGTGTGGGGCAACAGGGGTTAAATGACTTGCCCAGGGTCACACAGCTAGTAAGTGTCAAGTGTCTGAGACTGGATTTGAACTCAGGTCTTCCTGAATCCAGGGCTGGTCCACTGTGCCACCTAGCTGCCCCCTGCTATTACTACTTTTAAAAAAAGATCATTGTGAGATCATTTATAACTGCTCACCCATATTCCTACTTCTTCATCTCTAGAAAACCCTGATAGAATGATGTACAAACATTTAAAGTATATTGTAGATGAAGATATTAAGAAGACAATAGGCAAGCTTTAATAAATGATATTATACAGCAGACTACTTCACAAGTCCACAATTGACTGATAAATGCAGAATGTATAAGATAGTGGTGTTTTTTAAAAATTTATTTTTAAAAGGCAAGTGGCAACCAAGACATAGTAGATAGAGAGCCAACCTTGGATCTTGGAAGACCTAAGTTCAAGACCTCTTGAGATATACTGGTTGTGTGACCCTATGCAAGTCACATAACCTCTTAGTGCTCTGGGGATAGGCATATCTCTAACACTATAAATTGAAAAAAAAAAGGTATTCACTTGTACCTTGAGTGAGTTTCAAAAGTTCCCTTTATTAATAAAACCACTGGTCCAGTCCCTATCTCATGAAAAAATATTTTACTTAGTAAAGAAAATGTCTTTTTTAAAGCTCTTTTCCAAAAAGAGCTTCTCCAAGCTTGAAAGATGAAGTCAGAGAGATAATTTTATTCAACAATACTTTGATTTTCAATATCCATTTAGGCATGAAACTAAGACACATATCTGCTTACCAGAAGTATTCTCCAATGTCATGTAGGATATTTGGCTGAGTCAAAATTGAAGAGGAAATTCCCATAGATGGCAGAATTTTTCCTGATATACCTGTTTGTAGATGACACTGATAATTGCATCAAGCCCAAGAACCTTAGACAGACTCCTTACTGAGATTCACAACCATTCAAAAGAGTTTGCCTAATGAGCTACACTGAAAACCTTAAGTGGATGAAGAATATTTATTGTCTGCTGTAGCCTCACTTTCCCCCTTCTCAATCTTTATCCTGTAGTTCATACTATATTATCCTTTAATTTAATCAGTTCTATATTACACTGTCCTTAATTCTCTCAACCCTCATCCTAGATTACATCCACTATCTGCTTCTTACATTTCTGCTGAATGATGCTGAGTGAAGTCATAAACCCTGCAGACTGGGTCCACTACAAGTTTATCTAATCTCAACTTTGCCATTACTACTTAAAGACAATTTTTTACTCATTCTTAATTGATTTCTCGTTTGTTTTTGGTTTTTGTGGGGCAATGAGGGTTAAGTGACTTGCCCAGGGTCACACAGCTATTAAGTGTCAAGTGTCTGAGGCTGGATTTGAACTCAGGTCCTCCTGAATCCAAGGCTGATGCTTTATCCATTGCGCCACCTAGCTGCCCTCTTAATTGATTCTTTATCTCATTACCATTATCTCATAACTGGCAGCTGTTCCAGACCTTCTCTTTTCCGGCTAATTTCCCCAAACTCCATTCCTTTTACTCTTTCAGCAGAATTTACCTCATACTTTACTGAGAAAAGAACGATCATTCACCATGTCATTCACTCATACTTTACTGAAAAAAAGGGAGATCATTCCCTCTATTCTTCATCAAAACTTCATTATATCATTTCTCATTCTGACCTTCTTTACTCTAATCTCTGATGATGATGAAGTGGTCCTTCTCTTCAAGGCCATTCTCTCCACTTGTATCATTGATCCCACTGCTTCCTACCTCCTCTGATAGATTGAAAATATCCTTGATAAATTAGGTGAGAACAAGCAGGCTTCTGTAGATAATTCACTATACCAGACTATACCTTCATAGTCATACCACTGACTAAAAGGGTTAGAGAAAAAACAGCTTGATGTGTTTATTGATTGTTAATGACCAAAAAAAAGGGAAAAAAATTGAGTTGGTAGTTAGCCTTAGTCTCCACTCAAGTCTGAGCCTCAGCCTCAGTCAAAAGTCAGCCTTAAGTACTCTTCTTCAACAATTAGATGTTTGATATACTCACATTATGATCATACAAAATTCTTTGATACGTACAGCCACAGAAATAATTTTGTTTAGAGAACTTTAGATGATCCGTATAAAAGGAGGCAGGAAAACCTGGAGTCTACCAAAGGTATTCTCCAGTGTCAACAAGAATATCCTCTGCAAAGTCCACATGGAAAAGGAATTCACTATATATGGTAAGGCTCTTTGAATGCTCCTGCTCACAATGGATGACAATGTGTTAATTATCCTAGAACACTAGAGGCCCTTTTCAATGAGCTATATTAAGAGAAATTGGCCTAGTAAAAAAGCTAACTGGATAAAGAATATTTGGTCCTTAAATTATGGTATGGCATTATGTGAGCAGTGTGTTGAGTTGGTGCCACAGTGAACAATGACTTTGATTGAATAGGGGGATGAGAGCAAGCTGGATTACATTGGAGAAACTGAGAATGACTTTCAATGATCTTGAGCTGCTCTCTGCCCACCAAATCTGTATTATTTTTTCCAAATCTGTATTCTTAACATAATTAAGGCATTAATGAAGGACATCTGTCTTAAAAATATAAATACAGTTACTTATATACTTTGATGAATCTATGCATTGATATACAGCCTCCCTCCAATAGTATAGGTAGCAACCCAATCAAATTACAAACTTCTTGCATCCTGTTCATTTCCTTTCCTAAATCCTTCATAAAGGGACAACCTTAAATGTTGGGAACTCTTTCTTCAGATCACTTGCATGGATACTATTAGGTCACATAAGCTTTCTATGTAAAAATGCCTGGATCTTGCTATATGACCAGCGCACCTCATTTTCCATTATACATCTTCCTGATGATATCCTTTGCAGTTTTTCTCTTGGACAGTTTTTTGTTGGTTAAATGTTGCAGCCTAACTCATGCCCACCATAGGTCTGTCTATTATCCTTTGAATGACCAACAACGTTAATTCTTTGGAGTTTGTGACAGTTTATAACCTTCACACATACATCATTGAAAGAAGATTGGAGTCATTTAAAGCATTCCAAAATTTTCTAAATGCATTCCAGACAACTATCTCCTTAGTATTCTATTCTATTTCCATTACATTTTCCACGTATAGTTTCTTTAAAATTTTGTATTGATGGACCAGCTCTCTGTATTGTCTATTCAGATGCATGTTCTAATCAGGTCAAAAAGTATTCTTTATCCACTTGGATTTTCCTGTAAGTTAGTTAGACCAATTCTCTTGAGTGATTATGGAGGCCATTTAGAAGGCTCTGCAGTCTTCTGGAGCTTGATGCTACCAGCACAGTATCACCTGAAAATAAGAGGATCTCCCCATCTATAAGCAATCCCACTGGTATTTAGATTAAACTTCTGAGATCCTTGATTAGAATGGCAAAAATCTCTGGTGAGCACCTATTCATATCTTGCTTTTTTAAAAAATAGTTGTTAAATATTTCAAGGAATATTTTATAATTTTGTTATAGTCATGAGAGACATCTTTGCAGTCTGACTACAACCTGATTGCTAAACTGAAATAGCTTTCTCTAAAGTACCAGTGATCTCTCATTTGCCAGATCTGATGTTCCCTTCTAAGTTCTTATTTTCTTGACCTCTTCTGCATTTGGTTTTTTTCTTCTTTCTTTCTTTCTTTCTTTCTTTCTTTCTTTCTTTCTTTCTTTCTTTCTTTCTTTCTTTCTTTCTTTCTTTCTTTCTTTCTTTCTTTCTTTCTTTCTTCTTTCTTTCTTTCTTCCTTTCTTCCTTTCTTTTTTTTTGCGGGGCAATGAGGATTAAGTGACTTGCCCAGGGTCACACAGCTAGTAAGTGTCAAGTGTCTGAGGCCATCTTTGAACTCAGGTCCTCCTGAATCCAGGGCTAGTGCTTTATCCACTGTGCCACCTACCTGCCCTCCTGCTGCATTAGTTGCAACACTATTGACTGTCTCCTCTTCCCATATCTTCTCTTGGGAATTTTGTGCCATATCTTCTACCTGACTAATTGCTTCTTCTCAATCTTCATTCCTGGCTTCTCATTTTCCTGCCCTACTAACAATGGGTATACCCCAAGAATCTGTCCTGGGCCTTCTTCACTTCTCTATTTACATTCTTTCTCTTGATGACCTCATCAGCTACTGTAGTTTTTATTTTTGTTGTTGTTTTTGTTGTTTTTGGCAGGGTTAAGTGACTTGCCCAGGGTCACACAGCTAGTAAGTCTCAGCTGTCTGTGGCTGGACTTGAACTCAGGTCCTCCTGAATCCAGGGCTGTTGCTTTATTCACTGTGCCACCTAGCTGCCCCCCAGCTACTATATTTTTAATTATCCTCTCTATTCAGGTAACTCACAGATAAGAGTTGCTACTCTCTCTCTCTCCTAAACTCCAGTACTACATCACTAATTGCCTTTTGGAATTTCACTAAAAGAAAACAAAAGAAAACAATAAAAACCCACCGAACTTAAGACTAGGTCTCCCATCTCACCTACATGGGAAATTCAAGGGCTACTCTGAGGCCAAGACCACTTAGAATGGAAACTTTGACCTGTTCTGTTTCCAGCTTAGGACTATTTGCCCCTCTTTAGGCAACCCAGATGCCTAATTAATATAGGCTATTGCAGCTCCCAGCTCAGAGCTCAAAAAATTAGCCAGCCTCGGCCTCTCCGGTTGGACATTTCTAACTGGATGCCTTGGAGACATGTCAAACTCATTTTGATCCTCATATTTTCAATTGATATTGTGCTGATAGCATCAAACTAAATTCATTATCTTTTGTACACAAAACTACCTCTCCTGAATTTCCTTGGTTCTATTGAGGGCATCACTATTCTTGCATTTTGCTAAGTTCATAATCTCAGTACATCCAATTACTTACCAGATCTTGCCATTTCTACATACATGTTATCTCGCAATCTGTCCCTTCCTTCTATTCATAAAACCATCAAGTTAGTTCAGGTCCTCATCACTTCTTTCCTGGTCTATTTATTACAGTAGCCTCCAAATTGGTCTCCCTGTCTCAAGTCAATCCTTACTTTAGTGCATTATTTATAGAGCTACTAGAGTGATTTTCTTTAAATACAGATCCAGCCATATCTCTCCCATAAGCAATCAGTTCTAGTAGTTCCCTTTTACCTGTCACATAAAATACAAACCATGCTACTTGGTTTTAAAAATCATAACCTGGTTCCATCCTATCTTTCTGGCCTCATTAAACATATATCCCTTCCTATTCAATAAGGTCCAGCCAAACTGGTCTTTTTTGTTCCTCACACATGAAACTCTGTCTCCTCAATGACTGCATGTACTGAAATGTACTTCCTCCTCATCCTGTCTAAAAGCATCCCTTTCCTCTTTCAAGGCTCAGCTCAAACACAATATCCTACAAAAAACCTTTTCTGAGCCCTCTCAATTGTGAGCATCCCCCACCTACCTTCCTTGTATTTATCTTTAATTTAACAACCTTTCATTTGTTGTATTTATTTTGTATTCTATCTCCCCCGGTAGGTTATAAGTTCCTTGGGAGGAATGACTGTTTAATTTTTGTCTGCTTATCCCTAGCACCTACCACAGTCCCTGGTTAACTAAGCACATATTAGGTGCTTAGTAAGTGTTTTTTGATTTATTGAAAACCAACTTTAAGACAGCATTTTATTCTATTGAAGCAAATTCTTTTTTTTAATTAATAAAGTATTTTATTTTTTTCCGTTACATGTAAAGATAGTTCTCAACTTTTGTTTATACAAGCTTTACAATTTCAGATTTTTCTCCCTCCCTCCCCTCCCCCCTCCCCTAGACAGCAGGTAATCTGATATAGGTTATATATATATACACATAATAACATTAATCCTATTTCTGCATTAGTCATGTTATAAGAGAAAAAATCAGAGCAATGATGAAAAACCTCATAATAGAAAAAAAAACAACAGCATCAAAAACAAAAGAAATAGTATGGTTCATTCAGCATCTATACTCCGCAGTTTTTTGTTTTTTTCTTGGATTTGGAGATCCTCTTCTATCACGAGTTCCCTGGAACTCTTCTGTGCCATTGCATTGGTGAGAAGAATATGGTCCATCACAGTAGATCAACACTCAATGTTGATGATACTGTGTACAATGTTCTTCTGGTTCGAAGCAAATTCTTTTTTACAGTAAATGATAAATACTGGGGTTTGTTTTATCTATACTTTTCAGTGAATCATAGGAAGATGCAATCTGCTATAGATTAATAGGTGAAAAAGTCTGATTATTCATTCCCATGCCTTTATCCTATAGCTATCATATCTTCATCATGGATATCCTTAATGCACATGTAAATTATTCTCAAGCATATGGGCTGGCAATTCTCTTTGATCATCTTTTGGGGGGACAATAAATAGGGTCTGAGCAAGGAAACAGTAGCTGATTGGCCAGCATGAAGGCAGTTTCCAGATAAAACATATGAGTTGCTTAAGATATATAGCAGGGGCAGCTAGGTGGCGCAGTGGATAGAGCACTGGCCCTGGAGTCAGGAGTACCTGAGTTCAAATCTGGCCTCAGACACTTAACATTTACTAGTTGTGTGACCCTGGGCAAGTCACTTAACCCCAACTGCCTCACTAAAAAAAAAAAAAGATATATAGCAAGAGGAAACTCCTCACATTACTTGCAACAAACTTCAGATCTGATTGTGTTTCTAGACAGTATAACCTAGGTCCTGGGTTTTTCATTAAATATATCTGGTCTCAAAGAAACAGGACTGGTTTCTGAGCCAGGCAGGGCTAGGTTCAGACAATGTCATGAAGTTTTACCACACCCAATGATGATGAACCTCACTATACTTAGCTAGGCTAGTCCTGGAAAGCAGAAATAGGCTATTGCCATCACCCTACTTGAAACCTTTCTAGTTTAGTAACAGATGCCAGAACATGCAGTCCACTGACAGAGCCTTTCAAAGCCCAGAATCACATCCATGACACAAAGAGAAACTTGAGCAGGATTTTATGGAAGATAAATATTTATAAGGTTAAAATACAGGATGCTAGCTTTTAGAAATTGAGTAAAAGATAAACATTTTAAACTAAACTTTAATTTTAAAGAAAAAATGCTACTTGAAATATTTCTGTTAGAAAGAGATAAAAATATATGATGTCTTTGAAAAGTAACTTGTTTTTAAATATCATTTATATTTTAATATTTTTGCTCAAAAACCAGAGATTAAGGAAAATGGAATTGAGAAATTACCCCCAAAGGATGATCATGTCATTGAAGAGACACTTATTTCTTTATCGGATCAACAAGAGCAAGAAAACAATGGCCTAACTGTTGAAAGTGATGAATTGGAATCATCTTTTGCATATTCTTCTTTGGTTTCAGGTAACATTGTACTATCTAATATTATGAACCCTTCACAGAGTCTAATCTTACACAATGAGTAACAACAATCTTATTAGGTATAGAAGAAATTAAGTCAATCAAAAAAAGGGGAAATAATGTTGGTATACGTGGTTTTCTGAAAAATTTTTTAAAAATCATACTTTAAAAAAGAGACTTGAACAAGATTGAAATTGGGTAGTATTGAGAAATTGGGTATTATTTATTTATTTAATTTTTAATTTTGTTTTGGTGAGGCAATTGGGGTTAAGTGACTTGCCCAGGGTCATACCGCTAGTAAGTGTTGTGTCTGAGGCCAGATTTGAACTCAGGTCCTCCTGACTCCAGGGCCAGTGCTCTATCCACTGTGCCACCTAGCTGCCCTGGGGAATATTTTTAATTGGGAAATATCTTTAAATATTTAATTGGGAGATATTTTTAAAAATAAACTACAACATAGTGTTAATATGTGGTTTTCTAAGTCAATATGTGGCCTGCAGGGGTCCTTATTTATAGTTTAGTGTACCCCTTTCTTTCTATTTGAGTTTGACTCCACTGCTTTAAAGGAATGAAACAAACTTCCTTTTCTCTGATCAATAATATTTATATTTTATTTAAGTTATTAAAACAAACTATGGGGCATTTGAAAGGTTTTAAAGCTATTTAACTTAAACCATTCATGGTAATTTTAGATATAAAGAAAATAGCAATTATAAAGTTGCCTATAATACTAATTTGTGTGATATTTTAAGATTTGCAATTCATTATTAATAAATAATTCATTCATTTGATGATTAAAATCAAATGAATTTTGATTCATTTGAAATGACATTTTAAAAACTATTATAGCATAGTGTCTTATACAAAATAATGCATTTTATGGGGGGACAGTCTTAGCAGATAATTACATATTTGTGTTTTATCATTTATTTATAATTGATAAAAAGCTCTTAAAAGCTATACAAAAGTCAGGTCTTCATAACTAAAAGAGAATTAGACTGGAATATTAGTTATTATGATTAGACTAAAATTATAGTTGGCTTGATTATAAATTATATGATATCTATATACCAATAGTGCAATGAACTGAATGTGCATTGACTAACTGACCAGACTCAAAGAAAAATCATTAATTAATATGTTGATGTCAACTTGGAGGGAAAAAATGAATCAGAAATGCCTTGATCCCATGCTCTTCAAAATTTTTATCAATAAATTGAATGAAAGCATAAATAGTTTGATGTTATCCTTATCAGATTTGCAGATAATCTGGAACTAACATTGGACATAGACCTTGGGCAGCTAGGTAGCATAGTAGATAAAGCATTGGGCTTGGGATCAGGAAGACTCATCTTCTTGAGTTCAAATCTAACCTCAGATACAGATAGCTGTGTGACCCTGAGCAATTCACTAAACCCTGTTTGTCTTAGTTCTTCATGGCAAACTACTCCAGGATCTATCCAAAAAAACCCCCATATATAGAGTCGGACACAACTGAAAAAAAACAAAAACAAAAACCAATAACAGCAAGGATACAAGGAGACAGGTTAGAATGATAGCCTGACTTGAATAAAACTAAATTATCCTTATCTTGAATAAGACTAAATTTAATAAGGATAAATAGGATCAGTAAAATAAAATACTTGTGTTCCTGCATATGATGTTATTATTCAACCTTTGTTTTCAAAGAGGACCAGTGACATCACGAGGTGATGCTTTGACTTGTGGATGAATTGGATTTAAGTGGGGCAGAGTTGCACAAAATTGTCAGCTTCACTCTCTCTTCCTGAGTCATTAAAGTACAGTGGCAACACAAAAATCAGAATGACTGGCAGTAGCTTTAGATGCAGTTATAACCTTGGCATCTTTGATGTCTGACTAAGCTCTAAGTGCTCCTCAGAACCTGCTTCATGGCCGTTGCAACAAATTATTCTCATCTGCCCATTCTTCCAGGGAAAGTCTTCACATGCTTGGGGTAGAGATGCCCCTAACTCACCAGTTACTGGGGTGTGACTGCTACAAATGCTATAGCTTATAGGAGCCACAGATGAGAACTGAGGGATAGTCGGACACCAAAGGTAGATATACCGCCCCGAAGCCCTCACATCAGAAGTGCTAGTCCTTCCTGGACACCCACTACACCCTCCCTTGCACAAGTTACAGGGTGGGGGAGGTAGGCTAAATAACAGCTTCTCTTAAAAAAAAAAAAAACTCTGGAGGGGATGGGGTTAGATTAAAAACAAGTCACAAGTGTGTCATGGCAGCCAAAATTGCCAGTGGAAGGTTTTATTTAGGCTTACATTCTATCAGTCTACATTAAGAAGGCAGGAAAGAAAACAGCAAAACACCTTCTCTGTTCCAGGCTTTACAAATATTTTTTCATTTACTCCTCACAGCAACCCTGTGAGGTCGGTGCTATTATTATCCCCATTTTACACCTCACCTCTGGGAATTGTTTTTCTGGTTGTTCCCTATGCCTGGAATACTCTCCCTCTTCCTCTTTGATTCCTGAGTTCCCTGGCTTCCTTTAAATCCCAACTAAAATCCTACCTTTTGCAGGATACCTGCCCTAATCCCTCTTAATTCTAGTGCTTTGTGTATAATCCATACCTGACTGCTTACTGCCTAAGGGAGGGGGGAGAGGAGGGAGGGAAGGAGAGATAAATTTGGAACTCAAAACTATTAACAAAAAAGTTTATTATTATTTTTTTAAATATATTTTAAAATTCTAGTGCTTTCCCTCTTTTAATTATTTCTTATTTATCCTAGATATAACTTGCTTTGTATCGTATATATTTATTTGCTTGTTGTCTCCCTCATTGTATTATAAGTGCTTTGAGGCAGGAACTGTTTTTTGCCTCTCTTTTGTACCCCCAGTGCTTAGCACAGTGCCTAGTACACAGGAGGTGCTTAATAAATGTTTATTGTATTGAAAACAAAGATTAAGTGACTTGCCTGAGGTTACACAACTAATAAGTATCAGACATTGGATTTGAATTCAGGGCTTGATTCCAGGCTCAATGCTCTATCCTCTTCATCACCTAGCTGCTCCAGTCACTGTCCTGAATAAAGGAGGTGAGCAGCCTTAATATTCTGCCATGGTCAGATCACATCCAAAGTATATTCAATTTTAGGAGTGGTGTTTTAGAAAGGACATGGACAATCCAGACTATAGTCAAAGGAAGGCAATCATGATGATGAAATGACTCGAGATCATGTCACCTGAGTAGTGCTTCAAGGGAACTATTGAATGTTTAGCTGGGGAAGGCAAAGGCTTGGGAGGAAGATAGTAGCTACTTCAGGTATTTAAAGGGTGATCACAAAAGCTCTTTTAGGATAAAAGGAGGATAAATCTTACTCTCTTTGTTAGGGAGTACAAGTTGCTGAAAAGTAGATTTTTTTACTCTATTTAAAGAGTAAAAAATCTTTGTATGATTTAAATATGTTAAAAATTGGAATGTATCTCAGGAGATAATAGCTGATACTTGTATATAAAATTTGAAGATTTGCAAAGTACTTTACATTAATTATCTTGTTTGAGTCATAAATAAATGAGCAAGATAAATATTGTAGCTATTATCTTCATTTTGCAGATCAGAAGACTGAGCTTGAAAAAAGTCAGTAAGTCAGCTAGCATTTATTAAGTTCTTATTATGTCCCAGACTTGCTCATGATTGCTAAATTTTGGGTCCAGAAGAGTTTCTTGAATTGTAAAAGAAAATTGATCAAATATGGCCCTCTTCCCCACCCCACTTGATTTTCTACATTTAGCAGTACAGTCTCTTTAAGGAAATAAATTGCTCAAACACAAATATATTCTAAATCTAGAGGTTTATTGACAGGCGTTATTTTCAGCCCTGAAGCTTGCCTTGGAGGGCTGGTTCAGAGGATGCTGCAAATTGGGCCTCCACTAGCCATCTATACAATTACTTGTGGCATCAGATCAGCTTCTAGAAGCACATTAGCACTGATTTCCCAACTTGCCCTTTTTTCTCACAAATCATTTCCATCTCTAATGTGTGCCAAGGATGTTCCCTCAGTTTTCCTTGTTTCTCAGTAGTTCTAGGGTAGTATTTGGTAGGTAAGCAAGGTTTTATGTGTTATAGTATCACAGCTATGCTTTGGGATCATTTGACATTGGAGTTGGTTGATTAGGTTGTGGTAAAAATTATTTGTGGTAAAGATTAATATTGAAAGTTTTAGCTGAATCATTTGGGAGGGGCCACACCCGGCCCACCCTGAGATTATGTATGCTACTGAGAAGGACCTCCCCTTTTGGGGGAGGAAAAAAACGGAATGCAACCAGAAGGGAGGGAACTTCCAGAAGGCGGGGTGTGTTCAAAGAGTTTGCTTTTGTTCGGCCTGGAAGTCAGTCTGGTGGCACTCAGCATGGCGGCGTGTTAGCAGTCTGGGTCTCAGTGTGGCACTGGAAAACTGCATACTGACCCTGGGGTCGGTAAGTCACTTATGGAAAACCCTAATTTCCTTTGAACTAGCTTAATTGGGAATGCTCTGGGATTGCATGAACCAAGCTTAGAGTTAAGACTATCTATTTGTATTTCTACTTCCTTATTTCCTTAATTGGTTTTACCTTTGTGGTTTAATTAATTCCAAAGTAATAAAACCTGATCCTTTATGAACTAAAGCTCAGAGGCTCCTTTTCTTATTGGCCTGGAAGGAATATATAAAAAGGAAAGTTCAGGGGCAGCTAGGTGGCTGGGGCAGTTAGGTGGCACAGTGGATAAAGCACTGACCCTGGATTCAGGAGTACCTGAGTTCAAATCCGGCCTCAGACACTCGACACTTTCTAGCTGTGTGACCCTGGGCAAGTCACTTAACCCCAATTGCCTCACCAAAAAAAAAAAAAAAAAAAAGGAAAGTTCAAAGGGTAAATTAAACCTAAAAGAGTCCATCATATTTCTGGGGCCCCAATATTAAGGCGAGTCACCCTAATATACTCTGTATATCAAATTTTGGCCCTCACAAGGTAAGGGAGAGAGAAGAAAGAAGTGAGGTTGAAGGCTGACTCTACCCATGCTTGACTATAGATTTATTGGGCCCCATCCCATGACCTTGCCTGGACTCTGCAAAATATTTATCTATAAATTTCTCAGATCCCAGAGACCAGCCCTTCTATAGAGACTTTATGAATAGATACAGTACTCTAACACTCAGGAATAATATTTTAGTAAAATGTACATATAATTGGTATTAAGTTTTTTCATGGTCTGAATTTCTGGCAATTCTGATCTCTTCCAACCCTATCTCAGTATACTGTACATATTGTATACAAAATATTCACTCTACACTTTTGTTCTTTACTTCATATATGGCAATGTTTAGCATATATGAGACATATCACCCGGTCCCTTCTGGGGGCTAGAATAAGCCTTGTAACAGTCACATAATTGTTGTGTCAAAGATAGAATTCTAATTCAGGTTTTCTTGACGATGCATCCAGTATTTTATCTTCTCCATCTGGTAGTAGTGTCTCCTTTACTGAGGGTCTTAAATCAGACACTGGATGGTCATTTGTTGGTGATATTGTAGATGTTATTTTTGTTTAGGTATAAGCTAAACTAGATGACCTCTGAGATCTCTGTGACCTCTCTAGCCTTTATGATTGAGGAGGAGGAATTACCTTTTTTCCTATAAGTTTTGCCTAACCAGCAGTTTTCACAAGAGACATCCCTAAATTTAACAGGAAATAAAAGCAAAGGAAAAGAAAAGAATATTTGACTTTAACTTTAGGCCACTCTGGACATTATAATCTTCAAAGGTTAGACTAAAAACTAGTAAAGGAAATTGGGATTTGTATCTTTTTGTAGGAATATGTTATTTGAGGATGGGACAGAATTCTATAGTCTTTATACCTTGACAAAGGCCTTCATATTTTTCTCACTGTAAATAAGGGCAAGACATAATAAAAAACCAGAGGCTTTACATCCAGAGCTATGAAAGAGTTGTGTGGATTTTGAGTTTGTCAGTTTTCTGAACCAATTCATTAAACTTCTAAAAGTCAAAATTAGAGTACTAGATATGACAAACTGAGAGAACCTTGTTTCCTGGGGTCCCAGTCATGGTTCATGGTCCAGTGCAAAGGATCATTCAGGGCCAGAGGACTTATATAATAAACATGTGTATGTACACATACACACACATATAAAATTATACATAAAATATATACACATACACACATATATGTATATAAATACCCCTAGGTAAAAGCTATTCCCAAGGCAGTTTGTCAAAGTAAACACCATTGTTAAATAAATTAAAACCTATTGGCGGGGAGGTTTCCTGGGGTCTCAAGGAGGTATGTGTACGTCTGTGTGTGAATGTTAACTCATTTTCCCCCCACTTCTACCAATATCATGGCCCACAACACTCTACCCTTTTACTCCTAGCTGCCAATAATATAGGTAGCCAGGGTCACAAACCTCAGCTTTTAGGCACAAGAGCCCACTTCCTCATCCTGGCCCACATATTCATTCTGTTCCACATACCCCTCCCCTATTTCTGAGACTGGAAATGGTCAGGTAGTCTTCTGCTAGCTGATTGGGGCAGACCTTAGCCAGCTAAGTGGACCATCAATAGGAGTTGAATTAATTTTGCATTTTCAGTGGTGCCCCTTTAGCATTGCTATAAGAATGAAGAATGAGCTGTGAATCTGATGTTCATTATCTTGGACACCTTTGTTATTGGTAGCCTGGTGTTGGAGGGTGGAGTGGAGTGTTGTTTTCCAGGATACTCATGGAACTGGGCAGATGTGGGATGACCCCTCACACTCCCACAATATCAGTTGGTACTGTTGTGAATGGAGAATCTATGGTGCAAGCTTAGAGTAGTTTGAGTCTGGGCCCATTGTATTGATCTGTGACCCAGCTGTAGGTCCTTTGGGCAAGAATAATTTATACAAGTGACTTTTGTGGGTAGCTCCTGAGACCTTCAGAGAATCTACTTGTTGATTACCTTTAATTTCTTTTCAGAGTCCTTTGACTTGCCTTTATTTTCATGAACTGCTTTGGAAACTTCTTTCACCTGGGAATATTTGTATAATTTTTTTTAATTAAAAGGATTGATTATTTGAACCTTCAGGTTTAATAACAAAATAATAATTAATACCAAACACATAAATAATAGATTATTTTATAGCAAAACACTTTATAAGTGTTGTCTCATTTGATCTTTCCAATAACACTTTGAGATAAATGCTATTACTGTCCCAATTTTATAGATCCCTAGTACTAGATGATGAGCCATAACTGGATAGAGCTTGATGATAGTCAAATATATGAATAAATATATAGTTAGGTGAATAATCAAATATAGTTTGGAAAAGTAGGGGGAATAAGGAAATGAGCACTTATATAGTAACTACTATTTGCCAGACACTGTGTTAAGCCCTTTTTACAAATATGTTCTCATTTGATCCTTGTATTTTGCAGCTGAAGGTTAGCTGACTTCCCCAAAGTCATATAGCTAGTAAGTGTCTAAGGCTGGATTTGAACTCAGGTCTTCCTAATTCCAAGATCAACTGTCTATTTATGATGCCACAAGCAGATTTTGAGGGGGGGGCAGTGAGGGTTAAGTGACTTGCCCAGGGTCACAAGCAGATTAAAAAATAGTCAAATGATATCTTCCAGAATTAAAATTTCTTTTAAAGAATTCAAATTCTCCTTCAAAAATTCATTTGCTCTTATTTGTTTCTCTTTCTATAAGATCTTGGCTAATTGAATGAAAATTTTTTAAAAAGTTGAATTAACCAAATTATTTTTTAAAAGAATTTTTATTGGTTCCTTTTATTTTTTACACAATAGTCATTCACCTCTCCCATAGAACTTTCTTGTAATAACAACAACAACAACAACAAATCAGTTAAGCAAGACCAGCTGACACTCACTGTTAAGATTTGGTATTCAATACTCTACACCCATAGTCATCTACCTTTATTAAACAGTTGGGGAGTTCATCATCTGTTTTCTCGGACTGAGGTTGGTCATTTCAATTAATCAGAGTTTGATAGCCTTTTAGTATTATTAGTATTATTTTTATGATAGTCATTGTGTTTGTCATTCTCCTGGTTGTGCTTTCCTTGCTGTATTCATTCATTTAAGAATCCTTAATCCTTAGAGGGTTATGTTTAGTATCATGAAAGAAACATTTAGAAGGTTTTTTAATTTGACCATGTCTGTGAATTCACTGAATGGAAGTCTGTGGAGACATATCTGCACTATGCTTCTGATTTACCTGGTAAGTAACCATGTCAAAAAGAAAAAGAAATTAGATTGACCAACCTCTTCTTAATGAAACCATGTTGGCTTTTAGTCATCACTGCCTCACTTTCTAAATGCTCATAAGCCATTCCTTTAATAATTCATTCTAGAACAATCCAATGAATTAACATCAAGTCGTCAGCACATTTTGTTTCCCAAACTTTACCATCTTCCTGTTTTTGAAAATTAAGCCAGCATTTGTCCATTTCTAGCCTGACAGTAGTACCCTTCTCCTTGGTTTTTCAAAGATTTTTGACCAGTGGCTTAGAATACCATTTCTTCATTTTCTGAGTAAGCTGAGGATCCCATCCAATCCAAAATGTCTCTGGTCATTCTAAATGTAAACCACACAAGATATTTGGACAGAGTCCAATTCTTTATCTAGGGCAAAGGTAAATTCTGGCTTTCTAGAGAAGATAAAAATTGTGCCTGCTTATAGTGCCTTATGATTTAGCATGACTATACCAGAGCTGATTTCACTGGGGGAAAAGAAACCACATATGACCACACTCACAAACATACATGTGAACACACACACAGATATTCTAAGGAACTGGAATTTTTATTGTTGTTGTATAGTACTAAAATTTTATAGTGCCAAATTTACTTCACATACGTAGGCCCTTCCTTGGTAGTAGTGGAAAACCTTTTGTTATGGAGATTTTGGGAAGGACGTTTTGCCTATATAAAATTCTTAGAATTGGATAGTCAAAAGAAATAATAGTTCATGTGATATATGTATATATATGTACACACATATATGCATATATATATTATACTTAAAGTTTTAAGAAGCACTTTCCCCACAAAACCCATGTGAAGTAGGCAATACAAGTATTTTCATCTTCATTTTCAGATAAAGAAACTGAGCCTTAGAGAAATTAAATGATTTGTTGATAGTTGCAGAACTAATTAGTGTCAGAGGCTGGATTCAGACCCATGTATTGACTCCAAAGCCCTACTATAGCACGCTCAAGTTCTCTCAGATCCCTACTTTGCATTGTTGCCTGCTTATTGCCTTAGGTATTTTCTCAATACTGAATAAGCCTCATTTTAGATTCTAATGTATTTTATGAAGATTTCACGAACAGCAAAAGCAAAGTAGCATAAAAAAACTTGTTACTCAAGCTGCACCCATTCTGTAAGTAGACAGAAGACCTCAGTTTTTAGAATCATCAATCTGGCATATTTACATGTGCTAAATTCACTTGCAGAAAGACAAAACTAGGTTTGGCAAAATTTTTTAAAATGACCTGCAATTTCAGATTTAGGACTACCTAATATTTTTTGAACTCATTTTAAAATTTTAACACATACTTATCTTTTTGAATTCATCCATTCGAGAAAGATTTATTGAGGACCTATTACAGGTAGGCATTGTGCTAGTGTTATACTGGATTAGAATGGTATTTATAATTCACATTAGCTGTAAATGTGAACTGTTGTATGGAATTTTAATACAAGGATTGGCAACATGGTTGAACTGTTTCTAATGGCGTGTATATCGGTTAGTCACTAAACATTTATTATAGGCCTACTTTGTGTCTAGCACTGTGCCAAATGCTTAATGATACAAAGAAATGCAAAAGACAGTCCCTGTTCTTAAGGAGCTCACAGTTTAATTGGGGTGATAGCATGCAAAAAGTACTGTATAAACAAGCTATATACAGGATAAATTGAAAATAATCAAAAGAGGGAAGGTACTAGAATTAAGGAGGACTCAGAAATTCCCTGTAGAAGCTGAGATTTTAGCTGAAACCTGAAGCTGAGAGGTAGAGATGAGGAGGGGAAGTATTCCAGGTATGGGGGATAGCCAGTGGAAATGCCCAGAGTCAGGAGATGGAGTAATTTGTTTGAGAAACTTCAAAGAGGCAAATGTCACTAGATCATGGATTATGTGGAGGGGTCTAAAGTGTAAAAAAACCTGAAAAGACCTATAGGGACCATGTTATAAAAAAAATCTTTAAAAGCCAGAGGATTTTTTTTCTTTTTTCTTTTTTCCTTTTTTTTTGGCAGGGCAATGAGGGTTAAGTGACTTGCCCAGGGTCACACAGCTAGTAAGTGTCAAGTGTCTGAGGCTTGATTTGAACTCAGGTACTCCTGAATCCAGGCCCGGTGCTTTATCCACTGTGCCACCTAGCTGCCCCCAAAAGCCAGAGGATTTTTAAAATTTTGATTCTAGAGATGATAGGGGACCACTGGAGTATATAGAGTAGGAAGATGATGTAGGCAGACCAATGCTTTAGGAAGATTAGTTTGACAAATGAGTGAAGGATGGACTGGAGTGGGTAGAGACTTGAGGCAGGTGGACCCATCAGCTGACTAGTGCAGTAGCCCAGACCTGAGGGGATGAGGGCCTGAAACAGGGTTGTGGCAGCATGAGAAGAGAGACAGAGCTGCATTCAAGAGATGTTACAAAGGTGAAACCAACAGGCCTTGGCAACAGATTAGAGATGGGCGGTGAGAGACAGTGAGGAGTCAAGGATGACGAGAGAGTTGTGAGCTTAAAGGACTGGGAAGATGATGGTGCCACTAACAATAGGAAAGTTAGAAGGAGAGGAGGGTTTGATGGGGAAAGATAAGCTTGATTTTGGACATGTGTAGTCTGGGGGGATTTTCTAAAGGACATCCAGTTCAAGATAGGCAGTTAAAGATGATATTGGAGGTCAAAAGTGAGGTTAGGGCACATGCTGGAATTTTTTCCCCACAGATCTAGCCAGAGAATTCAAAGTAATCTTTAAAGAGAAGTGGACTTTTCCCCCTCAGAAATCATAGTAAGAAGTATACAATTAATAATTTGAAATTCCTGGTCACCGTCAAAGGAGACTTTAGAGGAACCCATCTACAATCTCTGTGTTGCTAGTGAATGTTAACAACTGACATTTATATAGTGCTATATGGATTGAAGAGTGTCTTACTAATGTCATTTCATTTGAACCTCACAACAGCCCTGTAAATAAAGATTATATTCATTTTACAATTGAGAAAACTGAGACTAAGGAAAGTTAAATTTACCCATAGGAGTTGGGATTTGAACCTAGGTTTTATTGACTCAAGGTCAGTTCTCTATCTTATATAGTACCTCTCCTGAAGGGAGCAGGAAAAAAATTTAAAAGTTTACAGAGCATATTTCTTATAATAATCCTGTGAGGTAGGTAATTACAGGTAGTATTTTCCCCTTTTTACAAATAAGAATACTGAGGTTCAGGTTAAATAACCTACCTGTGGCCATACTACAAGTATTAGAGATGTCTAGCCCCATTATGTACTAGACCACACAAACTCTCTGTACCAGGATATTTAAAAATAAGTCGTTGTTTGTTACAATAAATTTAAGATCTGCATATGTCACCAAGAACTGAAAAATGCCACATATATATTGAAAGAAATGATGACTTATTTTTAAATATCATTTTTTGGGTGCTTTGCTTTTGGAGTGGTTAATATAGCTTATTAAAATAAGAGTAAGGTCAAGTCGGTTAAAAATATAAATTTGGATTTGTAATAAAAACCTTTCCGCATTTGCAAAATGAAACAGAAATCCCTCCCCAATTTTTGTCTCTGGATATTATTTATGGTTGCTCTATCTAGTTCCTCACTGTAACAAATACCTTGCATTTTCCACCAGAGGGTGCTTTTGCATTTATAAAGACACATAGTGAAACTCCATCCTAACAGCCTTATAATTCAGCAGTGATAGAAAGTTAAGTTTTTGTATATGAGAGTGGTATGTGTGAATGCCTAGTGCGCATGCATCTGAATACGTGTGTCTATTTTGATTTATATATTCTTTCACGTGAAGATTTTTAAATTCCACCCCAGCTAATGAGCTCACCAACCTGCTTGTTTTCAGACTTCACTACCTTCTTTTTCATATTTCCCCATATGTTCCATTCCTAAGGTTTATCTGGTGACATTATGTTCTGGGAGTTATTGTAGATATATTTTGCAAAGAGTAGATCGTGTTCTGTAGGAGGAGTTTAAAAATTGACCTTTATGGAAATACCTTCCCCCTCCCCCATCTGTTGTAGCATTTTCCCCTGCATTTTTTATATATCAAAGTCCAATCTTGGGTCTGGTCTGTATTTATTCCTGGATAAATCTTCCTTATCCTTTCCAAACCAAATTTCTTTCTCATCCGGCCGTACAAATCATCACCTAGTTTACCAATTCCTCTTCTTCTCCCCCTCCCACCTCCACCTTACCCAGAAAATGTGGACAGCATACTTCATGAACTGCTGAAACCCAAAAACAACAATGAAGGGTAGCACCTTAAATTCCAGCAGCTGCTATCCACTAGCTATCTAAGCCTCCTACACACGTAGTTACATTATGACTTGTATTATAGTTATTTGTGTACACACCTTTTCCTTCTACTAGATTGTAAGCTCCTTGAGGTCAAATACTGCAGTTTTTCAATTTTAAATCTCAATTATCTAGTACCATGCACTCACTGTACATGGTAGGTCTTAAGAAATGTGAGTTGTATTAAATTCAGTTGAATTTTAATGTGCTTCATATCCTACAGGAAAAGGTTAGTGTTTCTTTTAAAAATTTTTATTTGGTGGCCAACTTTGAAATGATCAGTTTAGGAAGTATAACTTAAAAATTTAAATTTTAAACTGCAGATTTTAAAGTGAAATTGGTACAAGGAAAATGGAATCATTTGAATAATTAAATACCAGATTAATATGGATGTGTTCAATAACTTCACATATTTTATTTTCTAATAATAATTTATAAATAGAGGAATGCATTTTTATAGGATCATAGATTCAGAGTTGGAAGACATCTTAGAAGCAATCCCATTACCTTATGAATAAGAAAACTGAAGCATAAAGAACTTAAGTGACTTATTTGCCCCAAATCACTATGCTGTCAAAAGTGCGTAAAGCAGGATTTGGATCCAGATTCCCTCAGCCAACTTTCCAAAGTTTAATCTCCCCACATCTCATCTGTTGGGCAAAGAAAACATTCTGACCCATTGTTTACTACTGTGGACCCTTATTTCTAACAATCGCTCATTTTTTCCAAAAAATCTTCAGATCTGTCACATGCACAATACCTTGTGATAATAGGTACATAATAACTAAGTGAATGAATAAATGAATATGCCTGGGTCTCTCTCTTCTTCCTGTGGGGTAGCCAATGGGGCAGGTCATTTTTAATATGTGGATGTGGGTGTTCATATTTTTTAATGTCACAGTTTAAATGTACAACAGCTATACAAAACACTATACTAGTTACAAGGAATACGATGACAAAAACAAAGCAGGCCTTGCCCTAATGGCGCTAACGTCTTACTGAGAAAATACAACATATTAAAATATAAGTATTTACTTGAGATGAGAACACTAATAATTAAGGGGATCAGAAAGCCTTCCTGATGAAGATGACAAATGAGCCTTGAAGAAATCTAGGAATTCCTAGAAGTCTTGGTGAGGAAGGAGTACAGTTCAGGCCTTAGAGACAAACTCTAAAATGGCAAGGAGTGCCCAGTGTAAGGAAAAGCAAGTCAGCCAGTTTGGCTGGAATATGGAGTGCATGAAGGTGAATAACATGCAATTGGATTGGCTTGGTCTGTCCCCCTTGCCCCAAGCTTTTTTTGGTTCCTCATCTTTTTATTGCCACTTAATATGGGTATCTTCCAAAGCTCAGTCCTGTGCTCTCTATTTTTCCTTTTTTATAGTGTTTCCCTTTGTAATTTCACTCAGTACCTGGCTTCAACTATCAACTCTATGAATGACTCTCTCAACTCTTATCTCCAGCCCTGGCTTCTCCCCTGAGTCCTGAATTTTTAGTTTCCTGTTGATGTTTCTCACTTAATAAGTCCTAAAATCACCAGTTTCCCACTCTCAAATCCAACTCTATTTCTCCTTCTAACTTTCCTATTCCTTCAAGTCATATTTGACTCCTTTTTCCTTCTCCCTAATTTCCCCATCCCCATTCAATCAAATATCTCAAGATCTGAGGCTTTTATCCTCACAGCATTTCACACATCCATTCTTGTATTTCTACTCACATTGTTTCCACTTTAGTTCAGGCCCTCATTACCTTTCGAACTGTAAACATTCATTTGACAACCATTTACTAAGTGCCTACAGTGTGCAACGTATTATGCTAAGCACTAAGGTAGGTAACAAATGGTCTAGAAGGAGTATATGACACATACAGAGATAAAAAAAAAACATTATACAATATGCAAGTATAATTTGGAATAGAATATAATAAGAGTGCAGAACTGGTTAAAAGTACTGTGTAACACTGGAGGAAGAAAAGGCTATTTCTGTTGGTAGAGATCTGGAAAGGATTCCTGAAGGAGGCAGGAAATTAAGAATGAGTAGGTTTTCAACAAGCAGATCATTCTAGGCAAAGGGAAAAGTAGGAACAAAGACACGACATGGGAAATCACTGAGCATGTACGTGGCACAGAATGGAGCATAATTTGGGTAGAACATAGCACATATCAAAGGAATGTTATAAGTTTGGAGACACCAGGGTTTGGGAGGGCCTTGAATTCTAGGCTAAAGAATTTAAGCTGTATTTTATTTTATTTTTATTATTTTAATCTATTTGTTTGTCTATCTATCTCTGTCTGTCAATTTATCTAGCTATCTAGCATCTATTTATCTATTGATTTATTCATTCATTCATTCATTCATTCATTCATTCATTCATTCATCCATTTATTTATTTATTTATTTTTGCGGGGCATTGAAGGTTAAGTGACACTTGCCTGGGGTCACACAGCTAGTAAGTGTCAAATGTCTGAGGCTGGATTTGAACTCAGGTCCTCCTGAATCCAGGGCTGGTGCTTTATCCACTGTGCCACCTAGCTGCCCCTTAGGCTGTATTTGATAGATTATTGGAAGCCATTGAAGGGTTCTACAGCCTGATCAGCAATGGTTTGAAGGCTATATTAGAGGGAAGAGAAACTGGCGGCCAAGAGAATAGTTAGTCATGCAGATAGTAATGAAAGGCTAGTACCAGACAGAGTCTGGAACTGAGGAGATGGCTGAGAGAAATACTGTAGGAACAGATTGATAGGGACTCAAGACTAAATAGAAGCAGGAGATGAAAGAGGACAAGAGTGATGACTTTTGAACACTGATGATGGAGTAGATGGTGATGTCATCAAAAGAAGTAGATAGTTGATTATTAGGAATCACTTATGAGGATAGAATGCTGATGCTATTCTAGAGACTGAATTTAAGCTGCTTCTGGGACATCTACCTGGAGCTTTCCAATAGGTAGCTGAAAATCTGAATAGGGAGCATGGGAGAGAGGCTCAAATGGATCTACAGATTGCCATAGTTTTTTGTTTTCTTTGTTTCCAGTTTCTCAACATTCCAGTTCATCTTATACTGCTTCCAGAGTATCAGTTCTCTGTTGGTTTTTTTTTAAATAAAAAGCTATGATAACTTGTCACTAGACAAAATAAAACCCAAACCCCCTGAGCAGAAGGTACTCAAGACCTGTCACAACCTGACTCCAACCTGCTTTTGCATCCTCAGTGCCTCAGCTGGGTTACTCATATAAGGGGCTAAAATTCTAGCTATGATGTCTAAAATCTAATGAGTGGTCACCTTAAATTAGAAAACGTATAGCACCAATCTTTGGGCATTAAGTATTTATTAAAGTATATTAGGGGTAAGTAAAGAGAAACATGTGGATCAAGTATGAAATTTGCTTGCTTTCCCTATCCTGCTTGTCTCTTGTTCCCCTGCCAAAGTCTCCCACCAAAAGGCTCGCTTGCTCCTCCTCTTCTCCCAGAACCTCTTGTGAAACAGGAAACAGGGCCATCCACACACACACAGAGCTCCAAGCTAATTGGCTGGTAACTTTGATTTGGTAGGACCCATGAGCAAACATCACTTCCTGACGCCAAACTGACCTTAGAAACCCCAGAAAAGGTCACTTCCAGAGGTTAAAGTCACATGGTTTCTTTTCAGGCCAGAGCTCACTATATCCCTCCCCGCAGGAGGTGTCATTCCAATTCTCACATTCACTTGTCCACCCACTCATCCTGTCCTCTTCTGACTCACTGCCCTTCCCAGCAGACTTTGAGATCCTTGTGATCTCAGGGTCACTTTCTGCTATAAATCAGTAATTCCCTGATCCTCTTCTGTCCCCCCATCTCCCCTTACCTGCAAATTTCTTCCAATTGAAATGCCATCAAGGAAGGGTCAGCTCAGGTGGTCTCCTTGAAATTTTCCCCAGTATCTCAGTTGAGAGTGTTTTCTCTCCCCTTTAACTTCTTAGAAGATTTTGTACCTTTCCTATGCATTTACCACATGCTGCTTTGTACAGTAATTATTCTTATTTCCCTATCCCCTCCACTGCTTTAGTATCCTTCATCTTTGATTTAACCCTGAGGCCTAGCACGGGGCCTTACTAGTAGTGCATACTTGATAATTTTTTTTTTTAATTGAATTGGATCCAGGAGAGAATGTGGGAAGTGGGTGGAGGAGGCTTTTCTCCCTTCTGCACTCAGGGAACACATGTTCCCTGGAATAGAGGGGAAAAATGTAAAAGACCAAAATGTCTGTGTGTGTGTGTGTGTGTGTGTGTGTGTGTAGGTACATATACATATCCTTTAAAATAAATTTAAGCATGTTTGTCAGAAAAATCAGATGTTTTCTTAAAAGGAATTTTTATACTATTAAAAATGGCCATATTACACATATGCTAGTATAGGACAAAGGGGCAACTCTCATGCTTGTGGTCACACTTTCAGGTGTGAGGGGTCCAGTCTAGACGGTGAACAGCACCAACACGGACACAAGTGTGTCTGGGGAGGTGGTGCCTCAGGACATTGGGAATGAATCATACATCAGAATTTAATGGGGAATTAAGTTCCCCAGAAAGGTAGAAATGTGATTATTTTAGGGCTGTAGTTCAGCTCTGTAGTTTAAAGTGGAGTGGGAGCTTGAGTTCATTTTATACAGCAGTCATTTAGGTCTACTCCATTCTAAATCTATTCATTCATTTATTTGTCTATCTATCTATCTATCTATCTATCTATCTATCTATCTATCTATCTATCTATCTATCTATCTATCTATCTATGTAGTGAAAGTTTGTGTTTTGGAAAAAGGTGGGTTGTGGAGGTGAGGAAGAGACTGGGGAAAGGAAAAGAGGAAAGTAAAGTGGGTGGGGGGAATCTGTAAATAACATGATGTGCTGTTCCAGAAGACTTGGGGAGGATACATTGCCACGCCCAAAAGAAAACTAAAATTTGGGGATATCCTGCTTAATACATTGTATCTGGTCTTTATTATTATAACATAAATATAAAATAGTATATGGTTATCAACTTATTGTAATTTTATTTTTGTCCAGCAGAGGGCACACTTCACATTGAGATAAATCTAAAATTAATTCATGCCAGGAAGTAAGTGTGTGTGTGTGTGTGTGTGTGTGTGTGTGTGTGTGTGTGTGTGTGTGTGTGTGTGTGTTAACTTTGGCATTTAAAAACTTTATATACTGCACTGCATTTTACTTTGGGTCTCTAATTGGCTTAATACATCAATATGGTATTTTAAGCTATTACTAAATCACACATTGAATTTGTCAGTTGTCATTTAATGTGTGTTTTTACCAGTATAAACTGATTAAGTTGATTTGTGTGTATGGCTCGTAGAACGAGTCTCATTACTTTATAGCCATGGCACATATGTGTGATATAGCATATTATTTTGATAAAGTATCACAGAAATTCTTTTTACTTAAGTTTAATTTCTGTTATTTCAGTATAGTGAGAGGCAGAATGGAATAGTGTATAGAGCAAGTTGATCTTGGAATCCAAACTGTCTGGGTTCAGGTTCAAGCATTATTGACTGTATGACCCTAGGGATATCACTGTCTTGTTGCAGCCAACTTGATAATAAATAAGATAAAGATAAAATAATAAATAAAATTGATAAAGAGAACTTGCTGATTTACACTGACCGGATGAGTTCTGTTGACAATGAAATAACAAATTTGGATTTTTAAAAATCCAATAGAATAAGGAGGCAGCTAGGTGGCGCAGTGGATAAAGCACTGGCCCTGGATTCAGGAGTACCTGAGTTCTACTCGGGCCTCAGACACTTGACACTTACTAGCTGTGTGACCCTGGGCAAGTCACTTAACCCCTTTTGCCTCGCCAAAAAAAATCCAATAGAATATCACCTGTTCAGTTACTTGAAAAATTTAACATAAATTGATGCTACATTCTACTCTGTTCATACATTGCTTTGTGCTTCCCAGGAGAAACTGTAGTTATTTCTCAATTCAATAAAACAGCTATATAAAAATGTTCACAAGAACTTTGAATGTGTATTCTGTTTCTTGTCGAGTCATTTCCCTCTAATCTTTTGTTAATGAATAATGCCTCACAATCATATAGGGATAATAAACTGTGCTTTGTAAACAATGAAACTTTAGCAAGAAGAAATTTTGGGCCATGAACAAGGGCAAATGGAGAATAATTGGATTGATCCATATTAACTATTTCTCTGTAAAACCACTTGGGGAGGGGGGTTGAAAACCATATTAACAACTCATTTCTGTGGTACCATGTAGTGATCCAGTTAAGACAGTTAACTTTTTGATCCTGTTTTTCCTTCTCTATACACATCTTCATTCATTAGGAAATAGGTATTACTCTAAAAATATTTGGTACTCAAAGGATATGAAGCATATAAAAGATATATGAAAAATATTCTTTTAAAAGATAGTGTCCTGGTATAGGTTTAAAACTAGGCAGACTGACTGAATCTTGATACCAGGTAGGAATTTCATCCAAGTTAAATCATATCTGAATGGATTCTTATTTTTATCACCTTTTTCGAAAGAACACTTTCTGATGTTACAAATAATATTGTCAAATCTATCAGGAAATGCTTCAGATCAAATGGAGAATATGTAGATGCATCTTATGTGCTGTATTTTTGGCGCATTTCAAATCCTTCAGGATGACAAGTATAAGAATCTTTGTATGCTATAAAGCATAGCTGGCATGTGCATTAGATTTGCAGATGATGCTAAGTGGGAAGGGATGACATGCTAGATAAGAGAGTCAATATTCAAAAGATCTTGAAGGGCTGGCTAGGGCATTAGGTTAAATCTAGTAAGATGAAATTCATTAGGTACAAACATAAAGTCTTATATTTGGGTTTTAAAAATTCATTTCACAGATAAGGGACAGTGGAAGTATGGATAGATGACAATTCGAAAAAGATCTAGGAGTTTTAGTAGACTACAAACCCAAGATCAATCAGCAGTGTGATGTGGCAGTGCCTCTCTGTGTATAAATATATAAATATAAATATATATATGTGTGTGTATGTATGTATGTAAATATGTACGTATCACTATATGTGTGTGTGTGTGTGTGTGTGTGTTTGTGTGTTTTGAGTCATTTCAGTTGTATCCAACTCTTTTTGATCCCATTTGGGTTTTTTTGGCAAAGATACTGAAGTGGTTTGCCATTCCCTTCTCCAATATTGTATGTGTGTGTGTGTGTGTGTGTGTGTGTGTGTGTGTGTGTGTGTGTGTGTGCGTGCGATCTTGGACCTCATCAAGAGAGGTATAGCGTCCAGAAATAAGGAGGTGATGGTCTTAATCTCTGCCTTATTTATACCGCATTTGGAATCTTGTATTCAGTTCTGGGTGCCACAGTTTAAGGACATTGATCAGCTTATAGGAGAGCAACCAGGGTAATGAAGGTCCTTGTGTGTATGTCATATAAGGAAGGAACTGGGGGTGTTCCTTATAAAAGGGGGGACTCAGGGGAGGGGAAAGTTGATAGCTTCTTCAAGTATTTGAAGGAATTAGACTTGTTTTGTGTGGCCCCAGAAGGCAGAAGGAAAAGCAATGGGAAGAAATACCAGAAGCCATATTTAGGCTGGAAAAACTTTCTAACAATTTAGATTTGTCCAGAAGTGTAATGGGCTGTCTCAGGAGGTAATGGGTTCTTCCTCACTGAATGTCTTCAAAGGCTGGATGTCTGCTTGTTGATGATGTTGTAGAGAGAAGTTGTGTTCAGGCACAAGATGGATTAAATATCTTCTGGTGTCCTTTTCAACTCTGTCATCCTGTAATTCTATAAAGGAACCACAACTGTTTAAACTGATATTTCTCAAGGACACTGGACTTGGAATCAGGTGAGACCTGGGTGTCTGACACTGACTTGTGATCTTACTTTCTCTGAACCTCAGTTTCATCATCTTTATAATGGGAATAATAATACCTCTAGTACCTATCTGGCAAGGTTATGGTAAGATTTAAATGATTAAATGTATATAAATTGTTATTAAAATGTGCCCAAATATTTTTAATTATTTAAATTTTAGTGACAGTTATACTTTTTGACTGAGGATCAATCAGAAGTTAAGAGGGAAAACACTTAAGGGAATTCTATCCCCGCCCCCCCCCCAAAAAGGTCTGAAACAAAGGGATCCAGTTCGTCAATACCCTGAATTTTTAAAAAGTCTGTTAAGCTTCAACTCTTTCTTGAGGATCCAACTTAAGTCCTTCCTCTTTAATACTAATAATGATACTAAAGACAAACAACTTTTATATAATAATTTAAAATAAGGATTAAAAAAAAAAAGGATTCACTTCCACCAAGTTTACTTCCAAATGTAGCATAACTGATGGATAGCAGATACCTGGTTGATCTGTTCCTGGGCTGGGTCAAGTAGTTTGGATTTCAGGGCTATACAGGTTTACCAGTCTCAAGTGCAATTCCAGTTCCTATACCTGTCTCTCTCTTGTGGCCTGTCTAACCCTTCAAAACTTGTAAGGTTGTAGCCTAATCCAATCTATTTCCGACACTTATTCAACTAATAGCAAGAAAGTAAATCAGAACAGAGATAGAAGAAACAATGCTGTACACTCATGGCTTCACATCTGCCGGAGTGGGAAGAACGCATGACCGGCACAACCTCTCTCTTCTGACCTAGAGGCTTACAGTAGGCCTTGCATCGATCTCCTCCAAGATGAGATCAAATAAGTTGGTTGATTCCTTTTGTATGGACTTTCAGTTCGAACTCATCAGCTAATTAAAAGGTTTTCTTCATTACTCAGTATGCAACCAGAGAAGTCCCAGAATATGTGTGCATGGTCCAAAGTAGAGTCAAGGGGGCAGCTAGGTGGCGCAGTGGATAAAGCACTGTCCCTGGATTCAGGAGGACCTGAGTTCAAGTCCAGCCTCAGACATTTGACACTAGCTGTGTGACCCTGGGCAAGTCACTTAACCCCCATTGCCTCAGGAAAAAAATACAAAAACAAAGTAGTGTCAAGACCTTTTATTCCACATCATACACACATGGTACAGGCACATCAAGCATTCATGTGAATTGGTACCTGGCAGATCAGACTGCATGTGCAGGACTAGGCTTTATCAGGTGCACGGATTTTTATTTTGCATATACTCATATGCATATTTGTTGTTGTCATTGTTCAGTCATTTCAATCAAGTCCAACTCTTTGTGATCCCATTTGGGGTTTTCTTGACAAACATACTGTAATGGTTTGCCATTTTCTCCTCCAGCTCATTTTCCAGATGAGGAAGATGAGGCAAATGGTTGTTAAGTGACTTACTCAGGGTCACATAGCTAGTAAGTCACCAGGGAAGCATGTGAACTCAGGTCTTCCTGACTCCAGGCCCAGCTATTTATCCAGTGAGCCAGCTAACTGCCCATCTATTTATTTATATACATATTTACTTCATTAGAATGTAATCTCCTTGAGGGCTGGGGCTATTTACTTTTGTCTTAGTATCCCCAGGACTTAGCATGGTGACTAGCATACAGTCAACACTTAATAAATACTTATTGATTGATTGATTCGTTCATTCATTCTACAAGAATTTATTCAACACCCACTATGTTCCAGTCATTCTGCTAAGCCCTAGAGATACAAAGACAGCAGGGAGGGAGAAAAATATAGAGAGAAACATGAACACAGATATAAAGTAACTACCAAGTAATTGGTGGGATGGGGTGGGGTGGGGGTGGGGAGCATTAGCAATTGGAGGGCTCAAAATAGTCATTGCGTAGGAGGAAGCATTTGAGCTTGAAGGAAGTTAGGGATTTTTTTTTTTTTTGGTGTAGGGCAGTGAGGGTTAAGTGACTTGCCCAGGGTCACACAGCTAGTAAGTGTCAAGTGTCTGAGGCCGGATTTGAACCCAGGTCTTCCTGAATCCAGAGCCAGTGTTTTATCCACTGTGCCACCTAGCTGCCCTCAGAAGCTAGGGATTCTGAAAGGAAGAGGTAAGGACAAAGTGAATGGGGGACAGCCTATTCAAAGATGTGGCTTGGGGAGCTAGAATGGCATGTTTGGGGAATAGCATGTAGGCCAATTTGGCTGAAATGTAGCGTATATGAATAATAATGTGCAATAATCCTGGAAATGTAGGCTGGAGCCAAATTCCAAAGGACTTTAATGCCAAATAGAGCAGTTCCTATTTTATTCTAGAGGTAAAATGGAGCCACTAGGGTTTTTTGATCAGAGGTGTGATGCGATCAAACCTGTGCATTAGGAATATTGAGTTGGCAGTTGTGCTAGGCGTTACCTGAACTGTGATGGCAACTCTGCGAGTGGAGAGAATAGGATAGATATGTAGCTATGGGAGCCATAGGCATAGAGATAGTACTTGAGCCCATGGGAGCTGATGCAGTCACCCAAGAAGTATAGGGAAAGAAGAGAACAGGACCCAGGACAGTGTCCTGAGGCACAACCAAGAGAAGGGAGATGCTGGGGGTGGGGGTGGGGGTAGAGAAGAGGGGGAGGGATATGAATATATATACATATATATACATATATATGTATATGTATGTATATATGTATGTATGAATTGCCTATGTGCCAGGGATGTGCTAAATGCTTTACAATTATCTAATTGGATCCTCATAACAACAACCTGGGAGGTATGAGCTATTATTATCTCCATTTAATAGTTAAGGAAACTAAAATAGACAGGTTAAATGACCCACCCAAGGTCACACAGCTAGTAAGTATCTGAGGTGAGATTTGAGCTCAGGTCTTCCTGCCTCTAGTCCTGGGGCTTTGTCTATCAGGTCACTTTAGATAAGGATCTAGAAAGGAAACTGGAAAGGAGCTGCCCAGAGAGTAGGAGAGCAAACAAAGAAACATGTCACAAAAACCCAGAGAGGAGAAACTATTGTAAAAGGAAGGGGTAATGAACAGTGTCACAGCTGCTGAAAGGTTAAGAAAGATTAAGACCGAGAAGGCAACACAGGATTTAAGAGGCCATTGCTGAAGTCCCGCATTACAGCTATCCAATTGGCAAAGATGACAAAAGTGGACAATGATTAAGTGCTGGAGAGGATGTGGAAAAATAGGAACATTTGTGCACCATTGGTTGAGCAGAAAAATGGTCCTGCCATTCTTGAAATTAGTTTGGAGGGGGCAGCTAAGTGGCGCAGTGGATAGAGCACCGGCCCTGGAGTCAGGAGGACCTGAGTTCAAACCTGGCCTCAGACACTTAACACTTACTAGCTATGTGACCTTGGGCAAGTCACTTAACCCCAATTGCCTCACCAAAAACAAAAACAAAAACAAAAAACAAAAGAAATTAATTTGGAACAATGGCCAAAAAGTTATCCCATACTACATATCCTTTGACCCAACTATGCTAGACCCACACTATAAAGAATAAAAGTATCTATATGTTTGAAACATATTTATAGGAGCTCTTTTCATAGTAGCTCCAAACTGGGAACTAAGGGTTTGTCTTCCTATTGTACTATATTCCTAAATACCTAAACAAATTGTAGTATGTGAATAGAATGGAATATTGCTGTACTGTAACAAATGACAAAATGGACAATTTATGAACTGATGCAGAATAAAATGAGCAGAAACAGGAAAATAATTTATATAATGATGAACATTATAGAGAAAAATGATTTTAGATTTTAAAACTCTGTTAGACAAAATGATCAACTCAAGTCTAAAAAATTGAAGCACACCACTAACCTCCTTCCTGATAGAAGTGGTGAATTTAAAATGTGGAAAGAGATGTACAGTTTTGGAGAGTGGCTAATAGGGGAATTTATTTTGCCAAACTATGTAGTATATACTGAAGGATTCGTTTTGTTTTGTTTTGTTTTGAATTAGTTTAACTAAGGAAGATGGTTAATGAGAAGAAAAGATACATTAAAAACGCTAGTTACTTGAAAAATAAAAATAATTTAAAAGATCATTGGTCACCTTGAATAAAGCAGTTTTAGGTCTAAAAAAAAGATTGCAAAGGGATGAGAAATGATGAGAGGAAGTGGAGACGAAGTATAGACAGCTTTTCTTTGAAAGGGGAGAGAAAAAGGACAAATTTCTCCATTGATTGATGTCAACAATATAAGTGCTTAATTGGTGCTGGGAGCTATGCTGATCACTGAGGATACAAAACCATTAATTACCTTAGGAAGTTCTACATTCTGATGAGGGAACATCTACACATACCTCTGTGTGTGTGTGTGTGTGTGTGTGTGTGTGTGTGTGTGTGTGTGTAATACATATAAAAGGAATAGCATGAAGTTATGGGAGGGAGGGAGTGCACCATCACCTGAGAGGGCAGAGAAGGCCTCATTTATGGTGGCACAAGAATTCTAAGAGGTGGAGATAAAAAGAGAGGCATTCTAGATACAGGGGACAGTCAGTGCAAAGGCATAGAGAGGGGAAATAATATCATGTGTTGAAGAGTTAAGTAGGACAGTTTAGATCTTAAAGTGCTAGGAAGGGAGTCATTTATAAGAAGATTGGAAAGGTAAGAAAGGATCAGGATATAAAGAGATTTTTTTAATGCCAAAGAGTAGAGTTTATATTTGATCCTGGAGGCAATAGGGAGCCATCAGAGTTTATTAAACAGTGGCAAGATGCTCAGACTTGCATTTTGACTTTTTTCCTCATATTTTAATAATATTTTATCTCCTCCCCAAATACATGTTAAAACAATTATTAAACATTTTTTTAAAGTTTTGAGTTCCAAATTCTACCCCCCCATTTTCCCCTCTCTAAGAGGGCAAGCAATCTGATATAATTTATGCACATGCAATCATGTTTCCATAATAGTCATTTTGTACAAGAATCCTTGAATAAGAAAAAAGGAAGGGAAGGAGGGAGGAAAAATAACATGCTTCAGTCTGCATTCAGACAGTATCAGTTCTTTCTCTGTAGGCAGATAGCATGCTTCACCAGGAGTCCTTTGAGATTGTCAGACTTGCAATTTGGTAAATTCACTTTGTGACAATATGGGAGATAGAGTTGGGAGAAACTTAAGGCAGGGAAACCAATTAGCAGGCTATTACAATAATCTAGGGGAGAAGTAAAGCAAACCAGGGTGGTGGCTATGTGGAGAGAAGACATGTGAAAGAATTGTTGTAGAGATAGAAATGACTGGCTTTGGCAACTGGTTGGATATGTAGGGTGAGTGAGAGTGAGCACTCGAGTATGGCACCACAGTTGTAAACTGGAAGACTAGAAGAATAGGCACCCTCAACAGTAATGGGGAATTTCAGAAGCAAGGTGGATTTGGCTGGGGGGGAAATGGATTTTCTTTTGGACATGTTGAGTTTGAAATGTCTACAGAACATCTAGTTTGAAATTTATCTTATGAAATAGATCTATTCTGATAAGAGAGAGTAGGACTGGATATAATGAAATTGAAGATTAGAGGAAGGTAGTGGTCATAGTAGGTCAATCACCTGAAGAAAATTGTATGGGATGGGATAAAAGGCATAAATAAAGAGGCTGGGATTCACACAGAAAATGGTTACCTCTTTTTCGGGGGGGGGGCGGGGCAATGAGGGTTAAGTGAAGTCACTTAACCCCAAGAAGGGTTACCTCTAAACAGAGACAAGAACAAAGGAAGAGAATAGGGAATGATAGGGGCAGCTAGGTGGTGCTGTGGATAAAGCAGCGGCCCAGGATTCAGGAGGACCTGAGTTCAAATCCAGCCTCAGACACTTGACATTTACTAGCTGTGTGACCCTGGGCAAGTCACTTAACCCCCATTGCCCTCCCCCCCCCCAAAAGAGAGAATAGGGAACGATGTCAAGAGGGGTTTATATGCAGAATAGAGCACTAGAAAGAGTTCATGAATAGACTCAAAAAGTATGACGAGAGGTTCTTGGCTGAGAGAAAGGGGAAAGGAAACGTGTGTGGAAAGCTTAAGCAAAGAAGAAAAGGTTTGGAACAATCACAGTGAAGACTTAATTAGGGAAGAGTAAAGGGATTGTATCTTAGCTGTAAGATGCAAAATAGAACAGATAACACAGAAATTTGTGATGGCCTTCTGGCACCATTCATCAGCAGCATGAATGTAGGAGCCGAGAAGGCAGATGGTGAATATTGTGTAGTGTTGGGGTTTTGTAAGGGAAGGAACATGCTACAGTGGAAAGAGAACTCAAAGAACCTAGGTTCAAATTCTGACTCAGATTGTGTGACTTTAGGCACATCACTTCATTTCCTCATCTATAAAATGAGATTAGACTAAATGACTTTTAAGGTTCCTTCCTTTACTAAACCCATAATCCTCTATTAAATCGTAAATGGCAATTGAACCAGGCAAGTAAGAGACATAAGTGAATCATGTTATAAGTCCCTTAGGGGCATCAACTGTGCCATTTGTTTAGGTTAGTGTCTCCAGCACCTTGCCTTGCACACTAATAGTGGGTATTTAATAAATATTTGTGGATTTAAGTTAAACTCTCCCTTCCGATATCGGATGAGTTCTTTTTTAGCTTGTGAAACTTAGTGAATTCTAGCCTGATCCAATAAAATATGCACGTCACGTCTCTTGAAAGCTAAAGAGAGATGATAAGAAATTTATAGAAAAATTCTCTGCTAATATGCATATTGTTTAAGTATATTAGAACAACATAAATACAAAAATGTGAAAATACTGTGCTTATCAGTTGTCACAGATTAGCTCCAAAACTCAGATTTGAAGGCTCCCTTATGATTGCATGGGAAAACCTATACATCTCACTGAGAGATTTTAAATATGGCACTTTGCAATTCCCAGAGGTACCTCTTGTTAGTAGCTCTGAGGAAAGTGTGGGATAGAGTTGTCAAGTAGAAAAATTTTATGGGCAGATGTACCAATGAGAGGAGGATGTTATTTAGTGGAAAAAGGCAAGGAATAAAATGAAATGGGAAAAATACCTATGAAAACTTCATCTAGAATTTTTTTTAAAAATAGGTTCTATATTTAATTTTTATCTATTAATTTTTGGCTAAAATTAGTTCTAGTGAACCAGAAATCATAATAGTTATCTGGAAGCAGAAATGAGAAATTATTTAATCTCCCTAAACCATGTGTAACATAAAAATTTCCATAGTGAAGTGGAAATGACATGTGATTTCTATTTTATTATCAAAATACAAGCATTTAAATTGATTCAGTTCTTTTATTCATCCAACAAGCAATTATTAAGTGCCTATTATGTACAAATCACTTGGCTCTAGTGCTGGAGTTACAAAGTCAAAACTAAAGCATTCTCTGCCCTCAAGGAGCTTGGATTCTCAAAGGAAGGAGAATGTTCACAGATAAATGAATACAGATCACCCACAAAGTCCCTCCACATAATCTCCTTGAGCATGTAGACAGAGGAGGGTACTAACAAGTAGGGATTTCAGGAGAGATCTGCTGAAGGAGGAGGCCTCTGAGCAGAGCCTTGAAGAAAGCCTGGGAATCTGGACCTTAAGAAATCTTAACTATTGATCCTGATTCTTTGACTGTGCCTTGGAGAGAAATACACAGAGAGGATATTTGGAGGGATGATGAAAGGGTTTACCAGAATAATTTATTTGAGAACCAAAAAGGGAAAATCAGAGTGGTTAAAGGGATGTTAATGAATCCTTTCATCTGCTATTCACATGAGCTATCATTCCTTTACTAAGATTTAGCTTAATGCTAATAAAAGGCAAGGATGATTTCCAACCTTAATTCTTCCTTCTAGTATGAATTTGAAATCAATCTGTCTTCTTACTTATCAGTGAAAAGCAAATGAAATTTCAACTTGGTGATTTGATATTGGATCTTTTGGGTCTAATTATAGTATTTTCATAGTTGATCAGTATATTACTAGACAACTAATATCTTGCAAAATTTACATGTATAGAATACAATAAATTCCAGATTTTTTTTGGTAGATAAGATAATGATATCAAATTCAGTTCTTCCCTTTATGGCAAAACTTGCACAGATGGAAAAACAAGGGTGCCCGACTCTAGTAAGTCCCAGTGCAGTGATGGCATTAGACCTTCTCTATCTCCCTGTGGTGGGCATGCACTGTGTTGCACTTACTAAAACCATTATTTCATAGTTGATAGTCAATGTTTGTTTCCCCATTCAGCAGCTACTTGCCCATAGTGGTGATATTTTTTTTTAGTATAGCTGGCCAGAAACTCTTACCTTACCTTTTCAATATCTCTTTTGGGTGTGCCATCACCACTCACACTGAACTGTATGTACTGTGTATTGTAGAGGTGTGCAGTTAAAAATACGTTTACGCTTGGAAATATTTTAAAAATATTTTAAAATGTTTTCCTTTGCAGAATCAGACACAAGTTTGGCAGAAGGAAGTGTCAGCTGCTTAGATGAAAGTCTTGGACATAACAGCAACATGGGCAGTGTTTCAGGCACCATGGGAAGTGATTCAGGTACCGCATAACTGTTGTGTAAACCTTAAAAAGTGTGAAATAAGACAACATATAGTAGGAAGAGTGGGGGCTGGTGCTTATACCCTACTTAGTGTATTTATGGAAGTGAAACAATTCTTTTTCACTGTGAGGTCGTTTTGGAACTTTGCCATATACCTTCTTTTGAAGTGTAACCTACAAAAGTCTTTTAGAACTAAATAATCTAATTTAGATGCAGAACCTGTCTTTTTGGTCTGGCACATTCTAAATTCCATAGAGTCATGGCTATTTTATTTATGAAATCTGTTATAATTTAATTTAATGCTTTTGGATTCTGTATTCCTTTTTGTACATGTGCCCAAATGCCCAGGGGCATATTTTTAATCCAAGAATTAATAAAGAATTGGCTAATGAGAGTTAAAATGTATGTAGCTTTGTAGATAATAATATAATAAAAATGTGTATTCAAAAAGGACATGTAGAAAGGGAAAAAGTACTCCATTTCTTTTAAATATTGCTGGAAAAGAAACAAGAATTATAAATGATTTGGTCAGTTGATATAGGGGGAAAATATTTTAAAGGCTTGTGTGAAGACCACTGGCAAAAATTATCTACTATTCATATTTTAGAGTTAGGAAAATGGTCACATTAGAGATGAAATATTCCAGTCTTTTCTGATACTATAGCCTAGTGGTGGAGAAACAGAATAAAGAATCTGTGTATATTTGGAAGGTCCCTGCCAAGCACTCAAAAGAATCCCATAAATTCAAAAACTAAGGGATTTTCAAAGAAATCACAGGAATATTGGACCAAAGAGGCAACATTATAGAATCATTCCAGAAACTGTATATTGTTCTTAAAGATCTGAAGAGGAGATTCATACTTTCTTTTGATCACGTTTCATTTCTCATAGTTCTACTTCTTAAATCACAATAGGAGAAATTGCTATTTTGAATACCAAACTATGTATAATAATTTTAAAAGCATCTTTCTTTTAAATTAAAAAGAATTCAGCTCAGTATTTTTTTAATTTAATATTTACTATATGTCTTTCCCTGTGGAAGGCAGTGTGGTGGTGAAATAAACTTGGAGTTGGGAAGGAATCAAATACTGACTTTGGCACATGCTTACATGACTTGGGAAAGTAACAACCTCAATTTTGTTATAATAATACTTCCACTACCTACTTCACATCAGGGGTGTTGTGGTTTAAATAATTTAAAGTATGACTTAAATATAAGTTGTTATTATTGCTCATTTAAATTTTGCTCCTATTATTAGATAAAAGAATGTTGTAGGAGAGCTGGCTTTTGAACCTAGAAGAGTTGGGTTGGAAGCTCACTACTGACACATACTGGTCAACTCTGGGCAAGTCAGTGCTCTGGTCAACTCTCTAAGACTTTAACTTGAAGAGAAGGTGCCGACCTGCATTGGTAGATGGAGTTTCCACACCTGCGAGGTCTCTATGCCAATGAAATTGCACAGAAATTTAGGTATTTCAATCATGTATTTTGAGTACCTACCATCAGAAATTGAGTTTAGTACTTCCCAGATCATCCTACTAATAAATGTCAAAGTACTAAAAGGGGGAAGGGATTATTTCAAGTTGAGGATAAGAAATAGGTAGGTGGGTGGAGAATAGGGTGGTATAATCAGAGAGTATTATGTTCCAGAGAGGAGAGGTTATTGAGTAATTGTAGCAACAGGGCTCTGGCCTTACTAGTTGGGAGTAAGAAATTTGCAGAGACTTCTCAGCCTTAAGCATAAAGGGAGATGAGAGTTCACTTCCATTGAAGAGGATTTCAAGGAAAATAATTTCATTAAGTGAAATAATGATGTGGAGAATAGATCTGAGGAAGCTTTCTGATGGAATAAATTGGGAAACAAAGTATAAAAGGACATAATACTTGGTATCCCAAAAATCTGTGCAGATTTAAACTATTAAAGCTATTTAAATTATACTGTGATTTTGGGGACTCCACCTATTCAAGTATGATAATATCTAGGTCAGTTAAGTTGCTAACAAGGGTGAAGAAAGTAGATCATTGGGAGGTAAAATGGGTAAATTTATTAGGCATAAGGAAGTGGAAACAATTTGTTTTAGAAGGAGTTATATAGAACTAAGTAGTTCAGGGTTTCAAAGACCCTTATAAACTTTTCTCACTAGGTAGTTTGCTTGCCATGATGGTTTAATAAAGAAAATGAATGAAGACCTTACTCTCATAACAAGCCTAATTTCCAGCTAGATTCACAGCATATTAAGTACCTTAATGGATTGTGATTCTCTTTAGGCTTTTTGATTTTTAGGCTCATTATTATTTATCTAAGTAAGGGTTCTTCAACATTCATTCATTCATTCATTCAACAAATGTTTACTATGCATTTACTAAGTGTTATACATAAATGTTTGCTGAATTTTTTTGTTCTGAAATTATAAGACTTGTTAAATCCAATCCTAAACATACTTTCAAAATGCAAATTAGTAAGTCAGCTAACAATCATTTATTAAATACCCACTATGTGCCAGTCACTATGCTAAGCACTGGAGATAAAAAAGAAAGGCAAAAACATTCCCTGCTCTAAAAAAGTTCACATTCTAATTGGGGGAATGGGGGAATCACAATCTACAAACATTTGTCATTTCCCCCACCCCTTACTTCAGACACGAATTGAAGTTTAATCTTTAGCCACAACAATAAAAACACACATCCATAGGTGCTGCACTTGTGTCTTTATTTAGACAACAGTATTGTAGATTTAGAATGAGAGGGAATCTTAGAAGTAATTTATCACATCCCCAGCCTACCTTATTTTTCAAGCATATATTTCCTTGGTGACATATTTTACTATGGTTCCTCTTTAGAGTTCATCGTTTGTTACACATTGCAGTCTGCTTATACATATCATGTGTGCCTCCATTGACCACTGGGTGAGACTCATTTTTATCAGTTCTTTTTTTTTTTTTTTTCAGTGAGGCATTTGAGGTTAAGTAACTTGCCCAGGGTTACACAGCTAGTAAGTGTTAAGTGTCTGAGGTCGGATTTGAACTCAGGTCCTCCTGAATCCAGAGCCAGTGCTCTATCCACTGCACCACCTAGCTGCCCCCGAGACTCATTTCTAAGGAATTCCTAAGAGACCCTTATGTTCTATGACCCATAGCCAAACAACAATCCTGGTAAAACATTGCTTTTTTAAAAAGTGGGTCTTTATTTTGGGGAGAAGTTTGCGGTTATGAAAGGAACTTTGCAGTTTACTGAAAGCAAACTATCCCATTCTCCTCTTATTTAATTCTGGACTTATTATTCATACACTTTACTGTTTGTTCTTCATCCACTTAACTTTTTTCTGTGCAAAGGGGCTATACAGTGTTCCAGAGTTCGATGCAAAGAACATAGTATTATCTGAAAACAGGAGCATTTGGGGGACCTCATTGTCCAGGTTGTCTTCAGGTTGGACTTTGAACTGCATCGCTTTCATTGCATGGACAAACATGTATGGCATGAATAAATCTCCTTGTTTTATGCTACAATAAAGGAGTCTTCAAACAAGGGTATTTCTGTTATACCTTTCAAGAAATCTTGAATAATTTTAATGTATCAATGGAGGACACCTTGTTAGAAGATAACCTTTAAGACAGTGTTTTTCTCTGTAGAATAAAATGCTTTTTTTTTTTTTTAGTGAGGCAATTGGGGTTGAGTGACTTGCCCAGGGTCACACAGCTAGTAAGCGTGCATTAAATGTCTGAGGCCAGAATTTGAACTCGGGTACTTCTGACTCCAGGGCCCGTGCTCTATCCACTGCGCCACCTAGCTGCCCCTAAAATGCTTTTTTTTAAGGATCAAAAATGGCACAGTGAAATCTTGTATATTAGGCATCATCCATTCAATTGTATAATGGTAAAGATTTGGCATATAATGGAATATTGTATACAAGTATATCTCTCTCCTCCCAATACCACACTGAGGAAGCCCTTGATATATTTTCATAAAAATTATATATAGATTAGAAAATAGAAAGATTTTATTAAAAAGTAGACATTTAGTGCAGTAATAATTGTTCTCTTGGTTGCCTTTTTTGGGGTACTAATATGATTTGAGGGGTTTTTCTATACCTTTTAGCATCCTCCCCACTTTCAGATACCATGTGAAGCCATCCCTCAAGATCATCACAATTATGTTGACTCAAGCAGGGATTTCTTCTCCCTCCACTGCTCTAATCTAGCTGCTTTTCCCATGTTTGTGTTTTTTCCTATCATTTCTTCAATTTATCATTTCTACCTCCTCTTCAGGCACATCAGGGGCCATGATGTTAGAGACTAGATTTGTTGGCTAACTTGTCCTTGATGGTTAAAAAAAGGTTTGTTATGAAAATCTTTACAGATATTTTCCATTTTTCTTGTTTGGTGGTGTTACATTTTCATCTTCACACATTTTCTTTTATTTTTCAGTCTTGTTCTGCTTAACAGATTCTTGGTGTCCCATGGAATCATTAGCTTCCATCTGCCCAATTCTAATTTTTAAGGCATTATTTTCCTCAGTAAGCTTTTGCACCTCATTTTCCATTTGGCCAATTGTATTTTGTAAGGAATTATTTTCTTCTGTCAATTTTTGTGCTTCCTTTTCCAAGCTGTTGACTCTTTTTTCATAATTTTTTTGTGTAATTCTCATTTCTCTCCCCATTTTTTTTCTTCTACCTCTCTCATTGGATTTTTTTTTTGGTGGGGCAATGAGGGTTAAGTGACTTGCCCAGGGTCACACAGCTAGTAAGTGTCAAGTGTCTGAGGCCAGATTTGAACTCAAGTACTCTTGAATCCAGGGCCGATGCTTTATCCACTGCGCCATCTGGCTGCCCCTCTCATTGGATTTTTAAAAGCCTTTTTGAGCTCTTCCAAGAAGGCTTTTTGGTCTTGAGACCAATTCATCTTCCCACTTGAGGCTTTACATGTAAGCATTTTGACAGTATTGTCCTCATTTTTGTGTTTTGGTCTTCCCTGTCACCATAGAAGCTGTCAATGGTAAGGGTCCTTTTCTGTTTCTTACTCATATTGTAGCCTATTTTTAAACTTACAAAGTTGAGGTCTGCTCCTTGGGCATAGGGGCCTGTTTTCTGCTCCAAGGACTCTGTGGCTTTTGGATTTCTCATTGCCCTGGGCTTGCTCCCTGGGCTAAGATGACTTGGCCAAGTCGCACCTGTCCTGTGTGTGGTTTTCTGTCAGTTTGCCCTCTCAGCCAGGGCTGGTGGGTCTCACAAATGGCCTGTTGTGCCACCAGCCTTCTGAGCCAGGACCAAGGGGCCTCAGCTACTGAGTTATGCTGTGGTCAGGAGCCTCCTGCTGACTTGCCCAAACTCCCTCTGAGCTACACTGAGCTGTGTTGTGTTGAGCTGTGCTGCTCTGCCCTCCCCTTTCACCCAAGTGACACAGACCTTTCCTGAAGTCTTCTAAATTATCTTAAGTTGGGAGATTGTGTCTCTCTATCTTGTAGGTTCTGTAGTTCCAGAATCCATTTAGAGGCTTGATTTAATGTTTTTGAGGGAAACTCAGGAGAGCTCAGGCAACTTCCTGGCTTCTCTCTGCAATCTTGGCTCACACTAATGCACTGTTGGTGGAGCTGTAAACTGATCCAACCATTCTGGAGAGCAATTTAGAACCATCACATTTTCATCTTTAAATTTCCTTAGATGACTTTTCTTAGTTGTATCTGTTGCCAAGCTTTCTTCAAATTGTTTTTACCTTTTGCTGTTTTTCTCCATTTTATTAGGTGATGATGTTCATAATCCATCATCTTTCTTTGTGAAATTTTATGAACAAATTTATATTCTAAAACCACATTTCCTATGGCAGTCATATCTTCTGCCTGAGAGGTAAAATGTTTGATGATGAAAAAGATAGTTTTTTTGGCCTTTTTATTTTTATGGCAGTTGATTTACATTGTTTAAACTCCTGTATTCACATACAATGTCATTGTCCATGTCCATATTCTCTTTCCCATATCCCATCTAGTTTAAAAGGTTTTGACTGATTTGTTTCAATTATACACCATATCTTTTTCTGATTTTTATTCTTCTAGCTTTGTACTAATTTTGATATTTGTTTTAACAATTTGGTGTTTGATTATATACACACAATTGATTCAGTAATGATTCCAACTATCAATGTTAAGATATAATCATTTTCATTTTTTCAATGTTATTTGGTGCTTGTTATGTCTAGTGACTGCTGATTCTCTCTTTGAAGAAGATATGCAGCCATGAGGCCTCTACAAGTATTAGGCTTCTCTAATTCCTTATTTTTTATCCATATTTTCCATTATATTTTATATCATTTTTGCTTATTTCCCTCTTTGTGTTGAATTTGCTGAGCATCAGGTTATATATTGTTATAATTTAAAGTATTTAATTAAGCTCTTTCTCATAATTTTGGTACATCTTAATCCTCTGAAAGTGATGCTGGTGAATTTTTTTAAAAATGTTTTTCATAAGCAGGTAAGATAGGTGGCACAGAGCATAGAGTTCTAGCTTCAGAGTCAAGAAAACCTGAGTTCAAATTTTGCCTTAACCACTTACTAGTTGTATGTGACTCTGAGCAAGGTAGTTTACTTCTCTAGACCTCAGTTTCCTTATTATAATATGGGATAATAATAGCACCTATTATGTAGATTATTGTGAGGATCAAAGGAAATATTTGTAAAGTTCTTTTTAAAACTTAAAGCATACATAAATTTAACTATTACTGTTATTATTATATGATCATCAATATGAGATGACTAAATGTTCTGTGAAGTATTGTATTTAAACAAAGAGTAAAATCAACTATGCTAATTTCTTTATTTGTCTGTCCAAGGAGAAAGTATAAGCCATTCTTTCATTTAGTGGCCACTTTTTTTCCACCTAGTTTAATTTATAGCAAGAATATAAAGATTAATGCAGTTTAGTGCCTTTAGTAATATGCTCACACACCCTGGGAGAGCATTCTCACTCTCCCTTCATCTTCCCCAAAAGTGCCGGCCCTCTTGACCCATTCTCTGTGCTTTCCTAGCTAGTCATTGATAAGCATATCACATTTAGAATGCCAACATATAAGAAAAAAATGTAGATAATATAAAAACAATGTGATTCTAAGCATTCTATCCCTCTTTCCTGATACTGCCACCTTTACTACAAGAAGCTGACAGTTAGGCACATAGGTCTTAGGTTTATTTTTGTTTCATAGGTTGTTCATGGCCAAAAAATCTCATCACCAAATGGCCAGTTCTACTGGTGATGAGCCTTTCATACTTATCTAGGCTGGTCCTTGAAAAGTGGACTCAATCTGTTGCTGGAACTGTACTCAAAGTATTTCTAGCATGGTAGAAGCTGTCAGAGTTTTCACTCCTTGAGAAACCTTTGAGAACCCCAGTTTACCCCAAGGATGAAGCATCAGAACAGGACTTTGGGAGCCTGTTCATATCTATGTGTATTATACCCCAGAACTGTATAACCAGTCACTCTTTTGTAAAGGTAAGTTACCTTCCAGTCAAACATAGCAATTTTTTCCTGACTCATTCATATTGGATCAAAATGCTTCTCGTGTTAATATTTTTGGCATTAAATATTTGCTTAATATGTAGCTATTATTCCCCATAGATTTGTAGATAATGCATTTCATCCTGTCCAGCTGGAATGCTGTACTTTTCCATCATTACTTATTTTAGGTGGAGTTATGCTTTTTGGATTTCTAACACATGCAGTGACAGACCTTTTTTCTTCAAGAATAACTCAGCTGTCAAAATCAACTTGAGGCTGAAATTTGCCACATGGTGTGGTTCCAGTCGCATATTATTATTTAAAGAATATTTTATTTTAATTTGGACATTTGCAAGCTATAGAATTCTAAAAAGAAAGATAATTTTTATGTTTTCAGGCTCAATATTTGTTGTAGGGGGAGGATATTTTAAAAATCTTTGCCCATTAAAAATGCCCTTTTCATTAGTTGATTTCACTTTCCCAAAGGGAATCAAATTAATTAAAAAAAAATACTCACAATAAAACAAAATTCAAACTGATTTTTAAAAGGAAACTGATTGGGGCAGCTAGGTGGCGCAGTGGATAGAGCACCGGCCCTGGAGTCAGGAGTACCTGAGTTCAAATCCGGCCTCAGACACTTAACACTTACTAGCTGTGTGACCCTGGGCAAGTCACTTAACCCCAATTGCCTCACTAAAAAAAAAAAAAAAAAAAAAAAGGAAACTGATTAGTAGTAGCTTTGTTAAATGAAAATCAGTTCAATTTTCCACTTTTAACAACAAAGGGTTGAAAACTCTTCCACTGTTGATTATATAGAGAAATTCTTCCTTACTCACAAAAGGGAATATGATATAGCAAGAATCAAACTGACCAGTTAGCACTTACTAGTAAGCAGGGCTTTTTATTTGGCTTTTCTATCAACATTGAATACACCTCTTATTCCTGCCTCTTCTACTTGCAGTTATCTATCAAGTTTCATAATCTTCAAAGAAACTTTAATAAATGAAAAAGTTATATAAAAATCATGAATAACACTTAGACCTAACTACTTGAGCAGTAAAAAAATCCACTTTGACTCATTTATAGAATTAATGATAAACAATAAGATCATGTGATGTTAAAATTAGAAAAGGATCTTTGAAACTGAACAGTTGGACAAGTCGCATAACTTTCTTTGAGACTGAATTTCATCTATAAAATATGCGGTGTTGAACTCAATGCTCTCTAAGTTATAGTCCCCCAATCACATTCTATATCAATATGATCTATGCTCCCTTATGGGAAAAAAGACTTATAAAGTCACTGTGTCTTTCTCTGAATCTTAATATCCACAGATAGGGTAGCATGAGTTGGGTAGGAAGAGTGGAAGACAACAGGAGGAACAATTTTATAAATAAATTTTAAAATACATGTAACTATTTTGATGGAAGCAGCATTTTTTTAATCTGTGCAAAAATGTATGCAGATTGAAATAAAACAAAAGAGAACTGATCTTGTTGATACCTTTTAACAAACTGTCTAGCTCAAACAGCAAATTAGCAAAAGTAAATACACTGATCTTGAAGTTAAACACTGCTTAAAATATATCTTCTCTTACAAATGTACTAGTTCTTATGCAAAAAGTATTTTTAAAAAGTGATGAATGTAGTTAAAATAAGTGAAATGTTAGTATTTTGGTGATCTATAAAGAGACTTTTTTGAAGAAGTAATGATGTTCTTGGATAAAGGTTCACCTTAATGTAAATAATTTAGATGAATTATTAATAATTGTTAACTAACTGCAAAATAAGCATAAAAAGAACTCAAAATATAGCATTTTAAAGTCTGGTGGGCTAGAATGAGAATTTGATGATACTGAAATTAAATGAATCAGACAGATGATCCAATGTTAGTTTAAATGTAATGCATCTGTTTGTATTCATTCATACAGAAGGCAAACTTCCTGCAGGGTTAGTAGATGACTATTACTAAGCACTGTTTGGTGTGAATTTTCCTACCGTTCAAATAGTACTATCAAAATAAGTTAAAATACATTCTGAAATGGAACCATCAGCAACTTTTTTTAACGCTAATGGATTCTCTTTGGTTTTATTGGAATCACTGGTAGGGGAAAGAGAGCTCTTATTGCATATGTAATGTAATACTGATAAGTCCTACAATTTCATTTTTCTCTAGAGATTTTATAAAACTTTGGATGGGTTTTTATTTAACTTGGAACAGGATTAATTTCATCTCAATGAGGCTATTTTTTTTCTTTGAGAATTAGTACATAAATAGATTCAATATTAATAATTGTTAAACTCAGATGGTCTTTAAAACTTTCTAAAGGGAATGATATTGCAATAATTTTTTTGACCCAAAGCTCCTTTTTTTTTTTCATCTCGTAAATGCAAACTGAGAGCAGAAACTCCATCTGTGCAGCAGAGCAAGAAAAGGTTTGAATTAGACTGTACACAAAAAGGAATATGGGAGACAAGGCCCATATCTCATTCAGTGTTTATGAGTGTATCTCATTTGACCCTTTTCTTTTTCTCTTCCCTCTCTGCCCCTCCCCAATTTAACTTCGTTCCATCCAAGATGATGAGAAGCAAAGAGCATCTCCTGAGCCAGAACTAGTCCTCAGGTCTTACCAAATGGAAGTGGCCAAACCAGCTTTAGAAGGGAAGAATATTATTATATGCCTCCCTACAGGAAGTGGCAAAACAAGAGTAGCTGTTTACATTGCCAAGGACCACCTAGATAAGAAGAAAAAAGCATCAGAACCTGGAAAAGTTATGGTGCTTGTGAATAAGGTATATAAGTCACATCTAAATAATGGTTTTTCATTTTTGTTTTCTTTTGTTATTCTAACACATTTAAGTTTCACAACAATTATTATAACAACAAATCCCAAAAGAATAGTTTAATTAAAGGGGTATTATCATTCTTTTTCCCCTTTATACCTGAAGTTATAAGTAACAGTTAACTTGTCACTCTAAAAATTTTTAATGCCCAAATCTCACATTTTAATGGTTATAACTTATGAATATTAATGCATTTTCCTTGAGACAACTTAAAGTTAATTTGTGCTAGTAGAAATTATCATAAAATATTAACATGGACAATCCCAATGTGGGGGAATGGAAATCTAGAATTAGATAAATTTTTTTGGATAGATGATTAACCTTTCAAGGGACTCAACTAAGTCAGAGGTATCAAATCTGTAGCCTGCAAAACTCTTGAGTGTGGACCAAGCCAGATTAAAATATAATTGTGAAATGTTTAGAAAATAAATAAAATTACATGGCAATATAGAGAAAGCGTAAATTTGTGGTTTTCTAAGCCCACAGCGATCTATTTCTATTTGAGTATGACACCATAAGACTAGGTAATTTCTAAGGTCCCTCTAATACTTACATTCAATAATTCAGAGATTCTCAATATTTATCATTTTCCACACTATAAACTAGATAGAGTAATTTAATATTTACATCAATATTTCAATGGCTCCATGATTTGGTTGTCCACAATGTAGTTTGCAACCCACACAAACCTAATACTGTATAATTCTTGTTAGTGTCTTTCTGTCTTCCTTTCCTTAAATAAGCTTACCCTGTGTTCTGAACTCCTTCCTCTAGGTCTTTTAGGATTACAAAGGTACCAGGTAGCACTTAGATCATCTATATGTTATACCTTGTTTTCACTAAGGGAATTGATTCACCTTGTTTTTCGATCACTTATGTTTTGGATATCTTTTATTCTACTGTGCCTTATTGGTAATATGTTATAGTTAACTTAATGCCAATTGTGTGTATCTCCAGTGATCTATAATTTTAATTTTTCAGAAATTGTGGTGTTCTTTGATCAGCAACCATATGATATAACCACATTGTATTCCCGGTAGATTATTGGTGTTAAAAAGATGATGATGTCTGTCAGGGAGCCACTTGAGGTCATTAAAAATACTGTTCTATTTCCCAAATGCACAGTGTAATTCATTTACATTCCCAGTGCAAAATGAAGCATTTTTTGAGGAACATAATTTTTCTATCCAATCTTTGAGATTATTAAAAAGATATATTTGCAAAATGAAACATCAACATCTTCCTTACATAAAAATATTGCATAACCTTTTAATTGCTATTGCAATTAAAACTTTAAAATGAGAAATGCTTTTCAATGCTCAAGTAAACATGTTCAGAAAAATGCAGGAAAGATCCAAATTTTTATGTCATTTCCACTATGTAGCTCACAGTGCATTTTGTACATGTCATCTTTTTGTAGAGTTCTTTGTACAAAGAATCATAAAGATATGTGGTTTGTTTTTTGGGTTTTTTGAGAGCTTCTATAAATATTTTAGAACATATAGGTTCTTTTCTTTTTTCCTAATTGCCTTGGGAAACACACCTAATAGTGCTATTGCTGGGTTAAAGGGTATACACAGCTTTATAACTCAGGACATAGTTCCTGATTGTTCTCCAAAATGGTTAGATCAGTTCACAGTTCCACCAACAGTTTATTAGTGTCCCAGTTTTTCCATGTCTCCTCCCACATTCATTATTTTCCCCTTTTTATCATTTTAATCAATCTGATAGCCATGAGACGATACCTTAAAGTTGTTTTAATATGGATTTCTCCAATCGATAATGATTTAGAGCATTTTTTCATATGACTATATATAGCTTTGATTTCTTCATCAAAAAACTGCCTGTTATATCCTTTAACCATTTATCAGTTGGGGAATAAGTCATATTCTTATAAATTTGACAACAGTTTCTAAATATTTGAGATATGGGACCTTTATCCAAGAAACCATCAATAAAAATTTCCCCCCCAATTTTCTATTTTCCTTCTAATTGTGACTACATTGGTTTTACTAGTCTAAAAAAAACTTTTTAATTTAATATAACTAAAAGTATCATTTTACATCTCACAATGCTTTCAACCTCTTGTTTATTCACAAATTCTCCTATTCATAAGTCTGGTAAGGTCATATGTTACATATTCTTCTAAATTACTTATGATATCTCCCTTTATATCTAAGTCATGTATACATCTTGACCATATCTTGGTAAATGGTTTAATATTGGTCTATACCCAATTTCTGCCATACTACCTTCTAGTTTTCCCAATAATTCTTACCAAATTGTGAATTCTTATCCCAAAGGTTATATCTTTACATTTGTCAAACACAATGTTACTATAATAATTTACTACTGTATATTGTATGTCTACTCCATTCCACTGATCCACCTTTCTATTTCTTAGGCAGGACCAAATAGTTTTGATAATTGCTTTATAATAAACTATAATATAGTTTAAGATCTGGTACTGCTAAACTTCTTCCTTTACTTTTTTCATTAATTCCTTTGATATTCTTGACCTTTTTTTCTTCCAAATGAATTTTGTTACCATTTTTTCTAACTGAAGAAACTAATTTTTTTGTAATTTAATTGTAATGGCATTGAATAAGTAGATGAGTTCAATAAAATTGTCATTTTTATTATATTGGTTCTGCCCACCCATGAGCAATTACTATTTCTCCAATTATTTAAATCTGACTTTATTTGTATAAAAATGTTTTATAATTATGTTCATGTAATTGCTGGATTTGTCTTGGCAGATACACTCCTAAGAATTTTATGATGTCTATAGTTATTTTAAATTGGGTATCTCTTATTATCTCTTCTTGAAGGATTTTGTTGGTTATATATAGACAATGACAATTTATGTGGGTTTACTTTCTATCCTGCTACTTTGCTAAAATTATTCATTGTTTCAACTCACCTTTTAGTTGAATCTCTAGCATTTTCCAAGTATACCATCATATTGTCTGCAAAAAGGAATTGTTTCATTACGTCATTGCCCATTCTAATTCCTTTAATTTCTTTTTCTTTTATTATTGCTGCTGCTAGCATTTCTTTCTTTCTTTCTTTTTTGCAGGTCAGTTGGGGTTAAGTGACTTGCCCAGGGTCACACAGCTAGTAAGTGATAAGTGTCTGAGGCCAGATTTGAACTCAGGTCCTCCTGAATCCAGGGCTGATGGTCTATCCACTGAGCCACCTAGCTGCCCTAGCATTTCTTTCTTTCTTTTTTTTTTTTTTTTTGGTGAGGCAATTGGGTTTAAGTGACTTGCCCACTTGCCCAGTGTCACACAGCTCACAGCTAGTAAGTGTTAAGTGTTTGAGGCCAGATTTGAACTCAGGTCCCCTTGAATCCAGGGCTGATGCTCTATCCACTGAGCCACCTAGCTGCCCTTTGCCCTAGCATTTCTAATATAATATTGAATAATATTGGTGATAACAGACACCTTTGTTTCACTTCGGATCTTGCTGGGAAGGCTTCTAGCTTATCCTCATTACAAATAATGCTTTTAGATGGTTTTAGGTAGGTGTTTCTTATTATTTTAAGGAAATATCCATTTATACCTATGCTTTCAAGGTTTTTCTTTTTAAAGAAATGAGTGTTCTATTTTATCAAAAGTTTTTTTCTGCATCCATTGAGATAATCATATGATTTTTGTTGTTGATATAATCAATTATGTTAATAGTTTTCCTATTAAACCATCCCTGCAGCATTCCTAGCATAAATTTTACTTGGTCATAATGTATAATCTTTGTGATATGTTGCTGTAGTTTCTTAACTAGTGTTTTATTTAGAATTTTTGCATCCATATTCATTAGTAAAATTGGTCTATAATTTTCTTTCTCTCTTTTTGCTCTTCCTGGTTTAGGTATCAGCATCATATTAGTTTGGCAGGACTCCTTCTTTGCCTACTATTCCAAATAATTATTGGAATTAGTTGATCTTTAAATGTTTGGGAAAAATTAACTTGCAAATCCATCTGGTCCTAATGCTTTTTTCTTAGGAAGTTCAATTCTGTCCTTTTTCTAAAATAGCTTTATTTAGATAGTCTATTTCCTCTTCTGTTAATCTAGGCAGTTTATATTGTTGTTATTATTCTTCCATTTTGCTTAAATTGTTGAATTTATTGACATATAATTGGGCAAAATAATTCCTAATAATTGATTTAATTTCATCTTCATTAGTGGTATATTCGTCCTTCTCAATTTTGATAATAGTTATTTGGTTTTCTCTGTTTTTAAAAATCATATTAACTGATGATCTATTTTATTTGTTCTTTTGAATAAAACCAACTTCTAGTTTTATTTATCAATTCGATGTTTTTCTTAAATTCCATTTTATTGATTTCACCCTTAATTTTTACAATTTTCAATTTGGTGTTTAATTGAGGATTTTTAATTTGTTCTTTTCCAATTTTTAAAAATTTTATAACTAATTATTAGTCTTCTCTTTCTTATTTTATTGATGTAGGCATTTAAAGATATAAATTTTCTTCTGATTATTACTTTTGTTGCATCCCATAGGTTTTAGTATGTTGTCTCATTATCATTCCCTTTAATAAAAGTACTTATTGTACCTATGACTTTTTCTTTAACCCACTCATTCTTTAATAATAGGCTAATAATAGACTATTTAGTCTCCATTTCATTTTTCATCTGTTTCCATGATCCCTTATTAAATATAATTTTATTGCATTATAACATTAAAATGTTGTATTTAATATTTCTGTTTTCTACATTTAACTATAAAGTTTGTATGCCCTAATACACAGTCAATTTTGGTAAAGGTACCATATATCACTGAGGAAAAAGCATATTCCTTTCTATTCCCATTGAATTCCCTGCAGATATCTATCATATCTAGTCCATCTAAGGTTCTATTTGTCTACTTGACTTTTTAAAAATTTATTTTTTGTTATATTTATCTAATTCTAATAGGAGAAGGTTGAAGTCCCACACTATAATAGTTTTGCTATCTATTTCCACCTGGAATTCATCTAACTTTTCCTTTAATATTTTGGATGCTATAGCATTTGGTGCATATAGGTTTGGTATTGGTATTATTTCATTATCTATGGTATCTTTTATCATAATATAGTTTCCCTGTTTATCTCATTTAATTCAATCTATTTTAACTTTAACTTTGAGATAATGATTGCTATTCTAGCTTTCTTTGCCTTAGTAATGTGTGTGGAACAATTTTGGATTTCAACTAACTAACTAGTAAGTGAAGTCATTTTTTTTTTCTGCTTTGGGTGTATTACTTAGGTACCATTAGTTGAACAGCACTTCCGCAAAGAGTTTAATCCATTCTTGAAGAAATGGTATCGTGTCATTGGAGTAAGTGGTGATTCCCAACTGAAAATATCCTTCCCAGAAGTTGTAAACTCCCATGATGTTATTATCAGTACTGCTCAAATCTTGGAGAATTCCCTTTTGAATTTAGAGAATGGAGATGATGATGGTGTCCAGTTATCAGGTACTAAGAGAATTTTATTACTGTGAATAGAAATTCAGTGGTCTTTGATAGAAGGAAAAAAGAAACCTTGATTTAGTTGGTATTTTATGATTTTTTTTCATTTATTTTTTCAATCTTTTTGTTAGGGACTTACATGTTTCTTTATTCATAATAGAAGGTACCTTTATTAGAGCTACCTATGGAACAAAATCATTCTCAGTTGATATTGGGAGAAAGGGAAATATACTAAGGCAACATAATGGAAAATGAAAAGATATTACATATTAATTTTCCATAATAGTATTAATGTTTTGAGGGAATAAAACAGTTTAGCCACCATTTCTGGATTTAGGGATAAGAAGATGTGGATTCGAATGCTTATTCTAGTAATAACCATAAGAATGACCATGGTCAAGTTTCACCCCCTTTTCTAAGCCTCATATCCTCATCTATAAAATTAAGGGTATAAGGTCCCTTCTATCTCTAAATCATATGAAAATCTATAAGGTAATAATTGTTGCCTGAAAAATAATATCATTTTGTGACAAATGAAATGTTACCATTCTAATTAAAAACCAAAAATATCCCCCTATAAGACATAGAAGTTAAAAATAATTTAATGTTTTAAAAATTGTAATAGACTCAGAGAAGTTCATTTGAAAGAATAATTTGAACCATTTTATTTTCTTTCTAGACTTTTCCCTCATCATCATTGATGAATGCCATCATACCCACAAAGAAGCTGTCTATAATAATATAATGACACGTTATCTGAAACAAAAGATGAAGAACCGTCAGTTCAAGAAGGAAAATAAGCCAGTGGTACCTCAACCTCAAATACTTGGACTGACAGCTTCACCTGGTGTGGGAGGGGCCAATAAGCAAGCTAAAGCTGAAGAACATATTTTAAAAGTAAGTAATTCCTTTGAAAGTGAGTAATTTAAAAGTAATATTGTACAATATAGAAGAAGCAGTGTCATATAGTAAATTGAGAGCTGGCCTCATGGTCAGGAAGACTTGGGTTCAAGTATTACCTATGGTATACTGGCTCTGATACAGTGCTCACTCAAGTCACTTATTCTCTCACTGACCAAAGCAACTGTCTTAGAGCATACATTGCAGAGGGAGGTGCTGAGCTGCATTGTTAAAGGGAGGACTCTCACTATCCTAATGAAATCACGGTCCGGTTCAATGATCAGTTATACATTGTCAATTTTACTGAGGTGTTGGTTTGAAATTTTAATTTATGTTCATTAATTTTTAGTGGAATGAACACAGAGAAGCATTCAATGATTTATGTTTAAGAGAAATAAATATGGGGGGGGGGCAGCTAGGTGTCCCGGTGGATAAAGCACCAGCCCTGAATTCAGGAGGACCTAAGTTCAAATCTAGCCTCAGACACTTGACACTTACTAGCTGCGTGACCCTGGGCAAGTCACTTAACTCTCATTGGTCCACAAAAAAAGAAAAGAAAAGAAAGAAAGAGAAATAAATATGTACCACAGAAAATCTATGTAGATACCTTCTGCAAAACATTGATTCAGCTGTTTATATTTGAAAGAGAACAGTATCACATGAACTGTGGAAGACTACCATATTTAATAAACTGGGACAAAGTTAATGTCTTCTTTTTTTAACAGAAAGGTACTGAGTTATCTTAAGAAGAGAAGATAAGTTGAAATCTGAAATGTGCAAGATTTGAGGTTTGAGTCACAGCTTCTTTACCACTCATGTGACCTAAAGGAAGACATTCAATTTCTTTAAGCTGCCACTTCCTCATCTATAAAAAATGGTCTAATAATGCCTGCCCCATCTGGATTATATGGTTTTTATGAGGCCCAAATGATCTTTGAAAGTGCTTTACAAAACATCAAAAGCTATTCAAGTATATGTTTTTGTAAATTTAATAACAATGCCTGGTTTGCAGTCTTTCTCTCCTCTCCAACTCCCACCCTTATACTAGGGGATTTCAAGATCTAAGCTGGTATTTGCTCAAACATCCTAAGCTCTCAGGTCAACTTACTCTCATGACCTACTTCTCCATCTTACCACAACTATATACAGAGATGTCCATTCATAGAAATATGCATTAGCAAAGGTATAATTTATTAAGAATGAAAGCTTCCACTGTACATTGAGAGGATGGTACGTGACATGAATGTCTGAAAATGTGATATTCCTCTGAATTGTTTTCTATCTGATTCAATCTTTGGTATTCTTATTTCTTACTTAAACAAAATCTAACCAGAGCACTATCCTATTAATTTCACACAAAAATAACAAATAAGAAAACACAGACCTGATGACCTTCTCTGATGAAAGAAGTGCTACAAACCATGTTTTATAACTTCAGATAGTGACCACAAAGAAAAGTTTTACAATTTGCTTATAGATCAGAAAGAGTGCTGGGCATGGAAAACCTGAGTTCAAATCCAGCCTCAGACACTAATTAACTGTGTGACCCTGGGCAAAGATCCCGTTGCCTCAGTTAACTGAACTATAAAATGAGGATAATAATAGCACCTACCTCCCAGAGTTGTTGTGAAGATAAAATGAAATGATATCTGTGAAGTACTTAGTACAGCGTCTGGCCCATAGTAGGCACTATGGAAACATTAGCCATTAGTTACTATTATTAGCATTTCTACAGTTCCTACCATGTGAAAAAAGAAATCTATGACAAATTTATTGTATATTTAAAAGGAATAGCATACCTGTACATAATAGATTTGCAATTTCATGTACAACCATCTTTTTTATTATACCGTGTTATAGAAATGCATGTTTTATTCTATAAATTAAAAATAAAATCAATAAACAATTTAAAAATAAATGTTAGCGATGAACTCTTATTATCACATAAGCATTTAGGAGTTACAAGGAGCACCTGCTGCCAAGGCATAACAGAGATAGATTTGATTTAATTCAATTCAGTTCAATAAATCATATCAGTAGTCTGCTACATATAAGGTTCTATGCTAAGGAAGCAAATATTAAGTTGTGAGTCACAAATTGAACTCAGTAAACTTAGTGGAACACAGGTCCATTTTTCATATCCACATTTTAGTCACCAAAACCAAGTTGTTGTTGTTGTTGTTTTATGGAGTGTTCAGCCAAACAATATGAGAAACTTCTCTCGAAAGCCAGAACAATACTATACATGATGGCTTCTATCTTTATCAAAGAGTTGCTGAGCAAAGCTCCCAGTAAATCTTTAGTGAATGTGGTCCTCACAGTATTGTAATTATCTCTTCATTCAGCAGCATGTGTATTGGAAGGAAGGCAGTGGATGGGAGCAGTGACCCCTGGTTGAGTCTTGACAGAACAAGATCTACAGTAGGATAAGGGAATGAGAGACACAAGAAAAGAAGACAGTGTAGAGTTGAACTGGGGAAGGAAGGAGAGGATAGCCAGTGCAGGGGATGATAGTCTCAGAAAGGACTGGAGATCATTGCAATAATACTAGCATTTATTTTAGCACTTTAAGGTTTTCAAAGCACTTTCACAAATATGATCTCATTTTTCTTCCTCACAACCTTAGAAGGTAGGTGCTATTATTATCTCCATTTTACAGTTGAGGGAACTGTAGGAAAACAAAGATGAAGTGACTTACCCAAGGTCACACAGCTAGCTAGTGTCTGAGGTCAAATTTTAATTCAGGTCTTCCTCACTACAGGCCTATCATGATAGAGATCCAATGAGCCACCTAGATGTCTTGGTAAGGAACTAGTTTTGGAGCTACATGTAAAAAGAAGTGGGATGACAATAGATTCTGATTCAGTAAAGGAATTTCAGAGTTCATGAACATGGATGTGATACATTTGCAGGTGATAGTAAGATCAAGGATATGTCCATCTCCATACATATATGTGGTGGGGTGGAAGAATAGGTCATAGAAAATGAGTAAATTGAGCTGATTGCTTAGGGTGTTTGAAGAAGGATCAGTATGGATCTTGAAGTCCCCTAAGATGAGGGTGGAAGTTGGAGAGAAGAGAAAAACTGTGAGCCAGGCCCTGAACCACTGAGGAAGGAAGGAGAGTATCCCGGAGGTCATTAGACCTCTAGAATCTTGAGTGTTAAATATTGATTGAGCTTTGGTGGTAGAGGATGAGCCTCAAAGTGGCAGTGATAAACAAGGAGTATTCCAATATGACCATGGAGTGGGAGATAAGAGTGAAATTGTAGGGGTGTGCTGGTAAACATATAACAACTGACTTTCTGAGAAAAAAATGCACACAGCATGCTATTAAGTTTAGGCTACATTATCAACTTTTCCCTCACTTTCTTAAGTCTAGACAATAAACAAAACAACACACGAAGCTCTGATTTGTAGCATTCGCTGGTTTCTGAAGAGTAAACATTCACACTGAAAATTTTAGTCAGTTTTCACAAGTTGGTTGGAGCTGTTTCCAGCACCCTCCAGTTGAGAAGGTTAAGAAGTAAGAGGAAGAGCAGGGTTTGAACACTGCCAATCTAGGTTTCAGAATCACTGGGATGAGGAGGAAAGTATGTTAATCACTGAAGAATAAGTTCAGATAGATTATCATTGCCCATAGAGGTTCATCCTGGGAGTGGAACTGTCCCAGAGCATCAGTCATCAGTGTGTGGAAGGAGGGAGCAGGGGAATGTGCCCAGGCTGGGGTAATTGCTGTGGGGTTTTGCTTTACTGGAGAGAATACCTGGAGAACCTGTAGGTAAACAAAGTAAATAAGGAATGTTGTCTGTTTCTTACATGAGAAAGGCTTCTGTGCCAAATTGAATCCAATATGTGAATGAAGAGTAATTAATTAAGTACTGACAACTTTTCTTTGTACAGATATGTGCTAATCTTGACGCAAGTACAATTATCACTGTTAAAGAAAATGCTGGCCTCTTAAAAGAACAAGTGAAGGAACCTTATAAGAAGTTTGTGATTGCAGATGACAACAGAGAAGTAGGTTTGGAAATTTATGTACTGCTTTTTTTTATACAGATGATGTTTTTAAAATAAAAAATAATCATTATTTCAGGTTTAAAAAATTATACAGCTATTTTACCCTTTCCTCCTAAAAAGCAACGTCATCTAAAACTATTAGAAAATAAAACCTCAGTTTTGTTATTATGCATTGATAGCAAGGGGGAAAACTATATCAAATTTTTTCTTTTCTCATTTTTGGCTTTTTGTTGCAGATAGGCTGTCAGAGAACATTTACTAGACTAAAATTGAGGGTAGTAATCCACTTTAGCCTTGATCATCTTGCAGAATTCCATTACTGTTAAGCTAAAACACTATTACTCTTCCAGAAATTCTCATTAAGGTCCCCTTACACAAGATATAGATTCTTTGGGGCTATCTTTCTTCGTCTTGTATAATTTGGGATCCAAATGCAAACAGTTCCATTGGCTGTTCTGAAGAAAATATGAGAAAATCTATGAGAAATCTAATTCTTCCAAATTTGCACAATACCTCAGGACCTCCTCTGAACAGATGGAGCAGCACAGGCAGAGACAGAGGCTTTTCTCCTCTTCTTTAAGTAGTTTGGTCTCAAGGACTTAGCTAGAACTACTTTCTCCTCTAGGCTTCTAGACATAGGAATGCTGGGTTCTGAAACTGATATTACTAACTGTAACGATTGGAATGACGCCACCTGCTGGAGACTTACTGTAGAAAAGTTCCACCCATGAAACGAAGGTCTTTGAGGGCAAGACCAGGAGTCTTTTCTTTGGAAAAGGAAGTGACGCGGGCTAGTGGGAAGAGGAAGGAAGAGACTGGCGCTTGGGCTCACTCTCTTTCCTTTGGACTCTGGTGGAGAGCGGAGCTAGAAATGTGCTCTCCCTTTAATAGATAGGAATCTAGGCCTTTCTCTCTCTCTTTACCAAATTCTTATTCTCCTTAATAAACGCTTAAAAGTCTAACTCTTGCTAAAGCTTATAATTTATTGGCGACCACTCATTGGATATTTTAGACAGACTAGCTAGAATTTTAGCCCTTAACATATCTTATGGAAGACCTACAACCAACAATTGAATCCACTCAGCCAATCTCAATACACCTTCTGTGCAGTGTCACTCACTTTCAAACAAATGGCTTTTACACCTTCCAAATGGATCAGTAACTTCTCATACTAGAACTAACACCTTGATTGATTGATTAATTCAGTAGAAGTACTCTCACCTGATAAGCTATAAGGGCATAGCATCTTCTTAGTTACTTCTTTTGGAATGGAGGTGAAAATTGATTAATTCAGTCAACCTCCACCCTTACATTTGCAATTAATTCGCTTCATTGAGATGACATAAATACCTATCTCAGTTTAGGCCATCATGATTCCGTAGTTAGTCAATAATTTTATATATGATTAAAAACAAATATATATTTCACCTAACAGGTTTTTGTATTGCTTCTAAGTCTACTTAGAGCCACCATTTGAAATTTGTTTTTTCTAGCCTTTTATTCAAAACCATTATATATTTTACTTAATAGTTTTTAAAATATTAACAATCAAGTATACCAACTTATATGACAATGGTATTAGCACTGTTTTTCCTTTCTTTGGTTGTTTCATTTGTCAGCCTTAATGGATTAAATTCTGCTCTGCTTCTCATTTGTATAAGAACAGTTTCTGATTTTTAAGAAGTTAAGAATTGTTTCTGACTTTATATTAATCTTCATCTCTTTAAGTTGATAAAAAAGTTAGTTTTCCTTAAGTTTAATTATACACTTTCCCACCAAATATGAAAGTTATTTATCATTCATTAACTCTATTCTTTGAAACAATTGGATTTATTCCAACAGTAGCAGTATATATTGGTGTGCTCTGTGTGTGATATTAAAAAAAATGGGGGGGAAGCTAGGTGGCACAGTGGATAGAGCACTGGCCTTGGAGTCAGGAGTACCTGAGTTCAAATCTGGCCTCAGACACTTAACACTTACTAGCTGTGTGACCCTGGGCAAGTCACTTAACCCCAGTTGCCTCACTAAAAAAAAAAAATGGGAAGTTAGGAGGAAGAGGGGAAGAGAGAATAAAGGATAAGAGGGAGAGAAAAAAGAAAGAAGACATATGCATAGACACATAGACATATCTTGCACAGCTAGTTGGTACAGTGTATAGAGAGGTGGATCTGGAGTCAAGAAAACCTGAGTACAAATCTGGCCTCAGATACTTTCTAGCTGTGTGACCTGGAGGAAGTCATTTAATTGTTGTCTGCTTCATTATCCTCAAGCGTAGAATGTGAATAATATAATAGCACCTACCTCCCTGAGTTGTTGTGGGGATAAAATGAGGTACTGATTATAAAATACTTAGCACAATGCCTGGCACATATAAATATATAAATGCTAGTTTACTACTACTACTACTACCACCACTGCCACCACTACTACTCTGCATCATTAGAAATATACCCTTTTCTTTATCCTAAACAAATATTTCTGCTGAAGTTCATAATAATAAAGATATTATTTTAACAGAGGTCAGTCACCAATATAAAAATTATTATTGTTTTATTTTTAGAATCCATTTAAAAAGAAACTTCTAGAAATAATGGCAAACATTCACACCTTTTGTCAAATGAATCCAAGATCTGATTTTGGGACACAAACCTATGAACAATGGGTCATTCAGCAAGAGAAAAGAGGTAATTTGGGGTTTTATTAAGTACCTTTGCATTTGATTTCTTATGTTAATGTTTCAGAAACTCATATTTACTACTCTACATTTTCTAAGATTTATTTATCTGTGTATTGCAGTTGCAGTACAAAGTTAGGATAAAGACCAACATGTCTTGATGTTTTGTTAAAGGAAAGAGGCATCAAGCTATTTAACATCTTGATCCCGTTATCATCTCTGTCTTATTATGTTTCCCCCCCCAAAAACCCTTCAAGATAATATTACAAGCTGATGTCAAAAGATAAATAGACCTAACATATTTCCCCCAGTGTTAGTTGAAGAGAAGCCTGCAGTGTAGATGAACTGTTTCAAGGAAGGGAACAAATTACAGCCTTGGACCTCGGAAGTACAGCGGGGTTTCTCTTTTGATGAGGAATAGAACCGGACAGTATGCTTAAACCATAAGACTCAGTGGGTGTTGGAGGTATTTTAATCCTTAAACAGTCCCTACAAATCTATGTTCAGTGCATGAGAACTGAGGTCATCTAGTCAAGCTCTCATTTTTGAAAAGATGGAACTGAGCCCTAAAGAGATTGTGACTTGAGCAAGGGCACACAGATAGTAAGTGGCAGAAGTGGAGATGCGTGTCAGCAGGGCCTCAGACTGCAAATGAACCACCCTTTGTCCTATACTGTGCTGCCTCCTAATAAAGCTTTTCTAGCAGAATAAGACAGCACTTTTATGGTTTCCTGGGTTCACAATGTTTGCATAAGAGGAAAGGTGATGTAGCAGACTCATAGAATCTAGAAGGAAGCAAGTATGGCCATTGGCACTGGAAGAAAGGGCCTTAATATTTCCATTCAGATGGGCAGCCTACTGCCATCATGCACACACACACATATACACATGCGTACATGTGTGTATATCCATGTACACACACAATACAGATATGGTAGCCTATAGCTAAGATACAGATATAGACATAGAAACAGAGATAGATATGGCTGCTACCGCGTGTATCTATGCATGCATACATGTTTGTGTGCCTACACGTATATACAAAAATATATTTATATGCATATACATAGCAGGATTATATTTTCTCTGTGTGTATGTGCATATGTACACAAACACATATATACATTCACACACAGCAGAAATATATATGTATATGTTATATGTGTATATACCCAACATACATACGTACATATGTTAGAAAGGGTTTTTTTTGTATATGTGAAGGTGGTCTTTTACAAGCCTTAATTATAGAGCATTACAGTGTGAAAGTAGAGGGGAAAGGCAGCAGATAGGGTTGTAGTTGTGGCAAGGCATACAGCTGTGGTCGTCTTTAGTCACTGGGTGTGTGCCTTTGTCTGTGTGCCCTGCTGACACACCAGCTTCATTAGAAAAAAAGCCAAGAGAGTAGATAGTGCATGTGTGCGCATGTGCGCGTGCGCGTGTCTGTGTCTGTGTCTGTGTCTGTGTCTGTGTCTGTGTCTGTGTCTGTGTGTTTCCTCTCAGGTTGTACCTTATGTCTGTAGCCATATTGGCAAAATAAGTACTATTTGGGAGTAATGACTGCCTTAGATTCGGTGGAAAGTAGACACCTTTTAGAAATGTCTGACACCACCCCTTTCCTTAGGGCATGCCTGGTATAGATTTAGAAGCATTACTAATATGCACATTTGTGCTTTATGCTCTCCTGGCATGCTTTCAAAGCCACTACAGAGTCTAGAAAACTTCAACCAGTTATATCAGATACGGGGCAGCACAGGGGACTGGCCTCAAAGAGAAGCAGATTTGAGGAAGAGTTAGCATTTTATACAGGGATGTGTATAGCATGACCCTAGGGAGTATTTTCTTTTATGTCACTATTTTTTCTTTAAAGCTGCAAAACAAGGGAATCGCAAAGATCGTGTTTGTGCAGAGCATTTGAGGAAGTACAATGAAGCCCTACAAATCAATGACACAATCCGAATGATTGATGCGTACCGCCACCTCAGAAGTTTCTATAATGATGAAAAGGAGAAGAAGATAGCAGCCCAAGAATATGATAGTGAGGAGGACGAGGAGGATGACAATAAAAGGAAACTATTGAAATTAGATGAAACAGACACCTTTCTTCTAAATTTATTTTATGGTAAGAATCAATTTTTATTTAAATTGCAGAGAAGCAGAATTAAATTTGATATATGGAAAATTTTCCTAATACTTAGAACTATCTAAAAAAGTAGAGTAGGTTATTTTAAAAGATAATGGGGGGGGCAGCTAGGTGGCGCAGTGGATAGAGCACTGGCTCTGGAGTCAGGAGTACCTGAGTTCAAATCCGGCCTCAGACACTTAACACTTAGTAGCTGTGTGACCCTGGGCAAGTCACTTAACCCTAGTTGCCTCACTTAAAAAAAAAAAAAGATAATGGGGTACAGCTAGGTGGTGCAGTGGATAAAGCACGGGCCCTGGACTCAGGAGGACCTGAGTTCAAATCCGGCCTCAGACACTTGACACACCAAAAAAAAAAAAAAAGATAATGGTGTTTTTCTTCCTCATCTGATGTCTTCCTTTGAAGGTTAGGTGCACTGGTTAAGGAAGTCAGCTGCAGATGACTTCTGATGTAATTTCCAATTCAGAGAGACATTAGCTTAAAAAAATTAACATTAACTTAATTTTTTTTTTTCAGTGGGACAATGAGGATTAAGTGACTTGCCCATGGTCACACAGCTAGTAAGTGTCAAGTGTCTGAGTCCAGATTTCAACTCAGGTTCCCCGGAATCCAGGGCCGGTGCTTTATCCACTGCACCACCTAGCTGCCCAACTTAATTTTTAAAAAATTAACATTTACTTTTGGGGGGGGGGGCAGTGAGGGTTAAGTGACTTGCCCAGGGTCAGACAGCTAGTGAGTGTCAAGTGTCTGAGGCCAGCTTTGAACTCAGGGTCTCTTGAATCCAGGGCCGGTGCTTTAGCCACTGCACCACCCAGCTGCCCAACATTTACTTTTTTAAAAAAAATCTCCCTAATAGTATAGCTCCAATCTTCTTTTCCAGTTCAAAGTCTGATCACTTCCCTTGACACATTCTCCATTTCCAACCATGAGACTTTTTTCTGTTCTCCAATTTTTTCCTATACTTTCCTGTCTCTCTGTAAGCAATCATTCAAGCTTTTCCTCCATGCCTGGAGCACACTCTACATCTCTGCCTACTGAAATCTTTCTTAGCTCACATGTCATAGAACCTTTTTTTTTTCTCCATAAAACCTTTCCTTATTACCCCGACTGAAAGAGTTTTGTCTCAAGTTTCTTGCTTCTTTGCCTTTATAAAACTCTACCTTGTATCATGCTTATTTGTAAAGATGTACATATTCTTATACAATATTTTCCTTAGTTTGTAAGCTCCTTGAAGATAGCATTTTTTTTATATTGATATGTCTGGTGCCTAGCACAACACATTGCATATGTTGTTGTTCAGTCATTCTATTCATGTTCTACTCTTCATGACCCCATTTGGGGTTTTCTTGGCAAAGATGCTGAAGTAGTTTGCCAATTCCTTCTCCCAGCTCATTTTACAGATGAAGAACTGAGGCAAACAGGGTTGAGTGACTTGCCCAAGGTCACACAGCTAATAAGTGTCTGAGACCGGATTTGAACTCAGGAAAATTCCTGATTTCAGGCCAAGTTCTCTATCTGTTGTGCCACCTAGCTGCCCTACATTGTGTATGATAATACACTTAAAAAGTTTTGTTGAATTTGAATTCATGCATGATTCACACATGTTTATATCCTTGTTGAGAACCTACTTCTGACTAGTTTGGATAGAACTAAATCTTGCTTCTAACACTTAACTAGCTTTGTGGCCCTGGGCAATTCATTTAACCTCCTTGTTTCATGAGCAGTGCTCTATAATTTATCAAGTAAAACACAAACAGGCTGTGAGAATTCCATAACCTGTATATATCCTGGATCTTCAAAGAATCACAGAGAGAAAAGTAATATGGGGAACTCTGAATTTTATCCTGTTTCTTTATGATGTGACTGAAATTTTCACTGTGCGAGCTTTGAAATAGATTGGTTAACATGATTGTTTTGACTGGATTTTCTGCCACATTTAAGTTATACTAACTGAACCTTGAATCCTTATGTAATCAGGACACTTTTAGTTCCTAATTCCAGGAATTTTTGTGTATTTTTGTACATTTTGGTGATTTTTTCCCCTAATTGCTTTTTAAAGAAAATGAGAAAAAACTGAAAAAACTGGCCATCACTCCAGATCACGAAAATGAAAAACTGACCAAATTACGAAACACTATAATAGAAGAATTTACTAAAACTGATGGATCTGTAGCCCGAGGAATAATCTTCACCAAGACTCGGCAAAGTGCATTTGCTCTCTCTCAGTGGATTAACGACATTCAAAAATTTGCAGAAGTAGGAGTAAAAGCTCACCATCTGATTGGGGCTGGAAACAGCAGTGAATTTAAACCCATGACACAGGTATCCCATTGAGTACTTCCTTTCTACTCCCAGTTTACCCACTATTTCATTTCCATAGCTTAAAATTAGTCTTCCAGTCCCCAGAGTAGAAATTGAAAATGTTTTTTTAACATGTCATATTATCAAGATGACAATCAGCAGTTAATTAGCTCAAACCCAAAAACTAGTGATACCATTTGATTTATACCAAGCTTCATTTTATAATAATTCTTCCAGTGGGGAAAATATTAAATATGTTCAACAACATAAAACTAACTTTTTGAACTCTTTCTGCAGAATGAACAAAAGGAAGTAATTAATAATTTTCGTACTGGAAAAATAAACCTGCTTATTGCTACCACAGTAGCTGAAGAAGGCCTGGATATAAAAGAATGTAATATTGTTATCCGTTATGGTCTTGTCACCAATGAAATAGCCATGTTACAGGTATATTTAGTTAATCTTAATTTCTTTCATACTCTATTCATTTTTCCTTTTGTCTGTTTTATTTTGCTATTTGTCTGCAAACACTGCAAAGTACTTATAGAAGAATAGAATATTAGAACTGAAAGTGACCTTAGAATTCATCTAGATATCCTCATTTGACTGATGAGAAATCCAAAGCCTAGACAAGCTAAGTATCTTAAGCTGAGTTAGATAATGAATTAGTGTATCAAGAACTGTCTCCCTTGATCAATGGAAATGGGAACTTGGACCGGACCTGTGATTTCATTGGTCTAAAAGTCTCCCAGATGAGAAAATGTGCTCTACCAATATAGGTAGGCACTTTTTCAGCAACTTAATGGTTTTTTTGTTTTGGTTTGGTTTGGTTTTTTTGTGTGAGGCAATTGCTGTTAAGTGACTTGCCCAGGGTCACACAGCTAGTAAGTGTTAAGTGTCTGAGGCCAGATTTGAACTCAGGTCCTCCTGAATCCAGGGCCGGTGCTCTATCCACTGCACCACCTAGCTGCCCCCACAACTTATAGTTTTAAAGAATATCTCAGAGTACTAAAAGGTGAAGGGTTAAGTGATTTGCCCAGGGTCACTCTGGCAGTATGTGTTAGGGAGATACTTGAACCCAAACTTTCCTACCTTTGATACCAGCTCTGTAGCCACACAACACTGTGCTACCTCTTCTCTCTTCTTTCTCCCTCTCTCATCTTTTCCTGCTCTTTCTTTATATGTATATATACACATATACCTAAATATATAGAGAGAAATATAGACACAATCCTTTAATTTTAAAAAGAATTATTTAAAGCATACTTTATGCCAGATATCACACTAGTCACCGAAGACACAAAAACAAAAAGGAAACATTTCCTCACCTCAAAGAGCTTAAATTGTTATACACATACATCTAACTATGTATATATACACACACATACATGCAAAGTAATTGTCAGGGGAAGGGCACTAACAATTAGAGGGATCGGGATATGCTTCTTCTAGGACATTTAAAGCTGAACTTTAAATGATGGTAAAAATTGTTTGAAGCAGAGGTAAGAAAGGAAGACATTCCAGACATGAAGGACAGCTTCTGCAAAGGCACAGAAATGGGAGATAGAATGTCATGTACAGAGAAGTTTGGTTGGAATACAGAGTATGTAAAGGAAGATGATGGACAAGAAACCTGTAAAGATCAGTTCTGTGGAGCCATACCGTGAAATGTTTGAAAAGACAAGCAGAGGAGTTTGTATGTTAGCCTAGCATCAAGAGAAAGACAGTGGGGCATCTTGAATTTTGGGAGGTCAAGATCAGAGTTGTGTTCTAAGGAAATCAGTCTGTCACGTGTATGGAGGATAAATTGGAGAGGGGAAAAGCTAGCATCAAAGACACTACTGCTGTAAGTTCAAGCAAAGGGTGGTGAGGGGCTGAACTAGACTGATGAGTACAGAGAAGGAGACAGATGAAAGGTATTTTGTGGGGATAAAACTGACAAGACTAGGCAGCTGAGAGAATGTGAAGGATGAGAGAGATAGAAGAATTAAGCATGATCCAAGTTGACAAATTGGACAATTGGGAGAATTATGATGTCCTCAACAGAAATAGAGATGTCAGGAGAAGAGGGAGGGTTTGGGGGAAGAGATAATGGGCTTTGTTTGGGATAGGTTAATTTTGAAAGTCTTACAAGACATCCATATAGAGATGTCTAATAGAAATTTAGTGATATGAGACTCATGTATAGGAGAAAGACTGGGGTTGGATATATAGATCTGAGATTTAACTACATAGACGTGATCATTGAAGAGTTGGGAGCTCGAGATAAATGGCTTCAAAATTTGTTTTGTTTCCCTTTCCAGGTAAAAGAGAGAGCATAGACCAACAGCTTTATTTTTGCTTCATTAACATAGTTACAAATCAGGCCTCAGGGGCAGCTAGGTGGTGCAGTGGATAGAGCACCGGCCCTGGAGTCAGGAGTACCTGAGTTCAAATCCGGCCTCAAACACTTGACACTTACTATCTGCGTGACCCTGGGCAAGTTACTTAACTGTCATTGCCCCGCAAAATAAAAATAATAATAATTATAGTTACCATATTAAAAACTTCAGCCTACTTTTTAAGGCATATGATACTTGAATTCTTTTTGTCTCTGTTTACTAAAACTCTAAACAATACAGTATTGTTGTTCTTTTGCAAAGGTGGAAATAGGCCATTTCATTCATAGCATGTCTGCATTATCTCTATTATTGGCCATTGACTCAGCCTCCAGGATTTTCTAGAACATTGAAAGATTTCTAAATTAAGACATAACTCAGTCTGGATTTCTCTATGAAATTACAGAATTCTCAACTTTTATGCCCATCTCCCTTTAAAGATAAAAAATAATCATCAGGGTTTGTATTAGCAATTTTGTTGTTGTTGTTATTGTTATTGTTTTTTGCTGGGCAATGAGGCTTAAGTGACTTGCTCAAGGCCACACAGCTAGTAAGTGTCAAGTGTCTGAGGCCTGATTTGAACTCAGGTCCTTCTGAATCTGAGGCCAGTGCTTTACCCACTGTGCAATCTAGCTGTCCCAATTTTTATCCAGGTTTTCCTCCTCTTTATTTTTCTCTTCCATTAGGCAAAAGAGAGTATTTTATCTGAGTGGATATTAAATTGTACCTTTTATGGAATAAAGTGGGAATAAAGTGACCGTGCATGTACTGCTGCTAAGTTATACTTTTTGTTGATACTCTAAAATAGCTAAATATCCCCTCTTCTTCCTTTTTGAATATTCAATTTCACATAAATAAAAGTGTTTGATACCAGCATTTTCAACAAGCCAAGACCTGACAGAAAGAGTATCTACTAATCTACAAATTGTAACAAACAGCTTAGCATATAAATGTATAAAGTATTTTAAAAGTATAAAATATTAAAAAAGTTAAAGTATAAAATCATTGCTAAGAAAATCCTGCAAATACCCTGAAGAGACTAATTTCATTGTATTTTGTATTGGTGGTATTTTTAAATAAATGTGAATACAAAGAAGTAAATAATGTGATGTATGGGAACTTATTGGTGGTATTTTTAAATAAATGTGAATACAAAGAAGTAAATAATGTGATGTATGGAAACTTGTTAGATGGCAAATATTTTATATTCTAGTTGTTTGAACATGTGTGATATCTCCCTACTAGAAAGTAAGCTACATCAAAGCAACCACTGTCTTTTAATTTAATTTTTAGCTGCTCAGCACACAAGTACCTGAGAAAGAATGTGTCAGATTGGTTCTTGAATGTATGCAATAGCCTGCTTGACTTCTATTGTCTTTATCGCAATATTTTGCTTCCAGCATAATGATCATGGGGCAAAGAGTACTACCATCCCATATTTTGTTTTAAAAGGAGGTGGGTGGAGTCAGGATTTTTCATTAGATAATTCTTTTCTTTTATGTTTTTATAGGCCCGAGGTCGAGCTCGAGCTGACGAAAGCACATATGTATTGGTGGCAAGTGGTGGCTCAGGAGTTGTTGAACGTGAAAGTGTTAATTTGTATCGTGAGAAGATGATGCATAAAGCTATTGACCGGGTTCAAAATATGAAGCCAGAGGAATATGCTCATAAGGTACTGTTAGTGACCATCTTTACTTTGCAGTTAATTTTCATAGAGTATCATAGAGTCTCAGTTGTTATAGGCCTCTAGTCTAATCTGTACCTATACAGGAATCTTTCCCTCTACAATATCATGTTCATTTTAAAAGAACTCTCACTAGGCATGGTGGTCCACACCTATAATCCCTGACACTAGGGAGCCTGAGCTCAGGAGTTCTAAACTATATTAGGCTAAGTCAATTGCACATCTACACAAAGTGCTGCGCCTATATGATGAGTGCCTGGGAGTTGCAGGCTACTAGGCTACCTCAGGAATGTCAAAACCAGCCCAGGTTAAAAATAGAGCTGGTCAAAAGTACTGCACTAATCAGTAGGGAGTAGAATTAAGCCTATTAGTGGCCCAAGTGAGTTGAGACCCAGCCACGAAAAAGAAAACAAAAAGAAAAAATGTCTATATATGGTTGTGATACCCATCTCTGTGGCTGGAAGAGGAAAGATCTATTTCCATTGGAAATAGCAAGTAACACCAGGCTTCTGCTTCTTAAATCCAAATCCACACACAAATATACTCTCAAAATCTGTAGGATGCAAGAAATCTCAAACAAATCAAATAGGTCAGATTGTGCCAAAGATGGGCTTTATCAACATCAGTTAATGCTAATCCTAACCCAAGGAAACTAGTATAGCTCACCAGTTAAACTAATGTTTGTGGTACTAGAATGAACCACATTCCAACATATTGTAATTTAAGGTAGAGGTATGATAAAATGAAGGATTGATGTGCTGTTGCTGAAGAATTTAAGGAAATTCATCACTTCAGAGGATCTAAAGATACATCTGCATAATAGCAAATCGGTATTTTGGAAGGAAATTAACCGGACTATATAGATGTGGGTGTTCTTTTATTTAAACATGGAATCTGGTTCTATCCTGAATAATATTTTGTGGATTCCAAGTTGGTACATGTTGCCTTATGGAGAGAACTTTTTTTTCCCAAACCCACTCAGACTTCTGTCCTATCTAAATATCACAGAATCCTGGGAATAGGTCTGGTGTCTGGACCTATATCCATTGATACTGGAAATTCCCTGTTGCATAAACTCCCTTTTACAGTGAAGATCAGCACCTTCTTTGCAACTTGAATCTTAGATAGTTGCTTAGAGCACTGAGAATTTAAGGGACTTACCCAAGGACACAGAGTTAGGATTTAGAAATGTAACAGACCTTAGAGATATTTAGTCCAACTCTCTTGTTTTATAGATTGGTAAAACTGAAACCCAAAGACATTAAATTACTTGCTAGAGGGTACATCCATAGGTGTCACATATCTAAACGGGGATCTGAACCCAGGTCTTCTAACTACGAATCCAATGCCACATTACAACATGGTACCTTATCTTTAAAACTCTCAAATTCAGGGGGCAGCTAAGTGGTGCAGTGGATAAAGCACCAGCCCTCAACTCAGGAGGACCTGAATTCAAATCCGATCTCAGATACTTGACACTTACTAGCTGTGTGACCATGGGCTAATTGCCTCGCGTCCTGCCCCACCCCCCCAAAAAAAAGATTTTCAATTTCCCACAGTCAGGCCAGAGGACAAACTAAATATTTGTGGACTAATAATTGTTGTTCAGTCGTTTCAGTCATGTCCAACTGTCCATGATCCGATTTGGGGGTTTTCTTGGCAAAGATACTGGAGTGATTTGCCATTACCTTCTCCAGCCCATTTGACAGATGAGGAACTGAGGCAAACAGGGCTAAGTGACTTTTCCAGGGTCACACAGCTAGTGTCTGAGACTGGATTTGAACTCATGATGATGAATCTTTCTGAAGCCCAGCGCTCTAATCACTATACCACCTAGCTACCTCTAGGACTGATAATACCACTGGGAAATTATTTCTGTTAAAATATCCTGACATTTAACAAATATTTATTAAATTTCTGCTGTATGCAGGCAGGATGTTGTGATAGATGTTTGGAAGAGATAAAAGTTTAGATAACAGATGTCCCCTGCCTTCATGGACTTTGTAATCTAGTCCATTGACAATTAAGAAACTGGGTTCTTAATGAGAAATGAAAAGTCATACCTAAATTTTTGAGTTATTTAACTTAACTCAAGGATAGCAACTTCTAGATCAAACTCAGACCCTCCAGGCCTTCTCTGGACCTAGGCTCAATGTATACAGCAGACACAAAATAGATTCAGCATCCTCTTGGTTTTTCTGAAGCAGTATTTCTGACCTTAAACTTCCTAAACCAAACCATATTTTTAGGGACAAGAGATGTTCTTCTACTCTTTCTCCCTGGAATTCACCCAGCGCCTTTTTCAGTTTCTCTATACTTAATCTGATTGCAACAGTTCCCACCACCACTACCACCACCACCACCACCACCACCACCACCACCATCATCATCATAACAATGTCTATTGCCCTATTGTTCTCATTTTTTAAAACCCTTGTGATATTTCTGGGTTGCTCTTTCAGCATCTTATGTAAATCTTACATAGTCTTAGTGTACTCCTAAAAAGTTTCTTCTGCCTACTGTGTGTGATTCATCACATAGTACTTCATAAGCACCCACATGAACAGGGTGCTATGCTAGAATGCCTCCTTTCTTCAGTTCATTGAACTGTAAATGTCTTGATATTCACATCTAGCATGACCAGCCCAGCCAAACATCCTAGTGAACATAATACTTCAATTCCTCATAGTCTTTTACCTTATGTGTAAAAGTTGTTTATACTTGATTGATTAAGTCAGCGTCATACAGCCTTATGATGTGCGTATGGTCTTGCTTTGGAGTTTGTTTTTTTCCTTTGGGTCCTCTGCCCTCATCTAAAATTTAACTTTGTCATCCATAGCCCCCAGGCATGATGTAGTTGTCAGGTATTCAAGGTAGCCCATAGCCTTCTTTTGGTGCTGAGGGATGCAGAAAAGTCATGTTAAAGCTTGGGTAGATAGGACATTTACCTACCAGTCAATAAGATGAATTAAAAAACTTCACCCTGGCATGACAGAGAAGAGGGGCCTGTATAACAATGTGATAAAGAAGCTTTCATTTGAAAGATAATATTTGCTCATTAGAATAGGATTGTGGGGCAGCTAGATGGCACAATGGATAGAGCGTCGGCCCTGGAGTCAGGAGTACCTGAGTTCAAATCCGGCCTCAGACACTTAACATTTACTAGCTGTGTGACCCTGGGCAAGTCACTTAACCCCAATTGCCTCACTTAAAAAAAAAAAAAAAAAAGAATAGGACTGTAAGCTCCTAGAGAAGGCGGATTGTTTCTTACCTCTCTTTGTATCCCCAGACCTTAGCACAGTGCCTGGCGCACAATAGGTTCTATCATTGTCTATTTTAAAATTTTTCTGTGGGGCAATGAGGGTTAAGTGACTTGCCCAGGGTCACACAGCTAGTAAGTGTCAGGTGTCTGAGACCAGATTTGAACTCAGGTCCTGCTGAATCCAAGGCCGATACTTTATCCACTGCACCACCTAGGTGCCCACACATAGTATAGGTTCTTAATAAATGTTTGTTGACTGACTGACAATATTAGTCTAGGATCCATGTGTCCCACGGTTGTTAAAATTGTCAACATATGCACAGAGTTCCTGTGTAATTCAGTTCAGTTTAACAAATATATTGAGTATCTATTATATATATGTATATGTGTGCATATGTGTGTGTTTTTATAGACACCTTGAGGAAGAACAGAAGATGATTAATGCCTTCAAAAACTGATGGTCTAACAGAAGGGTATAAGATGCAACCAACTCAGTGCTTTATAATATGGGAATAAATGTACCTCAAAGAGGTGAAAAATACAAAGATAAGTGGGCCCATTCCTGGGCAGATGGATCAGGGAGGGCTCCCTCAAAGAAGTGGCACTTGCCATAAAAACAGGTGTCCACTGAAATGAAAGAGGCCATAGATAATATGTACAGTATAGTCAACTCTAAATCCTATGGTCATCATAGGAAGTTTGACACATATACACTAAACTAGGAATAATCCAAAAGCTAATACACATTTTTAACAACACATTATAAAATCCTTCTCATTTGTGGATTCAGTTTTACTATAGAATCATGTGTTTTCATACAGCTAGGGAGGCAAAGGTGGGCAATGACCTAGGGCATAACACCAAGAGGAGGCACAGTGAGGGGTTTTAAAAATATGTACAATTCAATGTCAGAAAATTGAATTCCCCATGGCCAATTAATTCCTTGCTAATTCGATTCAGTTTAACGAACATTTATTAAGTGCCTACTATGTTCCAGGCACTATGTTTGGTACTCCGTATAACAAAGACAAAAAACTCAATAGTCTTTATCCTCAAGGAACTTACATTCTCTTGGGAAGATTCAACATGTACACAGACAAGTATATTTGAAATCAACTCAAAGTAATACAAGTGGAGCAGCTAGATGGCACAGTGGATAAAGTACTGGCCCTGGATTCAGGAGGACCTGAGTTCAAATCCAGCCTCAGATACTTGACACTCACTAGCTGTGTGACCCTGGGCAAGTCACTTGACCCTCATTGCCCTGCAAAAAAAAAGAAAAGGAAAAAAAACCCAAAGTAATACAAGTAATTTGAAAAGAATAAGAGGACTGACAATTAACCAACACTAACTACTCTACTTGTGTCATTGTGTCCTTTCTCTTTGTTCTGGGAGTTTTGGCCCTCTATCATTACTCCCTCTCTCTTATCTTCAGTCTCTCCCTATCTATTGGATCCTTCCTACAAATATACTCAGGCCTCCCTCCATCCTTAAAAAATAAAATCTTCATTTAATTGTTCCATTTTCCTAAGCTGTATTTTAAATCTCTCCTCCTTTTTTACTGGCAAATTTCTAGATCTAGGAAAGTTTAGAGGTTTAGCAAGAATGTTGATAAATTCTCCCGAAGATATGTTGATTTTGAGGTGTTAACAAAGCATATGGTAGAATTTATCATCATCCTCCCCAAACCTCCAAACTTCCCTGTTTCGGTTGAGGGCATCACTATTTTCCTGCTCACCTCAGTTGATCATTTCTGAGTCATCCTTGACTCTTCCCTCTCTCATACTGTATGAGTGAATCAGTTGCCAAATCCTATTGATTATGCCTCAACATCTGTTGCCCTTATCTTCCCTAATCAAATGTCCCCTGCTTTAAATCTTAACTCCCTCACCTCATTGCCAAAATTACCTTTGTAGGCACAAGTCAGACCATCTCCCTTCCCTGGTCAAAAGCTTTCATTAGCAGACTACTGCCTCTGAAATAGAATCAAAATGTCAAGTTTTGACATTTGAATCTGAATGCCACTTACTTTTCAAGTAGATTTTGCATTATTCCCCTCCATGCACTTTGTCCTAAACAAACTGGACAATTTAATAGCTGCTCTGCAATCTCAACTTTCCATCTCTTTCTTCTCCACATTTCTATTAGCTATTCCCTATGCCTAAAAGACAATCCTTCTTCATCCCAGTCTTTCAGAATCCTTATCTTGCTTCAAGATTCAACTCAGTCAAAAAAATTCTCAGTGAAGCTTTCCACAAGCCTCCTGGCTAATAGCTCTTTTCAAATTATCAGATAATATTTAATTTGTATTCTGATATATTTCCCCAGCAAGCCCTTCGAAGGTAGGGTCTGTTCTGTTGGGTTGTTTTGTTTTTTTTTTTTTTGTCTTTGTTTCTTTAGTGCCTTGTACATAGTAGGAACAGTGTTTAGGAACTGAATGGAATCACTTTATGAAAAGTCTTCCCTTGTTACATTGAATTGAAAACTCAGTCTTCACTGGACAATAGAACAAGGGTAGAAAGCTTTCAATGGGCAGGCCATGCCTCAAGAACACAAATGTTACTAGCTATTTGTGGACTTGGGATATGTAGTATAATTTTCCTTCTAGAACAAGCATTTCTTTTTTTTTGCCCCCAAATTGCTGATTTTTAAAAAAATAATAAAAATTTTTATTTAAAGTTTTGAATACCAAATTCTATTCCCTCCCCTCTCCCCTCCTCCCTCCCTGAGAAATGGTAAGCAATCAGATATAGGTTATACTTGTGCAATTATGTAAAACATTTCCATATTAGTAATTTTGTATAAGAAGACTCGAATAAAAGAAAAGATGAAAGAAAGTGATAAATAGCATGCTTCAGTCTGTATTCCATCAGTATCAGTTCTTTCTGTGGAGGTGGATAGCAGGCTTCATCATAAATCCTTTGGGATTATCTTGGATCAAAATATTGCTGAGAATAGCTAAGTCATTAACAGTTCTTCATAGAACAATACCGCTTTTACTATGTACTGCATTCTCCTGTTTCTGTTCACTTCACTATACATCAGTTCATGTAAGTTTTTCCAGGTTTTTCCAAAATCATCCTGCTTGTCATTTCTTATAGTACAATAATATTCTATTACAATCATATACCATATCTTGTTTAGCCATTATCCAATTGATAGGAATCCCTTTGATTTCCAATGCTTAACTACCACAAAAAGAGCTTCTAAAAATATTTTGGTACAAATAGGTCCTTTGCTCTTTTTTTGGATGTTTTTGGGATAAAAATGTAGCAGTAGGGGCAGCTAGGTGGCGCAGTGGATAAAGCACTGGCCCTGGATTCAGGAGACCCTGAGTTCAAAGCTGGCCTCAGACACTTGACACTTACTAGCTGTCTGACCCTGGGCAAGTCACTTAACCCTCATTGCCTCACTAAAACAAAACAAAACAAAAAAATAGCAGTGGCATTGCTGAATCAAAGGGTATGCACACTTTTATAGCCCTTGGGGCATAGTAAAAAAAAAAAAGAAAAGAAAAGAAAGAAAGAAAAGCATTTCTAACCTGGGATATATGAACTTGTTTTTACAAACATATTTTTGAAAACTAAATTGAATATTGTTTCTTCCTTTGTAATCTTATATACTTTATTGTATGTATTTTTAAACATTCTGAAACTATTATTATGGATCTTATTCTTGGCTTCATTGTTTTCCCATATTGCTAAAGAAGTACAAACACAAGACAATATTAAGAACCCCTATCCTGGAAGATTCACCTTTGTGAGAAATTATTAATAACCAATATCTTGAGGGAGATTCAGAGGTACTCCCCTTCTTCTAAATTCTTCATTTTAAAGGTTCCATTTCTCTTCAGAAGGACATTAGTAATATATAATGAGATTGCATTAACTCACCTCATCTTGTTCCAGGCCCCATCCTGGTGGAAGCTATTGTGTTCTGCTCAGGCTTGGGTGGGGTATAATTTTTTTTTTTTGGTGAGGCAATTGGGGTTAAGTGACTTGCTCAGGGTCACACAGCTAGTATGTGTCAAGTGTCTGGGGCTGGATTTGAACTCAGGTCCTCCTGAGTCCAGGGCCGGTGCTCTATCTACTGTGCCACCTAGCTGCCCCTGGGGTATAATTCTTTGAATTGATAGTCTAAAGCTATGGATGATCTGGTACAGAGTTACTCTCCCTATCCAAGAGATACTCAGCCCTTCATTTTAATATAGTCCACTTTCAATCATGTTAACCAATTAGAGTTGATTGCTGTTTGTTGAACCACCTGCTGTTTTTAAGGGCATATAATTTGCGAATCCACTGCCATGATTGTCTTTGGTCTAAGAGAGATGGCTAAATGGCCAACCTTTTATTGATAACCTGCTGACGTTGTTAATAAAATGATTAAATTACCCAGAAACTATGTCTCTTAGACTTTTTTAAACATCACACCTTCTTATGCTTTCTTTGAGCTAACATTAAGACTGGTTTTCATTCAGCATGAAACAAAGAAAAAAACAGTCTAGAATTAAATATGTTGATGGCTAGTCCTTAAAAATCAATCATGAACCTGTATATGAATTCTCTTAGAATGTTATGGCCAGGGGCAGCTGGTGGTGCAGTGGATAGAGCACCAGCCCTGGATTCAGGAGGACCTGAGTTCAAATCTAGCCTCAGACACTTGACACTTACTAGCTGTGTGGCTCTGGGCAAGTCACTTAACCCTCATTGCCCTACAAAAAAAAAAAAAAGAATGTTATGGCTAGATAGGACTTAAGAGGTCATTGTGATCTACCATTTCACAGGTAAGGAAACAAAAGCCTAGAAAGTTTCAGAAACTTGCTCAAATTTGTGCTGTTATTAAGTAGTCTAGCTAATGTGGCTGGGACTAGAATCCATAATATAAAGTAACCCGTTATGGTCAGGGACTTTTCCATTTGTTTGTATCACCCGTCCCTAGCATGGTGCCTGTTACGTAGTAGGTACTTAGAAAATACATGCTTATTGGCTTCCTGACTCCTAGTCCAATCATCCTCTCACTATGTCTAGCTGGTTTAAGCATATTGACTGATTACTTTTAGTTACTTTTAGGGTATGCTGGAGCCAACTCCAACCACTTGTGAGAACTGATTGTTAAATTTTCAGTATAAGCATTTACACTTCAGAAATTGTCAACTGCTACAAATCAGAGCTTGATTTATGATATTATTGATGGTCTAGACTTAAGAAAATGTTAACAATGAGGGTTAAATGACTTGCCCAGGGGCAGCTAGGTGGCACAGTGGATAAAGCACTGGCCCTGGATTCAGGAGTACCTGAGTTCAAATCCCGCCTCAGACACTTGACACTTACTAGCTGTGTGACCTTGGGCAAGTCACTTAACCCCCATTGCCCCACAAAACAAAAACAAACAAAAAAAATGACTTGCCCAGGGTCACACAGCTAGTAAGTGTCAAGTATCTGAAGCTGGATTTGAACTCGTGTCCTTCTGAATCCAAGGCTGGTGCTTTATCCACTGTGCCACCTAGCTGCCCCCTAGGAATTAAACTTTTAAAAACGTATGCATATATTCCCCCTTCCAGGGCCCAAATGTTAAATATTTACTAGCATACCCCTATATTGTTGTAGGGAGCCTAGCAGGATTACAGTAGAAGCCTCAGGCAGTATAGTCAGACTGGAGCCTTGGGGGCTAGAGGCTAATAAGACTCATAATAACTGGTATTTACATATCACTTTAAGGTTTGCAGAGTAGTTTATATCCTTCATTTCATTTGAACCTCATAGCATTCCTGGTTATTGACCACAGATTCAACAACCTTAACAATCATTCATGAAGCACCTACTCTGTGCAGAATGCTATGCTAAGGCACAAGAGCTAAGTGTTTGTTTTCTCTAATGTTTTTTTAAATTATTATAAAGTTTACAATCATCAGAGCAAAGACAACACATGTCAGTATTTTCATGGCATGTAAGTGACCCAATGCCTAGAGGTTTTAAAGTATTCAAGGTTTAAAAAGTTGAACTTTCAATTCTATTTTTTGGTGCAGATTTTGGAGTTACAAATGCAAAGCATAATGGAAAAGAAAATGAAAACTAAGAAAAGTCTTGCAAAGCAATTCAAGGACAATCCATCACAAATAACCTTCCTCTGTAAAAACTGTAGTGTGCTGGCCTGTTCTGGAGAAAACATCCAAGTAATTGAGAACATGCACCATGTCAACATGACACAGGAATTTAAGTAAGCTTCTCCCAATTAATATTTAAGGTTTTTCTTAAAGGGTGTATTGTAGTTTTAATTGTAGATACTTTTAAAATGCATTCAGCATGTGTTGATTACAAGATTTTCTATTCTCTGCTCTCTTATCCTTACCAAAGTTCTAAAACAACCTTTTAGAGAACAAGTTTTCCTGGAAAAAAAAAATTACCTTTACAAGTGAATGCATGACTGACATAGCACTGAGCTGCCTGTCATTGTATTATTGCAATGATACTTAGCCCGCCCCCCCCCACCCCCAAAAAAGAAGCCAGGGTATCACCCTAACCCACCAGACTTCTAGGAAGGACATCACTGCCTGTTTTTCAGAACTGTGTTAAAAGTTATATTGGTTGAGATCTTAATTTCATGGAATCATTTTAATAATGAAATATCCAAAGCTGACTTTTTGGGATATCACCCAACAAGTGATCATCCAGCCTTTAATTTAAATCAAGCTCAGTGTCCTTGAAAATAGCAGGCATGTAGACTGCACAAAGCATCTGACATTTGTTATTAAGAATGTAATAAGATCCCTTGATGTATAACACTGTAGTGGGTACTATAAATTTCTATTAAATTTTATATATGATTGCTTTGGATAGATTCATAATCAAATGTGGGAGATTAAAAATTGAACATAGTCTTAGAATCACGAATTGGATTTTAGAAGCAAAAGGATCCTGGGAATTGGTGTGGCATAGTTGAAAGTCTTAGAGTCAGGAAGACTTAGATTCAACACAACTTCTGATATTTACTTGCTGTGTGACAAAGGGAAAGGCACAATCTCTTAGCCTCAATTTCCTCATATGTAAAATGAAAATAAATATCTACTTCACAAAACTGTTGTGAGGTTCACATGAGATTATGTAAATTACTATCAGTATCTTTGCCAATAAAACCCCAAATGGGGTCACAAAGTGTCAGACATGATTGAAACAACTGAACAAAAATGCCAGCTATTACCATTATTTTCTAGTGAAACCTGTCAGTTTATATATGAGGAGACTGAAGGCAGGAGAAGTTAAATCACTTGTCCCCTGTGATGAAGCCAGTTCAAAGCTAATATGTGCATATAGACTGCAGTTAGGGAAATGAGCATCAAAACTGGTCAAAGGAAACACTCAAGAAATCTGAGCATTGCTTTTGAAATTGAAGGGGTGTCTTCTGGCGGAATAGAGAAAAACAGCTGTTCAAAGTATTCAAAAAAACTTGAGCAAATGTTGGAAAATAAAGGCCACAGTAGGGAACATGAAGTTATGTTTCTTGATTGAAAAAGAGTATCTGGGGGGGCAGCTAGATGGCGCAGTGGTTAAAGCACCGGCCCTGGATTCAGGAGGACCTGAGTTCAAATCCGGCCTCAGACACCTGACACTTACTAGCTGTGTGACCCTGGGCAAGTCACTTAACCCCCTTTGCCTAAAAAACAAACAAATAAAAAAAAAAGAGTATCTGGGATATTTACAATCTGAAACTTGTTCTGGCAGGGCAAAGCTCTGATACCAATTCAGATTTCACAAAGACAAAAGTACTTGATTTGATATCCCTTGTCAAATTTTAGGAAACTCTACAGTGTAAGAGAAAATAAAGCACTACAAAAGAAATTCGCAGACTATCAAATAAATGGTGAGATCATTTGCAGGCAGTGCGGCCAGGTAAGCTTGTTGGTTTTGTCCTTTCAAGCAACAATCAGATTTCATATGATATTTATATGTGAAAGTATATGTGCATATATACATAAATATATATGTATATGAAATTTATACCTTGTCTTTTCTTTTCTTTCCAGGGCTGGGGAACTATGATGGTGCACAAAGGTTTAGATTTACCTTGTCTCAAAATAAAAAATTTTGTGGTGGCTTTTAAAAATAATTCTCAAAAGAAACAGTACAAAAAGTGGGTGGAATTGCCTATAATGTTTCCAAAGCTTGACTACACAGAACATTGCATGTTTAGTGATGAAGATTAATACGGACTTAATATTCTTTCAATTCTTTGAACTTTATATTTTTTGCAAAGAATACAGGGTCTTCGTTTTTTTTTTCTTTTTTTTTGTGGGGCAGTGAGGGTTAAGTGACTTGCCCAAGGTCACACCACTAGTGTCAGGTATCTTAGACCAGATTTAAACTCAGGTGCTCCTGAATCCAGGGCCAGTGCTTTATCCACTGTTCCACCTAGCTGCCCCCATGGGTCTTATTTTTTTTTTTTTTGCAATGATTGCAGCAGAGCAATGGAAGAACAAATGAGAAATTTCTCTAAATCATTTTGTGCTCTTTGAAGAATTTGATTAATGTAGGAGCTAGCATCATACAATGCTCAGAAAACTAGAATAAGCTTCATTTGAAACGTACTACCCTCGTATTCTCTGTGAAAGTCATGACAATCGGCAGGAAAATTACCAAAAAAGACAGGAACTCAGAAGGAAAAGAAATGCAAGAGAGAAGTCCTAGATAGTCAGAACTTAAATAAATAATACATTCTTCTATATGAGTCATTGCCATTATTTATTCCCAAGTTTCCTGATTTCTGCTAATTTATGCCAAAAGAGATCATTTTTACCTCTTTCTTTTCAGGAATGGCCGCCTTCCTGTGGCTATTTCCTAGTTCCTATAAAAGTCAATGAGAACAACCAAATAGTAGTTATGTGAGTCACTGAACATTCCCCAAGTTGACAGAACACCCCTGTTAAAATACTTCTCTGTGATACTCCTCCCTTTTCCCCAAAAAGGGAGAACCAGCAACTACTGTCAGTCTTTATCAATGAGCAATAATTACCAAATTCCTTCAGCTGATTTGCTACAAGAATGTAGTTCTCTCCTGATGTGTTAAGAAGAGGAATTTTGGCTACGTATTGAAGATTCTTCCTTCAGCTCTACTGGTTTTTCAGTTTAGTGATATAAATTAATTAGCACCATGTTCTTTGGATTTTTTTCTGATGATATCTAGATCTGGATGGATATTGATCAAAAAGATTTATCATATGAAATGCAAAAAGGACAAATTAATCTATTCCACCCCATCCCATCACCCACCCATGCCTTACTCAAACCAAACCAAACCAAAAAATGCCTCCAAAGAACTCCAATAGACTACACAGAAAGTAGAACATTCTTCAAGTAGCATCTGGAAACTCTACAAGAACTTCTTGTTGTTATTCAGTTGTTTGAGTTGTGTTTGACTCTTTGTGACTCCACATGAGGTTTTCTTGGTGAAGATACCACAGTGGTGTGTCATTTCCTTCCCCAGCTCAGTTTATAGAGGAGGAACAGAGACAAACAGGGTTAAGTAACTTACCCAGAGTCACACAGCTAATAAGTATCTGAGGCCAGATTTGAACTCGTGGAAGATTAGTTTTCTTGATTCCAAGCCCAGTGCTCTGTGCACTGATCCACGGAGCTGCTCCTGTACAAAAATAACAAAGCATAAAATAGCTAAATGAATGGCTATGAATTTTTGAAATATCAATAAACATCAGATCCTTTTCATCTAAGTTTCCCAGTGATTTCTTCAATTCAGAAGTTATTGTTTTCTTTACAAAATCTTAAGCTATATGTCTCAAATGAAGATCGGTAGTGAATGACATTTTATTCAGAAAGAAAAACACATCTTTGAGTTGTAAGTGTCCAGAGCATGTTAGGCACTTTATAGAACATGCATGTATGTTATCTCTGGCCTACAAATACAGCCCTCTTGGCATTGTTTATGCTATTGGGGAATTCTCTGCAAAGTAAAACTCTGCATTGTTATTTTAGCATGTTTTCACAAGAGAGGGAAAAAACTAGACACGGGAAAAAATCTGGCTTTTTTTGTACTTTGTGCTGCTTTTATACATGTATATTTTTATTTGTCTTGTGCTTCTTTCTATGTATATCTTAAATCCTCACTGAATTGCAAGCTTCTTGTGGACCAGGACTGCTTTTCAAGTATTCATCAAGTATTCATTAAGCACTGTACTGACCTTCTAACACAATGCATTACACAGAATGGAAGCTTTAGAATGCGGTTCTTAACAACCTGGGGTCCATAAACTTTTAAAAACATTTTAATAACTGCATTTCAATGTAATCATTTCCTTTGTAATCCTATGCATTTTATGCAGTTAAAAACATTTGGCTTCATTACACTGCCAAAAAGGTTCATGACCCAAAATAGGTTATGAACTACTGTTTTCAAATAGAAGTTCTTTGACAGTAGGAATTGTTTACTTCTTTGTTTCTGTAACCATAGTAACTAGCACAGTGCCTGACACATAGTAGGTCCTTAATAAATGCTTGGTGGTTGACTGATAAATGCTTAGTTGGAAGTATGCATGAATGAGCATGTAGAGGTGGGTTTTAAAAATTTTTTTTAATAATGGTGCCATATCACTCCAGTGTAAGTCACAGCAAAGAAAACAGCTTATTAACATCTAATAAGGATGCACTATTTGCATACATTTTTCTTCTTGCATTTTTGGGTGGCTACGATTTCACTTTCCTGCCCATTCTTAATGAACCAGAGATAAAGATGGGTAGTCATAGATTGCAGAATGCTTCGATGAACATATGAAACACCTCAGCCCAATGAATGGGTCTTTAAGAAAGGCATACTGTTGAGGAAGGATATTTAAAGGAAGGCATGGTGACAGAAACTTCCAGGGAATTATAGTTCTCAGAGTTATTCTAGAGAAACCACAAACTGACCTTGTTAGAATTCCTAGCTTCCTTCGAAGCACAGCTCAGGTACTACCTCTTCCTTAAGGCCTTTCTTTATTCCCCAAATTATTAGCACTTTATCCTTTTTGAAATTACTTTGTATTTACTTATTTGTGTACGTGTTATTGCCCTCAAATATAAGGATTGTTTTATTTTTGTCTTATATAATAGATAATAAATGTTTGTTGAATTAAAATGATTTTTTGTTTCTATTATTCTACATTTTAATTTTATAACACAGAAAATGTTAAGTTATCATATATTTAAAGCTCAGGTACTGTTTTCCAATTGTTCCTTTACCTAGAAGCTAGATGCCCTGCCCAAGAAACTAACAGAATTTAAAAGAAACTACCCACATTAAAAGAAAAAAAAATGAACTATAAACTAAACCTGGAATTTTAAACCTTATATTTATGAATTAAAAAATATATTGATAATTTAACATGATTGGTTTCCTTTGCAACCTTATGTATTTTATTTATTTCAAAACATTTTTTTCTGAAAAAGAGTTCATAGGCTTCCCCAAACTACAAAAGGAAACTATGACCCACAAAACAGTTAATAACTCCTGCCTTCAGCCATTACACATTTTAGCTATTATTCAGATGTTTATCCTAGTCCAGGAGGGAGTCCCATGCTTATGTCTTTTGTGATTACAACTAGAAGAATTTCTATCATCACTTTCATTAATAAACATTTATCAAGCATCCATAAGGGCTTACTAAATCTATAAGGTTTGCAAAAAAAATAGACATTTCTTGTCCTTCAGTCCTTGTAATGAATGTTTTGATTATTTAGCCAATAATGCTGGAAAATCATTGAGCTTCAAAAAAAGTAGCCAAATATTAAATGGGAAAGAGTATAAATATGAGAAATTTTCTTTTCTTTAAGAACAAAATTCCTCCTCAACCAAGCTAGTGGAATTTGGCCATTCTAGTTCAGGTTCACATCATCTCTTGTGGACTATTGGAATAACCTCCTAATCGTTTTTCTTCACATTTCTTCTCCATTCCATCCTCCACATCACTGCCAAAGTCTAACACCTAATAAATAAACTCCAATGGTTCCTTCCTGCTTCTAGGATCAGATATGAACTCCTTATTGGAGCATACGAAGCACTTACACAACATGACCTCAACCTGCCTTTCCAGCTTTATTACATTGTTCTCACTTCACACACAGCCAAACCTGTATCACAGTATCTCATGGGATACTCCATTTCCCGTCTTCATGTTTTTACATAGGCTGTCCCCTGTGCCTGGAATTTGCTCCTACATCAGCTTAAACACCAGATAGGCAAACTTCCTTTTCAGATCCTCACTCCCAGCTTAGTACCTCCCTGTCCCCCTGATTTTTTAAAATCTATTTGGTAACTACCTATTTGTGTATGCCAACTCCTCCAACCAGGCTGGTAATTCCTTGAAGGGTAGTGAACTATTTCACTTCTTTACTTTGTATTTCCAGTGCCTAACCTAGTACCTGGCATCAGTGTTATCATTAGTTAGAATAAGAAATCCCCTGAAGTGATCCTATCCTATGTATTTAAAGTTGCACTATTCAAATTTTAGCAATGTAAAATATGGTAACTGGTTCTAGCCCAGTGGAGAAATGCAGTGATAATTTGACTAATGTGACCACTTCAAGGAATTCATTTATTCACACTGACAGAAATGTAGTTAATAAATGCTTGTGGTTTAATTGATTGTCTTTAACATGTTTTTGAACTTCATAGTGTTTTCAAGTCATTAGTTATTAAAATAATAATAATGATACAAACCATATGAGAGATTTGCAGTTCTTTAAATTTTTAGAGATTTGCTACCAAATGTGTCATAAAATCCTTTTCTTGAATGATATTAATCAGTCTTTCATAAAAATCTCCTTTGAAGATGAAATTTGGACATAGTAGAATGATGTTAGTTTATACTTTGCAAAATCCTATTATAAACCAGATCCACTGGTTTCTACATTAAAGTCCTTGATGTCAAGAGCAGAAATATTCTTTAAGAGGAGGATATTTACTGGTGCTATTAAATTACAATCCAAACACTTTCCAAATATGCTTAGCCTTATATAATGAAGCCTATTCATCTGGTGAGAGGCAGTGTAGGGGAATGGAAAGAGAATGGGCCCGGTGGGAAGGAGAAGCAGAAGACCCAAGCTGAGAGTCTATCTCCACCTCTTATCAGTTGTGGGGCCTCATGTAAGACAACCTCTCTCAGCCTCAGCTACTCACCTGTAAAATGGAGTAATATTTCTGTCTCAGTAATAACAACAATTCTCATTACTTCAAAAGTTGCCGCTATGTGAATGATCCCCAAATCTCTGTCTATAACGCTGAACTTTTCTGAGCACCAAGTTTCATTGCTTACTAGACTTCCCTTTGTGGAAGTCTTGCTGGCACTTCAAGTTCAACCTATCTGAAACTGAACTCAATATCTTTCTTCTGACTTATCCATCACTTTCTTTTTGTCAAAAAACAAGTTTTTATTATCTTCTTTGTCTTACATCAGCATTGTTATCCCCAGTATCTTTCTTCCTTCCCCTCTCAGAGAGCAAATAGTATTTTTAAATTAAAAAAAAATATTTATCAAGTTCCAAATTTCTCTTACTTCCTCCAGCCCCCTCCTTACCCACTGATAAGGCAAGTAATATGATACCCATTATACATGTGAAATCATGCAAAACATTTCTATATTGGCCATGTGGCAAAGAACCAAAAACCCAAGAAAAATAAAGTGAGAAAATTATACTTCAATTTGTACTCAGAGTTTATCAATTCTCTGGCGGTGGATAGCAATTTTCATCATGAGTCCTTTGGAATTGTCTTGGATCATTGCAAATAGCATTTTTAACATCTATTTTTTCCCTATTTAGGGGGTTTTGGGGCAATGAGGGTTAAGTGACTTGCCCAAGGTCACACAGCTAGTAAGTGTCAAGTGTATGAGGTCGAATTTGAACTCAGGTCCTCATGAATCCAGGGCTGGTGTTTTATCCACTGCTCCACCTAGCTGCTCCCTGCAAATGGCATGTTTTAAAGTGGAAAAAAATCAGTGCAACTAATTGATACATTAAAAAAGACAGAAAATAAGTGCAATGCGTAATGTAGGATTCCCACCCCGACCTCCATGAAAGCATAGTTTGGGGGTGTCTACTCATATCTCTTCATTTAAGTAGTATTTGACCTTTATAATTTTGTTATGCTTACTTTTAATCTTTGGACTATTTTTTTACCCACTTCTTTCAATGAAATTCTCCTATTTACATATCCTGAGACCTTGAAATCATCTTTGGTTTTTCCCTTTCCATCACCCTCCAGTTTTTATGTCCTATTGATTTCGCCTCTGAAATAAAAATCCTGCCTCTGGCATTTACTAAATGAGTGATTCTGTGCAAATAAATCATTTAACCTCCCTGTAATTCAATTTCCTCATCTGTAAAATTTAGAGGTTGGAGTCTATGTAATCTAAGGTCCTTTTCAGCTTCAAATTTTTCATCCTATGGTCTTATGATCTGGCATCCAGACCACTCCCTTTCTTTACAACTTGCTCTAGTCTGGCTCAGGCCTTTATTACCTCTTAACTGTCTACAGCAATAGCCCCTTCACAGCTCTCCCCACTTCCAACCAATCTCTCCTTCAACCCATCCCACACCCTAGTCTCCCTAACGTCCAAGACTGATCCCACCGTATCCCCCAAACTGCCCATACTTTGTTCTTGCCTGGAATATTCTTCGCCTTTTAAAATTATACCCATATTTCAAGGCCTTGATGTAATGTTACCCTTTTCCATGAATCCTTCTTCCACCATTCCACTTCCCATGAGGAAGTTAACCTCCCACTTATGTCCTTTAAAAAATAGTTTATGTTAGGGGCAGCTAGGTGGTACGGTGAATAAAGCACTGGCCCTGGATTCAGGAGGACCTGCATTCAAATATGGCCTCAGACACTTGACACTTACTATCTGTGTGATCCTGGGCAAGTCACTTAACCCTCATTGCCCTGAAAAAAAAAAAAGAACCCTTATTTAAAACAAAAACAAAAAATAGTTTATGTGTTTATCTTACCTTATATTTCCGACTAGACTACAGGCTTCATTTCTGTGGCTTCAATCACCACCTCATTCCCATGTACTGGCAGTTCATGGAAGTCATGCAGATGTCTCCCAAATCCATCTTTGACCCTGGCCTCTCTGAGTTTTAGGACTACCTCCAAGCTATATCCAGGATACCATTGGTGCCTCAAACTCATTATGTCCCAAGATGAGCTTATCACCTTTCTCCCTTTCCCTGTACTATTGTATTATTTCTATGTTATTATTGTTGTTTACTGTATCATTTCTCTCTGTGGCACCAGTAGTCTCCTATGTTCACAAGCTTTGGGTTCTTTTTAACTTTTCTCCCATCATCTCTCATGTGTGACATTTGCCATCTCTGCTACCTCTCTCATTTGCACCCCATTCTCCCAAGAGTAATGTGCTTCTACCCTATTACCTACATTCATTTCCACCTTCATGGATTATTTATTACAATAGATCCCTAACAGGTATTCCCATTTCAACTCCTGCTGCCCTCTAATCCATCCTCTATGCCATGGCCAGAATAATATTTTTTTATGCATAGATATATAGTCATGTCACTTTTCTGCTAAAATTTTTTAAGTTTTTCTCTACCTGTGTTAAAATCAAAGTCCTTTTCCTAGCATGCAACCCAGAAAAGAAAGTAGCAAAAAAGTAAAAATGTTTTCAGCCTAAACTCATTACTCCCCTCTGTACACTCTATATACCAGGCAAACTGGACTATTATTTTTCTGGCCTCTGACCATGCATATGTTTTTCCATTTCTGTCTTTACTCATGTTATTACCACTCCTCTCCTCTTTTGCCTGTTGTATTTTTACTCAACTGTTAACTGCAAATCAAATGCTCCCTCTTTCAGGAAGCCTTCTTTTCTTCTCCTCTTTCAGTAACAAAAACTATCATAGCTTACATTTATATAGTACTTTCAGGCTTATGAATTACTTTACATGCATTATTACATTTCATCTTTACAATAGCATCAAGAGGCAGGCAAGTACTATAGGTATCATATTTATTTTATAGATTAGTAAATAGATTAAGAGAGGTTAAGTGACTGGCCCCTGGTAATTATCAGAAGTGAAGATTCAAAGCCTCATCTGACTTCTGATCCCAAACTCTTTCTATTACAACACGTTGTCTTCCCCCAGAATTTTTATGATAATAAACATTCTTCACCCCAAACCTTCCCCAGACTTCATATAGTATTTAGTCTTGTAACTTTCTAATGGACCCTCTGTTGATGGGAAAGTTCTGATTGTAGCAGCACCCACTTTCACCCCCAGCCAGCCAACACCAGAGAGATAAGTGGGTGTGACCCAGAGACAAGCCCTAGCCAGTGCCTTTCATGCATAACATTTCTTTATTCAACCTACAGATACATATATCATATTGTATACACATTAGAAGATAAGATGTTTGACAGGAGGGATTATTTCATTCCTTGTCTTGCCATCCCTAACATCTAGCACAGTGTCTGGTACATAAAAGATGATTAATGATACTTGTTGCTTGGGTAATTGATTGGGTATTGTGGTTATCTCTGCTTGAAACATCTATTCCTACTAGAGATTTTATGCTATACAAAGGCTAGCACCATACTCTTATCTAAGCTTTGTGTCTTCTTCAGTGATTTTCACACACTTAATTTTTTTGAATGAAGAAATGAATGAAGAAATAGGCAATACTCTCATCTGATTTTGTGTTTTTCAAATTTACCCGGGTGCCTGCCACAGTGCCTTTAAGCACAGAGAAGTTGTTTAATGAATGTTTGTTATTGAATGAAGAGATTTAGTGAGATAATATATATGAAAGTTTTTATAACTATAAAGTACTACATAAAGGTAAACTTTTTATTATTCCATCAGTGGTCTTATAAAAGAAGATTTTCTGACTTTGGCAGGATTTGCCACGACTCTTGTATTGAACCCAAGATTTACTTCCATTTCCCCCATTAGGTATTGGTATAATACTTTTAGTGTAGGACATGAGTAAAAGTATGATGATAGAGTGTATACCACTGATCTTAAGGACAAACCTAGCTATATACTTGGAGAGGCTCACTGCTAGAAGGCTGGCCACTAAGTGATTTTTTTTGTGTGGGGGCAAAGAGGGTTAAGTGACTTGCCCAGGGTCACACAGCTAGTAAGTGTCAAGTGTCTGAAGTCACATTTGAACTCAGGTCTTCCTGAATCCAGGGCGGGTGCTTTATCTATTGCACCACCTAGCTGCCCCTCCACTAAGTGATTTTTAAAAACTTTATAGCATTTCTATCTGCTAAGAATAATTACAATCTACATGGTCAGAAATAATTCCCTTGGTGGCAAAATAATGGATACTTGCAATATTATTGCTGAAGCTTGGTTATTTTTCAAAGATTTTCATTCATAATCAATTTGACACTTGACAAAGAAGCCCAGAACCCATTTAATAGCAAGGTTACATAAGCCATTTGGGTGATATCAACTTTCCAAGATGAACATTCATTGAAAGCAATTATCTCTCTCAAAACCAATCTTCTGTACTCCTTTGTACTTATCTTCCCCTCTTTGTCCTATCAGTCTTTGACTATGTATACAAGAAAGGAAGAGATCACTGAACTAACAGTCAACACATTTTGGTCATCTTAATAAGCATCTTAATAAGTTCCTATACAATATATTTAGCTTCAGGCATTGGAACATAATGACAATGTTTCAAATGAATAGATCAGTCATATTACTATCTGCTTTTTTCCCCTGAAATGGATTGATACAGCTTTACTTTAATTGACAGTATTCAATAATCAGAGCCACTTAACCTGTCCTTCCTCTGAAATCTTGTCTTATAATATCAAAGCTACCCTACCTTTCTGAAATTAATTTACTACATTCAGATCATAGGTTATCATTACTCTAAAAAGTGCTTATCTTGTCCTAAATGTACATTCTGATCAATTATCCAAGTCACTGACTAAATAGGTATATTAAGTTTAGGGAGAGAAGGGTTGTTGTTTTTTCTGATTAAGAACTCCACAGGAGGAAAACAGAACAAAATGTCAAAAATAAATAAACAATAGGAGAAAAATGTATTTAATGTTTTGTTTCTATTGGGTATAGATTTTTTTGTCATAAGGTTTATTTGGTTTCATTTAGCTTTAGAGCTAGAAGACTCATTTTACGCATGAGGAAACTGAGGCTCAGGGAGATTAAGTGACATTCTTTTTGTATTGTGGTTGATGGCTTTGGTTTTTCATTCAACAAACACAACAAATAATAAAAGGTAAGCTTTTTGTCTTCATATGTACTTATTAAGAACAAGACATGAAGGGAGGTAGCAGGAAGGGGAGAGGCAGAGATAGACCGAAAGAAAATATATGTAATATGTATAACACATATAGATAAACTGTGCATATATGTGTATAATATATAATCTATAAACTTGCACAGAAAGAGACAGGAAGGTAGACAAAGCTTCACTGAGAGAAAAGTAAAGTAATAATATAGAGATGGTCAACAACATACAGTAATTGGAAAGATAATAAAACATAGAAAGACAGAAACTGAAAGCAAGAGACAAAGTGACACAAAGAAACAGCAAAGACCACAAAACACTGTTTATGTGTCACCATTTAGGACACTGCTGCTAAAGCTTTGTTAAGCCCTACTGCATTTTCCAACTATTAGCATAAATGGAGATAGCCATTGATTACTGTCTCATGAAATTAAACAGAGGAAGGAGTCAGTATGTACATTGGAAATTTTCCCATTAAATATTTGCTTGCATTAAATACAGAGCTTGGAGTTCTTCCAATTCAAGCCTATGAATATAGTTAAGAATTTATTATATGTAGAATATGATAATAGCTGCTGGAGGAGATACAAATATAAGTAAGAAATAGGCCTTGCCCTCATGGAGAATAATTTGGGTTAGGTTAGGGGCAGAGTAAGTTTAGTTGCTCTAAGAAAATATGAACTTGCTATAGGTAAAGAAAGGTGGGGAGTATTATATTCTGGCTGGAATAGCAATTCTAAAATAAAAAGGGCATAAGTAGTCAAAGCATATGAATAGCCAATTTTCACAGATGGAAACACAAGTCATTAATATGCACTAGAAAAAATGTTCTGCTTTCACTAATAATCAAAAAAGGTGCAAATAAAAACAACTTTGAGGTACCGCCTGATATCCAGCAAATTGGCAGTAATTTTCCAGTATGGAAAAAGCCCTGACTCTGGAGTCAGAAAAGGTAGGTTCAAATCCCACCTCTGGAGCGAGTCTTTTCTAGCTCAAGCTCTATGATTGATCCTATGAATTAAAAATAACTCAATAATGGCAGGTGTGGTGGACCACAGTGTGGTATTATTAGGCCATGAAATGTCTTGAAAGGCCCAGATCCTGCACTGACTCTATATTTTATGTGGCAGACATACCCTCCTCTGGTTTGCTTTTCTGCTTATGTTTCTATACTCTAGAAATCAGTTATTTCATTCTTGGCTTCTTTTTCTAGGACTGAGTAGGGATGTGTACCTCACTTTGAGCCAATACTTCACGTTTATTTGTTTTTTGACAAACCTGTGCAAAGCTAGCTAGGAAGGTCTTGCAAAAATGATAAAGCTGAAAACCTAACATCATAGGCATGCCTGTAGTCTACCCTGTGGGAAATGACATCAATGAAAAGACCAGGGACTTTCCCACCTAGCTCCTAAGAGATATAAAGGCCTCTCCCCTGTGGATACCAGACAGTTTAGGCTTAGAGGCATGGTGGATGAGTTGCCAGAGTGCATTCCCAGTTGATTTGAGATATGGAGTCTACCATGCCTCCTTAAATGGGAATCTGGCATCTGGAATGATGTATCGCTATTTGGGCCTGCTCTGAATTATACTTACTATAGATTCAGCTGCTGATTGAAATCTGTTCCTATTGGTCATTACAATAAATCTGGATCATCTCCACAATTATAAGTGCTTTCCTGCAGCTCTTAGTTCAAACTTGAGCCCTGATCGACATGTCATTGGGTTATACTTTCTGATAAAACTTTCTGGAGAACAATCTGGCACTTGGCTATAAAATTTACGAGAATAATTGTAGCCTTTGACCCAATAATTCCATTATTGGGAATATAGCATACAAACGTTATTTTCAAAAAAGAATTCTCGGTCCAAAGAATTTCAGAAAATCATTATATATAATTGCAAAAAACCAACAAAACTTGAAGCAATCCAATGTCTAACAATACAGGAATCCTTGACTATATCATGGTACACTAATGTAAATATAATATTATAATTCCATCAAAACTGTCAAGTAGGAAGAATAAAAAAAAATCCAAGAAGACTTTATGAAATAATACAAAGGAAAAAAGTAAAATAAAAAGCAGAACCTGGAGAATAAAATACATGAAAACTATGACTGTGTAAGAGGAAAAATTATTAAAAATGAATGATGGGGGCAGCTAGGTGGCGCAGTGGATAGAGCACCGGCCCTGGAGTCAGGAGTACCTGAGTTCAAATCCGGCCTCAGACACTTAACACTTACTAGCTGTGTGACCCTGGGCAAGTCACTTAACCCCAATTGCCTCACTTAAAAAAAAAAAAATGAATGATGGAGGGGGCAGCTAGGTGGCGCAGTGGATAGAGCACCGGCCCTGGAGTCAGGAGTACCTGAGTTCAAATCCGGCCTCAGACACTTAACACTTACTAGCTGTGTGACCCTGCGCAAGTCACTTAACCCCTCATTGCCTTGCAAAAAAAAAAAAAAGAATGATAGAGAATTTTGACAATAACCTAGAAGGATAGCCCAAAAAGCCATGATACTTTATACATGGTAATTACTTAATTAAAATTTAAAGTTACTGAAAAAGTTCAGCTCACTGTAACAATGTTCAATAATAAGATTTTAAAATAAAATTTAATTTTAAAGTAAAATAAAACATTAAAGGGAAAAATAGCACCAAAAGACAAAGAATAATTTCATGAGTATTTGCAATTTTCAAATATTCCTCTATTCCAGTGTATAAGCTCTGTACTCCACAAAGGAAATGACTCAGGGGTATATGACCAATTCACTAGCAAGATGATAATTTGGGAATGGAACACAAAACCACAAAGTTTTTAAAAATGTATTTTGATAGCCAGATCATTGCATGGTCTGAATCCAGACAAACAGCAAATCTTACAACAGAAAAATTTACAAATTTCGCAATCAAAAAGCTGAATCCTCTGCCTGAATTCACTTTTCTCACTATTGCCACTTAATTAGCCTTACTGTCAGAGCACTCAAAACATAGAAAATAGCACTGTTAAAAAATATATATATACATATATAGGCTATAATAACAGTAACTAGCATTTCTAGGACTTTAAGGTTTACAATGTACTTTAAAAATAGGTCTTTCTGATTCCAGGTCAAGTGTTCTATCCACCGTCCCACCTATATATCATCTAATGCTTTCTAAGAAGTACTAAAATAGAGATGTAAGAAAGAGCAAGTCCAATCGAGCCACCAGTCCCACAGAGACACTGTGTCCTTCAAAGAGCCAGATCACTTGAACATCAGAGTAATTCATCTATCATCCATACCATGCCCTGCAGAGAATGTCTAAAGACCCTCCAGAGAGACCTGCAGATCAAGAACTGTGAATTGCCTTGGTCACATGTGTTCCCTACATGCATAGTCTCACTATAAACTATGCTTTAAGAGAGCCCATTCTTCCTCCCTCCTGCACTCTGTGTATATTTCTAGGAGATTATGTCTCTGGTTTAAGAGGAAATGCTTTGCTACCTATAGCTCTTGTCTGCAATTGCAGTAGATACCTCTGCTAAAGAACTAAGTCTACTAAATTTGTGAAGGAGATTCTATTATTTAGGAAAGATATAAAGTGTTTAAAGCTCTTTATAAATGTAAAGTATTATTATTACATAGGAATGTTCTTTAATTGTTTCATATATTTATGTCTTCCTTCCTTCCTTCCATCCTTTTGTCCTTTCCCTGATATCTTCAAGAATAAATAAGCTTTGGGGGCAGCTAGGGGGCACAGTAGATAAAGCACTGGCCTTGTATTCAGGAGATCCTGAATTCAAATCCAGCCTCAGACACTTGATACTTAACTAGCTGTGTGACCTTGGGAAAGTCACTTAACCCTCATCACCCTGCAAAACAAAAACAAACAAAACAAACAAACAAAATAATAAGTAAGCTTTTCTAGGGCAAACTCATCTCTCTCCCTAACCCCTGGTCTAATGTTCTGCACATAATAAACACTTAATACATACTTATTGAAGTAAGCCAAGGCAAATCACGAAATAATTATGAAATGTTATTTATATGCTTAGGGTGCTGGTAAACCAATAAAGGATAAAAAGGGAAATTTGTGACCCTGGGGAGTCAATTTTGTGGTACAGACTATTAGATCAGAGATGGAAGAGATCAGATTGATTGGGGAAACTTTGTGGAAGAGATGAGATGATGGACTTTAAAGAATGGGTGAAATTAGAATATGCAGAGAGGAGGGGAGAATACTTGCTGACCTGGAGAAGAGACAGAGAAGGAGAAAGGTGGAACAACATTAACAATAAGGAACTGAGGTGATCATGACTATGGTGTGCCAATGTTGGAACAGAAGGAGGGGGCAGAATTAGGCTCAAACTGACACCTTGTGGGGGCAGAGCAGTAGGTAGTCCTAAATAGATAAGGGCCAGGTGGAAACAATAGATGGCATACTAAGGAGGTTAGAGTATGTCTGGCAGGTAATAAGAAGCCATTCTGGGTTCTTGAGGAGGGGAGTTATATAAGAAAAGAAATATTCTCAAGGGAATATTTTGGCAGGAGTTTACAGGATAGATTAAAGGGAGGGAGAAATTGGAGAGATGGTCCTATAGGGGGCCTCTGTAGTAATTCACACACAAGCTGATGAAGGTCTAAGCCTAGAATTGTGGCAGGGAGAATGGAGATGATGTATCAGAGACACTGAAAATGAAGAATGAGTGCAACAGAATGAAAAGAAATGGGGATAGGTCCTCCACCATGAAGAGTTGGTAACAATATAAGGAATATAAAAGTATAGCATGATAGGAGATAAGAAAAAAGTAATTTTTGTACTCTATATGATTTATAATTTAGCATAATTTCTATCTTGTAACTTTACCAGTTTTATTGTGGTATATGAATTGCCTATGACTAGAGGCAAATGGTGGTGCAGTGGAAAGAGGACTGGATCTGGAGTCAGGAAGATGAGTTCAAATCTAGAACTCTACACATTTAGCTGTTGGACTCTGGGTAAGTCACTTAACCTCTGTTTGCCTCAGGGTTGGTTTTTTCAACTATAAAACCAGAATAATGAGATATTTGTAAAAAAGCATTCAAGAGGGCACCTAGGTGGCGCAGTGGATAAAGCACCATCCCTGAATTCAGGAGTACCTGAGTTCAAATCCGGCCTCAGACACTTGACACTTACTAGCTGTGTGACCCTGGGCAAGTCACTTAACCCCCATAGCCCAGCAAAAATAAATAAATAAATAAAATTTAAAAGCATTCAAGACAGTGCCAGACGCATAATTGATGCTATATCCATGCTTTCTTTCCCTAATCTCTAATGTTTGTTCAGCAAATAGCTGTTTTTTCACTCTCTGTATATTGATTGCTGAATTACATTTGATAGAATTTTCTTACCCCCCATGATAAGGTTTGGAATGACTCCCTCACTTTTTTGTGAGGCAATTGGGGTTAAGTGACTTGTCACTTGTCACACAGCTAGTAAGTATAAAGTGTCTGCGGTCGGAGTTGAACTCAGGTCCTCCTGACTCCAAGACCGGTGTTCTATCCACTGCGCCACCTAGCTGCCCCTCAGAGTCCCTTTTAATATGTGGAGTTTTGTCCCTTCCTAGTCCCCCAAACCAATGACTATAATACACCAAGGCTTCTTTCTGTATTCTTCTCTATCAACCCTCAGGCAACAGAGTTCAGCTAACGAGTTGAGTGGGCTAACTGATATGTTTGTCACTGAGGACACAAGCTGAGTGAGGCCCAAGCTTCTTTTCTAGAGAGGTCAGGAAAATGGGTTACATGAAACACAGAGTAGTGGGGTTGTAAGGGTTTCAGGTCACAAAACTCCCCTGTTTGGGGCCCTGCCTTTAGTTTGTGGTATGAGGTAATTGGACCTTTGTCAGACTGTAAGATTATCCAACCCATTTCATCTCTTGGTACAGACGTGGAGAAAATTCAATTCAAGAGCCAGTTCCAATTTTCCAACTCAGAGTTAATTGACTAACTATAAATGACAAATCCTCCTTAATCTTTTGGCCATGCTCACATATATGTCTGATACAAAGATTAGTGCTGGGATTTTAAAGTACCTATTTCCCAGCCAAAGCAACTCTCTAAGCAGTGTTAGAGGTAGGGAAGGAGGAGCAAGCAAATACTGTATATTGATTGTTTTGCATTTTTTTAAAATAGTACAATACATTTATTGGCAGAACTTGTTTTCCATAAACTCCCGGCAAATTCTTTTTTCCTGTTTTCTCCAATCTTATTTTAGTTTATTTTTCTCAATTACATGTAAAACATTTTTAATATTTGTTTTTTAAAATTTTGAGTTCCAAATTCTCTCCCTCCCCATATTCATCCTCGAGAAGGCAAACAATTTTATATAGATTATGCATGTGCAGTCATGCAAAATATATTTCCGTATTAGTCATGTTGTAAAAGAAAACAAAAAAAAAGTTTAAAAAGTATGCTTCAATTCGCATTCAGACTCCATCAATTCTTCCTCTGGAAGTGGATACTTTTTTTCATCATAAGTCCTTTGGAATGATCTTGGATCATTGTATTACTGAGAATAACTAAGTCATTCACAGTTGATCATTATACAATACTGCTGTTACTGTGTACGATGTTCTCCTGGTTCTGCTCAATTCACTTTGTACCAGTTCATGTCTTTCCAGGTTTGGCTGAAAGCATCTTGCTTATCATTTCTCAACACAATAGTATTCCATCACAATCATATATCACAATGGCTGTTCAGCTATTCTCTAATTATGGGCCTCCCTTCAAATTACAATTCTTAGCCACCACAAAAAGAGCCGCTATAAATATTTTTGTTTGTATAGGTCCTTTGCCTTTTTCCCTGTAATCTCTTTAGGATACAGACCTATTAGGGATATCGCCGAGTCAAAAGTTATGCACAGTTTTTTAGCCCTTTGGCCATAGTTCCAAATTGTTCTCCAGAATGGCTGGATCAGCTCACAGCTCCAGCAACAATGCGTTAGTGTCAGGGGCAGCCTGGTGGCACAGTGGATAGAGCACCGGCCCTGGAGTCAGGAGTACCTGAGTTCAAATCCAGCCTCAGACACTTAATGCTTACTAACTGTGCCTCGCTAAAAAATAAACAAACAAAACCAATGCACTAGTGTCCTAATTTTCCCACATCCCCTCAAACATTTGTCATTTTCTTTTCTTTCATATTATCTAATCTGATAGGTATGAGGTAGTACTTCAGGGTTGTTTTAATTTCCACTTCTCTAATTTATAGTGATTTAGAGCATTTTTCATATGACTAGAGATAGATTTGATTTCTTCTCAAAACTGCCCACTTATGTCCTTTGACCATTTATCAATTGGAGAATGACTCATATTCTTATGAATTTGACTCAATTCTCTCTGTATTTGAGAAATGAGGCCTTTATCAGAGAAACTTGCTTTAAAATCTTTCCTCCAGTTTGCTGTTCTCTTTCTAATTTTGGCCACATTAGTTTTGTTTGTATAAAACATTTTTAATTTAATGTAATCAAAATTATACATTTTGCAACCCACAACAATCTTTATCAATTGCTCAGGCATAAATTCTTCCCTTATCCATAGATCTGACAGGTAAAATTTGCCATGCTCCCATAATTTACTTATAGTATCAACTTTTATGTGTAAATCATGTACCCATTTTGACTTTATCTTGTTATATGGTGTGAGATGTTGGTCTGTACATAGTTTCTGCGAAACTGCTTTCAAGTTTTCTCAGCAATTTTTATCAAATAGTGAGTACTTATCCCAAAAGCTTGGATCTTTGTATTTATCAAATATTACTACAATTTATCAAAAATTACTATAGTAATTTACTACTGTGTATTGTATGCCTAATTTATTCTACTGATATACCACTCTATTTCTTAGCCAGTACCAGATTGTTTTGATAATTACTGCTTTATAATACAGTTTGAGATCTGGTGCTATTAGGCCACCTTCCTTCATATATTTTTTTTACCAATTCCCTTGATGTTCCTGACCTTTTGTTCTTTCAGATGAATTTAGATATCATTTCTTCTAGCTCTAGAAAAGAATTTTTTGGTAGTTTCATTGGTATGACACTGAATAAATAAATTAATTTAGATAGAATTGTCATTTTTATTATATTGGCTCAGCCTAAAACACGAGCAATTAATATTACTCCAGTTGTTTATATTTGATTTTGTTTGTATGAAAAATGTTTTGTAATTGTGTTCGTATAGTTCCTGAGCCTGTTGATTACCCTCAACCTAATTTAACCAATGTGCTGGGACAGTTTCACTGGGGTATGACCACTTCACATACTATAGCTTTTTGGAGCCATAGGTGAGAGATGGGTAACAGATGACCACCAAAGGTGGATGTGCAGTCCTGACAAGGACTTAGCAAGCCCTCAAACCAAATGTGTTAATCCTTCCTGAACACAAAATATAACATAATTAGGAGCATGTCTAACCCAAGCATGTGAACACTTCTCCTGGCAGAATAGGAAGGTGAGAAGAATTTGTTCCAATGGCCATGAAGGAAGCTGAAACAGGTGCTATACAGTGCTTAGAGCTTGGTCAAACATCAAAGATGTTAAGGTCATCCACTGCATCCCAAGACATCACCAGTCATCCTGACTTTTGTCTTGCCACTGGACTTTGGTAACTCTGGAAGAGAAAGTAAGGCTGACAACTTTGTGCAACTTTACTTCAATTAAATTCAGTTCATCACCCCATGATGTTATTGGTCCTCTCTGAAAATGAAGGACAAACATAGATCCTGGTTTTGTCTTAGTAGTTAGATGATATTCTCTTTCCTGAGTATTTTATATTATCTGCAGTCTTTTCAAATGGAATTGCTCTTTCTGTCTCTTGCTGCTGGACCTTGTTGGTAATATATAGAAATACTGATGATTTATGTGGGTATATTTTGTATGCTGCAACTTTGCTAAAGTTGTTCATTATTTCAACTAGTTTTTTAGTTGAATCTCTAGGATTGTCTGACTATACCATCTTATAATCTGTAAAGAGTGATGGTTTGCTTTCCTCATTGTCTATTATAATTCCTTCACTTCCTTTCTTCTCATTGCTATAGCTAGCAATTTGTTTTGTTTTGTTTTGTTTTGTTTTTGCAGGGGAATCAGGGTTAAGTGACTTGACCAGGGTCACACAGCTAGTAAGTGTCAAGTGTCTGATGCCGGATTTGAACTCAGGTACTCCTGAATCCAGGGCCGGTGCTTTACCACTGCGCCATTTAGCTGCCCCTATAGCTAGCATTTTTAATACAATATTGAATAATATTTGAATAACAGAGGTGATAATTGGCATTCTTTCTTCACCCTTGATCTTATTTGGAAGGCGTCTAGTTTATCTTCATTACAGATATGCTTGCTGATGGTTTTAGATATTACTGATCATTTTTAAGAAAGCTTCACTTATTCCTATGCTTTCTAGTGTTTTAATAGGATTGACTGTTGTATTTTGTCAAAAGCCTTTTCTCTATCTATTGAGATAATTATATGATTTTGGTTTTCTTTATTAATATGGTCAACTATACTGACAGTTTTCCTAATATTGAACCAGCCCTGCATTCTTGGTATCCCTGTCTGACCAAAGTGTATGACTTTGTGATATACTGTTATAATCTCCTTGATAGTATTTTATTTTAAAATATTGCATCAATATTCATTTGGAAATTTGGTTTATAGGGTTCTTTCTCTGTTGCCTTTCCTGGTTAAAATATCAGCACCATATTTGTGTTGTAAAAGGAATTTGGTAGGACTCCTTTTTTGCTTAGTTTTGCAACTAGTATATTTTGGAATTAATTGTTTTTAAAAAGTTTGGTAGTATTCATTTGTGAATCCTTCTGGTCCTGGGGATTTTTTCTTAGGGACCTCATTTATGGCTTATTTTATTTCTTTTTCTAAGATAGGAATATTTAATTATTCATTTTTTTCTTTTGTTAATCTGGACAATTTTTTTGTAAATATTCATCCATTTCACTTAAAATGTTAGATTTTCTAGCATAAAGTTTTATAAAATGGATCCTAATAAATGCTTTAATCTCATCTTCATTGATGGTGAATTTATCTTTTTCATTTTTGATACTAGTATTTTGGGTTTCTTTTTTAATCAAATTAGTCAATATTTATTTATTGTTTTTTTTATAAAAACAGCATTAGTTTTATTTATTAGTACAATAGTTTTCTTGTAATTTTATCAATGTCTCTTTTGATTTTCAGGAATCTTAATTTTGAGTTTAATTGGAGATTTTTAATTTATTTTTTTTCCATTTCTTTTACTTGTCCAATTCATCTATCTGCTCTTTCTCTATTTTTTTATTTAAGTTTTACATATATACATTTTATCCTAATTATTGCTTTGGCTGCATCCTATAAATTTTGACATATTGTTTCATTGTTGTCATTTTTTTTAATGAAATGATTGATTTTTTTTTTGCGCGATAATAAGGGTTAAGTGACTTACCCAGGGTCACACAGCTAGTAAGTGTCAAGTGTCTGAGGCTGTATTTGAACTCAGGTCCTCCTGAATCCAGGGCTGGTGCTTTTTCCACTGCACCACCTAGCTGCCCCCAATTATTGATTAATTCTATGATTTGTTCTTTGACCCACTCATTCTTTAGTATTAGATTATTTATTTCCTAAAGACTTTCTAATATGTTTCCACAGTCCTTTATTCAATGTAATTTTTATTTCATCATAATCTGAACAGGATGCATTTAATATCTTTGCTTTTTTGCATTTGGTTCTGAGGTTTTTATGCCCTAATGCATGGTCAGTTTTTGTGAAGGTCCAATATACAGCTGAGAAAAAGGTATACTCCTCTCTATTCCCATTCAGTTTTCTCCAGAAATCTATCATATCTAACTTTTCTAAAATCCTATTCATCTCCTTAACTTCTTTCTTGCTTATTTCATGATTAGGTTTACTTACTTCTTAGAGAAGGCTGAGGTCCCCTACTAGTATAGTTTTACTGTGTATTTCCTTCTGTAACCTATTTAACTTTTCCTTTAGAAATTTGAATGCTATGCCATTTGGGGCATATATGTTTAGTATCGATATTACTTTTTTTTTTTTTTAGTGAGGCAATTGGGGTTAAGTGACTTGCCCAGGGTCACACAGCTAGTAAGTGTTATGTGTCTGAGGCTGGATTTGAACTCAGGTACTCCTGACTCCAGGGCCGGTGCTCTATCCACTGCACCACCTAGCTGCCCCTTGATATTACTTTGTTGTGTATGGTACCTTCTAGCAAAATGTAGTTTCCCTGATTATCTCTTTTAATTAGGTCTATATTTTTCTTTTGCTTTGTCTGAGATCATGATTGTTATTCCTGTTGTGTTGTGTGTTTTTTTTTACTTCAACTGAAGCATAATCATTCTGCTCCAACCCCTTATTTTTTTACTCTGTGTGTTTCTCTCTGTTTCAAATGTGTTTCTTGTAAACAACATATTGTTGGTTCTGGTTTTTAATCTCTACTGCTATGCACTTCCATTTTTTCATCTCATTCATATTGTTATCATTACTATGTATTTCCCTCCATCCTAGTTTTTCCAGTTTCTCTCTCTCTCTCTCTCTCTCTCTCTCTCTCTCTCTCTCTCTCTCTCTCTCTCTCTCTCTCTCTCTCTCTCTCCCTCCCTCCCTCCCTCTCCCCTTTGTTTCTCCTCAAAAGTTTGTTTTGATTCTGACCACTCCCTCTTTTAATCTGTCTTCCCTTCTATCAGTCCCCCCACCTTTCTTTTATTCCTTTCCCCTCCTACTTCTCTCTAGGGTAGGATACATTTCTATACTCAATTGAGTATGTATTTTATTCCTTTCTTGAGCCAATTCCAATGAAAGTAAGGTTTAAGCATTGGCTGTTACCCCACACCATTTCCTCTTCCATTGTAAAAGCTCTTCCTTTCACACTTTTTTTTTTTTAGTGAGGCAATTGGGGTTAAGTGACTTGCCCAGGGTCACACAGCTAATAAGTGTTAGGTGTCTGAGGCCGGATTTGAACTCAGGTACTCCTGACTCCAGGGCTTGTGCTCTATCCACTGTGCCACCTAGCTGCCCCCACACTTCTTTTATGTAAGATAATTTTCTCCATTCTTCCTCTTCCTTCCTCCTTCTCCCCTCTTTCTCATCCCTTAATTTAAAAAAAAGTTATCCCATCATAGTCAACTCACATATATGCCATCTTTCCATGTGTATACCTTCTAATTTGTCTAAGAATGATAAATTTCTTAGGGGTTATAAATCTCATTTTCTCATATAGGAATATAAACAGTTTAATTTTATTGAATCCCTTATGATTTCTCTTTCCTGACTTCCTTTTTATGCTTCTCTTGATTCTTATATTTGAAAGACAGATTTTCTATTCAACTCTGATCTTTTCATCAGCAATACTTGAAAATCTTCTATTTCATTAGATATCAATATTTTTCCCCAGAGGAATTATAGTCAGTTTTGCTGAGTAGGTTATTCTTGATTACAGTTGTACCTTTTTTGTCTTCCAGAATATCATATTCCAACCCCTCTGATCTTTTAATGTAGAAGCTGCTAAATCTTGTGTCATTCTGACTATGGTTCTATGATATTTGAATTGTTTCTTTCTGTCTGCTTCCAATATTGTCTCCTTGATCTGGAAGCTCTGGGATTTGGCTATAATATTTCTGGGAGTTTTCATTTTGGGATCTCTTTAAGAAGGTGATCTGTAGATTCTTTCAATTTCTATTTTACCCTCTGATTCTAAGATATCACAGTAGTTGTCCTTGATAATTTCTTGAAATATTATGCCTAGGCTCTTTTATTTAATCATGGATTTTAGGTAGTCCAATAATTCTTAAATGATCCCTCCTGGATCTATTCTCCAGGTCAGTTGTTTTTCTAATGAGATACTTGACATTTTCTTTTATTTTTTCTTTCTTTTGATTTTGTTTTACTGTTTCTTCATGACTCATAGAGTCATTAGTTTCCATTCGCCCTATTCTACTTTGTAAGCGATTCTTTTCTTCAGTGAATATTTGTGCCTCTTTTTCTATTTGGCCAATATTTCTTTTTAAGTAGTTTTCTTTAGTATATTTTTGTGTCACTTTTATGATTTGGCCAGTTCTAGTTTCTAAGGTGTTATTTTCTTCAGTATTTTTTTGTTTCTATTTTACCAAGCTGTTGACTCCCTCTTCATAATTTTTGCATCACTCTCATTTATTTTCCCAATTTTCTTCTACATCTCTTATTTGATTTTTAAAATCTTTTTTGAGCTCTTCCAGGAATTCTTGTTGGGTTTGTTTTCCATTCAGTTTTCTTTGAGGTTTTGCTTGTAGCATTTTTTACATCACTGTCTTCTGAATTTGTGTCTTGATCTTCCCTGTCACCATAGTAACTTCATATGGTCAGGTTCTTTTATTCTTGTTTGCTCATTTTCTAGTTCTTTCTTGACTTTTAACTTTTGTTAAAGGTGGACTCTTCTCCTGGTGGTTGAGGGGGCACTGTTCCAAGCTTTAAGTTCTTCATGCTACTGTTTTCAGAACTAGTTCTGGGGGTGTGTAAGTTTTCAGTGCTTCCAAGGTGGTATTTTCTTTCTTTCATCTTTTCTGACTATATCTTGACATTTAAGATCCACCAATTTCTTCCTTTGCTTGATAGCTCTTTCATCAATATCCCAAATGCTTTTCATTTTCATTGATCCTATCCTGTTGCTGCACTGATGGGCTGCAAAGAAGGCAATTTTCTCCTTAGTATTGCCAGGTTTCACAAAAGCTCAGATACACAATGGCTCCTCTCCTTCCTCTACCTGGTGGATTGCCATGAGTGGGGTATTATTCTTGTCTTTAACACTCAAGCTTTCTACAGGGCCTTTTCCACTCATATTACATATAATATTTGATGAATTAATCCCCAAAGGGTCTATTCTAGAGAGTGCTTCAATGATGTGGTACTTAATCTTGTGTAGTTGTTTGTAAATTTTTCTTCATTTACATATGCCTTTGGCAGCTCAAATGAGTTTCATCATCAATTTCCAAAGGTCATCTTTCTTCTTCAGTTTATGGTATGGCTTGTGCCAGATGCCCTGGAGAATATCAGATGTGGCAGCATGCAGCTTGGGTTCAATGAAAGTACCATACAATTGCCCAAATGCAACACAGCTCGATTTTTTCTCCTTTCAATTTTGTCCACATGAAGTACCTAGAGGGGGCAGAAACCGGAAAGTAGGAGGCGGTGGAGGTTGCAACAGCAGCATCCAAAAGCTTCTCCCTTACCACACCCATCCAAACGCCACTGGGAGCAAGTGCCCAGCACAGCTCCCAAGGTGGTATTTTCTAAGGAGAGGTGTGGTCACTACTCTGCTGACTTGTGCTTTGGTCTTTACCCAGGAGGGACCTTATTCCCCTGTTGCCACAATTGCTAGTGCTCCTTCTGGCCCTAGACTGTGACCAGGTGTCATGCTCCCCATGTGGCTTCAAGTGCTATCACTCCTTTTGTCCCTGAAACTGTGACTCAAGCCCCTGCTCTCCTGTAGCCATAAGTACTAGCATTCCTTTCCACCTTGTAACTAAAGCCAGGGCCCTTGCTCCCTTGTGAGTGACCAGAAGCCTGTCACCTGCCCTGGAACTGTGACCAGGACCTTTGTTTCCCTGATACTGCAAGTGCTAGTGTTCTTCTTTGTTGTGACCCAGAACTGCATATACACAATATAACAAAGATCTGAACCCAATAGTAGCAAAAGATCCCCTGTAATTTCTTTCTGACCAGCTGTCTGACTTCTTTATTGTCTGCAACTTCTGCTGCTGCAGCCATCCCCATTGCCTGTTTCTGGCACTACTGCAAGGCCCACACTGTGCTCCGGGCCCAACTACCACCTTGTTATGATAGGCCATTCTTGTCTTCCTCCTAAGTTGTCTTTGGGCTAGAACATTATTTTTAACCCCAACCTTTTGTTGGTTCTACTATTTGAGAAATCAATTTGAGGTGTTATTTGAAAGTTGTTTGGAGGAGAATTTGTGAGAGTTTAGATGAGTTCCTGTCTCTTTGATAGCATCTTGGCTCCACCCCTACACTTATTCTTTTTCAGAAGTTATAAGCCCCCTACCCCCACACCTGAGAATTGCCAAAGAGCCCTTCCAAGCATTCACTTCCTGCTTTTCAATTTCTTCCTTTCGCTTTTTCTCCCATATTCTCACACAATATAATCCATTATTTAGCCCTGAATTAGGCTTTAGGAAACCTTGATTCTCTTCCTGAGGATGCTTCTTATTTGAGTTTCCTAAGCCTGTTTTTACATCTGGAGTATCATGCTACAAATTTTGCTCACAGATGGTGATCTAATGATTATAAAGTATTTTATACTCTTGGAAAATCTCTGCTATATAAATACAAGATAGAGGACTGGAGAAAATCACAGACAATGAATTTTTTCTTCATAAATGTGTCCTGGCATCTTCCTCTTTGGACCAGGCATTTCCAGAGTCCAGTAAAAGTTAGGAGGATGGGTGGGAAAAATACCAGAAAATGTAGGTACTTTATATTTTAACTCACAAAAAATCTTATTTACTTATAATGCAAATTAGAAAGCATGATTACTACATTTTTGAATGAGTATTTTTGTCACTATTGGTAAGTACAAATGGTGAGGATTTCAGAAGCCTATGCTACTGGTAAGGCTTATGTAAACTAATGCAGAGTAAAATCAGCAGAACAAGACAATATACACAGTGACTATAATAATGGGGGGAAGCATTATGAATACAATCATGTAAATAAAAAGAACAATAAAAGGAAGTTAAACACCATGGAATGAATGAATGAATGAATGAGCAAATGAGTGAAAAAAAACATTTACTAAATGCCTATGCTTAGCAAGCACTATACTCAGCTCTAGAGATACAAATAAAAAAGCAATGATAGTCCCCGATCTCAAGAAACTTGTGTTCTAATAGAGAAGTATAACACATAGAGGAATGATGGTCAGAGGGAGGCACTCTGATAGGGAAGTTACAGGGATGGTATAGGGGAGTAGATAAGCACAGCCCATTCAGGAAGAGTGACAGAATTAACTTGATCGTGGTTCATGGTTCTATGACCCATCTTGACCACATTTAAGAGTTGAGAAAATGTACAATCCTCCTCTCTTTGGAGAGCTATGCATGTTGGGTGGTGATGAACATGTTACATATACCAGGTTGTTGTTGTTTGTCCTTCATTCTCAAAGAGGACCATGACATCAAGAGATGATGTCATGACTTACAGTGAATTGGATTTAAATAAGGGAGAGCTGTGCAAAGTCACCAACATCACTCTTTCCTCCAGAGCCATCTGGGTCTAGTGGCAATACATATATCAGAATGACTGGAGATAGCCCTAGATGTTTGAGGCAATCGGAATAAAGTGACTTGCCCAGGGTCACACAGCTAGTAAGTATCAAGTGTCTGAGGCTGGATTTAAACTCAGGTCCTCCTGACTCTAGTACCAGTGCTCTATCCATTGTGCCACCTGGCTGCCCCATTACATATACCTCAGAAACTATTAATATAGACTATTGCATACCATCCGATATGGTCACTGTGTTGGTTGATTATTGATAATTATGCTTAATTATTTTCATATGATACCTGACAAATAGCAAATACCTAATGAATATTTACTGAATGATTGTTAAAATGAAAAGCTCCCATGGGGCTAAAGGAGATGGAAGAGAGATGAAAATGTTGCTGTGGATATGTTGCTGCTAGTGATATACCAGAAAATGACTATAATGTCAAAACAAAAGACTTAAAAATAGCTGTTATAGCAATGTAACGTAATAGTACAGGTGACTGTTAATCTTTCTTCTGTATTCGGTAGAGGCCCAAATGCAAGAATTAAAGAGCAGAGAAGTTAACATAAAAAGAAATATTTCCAGTGGGAACACAGTGGACAGTATCAGATTTTGCAATTAAACTGTGTGATTTTACTAATTGGATGACATCTTTGAGTCAATTCCTAAAATAGATGCATATTATCTATTAAAAAACAAAAAACATCCTCAATCCTAATAGTCTTGGCACATCAATTCCATAAGGAAGCAGGGATAGCAAATATTCCCCATGATTTCTAGCTCTAACTATATGATTACCCTGATAAATAGAAACAATGCACTTATATCATTTTATAAAGAGAGGACAAGTTACATTGAGGTGCTCTGAATTAATAATCTAATTAAAATTGAGTGAATGATATTCTAATTAAAAGCTCATGAAATACAACATCAAGAGGAAATGGATATAGGGTAAAGCTAATCCTCACTTTACTAATCCATAAAACTGATACTTCTCACAAAATACCTGGTAAGCTACCCTGAGTTCTTATGGGAAAAAAATGAATAGCTGCACTTGGATCTCATTACTAATTCTTAAGTTAAAAAAATAAACTACAGCACATTTTGAAAGGTACTCTCAAGGGTCATCATGGGAATTAAACTATCATTATTAGATAATGATTTAATTTTAGTGATAACATAGGTATTACTGGGCATTGGGAGTTTTCATTAAGAACTTCTCACCTTGGGGGCAGCTAGGTGGTGCAGTGGATAAAGCAGCGGCCCTGGATTCAGGAGGACCTGAGTTCAAATCCATCCTCACAAGCTATGTGGCCCTGGGCAAGTCCCTTAACCCTCATTGCCCCATGCAAAAAAAAAAAGAAGAAGAAGAAGAACTTTTCACCTTGAACAACTAGGTGATGCAGTACATTGAGCACTGGGCTTGGAATCAGAAAGACTCATCTTCATGAGTTCAAATCCAACCTCAGACACTTACTAGCTGTGTGACCCTGGGAAAGTCTCTTAACACTATTGGCCTCCGTTTCCTCATCTGTTAAATGGGTTGGAGGGGCAGCTAGGTGGTGCAGTGAATAAAGCACCAGCCTTGGATTCAGGAGGACCTGAATTCAAATCTGACCTCAGACACTTGACACTTATTAGCTGTGTGACCCTGGGCAAGTCACTTAACCCCCATTGCCCTACCAAAAAATAAAAAAAATTTAAAAATTAAATGGGTTGGAGAAGAAAGTATCAAATAACTCTAGTACCTCTGCCAAGAAAACCCTAAATGGGGCCATGAAGAATTGGACATGATTGAAATGACTCAACAATAACACCACCTTGAGCACATGATAGATATCCTTCAGGACTCTGCATCCTCCATGATGATCCCTCCAATTTATTTTGTATAATCTCAAGACCTCAATCCCTTGACCCTTTCTCCATAAACAGTGCATTCCCAATTTCTTTTCTCCAACTTTCTACAAAATTGTGGCTCCCCAAAGTATTTTAAGGGAAAAATCAGACCATCTAGAGTATTCTAGAAAATTACTTCCCAAATCTTGTATGTCACAAACTTACTAAAATAACTGAGAGTCATGTAAGGTTTTTTTCACTATAATATATCCATGTGCCACTCTGATGGCTCTTGATGGCTTGGAAGTCACCCAGGGTTCACCAAATCTATGCTAGCAGATCACAGACTCTTAGGAGGCCTACCAAGATGCAAGCCTTCAGGTTGGGTTCTGGGACAGGGTGGTTTGTTTGATTGTTTGATCTGTTTGATTGTAGCTAGATTAACAGAAGATCATTGGCCAGGTGACTATTTCTTTTGTCCCTGGCAATCATTAAATTCATTTATGAGGGCATGGAAAGGTTGTGAGTTGTGTTAGTGGAAGGAGCATTGAAGCTGATGAAATTACAGATTTCTACACATCCAAATTATCACATTCACCTCCCAGTTCCTCAGCTTCCTTATTACTCATGACCTATTCCTCCATCACGATTACACACCAAGATGGCTGTACCCTTCATCTTGCCATTACCCATAAATGGTCTACAATCATGTTCAAGAGCTCTGACATACCTTTACCTGATCATAGTCTGTTGTCATTCCACCTCTTCCTCTGCCTTGCAGCTCAAAACCCTGTTCTTCATCCTCACATCACCTCCAATCTCTCTACCCTTCATTTGTTTCCCAGGCTGTCACCCCTGCACCACCTATACTTGCTTCCCTTCCCCAACCCAACACCTTTGTGAACTAATTCACCTCTACACTGTCCTCTCAAATCTCATACCCTTATTGAAAATTTTGCCCTTCTAAACCCCAGCCTGGAATTATCCTCACCATCCACTGCCTTTGTACCTGCTCACATGTTGCTGAATGAAGCTAGGGTGGGGGGAATGAAGCTAGGGTGGGGGGAATGAAGCTAGGGTGGGGGGAATAACAAAACCATGTTCACTGGGTCCCAGGCTTGATACCTACATGCCATTCTTGACTTCTCCCTCTCTCTCATCTCCCTTCCCCATATCTAATCATTTGTCAAGTCCTATCATTTTTATCTTAACATCTCTTGTATTCACCCCCTTTTCTCCTCTGACTTTGCTACCACCTTGGTTCAGGCTTTCTGGTTGGTCTTTCTGCCTCAAGTCTCTCCCCACTACAATACATCTTCCACTCAACTGTCAAGATCTTAAAACGCTGGCCTGTCTATACCACCCTTCCTCCATCCAAAAGCTCCAATGACTCCTTATTACCTCCAGAGTCATGCCCTCTGTTTGGTTTTTAAAACCCTACACAACTGGACCCCCTGCCTGCCTTTCTACTCTTCTTAAACTCTACTACCATCCACAGACTTTGTGCTCCAGGGACACTGGTCTTTTTTTTTATTGATTTTTCAAAAACATTTTTAATTACATGTAAAAAAATTTTGCCATTCTTTTTTTCAATGTTGAGTTCCAAATCCTCTTTCTCCATCCCTTCTCTTCCCCCTTAATGAGAAGGCAAGCAATTTGATACATTACACATGAACAGAGTGACATTGATCTTACTGCTCTTCCTCACACAGGAAACTCAATCTCTCTTACCTGAGCATTTTCAGGGGCTGTCTGTCATGCCAAGAATACTCTCCCTTCTTATCTCTACTTCCTGGCTACTCTAGCTTCCTTCAGGTTTCAACTAAATTCCCAATTAGTACAAGAAGCCTTTCCCCATACTTCTTAATCTTTGAACTTTCTCTCAGAGACTACCCCCAATTTACCTATCTTATATGTATATCTTGCTTGCACATAGCTATTTGCATTCTATTTCCACCATTGAGAGTACTGTCAGCTTCTTAAGAGCAGGAACTGTTTGCTAGTTTGTTGTGGGGTGTTTTTTTTGTTTCTTTGTTTTTGGTTTGTTTTTGGTTTTGCCCTTCTTTCTATTCCCCAGCACTTAATGCAGGTCCTGGGACATAGTAGATGCTTGATAAATGCTAGTGGACTGACTGACTAGCCTCTTGCAGTGGTCCTTAATAATAAATAGTCATATAATTTGAATGTTGGAAGGAATCTTAGAAGTCCTTCAGCCCAACTCTATTATACACAAAGCCTTTATAGTCAGACCACATTAATTCTAATTCCAGTTTGCTAGTGAAATACACATTCATCTCAAAGAACTTTATCAAAGTAGAAAATACAGATAGTCAAGTCTGAAAATAAACACAATTTAGGCAGTTTTATCCCTGCCTGCTAGTATTTAGCTATGCCCAAGCAGCTGCTATTTTTAAGTTTTAATATGTGAAATATATGACATATTTCATATATGAAAGAGCCATTACATTTCATGATCTTTTCAGAATCCAACATTAGATAGAATCACATTATTCTGCTAATGTTTCTTCCTTAATCTACTTTGCTAGGGAAATAAATTCCTGGGCCTCAATGAGCCAAACAGAAGTTGAAAACAGTTTTCACTGTAATAAAACATCATGAATCCAATTATGTAGTTTATTAGGAGAACAGGTATTAATTACAAACTTGGAAGCTTTTTACTGCGTATTTTCCTTACATGTATGTGCTCCTTGTTGACTTTTAGATCAAATCGAGTTGAGTCATAGGATGGTAGAGACGGTTGGAAACTAAAGGTCATCTAAATCTAAACTTTTTCATGGATCTCTCTGGTAACCTCTGTGTGTCCATAATGAAATGATAACCCAGTTTTGACTAAATTACAGGGATTGAACTACCATTGTTAGATGATAGATAATTTTAGCCCTAATTTAATATATACATGCCTGTTTCTTTCCTAGTAGTACAGGAAATACTTAATTAGAACTCTCCACTTTGGGCACATGATGGACAACCAATCAGACTCTGTATCCTCCATTATTCTCCCCTCCTCTGGATATGTGGCCCTGCTTTGGCACCTAGAGCACAATTCTTTCTATGTTCTTTGAGGGTGATCTATCTTTTCTTCTCTAAACACAGGTGACTCCAAGGCTCTATCTTGAAGTTTTTTTCTTCTCTATATAGTCTATTCCTTGGCAATCTCATTCGGTCCCAGGGATTCAATTGCCCCATCTATTAATTAACTAACCTTAATCTCCCTTGGACTCTAGTTCTCTATCTCCATCTGCCTGTTGAATACCTCCACCTGGACGTCCTGTTGGCATCTCAAATTCAAAATGTCTAAAATGGAACTGATCATGTTCCCACTAAACACGTAGCTTCTCCAAACTTCCCTATTTCTGTTGAAAGCATTAACACCCTCCCAGTCATCCACATTTTTAGTTGCCAAGTTATACTTGATTCCCTCACTTCCTTATCAGTTGCCAAGTCAAGCTGGTTCTACCTCCACAAAATCTCTTTGATTTTTCTCTTTCTTTCTACTTATATTGCACTACCCTAGTTTAGGCCCCTATTACCACTTTCCTGTATATTGTAAGTGTTCTAATTGTTATCCTTGCTTTCAGTCTCCAGTTCCTCCAATCCAATTTCCTAAGGCACTGATCTGACCTCTCTGAAAAATATTCAATGACTCCTCCTTGTACTAAGAGAAAACATCAACACTTTAATCAGGCATTTAAGGCTGTACTTCACAGTCTGCCTCTAAATACATTTCTGAACATATTATATATTATCCCTCTTCATGCATTCTATGTTTCAGCTAGACTAGCCTACTAGCTACTAGCTGTTTCCTGAACCTGACATTCCAGTCCTTGTCTCACTAAATTCATGAAAAGCATCCCCTAGCTCCTGATTTCAGTCCATCCTCCTACCCCCTCACATTATCTCCGACCTTCAGAATCCTTATTTTACTCCAAGGTCCAACATGGGTGTCAGTCCTTGGTGTTACTTTTTCTTATAACTCTAGCCCTCACAGTTGTCAGTATTCCCTCCTTCTCCAACCATCTTATATTAATTTATCTTTTTATTTGTTGTAATAATAATAACTATTACATAGAGCTTTTAGGTTTGCAGAAAAACACTTCATTTGTATTACCTCACTTGATCCTGTTATGGACAAGTATATTGTTATAGACAACAACTCTATAAGGTAAGTGCTATTATCATGTCCATTTTATAGATGAGGAAACTAAATCTGGGAGAAGTTAAGTGACTTGCTCAAAAGTCACACAGCTTGCTGATGTAGAATTTGAACTTGGATCTTCCTGACTCCAAGTCTGTCTCACTATCCACCGTTCCACCTGTCTAGTTTTATATCCCCTTATTAGAATGTAAGTTCCTTGAGAGTGGGAACTACTTAGTTTTTGTCTTTGTAGTCTCAAGATCTGGCATGGTGTCTTGCATATGGTAGGTGCTTAGTAAATGCTTGTTGACTTGAACTGACAAGATATAAAGAATGAAAGGGTCAGCATCAAAGATTTTGGTTTTGACTTTCATTCTGAATTTGGATCCCAAAAGTCCAATAAATAAATAACATGATGATAAAGGTTAAATGATCTTGTAGGCTAGTAAGTGTCAAGTGTCTGGGGCTGGATTTGAACTCAGGTCCTCCTGAATCCAGGGCCGGTACTTTATCCACTGCACCACCTAGCTGTCCCCTCATAATTACTTCTAAAGAGAATCCTTCTGCTAAAGTTCTCTACTGTTGCTTCATCAGTGTTGAGGTGACCCTGGGTTCTAGAAAGTGAGGTCAGTGCAGCACAAGCTTGTCAGGTCTCACTAAGCTGGAAAGGCCGGTATAGGCCTAATCACACCTGGTCTATTTGTTGTCTGAGGAACATGCTATGCTCAGACAGGCTCAATACCAGGTTAGCCAAAGTGTGGTAAATTTTTTCAGCCACTGAAACTCTTACAAACCTAGCCTAGTCCCCACAATTGCTAGTGCCCTCCACTCCTAGAAATTACTTTTTTGGTAGTTTAAATTTTATTTTCTTTGTACATATTGTTTCCCCATAATAGAATACAATCTTTTAGAAGGCAAGGGCTCTTGTTTTGTCTTCATATCTCTAACACATAGCATCATGGCTAGTACATAGTTGGTCTTTAATAAGTAATTGGTGGGGGCGGCTAGGTGGCGCAGTGGATAAAGCACCGGCCCTGGAGTCAGGAGTACCTGAGTTCAAATCTGGCCTCAGACACTTAACACTTACTAGCTGTGTGACCCTGGGCAAGTCACAACCCCAATTGCCTCACTAAAAAAATATATATATATATATATACCTAAAAAATAAGTAATTGGTGAATGAATAAATGAATGACCCACCTGCTAAGTTGTGGAGAGATTGCAATCTGCTTCAGTGGAGGAAGTAGATGCACCAACAAAAGCACACGTTTGATTTCCTGAAATAAAAGGAAAATGTACAGGTTTTTCCAGAATATACTGAAAATATAACACAAGCATAATGTTGGTTTTATTTTTGTTAAAACTGACTGTTTTTCCTTTAAACAAATTTAACAAGGAGGTGTATGTCAGAAGTCACCATTTGAATCATCTAAATGTCTCCAGTTTTAGCCAGTCTAAGCTATCAAGTGGAAAAAAATACACAAAAGAAGAAACTTCTTGCCTTCATAGTTTTCCTCTATGTTACCAGTTTGGACTTCAATTAGTTTGTACTTCATCACAGAACACTGCCTTTCTCTTGAGAAAACATGACACATGAGGGTTTTTTTATTGGCTCCTACTTGCCACTGTAGAAGAATTCATCTGTAACCAGACCAGTCACAGTGCAATGAAATTTCTCATTCCCAAAGCTAATAATATTCATTTTAATTACCCTCTAATTATTTATTAGAGATAAACTGTTCTGCAGAGATTCTCTCTCCAAAGCACAAAACCCTTTTAAAGTTCGTTGCATGCAACTCTCTATAATAGAATTGGTGGTTTCAGAAGGCAGGAGAACGAATGGAACTGCTCAGAACATTATCTCTGAACAAGTACCAAACTAAAGTGAATTATCCCAAGCAGAACAATTTGCCTGAAGGTCAAGAAGAGATTGGTAGCTTTTGCCTTAAGATGTCATGAAATCGAGGATGTCACTTGGGTCACTGGGAAACACCATTTAGTGAATAATAAGACCTTTATTGATTCCTACAGGTCCAGAAAGGTTGATCTCATTTACTGGCCATCTGCAAAGGGAGATGTCTTCCAGAAGCCTGGAGTGGCTATGTCTTTGTGCTAGTAAGTGCCTAATGACTCATTTTCCTCAGCATAAGTTTTCATAATCCTGGAATTCAGTGAGGTGTGTCTGGGGAAAGTCTGAGTGTGAAAGCTCTCATGTCAATTTCCCAGTCTCTGCTGGAGAAGAACTCAGCTAGTACCCAGACCAGTAGGCTAAAATAAATAGCAAACAATAACACTGACTGGCCAACTTCAACACACATCCATATTCTTGGGTTCCTCATCCCAGAACCACCTAGAAGTCCATTTTATTTCAGGAGGAAAAAATAGGACATTTGTAAGTCATTCCTACTCTGCTCATGGGTGTTTGGTGAATTATGTATCTTAGTTTTTATAATATGTTCACACATATCTAACATAATCATATCAATCTTTATTCTTTAATTAAAATCAGACATTTGATTTTTAAAGAATGCCTATATTTAACAGATGTGCATGTGAAGCTATATAGACAAAGGGATTGCATTGAGATAAATAGTTATTTAAGGATTTCTTAAGCTCCCCAAGAGAGGCAGGATAGACAAGGATAATTTTATTTCTTATGTAGTCCTATATACCATTATTGTCATCTGCTGTTAAAAATTGAGCAGACAGTACACATAGAGAAAACAATATTTTACTTTTAATCCTTCGTTTAGTTGCAAATAAAGTTATTTTAAATCTAGGAGTTTTCCAAAGCATACTGCAAGTGATTTCCAGGGGAAAATGAAAAATAAAACTGGACATGTATTTAAAAACAAAACTATATGTCAACGTAAGCAGATGTTGGTGTACAATTTACCAGGATGGGGGAGCTAAAAAGCCTCCCTAGAGCCACCCACAGGTCATTTTAAGGCCAAGAATGCCCCCAAAATCTGTTTCTAATTTTACAGAAATCCTTTGAAATTTGGCACAGCATTCAAAAGTACGCGGAAAAAAAAATCTGGTCTTGGGTTTGGCCTCCAACTGCGAAAACAGACTGCTTCTTTTTAACTGCTCTCATAGATCCAGTGACCCACACTCCGAAGAGAGGATTTTCTTTCTTTCAGAAACATCTGGAAAAATGAAGGTTAGTAAACGGAAAGTAGATGTCTCTTAAAGAAAAAGTGCTGAACCTATTGTTAGGAGATTTTTCTGTTTAGAAGGTGATACTTTTGTCCATTAGTATTTACTTCCTGGAGGGGGCTGGGGATGGGAAATTGTGCTAAATATACTGTAGAAACATAGTTTCAGAGTTGGATAGATTCCAGCAATTACAGTCAGATCGGTGGAAGAAGACAATCAAATGCTTTGTGGGGTGGGAGCAGGAGGATTTAGGTACAAACACAGTTTTGCCGTTTCAACTTTTGAGCAGACCCTGAGAATATAACTTTTTTTTTTTTTTGGTATAGCTCTGGCTCAAAATTGTCCTTGGAGTCGTCACCTGTGTTCTACTTGCCTTGCTTGTGGTCTGTATTGTTTTACGTCCACCAAGAGGTAAGACCGTACCTTGGGTTACCCTGTCTCCTCATAATATCCAGAAACTTGTAATGTTGCTACCCATGTTCCCAAATGGTTTAAACATCTCCTGAGGCTTTATTTATCAGAGATAGCCTGTTGGAAATCACAAGGCTTTAAAAACTCAAATTATTATTAGGGTCACAGATTTAGAACTATACTAAACCAATGAAGATAGCAATATAGAGATTCAAGGTGAAATTTTAATACCCAAGACCCATCGAATCTCTCAGTATCACCCATCTCATATGCATTTTCTTTGTCTATTCTAAGTGATGTAGATTTAATGGATTCAAAAGTAATTTCTGTATGTCATCAGCCTTGTTCTCTGTTACATTTGCTTAGAAAAAAAATCATCTATGTGGGACTGAAAGTCTCAGGAATATTTGTGTATAGTATAGAGAAAATGAAAGTATTCATTTAAACAATAGAAAAATTGATTGAGTAGCCCTGTAGTACCTAGGTATTGGCTTTCTCACTGAAACACATAAATTTGGACCCAGATCAGAGAATGAGTAGGCTCTTACATTCAAAGTTGGACTAAAGAATACTAGTTTCTAAAAATGAGTGTGTATTAGGGTAATAACCAATCATGGTGGGCAGTCAGAAAACCAAAGTGTCATCAGATGAATAGCTTAGATTAAAATTTATTTTAGCCTTTCACTGGAAAGCAAATACTTTTCACTCACCCTATGAGGTAGTTTGAATTTTAAATTAAATATCCAGATAAGGATAACCTATGTATTTGGTGGCATAGGCTCCTTATATAAATCTTTTTGGAAAGAAAACCTCACCTTCTAAACAATAGGGGAAAATGCTAAAACACACCAGGATTTGGTGTTTGGGAAATATATAGATAATGCACTGTACTGGCAAAGAGATGCCTTCAGCTGGAAGTAAATTGATAGCAATAGGGACATCAGATGGAAACGGTGTGATTCTTCAAGTTAAGAAAACACACTGCCTGAATGCTCCATGAGCTTTAAGGAGTACTACAATGAAAATGGGCCTCAGAAAATACATTCCTTGCAAATATGCAAAATTTCCACAGAATTTTCACAGATTTAGAAAGGGGATAGGATTTAACAGAGGGTGAAAAGCAGTATTCAGAATGTCGTTATTAAAAATAGTTTCTCGTCTTCGATGCTTTTTGTCACTTCTTGCTGGTATCTGGTCCTAAAGGAATGTTCACAGGCTGTTTAGGTGTCCCTTTGGCACTGAGTTGCACAGAGAAAAGAAAAAGGATCAGGATTCCACCTGAGTGAGTTGGTGGCAATTTACAATTGCAGTGCTCAGGTGGTAGCTAGAACTGATTTTGACCCCGCCAAGTGCTAATCTAGTTGGAAATAGCACTTGATTTTTAATAATTCAAGAGGACATGAAAATGACCATTTCCACTTGTTCCCTCAAAATGAATATTTTGTTCTAACTCCATTCTAAAAGCATATACCTTACATACCTATAATACATGTATAGAAAAGAATAGACTATCCTTTGAGTTTGGGAATTTAGCCACCAATATCTTTTTTTAAATGAACCCATGATTTTATTAGTATAGGAAACTCCCAATGAAGAAAGTCCCTCTACCAATGCAGATGGGAACCTACTTTGAAACTTAGATTCTTAGGAAGATGCCAAGGGCACAAAGAAGTTATGTAAATTGCCTAGGATCACACAATCAGTGGCTGAGAGGTAGGATTTTGTTCCTGGTCTTCCTCACTCTCAAGCTGTTTACATCCCTCTGCTATTTGAAATTGTTCTTACCAGAGGCAGTTGGTGACACAGCAGGTAGAGCACTGGGCCTGTGAATTATAAAGACCTGAGTTCAAATTTGACTTTAGACACTAGTTGTATAACCCAGAGCAAACCATTTAACCTCAGTTTTCTCAAATGTAAAACATGAATAATAATAGCAATTCAAACTACCCAGGATTGTTGTGAGGATCAAACGAGGTAATATTTGTAAAGGCAATTAACATAGTGCCTCCATGGACTTATTTCCTTTGCCACTGTTAAAGAATATAGACATGTGTAATGATTTTCATTCACGTCAGTAAGTGTGCTGTTCAAGTTTGAGAAAGAGGAGGCTCACTCCAAAAGGGAGACATTTTCCCCAGCTCTGGCTGAGGCAAGGGTGAGGCAAAAGAGAATTTCTGAAAATTTTAATAATCCCTGAGCCTATTCATATCTCAGAATGTATTTGAACCCAGAGAGAGACTTAACAAAGAAACAAGCCACAGCAGAGGTTCAGCTAACCCCAGCATACTAATACTAAAGACCAGGTTTTACACTTCCATCCTGAGGGTTCAGTATTCCCGGTCAGTGACAAATTAGAGATCACTACAACTAAATTATATCATAGGTTAACACAAAATAGGGGGAAAATCATTTTAATTTAAAAGAGACCAAAAGTCATATGACTATAAAAATACTTAAAGGCCAAAAAGACTTAGCACCTCTGTTCTACTTCTGGATCTAGGTCCTCAGATGACAATCCATGGTTAATCTTACTAGCACAGAGGACAATAGATCCAAAGCTGAAAGGGGCCTCAGTTGCTTTCTAGTCCAATGCCAAATGCTTGTTTTAAAGATGAGGAAATTGAGAGCCAAGGACATTGTTAAATGATTTGGTCAAGGTTAGATAAACAGTAAGCACCAGAGTTACTTATGCTGCACAGCTCTTCTTCTTCTTCTTCTTCTTCTTCTTCTTCTTCTTCTTCTTCTTCTTCTTCTTCTTCTTCTTCTTCTTCTTCTTTGTTTGTTTGTTTTTTGGTGAGGCAGTTGGGGTTAAGTGACTTGCCCAGGGTCACACAGCTAGTAAGTGTCAAGTGTCTGAGGCTGGATTTGAACTCAGGTACTCCTGACTCCAGGGCCAGTGCTCTATCCACTGCACCACCTATCTTCCCCTGCACAGCTCTTCTTGCCATTACTTACCTGCAACATTCCATCTCTCTGACTGCGCAACTTGTCCACCTTGCCTAAAATGTTCTACCTGTTCTGCTTAGACAACAACTAAGGAGAAAGGGTGGGGTTTGGTTTAGTTTGATTGGAGTAGTAGCCCCAAACAGAGGCTCCCAATGTCATTAAATTCACGTCTCCCATTATTTCAAGTTGGATTAGTTTTTTAGTTTTGTTTTTTACCCTTGTGGGATTGTTTCCACCAAATGACCTTGAGGCTCAAAATATACCAAAAAATAGTACTGATAAAAGCAGTATTTTTGTATACATACAATCTGACTTGAAAATAACTGTTTTTTTAAAAACTGTTATTCAATCAAATCATAGGATCATAGATTTAGAGTTAGAAGGAATATTGAAAGAGGCCATGGAATCCCATGCCCTCATTTGATGAGGAAACTAAGACGAGGGGAGATGAATTCACTTGCCCAAAATTACACAGGGAACAAGAAGCAGAGGAAGGATTTGAACCCTGATCCTCTAGAATCTAATGTACTGATCAAACTACAGCTAACTTCTTAAATTTCAAGTCAGCCAATAGATCTCAACTCACTGGCAATCTGCATTTGAAACAGGTAGTCATGAGGAGTTCAGTAATAACTTAAGTAAAGACTTTTTGAAGTCTGGGTAAACATAAACCTTATTCCTTTTAAATTAGTTTATAAAAATTAAAAAGGAATTGTACATCATCAGTTAGTTATTTTTCCAAATTAACTTTCAAGGAAATGGTTGGTTGACTGAATGGAGTCCCCTCCCCCCAAAAGCCAATTTCATCACCCTCATTTTTATATAGAGATAGAGCATTAGTGAAATAAGTCAACTTTGGCCAAGGGGTAATTAGTAGAGGACGGTAAGTATGGCACTACTTAGGAAAATGTGAACGTAGAGTTGTAGAGAAACCAATAAGAAAGGAATAAAGTATGTTATATGTAGTGAGCCTATTTGGGTTAAATTTCTTAAATCTGTACTGCTCCCAGGAGACTAATACAAAGAATGGAAGAACTGAACTTTTATTGCCTCTTTTATCATAAACTCAGTGGAAATAGGACCACTTCTTAGACAATGTGACACAACGGAAAGAGCAAAAAGTTAGAGGACCTTGGTTCAAATCCCACCTCTGGTATTTACTGATACTACCTATGTATCCTTGGGCAAATCATATAAGCTCCCTATGCCTCAGTTTCCTCACCTGTAAAACAAAGAGATTGAACTAGATGGCCTCTGAGGTCCTTTCTATCTTTGGATCTATAAATCCTTTTGTAAAATCACTGAGGTGCTAACTCTGTAAATGGCTACACATCGGGGATGAGGTTGATGACTGTGCACAAACAGCTATTTTGTTAGTTTTACGGTGGTAGGAGATAGGTGCCATCTGTGCCCTACTCTGTGTCACTTTGTAAACAAGATAAGGAAATTTCACTTCAGTGCAGTTGTATAATCCTCATTGTATAAGAGTCAGGGAGGGATAGGGAGAAGTGATGTACCAGGTATTTGGGGACTCACCTAACTAACCATATTGTCCCCTATTATGGTGGAATATTGAAAAGGGGCGAACAACATCAGATATATTAGTAAAGTCATAACCTTTTTAAAGGTTTTGCTCTCAGCCTTTGGGCTTAGAATAATACAGTAATATCAACAGAATTCCAAGTAAGTATGATTACGAAGTTTCAAGAAAGAGTTGAAACAGAAGATGAAAGCATCATTAACTTGTTTGTGAATCATTTTTGTGAATTGTAATTTCTTGGATTCATAATTGAAACAATTTTCTGCTTTGCACTCCCATAAAAGTCAGAAAATTGCAAATAATTAAAACACAGTTAATTAGTGTTTAAGTGGCTTATGAGTAACTATGCAAAAGATGGGCCAACAAATTGAGTATAAGGGCACTGTCAAGAATTAAGTGTTAATCAAGTAAGTGCTAGATATATTTAGAAGAAGGATATGTTTTTAAAATTCATTTCAACTTCTGCTCAACCATTGGAGATCACAAATGATGGCTGCCAAAAGTATGGTTCCAGCATAAGCGAAAGATTACATTTTAATATTGAAATATTAGGAGAGGAAAGTCAAAATTCATTCATATTTATTGCATGCCTCCTATGTGCTTTGATATTATTAATATATATAAAAGAAACATAGGACACTCCTCACAATACATGAATTTGCAATATTATTATGGAGCGAGTTCTTACCTTTGTGAAAAAAATAGGGAACAACATGAAATATGGAGAACATGAGAGAAAATAATGTTTTCCTTGCCATGAAATTAAGCCATTTAAACCTACTCTGATACATAACCACTTCCTTCCCATAACCCCACACTTAAATCTTTGAGGTATGTAACGGAAAATGTGCTGGACTTAAGAGTTAGAAGAGACCTGGGTTTGAATCTTACCTCTGACATTTATTAGCTATGTGACCACAGAAAAATCATCTAACCTTTCCAAGCCTCAGGGTTTTTTTTAATCTATAAAATGGAGAGGTTAATGATACAGTTACACTTGTCCTCTCCAAATCCTACCCTGGACGGAGTGAATTTATTTTTTCTCAGACAGTAGCTACACATAAAAACAATGGCAATGGGCATTTGGGGGAGGGGTGAGGAGAGTGAGTTAAATTCATCAACCAAATATTTACTTTGAAACTTAATTTGCAAAAGTTAGCAGATATCCGATCTCAAAGGATGTTACAAAGAACAAATGAGATAACATATGAGTGCTTTGCAAATCATAAAGTGCTAAATAAATGTCAGAAATTATTATTATGCAGAGGAATTATACCTGAGGACTACTGCTATACTCACTCATAATCCCAGAAAGCCAGGGCCTGAATGAAATAATTAGTCACCATGTTGCATAAGGGACATGGCTGGCATAATTCCAGATGGCCATTCCAGGACCAAACACCTGACAAACTCCACATTCCACAGCATTTGAAAGTATCAATCTAACCAGAATTACGCTGCTTGTTTTGTAACCTGGTACATGTAGTATTATGTCTTTCAGTTAGATCTTTAAATGAAGGGAAATTACTGCCAATGTCTTCCTAGCCTAGGCTAAATCCACTTGCCACTTCTAGACCCTTTTGAACTGAGCTGACTTTATTCCATATTAGTCTCTATAAAGCTCCTTTTCTCTTGCACCAAGGAGCAGAGGACTTGGCTTGTATAAGGGAAGTCTTGATTTGCATCTAGATGCTATTTCCCCCTTTTTAAATTTTTTTTTCATTTTAAATTTTCTCCTCCTACCTACCAAGAAGGCAAGAACAACAAAACACATCGCCATGAAAAACAATTTCCACATTAGCCATGATCAAAAAAGAAAAAAAGGGAGGAAGGAGGAAAAGGAGGAAGGGAGGGAGGGATGGAAGGAGGGAGGGAGAAGGAAGGAAGGAAGGAAAAATATTTGCTTCAATCTATACTGTCCATCAGTTTACTGTCTGGAGAAGGATAGCATGCTTCATCACAAGTCCTTTGGAATTGTTCACTGGAGTTACTAAGTCTTTCAAAGTTAATTACCTTTACAATCTTACTGTTGCCTTATAGATTACTCTCTTGATTCTACTCACTTGACTTTGCCTCAGTTCATAAAAGTCTTCCCAGGTGGTATTGTTTTTTTGAAACCATCGCCATCATCATTTCTTACAGTATAATAGTATTCCATCACATTCCTATACTATAGCTTGCTCAGCCATTCCCCCAATGATGGACATCCCCTCAGTTTCCAATTCTTTGCCACCACAAAAAAGAGCTAGTAAAAATAGTTTTGTTTATATTGGTTCTTTTCCTCTTTCTTTGATCTCTTTGGGGTATAGACATCTGCCATTACCTTCTATATATACTGAGTTTCCTCAAACCTCTTAACCTCCTGGGTGTGAAGAACACAAGCTCTTTCTTCTGTCCTCCATATCCCTCCTATTTGGTTCCTAGAAACCTAACATATCCTTTGCTACAGGGGAGAAGGCCTTGAATTTGGAGTTAAAGCACCTGGGTTCAAATCCCACCTTTGGCACTTATTATCACATGAGACCTTGGGGAATGTGACTTCTGTCCTGGCAAGTTGTTTTCCCTCTTCAGGGACTTTTCTAGTTTTCTTATCTATGAAATGAGGGTTTGAACTAGATGTCCTCTAATCTACGATTCCATGATCTTAAGTAATAAGAACTAGTTACCATATTATGGAGACTTTTTCAGTCAATCCTACGCTTCTCTACATGCATTCTTTAGGAAATGTATTGCTACCCTGCCTCAGCCTAGCCTGCAATATACTCTTTTTTTTGGCAAGGCAATGAGGGTTAAGTGGCTTGCCCAGGATCACACAGCTAGTTAAGTGTCAAGTGTCTAAGGCTGGATTTGAACTCAGGTCCTCCTGAATCCAAGGCCAGTGCTTTATCCACTGCGCCACCTAGCTGCCCCTGCAATATACTCTTTTTTTTTTTTCGTGAGGCAATTGGGGTTAAGTGACTTGCCCAGGGTCACACAGCTAGTAAGTGTTAAGTGTCTAAGGCCGGATTTGAACTCAGGTACTCCTGACTCCAGGGCCAGTGCTCTATCCACTGTGCCACCTAGCTGCCCCTGCAATATACTCTTAATAAAGATATTCTACCTAACCGTTCTCAACTTATCTAGCTTGTTTTAGAGCAATTACTCAAGTGCTTCCTTGGCCATATATGTTAGTCTCTGTAATTCATCCTGCTTCTAGCATGGGGTCTCCTAATCAGCTGCCTTTCTCTTCTTTGAGACTATGGCACATCTTCTATTTTTCCCACTAGATTTCCTGTTTCTAGCTTTCTTGCACCAATGCCACTGGTGGACATTTAATTAATTTAATTAATGATGGTTAGGGTTACCCCTGCTCCCTTCCTCTTGTTCCATGCCCATAGCTTATGCTAAGGCCACTTCATTATTGTTCTACCTACATATTTACAAAGAAGCAAATAGGTGACTCAGCGGATAGTGTGCTAGGGCTAAAGTCAGGTTAGACCAGATTCTAATCCAGCCTTAGACATTTACTAGCTATGTGACTGTGAGCAAATCACCAAACCTCTGTTTACCTTAATTCACTGAAGAAGGACATGGCAAACCACTTCAGCATTTTTGCCAAGAAAACCCCATGGACAGTATGGTCCATGGGGTCACAAAGAGTTGGATGGGACTGAATAATGAACAACACATGTTTGTAATCTCTGTTGATTTGTTCCTTCCAGGTTTACAATTAGTAAAAAAAATTCATCAGCACATGTTCTAACAGTACCATGTTCTAATCCCCAGCACAGATAAGAGGAGAGCTTGGTATCTCAGATCTATTCTCATATGAAGTAGCTAGGGGATATAATGGTTAGTGTGTCAGGAAGAATGGAATTCAAATGTTGGCTCATACTTCTTGTCTATGTAGCCCTCAGCAAGTCATAACCTTTCTCAGCCTCAATTTCCCCTTTTGTAAATGAAAGGGTTAGACTGGATGCTCCCTATGATCATATATATGTATATGTATGTGTGTGTATATATATATATATACATATGTGTGTGTGTGTGTGTGTGTGTGTGTGTGTGTGTGTGTGTGTATGCAGGGCAATGAGGGCTAAGTGACTTGTCCAGGGTCACACAGCTAGTAAGTGCCAAGTGTTTGAGGTCAGATTTGAATTCAGGTCCTCCTGAATCCAGGGCTGGTGCTTGATCCACTGTGCCACCTAGCTGCCCCTAAGATCTCTTCTAGCTCTAAATCTATGGTCACTTCTTTGACCTAGTCTGGACGATAGAAGCATAACTACCAAGTTCTAGATATAAAGTCAACACAAGAAAACACAGAAAGCACCAAATTCTTCCTTTTTCTGTGAAAATGGGGGAATCCTCTACTGGCAGAAACACATTTCTCATCTGATTTCATAGCTCTTAATTTTTTTCTTATATTAATGTTCATATTCTAATTTCTTTTCTATTTATCTGTATAAATGTTTTATCATTCTGACCAGATTTTAAGTTCCTACAAAAGGAACCATGTGTAATTTATCTTTCTATCAAGTCTAACACCTATTAATGTACACTGGATATGTAGTAAGTAGTTGTTGTTGAATAAAGGAATTCAGGCGATTTTCCTAAAATGATAATAGTTTTAGAACTAGAGGGGACATTAAAGATCACCTAGTCCATCTATTTTTCTGATGAGGAAACTGAGGCCCAGAGAAGTTAATTTAACTTGCCTAAGGCACACAGGTAGGAAGGGACAGAGGCAAGATTCAAACTCAGGTCCTCTGACCCAAATCCAGCACTCTTATAACTGCTTCTCCTGCCTATCAAGCATTTCCATTAGCCTTGTGGAAGCATTAATTAAAGCCCAACCATATATAACACTCTACTAATTGTATAAGGTTACACAGTCATTAGCCCTGTTCCTGAGATTTGGCAAACTCAATGTCTACACTGATATATCATACATTTATAAAATAGAGAGTCGAATGAAAGCACTGAATGGAGGCATGAATGAACAGTTAGATACACCTATACAAAATATCAATTAAGAATAGTGTAGAGAGCAAGGACAAATATGGAAGGAAAAATGGAAGAAAACGAAACATTTTTCTCCTCAGAATCTTTTATTTACTCTAGACTACACATGTCAAGTTGGTTGTTGATACTATTTCTTTGACTGCATTAATGCAGAAAAAGCTGTCAAGTTCAATAAAAATAGATGCTAATTCAAAGGTGAAAATTTGTGTCAAGGTAAATATCGGATTAGCAATAAGCCTGTATGGGGCGTTACCATAAATATTTTTATGAAAGTCGATTCTGCTTGTAGGGTGACATTTTAGCAGACTTTTAACCATATAAAGGTGGGATAGTGGGGTTTTAAATACATTAAGCATTTTCATTTTCCCCCAAGAGAATGTGAGCTCCTTGAGAAGAGGGTCCCTTTCTTTTAGTTTTTTATCCCAAGCCTTTCAAAGGTATCCATGCATAATAAGTACTTAATAAATATTTATTGAATTAAGAGATAATAGGAATGACGACTAAGAACTAGAAATTCACTCAGTGGGTTTAACTGAGTAGTGGACTTATTTGGTCTAATGTAGAAAAGGACTATTTCTTTTTCTAGTTTTGTATTTCAACATAAAAATGGAAAGAAATAATATTCACTGTTCCCCTGGTTCGTTGCATTTATAGCATGGAAGTTCCCCAGACATGAACTGGGAAGTTAGTCTTCACAAAAAATTGAAAAATTTAGACATAGAATGTTTTGTTAGAAAGATCTTTATAGCTAGCATTAACAAACTGAAATACTACAAAATATTGACTTATACACCAAGTATAAAATGCCTACCTAAAATGCTTTCCCTTCAAGGAAGATTGACTACACTGGACTCTCTCTGGCTCTACTCCACCTCCTTACTTGGGCCTCCATGGGCACTGTAAACAGTTATATACTAGTGTAGCAGCATGCTCTAGAGTCCAGAGGAGTCACTCTTCAAGTCCCATCATGTCAATAAGCATTTACTGAGCACTTATGCTAAGCCTTGAAAATACACATATAAGCAGAAAAACAATAGCTCTTACCCTGAAGGAACTTAAATTCTAATGGGGGGAAGATGGTAAAGGTAAGCAGAGTAGATATATGGAAAAGAAAGTCTTGTGGAGATGAACCAGGAGTGTAACATGGAGAGGAATGAAGACATGGTTGGCCTGGGCATTCTCCTTACATCGGAGGTTCTGGGAGGAACCGATCAATCATGGGGAGAGACTGAAGGGGAGGAGGGTATTTCCAATGTAATTAATCCGGTGGAAGAGTAAGCTTCCAGAAGGAAGAGTTTTCTGTGGCATGAGAGAGAAAGAAAGTCCCACGGAGATGAATTAGCAAGCACACCCTGGAGAGGAATGATGACAACCCATCTGTCCTCCTTTCCCTTCTCTCCCACCTACTACTAACTGGCATAAAAAGTTTCCTGGCTTGTCAGCACATGATTTCTAAGAATCCAGTCTACCCTTTGAGGATGGAGGGATGGTGTGGACCAAACTCCTTGGAGTAAAGCCCTTTATTAATTGCTTTACAGATATTTTCTGAGTCATAGTAGAACATATGCTAAGCTCTCCATGAAGATCAATGGCATTTACAAAGACCACCCATATAAAAGAAAAGACTAGCTAGGAAAGGAAGAAGGAACATGCCCTCATGCATTATTTGCCTGGACAAGTAAGAGAAGCGAGAGCTTCTAATTTAGGACATAAAAAAAACCCTACGCCTGAGAGTGAAGTTATACTAGGGACTCTGGGATCCCCAAAATAATTATATATTTTTTAAAAAGTATTATATATTTTTTATTAATGACATGAGAGAGGAAAATAGTTAACTAGAAAGATGATTTGTAACACACTTTGTTAAAATAGATGTTAATAATGGGTACTGTTTAACATTACTATTAATTATGATTGTGCTAATAGTTTTAATGTCTCGGTTATAAAGATAGGTTGACAACCTACATTCCCAAAACAAACAAAACTTTCTGCTGCAGCAGAATCTTAATAGTTCAATGATTTCTTTCTTCATCTATCTAGGTTCCCCTTCCATATGTAGATTGTAATCACTTTGCAGTTTAATAGGTAGAGATTTTATTGCCTGATAGTCAACTCATTGATGATAAAGCTCTGAAAACCTATGCAGCTAGGAGGCACAGTAGACAGAATCCTGCACTTGAATTCAGGAAGATCTGAGTTCAAATCTGGACTCAGATACTTCCTAGCTTTGTGACCCTGAGCAAGTCACTTAGCCTCTGTCTGCCTCAATATCCTCATCTAAAAATGGGAATAAAAATAGCACCTACCTCCCAGATTTGTTATGAAAATAAAATAAAACAATATCTGTAAAGCACTTTGCAAATCTTAAAGCTCTAAATAAATATTACTATTAAATGTGACTAGTAGCATTGAAAGTTTGTTGGAGTTTACATGGTTGCACATATATAAGCTATATCAAATTGCTTACCATCTTGGGGGGGGCGGGTAAGAAGGAAGGGAGAAAATTTAAAATTAAAAATTTTATTAAAAACGAATAGGGGGCAGCTAGGTGGCTCAATGGATAAAGCACTGGCCCTGGATTCAGGAGGACCTGAGTTCAAATCCAGCCTCAGACACTTGACACTTACTAGCTGTGTGACCCTGGGCAAGTCACTTAACCCTCATTGCCCTGCCCCCCCCCCAAAAAAAAGAGAAAAATGAATGGGAGGGGGAACCTAGGTGGCGCAATGGATAAAGCACCAGCCCAGGATTTAGGAGGACCTAAATTCAAATCTGGCCTCAGACACTTGACAATTACTAGCTGTGTGACCCTGGGCAAGTCACTTAACCCTCACTGCCCCACAAAAAATAAATAAATAAAAAGTAAAAATTATAATTATATGTAATTGGAAAAAAATTAAATACTATTTAAAAGAAAGTTTCTTGAAATCTGTGTTCTACTGGTATGTCTTTGTAGATGGGTCACTACTATACTTTGATGGAACATTGGAATAAAACTTTAGTGAACAGAAAAAACAGGCTACTTTCTTCAAGGCCTCAACAGATCTCACTTAGTGTGATCTAAGTGAGATGGGCCACTGGTGCACTCATCCACACCTCATCCTTTTAAAATTCTTCTTCTTCTTCTTTTTTTTTTTTTAAGTGAGGCAATTGGGGTTAAGTGACTAGCCCAGGGTCACACAGCTAGTAAGTGTTAAGTGTCTGAGGTCAGATTTGAACTCAGGTACTCCTGATTCCAGGGCTGGTGCTCTATCCACTGCGTCACCTAGTTGCCCCCTTTTAAGATTCTTGATAATTATTCTCCCAAAGTTACTCTTCAGAGAATGTGTCCAAAACATTAGAAGTCCTCCTAATTTGTTCCTTTGTTTATTCATCTGTTTGTTTGTTTTGATGTATATCAGCACAGTGCTGAGGCTATGCATGTGCTCTCTACCTCTCTCTGCATGACCAGCCCACTTACTTTAGTCATAGACTTTCTGAAAGACAGGAGGTCATAGTGCATAGAGAGCTAACCTGGAAGTCTGGAAGACTGGGCTTCAAATCCTGCTTGACTAGCCATGTCCCCTTAGGCAAGTCACTTAACCTCTTAAGACTAAGTTGGAGATGAATTCCTGAACTGTAGCAGTAGAGGAATTTCTATGTCAGAAGTGATTCCACCTATGAAATTATAAGACCTGAACAAAATATTTAAAATTTTTTATGTCACTTCTTACTTACTCATAGGTTATCATTGGAAGTTTATTATAACCTGTTTGTGTACAGTATGTACCTCTGCATTGCCCTTTGATTCACCTGTGACTGTGATTTTTGAAAGATTCCAAGAATTGCAATCTTGTCAGATTGCTGTCGCTTCATCATAAGACTATTTGAGTTAAAAGAAAAGATTTTATCCTACAAATTACCCTGGTATCATTAAAAGCATTAAGCAGTTTCTCATATACAATTCCAGACACAATCCACATTGTAATTAAAATCTGATCAAAGTAAACTGTTTTGACTAATATACCAATTTATATGAATCTCTTGATGAACTCTGTAGTATGGTACGGTAAGGATTAAAATAATTTTTACAGATTGCTTAAAAAAAGCAAGATTACAAGTAAAGAAAATAAGCTGAAGTATCTTTATGAAGAAATAAAACTCATTATATAAGATCACAGCTATAAACCTAGGAACAGGCTTAGGTCTAAAAAAAAGGTTAGGTTTTTAAAAAATCTCTTAGACTGTCTTTACATGATGGGTGAAAATTCAGAAGTAAAGTGAAAATTTTAGTCAATTATTTATACACACACACACACACACACACACACATATACACACATATCCATACTTCCCAACATCAAAATGATTTGACTGAATTTTTCAACTTTCATCCATATGTTTCAGCATTTCAACATTGGGTAGACATAGCTCAAATATATTTCAAGTGGAAAATCATTTTGACTGCAAATTGTGTTGTGATTTTTTCCTCCTCATTACATTAGGAGCAGATTGCTATTTGTTTGTAGAATTTCTAAGAAAAATTGGATGAGGCAAATATGGAGCGTTTTTCTAATGCTATTGTTTTTGGTAAAGTGGTTTACTGTCAGTTGAATAGGGTTTATAAAACAAATGGTATGAGTTTCATGTATAACAGTTCAATTAAACAGAGGAGTTTTTGCAGTATATGATCATGGAATAAATTCAAGCTTAATTAGGATGGAGAGGAAATGTGAGAAAGCAGATTATAGGAAATTTTTTAAAAAGGAAAAATGTGTTGTTGTTGATGGTCCACTTCCTGGTTGAAAAGGAGCTAATAACCCATATCTCACTATAGCTACTGTTTGACATCACTTTCTTTGGGAAAAATATAGTATTATTAGCCGCACAGATTAACGGAACAAAACTACATTGGTCTTAACTGGTAAAATGGCTGGAGTAATCGACTGGGTGTGCTTACTATTCATCCGGTTATTTTGCTCTGATAAAGATACAAGCCCCTGTAAAATGAGGGAGTTTGATGCTAATGGCCTCCACAGTCCCTAGCCCTAAAGCTATGATTCCATCATCCCATAGGCCTTTTGGTACAAGGGATTCTAATCAAGATGCATCTTGGGGCAGCTAGGTGGTGCAGTGGATAGAGCACCGGCCCTGGAGTCAGGAGTACCTGAGTTCAAATCTGGCCTCAGACACAACACTTACTAGCTGTGTGACCCTGGGCAAGTCACTTAACCCCAATTGCCTCACTAAAAAAAAAAAAAAAAAAAACCAAGATGCATCTCAGAGTCATAGGATAACAGTAGGCCAGGACTGGAAAGGGCCTTAGAGATTGTTTAATTTAACTTGATCATTTTATGAATGAGGAAGCTGAGGATCAGAGAGATTGTTGACTTGCTAGGAAAGGTCACCCAGCTAACTAGTGACAAGGCCATCCATAAGCCATAAAGAAGGTATAAAGCTTTTTTTTTTTTACTCTGGTTAATATCATATAAAGCTATATATAAAAGTCATGCTTATATAATATATATGTATTATATATACATGTATATATATGTATAATATATATACAACTATAAAAGTCATATAAAGACTTTTAAATACAATTCAAGTTAGAGGACCTTATATCCTCATTTCTTTCCCCACTTAGATATTTTAGTGCTGTGATTTGGGGTGGGGAGAAAAGAAAAAGAAAAAGAAAGAGGAGAGGGATAGGGAATAGTTCTTTGAGGAATGATGACTAACTACACTTCTGGGGTGTATTTCTTTTTCTAAATTCAAAGAGAGTGGTGTGGATTCAGAGGACATGAGTTCAAATTCTAGCTCTGCTGCTTACTACCTGCCTGACCTTGGACAAGCTATAAATGATCTGGTCTTTAGTTTCCTCAACTGTTAAAAGGGGCTGGTTGGATGAAATTATTTCTGAGGTCCCTTCCAACTCTAAATCTAAAAACTTGGAGACTTATGAAGATGTACCATTCCTCTCACTAGTGCTGAAAATTACCCCATTATTTTTTAAAGAAAAAATATAGCTTGAGAGAATTCAAGTTTGGAATTAAATTATTGTTTGTCCTTCATTCTCAAAGAGGACCATGACGTCTAGAGGTGATGACATGGTTCCCAGTGAATTGGCTGTAAATGAAGAAGTACTGCGTAGTGTCACCAGCCTCATTGTCTTCTCCAGAGCTGTCTGGGTCCAGTGACATGACAGGACTACTGGACATGGCCCTGGGTGTATGAGGCAATTGGGGTTAAGTGATTTGTCCAGGGTCACACAGCTAGTAAATGTCAAGTGTCTGAGGCTAGATTTGAACTCAAGTCCTCCTAACTCCAGTATCCATTGTACCACCTAGCTGCCCCTTGGAATTAAATATATTCCTGTATTCTGAACAACATTATGAACAACCATAAATCCAAAGAAAAGATGATAAAGAAGGTTACTTACCTCTTGAAAGAGAGGTGATGGACTCATAGGACACAATGAGACATATATTTTTAGGAGATAACCACTAGGAGAATTTGTTTTGCTTGACCATGTATATGTATTACAAGATTTTTGGTTTTCTTCTATTTATTTCAATGGAGGGGAGGGAGGTGGGAAACAGATAAAATCATTTTTTGTTTATTAAAAAATTAATTTAAAAAAGAAATATATTCTTGCACAGTAATAATTTAACCTTGAACTGGCATGTGAGTTTCTTAGAGTAAAATCTTTACCATTTAGAGAAAAATGGGTAATCCAGATCATTTAAAGAGGCAAAATTTTGTTCCTTTTGGTTCATTTTCTCTTTCTTGCTTACTCTCTTTTTTGGAAGGGAATCTCTTTTATACATGTATTTATGCATATGCTATACACATGTACACTCATTTGTATATATATATGCTCACTTACACATATACACACATACATACACATATATGTATATACATATTTATTTATTTATTCATTAATCTAGCCCTTAAACTTTCCTTTGAGGAGGGGTAGTCTAATTGCTTTGGCCAGTTGGCATATTATAAGTGCATCTTATTTCTATAAAGAAAAGGAAGGGGATAGAAAGTGTTGGAGAAAGAACAAGGCAGATAGAGCTGGCGATGGTTTTCTTTATTGGTGTTCATTGATCTGTTCATTAATACTATCTTCATTTTGATGTTTTCTTTCTAAAGTCCACCACTCAGAAGGAAGTACAAGAGCCCTCACATTAAAGGATGTTTTGAATGGAACTTTTCATTACAAAACATTTTTTCCAAATTGGATTTCAGGCAAGTTGATTGTCTTGTTTGTGTTTTTGTCTTTCAGTTCTTAATAGGTGTAATAGGTGTTCCGTTCCTGTGTGAGTTCTCCAGGTGCCAGAACATCTTTAGCATGCCTAAAACCATATCAGTTGAAGTGAAAACAAAGGCAATTTGTCTTTTATCCCTTAGACCTCATATTAGACCTTGCTTGACACCTTTCTAATGAACTTTTTCAATTAATATTTATTAAGCTCCTACTCTGTGTAAGGTGCCAGGAACAAGAAATTTAAAGTTGGAGGAGGCCTTAGAAGTCATATTAATTTGTATTATATTTATCTTTCCATGACTTAGATCCCTCTAAGATTCACTTACCTCCACAAGGGCAGAGAGTGCTTATTATATAAATGTGCTTTTAGAGTGCTTTGCATACAGTGGCTACTTAATAATTCTTATTGCCTTAAGTTGAACTAAATTTGAAAAAAATCTAAATTAAAATAAAACCGAAAACTTTTCCCTAAACACAAAAATTCAGCATACATCTAAGTATGGATGTGGGCTAGGTTGTCTAGTAATGATGAAATCAATTGGAAGTTTGAAGTAAACTCCCATAATGATGTTTAGAATTTGGCCATGCATGATAAAAATTATAATATATAATAAAAACTGCTTTTGAGAATGGCTGATATGCACATGCTCTTCTGGTGTGTAATTATGGCAATGAGTTTTCAGATAGGGGTAGGTTTGGTTTATGAACAAGAGAATAGAATGCTACTAGATAGTTTTGGCTGTCAAAGGGATAAGTGGGGCAGCTAGGTACGCAGTGGATAAAGCACCGGCCCTGGATTCAGGAGGACCTAGGTTCAAATCCAGCCTCAGACACTTGACACTTACTAGCTGTGTGACCCTGTGCAAGTCACTTTACCCCCATTGCCCTGAAAAAAAAAAAGGATAAGCACATGTGTGTGTGTTGAAAAGGGTTAGTGAAAAGAACCTAACCTGTCCAACAATGAACTAAATGTTCATAATGTCAGTCTTTTTCCAATATATTGGTTAGTTTTGACAAACTGGTTTAACAAACTTTTAAAAGGTCATAAAGTCAGCAGCATTCAGTGATTTTTATGTTAATCATGGCTCGTTTTCCACATAATTTCCATAAAAATTGGAGATGTATAGTTGATATAGTCAAATCAGTATCCAAAGTTCACCAAAGGAATTTGTTTTGTGCTGTACTGAGTACTTCCACTGCCTGTGGAAATACAATAGTGAAAGTTAATATGGATATACTTTCACTAACAATGGAGGAGTGGAGGGGTGTTCAGGGAGGACTAGCACCTCTGGTATGAAAGCTTGCCAAGCACTTTTCGGGGTTGTTCATTCACCTTTGGTGTTCACCTGTCACCCAACTTTCACCTTTGGCTTCAAGAAGCTGTATCCTTCACAGGAGGCACACCCTGGTAAAACTCTCTTAGCAGATTGGCTAAACCAGGCTGAAGACAATCAATGGGGCTCAAACCCATGAGTGAGTTAGGGGTATGTCAACTCCAAGCATGCAAAGACTTCCCCCAGTGGCTGAAGCAGGCATTATGGAGTGCTTTGAGTTTGGTCAGACATCAAAGAAGCTAAGGGCTTCTGCATCCTAGACCATCACCAGTTATTCTGATTTTTGTCTTGCCACCGGACTTTGATGACTCTGGAAAAGAGAGTAAGGGTACTGATATCGTGCAACTTTGCCTCACCTAAAACCAATTAATGCATTAGTCAAGAAATCACCCAGTGAGGTCACTGGTCATTTCTGAAACAGACAAACAACAGCAATTAATAATGAAATGAAGTGAATGGATAAAAATGGTGTTCCAGTCACTAAACAGAGTGGAAATGGAATGAGTAATATAACTTAAGTTTAAAGTTAAAAAAGAGTGTCATTGCATTCATTTTTCAGATATGTAGGATCACCCTAAAAGATGAATAAAAACATATTTATTGATATCCTTTATTTCATAACACCTAGATTTCCTAATTTATCCTATTCCATCTCCCTCCAAGAGAGCCATCCATTACAGCAAAAACTTAAAAAAAGGAAAACACCAGTTTAGCAAAACCAACCAACATACTGAAAAAGTCTGACATGATATACAACATTCCATACCCAGATTTCTTCACCTGTGCAGAGGTGAGGAGGAAGAAGCCTGGAAGTGCCTTCTCGTATCTCTGCTTTCAGACCAAGCTTGGTCATTGTAATTTCAAAATATTCATTTTTTATTGTTTTGTTTCTGTTCCTATAAGTGAATTTTTTTAAAATGTTGTTTCCTAAAGCAGTGTGCTTATGTATCTAATGCAGCTTAGAATCCCAATCTCAATTGCATAAGAATACCTTGTTAACATTTGGACATTTCAATGGTAGCTATAACCAGAGAGGTTTGACACTAATCATAATGTATACAAACTTGTACTCTAACAAAGAGTTAGAGCTAGAAAAATCTTAATGTAGTCCAACTCTTTCATTTTGTTTTTTGTTTTTTGTTTTTTGTTTTTTTAGTGAGGCAATTGGGGTTAAGTGACTTGCCCAGGGTCACACAGCTAGTAAGTGTTAAGTGTCTCAGGCCAGATTTGAACTCAGGTACTCCTGACTCCAGGGCCGGTGCTCTATCCCCTGCGCCACCTAGCTGCCCCCAACTCTTTCATTTTACAGATGAGGAAACTGAGGACCAAGCACTTGTCCAAGTTAGCATTGGAACCTAAGTTTCTTGATTTCTAGTGAAGTGTTCATTTTAAGTAAGGTATCTCTTAAGTTACATTCTTCTTCTCCCTTCTTGTTTAAAGGACATGAATACCTCCGAAAATCTGCAGATGATAACATTATACTGTATAATATTGAAACAGGAGAAACATCTATCATCTTGAGTAATAGCACCATGGTAAAGTATCACATACATCTATACTTTTCAATAATAACATTTAAAGGTGTTTAACTTATTTAGATGCAAGGTAACCAATTTTGGTTAAATTCTCTTGTTTTCTAATCAACTTCTTTATAATTTTAGAAAAGTGTGAATGCTTCAAGTTATGGATTATCATCTGATCGGCAATTTGCATATCTAGAAAGTGATTATTCAAAGGTATTCTCTTACGTTAGCTACTTAATTTGCCTGCCTGTATGTGATTTTGTTATTATTATTCTGAAAAGCAATCAATTGGATACAAGCCAGTATTTCACAAAATAACTATGTATATATTGAATAGAATATAACTCTGAACCTTTATTCCAGAATTTTCCCTTTTCTTCATAGTATTATTCTGAGTTATCCAATGATCTTAGTTTTAACATAGGTCCATATGAGGATGAACCCAGGTACATGGTCTCAGACAAGGGTATTTGGATTTTAAATGATTCACATACTATGTTTTTTAAATTCAAAGAATGTATTGTAACGTCATGTGTAGGTATTATACAGGTGTAGATGTTGTGTAGGTATTATAAAGTTCATTTAATTCTTGGTCAAATGAATGAAAATAATGACCTTTATGACATTATTCAATAAATATTTACTTTTAAAAAATAAATAAAGAAAATTCCCCCAGTCTATTCACTAATTCAGCTTATGCTTAAGGTAAGTAATGTTATGGTATTTTGGACTTCATCTAAATTGAGAGCAGGAAAGACTAAACTAGTATCATGTGAAAGCATAACTTCATGTTTTGTGTGCTTTTTATGGGATCAGAACTTCGGAGTGTACCAAGAAGCACAAGGTGCTACAGTTTAAAAAAAAAAAAGATGCAAAGGTTATCAGTGTTGAGTATGTTATTTTTGTGTTCAATCCTGCACTATCTATATGAAAACGTTACTTTCATAATCCTGAGTTTTGTAAGATCGATTGGGGTTCCCATGATAATTATTTTCATCATAATTGTTTTTGTCTCTTTACTCAATCTGACAGCTTTGGAGATATTCCTACACAGCGACATATTATATTTTTGACCTTATAAATGGGTAAGACATGTTGTCTGTTATATTTATTGTCTATGAATGTGTGGTATTATATTGAAATATAATATATTATAGAGCATAATACAATAAAGTACAATACAGCATATTAGAGTGGAATAGGTTAGAATAATAGTATAGAATAGCTAAAGCTAACTTGTAGAGACTTCCACTGGAAATCCTAATTTGAGAATAGAACTTCTTTGTTTTGTTGCTTTTCTTAGAGGCAGATAAGTGCTAATTTTCATTAGGAAATAAAAAGAAAATATATAATTTTCTCATGTTTGCAAGCTTCATAATATTCATGCTAATTGAATACTGTTGGATTTTCATCTTGCATTCAAATCTTCCCAATTATCTTTCTCTAATCTTAAATAAATCCCTTACTTTTCTAAGCTATGCCTCAATTTCCTCGTTTTTGCAATGGGCTTTGTGAGAGCATTGATCTCTACTCAGCTCTAAAATTTTGGTTTTCTTGATTCTATATCTTCTTCCTATTTTAGCCATCTCATGTCGTTCTAATCTCTTCATCCTCTTCCCCTTTACTTTAACCCTTTTCATTTTAATTGTTCTTTGATTTAATTCCAAATTCAACTAACACTGATTAAGTATATATCATGTATAAGTCATTCAGCAACTGGAGAATGAATGAGTTTACAGGCCTAGTCATTCATTCAGTAAAAATTCGTTAAGTGACATTATATATATAATATATATTCCAGTCACTAAACAGTGTGGAAATGGAATAAGTGTAATATATCTTGAGTTTCAAGTTAAAAGGATTGCTGTTGCACTAGTCCAAATAAGGGGCCTTGAGAGATTTGAAAGAAAGATTGCATTTGAAGGAGAGATTCAGCCTGGGAATACAAAATAAGGGTAGGAGAGATTGGGGGAAGCTTTATGGAGGAATACCTAAATTGGATCTTCCTTTACTATCTTTCCAATTAAAACAGACTATTCTAAAACTGGACTATATTTGGGACAACCATCGCTATTTAACTGGAAATTCCAACCCAAAATATGTCTTCTAATTAGAAATGATTTGCCAATTATGTTTCAAAGAAGAAATCATTTTAGGGAAAAAGATATACATAGACAGTTTTCCAACACCCCTGACTATTTTTTTAGCCTATTGCTTCTGGAGAGTGGATCTGTCATATTTAAGTTTTCACAAAAAAAGAAAAGTGTAAGGGAAGGGGATGCTGATTTGACTTTTGTTATTTAAAATGGTTTTACCAGGGGCAGCTAGGTGGCGCAGTGAATAAAGGACCAGCCCTGGATTCAGGAGGACCTGAGTTCAAATCCAGCCTCAGACACTTGACACTTACTAGCTGTGTGACCCTGGGCAAGTCACTTAACCCTCATTGCCCCACAAAAATAATAATAAAATAAAATGACTTTACCTGAAAGAGGACATAGACTCTGTATATTCCTAAAGGTTTACTTATTTTGATATGATATATATTTCCCTGCTTTTTAATATAATGAAAACTATAGAGTTAGAAGGGACTGACCATATTATAGGAAGTAGTGTGCTCAATCTTAAAGGTAACTAATTGTCTATAGGGAAGCAGGGTATAGTAAAGTAGCAATGTCACTGGGCTAGTCTGAAGTCCAAAGACCTGGGCAAAAGGCCTAGAACAGTTACCTTACTAGTTAGCTGTGTGTCCTGAGGCAAATCACTTTTAAACATCTGGACTTCAGTTTCTTTATCTATAAAATGGGAATAATACTCACACTACTTGACAGGTTTGTTCTGAGGGTCAGTCAGATGACATTATTCATAAAAATTTCTATATAACTAGAAATCAATAGTTTAATCTGTGCTATTATTTAAAGAACAAAGCCTAATCTTTAAAATTTTTATTGATCTTCTGTTTTCTTATCATTTAACTTTCCCATTATAATCTTTCAACCCATTTTCCAGAGAGCTATCCCTTTTTTTTTGGGTGAGGAAATTGGGGTTAAGTGACTTGCCCAGGGTCACACAGCTAGTTAAGTGTCAAGTGTCCAAGGCCGGATTTGAACTCAGGTCCTCCTGAATCCAAGGCCCGTGCTCTATCCACTGCGCCACCTAGCTGCCTGAGCCGTCCCTTTTAACAAATAAAAAATATAATTAACAAGTTCAGCAAACTAACAAAAACAAATACAATATGATATTTATTATTCTATAGCCACAGTCCCTCATCTCAGTAAAAAAGAGAATCTGATACATTCTCATAGCTCTTATTTGAGGCCAGACTTGGTCATTATAATTTTCCAACATTCAGTTTCAATTTTTTTATTATTATTTTTTGTATCCATTTTCATCATTGTAGCCACTGTGTATGTAAGGGGAGGGGAGTCCATCCCCACCTCAATTAGTCCCAGAAAGCACAGATATCTCAACTGAATCAGTCAAAAATAAGCTAGTTGTGAATAAGCTGGATAAAGACAAATGACAAAACACAGGAAATACCTTGTGAGATGCTTCCTGGACCACATATAAAAAGTTTGGTGCTAGTCAATTGAGTGGGAAAGGATTCCACATTCAAGATCTGAGAAGTCTGAATTCCTGAGAGGGGATCACTAATGGGGGCTTTCCTACCTCCTTCCCATTCACTATTTCCACCGAATAACTACCCTATTAGGATACTACAGACCCAGCTGAGACTAGAGAAAGTCAGCTGTTAGCAAATGGAAGATCTCCCAAGAAAAGACAACTGAGAATCTAGAGATAGAATAGAGCAGATTCTGAGCTTTTAAAAATCTAAAGGTTGGAAGACCTAGATGTCTGGTCAGCTTTGGTAGCAGTGTCCACCAACCAGAGCATCATGTACCAAGAGACACACCAAGGATTGACTACATACACCAGCCTCAATTCTCTACAAGGGCACTCACTCTCAAAGCCCTGCAAAGAACTACACCTAAAGGGAACTTCATGCACTCTCCGTGAAGGGAGAAAAGGAGCTTCTTCCCACGCAGATTTTCTATACCTGCAATTTACTATCCTTTTACTACAAGGCACTTGCTCTTTAATGGAAGAGTCAGCCTCCAGTGTGGAGTATTTTTTTTTGTTAACAATTGTTCTTCCTAGAGCTGCTTAGTAAGTACTCTAGTTTTACTAAGATACACTTTCTAAAAGCTAATTAAGCTTGGCTTATAAACAGTGGGAAGCATCCCTAGGGAGAGTTCATGAGCAACAATATTAGAAACCCTGTCCTCTCAGGGTTATTCTTGGAACTCTGAGGGGAGAAGTTGTCACCCATCGTCTGGGAACCCAGTCTGTCAATATGAATGGGAGCCAGAGAAGGAGAAATAGTGTACTACACATATTTTGTTTTCCTGGTTTTGCTTACTTCTCTTTGTGTCTATTCGTTTTTTAAAATCTTCCTATACTTCTCTGCATTCATTTAATTCACTGTTTCTTATAGCAAAGAAATGTTCTATTTCATTTATTTTCTATAACCTGTTTAGTCATTCTCAATCATTTTCTTTTTAACTTCAATATTTTCCTGGTAATGTTATATGGCTGTGACACATGGAACACCACAATCTAGAGACAGTCAAAATTGTAGAGATGTGGGGTAGACATAAATAGGTTGCAGCATCTTATCAACGATAACTTACATTTGACAAGTGACATAAAAGGTCTCAATCAACAAATGTATGATCTTCTGGGGATAGCCAGTCCTATTAAGAGAAAAGAAAAAGAGATAGCTTGAGTACTATAATGGTATACACAGTAGGATAAGAATAGGTACTTGATCTTTGATTTTATTAGTATAGTAAACTCCCAGATAAGGAAATCTCCTCTGCTATTGCAGGCCAGAACTGTCTTTGCAACTTATAGTCCCAGACATTTGCCTCCAAGTATAAAGTTAAATGACATGGAAGAAAGCCTCTAATAAATATAATGAGCAGATCCTTAATAGAGGCTTCATAGCTAAGAGTCTCACATGAAGAATAGGTATGTATGGGTTGTGATCAACATCATTAAAGGGAGTATACACAAAAATGAAATTATTGATTCATTAAAGTATCTCAATATTCCTCACATCTTTTTAGAGATCCTGAGAAGAAAAAATCACAATGTTGTTTAATAGGCTGATATCTTAAAGATAAGTATTTATTTTTACTACATAGTCTAAATCCCATTGACTGATATTTCTTCATTTTATCTCCTTATGGAGTAAATATGTATAGTCATTTATTCAGAACATATATCTGAAGACTCATCAAGTTGCCCTGTAACTTCCTTATCTACATATTAAATAAATCAACACATTCTATGTTGAAGGCACTGTGATGGGAAGAGAGGGGAAAGCAAATTGTATCAGGGAATTTATAATATGTCAGGAGATGGAAAAATAAACTTACCCTTTCTCAGAGAGGCATTTTCAAATGTTTAGTCATTTTCATTGTTCTTCTCTATACCATGTCCAAATTTTCCATGTTGTGATTTACCAATAGACCTAAAAATTGAGTTCGGTTTTCAAGTAAAGTAGAAGGCAGACTGGTTCACAGTTCTGGCATCCCATGCATCTCAGCATCATGTTTAATTTTTAACTACTAAACAGTAAATTAAATCAAAAATGTTTCTCCTCAAAACCAAATTAATTGATCAGTTTTGTATCTTTAATTAGAGTCTAATTAAGATGTGAGTAATTCCAATAACCCTTGAAGAACAAAGATGACTCAACTCATCTTACGTAGGAAAAGATTCCTGAAATCACGTCTGTCATTCTAAAATTATGCACATACAAACATCAGAAACAAGAGGATGTACTGAGCTGTAAAGATGTCACCACCAGTTGGAAGAGAATTGAGGATATGAATATCAATATTTCAAAAAAGTCTACTTGAATAATTGTATAGACTACTCTTCAACATTCAGAAAAATAAGGAAGTGCCATAAAATTTCAAAAAAGGTTTACAAGCAGCCCCTTAAAGGCAAAATAAGCAAAGTTTGTCTTCAAGACCTACTTGTCTGCCTTAATGTACACAGTACTCCCATTCAACACTCTCCTTTCATGAATATCCAAGTTCCTTATGCTGAGCTTTCCAGCTTATGGTAAGAAGCCTATTCTCCAAATTTTTCTTCACTCTCTATATTCCCTTTTAAGTCATCCGACTCCACTAATGCATTATTGGTGGAGCTGTGAAATTGTTTAACCATTCTGGAAAGTAATTTGGAATTATGTGAAGAAAGTGCTAAAAATGTCCACAATTTTTGACCCAAAGTTTCTACTGCCAATAAGAGGTCAATAAGAAACAGCATACCCAAATATTTATAATAGGATTTATTTATGTAGCAAAGATATGGAACCCATGTCTGTACTCATTGTTTGGGGAATGAATAAAAATTATAGGACATGAATGTAATGGAATATTATTAGAATGGAATGCTATTAGAAATTATCAATATGGAGAAGCAAGGGGAGACTTACATGAACTGATATAAAGTGAAACAAGGACAATTAGGAAACCAATACACACAATCACCACAACAGTGTAAATGAGAATATCAACAATAATACAATTGAAACTGAATATTATAAAATTAGAATAACCAAAAGAAACATGAGAAGGAATCCCCTGCTACTTTGCAGAGGTGGGGGACTATTGGTATATAATACCATATGTAAAAATTTTTGATACGTTGGTTAGTTTTGCTGAACTTTGTTCTTTCCTTCTAAAAAATTATTTATCATAAGGTATAGGCTAGAAAATATAGGTGTTATCCAAACTTCCTGCAACATACAGTGAACACAGTGTCACCACAAACACCAGCTTTCCTTCTATGCTTTTTGGATTCTAGCTACCAGATCACTCTCTCAACCTACAAAGTGACCAACACTATCCCTGTGGTTATTTTCTGATAATCATAGAAGCCTGGGAAATGATATCTGCCTTCCTCCATAGATTCTGGGACACAGATGCTTTATCCCTCTATTCTTCTCTCTAAAGAGGGGGAAAAAGCTGTAGGCGATGAAAAAATAAAAAGTGTCAAAGATTTGTTCTTTAAAAAGTTATCTTCCCTATTCCTATAGGGGCCTAAGTTTCATAGTAACTAATCTGATAAACAAATTCAACCTAAGGTGTTAATGACTGCTAATGTATTGCTCTTTTCAGACAAGATTTGCATTTTCATAAAGTTTTCCAGCCCCTCAATTCAAAGGGAGTAAGCTAGTTGAGATTTTCAGATACAGTAGTAGGATTAGTTTGGGGTGGGGTGGGGGAGCAGAGATTGGACAATACTGGTAATCTTACTGGTGAAGGGAATTCCCAGTGAGTATACTCCTTCTACCAATGCAAAGCAATACTAACCATGCAATTTACCATCCTAGAGAATTGCTTGGAACTCAGAAAGCCGTATGGATTACCCATAGTCACACAGCTAGTGTGTGGCAAAAGAGGAACTTTAAGATCTCCTTTATTCTTTTTTGTTTTGTTTTGTTTTGGTTTTTGGTTTTTTTGTGTGTTTTTTGTGGGGCAATGGGGGTTAAGTGACTTGCCCAGGGTCACACAGCTAGTAAGTGCCAAATGTCTGAGGCTGGATTTGAACTCAGGTACTCTTGAATCCAGGACTGGTGCTTTATCTACTGCACCATCTAGTTGCCCCCTAGATTTCCTTTATTCTAAGGCCAGTTCATTTTCCACTACCCTACTCTGCTTAGATAGCTTTGAACAGGTAGGTCTTTCCGTCTGTCTCTCCACTATAAAGGCAGCATTCTGCATTGCCTCCTCATCGCCCTAGCCCAAATGCACCCATTACTACAATCTTCAAGAATTATAAATGGAAAGAAATATGACCATGGTAAACCTGGAGGCATTTCATTGTTTTCATCATTCATTAAGATCATTCCCAAAGCTTCTCTGGAGAAGTTACAATAAAAACCAGTGAACTAGTACTCCCCAAATAACACTATGACATCAATCCTTAAACCACCTTTTTTGGGGCCATAGAATGTTTGAAAGTTTCTCTTGGGTGGAGGCCTTTGTAATATGAAGGCACATTTCCCAAAATGAAAACTGGTTTTCAGTTTAGCCAGAAAGCAACTGTTCTCTTCTTTTTTTTCCTACTTGAAGTTTGACTTAAGGCAAACCCTTGTACAGATTTTCAGATAGCATCATTTTTTAAAATGTGAATTGAATATTAGCTCAAAGAGATTGGGAATTATAAATAAGGATATTGAAGATGAATTTTGGTTCTAGTACAATTTTACAAATTGCAGTCATGTACAGACATACACAGTCTCTGAAATTATTTCCAAATGTATTTTACTGTGCATCCTGGATTTCTGTGCCTTGAAAGGTAGGTTACATTATTTTATAGAATTTCAGAGCCTTAATGAGACGTTATGGACCATTAAGTCCAGCCAGTCACCATGTTTTATTGGTGGGATTACTGAGGCCCCAAAATATTAAGACATGCCCAAAGTCACCTAGCTAGTTAGGGTCAGAGCCGGAACTAGGGTCCAGAACTCCTCACTCCCAGGTCAGTGATCTTTTCAATACACCATACTCCCTCACATATGCATTTAATTTTTTCCCACTTTGGTTTTGTCTATATCTATAGATAGTCTGTTATTCATTGTATAACAAATGCTTATTTTCTTTCTAGAGATTTTACAAGGGAAAATGAACTTCCTCATCCAATTCAGTATTTGTGCTGGTCGCCTGTTGGAAGCAAATTGGTTAGTAATTGCTTAATATACAGAATAATTTTTACTGCTTAACCCACTAAAAATAGATAGTTTCAGTTTGGTGTTTGTTTAACTTACTTCCCTGGGGGAATTCATTTCAACATTTACTAGGCACCTACTATGTGCAAGGCAATAGGGTGAAAAGACAAAAAAAATTAATGGGCCCTCACCTCAAGAAACACATTATCTTCTATTAGAAAAATATCTATTTTTAATCTCTTTTGTTTTTTAAACCAGTTTTGATAAATTGAAATATCTGAAAAGCTGATAAAACCTTTGCATATAAACCAATAGCAAGTTAACACTGGGTTTCAGTAATTATCATTTTTGAAGAAAAAGCTGATTCTATTTTTCCCTCGATATTATACTTAATAACAAACTCATGTTCTTCTCTAGGCATATGTCTATCAAAACAATATCTATTTGAAACAAACCCCAACAGACCCACCTATTCAAATAACATCCACTGGGAAAGACAATCAGATTTTTAATGGAATTCCTGATTGGGTCTATGAAGGTAAGCTAGTATAATTGTTGTGGCTGTGGTTGCTTTACCTCTTATTTGAAAATAACTTCATGAGATCAGTAGAGCTGTGTTCCATCAATATTTAGGTGGGTCCTGGGCTGAAGTGGCACCAGGTGATATAGGGAATGAGAGGTAATTATTTGATAAGTGGCAACGTGGCATAATGATTCAGAAGGCCAGACTTGGAGTGACATTGGGTTTAAGTCCCACATCCAACTCATGCTGAATATGTAACTCTGGGGAAGCCACTTAACCTCTCATTGGCCCCAAACAATTCTCTAAAACTATAAATTGCAAAGAAGTTGCTGATCTGCAGTGATAAAGAGGATTTCCTCACTGGGAGTTCCCTATAACAATGAGATCCCAAGTTCCAGTCAAAACCCAGACCCCAAGATCTGTAAGCCTATGTTAGACTTCCTCTCCCTAACATTAAAACAGAGAGTCAAGGAGACTTAGCACTATGAATTATTATTAATGTCATCAACATTCACAGCAGCTGAAAATACAGATTATTTACATTAGAAAGTGAATTTGGTCTATACATTTTTCAAGTATTTATATTGAGAAACATTTTCTGTTTTCTTCAAAAAGGGGAGTAAACCTCTCAGTATCCATTTTCTCCTTTATAAGATGGGCATAATACCCATAGTACTTACCTCACAGCATGGTCATGAGGATCTTGTAAATATATAGAAAGCATTTTGCAAGTCTTAAAGTACAATGTGAATGACAACTACTAAAAGATTATTATTACTACTGTCATCACCATCATTATTATCTGGCTCGATCAATAAAGCAATCAATCAATAAACATTAAGTGCCTACTATGTGCCAGGGATCCTGCTAAGTGCTGGGTCCTTGAGTGGAAGTCCGTACTTTATTTTCCATGGTTCTCACACATTCTGCCCTTCTTTCCAGGGCAAATGCTTCCAGAAGAGACATTTACACCAAGAAAATTCTGTTGAAACCTGAGTGTAGAATCATAGAATTAGAGAATCTCAAGTTTGAAAGGGGCTTGTAGAAATATAATTAAATCCAGCTCTTTCCTGTATGAGAAATCTATCTAAACTACTGCTGTCAAAAGAAAGCTTACAAAGCAATTCCACAGCCTCCACTGGGAATCCATTCTTACCACTTTCACTAAGGCCCCACATTCCAATGGAAGCCTGTTCCCCTCAGTTCTGGCTACAGGAGAACTGTTAAAACTAGGAACTGTGCCCATAGAGAAATCACTGCTGCTGAAGTTGATCCACTATTAATAAAGAGAATATTTCTGGTTTTGGTATGGTGTAATACACAGAGTAACAGACCTGTAGTCGGGCTCACATCAGATAATGTAAGTAAGGCATTTTGGAAACTTTGAAGCCCTACATAATAGTCACATAAAATAATCTTTGTAATATAATATTAGTTGATATTTCTTGGCTGTAACTGGATTAAATTTTGACATGGGACGCAAGAATAAAATATTCCTGTTTACCAAAAATATTGGATTTTTAAACTGCTGAACCTGTTTTATGTAACATGTCAGTCCTATAAGTGAATCCTTTTAGTCAACAAAGAGCTATTTGAAAATATCTGTAATTATTTTGAAAAGTAAATTATAACAGTAATTAATATAGAGGTGCTTATTTTTCAGAGGAAATGCTTGCTATAAAATATGCTCTCTGGTGGTCTCCAAATGGAAGGTTTTTAGCATATGCAGAATTTAATGATACAGATATACCAGTTATTACATATTCTTATTATGGTGATGAACAGTATCCTAGAACAATAAATATCCCCTACCCAAAGGTATGTTGAATGCTTTTAACAGACGCTTTTATTCCCTTGGTGTAAACACGAACAATAATAACCATGAACGAAGGTGGGATCAACACATTTGGAAAACTTCTTGTCCTTATGTGTTGCAAAAGCAATGGGGTATTCTTTGTTTAAACTTCTAATACTTTGGACATCTGGGTGTGCTGCATGAGGTTCCCTTTGCAACATACATCTTGGGAAAGCATATGGTCTAAATTATTGAGGGGAAATAAGCTAAATTTCATTTTGGTCCTTTTTAACTTTCAAGCTCACAATTCAAATTCCATTTTTTTAACCCTTCTTCAAGTGTCTTACAAATGTTAATTGAAGAGGGAAACATAAATGCTGACTTCATTAATTCTTCTCTCAGGCAGGCACTAGCTTAACTCTCTCTAGATAGTGCTGTCTAAGACAGTGCTATAGACCATAGGAGAATCAGTTTCTTCATCTATGAAGTGTATGTGTTGGGGATGATGGAGACTAGAGAGAGCTAAAGTAATCTCTAAATAATCTCTTTAGTTTAAATATTCTGTGGTTCAGTTAATTCTCTGCTTTGATGTTCCATCTCAGAGAGGAATATTGAATAGAGGGTCCAACAGAGTCATGACTAGGAATTTTTGAGCTCAGATTTTGTTTAGTCATTTTTCAGTCATGTCCTAGTCTTCATGACCTCACTTGGGGTTTTCTTGGCAAAGATACTGGAGTGGTTTGTCATTTTCTTCTCCAGCTCATTTTACAGATAAGAAAACTGAAACAAACAGGGTTAAGTGACTTGCCCAGGGTCACACAGCAAGTAAGTGTCTGAGGCTAGATTTGAACTCAGAAAGATTGAGTGTTCAGGCCCAGCACTCTACCTACTGTGCCACCTAGCTGCCCTTCAGGTACTACCACCATAAACCCAAACCAGGGGAAATGGAATGAAAGACACTTTAATTGAGGGAGGCAAATATTACAGTATAAGAAATTAAAGACACTTGAATGCTGATGTGAGAAAAGTAGATTAGATGGGGTAGAGAAGGGAAGAAGTCATTTCCCTCAAGTGCAGATCTGACCACATTATTCCTCTACTCAATCAACTCCAGTGGCCCCATGCAACCTATAGGATAAAATAGGAACCCCTTCAATCAGTTTTTTTTTCAAGCAGCTTTTAAAGACCTATATACAACCTGGGCCAACTTTTTCTTTCCAGTTCTCTGGTCCTTACTCCCTTTTCTTTGCTCTGTGATCCAGTGAAAGTGGCCTTATCTCTATTCCTCACACTCAATACTCCAGTTCCATCTCTTTGCCTTTGCATTGTTAGTCCCTTATTCCTGGAAAATTCTACCACCTAACCTCTAACGCATACAGTCTCTCACCATCTTGATTAAGCCTTTTCTGATCCCCCAGTGCTTGGTGCCCAGCTTCCCAAACTACCTTGTATTTAACAGAAAATGTGTGTGTGTGTGTGTGTGTGTGTGTGTGTGTATGCATGTGTGTTGGAGAAGGAAATGGCAAACCACTCTAGTATCTTTGTCACTAAAACCCCCAAAAGGGTCACAAATAGTTGGACACGACTGAAATGACTGAACAACAAGAATATATTGGTTCACTCTATTTATATATGTACCTATTGTCTTCCCCATTAGAATGTAAGCTCAGTGTGAATATGGACTGCTTTGTTCTCTGTGCTTATCTCCCTGGCACCCAATTTAGTGCTTGGGAGTGAGAGTTGCTTACTAAGTACTTGTCTCACCTCATCTTATTGTTCCCTCTTTTGACTGTTTTGGGTAATTATTATTACAGATCTAGAGTTGGAAGCAATTATAGAGGTAAATAGAGATCATTTTGTAGTTGAGGAGATTAAGGCCTATAAAGGTTAGGTGAGTTGCCCAAGATGGCAGAGGTGGTAAGTGAAAGGGCTTTAATATGAACCCAAGTCCAGACGCTGCACCTTCAGCTTCCATGTGTAGTGTTTCTATACTTAAGTACTACGAATGCTGGCAATGCCCTTTAAATCTGTGGCCTGGGCAAAGCCCTAGTGACACTACCTTCGTTATAATTCTGAGCTTCCTAGAAATCAAAATAGGAGAAGAACTGAGCTCCTCATAGACTTCACATTTAACTATTATAAGGGAACTAAAAAAATTAAATTTCCTGTTAGATATGGAGACTGAAATGTATTTGGAAGAGCTGTTCTTAGTAGTTTTCAAAGACTAAGCATTCAAAGTACACTGTCATGGGGTCAATAAACTACTCTGGGCTCTCAAGATTAACATTTTTTTTAGGCTACACTGTCCCCGAGTACCTGTAGTAACAAAAATAATTTTTTTTAAATCTCCCCTTTTCCCCTGAATCTTATGTGGATTTAAGAATAAACCCACTCTGTCCTGAGACAAAGTACTTGAAATGTAAGGAAGTTGAAGAGGTACTAAGAGTTTTGTGAAATGATGTCAGCCAGGAACTGTGTGCCTAGATTGGGGAGTCTCTGAGAGTAGGCGTAGAGATCCAGGATGAGAGGCTGGAAACTAATGGTGCCTTCAGGGGATTGAATATGGAAGCACATGTGGCTTCGGTGACATCAGGAAGGGTTGAAAAAGCTGAGACAGCAGGAGCAGATCAGGGAAGCTGAGCTTTGCCAAGAAGAGAAAAGGGATTGAAATCGAAGAAGAAATTGGGGCTCAAATAAGGACCTTGTTTCCTTGCCGGTGAAGAGCTTTGAGAAAAGTTCAAGTACCAGAAGTGGGGGTGGGGAGTGAAAAGGGTGGACTTGCAAGGAAGGGCAAATTGATCCAAAGGATTCAGGGGTGGGAAGATTTAGCCGACCTGGTCCTGAATCCTAAATCCTGAAACAGGCTGAGCAATGTTTGAATCTGATTCAAGCCAAATTGTATAATGTGAGACTTTATATTTGAAGTTTATTGGATTCAAATATGGTTTTTTCCTCCAAGATTCCCTCTAACTAAAGTAAAATAATTTGAGGACTTGAAAAAATGTCTGTGTATGAAGAATAGTGGGCACTGTGAGGGAAGGACACAACAGGAGGGGTAAAAGGAAAAATTTGTGTATCCTGGGGCTATCCCATTTTCTTTTACTGAAATTATTATACTTTGAATTTTATTTAGGAGGAGTTCACACTTCTTTTTTGGGAAGTTGCCGCCTAGGCTCTGTAAGCCTGTGCTAACATCTTAAGAGTAGAAGACAATCAAATGACTGTTACCACAATTTTCTTTTTAATCAATCAACAAGCATGTATTAAGCAACTCTATGTGCCAGACATGGTACTAAACACAAAGGAGACCAAGATAAAATTGTTCCCATCCTCAATGAATTTACCTTCTCTCAAAAGACAGCATGTATATGTAAGCATATGCCTTCCAAAAAAGTATATGTGAAATAAATTCTTCCTGAATATTTTGTTTGGAGGCAAATCTCCCCTACTCCTAAGGGTGGTAGGTAGCAACAGCGGGACCAGCCAGGTATCCTTCTGTCTGAGAGCTGTCCTGGGGTGAATTTCATCACACAAACACAAAGCATCCTTATTTTAGTCTCCCCCAGTCACTGAGGAGAAATGTTTTCTTTTTGCAGGTAGGGAAAGAATAACAGTCAGTGTGAAAGAGTCCACTGGGAGGAAGAGATTGGCTATGGTGATACATAAAGAGAATCTTCCTTCCTCATTTTCCCCCCAAAATGAGGCTTTCCTACCTTAAGTATGAAAATATAAAAAAAAACTCACTCAAAGTTGTCACCCCAAGTGACATCTACATATACACTTTTTGATACAGTCTTCCTCATTGTCCTATAAATAAATGTAAATGAACCGTGTTGGGGGAGGGAGGTGATAAGAAGGTGGTGTTATAATGATGATATTATATGCTTCACTTTGGCTATCATATTGAAACATTCTTAGTATCCTTAAGCACTTGTGAGAAATAGAATTTTATCATCTGTAATTCATTGTTTTGACAGGCTGGGGCTAAAAATCCTATTGTTAGGGTATTTATTATTGATACCACTTACCCTGGATATGTAGGTCCCAGAGAAGTGCCAGTTCCAGCAATGATTTCATCAAGGTACTGTATTCTCTGATTCTTCTTACTTTTATTGAAGTTATTATGCTTTGAATTTTGTTGAGGAGTTCATACCTCACTTTTGAAGGTTGTAATCTAGGGTTTGTCAGTCTGTGTTTACTGCATAAAGAAGAAAACCAAATAAATCCCTGTAACCACTAAACTTCTTTTCAAATAATCAATCAATCAATCAGAAAGAATTTATTAAACTCATGATATTCTAGGTACTGTACTAAGCAATGAGGATACCAAGTCAAAACTGAAAATATTCATGGTGTAAGAGTTTAAATTCTACAAATAGAGGCTACAACATATGCATATATAAAGTATATTTTTAATTATACAAGATATATACCAAATAAATTTTCCCTAAGCATAGCACAACTCTGAGTTAACCCTCTTCCCCCTAACTTATGCTTGTTGGTTGGGTTGGGGTGAGGGACTATCCCAAGTTCAAGGTACTCTGTGAGTTGCCCTTTGAAAATTATAGTTCATGAGCCCCTATCAGTATGTTTGTCATTAGTAGTCAGTGATAAGACAGAATTAGCTCAAATTAAAACATTTGCTTATTGACATTGCAATAGCAGTAGTAACAAAACATTTTCTCCAAAATCTTGAGGTTCACTCTTTCACACCTACACAAAACATCAGTGGGAAGACTAGATACCTACATAGATTACACTAGTATGGAGGCATAGACATAGGGTTGTATTCATGTAACTTAGGTAATTCACACCTTTGATACTGCAAGAACCCTATATCCTTTATTTTCTTGTAGTTATCTTCATTCTATTCCAATTTGAGTAAAAGATTTCTGATGTATGGGATACTCATCTAAGCTCATTGGGTCAGCTCCTTAGTAGGCACAGGGAATCCATAGCTAATGAGGGAAGGAGGAGAGAGAAATGTACTCCCTCCCACCAAGAGCTGAATTCTTCTTTCAAAGCTGGTTCTCTTCTTGAAGACCAGAACTCACAGTCCTCACATATGTCTTCTGTTTCAACTGAACCTGCTGGACTTCCTGGAGAGTGCTTTTTGCTTTTTAAAGGGTTGCCAGGAGTGGGGTTAAATCTTTAGCTGTGTTCTTATTCCATCATTTGAAGAGATAACACTTTTAGGACCTTAATACCTTGTTGTCTCTGTTTTGTGCTCCTTAAATTATGCAATTTTATCACTTGGGCTTAAGGGAAATCAAAATAATGAGGGGTTATCAGATTCCCTTACTCCCCCCCTCCCCTGCTTCCACCGCCATCCCTTGGCCATCCCATGCTATGTAAGTATTTTGTGAGACAGAATAAGATAGTGGCTAAAAGGCTGGTCTTAGAATCAGGAAATCTTATGTTCCTCCTACAGATACTAATTGTGGTTCAATAAATAGAGTGCTGGACCTAGAATCAGGAAGACCTAAGTTTAAATCTTACAAGATACTTACTGGATAAAATGAGATAGTATTTGTAAATTGCTTCAGAAACCTAAAAGTGTTATATAAATATAAGCTTTTTATTATTTATTATTTGATGATGGACAGATCACTTTGCTCCTAACTGCCATAAGCAACTATCCAAAAATATAACTTTCAGAAAAGTTGGTAATCTAGATCAGTGGGCATAATTTTCATACCAGGAATTTTCCACAGGTATTAGATAACAGATTTAGATTTTTTAAAATTAAGACTATGCATTTTGATGGTAATTTTTCATAAAACAATAATTAATTGCTAATTAATGATTAACTACTAATCATTAAATATCAACCATCCTATAAAACAAGTAAAAAGATCATTGAACTAAGAGACAAGATACCAGGTTTCTAGGCCTGATTTTGCCACAAACTAGCTATATGATCTTAGGCAAGTCACAAATTCTGTAGGCCTCAGTTTCCTCAACTATAAAATGAGAGTTATACTAGATGATGCCTTATGATTCTAAAATTCTGTGATTTTCCACATCTGTATTCTCTACTGTTCTAGCTACATACAAAACAATTGCAGTGCTCTTCTTCAATTCAAAACATTTGAAATGTAGAATTTGAGAATTTCACATTGAAAAATTTGAAAACAAAACTGGAAAGCAAAACATTCAGTACCCCAACTATTACACCAAAATAACTAATTTCTTTGATTTCTTTTTATCTGCTGAATAAATCTGCAGTTTTGACATTATTTATTAAATTCTTTCCCCCCAAAAAACAACTCCTTGAAGGCAAATCGTTGGTGTAATATAGTGGTGTCAATTTCCAATAGAAAGGGATCCTGATCCCTGTGGCAGAATATTGACCTAAAAACCACAAATTAATATTATCTATGTTGTAGTATGTTTTTATTTAGTTAGTAAAACATTTCTCAATTACATTTTAATCTGGTTAAGCCTCACTGAGGAGTTTTGTTGGCCTAGTTTGACATCTCTGGTATAATAGATATAGCATTGGACTGAGACTTAGGAAAACCTGAGTCTGAAATTTCCTCTCAGATATTTACTAGCTATGTGGCCCTAAGTCATTTAACCACTCTTAGCCTCACTTTCTTCATCTGTAAAATGAGGATAATAAAAATACCTGCCCCATGGGATTGATGTAAAAATCAAATAAGACAACATATGTGACACACGTTGCAAACCTTAAAGTTCAATATGCATGCTAGCTGCTATTATTGTTGTTGCTGTTGTTATCATCATCATCGTTATGTTCTTCATTGGGCAGTTTATCAAAGAGCACAGTGCATGGCAAAAGTTTCCTATGGACATCAATTTTTCTGGCTATGCCACTTAGTCACTGTGTGACTTTGGACAAATCATTTAACTGTCTTTGGACCTTCTTTTACTCATATGCAAAAATGAGGAGGTTGAATTATAACACAGTTTTAAAACTGAAAGGGAGGGGCAGCTAGATGGCACAGTGGATAGAGCACTGGCCCTGGAGTCAGGAGTACCTGAGTTCAAATCCAGCCTCAGACACTTAACACTTACTAGCTGTGTGACCCTGGGCAAGTCACTTAACCCCAATTGCCTCACTTAAAAAGAAAAACAACTGAAAGGGAAGTTAGAGGTCATGTGTTCTGATCCTCTCCCTTTCTAGGTGAGTTGAAAGAAAAAACTTTAAAGAATAGCTGACCTTTTCAAACTCACATAGGTAATTAGTTGCCAATTAAGAATTTCAACCCAAGTCCTGTGACTTAAGAGCCATCTTGCTTTCCACTTTCCCACACTACCTCTAAGATTCGTTTCACCTTTAAGTTCATGATCCTTTGATCTTGTCATATTTAATACATATCCCATAACACCATCTTTTCAAAATGGCTATGCCAACAATAGTTAGATCATTATGTTCTCCTATGCTTATAAATATGATCTCACAATCTGGACCAAATGATGATAACTGTCCATTTTGTTTTATTTACAGTGACTATTATTTTAGTTGGATCACATGGGTAACAGATGAACGAGTATGTTTGCAATGGATAAAACGAGTCCAGAATGTTACAGTGCTGTCTATATGTGACTTCAGAGAAAACATGCAAAACTGGGAGTGTCCAAAGGTATAGTATATCAAAACCATTGCTGTATTTTCTTAAAATGAATATGCAAAACCGGAGATTTCTATAGCTAATGTTTATTATGCGGTTAATTTTAATGCTATGATTACTTGGCACGCTGCAAAAAAAAAAAAAAAAAAAGAAGGTTCAGGCTACAAATTCACTGTTATTCCAAAATAATATATAACACAAGTCCATAGCTATACTTACTCTAGCTGCTATATATTAAGCTAAAAATAGAATATATATTAAAATGGAATTTAGAAAGGTAATGAATGAAGAGATAAAATGTACTTGGACGGTTAGGACTGAAACTAGAGTCAGAAATGAAATCTTATAGAATAAGAGTAGAAAATAAAAGACAAGAAAAAGAAATTAGGGTGAGGTAGGAAAGAATAATGACAAATACATGATAATGATAAAGAGGATTGGGGAGGAGATGACATGAAGTCTCATATAAGTTTATAAGTTTGATTCAAGAGAGAAGAAGAAGAAGAAAAGGGAAAGACAGGGATATAGGAAAACCTGGAAGCAGAACGCTGTTGATAGTTCATGGAATCTTTAATTAGAAAGAAATGTTTCATTAGGCTAAATGGAATAAACCTTTTTGAAGTAAGAAAATAAAACCACTTTGAATCAAAATAAATCATTTAATTCCATCTAGAAAACAGGATGTGTTTTACAAGGGAAAAGTTATCAGAATACTATATAAAAAATTTCAGGTTCTCTAAAAGTCAAAGTGACTCAAGCTAATATATATATATATATATACATATATATACACACACACACACACATATATATATATAATCATTACTTTGCAAGATACCTGAATAAATTTTTTTTCTTAAATTTTCTATAAGTGTTTTTTAGCTCAACATTAAGTGAGATAAACATATTTCTTACACATGAGCCTCACTACTATTATGGTCTAAGTTTAAGCTTACTCCTCCCATGGATGCTGTGTGTGTGTATTTGTGGGATGGAGTGAATCAAGTTCTTAGGAGAACATTTTGTATTAACTGTCTCTACTATGTTATCTGAGAGTGGTAGTAGCTGCCCTGTGGGGATGCAACCTGCCAATTTGAGCAGAAGTTGGGGAATGCAGCTATTTCTTCTTTTCCTTCTCCTTCTATTTTTTTCCCTAAAAAGCAGGGACAATTAACTTTTTGTCCCATGTAGTTTTTATTTTAAATTTCTTGAAATATAGCTCTGAAAAGACACACTTTTTAAAAGCCCATTATATTTTAGATGGAGCTACAGGACTATATCTTTAAACCCAAATCACTCTGGCTTTCATCAAGTGGCCAATAATAGCCCCAACCCACACCTCTGTGGCTCATTGTTTAGGTTTTGGTGGCTTCCAATGAGTGTAAATAGCAATTGTTTTCTTTTCTGGTCTCACTCTCCATCCATGTCACTGATCTTCAAGAATGAAGGATAAACAACAACAAAATTGAAAGATCTTTGTTTCAACAAAAATTTCTTGACAAGGAAAGGGTATAATTGCTTGTTAGTCCGAGGTATTTTGAAAACACGCATTTCTCCTATTATGTGTTAGCAGAAATATTTATGATTTTCCTTATGGAGCTTATAGTGTGTTAAACATAAAGACATTTGGAAATATTGATGGTATTTTGGAGTTTGCATATAGATGTGTGTGGTCATTTAGTATTACATTTATTTAAAGCCTTCAGGTATGCAATAAAGACCAAAGTTTCTCAGAAAAACATTTTAAATTATAAAAATGTGTAGCACCTTTAAAAAATATTTTTCAAAGACATTTAAAACTTTTATTTAATAAGTAATAAACATTTTGAAAGGTTCATTTTAATTTTATGTCCATAAAATAGACACTAGAATTCACTAAAGGTCCCATGTTTAAGTAATGTCTATTAATGTTCAATTCATTAAATAATTCATCTTCAAAATGTAAATTTTCTGTGATCAAATCTTTGGACAGATCTGAGACAAGGGTCTTCAGGGACCCAACAAACGTTTAATTGAGTAATAAGGATATTAAGCCAATAAAGGAATTTAAGGGTTAAATGACCAATAACAATAAAATTCCATGGTTATATCTGAAGCAAAACAGAAAAGAAAGATACCAAGATAAATCATATCACAAAGTTTGCAAAATTGGCTCTTTTTCTGGGTAATTTAATCATTTTATTAATAAGACCAGCAGGTTATTAATAAAAAGATGATCATTTGGCTGTCTCAGACCAAAGGCCACAACAGTGGTTCTTTATTTTTATTTTTTTTTCTTTTTTTAGTGAGGCAATTGGGCTTAAGTGACTTGCTCAGGGTCACACAGCTAGTAAGTGTTAAGTGTCTGAGGCCAGATTTGAACTCAGGTACTCCTGACTCCAGGGCCAGTGCTGTATCCACTGTGCCACCTAGCTGCCCCACACAACATTGGTTCTTAATAAAAGTTCTAGTTGCTCTTCATCCTGGAAGTCAGACTGAGATCACACTCATAGGGCAAAAAATGTCAAAGTGATCAATTTGATGTTACTAATCTCACTGAAATGTCTTACTGTGTATAAATATGCTTTATAGATGACCTCATATATGACACTGATATATTAAAAAAAATTTTACTGGAACATTTTCCATTTTATGGTTATGTATAAAAATAAGATGACTTGTAAACCGTCAGCTATTTCCTTCTTCATAGTTCAGAGACTGAGGAAGGAAACAATCTAGCATGGTTCCCACTGTGAGACATGGCTATTCTCTAACTATTATTTAACTACTTCTCTAAACACTTACATTGTATTGGATCTCCACAGGACGTTGAAATGGACATGAGTCCTTGCCCTTTAGGAGAAAAGACGTCAAAACATTGCAGCTACAGAGAAAAAAGTAATGAAATATCTATAGTAAGAGTCAACATTTCAAATAGAATTATACTTCAAATGACTTTTTTTAATGCTCATTTAGATCATCCTCAAATTCTTATCAGAAGTTAGTCACCTAGTAAAGTGCCTTGCACACAGTCAATGAAATTGATTTAATTTCCATTTTTAAGAATGTTAAATCAAGTGATCATCCTTGTAATGAAATCCTTAATGTCTTATTTTGTTATTCAGAGCCGGCAGCACATAGAAGAAAGCAGAACTGGATGGGCTGGTGGAGTATGATTTTGCTCTTTACCTTAATATTTTCATGAAATTTGACAGATACTCAGCTATCAAAGGAATTTTTGAAATGTATCCAAACTGGCACTACTTGTTTTCATAGACACATTTAAAGGTAAAAAGCACAAAGGAAGTAATTCCTTAAGTAATTTTGTGCCAGAAAATTTCAAAATTTGAAAAGTACATTTTCAGAATGAGATCTCAGGGTCTATATTTTAAGTGCTATATTGGAAGTAAGAAAGATCTTTCATGCCCTAAAACTAATTCCTTCACCTAGACATGCATTTCTAAATTCTTCTTCCTGAACCCACCCAAAAATATTTTTAAAAGACAGAAAAATTAACAGAATTAAAATATATGAGATCCTTGGCATTCATCAGATATCTGAGATTTTTTTAATGGTTTTGATTGATAATAAGGTATAAAAAAGCAAATGGGATTTTTATAGCAATGTGATTAGACAAGTAATTTATAGAAAATAATTTTTCTTAAGAAAGCTCTTTCTGTATTAAATTCCATGCAACCTGGACTGAAAAAAATTTTTAATGAAGCCCAGAAGGAAGGTAGGCACTCTAATACTCATTACTGCTCAAAAGTAGCTTTTGTGTTTATTGTGATCTTTTTTGTCTAGCTTCTTTTTATAGTTTTTATCCCTGGATCTAAATAGATGGGGAGGGGGGAAGGGGAAATTGTGTTATAACTATCTCCATTGTATCCCATTGGAACTCACCAATCCCTGAAAAGCAGTAAAAGATAGGTTTGAACTCACCTAAAAAAAAGTATAAAGATGCTACCCACTCCCACAGAAGTGGGATTATAGTCAAATAATAGCTGGATAGGAAGGCTGCTTATCTACCACATGGACACATTAGGTTTCATAAAGGAAACTCTCAGTACCCTTAACACATTAACTCAGGCTACATAGATAATAAAGAATTATAAAAATCATTCATAGGGTGAAATGCTTTGTACAAATGGAAATATAACAGTTAAGGTGGCAATTAAATTATAAATGAATCTCTGCCAAAGTTCATTCATGTCATTTACTTATACCTTCAGATTTAATTTTTCCCATTATTTTCCTATTAAAAAGGGCACTTTCACAAAAAATTTTTTCAATTCATCTAGAGGTAGATATTTGTATATATAATAAATTCTATTTAATATATTTACAATATATCCCAAATGAACCTATGGGAAAATTATTCAGAAAAAAAAAAGAGCTACCTTATCTCAATTCATACCCTGAAACATTATGACAGAACTCCTGGCTTTTGTCAGAGTACCTGGGTTCAAATTCTGCCTCTGAAATTTACTACCTGTGTGAGTTCACACAAGTCATTTAACCTACCTGAACCTCAGTTTCCTCATCTATAAAATGGGACAAATGGACTTGCTGGACTTTGAGGTCCCTTCTAGTTCTATATCTATGTTTTTCTGATCTTAAAATGACTGTAGGGTGACTTTTGTCTTTGAATCCCCAGTGCCTAGCACAATGCTTTGCATACAGAAGACTCTTGTGCTTGGCACGTGGAATGAGAAGAACTAAGTGAAAGGATGGGTTTCTTTAAGAGGATTATATTCTTGGTCATTCTCAAATGGACTTCCTAGGTTTAGCAGACAGAGAACATATACATCCTAAGTAATCCTATCAGAAGCTCAGGATACAAGAGTATCACTTTATTAAAGACAATAGAATATAACTTCATCTTACACATTCCCATTTTTAGAACTTTGCCATATAAAGAATGGAAAGAGTTGTACTGATTGCTGGTTGACTATACACTTGAAAATTTCTTTTCATTTTATTTCTTCTATTATTAGAACATATGAATTGTGCACATGGAGTCAAATCATGAAGCATAGGAGTTAGGGTCGGAATGACCCTAAAAATTATGTAGTTCAGTCTCCTCATTCTATGGTTAACATGGCTGTTTTTAAAAAAAATTAGTCACACTCTTAGAATTTATATACACAAATGAATGCTTTGTCTTCCAAAGCTAGAGCCTACATACTCTTATTACAACTGTGTCTGTTGCTTAAAATATTTCAGAACCCCTTTTCTAGAATATATCCTGTGTGTATTTGTATCCAGACAATCACTCACATAGTGTTGTGCTTCCTTGGACATAGTAAACTTTGTTGAAAGAATGTTTGGGGGCAGCTAGGTGTCACAATGGATAGAGCACCGGCCCTGGATTCAGGAGGACCTGAGTTCAAATCTAGCCTCAGACCCTTGACACTTAATAGCTGTGTGACCCTGGGCAAATTACTTAACCCCAATTACCTCACACACAAAAAAAGAATGTTTGAAAGAATGATTTACCATCAGATTTCAGAGCACATTCTTTGAGAGGCAGTGGGATTAATGGGAAGAGGATTGGATTTGGAATTAAGAAAGACCTGAATTTAAGTTCCCCGCATAAACCACTTCATCTAAATCTCAGTCTCTTCTATGAAATGGAGATAGTCGTGCCTGTGGTGTGTACCACAAAAGGTTATTATAAAACTTTAATGAGATAGAGTATGTAAAGAGCTATAAGGGGGCAGCAGCTAGGTGGTGCAGTGGATAAAGCACTGGTCTTGGATTCAGGAAAACCTGAGTTCAAATCTGGCCTCACATATTTGACACTATCTGTTTGACCCTGGGCAAGTCACTTAACCCTCACTGTCCTGCAACAAAAACAAAAAACAAAAAAACAAAAAAACAAATAAAGAGCTGTGTATATGGCTATAGTTATTATTCTTTCCAATATCTTTAGGGATTACAAATTTCATTCTTTAACTGTAGATTTAATTCTTGGAAAAAGACAAAAGTCATTCTGAGTCCAATCTGGTGGACACAGTAGATGAGTAATAAAGCCAGGTAATCTGGCCATCCTGATGGCCTGATTTTTTTTAAAAAACCAGTTTGAGGGTGACCTATTGTTAAATCTACCTGACTGAGACATAGTAGCTCATGATTTCCAGGAGTGAAGGTCACTAGTGAATGTCTACATGTACCAGGTCCCATGTCTCATAAAAGCAAGTTCCTGGTGGTTCCCATGTGGGTGCCTCCATTTCAGGTGGTCTGGACATGTGCCAAATCCCTGTTACATCAAAAAATATCTTGAAGAATGGCAACATTCTTGGAATACGTGTATAGCTTCCCAAGAAGACCACTTTGAAAGAGAGATAACTTATTGCATGTACAAATCCTCCTATGTTTGTTTAAAAAGAAGTTGCATTTTTACATATATACTCCATATGTCATTATCTTGCATTTGACCCTGTTCACAGCCCAGAAGAATTTTTATTTTTATTTAAGCAAATTTGAAGTATCTTTTTAAATATTATATCAACATTTTGGGGGGAGGCAGGGCAGTGAGGGTTAAGTGACTTGCCTACGGTCACACAGCTAGTGTCAAGTGTCTGAGACTGAATTTGAACTCAGGTCCTCCTTAATCCAGGGTGAACTGCACCACCCAGCTGCCTTTAGATCAACAATTTTTAAACATTTTTATTTTGAGTTCAAATTTTCTCCCTCCCTCCATCTTTCCTCCAACCAGTAAGAGGGCAAGAAATATAACATCCACTATACATATGAAGTCATGCAATGACTTCTGCAATAGCAATGCAGTATTTCTGCAATAGTCACCTTCTGAGGGAAAAACAAGGAAAATAAAGAGGAAATATGCTTCAATATACAATCTGAAAGCATCAGTTCTCTATCTGGAGGTAGATGGTACTTTTCATCATGAGTCCTTCAGAGTTGCAGTGGATCATTGTATTGATCATAGTTACTAAGTCTTTCACAGCTGATTATCTTTATAATATTGCTATTGCTGTGTACATGTTCTTCTGGTTTTGCTCACTTCACTTAGTAGCAGTTCATATAAGTCTTCCCAGATTGTTAAATATTTTATTTTTCCCAATTGCATGTAAAAATAATTTTTAACATTAATTTTTTTAATTTTGAGTTTCAAATTCTCATCTCTCCCTCCCCTTGCCCCTCTCCAAGATAGTGAGCAATTTGATATAGTTCAACTTATGCAATCATGCAAAACATTTCTATATTAGTCATGTTGTAGAAGAAAACACAGATGCCTCTCCTACCCCAACCCCAAAAAACCATGAAAAAAATAAAGTGAAAGGTAGTATACTTCAATATTCATTAAGATTCCATCAGTTCTTTCTCTGGAAATGGATAGCATTTTCTTCTCATCATGAGTCCTTTGGAATTGTCTTGGATCATTATATTACTGAGAATAGCTAAGTCATTCACAGCTGGTCATTGTAAAACATTGCTGTTCCTGCATAGTGTTCTCCTGGTTCTGCTCACTTCACTCTGCATCAGTTCACGTAAGTTTTTTTTGTTTTATCTGTTTTTGTTTTTTGTGGGACAATGAGGGTTAAGTGACTTGCCCAAGGTCACACAGCTAGTAAGTGTCAAGTATCTGAGGGTAGATTTGAACTCAGGTCCTCCTGAATCCAGGTCTGGTGCTCTATCCACTGTGCCACCTAACTGCCCCCACATAAGTTTTTGCATGTTTTCTTTTTTCTGAAATCATCCTGGTCTTCATTCTTAAAGCACAATATTACTCCATTACAATTATATACCACAACTTGTTCAGCCATTCCCCAAAATGATGGGCATCCCCTCTGTTTCCAATTCTTTGCCACCACAAAGAGTTTCTATAAATATTTTTGTACAAAAAGGTCCTTTTCCCTTTTAAAAAATCTCTTTGGGATACTGACCTAGCAGTGTTATCACTGGCTCAAATGGTATGCACAGTTTTATAGCCCTTTGGGTATAGTTCCAAATTATTCTCCAGAATGGTTGGATTAATTCAGAAATTGACCAATAGTGCATCAATGTCCCAATTTTCCCACCCCCTTCAATATTTGTCATTTTCCATTTCTGTCACATTAGCTAATCTGATAGGTGTGAGGTAGTACCTCAGAGTTGTTTTAAATTGCATTTACCTATAGGGATTTAGAGTATTTTTATATGACTACAGATGATGTTGCTTTCTTTTTCTGAAAACTGCCTACTCATATCCTTTGACCATTTATCAATTGGAGACAAGATTTTGGATTTCAGAAACTTTTTTTTTTTGCGGGGCAATGGGGGTTAAGTGACTTGCCCAGGGTCACACAGCTAGTAAGTGTCAAGTGTCTGAGGCCAGATTTGAACTCAGGAACTCCTGAATCCAGGGCCAGTGCTTTATCCACTGCGCCACCTAGCTGCCCCAGATTTCAGAAACTTTTACTTACATTTATTGTCTTAAGGAAACATGCAAAGGATCATAGATTTAGATGTAGGAATCCCTTATAAGTCAACAAGTCCTGCATTCTCATTTTACAAAAGAGAATAATGAATTTCAGAAAGGACTGGCTTAGAGACTCATAGGGAATCAGAACAAGGATTCCAACTGTAAACCCAGTACATGCTTCTCCTCCATCGTATTATGTGTGTATATTCACATATATGTACATGTGTGTATGTGTGTGTATATATGTACATATACATATACTATGTTTCATCAACATTCTATTTATTATCAAACATTTTTAAATTGTCTTCCTTGATATGTCTTTAGGATGAAGCATGAAATTTTGCAACTGGAATGGATCTTAGAGGTGATTGAATATAAAGCCCTCATTTTATGTTATATTACATTGGACAGATGAGAAAATAACTCAGAGACATTAAGTTACAGGTGTATGGTCAGACAGTCATATCATAGAGTCAAGACTTGAAATCAGGTATCTTGCTTGCTGGTTCAGGGCTCCTTCCACTAATGATAATGATGATGTTAGCTAGCATTTATATAGCTGTTTAAGGATTGCAAAGCACTTTTCAAATACTGTCTGATTTTATCTTCACAGCAACCCTGGAAAGGTAGGTACTATTCAATTTTACAGATGAGGAAACTGAGAGAAATAGAATTTAAGGGATATGTCCAGGTCACATAGCTATAATAAGTGTTTAAGACTAGATTTCAACTTAGGTCTTCCTGATTCTATTCTGTCATGGAGCTCTTTGTTATCCAAGATCCCAATTTGGGGTTAGCACAATAGCAAACAATTCAGAGCAAAACCAGCTACTTTCTTCATGTTGTACTGGTGGAAAAACAAACCACAAAAATCTAGGTTATTATTTTTTTTCCAACTTTTTAGTAGGTTATTTTATTATGTGGTAACAACATAAGAAGAGGGAGGAATTAATCATGTTATCTAGAATGCCATCCCTTGAATTTGGAGAGGAGGCAACTAGGTGGTACAATCATTAGAGCACTGGCCTAAAGTCAGAAAGATCTGAGTTCAAATCCAGCCTCAGACTTTTACTAGCTGTATTACCTTAGGCAAGTCACTTAACCCTCATTGCCTCAATTTATTCATCTGTAAAATGAGCTAGAGAAGGAAATGACAAACCATTCCAGTATCTTTGCCAAGAAATGGGGTCATGAATCATTGGACATGACTGAAATAACTGAACAATAACAACAAAAAAAGGACTTGAAACCTAATGTTTAGATCGATGAAATATTTTAGATAATTTAAGCAAAACACTACTTTTGGCCTATACGTTCAACAAAACCCTTGGGTTTAAGCAAAGTAGATATTTTTCTGGATGTTTCCAAGTCTCATTTTGATTGGATATAGATTGAGGTTAGCCATTAATTGGGCTGAAAGAACTAGGACTTTTACCTCTCTTGTTTCTTTCCTTCACTTATATCAACTACAATCTTGAGCCATACCATACGTAAGCACCCCTACTTAGCAAGCAAATAATAAATAAAGGCTCATAAACTTTTATATCCAGATGCACAAATTATCAAGAAATTTGACCATGATAAATGACTCCATTGGAGAGGCTGTGTCATGGTTTGTTTTGGGTAAGATCTTGATCTGGGTGCTTATCTAGGGCACAGGTGTGACTCACTGGATAGCCACCTTTAATGCCAAATCCATTATGGACTCCTGCTCTCCAAATGTGAACTCGGAAATATTTCACACTCTCTTTACTGCACCTGATTTACTTGCTTGGCTAACATATTGTTTACTTAGATGTGTGCATTGGAAAGAGTGAAGAAGATAACACAATGTTTGCTTAACATAAATGCTCTTCCTGTTTTTTTGATTCTTAATTCTTTGCACTAAGGTCTACACCATTTTTTATTTAACAGCATTATGAAGTTATAACTAATTTTTTCACCTGCTCAGAGAAATAACTCACTGAAGGGACTACAAAAAAACCTTTAGCTCATCTTTACTACCAAATGTCCAGAAATATTTTGAGACCATTTAATATTCGAGTCAATGCTTTTTTCTCTTTCTCTTTTTTTCCTTTTTATTCTTTTGTTTTGTTTTGTTTTGTTTTTTGTGGGGCAATGAGGGTTAAGTGACTTGCCCAGGGTCACACAGCTAGTTATGTGTCAAGTGTCTGAGGCCAGTGCTTTATCCACTGTGCCACCTAGCTGCCCCTCCTTTTTATTCTTATTATAAAGGATGGCTCTTTGGATGTGAGAGGCATTATATTTGGAAATGAGGGCAATGTAAAAACATAAGATAGGAACTTTTAAAATAATTTAATAGGGGGCAGCTCGATGGTGCAGTGGATAGAGCACCGGCCCTGGAGTCAGGAGTACCTGAGTTCAAATCCGGCCTCAGACACTTAACACTTACTAGCTGTGTGACCCTGGGCAAGTCACTTAACCCCAATTGCCTCACTAAAAATAATAATAATAATTTAATAGTAAAATGTTTTGCATGATTACACATATATAACCTATATCGAGTTGCTTACCTTCTCAAGGAAGGGGAAAAGGGAAGAAGGGAGAGAATCTGGAAATCAAAGTTTTAAAAATTGATGTTAAAATGTTTTTACATGCAATTGGGGAAAAATAAAATACTAAATAAAGAAAAGAAAGCGAATATTTTTAAAAGAATTTAATAGTAAACCATTAGTCTTGATTTTTATGATGGAGCCAGTTTTGAAAGAGCCTCTAATTCTTGAGATTGTAAAATCTCTTTTAATAGTTACTGATTATAATGAAGTCATAAATAAGTAATTTCCATGATTTGGCTCAGTGGGGATTGCATATTGCAAATGAAGACTGACCATACCAGATGACCTCAATCATGAATTGATAGCCACAAAACTGCAATAACAGACATTTCTTGGGTCAGTTAAAGGATCACATAATCTAGACATTATGGGAGCATCAAGTTATAGATGGAAAATACCTTAGAGTTCATCTAATCCAACTCCATTACTTTCTAGATGTAGACTTGAGATTCAGAAAGGTTAAGTAATTTTCCCAAGGCCAGAAAGGAAGGAAGGAAACAGGTTTTAATAATAACTGCCTACTATGTGTCAGGTACCATACTAAGGACTTTACAAACACTATCTCATTTGATCTTTGAAACAATTCTGAGAGGTAGGTGTTATTATTATCCCCATTTTATAGTTGAAGACACTGAGCTGACAGAGGTTCAGTGACTTGCTCGGGGTCACATAGCTAGTAAGTGTCTGAGGCTGTATTTGAACATGGGTCTTCCTCAAGATGTAGCTAGCACTCTGTTCATTATAGTGCCACCTAGCTGCCCCCCAAGCTACTACTGCATAGGCAGCAAATGCAGATTTATTGCTTTTAGCCTCCTAGCTTTGGATTTACTCGGTAGGTGGTAGTCTTAGCATACAAAATGTTATCTGTGGGCCATTTTGTTACTTAGGAGACATTCATTAAAAGCTAACCAGAGGGGGCAGCTAGGTGACAGCTAGGTGGCGTGGTGGATAAAACAGTGGCCCTGGATTCAGGAGGACCTGAGTTCAAATTTGGCCTCAGACACTTGACACTTACTGTGTGACCCTGGGCAAGTCATTGCCCCATCAAAAAAAAAAAGCTAACCAGAGAAGATTTTTTTTTGAGGGGCAATGAGGGTTAAGTGACTTGCCCAGGGTCACACAGCTAGTAAGTGTCAAGTGTCTGAAGCTCGATTTAAACTCAGATACTCCTGAATCCAAGGCCAGTGCTTTATCCACTGCGCCACCTAGCTGCCCCCAAAGATTTTTTTAAGTGAGCTTAAAGACATTTTTTAAAAATCATCTCTGTCTGTTAGTCAGAGGATGAAGCTGAATCTTTGTGTGTGCATGTCTGTGTGTGTGCATATGCATATTTATGTACTTATATCATAGCACATACTATTTCATATTATAAATGAAAAGGTACTTTAGTTGATGTGCCTTAAGAATTTAGCATAAAATTTTTGCTTTGGGATGGATCTTAGAAGTCATTTAATATAAGTGCCTCATTTTATAGTTTATGTTACATTTTACAGATGAGAAAACAGCCCAGGGATGTTAAAGACTTGCTATGGAATTCAGTTATCTAGGTTATCTGTGCCAAGAAGTACCATTTTGTAACTTCTACCCAAGGTGGAACTGTCAGTCTAGGATTCCTGTGAAATGTGATATCTCTCTTGCAAAAGAAATCCTTAATCTATCCCAAAACCCAATAGTTTGGGGGAACCCTTTCATCTACCTATGTCCTATAGTGGTGGGTAATGGGATAAAAAAAGTTCCCAGCAGCCACAATGTAGAGTAAGAGCTGCCCCAGGAAGTTAAAATACCATGGAAAATGTTACCCTACCAGATGACCCTGTGAGAACTATAGCCTGTTTTCTTCAGTATTTTCATGTTTTGGTTTTTTTTGTTGTTGTTTGTTTGTTTTGTTTTATTTGAGGCTGTGTTTCTTTCTTAGCCACGCTAGAAGCACAACAGCCATTCATGGGCCCAGTCCTAATAAAGGAATCTTTAACCTTCTCTGTTTTTCTGACCTGACTGGTTCTCTCATCCTTAGGCAGTCTGGTGGTTCTCCATTTCCATGGGCTCACCATATTGGTTATAGATTTATTGCAGAAGGCCTATTGGTTTTAGCCCTATTGTAGTTCAGAACTTTTTTTTTGCAGGGTAATGGGGGTTAAGTGACTTGCCCAGGGTCACACAGCTTGTAAGTGTTAAGTGTCTGATGCCGGATTTGAACTCAAGTCCTCCTGAATCCAGGGCCGGTGCTTTATCCACTGCACCACCTAGCTTCTCCCAGTTCAGAACTCTTGATCTTTACTCAATCCGCCAGCATCATTCTCCCCGAACAACAGAGACTACAATATCTAGGCTTGTTTTAATGTTCCAAAACTATTTTCATGATGTAATTGCCATAGGCTTGTGACCAGCAAATTAAATGACCTGTAAGCCCTTAATGATAGTTGAGTACCATATTTGTTAGGTAAATGTATTTGAATCTTAAATTCACAACTCAAAGTATCAAAATAGAGGGAACATAACGTCAGGTAATTAAAGTGTCACCAACACAGGTGTTTAACATTTAGCAAGTAAGAGCAAGTTAGTTGTCACATATGACTGACAGCTGAAAAACCATTACAAAAAATTATCTGTATGTGAAAAACTGGACCTCTGATGTTTACCATGGAATACCAGGGAAGGCAATGGATTCTAATGGCTATAAAGCAAGTGCCCATTAATGAAATAGTCTTTATTCCCAGCTCTTTCTGATTTAACCATAATCTCTCTTCGTATCTTTCAGTTCTTTGTCTCAGCACCTGTTTTTGCTTATGACAGCATCTCGTACTACAAAATATTTAGCGATAAGGACGGTTACAAACACATTCACTACATCAATGACACTGTGGTACGTTCCTTCCAAGAACTAGCTCCTCAAAGAGCATTCATCTGAGGCTGCTCAAATAACACCGAGATTTACAGAACATAATGTTTGTCTTTTTATAGGAAAATGCGATACAAATTACAAGTGGCAAATGGGAGGCCATAAACATATTCAAAGTAACGCAGGATTCACTGTGAGTATTCTGTATAGCACGATGTGCGGCTTGTGTTTTTCTTGGTGTTAAGACTGAGCTAAAAATGCTACTGCCTGGTTTCTTTTAGTCTATACCCTTCGGGATTGATTCGTTCCTTGTCATAGTTTAGCATTCTATGGGCAGCTACCATGGAGTCTAAAAACCTCAGAGTTGGAAGGGATTTAAGAGGTCAGTAAGACAAGCTCCTCCTCCTCCTGGGGTATGACTCCTCTCAGCTGGAGCTCAGATAACTGGTCATATAATCTCCACTTGAACACTTCCAATGATGGGGAGCTTATTACTTCAAATGGCAGTTTATTCTATATTTAGACAGGTCTAATTGTTTGGAAGTTATTCCTTCCTGAATCAAAATCTGACTCCTTTTAATTTCAATCGATCAACAAGCATTTAAGTAAGTATTAGCCATGATTTCACACATTGAACCTATCTGAAGCCATATAGAAAAAGCTGTAATTTCATTAAGGTAGTTTTAATTAGAGGCTCTTAGATGCATTGGACCTGGAATCTGGAACACCTGAGATCAAATCCAGCCTTAGACACTCACTAGTTGTGTGACCCTGGGTAAGTCACTTAATCTCTATCTGCTTCAATTTCCTCATCTGTAAAATGTAGCTAATTATCACACCTACCTCCCAGGGTTGTTATAAAGATAAAATGAGATAATATTTGTTTAAAAAAAACACTTTGTAAACCTTTAAGAGCTGTATAAATGCTAGCAATTATTATTTTGTTTTGGGTCTTGATCTTTGTTTTTAAGGTCATGTTCACTCCCTGATTTGGAAACACTTCACCAGTGCAGATCAATAATTTACAGTCTTAGAGAATTAGCTGGGACATTGAGAATTTACATAACTTACCCATGCCCACAAGGCTCAATTGAGACAGAGATAGGTTTTGGACCTAGGTCTTTTTGGCACTAAGGCTGGTCCTCTCCATTTTGCTAGGCTGCCTTTAGAAAAGGGAATATTTTAAAAAGAAATATTCAAGAAATATTCTCTTTCAGAAAGAATGTTTGGTAGGTATCATTTCCCTTTTGATACTTTATAATCTGGGCTAATTGGCCATTATTTCTAGTAACTCCTGGTAATATGGAACTTAAATCATGGGGTAGAGAGAACAAACTATTGCAGACCCAAAGAAGAAAATACATTTGTATGACAATTCCTTCTAAGTGCTGCTGGTTTCCAGATGGCCACCCCCTGACTCCAGCTTTCCCTCTATTTCAAGGGTCCATGGCAGGGGCTTTTCTTAGCTGTTATGAGAATGGGTTGTTCTTCAGCATATTCATTCCATTTTCACTGCCATCTACTTCATTTAGGCCTTTCTTACTACCCACATAGATGACCACAAGTTTATTAACTGGTTTTCTTCTCTGATCTCTTCTATATACCATCAACTATGATAAGACATTTCTTTTATGGTGCCTTCATCAAAAAGCTATAATACCTCTTTGTGGTCTATCAAATCAAGTCCATACTCCTAAGTTTGGTATTCAAGGCTCTCCCCAAACCGGCCCTACCTTGCCTATTCAAATATCTTACACTACTCATTCACATATTATCCTGTACTCCAGTCCAAACAGTCTTCTCACTGCTTATATAAGCCATGCCTTGTGCTTTTGCTCAGTCCATTTCCTGCATCTGAAATATTCTCGCTTTTCCTCCCCATATGTCCACATCCTAGTAATTGTTCAAGTCCAAATTCAAGCCTCACCTCTGCCATCAAGTCTTTCTCTGAGATTCTAACCCACATAGAGCTCTTCCTTCTTTACACTCCTGTACTGCTTATCTGTCCCCTGCAATTGAAGAAGTGATTTGTCTAGGGTCACATTGCTGGGAAGTGTCTGAAATCAGATCTTCCTGACTTCAGGCCTAGCGCTGGGCCACCTCACACTTTGATGGTTCAATAAACACTTCAGAATATTTAAAAGTTTCAGCAGCATCATTATGATATCAATATAACCATATAATTGTACCATATAGGAGCAGAGTTTAAAGAAGATTTTGGTTCATAGAAAACCAAATAAAAATCTGCTTGTACTATGCTATCACTTGCATTACTCTGTACTATTAAAACTTTTTAATATATTCACAGGTTCTATTCTAGTAATGAATTTGAAGACTACCCTGGGAGAAGGAATATTTACAGGTAAAATCTGCTTGATTCTTTTTATTACATACATCCATAGATGTTTGAATAAATCTATGCCAAAAAAGCAGGACAACAAACAATAATTTAAAGGGCAATATGACAAAAAATAATAGATAAGTAACAAGAAAAAATAAACAAGTGTTGGGTGGAGCCATATCATCATAGGGAGAAAAAAATAAAAATAATTCAGCTCAAAATGGTACATTTTCAAAAATAAATAATCTTCAATCAATTAAAAAGTATATTCTGTGCCAAAATGTGCCAAGCAGTGTACTAAGCATTGGGGATAGAGAAATAAAAGTGCCCCTGTTTTCTTTCTTTTTTTTTAGTCAGGCAATTGGGGTTAAGTGACTTGCCCAGGGTCACACAGCTAGTAAGTGTTAAGTGTCTGAGGTCAGATTTGAACTCTGGTACTCCTGACTCCAGGGCCGGTGCTCTATCCACTGCACCACCTAGCTGCCCCAGTGCCCCTATTTTCTAATAGTCTTTGTTGATAATGGAAGAGACAATAATTACACATATAATTATATAAAAATAATGAATTATGGCTCTTGCTTAATCATTGATCCTGTCCCCTCTCTTGGACCTACAGCAGTCAGTGCATGTTTAGAGGGTCCAGAGACAGTCTACAGGGTATGTATATGTTGGGGGCGGGAGAGGGTAGGGAAAGGTAGGTAAGAGTAGGCAAATATTTTTGCAGGGCCCCGTCTATATATAATTTTTTTGTGTGGGGGGTGGGGCAATGAGGGTCAAGCGACTTGCCCAAGGTTGCACAGGCAGTAAGTGTCAAGTGTCTGAGGCCAGATCTGAACTCAGGTACTCCTGAATCCAGGACCAGCGCTCCACCCACTGCACCACCCAGCTGCCCCTGTATATAAATTTGATTTTAAAACGTATTGCAGGGGGCAACTAGGTGGCACAGTGGATAAAATACTGGCCCTGAGTTCAGAAAGACCTGAGTTCAAATCTGTCCTCAAACATTTGTCACTTACTAGCTCTGTGTGATCCTGGGCAAGTCACTTAACCCTCATTGCCCCACCAAAAAAAAAAAAAGTATTGCAAAATTAAAGGCCCTACATTAGGCATATTGATTTACTGATACATATTTAAAATAGGCTGAAAAGAGACATTTCCATATTTGTTTCTTGTCCAATCAATGCACATCTAAATGTTTCTTCAAAGTATCCAGGATTTGGGGCAGCTAAGTGGTACAGGGGATAAAGCATCAGCCCTGGATTCAAGAGGACCTGAGTTCAAATCCAACCTCAGATACTTGACATTTACTAGTTGTGTGACCCTGGGCAAGTCACTTAACCCTCATAGCCCCACAGAAAAAAAAAAGTGTCCAGGATTCAAGGTGCTCTGAGGGGGTGCAGCTCAGTCTTAGCCCTGTGAGAGTTGGTATAATTGACTGTTCTTTGGTCTCAGATCTGTCTCCATGGGTGGACAGGGCTCCCACTTTCAATGTGTAGATCCTAGGGTTAGTGTCATTAGGTATGTAGCTCTACGAGGGGTTCAGGGGCCACTCCCACTACCCACCTACTCTTTTAGCATTGAGGGGGTTTGGATCCCTAATCTGGAGAGCCTCTTATCTTGTTCAGTGTCCCAGAAAGATAGTGGAAGTCAATGAGGTCCCTGGAGGCTCCAGTGGTACCCCACTATGGTCAAGGGTATAGCCTATTCCCCAGTCAGCGGTTGGAAAGGTCTCTGCATAACCAAAGGCCAAAGTCATCAGGTCTTGGAGAAGCTGCTCCTGCTACCCTCCAAAGTCCACTGGGACAAGAGCCCTTCTTGCCAGAGCTTAAAGATATCATTGCCCATTACATGGAGCTAACTTTGGGGGAGGAATAAGGAGAATAAAAGAGAAGATACATCACAAATAAGTCATTATCTGAGCCAAGACACCCCACAGTGAGTGGTGGGAAGCAGAGTAAGGGAGCAAGGGCAGAATCTTCTGATAATTTTCTAATTTTACAGCCTGCCTAGGGCTCTTCTAATCCCACTACCTCATTTTCTGTAGGTTTCTATGCACAAATATAGAACAAGCAAGAATAGCTTTGAACTGATCCTTAAATTGTCTGAGGAGGAGGGATGACAGTCCTTAACTGGTCAACACCCTGAACAGAACAAAAGACCTAAGATCATGGAGAGAGTCACTTCCCTCCCATAAAAGGGATGTCAACTGTCAAAAGGCTTCTGAATACCTGGGTTTGAATCCAATTTCTGATGCTTGCCTATGTGATCATAGACAAAACGTTTCACTTTCCAGGACCTCAGTTCCTTCATATGAAGGAGTTGTTACTAGATGGCCTATGCGTTCCCTTCTAGCTCTCAGTCTATAATCCCATGATCATCAAGGTTTATACTGGTCCAGATACAAATCAGGCTATAGAAAAAAATGTATTGTTTAGAAATTACTAAAAGCCATATTGGCAGTAGAAAATGGAGTGGGTTTGGTGTCTTGATATTTAAATTAGGTGCTTTACATGATGCAATACATTTGGATAAAAACAATTGAAAAACTTTAGTTTCATGTTATTTTAATTTCCTCCTAGAATTAGCATTGGAAGCTATCCTCCAAGGAAACAGTGCCTCACTTGTGTTCTAAGGAAAGAAAGATGCCAATACTATTCAGCAAGTTTCAGCAACTTCGCTAAGTACTATTCACTTATGTGCTATGGTATGTAAAATAACTGGCAAAGCCAAGGGGATTGACCCTGTGTGAAAAGAGTTTTCTGATGGAATGGGTACTGGATTTGGGTTACCCAATGAAGGACTCTAAGCTACTTCCTTACAAGCCTCTAGATGGGTTTTTAACTGATCTTGAAACAAAATGCTTCGGTAACTGTATTTTGATATAATTGGTTTCCTTTGTAATCTTCTTTATTTTATGTATGTAAAATTATGATTCTAAGAAGATGTTCTTAGGCTTCACTAGACTGCCATAGGAGACCATGACCCAGAACAGGTTAAGAACTGCTCTAGAACAGACATCTTTCTTGGATTGTTCTGATTCCAGATTGCCCAAACATGAAAGATAAAACTGTGACCTTGGAAGTTCTGAGAAACCTTCTAGTCTTATATGTATGTGTATATGTTTATTTTAACTGGACCTATAAGAGATTACTTGTCTGGATTCCCAATAGGGAAACTATTCCCTTCAACCAAACAAGCCACAGAAAATCGATGGCATAGGCTGTGTCTACATGATATAAATATTTTCTTGACATATAGCATCTTCTGGCCTGCAATATTTTATTCACACATCACTAATAGCCAGTTTGACAAGCAAAGAAACACATCAGAAAACCCATAAAGAGATTCCCTGAGAAGTTAGATGCTACATGGTTTGAAAAGCAGATAGGAAATTCACATGACACAACAAGCTTCAAGTGAATTCCCAAACTGACTGCTGGGGATTCTTTAACCCTCCAATTGCTTCTCCTTGCATTGATCTATAGTAGGTCTCTTTGAGTTGACCTACAAGTTCCCAAGGACTATGAGGGATGGCATAGTAGATAGAGCACCGAGTCTAGAATCAGGAAGACTGAGTCCAAATTCAGTATCTGACACTTACTAGCTTGTGACTCTGAGCAAGTCGTCTAACCTCTGTTTGCCTCAGTTTCCTCAATTGTAAAATAGGAATAATAATATCACCTATCTCCCAGGATTGTTGTAAGGCTCAAATGAGATAATTGTGTAAAGTGCTTACATACTAGCTGACACACAGTAGGCATTATATAAATGCTTACTGCCTTCTCCCTCTTCCCTTAATAAGGAAACCAAAGAGTAGAACAAGGTGTTTCTCCTGGACATCTGAAAATGGAACCACAGGCTTGCTTGAGAATCTTGGGTTTGCTTTAGTTCCCAGGGTCAATCCATCAGCAAATTTCTATTAAGTGCCTACTATGAGTCAGGTAAGGTGCTAGGTGCTTGGGGGACAAGTATAAATCATAAAATAATCCCTACTAGTATGGTAAAAGACAAATACATATAAAAATATATGCAGCATAAATATAGAGGGAATAAATACAAACATAGACAATACAATTAAATATAAGGGAGTTAGGGAGGGAAGACACTAGCAGTTGAGGAGTATATAGAAGATACTGCTTGAGATGCATCTCAATGGAAGATGTGAGGCAGAAATGAGAAAGACAGGCATGTGAGATGGCCAGTGCAAAGACAGAGATAGAAGGTGGAAGGTTGTGTATGAGAAGCTGAGGCCAATATCCCTGGATCATACGGTATGGGATGAAGACACTACTAACCTACAATGGGCCTCCTCCTAGTCAGTTAAGCCAGAGAAGAGTTGCATACTGTAAATTTAAAGACCATTTTGACTACATGAGAGTAAATAAAAATTCTGCCTCAAAATATTCCCTTCAGTATGACAGAATATGCCAATTTGCATGAAACATTTTCACGAAATAATTGTTTTTTTAAAGTATTTTGGACATTAGACCCAGCTATTCAAAACCATGTCCAATATACTGTGATCTCTCAAGACATACCTTATTTATCTATCCCACCTTATATCTAACATCCTGAAAGAAATGCCTCCTTTTTATGATATTTAGTAAGAGAGGGCAGTGGTCCAGAGTGCTGGACTTGGTGTTAGAAAAGCCTGAGTTCAAATCCCACCTAATAGGACCATGGGCAAGTCATCCTAAATTTATTGATCCTCAATTTCCTCATCTGTAGGATTTTTAGAAAGATCAAATTAGATAAGGTATAAATAAGTGCTCTATAAACTGTAAACTCTTTACATCTTAGCTGTTATAATTCACAGACTCATAGAATTTTAGAGCTATAAGGAATGTTGGATATCATCGAGTCCCACTCCCTCATTTTAAAGATAAGGAAAATTAGTCCAACACAAGTGAACTGACTTACTCACAGTCACTCAACTAGTTAGCGACAGATTGGATTGGATTGGAATCCTAGTCTCGTGACTCCCAGGATAATTATCTTTCCATTTATACCATGTTTGAAAAACATTAGAAAATGGAACATCTAGCTATATCTACACATATATAACACATTTTCATATTACTCCTTTTTTAGTTCACCTTCATATTTATCATTTCTTGTCATGAGAAAACCCTTGTGATGTAGGTAAGGCAAGTATGATTAATTACCTTTTTATATAGATAAGAAAACTTCAGCACAAGGCCACGTAGCAAGTTAGTAACAAAGCCAGGACTAGAACCCAGCGGTCCTAGCTCAGTGCTCTTACCACTACCCACGCTTCCTGTTCAGTATGGTAATTTTATATTTGGCAAAAAAAATGAACCATGTGGAAAGCACCACCTCATCTGGTGTTTTTGCAAATACAGTAAAGTGATTCACTGTGCCAGTGCAGGAAAAACCCATATAGGACTGGAAGTAGATCTAAGAATCATTAAACCTGTAACTTTTACCTGTTCACAAAGATCAGTAAAAGAAATCTAAGTTGAAGGATCCAAGCATGTTGGCAAATCACACTAATAATTAGTTCCAACTATTAGGGCAGGTGGGTGGCACATTGGATAGAGCTTTGGACCTGGAGTCAGAATGACCAGAGTTCAAATATATTCTTAGACCCTTAATAACTGTGTGATCCTGGAGAAGTCACTTAACCCCCTTCAGCCTCAGTTTCCTCATCTGTAAAGTGGAGCTAATATTCACACCCACCTACATCCAAAATTTGTTGTGAGGATAGAATGAGATAACATTAAGTGCTTTTTTTTTTTTGGTAGGGCAATGAGGGTTAAATGACTTGCTCAGGGTCACACAGCTAGTAAGTGTCAAGCGTCTGAGGCCGGATTTGAACTCAGGTATTCCTGAATCTAGGACCAGTGCTTTATCCACTGTGCCACCTAGCTACCCTGATAAAAATGCTTTACATCCTTAAAGTGCTAAATAAATGCTAGCTATTGTCATTATTATTATTATTATTATTATTATCATTATTATTATTTCTGCCATTGGACTGCAAGCTCCCTTAAAGCAGAGACTGTTTTTTTTTTTTATCTTTCTTTGTATCTAGCCCTTAGCACAATAGTAGGCACTTAATAAATGCTACTTGACTGCCTTACTGACCGATAAGAATTAGACACTAACAGCACAAGAACATTCTAAAGAGGGAGCTGCTTCAAGAACTGTGAGTGGAAAAACAGTGCCTTTGTGGCTATGCCTACAGAGATGGAGTCTGTCGGGAGAAGGTGCTATACTGTTTACTAGGTTCTGATCTTTTTACTAATAAGCCACTTAGGGGGGCATCTAGGTGGTGCAGTAGATAAAGCACCGGCCCTGGATTCAGGAGGACCTGAGTTCAAATACGGCCTCAGACACTTGACACTTTCTAGCTGCATGGCCCTGGGCACGTCACTTAACCCTCATTCCCGCCCCCCCCCCAACAAAAAAATAAAAATAAAAACAAAAAAACTAATAATCCACTTACCCTCTCTTTCAGCTTTCTATTTCTCATCTGTAAAGTAGCCTTTGCTTAATAGGGTTGTTCAGGGTTAGTAATAGCTATTGCCTCACAAGGTTGCTGAGAGGGTCACAAGAGATAATCTAAAGATATCTCAAATTGCTATATAAATGTCAACTGTTCTTATGCCCTGCTCCACCCCTCCCAGATTATCAATGGCCTAAAGGACTCTGGAAGAACTTAAGATACTGGTGACATAATTCCATGCTCATGGGTTTTGTGAAGTCTTGCCCCAGTCTTGTAACTTTGAGGTATAATGTTATGCTAATTGCCACAACCCACAGAAATCATACAGAATGAAAATGATAGGCTAGGTTCTAGGAGTTCATGCTTATTTCTTCCTCCCCTAACTGACAAGAAAAAACAACAATCTATTCCAGTTTATCATTTTTAAGAGGGAGAAGGTCTTAAATACACTAAGAAAATCCTATTTATTTCATAGATATCTCCTCCATCCATCCCAAATAGAATTATATTGGCATTTAACCCATGCCCATCTGAAAATATTTATCCAATTAATGTGTTACTCACATAGTATTTTATTGTACAATAAATGAAGGTGGGATATCATTGACCTATTAACATTTATATATCAAAAATGAATTGCTAAATTCTATACATAGTTATTTTCAAATTGACAATCTAGTTTGAAGAATTATAACCTCAATCTGAAAAGTGTATATATTTGAGTGGGAAAATTTCAGATTCCTTTCTGAATTTTATCTTTACATTGAAGAAAAAAAGATGATGAGCTGGACTCACAGAAATTAACCAACTAGGCAGAGAAGCAAGTGTTCCAGAATGAAAATCCATCCCGAGCACTGTTGCGAAGATTATTCAATGTTAGCGTCACCACATAAAAACCATTCATCTTAACCAATATGATATGACACCTTCCCAGAAGCCCATTTGACATTTTTACTTCTGGGGTCACCTCAATAACAGCACCTTAACTCTTAAGGAGTACTCTTGGGAAGTGCATGAAAAGCCACTTTTCTCTCAATCTTATTCTTTGATGGAGCTCTGATCTCATGTGTTGCTTAAATGTATTTTTAAAGGTGATGTTTACTTCTCTGCAGGACAAAAAATAACTGCAAAATGAAAAGATGCCTGCAATCCTGAGACCAACCAAAGTTATTGTCAAATGTCAAAATTTTTGTTTAAAATCGAGCAATTCTTTAAATACAAATCATGTCTTTGTTCTGATTCTGCATATAGGCCCTGGAGTTCCTATTTCCACTCTGTATGATGGCCACACTGATCAAGGTACTTTATTTTACATGTTATATTATGTTATTTACCTTAAGCCTATAGTAGACATATCCCATTGCAAAATGCTACAGTCTAACTTTTTTTTAAATTAAGCACCAATTAAGTGCCAAACACTGTGCTATGGACTGGAAGAGAGTCAAAGTTTAGATAAAATACAATTCCTGGATTCCTAAAAGTTATAACCTGGTTAAAGGATAAGATACAAACCCAGATTAACTATAACATACAGTGATACTTGAACAGTGAAATACAGTTACAAACAAAGTCCTATGAAAGGTCCACGGGGAAAGGATGCCACAGATGAGAGAATCAGGGAAAGTATCATGATGGAGATAGCATTTGAACTGGGCTTTAAAAGCTGAGTAGGAATAAATTCATGAAGGAAAGACAGCGTCAACAACTGGGGAACAATCACTGCTTGAATAAATGCAGAGACAGGAAAATTCAGGGTGTGTTCAGGAGGCAACAAGTCATCTAGTTAGGCCAGACTACAGAGTGCATAAGGAGAAGGAGTCTAAGATAAGACTGAGTAAGATAGTAACAGATTATTAAGGAATTTATATTTCAAATAAAAGAGTTTGAAGTTGTAAAAAATAGGAAACAGAGAGCCTTCAAGATTTTTGAGCAGGGGAGTGATATGACTAGATTGGTGCACAAAGATTAGCCTGGCAGCATTATGAAGGGTGGATTGGGGTAGGGGAGGAGAACAGAATTAGGCATGTTTGTTAGGAAGTTACTGTACTAGTGCCCTTATATAGTCAATCACAGACTGTGGTGTAATAGAAAAAAAAGTACTAGATGTGGAGGTAAGAAGGTCTGGGTTCATATTCCATTTCTGCTACTTACTGCCTTTGTCAATTTGCAAGTCCCTTAGATATATGTAAAATAAGAGATTGAAATGGGTGGTCTCTAAAGTCCCTTGTAGCTCTTAAAATCTATGATCCTATGGAAATAAAATGGTATTCACATGGTGACCGTGGAAAGAAAGAGGAAGAGGATGGATGTGAGAGATAGTGAGGTACAATTAAGAGGACTTCGTGGCTGATGATATAGGAGATGTGAGGGAGAGAGGAGGGAAAGAAAAAACTGAGGTCAGAGCATAAGAATCTAGGTGAACCCTGGTACTACAGAGAGAAATGACCAAGTCAGAAAGAGGAGCAGGCTTAGGGGAAAGAATGAAAGAAGTACTATTAACTAAGAACTTACCATGTGCCAGGCACCATACTAAAGTCTGAGGATACAAATGCAAAACCCAAAAAAACCCTGCCCTCAAGGAGCTTATATTTTAGTAGGGAGAAACCACACACATAAAGTGGCTGTGTCTTTGAAGGATAAAGAAGAATGGTTCAAAGGTTCTAAGGTTGAAACTGATTTGCTAAGTTAGTCCATTAATCAGTAAGGATTTATTAAGTGCTTACTACTTCCAGACACTGTGTATCTGCAGAGCACACACAGGTCTGAAGAAGATATTGGTTTGGATTTGAGGTGCTGGTGGGACATTCAGGTAACTATATAAAGAAGATATCCAGGAATTCTGGAATGTAGAAAACAGACCAATACAGAGTATCCTAAAAATCTTCATACATAAAACTGCATTAAAGGAATACCCCCGTCCCAATATAGATTCAGGAGTCATTTGCCTAGAGGTGGTACCTGAAGATATAGGAATGAATGACTGAATGACATTGGCGAAGGAAAACATATAGAAAGTGAAGAGAAGAGGTCCAAGGACTCCTTGTGGGGAACACTCACCTCAGGTGAGGAAAAAGAAAGAGAAACTAGAGAATTAATACAGTATGTTTCCTCCGAAGCCAAGGGATGAGCTAATTATAAAATAGAAAGGGGGGAGGGACAGTTTCAGATGCTGCAAAGAAGTCAAGTGGGTGAAAGTTATTGAAATAAAGCCCTATAGAATCAGGAAGGCCTGAATTCAAATCCTGTCTCTGACTGTTACTTGCTTGTGTAATCATAAACAAATGACTTAATTTCTCTGGGTTGTAGTTTGCTTGTCTACAGAATAACATTGGACTTAATGCCTTCAGAGTTCCCTTTTAGCATTAAATCTAGAATCCTGTGATCTGGAGATTAATTACTTTTGAGGGAGTAGTTTTAGGAGAACGGTAGAGGTGTAAGCCAGATTTTAGGGGGACAGGGAGAAGAGGGTCAAGAAATAGCAGTATCAGGTACAATTTAGTTCATAGCATAGTGCCTGGCATATAGCAGTGGGCTTCCTAAATGCTTATTAAATTAAATCAAATGCCAAATAATGTCATTTGTCAAGGTTTACCAGACTGAAATGTTGCTTGAATAAATGCAGAGATTAGGACAATTCAGGGTGTGTTCAGGAGACAACAAGTCATCTAGTTAGGCCAGATTACAGAGTGCATGGGGAGAAAAAATCATAGTGACAGATTATTAAAGGACTTAAATTTCAAACAAAAGGGTTTGAAATTTTTAAAAATAGGAAACAGAGAGCCTTCAAGAACCTTTTATTACATAGCTCATGATTACACAAATTTTGAAACACTATAATCCCAATTATTTCCTCTGAAATATAATAAAAGCATAGCATAACAAAGTTAGATAATGTGACCAGTTCGTCAGTCAATAAACCTTTATTAACTGCCTACTATATCCCAGGCACTTTGTTAAATGCTGTGCTAAGCCCCAAAGTATGGACCCCAATCCTAGTATCAATCAAATTAAGGAGTTCCACTGTATGTTCCTTAAAGTTGTTCACAGCTATCATGAGTGTTCTTACTTCCCACAAAGGAAGCCTCATCTGGTTGGCATCCCTACAGAACCCATACTAGACCATAGAAATTAAAAGTAAAATTGGAATTGACTCTAACACAAAATATATTCAATAGTAGGTAAGGGTGTCTAATAGGGACATTTGTGTTTATTTACTTTTTACTTAGGACAGACACATATGTAAGATACATGCACATCCTTGTTTTGTACTTGTCTTCTCTAATTGAATGGGAGAAGGGATTATTTCATCCTTTGTCTTTGTATGCCCAGTGCCTGGAAGATATTTCTTGATTGATTGAAAAGAAATCAAAATTATAGTTTCCCAGGGGGCATACTCTCTGGAACTTACCTATGAAAGTATATGCCAAGAAAAAAAAAGAGAGAAGAAAACAAATGAGGACTTACAACCATTCTCATCTTCAAGGTTGTATTATTAGGCTTATACCAGATACGAAGGGAACTGAACTCCGGTGTTCTTCTCTACAGGAAAACAAAGAGAATTTACCTTTTCCATTTTATTAAATGCAAGAATGAACTTCAAAGCTGGCTTGAAGTATTTACTTTAAACTATAAATGTTCCATAATGCCTCAGTTATGATTTTCGTGGCATCATTTACTAAGCTGTACTGCATAAACCAAAGAGTTTAGGACTTATTTTGAAGTCTAACCAGTGATTCAAAATTTCACATATGTGCAGTGTGGGTTAGAGCATAAATATAGGTGTCTGCGTATCATTTTCTTGTTTGTTTTTGAGGCCAAAGTTGTAGAGATTATCATTCTTTTCAACATCCCATATGCCTTCTGTACCCAGTATGCCTTTTGAGCCAATGGCAACTCCATGTACAGAAGTCATGTTGAGGGGAATGAGAATTTAGAACTTGTGTGTTAAAATTGTGAATTCACACTCCTCTCTAGGTTATATAGCCCATTCTCAAATAATAACTTTTGGAATCACACTGATGTCATTTTCTTGGTTGGTTTAACTAACTCTGAAGTTTAAAATCCAGAAGTTTAATTATTTTTAAATTACCCACAATTCTACCTCCAAATCTTAAGTTTATTTCAAATATCTCAATGGATTTTTGTGCAAACCACCCCTACAATATTCGCATTTGGGGTAAGATTACGTATTGCATGTTTAAGCCAAAGAGGGCTATTTTATCAGAATGTTTGAAGTATACGAAAACTGAGGGCTATAATGGAAGCCTTTTGGCAAACTTAGATATAGTTGCAAATACTCCTCCGGTTCTTAATCCTCAAAGGGAATTTTAAAAAAAGAAACAGCACAAAAACAAAAGCCTACAGGATGTTCTTCTCTTGTGTCAATTGCCATTTTCCATGAGTCATCCAGACCCCCATTTAGAAAATGTGGCTAACTCTGCATAAACAGCTTCCCTAGAAAGCCTAGTTCAGAAGGGGCCATCTATTGCTGGGTACCCATGTATGTATTCCAACAACTTTGCAGGCCTGCAATAGGTCAATGGATTTATTCTGTTTCAAAGTTCAAAAGAGTGAAAGATAAATGATCTCTAGTGGAACAAGTGCCTCTTTTTTAGATTCTTTAAGCTCAAAGACAGAAAGGAAGTCTGTAGCAATTTTTGCCAAGAAATAGAACTTGCAAGAAAGATGTCTTTAGAGAAACATCTTGCAGATGGAAGTTAGCTCTACTTAAATATTTTAACATCAAATTTTCAAGGTTCTTTGATTTCACCAATGTGGCTACTCCTCTCACTGGGTCAGACAGAACCGGTATGGGCCTTAGATAGCTTAATGAATAGCTATGGCTGGAAAAATCCATCCCCTGGCAAATATTCTAATGATGAAGATGCCTATTTGACACTTGGATAGGTTGGGACAGACAACCACATCTGCTGCTTGGCTTATACTTGAAGCCTTTCCTGCTTAGTAAGACTTGCCAGAATCTCCACTCTACTTGGATAACTACTGAGAGCCAAGGGTGACTTCTACCCACAAAGACTGAGTAAAGTATAAAATCCACAAAAGCAATAGTGTGATACTAAGCACATAATAGATGCTTGTTGACTGACTGACTAACTGTTAAATCTTGTGGTAAGCACATAGCAGATCTTTTTAAGTTCCTGAAGTTTAACATCCAGGATCATTTGATTTCCAGTACCTTTTTTAAAGTGGACAGAAGGAGAAAATACAGTCAGTTCATGTCCTTAGGATGCCAGACAAACAGGTGGAAATGCGCACTCCCCACACCCCACCAAAAAGAAAAAAGTCCAAAAAAACAGTACAGTTTGTCCTTCCCCACCTGAAATGTACATAAATGAATACGAGTCTATTTTGGAATAGTTGGGCAGGTGCAGAGATCTGAGTTCTTCAGCATTGTCTTGTCATCATGCAAGTCCTCAAGCACTTTCAGTTCTTAGCATACTGTAAATCCAAAGAGTGGGCCTGGATTCAAGGAAAGGGAATTGTTTTCTTCATGGATAAAGTTAGTCATAATTAACATTTTTATTTTTTTCCCAAAGAAATTAAAATACTTGAAGAAAATAAGGATTTAGAGACGGCTCTGCAAGATATCCAAATGCCCAAAGAGGAAATTAAGAAACTTGAAGTGGATGGAATTAGTAAGACCTTTAAAAATGATAATGTACATATTCACCTCTATTGTTTGTGCGGTCATCACTTGCTTTTTTTATTTTAGCTGTGATAGAAGATATGCACAGTTGGAATACACAGTACACTTTGTGAAATCACTGTTGTGACAACCTTTATAGATTACTAATGATCTTAAAGCATCAGTGAATTGAATTAAATGGAATTCAATATTTAAGTTAAAAATTAATAGTACAGAGACACCTCCCTGGTACTCTCCCTGTGGTCAGCACAGTATTTCAATAAAACTTGGGAAACTAAAAAAAAAAAAAATTAATAGTACATTCTTCTAGGGGCAGCTAGGTGGCGCAGTGGATAAAGCACCAGCCCTGGAGTCAGGAGTACGGGAGTTCAAACCGGCCTCAGACACTTAACACTTACTAGCTGTGTGACCCTAGGCAAGTCACTTAACCCCAATTGCCTCACAAAAAAAACCAACAACAACAACAAAAAATAGTACATTCTTCTATAGTCCCAACTTTCTGTTACTACTTTTTTTAAATCCCTAATTTTAATTTTACTTGATATGACCTGAGAGTACTCATTAATTCCAGTGTCCTATATTAAGGAGCTAGTGGATAGAGTGAGTGCTAGACCTGCTGGCAAGAAGACCTGGGTTCAGAGCCCACTTCCAACACTCTACTACCTGTGTGACTGGTCACTTAACCTCTGTCTGCTTCAGTTTTCTTACCTGTGAAATGGGGATAATAATAGCATCTAACTCCCAGAGTTGTTCTAAGGATAAAATGAGATAATGTGTAGCACTTTGCAGATCATAAAGCAATAAATAAATGTTGGCTATTATTATAACTTGTTATCATAAAAATGTCTTGAGTAATTTGTAAAGAAGCTTTTTGTCTTTTTTTCAGCTTTGTGGTACAAGATGCTTCTTCCTCCTCAATTTGACAGATCAAAGAAGTATCCTCTACTAATTCAGGTGTATGTAGCACTTTATTTTGTTAGACAAATTTCAGTATTGAACATGTTTTCATTGAAGACTTTCATTTAATGAAAAATTAGTAAAGTTCTCTCTTCTTGTTAGCTGTTTGTGTTCATCTTGTTTTCAGAGATTTACCTTGATTCTCCTACAGATGAGAGCAAATAAGGGACTCTATGTGTGATTTTATTGATACAGGGAACTTCAAAGCGAGGAAATATCCTATAATAATGCAGATCTGCACTTTTTCTTCAATATATAGTTTTTAGAGGTTTCTAGAACATTTAGAGGTTAAGTAACTTTGCAAAAGGGGAGTTAGGTAGTATAGTGGAGAGAGTGCCGCATCTAGCGTCAGGAAGATTCATTTTCATCAGTTCAAATCTGGCCTCAGACACTTACTAGCTGTGTAACCCTGGGCAAATCATTTAACCCTGTTTTCTCATTTATAAATCTGGAAAATGAGCTGGAGAAGGAAAGGGCAAAAAAAAAACAACAAATGGGGTCACAAAGAGTGAGATACGATTGAAACAACACAACAACTTTCCCAAGGTTATATAGCTGACTAAGATGTGTCGCAATCAAGACTTGAACCTAACTCTTCCTGGCTTTCCAACCACTACCTTACATTGCCCCTACAGATAAAGTATATCTTTTTTTTAAAATGAATGGGATAGTGTTTGTAATTTTTAGATTGAATTGTTTCTGTTTCCACCGTTGAACCATCCTAATGTAACAACCTGCTGGGTAGATCACACTACCTTAACTATAAAAAGTTTCCTCTGAAAGTATTAGGAGCAATCATATCAGTCTTTTTGAATGGTATACTTTGAGAAGCAGTGTTTTCTAATGTAAAAAGCACTGGGTCTGAAATCAGATGGGTTCTAATCCTGGTTTCAAATCCTGATTTGCCAATTGCTACCTTTGTGAAACCAGTCAAGGACCTTTGTCTCTTTGTGTTCATAAGTCTATAAAATGAAAGGATTGGGCTAGACAACCTCTTGGGTGCCTTTCATATATAAATCTTATGAAATTATTAAACTGTGGAGACTAGAAATGGATGACATCCAACAGAATCATACATACTCCAAATTACTGCTGACCTGTACACAGTGTCCTTAAGACACCATATATTTTTAAATGCATATTTTAGAAAGAAACAGATGGTAAAAAGATACTTCTAAAACTGTATTTTTCTCCTGACATGCTAACCCCATAGGCTTCTACAATTCTTTTTTGGAGAGTGTTGTGTGCTCAAAGGGTTTCCATTTTTGAGCAAAAGTGTGGTCTTTATTTTAATTGTTTCATTTCTAATATAATTTTACTTTTATCATCTCTAGTGCTATTATATTTTTGTTATAAAAAATCATACTGTGTGATAGACATTATAGGAAGTAGATTTCAGTGATAGAAATGAAAGTCAGTAGAAAAAATTAATCTTACCTTTTTATTTAGGTATGGTGGTCCCTGCAGTCAGAGTGTAAGACCCTTATTTGCAGTTAGCTGGATAACATACCTTGCAAGTAAAGAAGACATCGTCATTGCCTTGGTGGATGGACGAGGAACAGCTTTTCAAGGTGACAAATTGCTGCATGCAGTGTATCGGAAGCTGGGAGTTTATGAAGTTGAGGATCAAATATCTGCTGTAAAGTGAGTGCTTTGCCATATGTCTATTAGTAGAGGCTTGATAAGTGTTATTTGCTGATTTTCGTTGCCTCTTTTTGGCCTTCCTGATACGCATTTTTCTAACTCAGCCTGGGCCTGCCACTCACTTTAAAGATGATGAACATTTCTTGCTCGAGATTAGAAAAAAAGATTCCAGGGAAGATAACCAATAAGCACATAACATTTGTTTTATATTGGTGGAAGGACAATGATATCCATCCTACTCTGATGGAAGCAATCTTGTAGATTTCCTATAGTTTGTTAAAGTGATCTCATGAATGACGGAACTGTCATCATTATAACGTCTATTTATAACTATAAAGATGGTCCACAGGAAACCAGAACATCTGATTTCTTTTCAGTCATTTCTAATTCCATGAGAGATAGAAGATAGATATATAGATAGATGGATGGATGGATGTATGGATGTAGAAATTGAGGCTCAAAGTTTTGCCACACTAAAGACTTTTAAAATGGTTTATTGTTGTTGTTAAACCAGTTATCTCTAGGGAATACCATGGCCTTAAAAATATTTTCTGAACCTCTATCTTTGTTTTCAGAAAGCATATTTTCAGAAAACACATATCATTGAAGAGTTAATCTTGGAAAGATAGATGGAGTTTTTAAAATATGCTTCAGAATCTAGTGTTTTCATCCAGACTCATTCCCAAATATAACTTTTGGCTCCTGTATTTTGTCAGAAATATTAAGAAAATAATCATTAGAAACATTATTCAGAAGCACCATGTATAAATATGCATTTATCTCTAGTTTCTGAGTTAATGTCACTGATTCATGTATCGGTAAATATTATTTAAAAAGTCCATTTTTGTATCATTCTCAGTGCCCAGCACAGAGCATTTTACATAGTCCGTGATCAAGGGATATTTTTTGAAAAATAAGAAATTATAACTCACAAAGCTAAGCTAATTTCAATCTTGGTCATATAAATCATACATGGGTGTTACAGCAGAAGACCAATAGCAATTCTATAGCAAGGAAGAGCAATTAAATTTTCTCAAATGAGATAATATATGCACGCTGCCTTGCAAACCTTAAAATTCTTTATAAATGTTAAATATTATTATATCATTATCATGATCATTAGTATTATTATTATCACAGTCAATATTTCATAGTAGATAGATAACCTCAAAGCCAGGAAGACGTATGTTCTAGCCTCACCGCTAACATACTGGCTGTGGTACCTTAGGTAGATCACTTATCTTTTAAGGGTTCTAGGCAATTCTCTAAGACTATAAGATGCAGAAAAGGTACGAACCTCCACCAACTGAGAGTTATATATAGGCAATGGAAATCACAGGTCCTGTCTCCATCTTTATTATTATTCAGTAATATTTTTCATTAGTTTACATTGGCTTGCTAAGAATTTTTAAGTTGTCATTATCATTTTCTTTTTTGCAGTCATGTCTGACTCTTCATGACTTCATTTGGGGTTTTCTTGCAAAGATACTAGAGTGGTTTGCCATTTCCATCTCCAGCTTATTTTACAGATGAGGAAACTAAGGCAAACAGTATTATTAGTTGTTTAGGGTCATACAGCTAGTACATATCTGAGGCCAGATTTTAATTCAGGTCTTTCCGACTCCAGGTCCAGTGATCTATCCACTATACCTCTAAAACAACTCCTTTTAAGTTAGAAGTCCTTAAAGTCATTAATGGCTGCCAGCAAAGGAAAAGCAAAATGCGTGTGTGTGTGTGTGTGTGTGTGTGTGTGTGTGTGTGTGTATTCCACACAAATTGCATTTGATAGGAATAACCTGGGATTAGAAAACATTACACCTATGTCTTAAGTATATTTAAAAAAGAAAAAAATTATCCTTAATATTAAAAAGTATAGAAGATCCTGATTCATTCATTTGTATTTATTCAGCCCTGTTGTGGAAATGAACTTTAACAAATATTCATGTTCACATAAATGATATTCCTCACATAATAAAGATTTTCTTGAATGATAAATGGAAAACTGGTTGGTAAATTAAGTACAGCCAATGCCTGGATACAATACTGAATCCCATTAGATATACCTGGACCTCACCACCTCAGATTCCTTAGATAATCTAAACTTTCATGGCAGTATTTTCCAGCTCTGAAGGCTTACTTTTAATAAGACTATTAACAGTATTAACAATGTTATAACCTTTATTCTATGGTGCATTGTGTGCTTTTTTGTCATTGTGGTTCACATTTTTGTATTCTATCATGCAATGGAAACCAACTTTTGGTTTACAAGTTCCAAATGTCTTGTAATCCTGAGGATTACATTAAAATACAAGGATGAACATTATGTCTCATTTGTAATTCAATAGGATCTTTCCCAAGGTTGGTAGAGCTAAAAACTTACTTGTTTTGGCAGTGTTCCTAGTATTTAAAAAAAAGAAAGGAAAAAAGAAAGAAACACACTCAACCACATGAACAAAATAAACCACATACAAAAAACTTCTTTGAACCATAGGTCATTCCACATTTTGTTTTTTATATATATTTACTTACAACTACAAGTGCAACATGCAAATTGAAGGAGAATGAGTTCTCTGGATGTTGCTCAAGGAATCCTTTGCATCTTCTTGTGTTCCTTGGTTAGTGTGGGCATTAAATGTGAACTCTATGGACCGGTCTTGGTGAAATGTGTTATCTCTGATCAATGGAAGAGCATAGGGTCACAGACCTAGATTTGACAGGGACCATAGAGACTATCCAACCTCCTTCATTTTTAGTATCAAAACCAGTAAAGCACAAATCTCATTGGTTACCATAACAACACCAATTAAGTATTGGGATTCATATACAGATGAGAGTAAGCCTGTCGGCTTAGTTATTGCATATCATTGCTTTCCTCAGTCTTATTGATCCAGAGTCTACAGAAGGCTTAATATCATTCATTACATCTATTCTTTCATTCCTTCATTCAATCACTCAATACATCAACACATTTTTATTAAGTTCTTACTATGTGCAAAGGCATTGTGTTAAGTACTACTGACATAAAGAAAAAGAACAAAAACAACAGTTTGAAAGTAGAAGATAGTGTGACATTGAACTGATTCCCCAAGGGGTTGAAATTTAGGAAGGTAGGGGAAGCTAGGTGGTGCAGTGGATAAAGCACCGGCCCTGGAGTCAGGAAGACCTGAGTTCAAATCCGGTCTCAGACACTTAACACTTACTAGCTGTGTGACCCTGGGCAAGTCACTTAACCCCAATTGCCTCACTAAAAAAAAAAAAAAAGAAAGAAATTTAGGAAGGGAGGAATATGTAGCCAGAGCAAGAGTGATTGCCTTGGACAGTTTTGAGGGAGATCACAGGCAAGAAGAAGAGTAGGTGTGAGAGGAATAAGTCATAAGAGAAATGGAAAGATAAAAGATTATAATTGAGTACAGGCAATTCAGAGATCTTAAACACTAAAGTGGAACATTTATGTGTGATGACCAGATAAAGGGTCATCCTATGAGTAGCTGAGGTGGAGTGGAGGAAAAGGTCATGGAGATTAATATGTTGAACCACCATATTTGAGAGACCTGTATGTTGAATGCCATTAAAATGAGGGCAGGAGTTGGGTTCCATTTGTTCATTAGTTCATTGTAAAGGTTTGTGCTTGGCACAGAGAGGGTCCCTGCTCTCAGGGAGTTTACAGTTTCACAGAAGAGATAAGAACTTTATATAATGAATAAATCCAGGAATTGTTTCCCAGGAGCTATTAGATTAGCCTCTTTTCATGAGCACTCAAAAGACTAAGAAGTGGAGGAACTTTATTAGCTACTGTGAGCATATAGGCAACAGTAGAGACTGCAGGATAACCCTGTGCTGTCTTTGCTGGAAAGCTATTGTCCTACAGAGGTGAAAGGTAAACCAGGGAATGTGATACCTTGAGAAGAAAAGAAAAATAAAAAGGATAGAATTATGATGATAATCCTGGGAAGGATTCAAACCACAGTGTCTCCCAGAGGAGTGTTTGGGAATCAGATACCAAGTTGCTCATAGTTAGCCAAGGATTAGAATCCCTCCATTGTCTCCCCCATAAATCGCCCAAAGAATAGAATTTGTCCTGCTGAATCTTATGCAAAATGAGATATGAGCCATAAAATTCTCACTATTCTAATAGAAGAAAAAAATTACGTCTGGCAACAATAAATATTCCTTTGCATCCCCTCCCCCCCAAAAAACAAACAAAACAGGGTGGGAGGTGGTTGGCAGGAATAGAATGATGGAAGCTAACATCCATCTGCTTCAGGACTTTTCATCAGAACCCTGAGATTTGTAATTGGTCTAGCCCTGAGCAAGATATGTTTCACAGGGGCAGCAAGGTGGCACAGTGGATAGAGAACCAGCCTTGGATTCAGGAGGGCCTGAGTTCAAATCCAACCTCAGACACTTGACACTTACTAGCTGTGTGACTCTGGGCAAGTCATTTAACCCCAATCGCCTCACCAAAAAAAAAAAAAAAAAAAAAAAGATATGTTTTACAATCTTCAAGTTAGCAGAGCGACATAATGGGTATGGCTTCTTTGGCTTTCAATATCCAAATATAATTCATAACTTTAAAAATTTATCTGAATAAATAATACGGTTACTAGAAGTTATATATTAATGATAAGGGGGAGGGGGTGAGGTGATATGGTGAGGAGGCTGGGGGGGGGGGGCGAGGAAGGAGAAAGAGAGGCAGGGAGTACCTGAATCTGAAATTAAAGTCCAGTGTACTCTAAATGTAGAAGCTAGGCGGTACAGTGAATAGAGCACTAGTCCTGGAATTAGGAAAACTCATCTTCCTGAGTTCAACTCTGTCCTCAGACACGTACAAGCTGTGTGACCCTGGGCAAGTCACTTAATCCTCTTTGCCTCAGTTCCACATCTGCAAGATGAGCTGAAGAAGGAAATGGCAAACCAAGTGGTATCTTTGCTAAGAAAACCCCAAAATGGGGTCACAAAGAATCTGAAATCCACTGAAATAACTGAACAGCCATATACCCTAAATAATAAATTCTATAGGTCAACTTCCTAATGAATGTTTTAAAACAGATCATATATTTTTTTCAGATATTTTATGTCAGTGAAGAGACTTCCCCCCCCCAGGGTAACATATTAATTCATTACTTGAATCCTTTTTTTTTTCAAACTTAATGGTATTTTTTCCAGTTACATGTAAAGATAGTTTTCAACATTTGTTTTTATAACATTGAGTTCCAAATTTTTCTCCCTCCTTCCCTTCCCTCCTCTCTCCCCAAGACAAAAAGAAATCTGATATAGGTTATATATGTACAATCCACATTAAACATATTTCCTCATTAGTCATATTGTGAAAGAAGAATCAGAACAAAAGGGAAAAACCTCAAAAAAGGGGAAAAATAGTAATGGTATGATTCAATCCGCATTCAGATTCCACAGTTCTTTTTTCTGGATGTGGAGAGCTTTTTCCATCATGAGTCCTGTGGAATTATCTTGGATCATTGTATTTCTGAGATGAGCTAAGTCTATCATAGTTTATCATCACACAATATTGCTGTTACTGTCATTACTTGAATCCTTATCCATTTTCATTTTAACATGAATGCATTAAAGAGGCAGAAATAAAGCACTGTGTAAGGTTGGTATATGTATAAACCAGGTCTAGCTTAGATGGACTATAAAGCATGTGATGAGTAGAAATGTGTATAAAATAAAGACCTCAGAGGTCATCTAGTCCAAACCCCTTCATTTTACATGAGAAAACTGATGCCCGAAAATGTTAAATGATTTGCCCGATGTCACAGTGGTAGTAACATTTGAACCCAGGTCCTCTGACTCCAGTCAGTATTCTTTCTACTATTATATGCTACCTCACTAAGCTGGAAAAGAAAGGTGCCACCAGATTGTAAATGCTCTTAATTTTTATGTAGCAACATTACTATGTAGAAAATAGGGAGCCATTGAAGATTGATGAGCAGTAAAATAACATGACTACATCAACACATAAGGAAGATTAGTCCAACAGTGACATAAAGGATATATTGGAGGGCAGAGAGGGTGAAGTTGGGCAGATCCATTAAGAGGACATAGCCCCAGTGGGTTGTAATTATAGCCTGTATCACAGTCTTAAAGTGGCAACAAAGGGGAACAGAGGGATATAAAAGATATTAGAAAGAATAGAAAGAACTCGGTGACCAATTAAATATCATAAATGGAGAAAGAAAAATCAAAGATTATTCCAAGATTTCAAACACAGGAAACTAGATGAATATTGGGGTCATTATCAGAATTAATAAAATCAAAAGGAGAAATAATAATAATAAATGTTAATAATAAATAACAATTAGTATTTATATAATACCACTTTCAGATTCATAAAGCACTTTACAAATATTATTTCACTTGATCCTCACAACCATCCTGGGAAACAAGAATTATCATCCCCATTTCACATATGACACAACCAAAGCAAGAAAAGTTTAAGTGATTTGCCTATGGTCACATAGCTAACAAGTGAGGCTAGATTTGAACTCAGGTCTTCCTGACTCCAGGTCCAACACTCTATCCCCTATGGCGTCTATCTGTACTTGAAAGTTTAAGGAAAAGTGCATTCTTATATAGTTCCCATTTTAAAAGTTGAATCCAGGGGCAACCAAGAACCAGGTAAAACATACTCTTAAAATTATCAATGAAGGGGGCAGCTAGATGGCGCAGTGGTTAAAGCACCAGCCCTGGATTCAGGAGTACCTGAGTTCAAATCCGGCCTCAGACACCTGACACTTACTAGCTGTGTGACCCTGGGCAAGTCACTTAACCCCCATTGCCTGCAAAAAAAAAAAAAAGTAAAAAAAAAATTATCAATGAATTTCACTAAGCTAAACATTGATATTTTTACTATCTTTTTCCAGTCCTTAACTACAATTTATCCTCTATATATCTTGTTTGTAAATAATTATTTTCATGTTGTCTTCTCCACCAGACCTCTGAGTTCCCTGAGAGCAAGGACTGACTATAGAATTTCTTTGTATCCTAAGTGCTTATTATATGTACTGGTCTATACATATTATGAGCCGGTATATATATACTGTTATATACACTTGGTATTTATACCAGTATCTGATTCAAAGTAGGTACTAACAAATGCTTGTTAATGGACTGACATAAGACAAGCATAATATTTCCATTACCTTCATCATCTTGAGGATGTAATAAATATATGTAATCTAAATCAATATCTATCCTGAAGTTCTTTAGGATTCAGGGATGGAAGAGCAAAGCCAAAATGTCAGTAAGTAAAGAAAGTGAGCATTTGGACAAAAAAAAATCAGATTGGACAGAAGCCTAATAAGAATTCCTAGAAAAACTAAAGAAAGAGGTTTGTTTTTTAAAAGCAAAAAAAAATTTTAATCAAATAAGAGCAGTGGAGGAAAAATGGGAGAAGAAATAAGGGTAATGCAAGAAAATTATGAAAAGAGAATTAACAGTAAAAGAGGCACAAGAAAATAATGAAGAAAATAACTACTTAAAAATCAGAATTGGATGAATGGAAAGAGGTACAAAAGCACACTGAAGAAAATATTTCCTTAAAAGTCAAAGCTATTGCCTCCGTGAGACATCAAGAAACAATAAAGCAAAGTCAAAAGAATGAAAAGATAGAAGAAAATGTGAACTATCTCATAGGAAAAACGACTGACCTGGGAAATAGTTTGAGGAGATATAATCTAAGAATAATTAGACTACCTGAAATTCATGATTAAAAAAAGACCCTAGACATTTTATTTCAAAAAATTATAGGGGCAGCTAGGTGGCACAGTAGATAGAGCACCGGCCCTGGAGTCAGGAGGACCTGAGTTCAAATCCAGCCTCAGACACTTAACACTTACTAGCTGTGTGACCCTGGGCAAGTCACTTAACCCTAACTGCCTCGCCAAAAAAAAAAAAGAAAGAAAGAAAGAAAAAGAAAAGAAAAGAAATTATATAGGAAAATTTCTCAGATATCTTAGAACCAGAGGACAAATTAGAAATTGAAAGAATTCACTGAACACCTCCTAAAAGATTTTCCAAAATGATAATTCTTAGGAATATTATAACCAAATTCTAGAGTTTCAAGGTCAAGGAGAAAATATTTAAAGCAATCAAAAGGAAACCATTAAAATACTGTGGAGCTACAATCAGAATTATATAAGATTATTTTATCTAGTACTATAAAGAAGTGGTGGGGGGGGCAACTAGGTGGTGCAGTGGATAAAGCACTGGCCCTGGATTCAGGAGGACCTGAGTTCAAATATGGCCTCAGACACTTGACACTAGCTGTGTGACCCCGGGCAAGTCACTTAACCCCCATTGCCCTGCAAACAAAAAAAAGAAGACGTAGGGGGCTTAGAATATGATATTCCAAAAGGCAAAAGAGCTAGGATTACAACCAAGAATAACCAACTCAACAAAAGTGAGTATAATCCTACAGGGGGGAAATAGATATTTAATGAACGAGAAGACTTCTGAGTATTCCTGATAAAAAATAGAAAATCTGACATTCAAACACAAGACTCAAAAGAAGCATGAAAAGGGATATGAGTTTTTCCCTGAGGATTTCTTTTGCTGCATCCCAGAAATGTTGCTTTATATTCATGACTTACCATCTGGACTACTACAGTAGTCTCCTAATAATCCCTGTGAAGATTGGTCTTTAGTTAGCCCCTAGCTGACAAATGTGACTCCATGTTTGACCACTCATTGACCCACCTATGCACTGAAAAAATCCTATTTAGTCAAAAGCTAGGTTAAGCCAATTTCATTTAGGCAGGGTCTTCAAGGTTGTCCTGATCATAATTAGTTTAGCAAAATTTTCTAATCAAAATGTCCTTGTGGTTAATAACCCAGAGGGTGGGGTGTGTGTGAAGAGTTGAGGTGGTAGGGGAGGAAAGGTATTACCATACATACTTGCCCATCAATTTGAAGGACTGGGGAATGATACTCTGCCTGAGCTGTGATCCTTGAACACTTGTATTTTTCTTAGTACCTCACCCACAATCTCCTCACAACTCCCTGCCTCAAGTTTCTAACTATTCATGTCTATCCTCCACACAGCTGTCAAAATGATTTTCCTAAAGCGTAGGTCTAATCATGTCATCCCCGCCCCCCCCCCCGCCCCAACCTCACATGCAATACTTTCCAATGGCTACTTCTAGTATCAAATATAAACTCTTCTGTTTGGAATTTTTAAAAAATAATTCAGAAATGTATTTTATTAAGCTTAATGCTTTTAGATTATGTAATCACCCTTTGACTTATTTTTATTACAATAAGTGTTCTCATTTAATTTCCTTGTTAACTATTACATGATCATTTCCTGTTCGAGTCATCCTTTTCAGGACAAAACAAGGAAGGGGACCATTAAGAATTCCCTCTGTTCCCAGGTGACATCTGTTATTTGCTTTTTCTCATCCATCCAAGGCAGTCTCATAGATAGCTTCTGGATAATCATAAAGCCATAAATTGCATTTTGTATCTTAGAAGTGGCCATCAAGCATCAGAGGCAAAAAAAATTTAAGATACTGAATTTTTTCCACTCCATCAAGGGCATTTAATATCTTCCACTTTAATATAGAATCTGGCCCAAGCTGTGGAGGAATGGTTAATATAAGGATCCATTTACTGCCTGTTTTCTCTGCTTTCCTTGTGACATCATTTGCATGGACACTGATGCTTTATTTCTCCCTCCAAAATCCTCAGTTGCACCTAGAGCTCCAGGTGACAGCTGTGGCTAACAGTACCTCATCCTGTTTGCTTATGCATAGAGATTATGGCAGCTTTGCTTAGATAACTGTGCCAGTCATCCACACCTTTGGAACCTACACACTGTGAGCATTAGAGTCAAAAGAGAATGTGTCTGAAATCCTTTTAAGAAACTCAGGGAGTCAACAAATCACAATTACTCACCCCTATGCCCAGATGGCAGTGAACAAAAACCTGAACGGCATGAATAAAGAACATTTTATGGCTCCATCTACATTACCTCTGTCTTTTTGCCTATTTCTGTTGGAATATGGACACTGTGCCATTGCTTTTCTGCAGGTTCATTCTGGTACTGCATCTGTTTCTTGGGAATTTTCTCAAATTTCTCCCTAACCAGCACTGAATTAAACCACAGTTGGTGTAGACCACATGCCATCACTAGGTACTTGGCAATTCTGCAATGAGGTCCTTTTAAATATGCCTAAGATCCACTCCTTTCGTGTTTGTTTCTTGACATTGACCAATAAATCCAATGAATGTCTTCTCAGAATAATGTTTTTAAATGCATAAAATAAAACGCACAGGATTATGAAGGAAATCCTTATATTGAAATTATATTGAATTACAAATTATATTGAAATACACGGATATTTAGGGGGCCTAAAATTCTTTTGCCCTTTGTAGAAAGTGAAGCTAATATCCCTGTCATCATATGTAAACTTGTCATTAGGGTCAATGAGTTTTAAAAAAGAAAAAGTTGACCTTTTAAAAATTATTTAACTCTTGAATAAATATAATTCATAATAAGCATAGTGTGTATATATTTTAACATGTGTTTCCTTTACTTTAGAAAATTCATAGAAATGGGTTTCATTGATGAAAAGAGAATAGCCATATGGGGTTGGGTAAGTTGTTTTGTATATTTCTATGCCTGATAGTCAATGTAACTATAATTATTTTCTAACATGTTTTGTATGGTTACCTTGATACTATTTTCTACCATCAAGTAAAGTGAAAATTTAGTGACGTTATTTGTTTGATCAATCTATCAATAAGAATTTATTAAGTGCCCATGTGCCAGGCATTGTGCCAGGTGCTAGAAATACAAACACAACAGTGAAACAGTCCTAAAGGAGCTTACATACTATTAGAAGAGACATATTTTGGTATATAAAACAATGACACAAAATCAAAACAAGGTGATAGAGGTTGGGGGTACTTAAAGCTGAGGGAATCAGGAGAGGTTTTATGCAAAAGGTAGCTCTTGAGAGGAGTCTTTAAAGAAACCAAGAATTGCAAGAGGTAGAAATGAGGTGGCATACATTCCAAGCATGGAGGGCATGGCAAGGAGATGAATGATGGAGTGTCCAGTTTGAGGAATAAGAAGAAAACCAGCTTGACTACATTGTAGGATGTAAAAAGGGGATGCAAGATGAAGTAATATGTCATAAGGGTGGAAAGGCATATTAGGAACAAGTCGTGAAGGTCTTTAAATGCCAAAGAGAGGAGATTTTTGCTCCTAGAGACAGTAGGGAGCCCCTGGAATTTATTGAGTAGGGGAGTGATATGGTAAGAACTTCCTTTTAGGAAAATCACTTTGGCAGCTCTGTGGAGGATGGATTGACTTGGGGACAGTCAAGTTAGATCATTTAGACCCCTCCCCTTTTTTCCTAATGAATTTCTTTCTTGTAAATTGTCTCTCTCCACTGATAAAATTAACTAATAATTCCACTACTTAAATTAACTGCCCATTACCAGATGTCTTCTACATTTTAGGGAACATTGGACAAGATTATAAAAATTGTGAAGACTGAGAAGATTTAAGTTTCTTTTCTTTTTAAATTTTAGACATCTCTCTTTTGGTGTGTCTATCTTTTTTCACTATTCACTCATGCTTCACTAACCCTCTGGTATTTTGGCATGTGGACTTTTAAAATGTAACCTCCTTAGTATACAGCCCAGTCCAGTCACATCCTGGCTTTTTCATATTTTCTTTGGCAAGCAAATTCCTTCACCAGACATAATTTCCATTTGTGTGGAAAAGAGAGGAGTAAGAAGCATTTAATTTCCTATTGTAGGTCATAGAGATAGTTTTTAACATTTGAAGAACAGTTTCAAGTATGAAAAAAATGCCCACTGACTGAAGTAGTGGCATCCTGTGTTAGGCACAGCTGGCGAGGTAATAAGAATTGATGGGAAATATTGGTGTATTCTTCGGTTTTCTGATTATAAATTATTCTAATTACCGTTCAAGAAAGTTTCCAATTTTCTTTCCCTTTCAGCTGGACTTGTACTCTGACCAGCGAATGGCTGTTACTTTATAGCTATTTGCTCTGCTTGCTTTTCTTGGCTGTCTTTTCTGTAAGGGGCCCCTATGATGTGGAGTGAGTGAAATCAAGCCTAAAACAGTTTGCAGAATTCATCTCTACCCTTAAGAGAGTGGCCAAACCACTCATATTGTGAATGAAGGGAAGGTTATCTCCTGAAACTGGCTAGTTGGTACCTCTTAAAATAGGAGAGTGTGAACTACCTAGACCAAGTGGAATGTGGTAATAAATGAAGTGTCCCAGTGAAGTATTTCAGAAATGAATTTCCTTATTGTGTATCCATGTTGAAATCCCCAAAGTAAATGATCTCAGCACCCAAATATTAGGAGTAACAATTATATGAAGTCATAGTCATTTTCCTTTGGTTGAGCTTTTAATCCTGGTTTTAAAATAATAATAATAATAGCAAACATTTTTGCTAAACTACAAACTCTATTTCCTCTTTACCTTATCTTTCTCAAGGTAAATAGGGCTCTTGGAGGGTGGCTATGGTTTAGGGTTCACTCTTTTGTACAAGTAACTCCCGTCACCTAAAATATCACCATTATAGGTCCATCCTCTATGCCAATGTACAAAAAATCCTTGGAAGAAATAATATATTAAACTCAAATGACTTAAATGTGTGTGTCTGTGTCTGTGTATATATGTGCATATATGTACAAATACATATGCATATAAGAATTTATCCCTCTATAATTTTTCTCCTGACCTCTAGTCTCTCCTCACCAACTGCCTATTAGACATTCACAACTGGATGTGCCTTGGGCCTCTCAAACTCAAATATGTCCAAAACACAACTGATTATCTTTCCCCTCAAGCACATCCCTCTTCAAAACTTCCCTGTTTCTGGCAAGGGAATTTCCATCCTTCTGGTCATCCAGTCTTGCAGCTTCCACTCCTCTCTGTCTCTCTGTCTCTCTGTCTCTCTGTCTCTCTGTCTCTCTCTCTCTCTCCCCCCCATATATCCAGACAGTTGCCAAATCTTGCCAATCCTATTCCCACAACATCTCTCACATGTGTTCCCTTCTTTCCAGTCACATAATCACCAACCTCCTTGCACCAACACTAGCTGATCTTCCTAATTCAAGTCTTCCCCAAGTCTTCCCCATCTCTGATTTCTCTTCCATACAGTTCCCAAAGCAATATTCTTAAAGTATGTCTGACCCTGTCAGTCCCTGACTAAATAAGCTACTGTAGATCCCTATTAATGCCGGTATAAAATATATACTCCTTTGTTTGGAATTGAAAGCCCTTTATACCTTGGATCCAACCTGCCTTTCCAGGCTTATTACACATTACTGCCCTCCATGCATTCTGTGGTCCACCTGAAAGGTCCTCTTTATCATTCCTCACATACAACATCTATTTCCCATCTCCATGCCTTTGCTCAGCGACTGCATTCCCTCCCTGCCTCTGCCTCTTAGAATACTTCGTTTCCTTTAAAGTTCAGCTCAAATGCTGCCTTCTATATGAGGTCTCTCCAGATCCCCTAGACGGCTGCTGCCTCCCACAAATATTGCATTGTATTCATCTTTTACATACTTTTAAATGTGCATAATGGTTCTCCTGATAGAGTGTATGCCCCTTCTTTCATTCTGGTCTCTGTACCTCCAGTACAGTTCCTGGCACAATGCATGTGCTTCATAAACTCTTGTTGATTAATTAACTGATTGAAAACACGATATCAGTTCCTGATTGATTCATGAGACGCATTTCCAAGCCAGACAGGAGCCAAGCCCTAAGCAGGAAGGAGATGAAGGAAAGGGAAAATATAGAGACATGTCTGGGTGGGCAGCCAAAATATAGCATAAATTCTGAGTGATGAGTAATGAAGTAAGAGGTGAGAGGGAACCAAGACAGATGATGCCTTGGGCCAGTTCTGCCAGAGAAGTTAATGGTTTTCCAGATCCTTTCAAGGAGCATGAAACAGAACATTCATCCAGCAGTCATTTTATCTCCTCAGGGACCTGAGCCAAAGACAGACACATCCAGCGCACAAGATACTTACTCTCGGGGCAGCTAGGTGGTGCAGTGGATAGAGCACCGGCCCTGGAGTCAGGAGTACCTGAGTTCAAATCTGGCCTCAGACACTTAACACTTACTAGCTGTGTGACCCTGGGCAAGTCACTTAACCCCAAATGCCTCACTAAAAAAAAAAAAAAAAGATACTTACTCTCACTCAGGTGTTATCCCTAGACTTCAGTATCACAGAGGAAAGTGTGTTTCCATGACTCCTAGATTCTATATACTAACTAATGTAGGGGCCAAGCCTTTATAAAGTAACTGTTTCCCTCAGCTCTAGATCTGTTTCTATATAGACATACATGATTACCTAGGCAATTTGGTCTTTAAGAAAAATTAATCCAAACACTACCTTTTCCTCAACTACCTAAACCAATGAGAAAATAAGATTTTATTGCAAAGGGTGAACAGTATTTGCTTTGCCCTAGGTTATTGGTACTAGCAGGTAAGGGTTATGGGAAAAGGTCATACCTACTTCCTGTGGTGTTTTTCACTGGTTGACTCTTGTTCCTGGAATGCGTTCTATCCTGACTTTGGCCTTTTAGCTTCCCTGGCTTTGTTCAAGGCTCAGATCAAATTCCACCTTCTTCAGGAAGCCTTTCACAGTCTCTCTCCCTCCTTCCTCCCAGAACTTCCCCTCTAAGAATACTTTTCACTTATGCCCTATGTATTTATTATATGTAAAGTTCTTCATGTTGCCTCTCCATTAGAACACAAGCTTATTGAGAGCAGGGGTTGTGGTTTTGCCCTTTTTTGTACCCCCTGTGCATAGCACAGTAATTGGCACATAGTAAACATTTTATTGTTTTGTTTTGTTTTGTTTTGGCGAAGCAATGGGGGTTAAATGACTTGCCCAGGGTCACACAGCTAGTGTCAAGTGTCTGAGGCCAGATTTGAACTCAGGTACTCCTGAATCCAGGGCTGGTGCTTTATCCACTGCACCACCTAGCTGCCCCTCATAGTAAACATTTTAAAAATGTTTAGTGGCTGATGGATCAACTGACTCTCACCACACTTGGCCTCAGTCTTCAAGGGGAGTAATATGCATCCCCACCTTTTCACACTTTTTGGCCTTAACATATAAAATGTCATGTGTCCATTGAATGTCAGAACCAGAAGGAACCTTAGCGGTCATCTTAACCCAACCCCATCAATTTCACAGTAATAATTTTTCAAAGTTAACATTTAAATAGTATTTTAATGTTTTGTAATGCCTCCTGCATTTATTTTCTCATTTGGTACACACAACAGCACTGTGAGCTCCTCAGAACCAGATCCCTTTCTACTATTCTGGCATTTTTACACCTTGCAGGCCTCTATTCTGTGATCTAGTACCTCTGGCCTCCTTGTAGCTCCTTCAACGCTACTCCATCTCCCAGCTCTGGGCATTTTCACTGGTTGTTCATCATGCCTGGAACTCTCTCCTTCATCATCCCACTTCCTGGCTTTCTTCAGTCTCAATTAATGTCTCACCTTCTGCAAGAAGGCATTTCTACTTGATCTTATTGCCTTCCCTCTGAGATTACTTACAATTTATTCTGCATATATTTTGTTTGTAGATAGTTTTTTTACATGTGTTAGCCCCTATTAGCCCATGAACTCCTTAAAAGAATTTATATTTGTATTCTATGTGCGTGACAACTAGAAATTGCTTTAAAAATGTTTCTTTGGGTTGACTTACTCATTATCAGTGTCAAAAAAAAAAGGATTCGAATTCAGGTCTGCTTGACTTCAAGTTCAGCCCTCTATCTGTTTTCCTACATAATTTATAGAGGAGAAAATGCAGAAATAAGAAGGGCAAATGATTGGCTCAATGTCACACAGCTAGAAAGGGACAGAGCTAGGGTTCTAGCTTCAGGCCTTTTCCGATTGCTATGAGCTGTCCACTTTTCCATTAAATTTAGTGTATTTGTTGATTACTTAATATGGACCCAGCACTGTATTTCATGTTGTTTGCTTAGTACATTGGAGAATGGAATCAGTTAGATAGGTGAGGTACAAGTGTAGGTTCTGTCTAAATTAGTGGACTTAGAATGTCAAGTTATGGCTTTATGTAGTTAATATAAGGAAGCCTGTCTGGTCAGGTTGTGTTGAATAAGCAGCAGTTCAAAAGATGGGTTCCTTTCTCTTCCAGTAGCTGAAGTCAATTCAGATCAATAGAGATCATCAGCAGTGAAAATGGAGGTTATACAAGAGAGATTCTGCGTCTTTGCATTTTTAAGCTTATTAGAAAAAAAGATTCCAGCACACTTATCATAGCTAGTTTGTTGCTGTTGTTGTTCAGTTGCTTAGTTGTATCTGACTCTATGTGAATGCATGGACTTTTTCCATGGGGTTTTCTTGGCAAAAATACTAGAATAGTTTGCTATTTCCTTCTCCAGTGTCTCCCTTTTTTACAGATGAAGAACTGAGCCAAATAGGGGTTTAAGTGACTTACCCAGGGTCACATACCTAGTGAGTGTCTAAAGCCAGAAATTAACTCAGATCTTACTGACTCCAAGCCTGGTGCTCTGCCCTCTGTACTACTCACCTGCCCCAATGTCATGGTTATACCAAGCCACAAATAGCATTGGACACATGAATTTTTTTGCTTCAGGGTGTTAACATTGGTGGTAGAGGGGTCTTGTGCTTCCTTCCTAATAGCACCACAAGCCCTCATAGACCTCTAAAAACATAGACTATACAAGTCCCCCTGCCACTACCATAATTTGAATTCCATTGCTTTGGCACTTCTCTCCCAGAGCTGCACCCCCCTGCCCCAAACACTTCCAAGCATGGTCTCTCTGAGGAACTGAGTGTCCCTTCTTGGGCCACCATCCCCTTTCTCTGGTCCTTCCCCGATTTTTGGTAGAACCTACAGTCTGGTTACCCTCTGGACAATCACCTAACCTTCTCCCCAACCAAGTATGCTCCAGAGCAGGCTATGTTTGCATAAAGTATTTTGTAAATCCCAACATGATTTCCTATGTAAATGAAACTATGTTTTAAATTATACTTTAAACAAAATGGCAATATGCCTCCAAGTGCAAAGGACAGCATTCTAGACTTCTCATTTCAGCTCTGCTAAGTGGGTTCTTTCTCACCTCCGGTATCCACTCTGCCTGGGAGGCACACCCACATGTCAGAGCATAAAAAGTCATCTCTACTTGCCGAATTACTTGTCCAAACTGGGTGAGATTTAAAATGTGCATCCATGGTCATTCTGTCTCTCTTAGAATTTTGACTTTTGTTTCTATATGCTGAAGATATTTAATTCACCTTAGGTTAAATCAGGAAATTTCATCTAAAATCAGTTTGATCATTCACATAGAGAGAGGGTCGATAAATTATTCCAGAAGATTCTGACCTGAAAGGCTGAAATAAATGACATTATGAGTATCATTCCATTACTTTGCAATCTCTGGTTAGTTTATACAGAAGTGAAGTGAGGTGGTACACTATTTCTCTTTGGGAAGTATGAACTATTTCAATAAAATCAAGAACAATAATGAAGATTCTAGAAGGCCCTTTGTGCAAAGAACCCAAGCTCATTCTACTGTCATTAGAAGCTAAAATTAAGAGTGAAATAGCTTCAGTTCCCAAAATAGTTGTTGTTAGTCTACTAATCAGAACAAATTATTTTTACATTTCAAATGAAAGCTCGAAATAGGTATAATATTGTCACATACCAAAATGATTTCCAAATGATTTAGTTCATTCCATCTTTAAAAAAAGATACACGCAACAAAAAATACATTTTTCTCTATCAAAGCTTCTTATTTTAAAGAGTTTCTTCCTTCTCAGACAGGGGCTGGTTATACTATAATCTAGATGACTTCTTTTTATTCAAGAGGACTTTTGCTAATGAGCATGTTCTGTAACCATGACCCATTAAAGGCATTTTTAGGAGCTGAAAATGAAGTAAAGGTCTTGATGATAATGAGTATTATTTCATTCATTTGCTCTCTGGTCAATTTCCAGATCATTTTTCAGGAGTTAAAAATATGGACTGGCCCAAAGGTGCCTCCATCAGTTGCTGACCTTAGTAAGAATTCTTGAACATACTTGTCCTTTTGCATTCAGAAATGGACTTGATGGTGACACAATCAAGAAGGACTTTCTTACCTCCTTCCTTCTTTTCTTTTGATCAGGCTTGCTAACTGGAGAGAATAAAAGGGAAGACTAAACTGTGCCCTTTCTGAGCTAAATTTCTGGCAGTATGTGGGCATAACCCACCTCCATCCATCCCTGGCAGGCATATCATAGACAAGAGATATGCCTTCTCTGTGCATGATATTAAGAGCTCCCTTAGAAGACTTGTATGAACTGATAAAGAGTGAAGTAATCAGAACCAGAGGAAAAATTTATACAATAACAACAGTGTTTAAACTGTGTGTGTGTGTGTGTGTGTGTGTGTTTGCAGAGTTTGTTCTTCCCACATATCACTCTGGACAGCATTTATGCAAACTGGATCCATTCCTTCCCTATCACCAAACAGTCAGAATCTTATTAATAAATAACATCATATTTAAGAATAGGCTTCAGGGCAGCTAGATGGTGCAGTGGATAGAGCACCAGCCCTGGATTCAGGAGGACCTGAGTTCAAATCTGGCCTCAGGCACTTGACACTTACTAACTGTGTGACCCTGGGCAGGTCACTTAACCCTCATTGCCCTGTACAAAAATAAAAAATAAAAAAAGAATACGATTCAACTTTTCCAATTAGAAAATATTAAAGTACAGATCCATTTGCAGTTTCACGTTTATACTTGTAAGGGGCCTAAATTTCTAGCTATGATGTCTAAAATCTAATGAGTGGTCGCCTTAAATTAGAAGCTTTAGCAAGGGTTTAGACTTTTATGTATTTATTAAAGTGCATCAGAAGTTGGTGAGGAGAGAGGTAAAAGGCAAACTTCTTCTAACTATCTAATAGACCCCAGCATCTGACCCGCCAAGCCGAGGTCAGGAACCCAAAAGGGTCTGTCCTCAGGGGCTTCTCCCAGAATCCCCCTTGTGAAACTAGAAAGAGGGCCATCCACACACACACACAGAGCTCTAAGCTAATTGGTTGCTAGCTCTTATTGACAGGTCCCACAGGTGGTTCTATAGATGTAACTTCCAGATGCTGGGCAACTCCCAGACGCCAGGTAACTTCTGTATGCTAAAGTCACATGGTTTCTAAATCACATGCCTTTTCTCCTCGTGGTGGAGCTTCCCTGCAATATCCCTCCCAGCAGGGGGTGTCATTCCAATTCTCACATACTGTAGTGTTTTGGGATGCTTTATTGATAACTCAGAGAAAGAAATGATGCCTAAGCAGATCCAGTGATTTACTGGAATATTTCACTCCACCACCCCATGTATTTTCCTATTCTCCTTCTACCCATAAATGTGGAGGATAATATAAAGGATTCCGAAAAAACAACAACATATTTTCCTCTTAGAACATAGGCTGATAGATTTGTCCAAAATCTTCAAAGTGGATTTTTTTAGTTCTTTATGATAATAAATTTTGCTAACATTCCAACATTCTTTTTTTGCTTTCTAAAGTTGTACAGTTTATTCTTCCTGTCCTTTCAGTGGGGATATCTATACCTATTTTGTTATTGATCAGTCATTTCAGTCATGTCTGACTCTTCATGACCCCATTTGGGGTTTTCTTGGCAAAGATACTAGAGTGATTTGCTATTTCCATCTCCAGCACATTTTACAGATGAGGAAATGGGGTAAACAGAGTTCAGTGACTTGCCCAAGGTCACACAGCTAGTAAGTATCTGAGGCCAGATTTGAACTCATAAAAATGAGTCTTCCTGATTTCAAGCCCAGTACCACCTATCTTCTCCACCTATATCAACAATATATATATATATTCACTATGTAGATATAAAGATATAGCCCCAATGAAAGAGCAGAAAGAGTAAATAATAGATACACATGCACACCCACCCATGTGTATGTGTGTGTGTGTGTGTGTGTGTGTGTGAGAGAGAGAGAGAGAGAGAGAGAGAGAGAGAGAGAGAGAGAGAGAGAGACCCCTCATGACTTCTGCAAACATATATGTTTTCCTTAGGAATATGGTTTCATTGCTTTTTGTAGTTTCTTCAAGTAAAATGACTTTTCTTGTAATGGGGTCATTGTAGGGATAGAGATGAAAAGGAAACAATTCAGAAGAGACAACAAAAATTTTCCTTTTCCTATTTTTCATAGCTCTTTAACTACTCCTATCATGTTTCAAGAGGTCCTTTTTAAATAGACCACACCCACAATTTCAAACTTCTTCCCTTTTTAGCAGTTAAATGTTTACAAAAAGGTCCAGACAAGTAAATACGAAGCTAACTTTGATTAATTTTTTTCTAGTCCTATGGTGGATATGTATCTTCATTGGCCCTTGGATCTGGAAGTGGTCTATTCAAATGTGGAATAGCAGTGGCCCCGGTCTCCAGCTGGGAATATTATGGTATGGAAATATTTCATAAATGTTAAGTTGGAAATCGTTTAGCACAAAATCACCCTGTATGTGAAGCTGCTAAAAAAAAATCAAGATATACAGCCAAATTTACCCCTATCTTGAGCAGAAAATAAGAATCCACAAATGGGTATGTTTACTTAAATCATCACAACTGCATTGCAACAATGGAAATGTTTTCTCTCAAGACTGAATTCTCAAAAAAAGAGTGAATTCTCATTCATAATTTCATAATTCTTATTTTCTCTGAAATGCCTTATGCTACCTTTGAACCTAATCTTTAAAAACCGAATCAAGTCCATAACTTTACATGATACCACATTGCAGTCATAACAAATTTCCAAGAACATCTGTTGTAAATGAACCTCTGGGGCTAAGATGTCACTGATTCTACCCTCCACAATTTGGAGGTGCCAACGTAATAGCTCAAGGAATTAAAGACATTGATTTTACTTCAGGGTTTCACCTTCCACATGCAGCTTTTTAAAATGTCAAAATTCATGTAGGATGGATTGAGTGATTTGAATTAATTCTAGTAATTGATCAAATGAGTTTTTACCAATCCATCTTCTCTTTCCTTGAGGAGGGTGGGAAGTGGTAAGAAAGGGGAGGAGCTAAGTTATTGAATAGGAGCAGAGTAAGAAAGAAAAAAAATGGTTCTGTGGTTTCAAGGGGTTTTCTCAACAACAATAACAAAGATCTCCCTTTGGATATATTTCTAGAGAATGCTACCCTGGAGATGTCATTCTTCTTTATGGCAACCCACTTTTTTTTTTTAGTGAGGCAATTGGGGTTAAGTGACTTGCCCAGGGTCACACAGCTAGTAAGTGTTAAGTGTCTGAGGCCGGATTTGAACTCAGGTACTCCTGACTCCAGGGCCGGTGCTCTATCCACTGTGCCACCTAGCTGCCCTAACCCACTTCTTTTTAATAAAGCTGCAGGTGATACCACCTCTTCTTATAGTAAAAAAAAGTTCCCGAGATGTTGAATATATCACTTTGCTTTATCACATCCTTTCCTTTCTATGCATCCAGTTTAGTAAAAAAAAAAAAAGCACCACTTCCTTTGGTCCAACAGGGGAAGCCCCCTCAACTTAAGCTCTGATGAAGATATGATCATTGGAGTATGGTTTTTTAAAAAATCACAAATTTCAACCAAACTAATCTGATGGGATGGGGAAAGCACTGGTGTGGGTTTACTGGAAAATAAAGTAACTCTCAAAAAATGTATTTCAGCATCTATCTACACTGAGCGCTTCATGGGTCTTCCCACAGAATCAGATAATCTTGAACACTATAAAGTAAGAATTTTCTATTTTCTTCATTCTGTGATTTTTATTTTGACTGTACTAAGGAATTTTGAAGTGATCATTTAGGGATGCATGTTTTAAACTCAGGAAAACTAATCAAAGATTCTGACTCTTTGTAACTTGTAAAGCAGAATATTATCAAAGAAGACAATGTTCCTTGACTATAATGGATGCCAAATGTAACTGTTTGTTGAATTAAATAGCATTTAGCTGTTCTTTTTTTGTGGTGCCCTCTGCCTCTACTTCAGACATAAATTGTCAAGGCATTGCTTATGTCTACAGTTAAAGTTCAGTCAATAAACATTTATTAATCACCTACTTACACATGGGTGAGCACTGGGCAGTAAAGGAAAAATATAGAGATACAAAAGTCTCTACCCTCCTAGAACTTATAATCTAGTAAGGAGAGAAGACAAGAACAGATAGCTATATCACAAAAAATTACGTAAAATGTGCACTGAAGAATTATGACAAAATATTATATAAGGTTGAAGAGGGAAGATGGGGGGAGATCTTTTTTTTTTGGTGAGGCAATTGGGGTTAAGTGACTTGTCCAGGGTTACACAGCTAGTAAGTGTCAAGTGTCTGAGGCCAGATTTGAACTCAGGTCCTCCTGACTCCAGTGCCAGTGCTCATTAACAAAAAAAATGGTGATCTAGGAAGCTTTCATGGCATCTGAGTTTGACTATAAAGTATAAGTAGAAATTCAACAGGCAAAGGGGAAGAAATGATATCCTAGTCAATGAAGTGTCACTAGAGTATGAAGAAAAGCATAGATACAGCAATATTATGGGATGAGACTTATATGAGACTTAGGCTGGACCATCACAGATATAGAAGGGACTAATATAAGATAAGACTGACAAAATGGGGAGGTGTCAGATTGCAGAGGGTCTTGAATATGGAACAAAAGAATTTGGATTTACTCATTGAACAACTGGGAGCCATTGGATATTTTTAGTAGAGATTATTAATTGACCAGATAGATCTTTGGTTTCAGTATGAATTAGTGATTTCATTATTACAAGGGTTTTTTGTCCAACATTATTTTTTCTCCCTCTTCTCTCCCCATCCCTCTGAATAACAATTAAAAGAGGAAAAATAAAACCTTCATAACTAATACACATAACTCAAGCACCAAAATGATTGAATTGGCCATGTTAAAAAATGAACAACTTATTCTATACCTTGCTACTCTTGTAGTTTGACAAGCTAAGAATCTTTTAGGCTTACATTATTTTAATTGAAGTAATTTAAGAGGTGATGAAAATGTGATACTTTAATTCCTAAACATTTTTCAGCCAATGTAATAAATAATTCCAATAGTGGTGCCTGGTCCTCTGGCTGCTAATTTAGGTGGTTTTCTATGGGCACAATGTGTTAGAACTTGAAGCTACTGAACTGATAATATTCTTTCTTTTTCAGAATTCAACAGTGATGGCAAGGGCAGAATATTTCAAAAATGTCGACTATCTTCTCATCCACGGAACAGCAGATGGTGAGGTTTTAAGAAAGACTCTTACACATAAAAATACTGAGCCAGCATCACTTTGTTTGAGCAACATTAAGCATCCTCCTATGCCTGTGCTCAGGGTCAGTACAGAGGTGTCAAGGACATTTCCATATAGAAGTTCGCTTACTCACTGCTGACGGTGTCATCTCTATGACTAGATAATTGTTGGTGTTCATTTCCAGTCAGTGTATTGTCACTCCATGCTTTCTGATATTTACCAGGTTTTAATAGCACTTCAAATCTCTCTCTTGCAGATAATGTACACTTTCAGAACTCAGCACAGATTGCTAAAGCTCTGGTGAACGCACAAGTGGATTTCCAAGCAATGGTACATAATTTCTTATTGTTTGTTCTCAGCACTATGGGTCCAAGGCAAAAATCAGAATATTTGGTGAAACCCAATAGAAAAAGTACAGGATATGGGGTTGGGAGACTAGGTTCTAGTTTCTATTTTGTTATTCAATTTTTGACAAATGATTTGAAGGACTTGATCAAGTCACTTCTGTCTGGGCCTCAGGTTCCTGATCTATAAAAAGAGAAGTCCAGATAAGATTGTTTCTAAGACCTATTTCAGCACTAACATGCTAAGCCTCTGTTATTTTTGTACAACATTTTTAGGTTTGGCCACAATCTCAGAGTGGCACAATAACTCATAGAAAGTCATATAATGAGTTAGTTTAGAAATAGATCCCAGGTCTTCTAACATTTAGTACTGTATCCTTTTAACCACATTGTGCTACTAACCCAACATTATTAATCCCTTCTCTCAATAAGCATACCAGATGTTATACTTACAAAAAAGGTTAGAGAATACAGGATACCCCATTTTCTGGTACCACAAAGTATGGTACAGATAGGAAGTGTCGTTTGAGTCAAGAGGAAGGAACACATAGGAAGAATGTGGAGCATCGCAGGTCAGTGTTTCCATACCTCGAGAATTAATCTGCTCCTGGTTTACTTAGAACCATCGTGCACCATCCATATCATGCCTTACACTTACCAGTTTTCACAGTGCTATTGCCTTGGTTACATAATTTGACCCTTACAATGACCATATCAGCTAGTTAGGGCAGGAATTATTATCATCATTTTAGAGATGAGAAAGCTAAAGCTGAAATAGGTAACAATGACCAGTTCTGTGGTCTTCTGCCTCCTACTTTCCTGTCTAGCCATGATCCAAATTTAGCTATAGACACAAGCAAATCATCTTTTTTATTGGAATCTTCTCCTTTTGGCTGTAAATTTAAGATAGAAATAGAAGGCAAGAAAAAATAGAATAACAGAAATGAAATCTAGGATAGGGCACTTTTTAGTGGCCCACAGAGTCTTATATCAGAATTCTTTCACCTGAGGTCAAACAGGTGGCGTGGTTGCACAGGGGACATTGCCAATACAGATTTAGCCATGCTGGGACAGAAAGGTCATCCTCCAGAGAGCCCAATTCAAATCCCCAAAGGGATTAGTTAGGAAAAACAAGCCCCCAAAAGAGAGTGATGGGACCCTCAGAGTGGTAGGTAGCCTAGGGCCAAATTAGAGAGGGGCATGTGCCATGTGACACAGGTCAGGGAAGGATTGGGAAGTAGAAGGTATGAAGTCATGTTTTCAAACCACTGTGGGGAGGAAGCTTGTATCACCTGAGAACCCTCCTCCAAGAGATTTCAGTATCCTACACAAAGCCTTAACTCTACCTAACTCTACCTAAAGACTAATTACTCATTTGACTTTAGCCTTCATGAAGATAATGGGCAGTGAAGTAGAGAGGAACTAGAATCTGAGCAAGGATGAAGAGTTCTTTTAGTTTCCTTTATTTTATTTTCTCCACAGACCTAAATATTGCCCTATTTTCCCTTTTATCAAAAAAGTGCACACACACATACACACACACACACACACACACACACACACACAGGATTCTCTATTTTGGAGATCTGCTAAATTTATAATTAACAAATGACAAAGAGGGTCCATTCTAAAATCTTTATTTTGCAGACAAGAAACCAAAACTTACATAGTCACCTAAGCCCAAAGTAGTAATTTTGGTTCCTAAGGAAAATAGTACAAAATGTTTCCAGGGAAAGCAGCAAAAACACTGCCCTCAAATCCTTTGTAATTCATGATGTAAAAATAATAAAAGAAATAATCTAGACAAATTTCATTGGGAGTTGGGGGGCGGATTATCAGAATCTTAGTTACCATAATGGCTTCTAGGTGATAAAGGAGTATGTGCATTAAATTTTTGTACTTTCTAAGTTTTGGTGTAGCGGGACAAAGAACCTCTGGCCTCAACCTCGTTATGTCTCTGTAACACATGCATTGCATAGACTTACGAAAAACTCGATCTCTTTATGGATATATTATAATTTAATGCACGTTGAAGTTTAAAATTATCAAGTTCTCCCATGATGTAATTTCTTTAAGCATCATTATTTTCTAGGGTGATTGGCATTTATATTAGATTTACGTTTCTTCCAACTAGGAAAAATCTAATATATTGTGGATTCAAAAATAGCAAAATAGTTATTTAAAGAATATGGAAGTCATTTATTAAGGTTTAAAAGAGCTACTGAAAAATTTCCTAGCCTAAATGGCTTACTTAAAAATAATTTGTTAATATTTTTATTGTTTTAGGAAAGCACTTTGAAAAACTATAAAGAACTATACAAATATGAGATATTATTAGAATTATTATTCTTTTGAAAATACATAGTCAAAATGTTACAAAAATAGTCAAAATACTTCTTTTTACCAAGAGAAGGAAAACAAATTCAAAGCTCATTTATTTTCTGGATAAATAAGTTTCTTTCTTTTCTATTTCAGTGGTATTCGGACCAGAACCATGGCTTGTCAGGCCTGTCAACTAATCATCTCTATATTCACATGACCCACTTCCTAAAGCAGTGTTTTTCTTTATCAGATTAACAGTGGGAAGGGGGAGTGGAGGGAAGAATAAATCCATGTCAGTGTCTTCAAAATCTTAATGTAAACTTCTTAACCCCTTTGCTTGTTTCTGTGAGAACGTTAAGGGTGTGCTCTTGTAGCCACTTCAACGAATTATATTCTAAAGGCTGGTTACCGATTAGGGGCCTGAGATGTTTAAATTAAATTGTGTTTACATATATCTTTTGATACTGTACAAGAGGATGGAGTCTTAAATTTTGCTTTGAACTGATGCAGGATTTTGATAACCTGTTTCAGTAGGCATGAATACATGTTCTCCAGCAGAATAAATAAATGCTTGTTGAACTGAATTCAGGTTAAGATGTTCCTGTGTCAACGTCTATGAAATTTAAGTCCCAGGTCCTATGTCAGAAAGAAGTACTTGGCTGGAGAGAACAAATAAAATCAAGCTGTCTGTGAGAAAATAGAAAGAGTAGAATAATTGACCTGAGCGTCTCATTAAAGCTCCAAACAGCAAGAAAAGCAAAATGGGCATAAAAGCACTATTCAAGAAAAGTTTGTTGTTGTTTGTGTCTGGACCTTGTTTCTTTGGTGTAGGGAATTCTTTGGTATGGCACCTCCCTCCAATGATGTAGATTACCAACTTTCTGTAATTTATGGCTTTGGTGACTTACTAGTGCACTAAGAATAACTTGCCACTTCGTCCCACAGTTATCTGTCGGAGGCATGGCTTCCTGACTCCTAGGCCGGCCCTCTATTCATCATGTGAAATGGGCCAGATTTAAGACTGGATTCAGCAAAGTATCCTGAAATTTGAATTATCTGAAGTATTTGCTATTTTCTCTTCAAGGAATTAAATTCCCATAAAAGGATTTCCCTTCAGCATCATAATAATTAATATAATTAATATTATTATTAATAATAATGTTAGAACTTATATAGTCTTTAAGGTTTTTAAAAGGCTACATAGGGACAGCTAGGTGGTGCAGTGGATAGAGCGCTGGCCTTGGAATCAGGAGGACCTGAGTTCAAATCCAGCCTCAGACACTTGACACTTACTAGCTGTGTGACACTTAACCCCAACTGCCTCACCAAAGAAAGGCTACATATATAGTATATTATTTAATATTTTACATATATATGTAATCTCTTATTTGATCCTCACCACAACAATGGGAGATAGGTTCTATCACTATCTCCATTTCACTGATAAGGAAACTGAGACAGAAGTTAAGTGATTTTCCCTTGTTACATAGCTGGTGTCTGACCTAGCTATCTCTATAATATTATTTATCCATGATATACATATATCTATACTCAGATGCCCCCAAATATTAGATATTCATACTACATTTGATAATACATATTTTATCAATATTACCAGGTAAGGATTAGACCTAGATTTTGTACTTAGGCTTGTTTAAGGAATGATTCCTGGCTTCTAAGAGCAGCTCCTCTCATTCACAGCCGTGTTTAGCATGACTATTATAATGATCTAGGTTTCCAAATCTAAGAAAAGAATGGTCAAAACTAAGGAGTAGAAAAACTCCATTGGACTATGTACTGAGAGTTTAAGTTCTGTAGTCTGGAATAAATTTTAAAAGTGAATGTAATAACCATAATCCCTATTGCCAATAGCTGACACCATCGATTGGAAACATATGGGCTGTCTGATTTTCAAGGAACCAAACAATTTACTCAAGACTAGGTAAAGTAATTTCCCAGAAACCACAAGGCCACCCTTGTGAGGACTTATCATTGACACTGTTGCCTTGGACACAGATTTGGCCTGGAGGTTATACTGTAATCAGCTGATTTTTTTTTTCCTTTTGGTACTCAGAAGGCAGAGAAAATATTCATTCCCAGAGGCAAGGGGAAAATCTATTTGGCTCTTCATGAAATGCTGTAGCCAGAATAGACCAAATGGCTGAAATCTGGCCTATCCCACAAACCCACACCCACACCTACTCTCATGGAGCAGCTTCTAGACAAGCAGCTTCTACCTATAAATAAGTAAGAAGCTCACCTTGAATCAAGGAAGTTGTGTAGGTCATTCCAAAGAAACAAACATGAATAACTGATTTCCCTTAAATCCCAAATATGGCACATCTCGACAGGTTCACAGTGGAATCAGAGGATCTGGGTTGAAATCCCACTCCTGATGATCATTACCTATGTAACCTTAAGTAAGCCACTCTTTGGGCCTCAGAGGCCTCATCTAGGGTAAGGGGAGAAATGGTATTGACTTAGACGGTCTCTGAGCTCGCTTCCAACTCTAAATTGATGGTCCTATCAGGTCTATAAGGATATTATAAAGGTGGAGCAACACAAGGGACAACACAAGAGAGACACTGTCTCCCTTTATATAAATTACCCCAGAAAGGCCAATGTAGAATTCTTCTTTAAAGTATGATCACAAACTCATCCTTCCCTTGAACAGGAACTGTAGTAGAGGCCAGAAACAGAATTAAATAACAGATTTTCTAGGAGTATAAACTAAGAATTATTTAAAATAGAGTCTTACAAGAAATGTTGTATTAATTTTCTTCTTGTAACATAGGTTAAAGTGGCCTGTAGGAACCATCCCAGCGAGTTCATTACCTCTGATATAGCCAAATGCAAGGACAGTGGAGCCAGAGCTTCCCTGGAAAATTCCCAGAACTCTAGGGACAAAGTGAATGTTTTAGTGCATCAGAGATGACAAACTCCTGGGGATGACCCTGATAAGCCAATTCAATCTTCTCTACACTCAAAATGAAAAAACAACCAAACAACCTATTGAATTGAGTCAACTTATTTTCTTTCCCTGAGAAAATTACATGTTAGTACCTAATAAAACATATAGCAGATATAATATTTTGATTGCTACAAATATGTAATAAATCTTCATTTATTATATTACTCTGTTTTTAGAACTACTGAAGAATGCCTAGCGGATAAAGAATAAGGCACACGGGGGGGCAGCTAGGTGGCGCAGTGGTTAAAACACTGGCCTTGGATTCAGGAGGACCCAAAATCCAGCCTCAGACACTTGACACTAGCTGTGTGACCCTGGGCAAGTCACTTAACCCTCACTGCCCCACAAACAAACAAAAAAGAATAAGGCTCACGATAGACTAATGATGGGTTTTCAGATTTGAGAAAAGCATGCTATAAGAAAAAAAAAAGATTGTGTATTATATTAATATGCCTAACTACGATTCAGTAAATTGGCTAACAAGTTTAGTAAGGGACCTTGGTGTAGTTAGCTTTATTGGATTCTCCTTCTGGGTTGGAATCCACAGCTAAAGTGCAAACAAACTGGAACAATATCAAAGGGAAAACGTGCCAAATGATAATAAGGGGGGGTTAAAAGGATCACACATTTTCTATTTTCAGGAAAGATGGATATCATGCAAACTAAGTGATAAGAATAATTCTCCATCATTACATTTTCCTTTAGGCTTTTTTGTGGGAGAGAGTTAGGGAGGGTGAAGGAAGGGAAAGAGTTCAAAGCACAAATTAGTGCTTTTAGAAATATCATCCTTTGTAAATAATACAAATTTTGTCCATTCATTCATTCATTCAATAAACATTTATTTTCTTCTATAAAGCAATAGATTGGTATATAAAGATACATGTTGGGGGATGGGATCTGTCCTTGAGAAGCTTTCAAACTAGTGAAAGACATAAGTCATGTTCCCAGCTACCTGCAATACAAGGCAGTACAAGGAGAGACAGGAATATAAGGAATGAGATAAGGAGAAAAAGATTCTATCACTCCAGAGCCCCACAGTGGTGGCCTCTCTGAGCTATGGGAAAGGTTTCAGGTGTCAACATTGGGGGAATCAAAATCTACACAGGATTGCATAGGGCTTTTGATCCAGTATTTTAAAATACTGAATGGGAAGGAAAGGCCTGGCACAGAGAGACAGGAGCAGAGGGAGGGAAGCCCCTTTTGGGGCTTTTTGAATAGGAAACTTTTCAAACATGTGAGCTCAGGTTAATTATGGCTATAAAAGGATGGCAAAGTGTAAACCCTATGATATGTAACATCTCTCCCTCCCCTTCCCACCCTCCTAGTCTGTTTCATTAAAGGAGATGTGTGAGTAACGAATCTGATTTTCCCAACATTTGAGCATTTTTCAGAGACTGACAGATCTTTATGCAAATGTTGTTGCCAAGCTGTTTGTAATGGTTAAATTATACTTTGACAGGAACTCTTTAAAATATATTAAACTCAGCTAAGGTTTTTTTGGAAATGTTGCCAATTAAGTGACTTTAATGAGCTTCTTGATGGTAATGTAATTAAAATTCAGATGTTCTAATTGTAAAAAAAAAATTACAGTTCTGGGAAAGTTAACAGTAAAATAAGCAAATGTAAAATGAATTAGGGCTAATTAAAATGGTGATTATGTGGCCTTCTGAGAGGATTCAACGAAGAACAATACTTTCAATTAGGTTGTAATTTTTCAAGTCGAAGAGAGGTTCTTTATTTTACCAAGTAGAATAAGAGAGGCCGTCCTCAGATATCTTGAGTATGGCCAATAAAATTCTGGAAAAGTGCAGCTGAGTGAGTCACTTTCCAACGGACTATGAGAGGTAGGCTGCCAAACAGCCCTGGGCATGATGGGTACTGTGTTCCTGGGCCACTAGGAATGAACTAACGATCTAATTTAGGGTGATAGAAGCAGTGCGCTTTATCAAAGCATTCCTATTTTAAAAGAAAAGAATTTGGTATTCAGAAAAAAAGTCAATAGTTTTTAAATATATTTAGGGCATCTCCATATAGGTTCCTAACATCATATATTTGGATTCAGAAGGAAACTCAATATCCTATTCTACAGGACACTAAGGTTTCCTAGGTGATTTGACCAAAGTTACAGAGATAGTAAATAAACAGAGGTAGGATTTAAACTCAGGTACCCTTGACTCCAGGGACAGCTAGGTGGCACAGTGGACAGAGAGCCAGACCTGGAGTCAGGAGGACCTGAGTTCAATTTCAGCCTGATACTTACTAGCTGTGAGACCCTGGGCAAGTCAATTTTCCTCAACTTTAAAATGAGCTAGAGAAGGAAATGGCTAAGCAGCCCAGTATCTTTATCAAGAAAACCCCAAATGAGGCCATTACTGAAATAACTGAACAACAATAACCCTGACTCCAGATCTGGTACTTGTTTCTTTATGCTATTTTCCTCCTTTGGCTTCCTTTTCCACGGTTACATAAATGAGGGGATTGGATTAAATATAATGCTTTATTTAATTTGTTGCTAATAATACCTTCTGCCTTATTAATAATTAAAATTTACATAGCATTAAACCTTAAAAATCTTTTTATGTTACTTCATATGATCTTCACAACAACCTGTGTGATAAGTGCTTTGGAACTCAGCCCTAGGTCATCTTGGTTTTAGGTGCAGCATTCTCCCCACTGGGCAGCTGGGTGGTACAGAGAATGGAGCACTGGATTTAGAATCAGGAATTCACCTTTATGAGTTCAAATCTGGTCTCAGACACTTACTGGCTATGTGACCCTGAGCAAGTCACTTCACTGTTTGCTCCAGTTTCCTTATCCACAAAATGAGCTGGAGGAGGAAATGGCAAACCACTCTAGTATCTTAGCCAAGAAAACCCCAAATGGGGTCATGAAGAGTCCAACATGACTGAACCACAACAAATCTTTCCACTATATTCTCTAGATCCCTTAGACTTTAAAAGTATACAAGAATATGCTGCTCTTCAGTTTTTCAAACTTAACTAGACTTCCTGACAGAGTTTGGACTACAAATGAAAACAGTCATTTAACTCATGTTCAGTGACTATTTATTACCTTTTTTTTTTTTAGTGAGGCAATTGGGGTTAAGTGACTTGCCCAGGGTCACACAGCTAGTTAAGTATTAAGTGTCTGAGGTCAGATTTGAACTCAGGTACTCCTGACTCCAGGGCCGGTGCTCTATCCACTGCGCCATCTAGCTGCCCCTATTTATTACCTTTTATGATTTTTATACCTATATAGCCCATTGACAGGCAAAGTCAGATGTACCTTAACTTGGAATTAGTAAAAATTTGGGGTCAGACATTTCTCAATACAACAGAAAATTATTTGAAGCAAATGTTTTGTTCAGATATTGAATAAGAAAAAATCTGCATTCCAGCATATTACTAAAATATTCATTAGCCTTCATGTAAATCAGAGGTGTAGATTATGTGGCCCATGTGGCCCACAACAGTACTGAGTGCAGCCTGAACCAGATGAAAGTGTAATTGTAAAATATTTAATAAAATTAGTTTAAAAGAAAACAATAACACATAGATAATGGTAATATGCATTTTTTCTAACACACACCCATAAAGATTCTTATATTTTGTTTAGTTGTCTCTGTTTCTATGAGTTTGACACCACTGATGTAGAACATTAAATCGCTAAATTTAGATCTGTAAGGGATTCTAGAGATTAGCTCTAGGCCAAATTCCCCTAGTTTTGCCAAATGAAGAAAATAGAGCCCAAAGAGGGGAGGTGACTTTTCCCAGATCACACAAGTAGTTAAGTAGTAAACCTGTTGTATAAGTCCAGGTCCTCTGACTTCTAGTGCTCTTAGACATGCATTCTTATGTCTAAAACTGCATCATTTATCTTTTCCCAAAACTCTCCCCTCTTCCTAACTTTACTATTACTATCTAGGGCAGGGCTTCTTAAAATTTTTCCACTTGTGACCCCTTTTCACCCAAAGAAATTTGTATGCGACCCTGGGTATATAGATATGTAAAATAGGTATGCAATTCAAACATCTACTGCCAAATTTTTCATGACCCTCACATTCAGTTATGCAACCCTATATGGGGCCTAGACCCACACTGTTTAAGAAACATTCATCTAGGAAACCACCATCCTCCCAGACACCTGGATTTGCAACCTGGTGGTCATCCTTGACTCCTCACTATCTTTCACCACCATATCCATTCAGTTGTCAAATCTTGTCATTTCTATCTTCATCCCATCTCTTTGTATAAGTTCCCTTCTCTCCTCTGAAATCAACACCACCCTGATCCTGTCCTTCATTACCTCACAACTGAACTATTGCAATAGACAGCTAGTTGGTCTCCTTGCCTCAAATATTTCAGCACTCCAACCTATCCTCTTAGCTATCAAATTGATCTTCCTAAAATTCAGGCCTCACTGTATCACCTCCTCTATTCCATAAAGTCCAGTGGCTCCTGTTCCCCTCGAGATCAAATATAAAATCTTGTTGTTTGGTTTTTAAAGACTTTCACAACTTGACCCCTTTCTACTTCTCTGGTCTTTTTATACCTTACCTTCCTCCATACATCCTATGATTCAATGACAGAGGACTCCTTAATGCTCCCCACACACAACACTCCATCTCCCAATTCCAGGCATTTTCACTCACTGTCCCCCTCCCCGCAACCACAACACTCTCTCCTCATCTCTACCTCGTGGCTTCTTTGGCTTACTTCAAATCTCAGCTAAAAGTCCTACTTTTGCAAGAAGCCTTTCCCAGTCCTCCTTAATCTTAGGGCTTTCTTTCCCTCTGAGACTACACCCAATTTATCCTTTCTCTATCTTGTTTGTACATAGTTGTTTGCATGTTGTCTTCCAGAGTGGCATGTGAATTCCTTGAGTGCAGAGACTGTTTGGTTTTTACCTTTATTTACATCACCAATGCTTAGCACACTGTCTGGAACATAGTAGGTGTTTAATAAATGCTAGATGACCAACTGACAGGCTCCATTAGACAAATTAATGGGATCATAGATTTAGGGTTGGAATGGGTCTCAGAGATCACCTAGCTGAACCTTGTCATTTTGTAGATAAGAAGGGGGCATCTACCGGGGCAGCTAGGTGGTGCAGTGGATAAAGCACCGGCCCTGGAATCAGGAGTATCTGAGTTCAAATCCGGCCTCAGACACTTAACACTTACTAGCTGTGTGACCCTGGGCAAGTCACTTAACCCCAATTGCCTCACCAAAAAAATAAAATAAATAAATAAAAAGAAGGGAGTATCTAGGTGGCGCAGTAGATAAAGCACCTTCCCTGGATTCAGGAGTACCTGAGTTCAAATCTGGTCTCAGACACTTGACACTTACTAGCTGTGTGACCCTAGGCAAGTCACTTAACCCTCATTGCCCCACAAAAAAAGGAATGTAGATAAGAAAACTTATCCCTAAGGTCTCAAATGACTTGCCCAAGGTCACAGAGGTATTGTTGGAGTTGGAATTTGAACCCATGCCTTCTGACTCTAGAGGCAACACTCTTTTTACTGTACTACATGACATTAATTAGGACAGATTACGCCACAAAATTTAGTTTTGTATCAAAATAAAACAGTCAAAAAACTTTTTAAAAATTTAAAATAAAACAGTCAAATTTTCTTATTCAAAATAGAATATAACATATATAATACCCATCTTTCAAAACTTAACAAAAGGTACCCTGTCATCCATGTCATTCCATTCATTTCTATTCAGTAGGTATGCTTTATGTGCTTCCTCAAATATTTCACTGTCTGCTTCATTGGCCATTTTAAGTTTCTTTCTCATGTCAGTGAATTCTTCTTTTGTAAGAGACCAAATTCTTGTTCACTTAAAATAAATGATGATTGGTCCCTATTTCTTCCCCTTAAGAAATTATTTATTTTGGACCTGTAGGTATCAAGCTTAATGTCTCCTTTCCTTGAGTGTATTACCACGGTTGTCAGACAATCACTGTCAAAGGAATAGCAAATAATTCTTGGGGAAAATGCAATTTATCACAACTTGACAAGAAAATGCTAAAAATAGAAATCTCTGTTCACACAAAGGATTGGGGTTCTTGGTAGAGATGAAAACAAACTTTCTCTAACCCTGAAACTCATGCAAACGGGTCGACAATAACAAATGTTGTTATATAGAATATTAGAGGGAGCAGCATGGTGTAATGAATAAAGCAGCAGCCTTCTAACCTCAGAGACCTACCTGGATTCAAGATCTCCTTCTGATATATACCTGGCTATGTGACCATGTGCAATTCATTTAACCTGTCAATGACCAAAGAAATCCTTAAGATTATAGGTAACATATTAGCAGCTGATCTGCATTAGAGTAGAGGAGTTTCTACACTGGAATTGGCCACATGGATGAACTTAGTTAAACTTCTGATTAGGTCTTTTTTTCCTTTTGTCTGCTCCCTCTCTCTTACACTTAAGGCTATGGGAGAACTTTAATTCTTTTTATCTCTACCTCACTTCTTGACCAATTCCATCCTACCCAACACCCCCCAAAATTTTAGACTGTCAGTGTTGGGTTCAAAATCGTACAACCTACAATAAAAGAAATAGGCAGAGTTCTGAGACAATGGCACTTTATTAAAGGGTCCGTGGTCTTCTCTATTGAAGTGGGCCTCAGATCTTCCTCACAATATGAGAAGCCCCCTTCCTCCAGGGACTTAGTTTTATAGTGCCTGATACCTGGACAATACAAATGAAGCAAACTAAAAATACAGATTCTCATTGGTTGATAGACCTTGCTCTTGACCCTCCAGCAGGGTCTTTACAAAATACAGAATCCCATTGGTTGACCAATGGGCTAATAAGCAGACCTTGACAGACCTATCTTGATCTTTCTGAAAGTCCTGATGATCACACGGATTGGTAGAAAGGCAGGCTGTAGGCCAGCAAACAGGGCCACTTGTTGGTCAAGTGCTCATGGTCCTCTCCCCATGTTGGGCAATAGAGGGATAACAAGAGACAGAGAGGCAACAAAAATAGCTGGGGGACTTTCCATTGAATTGAGTCACCTCCTCCATGTCTGGGCTTGGTCACCATAACAAGGAAAAACAAGGGTTGAGGTTCTCTAGATAGCTTTCTATGATTAAGCAAAGGAGCTTACAACCCGCAGCTCACGGCTCTGAGGCCTACTATCAGAACTTATGATCACTACCTCTATGGAATCATATCAAATGTATGAATACTGATTTGAATAAAATAGGAGTCCAAACAATCATCTATCACATTAGAGATGGAAGTAACTATACCTCTTCTGAAAACAACAATTTTGAGTCATGATTGCCACTGCTGTGTTTTCTTCTTGGTCAAGAAATGAAGTAGAGACATAAAGACTTGAAGTTCTCCCATAGTCTTGAGTGTAGGCGGGGGGGGGGGGGGGGGGGGTGCGGGCAGGGAGCAGACAAAAGGAAAAGACCCGATCAGAAGTTTAACTAAGCACTTCCCAAAGAAGGCAGATAAATGAAACAAATGTGATAAGCATAAGTACAAAAGAAGTTGGACGCTGTGGAAAAAGGATTTGGATAAAAAATACAAATATATGCTATTAAGTGTTACATTTAATTAACACTGTACCTCTTCCTTATATTCAGATGAACCATCGCTATGATACTTCAAAATGCAAATTAGCTGGCTAAGATTTTGAAGGTTCAGAAAAGCTCAATAAATCTTTTGAAACACTACTGAATGTTTTAATTTTTATACATAAACAGTAAGTTCTTTTGATGGTAGGGCCTCAGTAATCCAATGGTAACAAGGATTCTAGTGCCTCAGGGATCTATAATTTCATCAATTCAGGAAGCTCTTCTCTCAAGGTAAATTTGCATTAGATATAAGGAAAAAACCTCCTAACAATTGAACCATTCCAAAAGTGCAATGGGCTACTTCAGAAGGTACACCTCACTCTTTGTAGATGATATGATGTTATACTTAGAAAATCCTAGAGAATCAACTAAAAAGCTACTTGAAATTATTAACAACTTTAGCAAAGTTGCAAGATACAAAATAAACTCACATAAATCATCAGCATTTCTATATATTACCAATAAAGTCCAGCAACAACAGATAGAGAAATTCCACTTAAAATAACTACATAATATAAAATACTTGGGAGTCTACCTGCCAAGATAAACACAACAACTATATGACCAGAACGACAAAACACTTTTCACAGAAATAAAGTCAGATCTAAACAATTGGAAAAATATTAATTGCTCATGGGTAGGCAGAGCCAATATAATAAAAATGACAATCCTACCAAAGTTAATTTATTTATTTAGTGCTATACCAATCAAACTATCAAAAAATATTTTATAGAGCTAGAAAAAATTATAATAAAATTCATCTGGAAAAACAAAAGTTCAAGGATATCATGGGAATCAATGGGAAAAAAATAATGAAAGAGACCAGTCTGGCAGTACCATATCTCAAACTGCATTATAAAGCAGTAATTATCAAAACAATCTGGTAATGGCTAAGAAATAGAGGGGTAGATCAGTGGAATAGAATAGATAGACATTACGCTATAGTAAATGACTACAGTAATCTAGTTTATGATAAACCCAAAGATCCAAGTTTTTGGAACAAAAACTCGTTATTTGACAAAAACTGCTGGGAAAACTGGAAGACAGTATGGCAGAAATTAGGTATAGACCAACAGCTCATACCATATACTAAAATAAGGTCAAAATGGGTACATGATTTACATATAAAGGATAATACTATAAGCAAATTAAGAGAGTATGGAATAGTTTATCTGTCAGATTTATGGGCAGAGGAAGAATTTAGGAACAAAAAAGATCAAACAAAATGTAAAATAGATCATTTTGATTATATAAAATTAAAAAGCTTTTGTGCAAACAAAACTAATGTAAACAAGATTACAAAGGAAGCAGAAAACTGGGAAAGAATTTTTGAAACAAATATCTCTGATAAAGGCCTCATTTCTCAAATATGTAGAGAACTGAGCCAAATTTATAAAAATACAAGTCATTCCCCAATTGATAAATGGTCAAAGGATATGAACAGGCAGTTTTCAGACAAAGAAATCAAAGCTATCTATAATCATATGAAAAAATGCTCTACATAACTATTGATCACAGAAGTGCAAATTAAAACAACTCTGAGGTATCACCTCATGCCTATAAGAGTGGCAAATATAACAAAAACAGGAAATATTGAATGTTGGAGAGGATGTGGGAAAGTTGGGATGCCAATCCTCTGCTGGTGGCATTGTGAAAAGATCTAATCATTCTGAACAGCAATTTGGAACTATGACCAAAGGGACTGTACATACTCTTGGATCTAACAATACCATTGCTAGGTTTCTATTCCAAAGACATCCCCAAAAAGAGAAAAAGAACTATTTGTACAAAAATATTTATAGCAGCTCTTTTTGTGGTGGCTAAGAATTAGAAATCAAAGGAATGCCCATCCATTGTGGAATGGCTAAACAAGCTGTGGTACATGATGGTGATGGAATATTATTGTGGTATAAGAAATGACAAGCAGGATGACTTCAGAAAGGCCTGGAAAGACATCTATGAAATGATGTATTGGGAAGTGAGCAGAACCAAGAGAACATTGTGCACAGAGACAGCAATATTGTTTGATGAACAACTGTGAATGACTTGACTTTTCTCAACAACACAATGATCCAAGACCATCCCAAAGGACTATTGATGAAACATACTATCCACCTCCAAAGAAAGAACTGAAATTGATGGAACAAACTGAAGCATGCTATTTTTCATTTTCTTTCCTTTTTTTCTTTTAATCAAATTTTCTTGTACAAAATGACAAATAAGGTGATACTTTGCATAATCATACATGTATAACCCATATCTGATTGCTTGCTGCCTCAGGGAGTGGGGAGAGGAGGAAAGGAAGGACGGATAAAAACTGGAACCCAAAACTATAAATAAAAATGTTTATTACATTAAGAAAAAAAACAGCAACAACAAATAAACAAGAAATCAAAGTATAAGTATAAAAAAAAAGGTACACATCAGCAGCAGTCTTCAAGCAGAAGACGGATGACTCCTTGTGGTGCATATTGTAGAGAACATTATTTGGAGGGCATGAATGAAATTAGATAGCCACCTCTAACTGAAATTGTATGATATCATGATTCAATATTTTCAAAGTACCAGTGGTATATATCATATCATACAAACTGGTATTTTTAAATTAATTTTTTATTTTATTTTCAAATGAAGGTCTATTTTCTTTTCCTCCCACTTTCCCCTGCCATTGAGAAAAAAGGAAAAACAAACTCCTATTAGAAACAATTACACCAAGGTAAAACAAATTCTTGTTTTAACCATGTCCAAAAATTGTCTCAATCTGCAATATGAGTCCATCACCTCTATGTCAAGAGGAGGGCAGCATGTTTCATCACGAGGTCCTCTGGAATTGGGATTGGTCACTGTGTTGATCAGAGTTTGCAAGTCTTTCAAAGCTGTGCAAACTGGTATTTTAAAACAATACTGTTTGGATGCTATTTTGATATTTCAAAATCTTTATTGACTCAGAGAGCCAAAACTTGAAAGTGCTTTTTGTTTTTGCTTTTTGCTGTTGGACACTAAACACACAGATTGACTTAGCAATGTTGACAAGCACCCAGTGTTTTTTTCAAGTGATTTGCCCAAGGTTGCACAGTGACCGGATTTGAACTCAGGTCTTCCTGATTCCAGAATCAGCACTCTATCCATTGCCATTCTTATTTTTATTTTGTAGTATTTTATTTTTTCCTTAATTACATGTAAAAACCATTTTTAACATCCATTTTAAAAACTTTGAGTTCCAAATCATCTCCTTTCCTCCCTCCCTGCCCTGAGAAGGCAAGCAATTTGATATAGGTTCTACATGTGTAGTCATGCAAAACATTTCCATATTAGTCATGTTGAAACACCCAGTTTTTTTAAATTGTATGTATGGTCTAGATCATATTTTTATTTCAATAGTCCTAGAAGTGTAATCAACTTTCCTTTTTAAAAAATTTCATTTATTTCATATTTTATTTTTCTCCAATTACATGTAAAAAATTTTTTAACACTCTTTTAAAAAAAATTGCAGTCCAAATTGTAGTTAACTTTCTTTCATCATCTCTCACTGATGCTCAGGATGCTGCCTTACCACAATGGTATTGTCACTATTTCTTAGCTTTGTCTTTGCCCATCAAAATCTAGCCAGCATCTTGAACCCCAAGTTCTCCAAGGAATCTGGGACCCCCCTTCTAAAAGAAGTACTCCATATGAAAACTTTCAAAGGATCATAGAACTATACTCTTGTTCTACCTCTGATATATCAAGACATATCTCTTTTGTGCCGTGTATGTGAGAGTGGTATTGGTTGGCTTACTACATTTGATACCAAATCCTCCATATATCCCCCTGGAAATTCTGGGAGATGTTAGTCTCCCAGTAGTTACCCCTGTAGGGTTGCCAGGGAATGATCCTTCTTTTCTTCATGTTAATTATTCATATGTGTCAGTTTTAATGTATTTTAAAGATCTTATGTTGTAAATATGGGCCGGGATACCTACAGATAGTATCCTGAAGCTAAAAGGATCTATTAAATCAAGTATTATTTTTTTTTTGCTATCACAGACTCTTTTAGCAATCTGGTGAAGTCTACAGACTTCTAAAATGTTTTTTTTTTAATTCATAAAATAAAATATGTAGGATTTCAAAGAAAACCAACTCTGTTTAAATAAAGATAAATTTTCCTATCCAAGTTCATGGATCCCCTCTAATCATTCTATGGTCCCCAGGTGATGAACCATTCGTAGATTGGATAATGAATAATGTTCACACCTAGGGAAGGGGCAGAAACAAACCAGTGGGCATAAACCGGCTTCAGCTAACAGGAAATTCAATCCTCTATAGCCCTCAGGAAAAGCAACTTGGAGGATGGTTTTGAGGAAGGCTTTGATATTGCAACAGAAAGAACATTAATTCTTTTCCCAAGAGTAAGTGAAAACATGCAACATGTGGGAAAAATAAAAAGGCAGACAACATGTGAATGAAAGAAGGGATGAGATAATGCCCTTCGATTTAACCACATAGATATGTCAAGGACACATCACATAGGAAAAGAGACGAGAAAGCTTGAGTATTTCTAAAAATTAAATCCAATCCCAATCCCAAAATATATAGTCAGGGATGCTGTAGAAGAGATTTCTGCTCAGATATGGGTTGAAAGAGATGAATGCTGGAGTCCTTTCCAACTCTGAGGTTCTATAATTCTCTTCTATCCTGATTTTCCCCTTCCTTCTCTGACTACTCTTCTCCTTCACCTTTCTTGGTTTCTCTTCCTCCTTCCATTCTTTAAAGGGTAGACATCCCTCAAGGTTCTGTTCTCAAGCATCTTTTTTTCTCTATGTATACTTTCTCCTTTGTGATGTAACCGATTACATTATACTCATACTCAGAAGACTAAAAAAAATCTGTATCTCTACTCCTAACTTGTCACTTGAGTTCTAGTTTTAAATTCCTTTTTGCAGGGCAATGAGGGTTAAGTGACTTACCCAGGGTCACACAGGTAGTGTCAAGTGTCTGAGTCCAGATTTGAACTCAGGTCTTTCTGAATCTAGGGGCCAGTGTTTTATCCATTGCACCACCTAGCTGCCCCTAGTTTTGAATTCCTAAATGCTGTCTGAAGATCCCCACCTACATTTCCTACCAATACCTCAAAGCTAAAGCCAATCCCCAAAACTACTGTATTCTATACATTCTTGCCAAAACCTCATCCTCCCAAATTCATTTTTTAAGGTGCCACCATTCTTGCAGTCATTTAGGCTAAAAAGCTGTTATTCCTGACTCTCAACACTCTCTCTGTCTCTCTCTGTCTCTCTCTCTCTGTCTCTGAATCTGTCTCTCTTTCTCCACATCCAATCTGCTAATAAGTTCTACTGTTACCACTACTGCAGGGTTTTTTAAACATTTTTCCTCATCCCCATTCCAGCTTTCACTACCCATCACTCAGCCCCTCATCACTTCTTGCCTGGACTATTGTAATAAGCTTCCCAACTGGTCTTCCCACCCACTCCACCTCCAGTCTCTATTCTTTTTAATTCATTCCTAATATTTTTGCCAAAGTAATCTTTCCTATGCATACATAGATCTTTTGCTGAAACTGTGATCAAAACCATTAAGTTGCCCTACCCTATTATCTACCATAAATCCCTTATCTACAAAAATCCTTTATCATGACATTTGAAAGCCCTGACCAGTCTGATTCATCTCTTCTTTTTCAATTTTGTTTCATACAACCCTCTTTCATGTAATCTTTGCTCACAGCATCACAGAATCTTGGAGTTGCAAGTAATCTCAGAGGTTATCTAATTCAATCAATCCCTGAATAAGGCTCCTTACACTCTACAAAATATCCAACAAATAGATAGCTAGTCTTAGCTCAAAGACCTGGAGTATGGAGGGAACCCACTCTCTCCCAGAGGAACCATTCCATTTTTAAACATCTCTAGTCATTATGAAGATTTTCAATCCCCAATTTGCCATCACAATTTTTCATCCATCCCTATTTCTTCAACTGAGTCTTCTCATGTCACTATCTTAAGACTCTACATCATGCTAGTGGCCAGGCCCAGGCTAGTTTCTACCTTACTAATTGTCAACCTTATTTTCTGAAAATAGAGCACGCAGACTGAACACAAATACTCCAGACTTGATCTGACCCAAGGCAGACTACAGCAAGGATTCTCACCTTCTTAGTCTTGGAAGCCATGCCTTTCTTAGAATGCAAATAACTTACATATAGATCTAGTCGGTTTGGGGATTATTCACTCTTCCCCGACTGCATCCCTTACTCTCCCACCCAGATTCATAACCAAGAATTCAGTGAATGAAGTTCATCTAGTGTGACAGCATCTAGATTATGACCATTCCCATTATAAAATCATGGCAGAACCTCGAGGGAGTTAAGGATTTTGAAACCTTAGGATGTTCAAAGTGAGTAGGATTACAGACGGAGGAGATTATTACCTATATACTGAATTTATTGTGGGGAAAGAAAAGGAACCTAGAGTCATCCATGAATGACAACAAGGATCTAGACAGGTTAGAGAAAACTTAAAAGGACTATGTTACTGAGTGATGCTAGTGGGAGATTCTAAAAGTGGCAGTAGGTAGGAAAGGTATGTCAATTCCTTTTCTCAGTCCTGTGTTTCAGAGAATATTAGAGAAAAACAGTCAGCCTTGGAGAGTCTTTCAAAAGAAATAGTGTCTTTAGAAGAAAGGTGGGTTTCAGTGAATACCAGAAGGTGGAAGATAAATAAAATCCAGAGATCTAGGGTGAAGGGGACTTAATGAATAATAAAGGAAAGTTCCAAAGAATACAATTAAAAGGAAAGGCAGAAGTTAGGGACTGGGGGTAAGGGGAACTGGGAATAAATTTGTTATATGGGGAGGAGAAGGGCAAAAGTTGGCTTTGCTACTGAATGCTCCCCACTCCCATACTCATGAACACCACTATCACTGATTTCCTGTCCTGTGTATCATCCTGGAGGATAGAAGACTGGGGATCAAACAAGGGAGAAGTCATGTGAAGTAACCAGAGAACACCAGAAAAAACATACTTTGGGGTTGAAAAAAGCTCATCCCCTCTCCACTAGATGCCTATACCTAAAGCAAAGCTCTGTTTGTCCCATGCTAGCTCTGAATTTGTTGCCTGCTCTATGTATTTTGCACATCCTATATGGCACAGTGGATAAGGTGTTGGGCCTAAAGTCAGGAAGACTTGAGTTCAAATCCAGCCTCAGACACTAACAATGTGACCATGGGCAAGTCACTTAACCCTGTTTGCCTCAGTTTCCTGATCTGTAAAATGAACTGGAGAAGGAAATGGCAAACCACTCCAATATCTTTGCCAAGAAAACCCCAAAAGAGGTCACAAAGAGTTGGACACAACTCAACAACAACAACAACAATTCTTCCTTTCTTGGGATGCTTTGCTCTCTATCCTGCTCTTTGAAATCATTCTTTTCCTTTGATACCCTATTTAGGTTTCATATCTAAGAAGACTTTCCCAATCCTCCAGAAAAAAGTTATATATCTCTGTTAGAATTCCTCATAGCACTCTATTTAAGATCTCCTATAGAGGTAATCATATTCTAATTAATATTAAGGGAGGCTGAATAAAATATTGAATAGAAAAACAGACTTTGAGCCAGGAAGACATAAAAGTAATTCTTGCCTCTAAAACATACTGGTGTATGACCATGGGTAAGTAATTTCGTTTCTTAAGGCCCCAGTGTAACTACCTAATACTCTAACTGATGCAGAACAGAAACTTTTCTATAACTTATTGTTTTAGAGAGTTGCTGGGGGCACCAAAAATTTAGTTAGTGTCTAACGTACCTGATTAGTCATGGGACTAATATATATCAGAGGCAAGACTTGAATTCAGGTCTTCCTGACTCCACAGCCAGCCCTCTCCCAGTTTTGTGCTCTGCTGCCTCTTATATCAATGAATAAATGTTTGTTCAATTGAATTGAAAATTTAATTGCCCAGATAAGTCTTATATTAACTCAGTGCTGCCCAGTGAGTATCAACTTTGTGGGCAATTCCTGGTATTATAATGTTTTTATTGACATTTTCTGTTTCTTACATCACCATGTAGCCCTCCCTCTCCCTAAGAGTCATCCCATATGACAAATAGCATTTTTTTAGAGAGGAGAAAAAAAGTCAGCACAACTGATAGACACATTGAGAAAGTCAGAAAACATGTACAATGTGTGACACCTGTGGACCTCCCTCCTCCACAGAGGGGTAAGTTGGAGCTGTCTTTTCATATATGTTTATTTGAGTCCCACTTGATCTTTAAAATTGTGTTATATTTACTTTTAATTTTTTTGTGTTTCATTTTTTCCATTTAAAGTGTTATAGTTACTATATCAAATAATAATTGAGATGGTCAAGTTTGTTTCACTCTTGCTTTTACTGGAAAAGGTTCTAACATATTCTCATTGCATATAACATTTGCTTTTGGTTTTAGGTAAATGTTTTAAAAAGAAATCCCTTTTTTTTAAGCAACAAACATTTATTTTATTTTTTCCAGTTACATGTAAGTGTAGTTTTCAACATTCATTTTCATAAGATTTAGAGTTCCAAATTTTTCTCCCTCCCTTTCCTCCCCCCTCCACAAGATCGCATCCAGGTTATATATGTACAATCCACAAGTGTTCTCTTTGTGGGGGTGGATAGTAAGCTTCCTCATTAGTTCCTTGGGATTGTCTTGGATCATTGCATTGCTGAGAGTAGTTAAGCCATTCACAATTGCTCATTGAACAATACTGCTGTCACTATGCACAATGTCCTCCCAGCTCTGCTCACCTCATTATACATCAATGGTCATTAGTCTTTCCAGGTTTTTCGGGGATCATGCTGTTTGTCATTTCCTATAGCACAAGACCATTCCACCACAATCATATAGCACAGCTTCCTCCATCATTCCTCAGTTGATGGGCATTCCCTTGATTCTCTCACCAGACTGTGAGCTTAGTTCCAGATGACACTGGCGCTTCAGTTGATTCAGAGGCTCTGGGGGTCTCCTTCTCTAGTGAGGCCTTCCTGGGACTGGATCTGTGTCAGGGTGACTGTGGGGTTGGGCTCAACTGTATCAGCACAGCAGCTCCCTCCTTCTGACCTTCCAAGCCGTTCTTTGTTAGAAGATGATTTCAGCACATTCTTCTGTGAGTTTTGCTGCTCCGGGCATTTTCCTATGGCATTATTTGGATGTTTTTTGGAGTGATCGTCTCATGAGCTCGAGAGCTCACTGCCTTTCCTCTGCCCCATTCCCTTGATTCTCAATTCTAAGCCTCCACAAAGAATTGCTATAAATATTTTTTGTACAATTTCCCCCCCTTTTCTCTTTTTTCATGATTACTATTGTTAACTGTTTCCCTTCCATCCTAAATCCTTCCCCATGATATTTATTCTATTATCCATCTTCTTTCATCCTATCACTCTCCAAAAGGGAAGAAATCCCTTAAAAAAATCCTTTGTAGGGTTTTTAGCGTTAAAAAGTGTTGTACTGGTGGCAGCTAGGTGGCCCAGTGGATAAAGCACTGGCCCTGGATTCTGGAGGACCTGAGTTCAAATCCTGCCTCACACACTTGACACTTACTAGCTGTGTGACCCTGGGCAAGTCACTTAACCCTCATTGCCCTGATAAAATAAAAAATAAAATTTTTTTTAAAGTGTTGTATTTTTTTAAAGACTTTTTCTATGTCTACTGAGATGATCATGTGGTCTTGGATGTTTTGGTTTTTAATCTGATTAATTCTTTTGTTTGTTTTCCTAATGTTGAACTATCCTTGCATCCTGGTATAAATCCCTTGGATAGATCTCTGTAATCTGTTGGATAGGATTTTGTTTAACATTTTTGAGCCAATGTTTTTTAATGCTATTGACCCATAGTTTTCTTTTTGTGTTTTATCTTTCACTGATTTAGGTATTAGGACTATATTTGTCTCATAAAATAATTCCAGCAGGATTTTTTCTCAATTTTTGAGAATAATTTGTGAAGTATAGGTATTAACTTTTCTTTTAAAAATTTGATAGAATTCTCCTGTGAATTCATCAGGTTCATATTTTTCCCCTTGGGTAAATCCTTTACATCTAGTTCTATTTCTTTTTCTGAGATTGTTTAGTGTTTGTTTTTTAAGATCTCTATCTGGTCTTTTGATAGTTTGGGTATTTCATATTTTTGAAAATATTCCTCTATGTTCTCAGTTTTGTTAGCATATAGCTGTGCATATATTCTAATTATTCTTTTTATTTCTTCTGGTTTTGCTTGATTTCATCTTGCTCATTTGACTCTTTTATTCATTCAGTTTTCTGCTCTCTTCTTTTTAATTAGATTATCTAAGAATTTATCAACTTTACTGGTTTTTTCAAAGAACCAGCTTTTTGTTTTATTTATAATTTCTATGGGCTTTTTGTTTCCAATTTATCTATTTTTCCTCTAATTTTTAATATCTCCTCTTTTATGCTTATTTTAGGTCTATTTATTTGATTTTCTAATGTTTTAAATGCATATTCAGTTCATTAATCTTCTCTTTTTCTATTTTGTTAATGTATGTTTGTAAGAATATTATTTCCCCTCAAGGACTGCTTTATCTTCATCCTAGAAATTTTGGTATGTTTCATCATTATTATGTTTTTGTTTTGTCTGATATCTTGGTGACAACACCTGCTTTTTTTCAATTCACTTCATACATAGTAAATTTTTTTCACTCCCCTCAGCTTTATTTTGAGAATGCATAATTATTTAAATGTGTTTCTTATTTGCAACAGATTTGAGGGTTCTGTTTTCTTTTCCAATCTATTACTCCTTTTTCATTTTATTGGATTGTTTAATCCATTCACATTTTTTTTTTTTAGTGAGGCAATTGGGGTTAAGTGACTTGCCCAGGGTCACACAGCTAGTAAGTGTTAAGTGTCTGAGGTCGGATTTGAACTCAGGTCCTCCTGACTCCAGGGCCGGTGCTCTATCCACTGCGCCACCTAGCTGCCCCAATCCATTCACATTTAAAGTTATATGTTAGAGTTATATTTTCCTCTATCTCTAAAATTGTTTTATTTTTCAGGTTTTGAAGTTTTGCCCTCTTCTGCTTTAAGCATAGTATTATGTTCTGTTAACTACTTTACTCTTTTTTTTTTTAAGGTGGCACTATTTCCACTGGCTCTTTTCCCATTCCTCTGATCCACTCTTCTCATTTTGTTACCCCTTTCACTTTAAGGTTTTGTTCATTAGTTCCTCTCTCTCTCACATTTATCTGGTCATATATTTCTCCCTCCATTTTTTTCCTCTCCTCTTTAGCTAGTCCTTTTCATTAGGTTTTTTTTTTCCTTCCTTTCCAAACAGGATTTCTTTCACTCTCTTCATTATTTATCTTCTCTTTCTGTTTACTCTAGACCCCCATTCTCTGATTCATGACCCTTATAATCAACTGATCTCTCTCTTTTATCTGTATTCTTCATGCAATAAAGCTTCCAAGATATCCATTCTAGGCTCTGCTTTTTAAGTACTTTCTGCCATTTCCTTGTAAGGGTTACCCTATGGATTTCCCTTTTCCATTGTGCCTTACTCTCAGAACAATGCCTATTATTGCAGGTGTCAAAGAGGACACTGGCCTATGGTAAGGCAGGCACATCCCCCCCCTACCAGCCCCACTGATCTATACTCTCTCTTGTTGACCTTTTTCCCCCCTACATTTGCCCAGAAATCTCTGCCTTGTGTCCATGCTCTCCCACTCTTCCAGGTATCAGTTGCCCCTCAGGAGTTCCAATTCTTGCCTTCCAAGATAAGTAGACTTTTCAGGCACTAGATACCTCAAGCCTCATTCAGTGTAAGGTCTTCACCTCCCTTAACCTGTAGGATTAATCATCAGTAGAACTCCCTCCCAACTCCAAAGTAAGGCTTCCTTCCTTTCTTCCTCTTTTTAATTAATTAATTACCCACCCCCTCCTCATCACTCACTCTCCTGTAGGCTCTTCTTTTTTTGAGACCACAGAGGTCACCTTCCCCTCATTACTCTCTTCTGATTTGAATCCAGTACATTTCTTACTCCTCTCTATTCCCTTTTCCCCCACCCCTTCGTGTTGTAATGTAGTCCTGCTAAAGAAGAATTTACCTATAGGCAGGGTGTCATTAAGTTCTGTATATAATGCCCTCTCTTCACTATTGCCTCATTCACTATTTCCACATTCACTCCTCTCTATTTGTGGGTACTTATAAAGAAATATCTTACTGGTCTTTCTGTTGTTACTCTGTTGCTCTCTGCATTTGTTCACTCTTTCTGTATTTCTATTATTTAGAATGTTTGAGAAGCAAATGATCTCTTCAGTTCTGGTTTTTCTTCTAAAAAATATTTCAAAGTCTTCTTTGTGTGAGAAAATAATTATTAGTAATGAATTTCTTGGGGACCCAGTTTTAGTTGGCTTTCTCTCCCCCTCACTTCAGAAAAGTCATTTCTTGAGAAAGTTCTCATTTCTTTCAGGGCCAGCCTAAGGGTAAGATAAGAATGGAGATTTTGTCTAGTTAAGTGAACTGATGCGATTATACCACACCTAGATAATGTACTTTGCCTTGAACAAAATAGTGGGTAGTCTTTTGGATGCTTCCCTTGATATCATCTGTAGAAATCATTTTAATATGAACCACCCACAAGCCATGTCAACCAATGGAATTGAATGATGCTAACCAATGAGCTTTGATCAGTGTATAGTGACCCGCCTCTATAAAAAGAGGATAAAAGCCGAGACCACGCCAAACTCCTGGTCGGCAACATCTTGAACCACACTCTTGGCTCTGATTGCTGTCTCTTGGTGCTCTCCCTCCTCTTAGGACAGAGTAGGTAACGTAGGGCTTCTGAACCCTGTTTGTAGACCATGCGCTCTTTCTCTGAGAGACATGGTGTTGGGGCTTTCTCCTGCTTGTGCTGAACTGCCACACAGTCAATACTTTACTAATATTTAGTATTAATATTAAATGCTTTTTGCCAAAATGGGTGCAATAGCCATTATTATGTAAATACCCATTAATATATAAGTGATAATAATTTAGAAAACCCAACCCAGTCACAAATAATTTAGCTAACACATTTGTGATTGAATATCTCTCTTTGGTCATGTATGGTTAAGCTCAGATTTATAGGATGCATCACCCAGGGATGCATCCTGAACTCCAGTACTCTTTGGAACATATTATTAAATTTTGTCCTTCTTTTTCTAGTGGATGTGGAATAGTCTTACATTATTCCAATGTCTTTTCCTTTGTATTTGAAAGTTTTCTTTTGATGATTTACAGAACTTGTTTTTTAGTTGAACTGTTCAATTTAACCACCATGTATCTTGGAATTTACAGCCTTTTTCCCCCCTAGAGGTGATCTGTGAATTATTTCAATTAAAATTTGTTCTGGGAAATTCTCTTCTAGTATTTCCTTCATTATGATGTTAAAGTTTTTTGCCCTGTCATGTTATTCTGGGAGACCTATGATCCTTAGATTTTCTTTACACATCCTTTATTTTAGAGCTTTACATTTTTCTTACACAGTGAACATATTTTCTTTTAATGTTCTTGTTTTTTGTTTATCTTCTTCTAAGTTGCCTGTCAATTCTGTGTATTTCCATTCCCAATCCATATTTCTCTCTTATGTTTCTTTGCTGAGTCTTGACATTGAACATTCAAGTTTTTCGATTCTGTTCATTGTTTTGTATGGTGCAGGACATAAATTCTGTTCTCATAATCTCATTTCTCTTTTAAACCACACATAACTGTATGTTGTGGTTACATTCTCCTCAAATTCCTCAGGATCTTTTTCTCATCAGATCATTTTTCTTCATTTTGCAGAATTAACTCATAAACGTAGAGACCATATTTTTTTTCTGTTACTGTTTTTCCTGTTGATTTATCTGTTTATGTTCAAAGTCTTTGAGATTTCTTCTTCCTGGAATCTTTGGTTCTTCAGTTGTTTCCCCTCTCCCTCTTATTTTTCTTATTTGTCACTTCTGACTCCCTCCCTTCTGAATGTGGTTTCTTTGGGGGCTAGATCTCAAAATATCTCAGCCTCTTCCCACACTGGGCAATTCATGGTTTACCAGCCTAGGTCTCTGACCCAGCTGACTTTTGAGTGGTCACAACTGAGCCCTGCTAGATGCTGTGTTCTTCCCTCAGGCTTGATGGAATTCTGCATAGCTCCCCACATGGACAGTGTCCTCCTGTCTTGGTGTCCTGTCCCATTCCCTCTTTTCCTTAGTTCTCTAGTCCAGTACTAGAAGTTTAGATCCTGCTTGCACCAGCAGTTCAGAGTCTGTTTTTCTTGGCATTGGCAGAGGATGCTTTCCCCACATCAGTGTTGAGGCTTCCAGGTTTCAGCTCTGAGAAGACTTTTGCTTCTGAAGGGATGTAGGTAGAGAAACTGGCAGTTGCGTCTTGAGGAAATTTCTACATCCTGGAGCCAGAGTTCTATGGCACCTGAAATAGAGAGGATGGACTGGAGGACAAGGGTAGTTTGGGTTTTGTTTTCTTTTCTTTTCTTTCTTTATTTCTTTCTTTTTGGTGAGGCAATTGGGGTTAAGTAACTTGCCCAGGGTCACACAGCTAGTAAGTGTTAAGTGTCTGAGTCTGGATTTGAACTCAGGTCCTCCTGAATCCAGGACCAGTGTTCTATCCACTGCACCACGTAGCTGCCCCAAGGGTAGTGTTTATGTAAGTCTATGTCATGTTTTTGGATCTGCTAGTGCAGCCTTGATGCTTATAGTATAAGAGGTAAGAGAAGGATGCTTAGTGATCTCAGGGTCAGAAAGCATAAGTTCCTTGGGTTTGTTTGGGGTTTTTTAACCTTTTTTTTTTTTATCCTTGGTGTCCTAGACCATGGAAAAAGCTGAAATTGCATTATATTTGGAGCATAATTTCTCTTTTGATTATATGTAAGACATGGACATTGGAGAAAATGTCTAGTCCTTCATCTTGCTGCTCACATGACCTAGAAGTCCTCCTGGTATTAAGATTTTAAAAAAATATATATCTAGGGGCAGCTAGGTGGCACAGTGGATAGAGCACTGACCCTGGACTCAAGAGGACCTGAGTTCAAATCCAGCCTCAGACACTTTACACTTACTAGCTGTGTGACCCTGGGCAAGTCACTTAACCCCAATTGCCTCACCAAAAAAAAAAAAAAAATATATATATATATATATATATATAATAAAAATATATCTAATTTGGGGGGGGCAGGCAATAAGGTTTAAGTGACTTGCCCATGGTCACACAGCTAGTAAGTGTCAAATGTCTGAGGCCAGATTTTGAACTCAGGTCCTCCTGAATCCAGGGCTGGTGCTTTATCCACTGCACCACCTAGATGCCCCAAAATATCCAATTTGATTCAACAAATCTTCATGGAGAACCAAGAATGGCTTACTATGATTGGTGTTTAGGAAGGAGGGATGATGATATAAAGCTTATTCCTTTTAAGGAGTTTATAGTCTCCTAGGGAGCCTAAGACCAGTACAAAAATAACAGTAACTCAAATACCAACACAGAATGTGACCAGTGCCATAATAGGACAGGCTCTATAACATTTCAAGAGAACTAGAGCTTATACAGTAAATTATTAGCATTTGGTGTAACTCTAGTTCCAATTCACATACACAAAAAATTCACTTCAGTGATAGGCAAAAGTATATAGCAGGTAGATTGTAAATTCATTCTCTGTTCTTATTAGCAACACTAAGACCACTCAAAGGTCACACTATGTATGACTGGGAGATGAAACTTTCCCAAAACCAAAGTGCTGAGTTTGACTTCGTAATTATGTGTGACGATTTCCCCCCCCCAAATCACAATATGTGTGGTTTTACTTTGTTAATGAGATATGTTCCCAAAAGGCATTTTTAAAGTATAGCAAATTATAATTTCCTATTGGTTACCATGGTAATTTTAGAGCAGGAAATATTGGGTGCCAGCATACTTCAATATTGTGATGGATCTGTGATCTCCTCAATGTGGGTGCTCTTCCCAGTGGTGCAGATCGTGGTTCCTTCATTCTTTCTTATTCTGTGCTATCCTTGTTCATAACTTTGTGTAAATCCTTTGTAGAGAATCCTCCCAATACCTTGTAGTCCTTCCTCTGTGCAGTGATGCAGATTAACAACTCACTATAATATGTAGTTTTAGAAAGGTACCTGGGGCACTGAAGGATTAAACAATTTTCCCATGAGTCACACATCTGATATATTGAAAGAGCAGATCTTGAACTCAAGTTTTCTTAACTCCAAGATCAGCTATCTATCCACTACACCATGTTAACTTTCAAAAAGTAGATATTATTTCTGCAGTTGTTTGGGAGGATGGGGGAAGAAAATAAAGATTTATCAAATTGTTATTAATACTGTCTTTCTACCAATTAAGTGTCAATCCAGCAAAAGGTATCTTCTATAAAAATTATTGTACAGTGTATGCTTTTGACATATATACCATCTTTTTTTATTTGGCCAAATTTCAGGAATCCAGAGTCTTTTAGCTGAACTGTATTCTTCATTGCCTATGAAAATATGTGCTTAGTTATATAATCACAATGACCAAGAGAGAGATGATGAAGCCTGAGAAGCGATGAGAAAATTCACCTCTAACTCTTCTTTGTAAATGTAGGGGATTATGGATGAGGGACATTGCATAGACTATCAGACTCAGTTGCTGTATTAGTTGATTTTGTTCAACTGATCTTTTCCTTTCTTTTTTAGTTATTTGTAACAAGGAATGGTTTCATGGCTTGGAGAAAGGAGAGGGATATATTCAGAAATAAAGATATAAAAACAAAAGGTCTCAATAGATTTTTACAAGAAAATATGTATAAATTTGCTTATTCTAATGTCTAAGTCAATACCTATATGATGGCCAATTTCCAAGTGAAAAATTAAATATTCAGTCAACCATCCAGATGTTTAGTATCATTGTAGACAAACCATCTGGATGAATGATTGAAGTTTTTACTTCCCATCCAGATGTTTGCTTTGTGTAGACCCAGTTATTATGGGCCTTTACATAATTGTCTACATTAACATCTTTTTTAAAATCTAAGTTTTAATAGTGGAAAGACCTATACCTTTGTCTAGTATAGCACTAGATGTCATTATGGTGCTTTGTATTCAAATTTAAAAGCATTTCTACAGAGGTGATGGCAGTATAGAAAAAGTACTAACACACAATTAAACCTGTGTTTAAATCTCACCTTGGGCACATACTGGGTCATTGATTTGGAGTTAGAAGAAACCTTAGAGATCATCTATTTCAACTTCCTCCTTTTAGATGTAGAAGATTGATTAAGAGCTTCCTCTCTATAACTTCATTAAATTGAACAGGTTCCTTAATTCTTAATATACAGATGGGAAAACTAAGGGCTCAGGAAGGTTGAGTGAATTGTCTAAGGTCACACAGAACAGCCAAAATTTAAACTCAGGTCTTCTGATTTCAAATCCATCATCCCTACTGTATCTTGCTGTCTGTTTTTTATTACTTAGATGACCTTGAACAAATAAGTTAACTTCTTAGATTCTCAGTTTCCTAGTTTGTGAAATGGAAATAATAATATTTGCGACATCTTTTAGGGTTGTTGAGAGGTAAATAATTTGTAAACTTCAAAGCAATACAGCACTGTGAGCCATTATTATTGTTAATCAAATGCATTTATTGTGAAGAATGCAAAGATGTTTCAATTACCTTTTTTCACCATTGTGGAGGTTACTGATGAATATTTGAAGAAGGCAATGTTGATGAGACACCAAGCACCTACGAGAAGTGTAGGGAGTCACTGCTTTCTGCTTCAAGGTAGGACACACAGTAAGGACTCTTCTAGGCTTTCTAGAAGGAACAAATAAATCCATTTTCACTCCCTACAAGGCAAAAGAGAAAGTGGCTACATTTCAGCAAGAGAAATTCAGTTTTGAGTTGAAGAAATCCCTAAATATACAATTTATGAAACCCTGGAGTCAATTATCAAGTGAGACAGGAGACATTAATTTTCTATGTATCTTTGGAAAACAAGATAACCGACTACTTACTTGTGACAGATTAGGTAGCCCTCCTTTAAAAATGGTAATATTAGTGAGGAGATGGGGTACAAGGCAATGTCCTAGATAATCTTTCGGTTCTTTTACTTTAAAATTTTTATTCTTTATTTATAACATTCTTTTCTATTGAAATTCCAAATTCCAACTTTTTTCCCTCCCTCTGTCCCTCCCCTGCTCACTAAGAAGACAAGCAATATTATATCACTTATAAATGAGAAGTCATGCAAAACATATTTCCATGTTAGCCATTTTTTTTAAAAAAGCAAGAAAAATAAACTGAAAAAATTATACTTCAATTTGCACTCAGAGTTTAGCAGCTCTCTTTCTGGAGGCGAATAGTAATTTTTCATCATGAATCCCAAGAGTTCCCATGGATCACTGTATTGTTCAGGACAGCCATATCTTTCACAGTTGATCAACCTAGATAATCTTTTTGTGTGTGTGTGTGAGGCAGTTGGGGTTAAGTGACTTGCCTAGGGTCACACAGCTAGTAAGTGTTAAGTGTCTGAGGCCATATTTGAACTCAGGTCCTCCTGAATCCAGAGCCGGTGCTCTATCCATGTGCCACCTAGCTGCCCCCAACCTAGATAATCTTTAAAAGTCTTCTAGTACTACCACTGAAATATTACCAGTGTCATTGGGTATCTCATGGTGATTAGAATAACTCATATGCACACACAGATAATACTCTACAAAGCTCTTTCTTCCCTCATAGTATCATAGAATTTAAGAGTTAGAAGGACCTCAGGGGCTATCTAGTCTAACCTATACACAAACTATCACATACCTGTCACCTAGTGTTCAGTGTCCTCCACAACTCCAGTTCTTCCTGAACTTCCTGAACTCACTCTAGTGAGAAGGAATCTACCATCTCCCTAGGTATCCCTTTTCACTTTAAGACAAGCTTAATTGTTAGGAAGTTATCTCTGAAATAGAGACTAAACTTGCCTTTTTGCAACTTCCACCTCTTAATTATGGTCTTGACCTCTGAGGTCAAAAGGAACAAGTTCCATTCCTCCTTGATATTCGTTGTTGTTCAGTCACTCAGTTGTGTCCAACTCTTTTTTGACCCTACGTGGGGTTTTCTTGGCAAAAATACTGGAGTAGTTTGCTATCTCCTTCTCCAGTGGATTAGCCAAACAGAGGTCAAGTGACTTGCCCAGGGTCACACAGCCAGTGAGTGTCTGAGGCCAGACTTGAACTTAAGTCCTCCTCACTCTAAGCACAGTGATCTATTCATTAAGCCACTTAACAGCCTCCTAAATGTTACAAATATACATATACAGATTCATGATGTCTCCTCTGTTAGAATATAATCCCTTTGAGGATACATAGTATTTCATGTTGGTCTTTCTATCTGGTACCTAGCACAGTGTCTGGATATAGTAGGTGCTCAATAAATGCTTGTTGATTAAGGAATCAGGACAGGTAGTGTTTGGGGGTCAAGACCTGGGTTCAAGATCCACCTTTCACTTTTCATACTCGAACCCCATTCCTTCTCTGAGTAACTCTCCTCCTCTTTAAAATGAGAGCTATACTGGGTGATCATCCAGGCCCTTCCGGCTCTAACATATTGGTGCTGGATTCTCTCCCTGGGGAAATACTTGAAGAAAGCTATCCTTTATTCTAGTCTCCTGGCTAAACATGCCCTGTTCTGGCTCTCCCAAAATAAAAATAAAACTGTACCTATGACATAGTTTAAGTTTAATCTGCATTATTAATATTTTCTCCATTACTTTCTAAGTCTAGACAACAAACAAAATAATAAATCAAACCTTTTTTTGTACTTTGTGGATTTCTGAGCTGCAAGTGCTCATACTGAAAATTTAACTAACTCTGGCCAATTAGAGCTGACTCCAACACATCTCTATTCTGTTCCTTCGATTGATGCTCTTATGACCTGGACTCAACATTCTTCCTCACAGTGACTCGGTGAGTTACTACAATATTTTTTGTTCCCATTTTACAGATGATGAAAATGAGTTCTAAGACAGATGATGTTATTTTTCTGAAGTTTGTGCTAGTAAGTGTCAGAATCTGACCTTGAACCTGAGTCTTCTGGATGCCAAGTCTCACATTCCATCTATTACACTCTTCTACTTCTGAACTTTTTATTCTGGGAAAAATTTGCTTTGGCTATACCAACAAATAAATGAAATTGTACAAAATATTTATTAAGAACTTATTATATTCATGGTACTAAGCTAGACACAAAGGTCACAATGAAATAGCTCCTGCCCTTAAGAAGCTTACTGAGGGATAAAATAGAAGATTATAAATTTAGAGCTGGAATTAACCTCAGAGATCCACCTCATCCAACACCTCATCTTGCAAATGAATACCCCAATGTCACTCAAGCAAGTAAGCAACAGAGGCTAGATCTGAGCATGGGTCCTCTGGTCTCCCACATTTAGTTTTCCTTCCCCTATACCACACTATCTCTACACAGATATAGAAAGGAGATACAGTGTGATTTCAGGAAGGAGAGTGTGCTCAGAGCTTTCAAGGACAAGGGAAAGCCTCAAAGAAGAGGAGGAAGTTCCTGAGATGAGCTTTGAAGGAAGTTAGGGATTCTAAGAGACAAAAGTGAAGAAGCATATCACAGGCATGGGGGACCAATCTTGTAAAAAAAATCAGTTATCGCTATTAGACTTTGACCTCCTCAAGGGCAGGGAGTGTCTTTGCCTGTCTTTGTATCCCCAGGGCTTAGCATAGTATCTGGCACATAGTAGGTGCTTAATAAATGTTTTTAATGTCAGAGGGAATGTGGAAAATTGAAATACTAATGTACTGTTGGTTGAATTGTGAACTGATCCAACCATTCTGGAGAGCAATTTGGAAGTGTGCCCAAAGGATTACAAACCTGTGCGTACCATTTGATCCAGCAATATCACCACTAAGTCTGTATCCGAAAGAGATAGAGGGAAGAAAAAAAGAAAAAGGACCTCTTTGTACAAAAATATTTATAGCAGCTCTTTTGGTGGTAGAAGAAAATTGGAAATTGAAGGGACACCCATCAATTGGGGAATAACTGAACAAGTTGTGGCATATTATTGTAAAGAAATATTATTGTGCTATAAGAAATGATGAATAGTATGCTTTCAGAAAATCCTGCAGTCTTCTGTGAACTGATGGAAAGTGAAGTGAGCAGAACCAGGAGAACATTTAAACAGTAACAGCAATATCGTAAAACAATCAACTGTGAATGACAGCTATTCTCAGCAGTTCAATGAACCAAGACAAACCTAAAGGACTCATGATGAAAAATGATATCTACCTCCAGAGAAAGAACTGATGAAGTCTGGATGCAGATCAAAGCATAATATTTTTTGCTTTATTTTTTTTCATGTTTTTTTGTGGGGGGAGGTCTGTTTTCTTTTACAACATGACTAATACAGTAATACATTTTGCATGATTGCACATGAATAATTTATATTAAATTGCTTACTTTCTTATTTGGGAAGTGGGAAAAGGTAGGAGAGAATGTGAAACTCAAAATGTTTTACATGAATGTTAAAAATTGCTTTTACATGTAATTAAAAAATAAAATATTATTTAAAATATATTTTAAGTTGTTTGTATGTTGTTTCCCTTCATTAAATTATGAGCTCCTCAAAAGGCAGGGACTAATCATTGCTTTTCTTTCTGCTTAGCACAGTGCCTGGCACATAGTAGGTACTTAATAAGTGCTTATTGATTGAATATAAGACACTAAATGTCTAGTCTTTAGAATATCTTGTAGGCCAATTTGACTGAAATGAAGAGTATGTGAAGAGGAATAAAAAGAACCCCAGAAAGGTGGCAGCCAGATTGTAGTGGACATTAAATGCCACATTAAGAATTTTGGGGGCAGCTAGATGATACAGTGGATAAAGCACCAGCCCTGAATTCAGGAGCACCTGAGTTCAAATCCAGCCTCAAACACTTGACACTTACTAGCTGTGTGACCCTGGGCAAATCACTTAACCCTCATTGCCCTGCAAAAACAAAAACAAAAACCAAACAAACAAAAAGAATTTTGCATTGTATCCTAGTGGTAATAGGAAGCCACTGACAGGGACAAGGGGATATAAGAATAGATATCTTAAGTGTATTTATGTAACACTTTAAAATTTCCTAAGTACATATCTAATTTGAATCTCACAACATCCTCAGGAGGTAGGTGTTACTATTATCATCTGCATTTTACATATGAGGAAACTGAGACAAATAGAATTTAAGTGACTTGCCCAGAGTCACACAGCTAGTAAGTGTCTGAGGCAGGATTCAAATTCAGGCTTTCCTGACTCTGGAACTCTAACCACTGTTACCTAGCTGTTATGCTATCTCATAGCAAGGAAGTTATGAAGAGAAATGTATCAAAATAGTTCAGTTCTGACTTTTCTGCATTTGTGAGAAGGTATAGATTTTAAGTTTTATCTTTGCTACTGACCAGAGTTTCCTTCCACAAAATACTTTGAAAAATTGCAGTGCTTTAACTGAAAACTCTTGCAAACCCAGAAAAAAAAGATCATTCCAGATGAGCGAGAGGTTGGATAAATGTAATGACATATGGTTTGTTTTTTTATAGTTACAATATGTGAAAAATAGTAGCATAACACATGCATTCAATGATATGTATATACATATATATATATTCCACTTCTAAATTATGAGATAAGATTCTTTTGTACAAATGTGATTTTGTTTTCTCTCTCTCCTGTTCCTTCTACATAAAAATAACAACTGAAACTTAGAAGAGCAGCCTCAAACAACTCATTATACTGTGGCATTGAACAACCGAGGAAAATCAAAGTCTGCCAAGTGGGACGCTATTCAGTCCCCTTTCCAAAAATGAAATCTGACCCTTTTTCCAGGGTCAGAGAGTCCTAAGGCTGGCAGGACCTCTACTGATCACATAATGCTTCCCCCTGCCTTTAGCAGGCTCCCTCGAAATCATTCCAGATGGATGGGTGTCTAATTGGCTCTTAAATATCTCCCAGGAAGGATATTTCTCACCTTCTCTGGCTAACCCATAATTCATTATCAGGAAGCTCATCCTTTTATTGCCTTTAGAGCCCTCTTCTTATCCATTAAATCATTTCCATTTGCTCTATCCTCAGGGAGATATGAAGAGTGACTGTTTTTTTATCTCGCCTAGGACTTTTTTTTTTTTTGGCCATTTAAAAACTGTTGTTAAATCTCCACCCCCTCTTCTCTCTCTTTTTTTCTTAAATCTTTTGTCTTAGGCTAATTTAGTCATCTGAAAAACATACTTTTTTTATCTCATTCATTCAATAAGTCTCTATTGTACACCATACGCAGTGCTTATAAGGCATTAGAGATGCAAAGGCAAAAATGAATGAGTTCCTGCCCTTATGGAACTTACATTCTACTGGAAGGAAGCAAAGGTTCATAAGAAAGTAAATAAAATGTATAAAAAATAATATGGGATGACTGTAGTAACAGTTAGGGAGGGGGATGTTCTGGGAAATGCACTGAAGTTGAAACTTGAAGGAAAATGGGGGTTCCAACAGCAAAAGTGAGAAGGTAACAAATTTCCAGAATGAGGAATAGCTTGGGCAAAGGCATGGAGGTGGGAGATTCAATGTCAAATGCAGAGAACAACAAATAGGAAGTACAGAGAGTGTGGGAAGAGAAGCACTGTGTGGTAAATCTAGAAAGGTAGACTGGGGTTGTTCAGGGTCTATCTGTAAAATGGGACTTGTACTGTCTACCTGAGCTGTTGATGTTAAAGCAAAGAATCAAATGTAGGCAAAGTGGGTTTTTTTAAAAACTATTTTATATGTCAATTGTTATTTTTATATAGGGACAACTCACTCTTCCTCTCTTGACCATTTGGTCTGAGTAAGATTCTAATTCCTTCCATGGTTCTAGCTACTAGCTAGATTCAGGAAGTTAGGTTATGTGTTGACTCTCCTAGGGCAGGATGGAGCTTGTATTTGAAGTGGAGTTAGGGTTGGACTGAGAAATCTAGTTTACCATGACCATATGTCCTGGGTTTTCTGGGACAGCCCCCATTTCAAGAAAAGAAAGTGTACTTTTCATGAAGCTTTGCCCAAGGAATATTCTTTGTGAAACCATGTGTCCTGATTTTTGGTTCAGAAAATATGGTCACTGTAGCTATAGCACACTCGCCAACGGGAACTTGGTCACATCGCTTTTGAAGAACTGTAATCAAACCCCTCTCTTGGCAGCTCCAAAGGTTGCTAATGACTGGAGCGAGTGAGGAGCTAAGGAGACTATAGGAGTTAAATGGAAGCACATATGGAGAAACGCAAAAGGAAACTTTTCCTCTCAGAAAACCCACCCCCAACTTGGGGGGTTGAGAGGGTGGGAAATATGTAATGAGTATGATCCCTATGCTATCTGTTGGAAAATTAATGGGGAAAAATAAACACTGTATCCATAATAATAGGGGTCAGTGACAGAGAGAAGGGAGAATTTAATCCCATAGTTAGTACAAAACACTGATTTTATCCATTAAATTATTAGTAAGAATTATCACTGAATCCCAGAAATGACACAGACAGGCCTCCTTTCTCTGCCCCTTCACACCCTCTGGTGGAGGTGCTAAGAAACACCAGAAGGGTGGAAATGTTAGCAACACCAGAGAGAAAAAGAAGCAAAGGGAAAGGATAATTTGTCCAAGAGCTAGAAACCAACCCTGAGGGCTGGGTATCATCACATGTCCAGGATCAATTTTCACATGATAAAACTTGCTAAGTCGACTTGAACTAGTCCATCTCAATTGAAATTATGACTATTCTTGAATCAATGTTCAATGAATTGAAGTGAATTGACTCAATCTATGCCTATAAACATTAGACCTAAGTTATCAAATTCAACAGATTCAGGTAAAATTAGAAGGATTAGAACCTTAACTAAAGGATTTAATTCTATAGAAGCAATCAAATAAGGAATACTGTTTCCCTTAACATCCAGTTAAGTCATTTTAGGATATGTGCCCCAAAGACAGATAGATAGTAGTCCATATTTCCCAGATTTCTCAAAAAGTACTTTTCCTTAAAAATTATAGAAAGAAATTCTTCAATTATTTTAACTAATACCTTCTGGTACTTCAAACCACATTGTCTCAATCTGGATGTGCCCATCTTATGTAAATATTCTCCCACCAACTTATAAATCCAATTTCCTACCCTCCAATTAAAGCCCTATCTAACCTGATTTTCATGCCACCACTGCCCTTAAGAAAAAGGCTAAATAAAATTTTAAAAGAGAAGACAGCAGAGCTTCCTATCTTGCTATTGTCACTATTCTGTGTTATCCTTCTATAACCTCTTTGATCATTCTTTTGACACGGAAGCTATATGGTCTCATTCAAAATAACTCGCTACTATTGCACAGTAATTCAAATTGATGTAGTATACATACAGCACAGTGGTATAACTTGTTTGTATTTTTAAATTTCCTAATGAGAAATTCAACATTGTTAAATAGTGTTGTTAAACCCAGAAGGGAGTATTTACTTGATCTCATTTCAGTCATAGAATTGGGATTTCAAATTTTTGTATCTTCAGTGTCAGTTTTCATCTCAGAGTGTTTTACTGCATCTATTTCTTCCCCCTACACCAAAAGTGGGGAGCATGTTTCCAAACTATCTTTCACATTTCCAGGAGAAAAAAAAAATAATGATTAGATTGAGAAAAAGAAAAGTTTCCGGATCTCTACGATCCCACCCAATATACGCATAGAATATAGATGAGCAAAGTGAGTGGGTGAGTGAAATCGCTTGTAACAAAACCCCATTATTTACAGATGAGAAATTTATATTGTCAGCGTAATATCTTTGACACTAAGCAGAGCTGAACAGTCTATAAAAGCTGGGTAAGAGATGCAGAAATACAGAGCTCAGGACACTTTCTAAAGTCCAGAAGAAAGAGTCTTCACTCTTATCCCACCTGCTCTATTTGACTGCGTGGTCAGAAGGTAAGATTCCTACTAGATGACTATAAATTGACTTTGTTTCTTCCTGTACAATTTAATATGCATAAGGCACATAAAGACTAAGGATCTACTTGTTGGTTTTTTATCTTTTTATTATTATTATAATAATTAATCATTTATAGGTTCAACCTGTGAGATGGAAAAAGGGTAAGAAATTTAAATCTACTTTAATAGAATGAATGAAAGTAAAATCATTTAAGAGAATTCAAAATCCTTTATGTAAAATAGAAAAAGAAACGAGAAATGTTAAGCGCAATATTGTATAGAAATCATTAGACTGTTACCAAAAAAATACATTTTAAATGGGTTAAAACAGTTTTCCTTTAAAAATTATTCAAGACAGATTTATTTGAATCTACTCTTAAAAACAAAATATATTGAAATGCAATAGAATCATGTGCATTAGCTATTTTATTTAATTTTTATTATTTCAATTGAAGCACTGATCTTCAGAAAGGGCATATTCATCATTTTTAAAAAGAGTTTGGGATTTTCTTTCAAAGTCTGTCAAACAATCAGATGTCTGGAAATGAAATCTTTGGTATTTTCTGTGAAAATATTTCTCATGCTTTTCATCCCAAGTAGATGTCATCTATTTTGGGGTTCCCTTTGTTAACTCTGAAGAAAATTTGTTAATAAGAATTAAATATTTATTGAACACTTGCAAAAAATGAATAATCCAAAGGTTTTTATATTCTAAAACTATATGCTGACTAAAATTTTAAAAAGAGTAGGGGACATGTTCTCTAAAGAACATGTTTGAAATCCCAAGTACAAAGACGCAAAGTAACAATTGTCCAATGGAATAAATGGTATTCAGTGGATTAGTTTCACTAATTTGTAAGAACTAGTTATAACTGGCAAACAAAATAAAGCTTGGACTCTGGACTAATAAATTATCTTCACAAATTAGATTATGGATCAACTTTTCTAATTGTTTTATTACCATAGAGAATGGAACCTTAACCATAATATCTTTTCATTGGGATTCTTGATTCTTACCAAACTAGCTAATAATATCCCTATCTGCTCTGCCTATGAAAAGCAGAGAAATGTGCTTTTCATTTTTCCCTCATTGATGAGGATTTTGATAATAATACAAAATAAGTATCCATTTTCTCTTTAGTAAGAAGGGTACAATCATTTAGAGTTCTTAAAGGATCTGTAATTCCATAGCAGTTTTTATTTTAAAATCTACCCTCTTAAAAAATATATATATATATACATATATATATATATACACATATATATACATATATATTTCAGGAACAGAGTCCTACTTTTGGTAAAAATTAGTCATTCTATATTCAAAGTCCTATTAGAACCCAAAAGAACCCTTCTGGGTTTTATTTCTTGTCATCTTTCAGATGACAATTCAGATAGGAATAATACCATTCTCTCTATGTCTATCTTACAGAAATATTGATAAGGTAAGAGAATGATATGAAATCACTTTGAAGTTTTTGGTTAAAAATATTATGCCAACCTCACATGGTACCAATGTTTTTAAAGACATGTTCCAAACCATTGTATAATCATAAGCACTCCTTTAGTCACTATGAGCATGATAACTTTAAACTGTAGTTATTATCATGTGACTTGTTTCCTTGTACAGTAACTTTCAACAAGTCTTCTAGATGAATAAAGGATAGAAAAAACTAACTCCAGAGTTGTTAGGACAATGTTGATATCTAGCAAAGAGCATGCATATGCTGCTAACTTTGACAACCCAATTGGAGGAAAGTCAGGAAACTATACCCAGGACATACTTTTAAGTTTAATCTGCATTAGAGACATTTTTTCATCATTTTTTAAGACTAAAAATCAACAAAACAAGAAATTAAGCCCTTATTGTTATAGTTTTCTGACTTCCCATGTGTAAATGCTCACATTAAAAATTTAACAATTGGCTTTTTTGAACCATCCAAGCTGTCTTCAGCATACCCCTGGCCAAGAGTGTCAATCTCCATGTCTTCTATGCAGATCATCTATCTGATCTTTCTCTATAGCACGATGGGCTTTTCAAAAGAAAGTAGAATTTTTTGCAAGTACTTCAATTTCTCCATATTTGAATGCATAGAGAACATCATTTACATGGGTTAAGATGTTCAAAACACACGGGATTAATGGTTTTCAAATGCTTATTTCAAACCAAATGTCTGTTACTAAAAATGCTCATTCAAGTTATTAACAGACATGCACGATTAGACTTAAATTTACATTTACCCAGCTGATGTGATTACCTTTCATCAAAGAAAGCAAGAACACCATGACTGACTTTCAAGAGTATCAGAACATAAGAAGTTTCTATACAAAACTCCTGTGTGCAACTAGGCAAGCCCATTCTTTTATGCTATCCTAAACACCCTCCATTGCTGGGCTCTATCCACCTTGCACTGCCATTGTCATGAGATTTTCATTCAATTCAAGGAGGCATCTACTTGGGACATTGGCAAGCTATGTCCTGTGTACTAAAACCAGGTCTGGCCTGTGTCCATCAATTAACAATATGGTTTGAACTCAGTACTACAAGAATAATAGCTTGATGACTTTAAAGATTTCTGTAACAGGCACTAATTTTCTTTTTGACACAGATATCTTAGTTCCTTCGTTGAAGATTGTTCAAGTTGCCAGAAGCATTAGGTCTTCGTGCAAATTACTCTTGTCTTTAAAATGATATTTTTTTTTATTTAGAACAGGTCAAACAACCCTAAAATACCTCAAATCTGTTGGCCGCTTTACAATTACAAAGTCTAGACCAAGTTACACTATTTAAAATATAAATGAATAATACATCTGAACTGACAGCTGGTATGCCAAGTTTTAGCCTGAGGCTGCTTAAGATGGTTGAAATGCAGTATAATGTAAATCCTTGGAAATGAAGGCCTATTAATTGAAAGCCTGAGTGATCGTTAAGGGGAGCGTTTTGGATAGGGTGCCATGCAGGCTAACCATATGTAGAGTATCAGCTACATTAGATATTTAAAATTTTTTATTTGGATGTTTCAATTTCACGTCTGAAAATGACATTATTAATCAGTAACTTGAGCATCCTACTTTAAAGAGCCAACTGATGGAGCATATCTTTTGTACTCTTACTTGCTTTCAAAACAACGACACACTGTAAAACAGCTTATATACTCTCTTATTAGGAATAGAGGTAAATCAAACTAGGTATAACAAAATACAATTGCATCCTATGGCCACAATTGGCTGGGTTGTTTTTTTTCTTACTGAGAACATTCACCTAGTTGTAACCAAACAAATTTAGCCCCAATATATTCAATATGGTTGCCTTTTTTCTTTCCCCATTCTCTTCTGACAGGCAGTGAAAATGAAAAACATCTACTTCCTGGCTGGATTGTTCATAATGTTGGTACAAAGCAGTTGCCAACACTCCCTTCAAGACACAGAAGAAAAACCCAGGTATTAAGATTCCAGACACTCAACTAGCAGAACACCATGATGTAGACATGGCTATATGTATATCATCTATCATATATCATCTATGTATGTCATATAGATACATGATACTTGTGTAGCCCATGAATAAGGAATTGGTTTTTAAAGGGATCATCATTAACATTCTTGACACTGTTGATATATGATAAAATGGGGTTTATATTTTTGAAAAACGGATAGATCAGCGTATCTACTGACTCAGAATCCCAAGGGTGTGAGAGGTAGAACACATTATACGGCCCATTTGCATTCTATAGACTATCACTCCATGAAGTAATCATAGAGTAGATCACTTTAAACATGGGCGATCAACTCTGTATAGCATGTAGATTATCAGTCAGTCAGTCAACAAGTATTTAAGTGCCTACTATATGTCAGACACTGCTAAACATTGAGGATACAAAGACAAAAAGAGGAGCTCACTGTCTAATGGAGGAGACGACATGCAAATAACTGTGTACAAACTATGTGCAAACCTTTTTCTTATTCTTATTGAGTTGTTTCAGTTGTGTCTGAGTCTTTGTGGCCCTGTTTGGGGTTTTCTTGGCAAAGATACTGGAAAGGTTTGTCATTTCTTTCTCCAACTCATTTTTACAGATGAGGAAACTGAGGCAAACAGGGTTAAGTGACTTCTCTGGGGTCACAAAGCTACTAAGTGTCAGAAGCTGGATTTCAACTCAAGTCTTCCTGACTCCTAGGCCAGCATTCTGTCTGTCCACTGCTACCTAGCTGCCCCATCTATCTATTTATATGTATAGATCCAATAGGTTAAGTAGGAGGTAATCAATCATCAGAGGGAAGGCACTAACATTAAGGGGAACTGGGGAAGGATTCCTGGAGGTTAGTCTTTACCTGAGACTTAAAAGAAACCAGGGAAGGCAGAAGGCAGAGATGAGAAGGGGAAGACAATCTGAAGGACGAGGGATGGAGAACAAGTGAAAATCCTGTTGGGAGATGGAGTGTCTAATAACAACAGCTCACACTTACATAGCACTACATTTTTATGAAATAATTTTTGTACATTATTTCAGTAGCTCTCTATGAGAAGTTTAAGACCTAGAAACGTCATGACCTTCTTAAGGCCATACAGTTAATAAGTTTATGGGGGCAAAATTCTAACACAGGTCTTCAGATTGATTCTAAGTCCAGTGCTGGGGCAGCTAGGAGGTGCAATGGAAAGAGCACTGGCCTTGAAGTTGGGAGGACGTGAGTTCAAATCTCACCTCAGACACTGACTAGCTGTGTGACCCTGGGAAAGTCACTTAATCCCAATTGTCTTAAACATCCAGGGCCATGTCTAGTCATTCTCATGTAAATCTTGCCACTGGACTCAGATGGCTCTGGAGTAGAGAGTGAGGTTGGTGACTTTGCATAGCCCTTCCTCACTTAAATCCAATTCAGCGTAAGTCGTGACATCACCCCAATGTCATGGTCCTCTTTGAGAACAAAAGACAAACAAGAAGTCCAGTGCTTTTTAACTTAAGAACTGAGGAGCTCAGCAGACACCAGTCCTACTTGTAGCTAAAAGTTATCCCTCTAATAACATACCTGACAAACATCTGACTAGATCCTCATGTTAAGACCTCTAGGGTGAGGGAGTCCACCAACTATCTAGGTATCCCATTCCACTTTTAAATAGCTCTCAGTGCTAGAGAGGCAACATGTTGTAGTGCACAGGGTGTTGGCCTTAAAGCAAGAAAGATTGGTTCACCTCTGAACTTTGTGACCCTGGATGACTCCTTTAACCTCTCACTACTATAAGCAACTCTCAAAAGAAAAGAAAGATGTGGACCAGCTGTGGTAGAGGGAGTTTCCTTAGCAAGGAGTTCTCTTTAGCAATGAAATTACTGGCCTCCTTAGGTATCTTCTAGTGCTCATTTCACGATCGACTTACCTAATTTAAAATATCAGGCTGTCTTGTTGCTGCCACCCAATATTCTTACAAGTGACCTCCCATCACTATCAGTTGGTGTGTCCTCAGGTAATGAAGCTATTTTTCCATATTAGCATAAGCAAACAGAATTAGTTTGGGAAGGTCACAGTGTAAGTTTTAAAATTATCTATTTTTTTTACTTTTGGCTATTTTGTAGTATTATACTATTCTTATCTCCATTAGGATAGGTAGTCATGAATTGCTTGACTAGTAGAATAAGAATTTTATTCTCCTTACAATGGAAAAAGCCAAGACAGCTGGGGTATCAGAAGCAGGAAGGGATATATTTAACAATAACTGAGATGGTGCCACACAACCAGCAAATGATAGAAACAAGATTCAAACCTAGATCTCCCTGGCTCCTGCTGTAAGCAGCCTTTGGTCTCTATTTACCCCACTGTCTCTGAGTAGGACAACTTGATTCTAACTACTCAGTTATGTAACTTTTTGAAGGAATATGATCCCAAATGAAATTCATTCACTAAATAAACCCAGAATTTATAACCCTGAATCTGGAATCAGAGGAAATCAGAGACCCTGAGGACTGTAACGTTTGAAAAAGTTATATAACTGAGTAGGCAGAATCAACTCTGAGTCTCAGTTTCAACAATTTATACTCAATGACCTCTAAGAAAGATCTTTCCACTTCTAAATCTGTGATCGCAGCATCCTGTACTCACCGGGGCTAGGGGAAAAGGGAAGACTGGAGAGGAGATAGGAAGAAAACTCCTACGGTGTATAGAATCCTTAGCTCAGAATTGTGTAACACTAAAAACTTTGTTTTACAGACCATACACAGACTCCCAGACAGAACCATTAGATGAGAATCTGATGAATGAAGACAAGCGTCACTCACAGGGCACATTCACCAGTGACTACAGCAAGTATCTGGACTCCAGACGAGCTCAAGATTTTGTGCAGTGGCTGATGAGCACCAAGCGAAATGGGTAAGAATTCTAAACAGAATGCCTGAAGTGTGTGGGCAAAGAACGCCCCCCCCCACTCTCATACAAATACAAGCATTTTGACTCCCATCCTTCTTCATTAGGTCATCAAACAGTAGTAAGTGCCCACATGCTCCTGGCCCTGTGCCAGCATTGTGCTAAGATGCCACTTTCTAGTAATGTGGTGGCTTTGTATTCCACTCCTGAGCCCTCCCAATAAGGACTCTCTTAAATTGTTTTTTTTTTCCCTTGGGGGGGGGGGGAGAATTTTTCGCTGATTTTCACTTTCTTATTCCATGCCCACAGATATTCAGAAATCGGCCTTTTTGGATTACAAATATAAAAGCCAATTTAGCCAAAGAGAGAACAAATCCATACAATTTGAGTGCATCCTTAATAACACCCTGCCCAAGTGAATTTCTTCAAGTGCCATAAACAGATTGAGTTCAAATGAATTGAATAGAACAAACATTTCTTAAGTGCCTATTAAGAGGTCGTTCCTTCCCTGTGGGGTCTTGCTTTCTGAAGTAGACCACACAGATCATAGCTATGCATTTGAAATGGCATGCCAGCTGCACAACATTACACAAAACTGAGCAAAAATACAAGTGGATAGTAAAGCATACATTTCAATGTTTAGTATTCTTAGTATTGTGATATGTGTTAATTGCTTGTTGGAACTGCAAGGCAGGAGAATAAAGGAAAATCATCAGCAAAAGTTGAATGGAGACTGGAATTGTACAAAATCTTCAAGGAGAGGAAAGGCATTCGGAAGACAAAATGGGGAGGGGAGTTATATATTAGAAACATCTCAATTCAGACATGATTCTGATGACCCTGTTAAGGACCAAAAGTCCACTCAGTGGTCATATAGTTTTAGAACTAAAAACAATCAATAGTCAATCAACAAACATTTACTGAGCACCTACTAAGTGCAAAACACTATGGTTGGGGGGGCAGCTAGATGGTGCAGTGGATACAGCACTGGCCCTGGATTTAGGAGGACCTGAGTTCAAATCCGGCATCAGACACTTGACACTTACTAGCTGTGTGACCCTGGGCAAGTCACTTAACCCTCATTGCCCCACAATACAACAACAAAAAAAAAAAAAACCACTATGGTTGGCACAATAGTATATGCTAAGTGGTTGTGAGGAAAACATTTTGTAAACCTTAAAGTGCTATATAAACCTGAGATGGCAGTGGTGAAGATAATGCATGATTCCAGCCTTCAAAACCCTTGCAATCTAATTGGAAAGACAAGACATAAGCATGTGGCAAGTTTAAAAAAAGAGAGAGATAAAATAATTAAAAAATCGTGACAATGATGATTGCCAAATGGATAACTGCCAAATAAGAGTTATGGGATGGTAAAGGTCATAGTGGATTGAGGTAGGCTGGAAAACCTTCAGGGGTGATTTTTGCTGCATTTCATAGGATGCTTAGGGCTGGATAAACAGAAAAGAATGGGGAGGTCATTCGAAGTAAGGAAACAGTGTGAGGAAAAGCAGAGGTAGGATGTGTCCAAACCCCTCTCTTAACCCTCATCTTGTTGCAGATAGACTGAGAACATTTGACTACCTTAAGTTACAGAGAATGTTTCAGATGCTTAAAGGTGGCATTATTTCCATTATCCCCTTAACAAAATGAATAGGCCTTAATTCCTTTCAACTTTTCGCAGAGGCCCTATATTCCAACTATGTAATCACCTTCACTGATTTCCTTCAACATTTTTTGTCAGAGATTTAAATATAGGCATATATGGCATACTTAGCAAATTTCTGGATTAATAACACACTAGAGGGCAGAAAAAGAATCCAGAAAGATCTTGACAGGCTAAGTAGGGGTTCCATGAATTTGTTTGTTGTTTTAAATATGTATATATTTGGATAACTGTATTTCAATGTAACCAGGTTTCTTTCTAATCCCAAGTATTTTATTTTCTGCATTTAAAAAACATTCTTCTGAGACAGGGTTCCTAGGCTTCAGAATGCCAAAGGGATCCATGACATAGAAAAGGTTACAAACCTCTAGCCTAGAGCATTGACTTGAATCCAACAAGATGAAACTCAACAAAGGTAGATGCATTTTTACCCCTGGCTTCCAAACATCAGCTTTATAAGTACATGTACAAGTACATGGTTACACTACAGTTTGCTGAAAAAAAAAATCTTAGGGTGTTAGTGGCCCTCTGGCTCACTATGAGCCAGAAAATTGATATGGAAGCCTTAAGAAAAGTAAATCTAATCTTGGGTTGAATGAAGAGAGACATAGCTTCAAGGAATAAGAGCCAACCCTACTATATTCTCTCCCGATCAGACCACATCTGAAATGTATTTAGTTTGGGGCACCAAAATTTAAGAAGGGCATTAATAAGTCAGAGAGTATTCAGAGGAGGGCTACCAAGACTTTGAAGGGTTTCAAGTCCAGATCATTTAAGCATTTGTTGAAGGAACTGGGAATTTGGGGGCTGGAGAAGAAAAGATTCAGGAAGGCTATTTTAACTACTTGTGACATCTAGGATATGTGGAAGATATTAAAATGGGGAGGGGGGATTAAAGCGAAAAGGAGAGATTGCATTCAGGTACCATCAAATCGAAGACATACATTGGCCATTAGAAAGGATGACATCAAAATAAGTTATCAAAACCTTGAAAGGTAATCAAACTCCAAATCATTCTGGCCTCTTAGAGGAATGTCCTCAGAAAGAACAGCTGTTAAATCCACCAAGAGCATTCATAAAGGGCCAGTGCTGATTTGGACCACTTGATGTCCCTGTTGAGCCACAGAAACTAGAAGAAAGACCATCTTTGACTATATCTGTGTTACCAGCAAAGCTAAGTAAAAAGTGAAAGTCTCTGTCATCCAGATATTGCATCTGTGGTGTGGCTAGCATGGCATGGCATGGCGTGGCATGGCAAACATTCAGCTATTTGAAAACTGACTCACTTTACTTTCCTCTCTGTAGCTTGGACACAACCTTTGACCAGTTTATAATGAACTCAAATCTTTTGGTCCCTGAGCTCTAAGCTTTTATGCTGTACCATCAGAAATGATTCACTTAAAATGCTTAGGGTAGGAGGCAGCTAGGTCGTGCAGTGGATAAAGCACCAGCCCTGGATTCAGGAGGACCTGAGTTCAAATCTGACCTCAGACACTTGACACTTACTAGCTGTGTGACCCTGGGCAAGTCACTTAACCTTCATTGCCCCACCCCAAAAAAAAATGCTTAGGGTAGATGGATGAGGGAGATTAAATGTCTGTCACATATTTGAGTTTTACAAGTACATTATGAAATCATGATTCAAATTTAATCATAAGGCATAGAAAATATCATTAATGCTGGGTTTTGGTGCATTCAGAAGGACTTGGAGATCTTTTCTGAATTTTTTTTTTTGGTGAAAACCCATACAGCAGATTTCTACAAAGCAGTGGTTACAATTTCAAGGCTCGGAAGGTCTTAGCTTTCTGCCTTTCTTCCATCTCTTTATTCTGCATTCAGACTGTGTCTATGTGTTATCAAATATGTTGGGGGAACATCTAAATGTCTTATTGACACAATATCCCAAACCCAGATGTTTAGAAATATCTAAAAGCTTAGCTAAGCCTCTCAGTTGTCATGCGGCTTCCTGGTATTTTAAAGACATTTGTATTGTATAACCTCAAAATTCTAGTGAAGTTCTTTTAACAATATTGTCTGTGTAGTGAGGTGGATAAACAATTGGACAGAGAGTCAAGAGGACCTAAGTTTTAATCCTACTTTGGACTCTTGCTAACTGGGTGAACTTGGGCAAGTCATAGCCTCTAAATTCTCTCAGCCTCAGTTCCCTTTCTGTAAAACACAGCAAGCAATTATCTCACAGACCTGGGAGGATAAAATGAGACCATGCAAGTAAATGCTTTGCAATGCTTGTAAATGTCAGATATTTATATTAATAGAATATTTATGTAAGATGCAAAATTTGACTTAGGTATATATACTCTCTAATTCAGTTGGGTATCTTGGCAAAAATCCAGTAATAAGGCTGTGAGGCATTATAGTATAGTGCATACAGAGGCAGACTTGTGGTCAAGAAGACCTGGGTTCAAATCCTACCTCAGACAGCTAAGTCTGTGTGATCCAGGGCAAGCAAATGAATCTAAAAGCTATGATCCTATGATCTTGGGTCACAGCTTGAAACCTAGATCCCATTATCCCTAGTCTACTAGGTGGTTCAGTGGAGAGAACACTGAGTCCAATATCAGAAAGATGAGTCTTTCCTGAGTTCAAATCTGATCTCAGATACTTACTAGTTGTGTGATCACAGACAAGTGATTTAACTGTTCTGTACCTCAGTTTCCTCATCTGTAAAATGGGGATGATAATAATAGCTCCTGAGAATCTAGTATTTTAACATGTGTAAAGTGCTTTGCAAACCTGAAAATGCTATGTGAATGCTAGATTATATATAAATGCTAGCTATTAACCTAAACAGTAGACTTTGGGGTAAGTGATAGTGGCAGGTGAAAAACAAGCTACAAAGATGTTTCTCTATAAAACATGTACTATCTTAAGGATCCTGTTTGAGAGATCAAAAATATGGACCCTAGTTTGGCAAAGCCCTACAAAGAAGATGAGAAGCCTCATCCTAGAGGTTACCAGGGCTATACAAACACCCAAGCTCAGAATGCTTCTGGCACATTAGCAACTATTAGGAAAGCAATGAAAATAACATTTAAAGAGCTTAATACTTATTACTAACTCAAGGTACTTTAGCTAATGATATCATAAGCACAATTGATAGCTTTGGCTGAATAAGACTAAAGCATAGCAACATTAGTTACCAATTAATCCAGGTAGTTAAGAATCCCACTTTCTAGGAAGCAAATTGCTTATCTTATTTTATTTTTCACACAGGCAACCTGAGGTGGGAGATAGAGAGGTGGCCTGACAGTCAAGAATGCTGCTATCTATTGGCTGGGTGATGCTGAGCAAATCATTTAACCTCTCAGTGTCCCAGGCAACTCTCTAAGGTTCTAAGGTACAGAGAAGGTGTCAACCTGCATTTGTAGGGACAGAGTCGTACCATCTTCCCTATATTCATGAAATCACATGTTTGATCCAAAAGCAGTAGTAGCAGGAACAACAAATAAAAAAACTGATAGGCAGCCTGACCCTGTACCTAGGGTCGGAAGAATGTTTGTTTGACTATTTACTAGTTATGTAGCTTTGGGCAGTTTATTTCACCTAATCTGAGACTAGTTTTTCTCATCTGTAAAATGGAATAATAATATTTGCACTATCTTCCTAACTAGGTCACTAGGACAACATTCATGCCACAAACCAAGCTTTAAACGTGTTACTGTTTTTCTTAGGAACAAAGTTGCCAAACGCCATGATGAATTTGAGAGACACGCTGAAGGGACCTTTACCAGTGATGTCAGCTCTTATTTGGAAGGTCAAGCTGCCAAAGAATTCATTGCTTGGTTGGTGAAAGGCCGAGGAAGGAGAGCGTGAGTCCATGTCTTTGTATTTAATGTTTTTTTGTTTTTTTAATTTTCTGGTCTAAATGGCAGACCTAGCATTTCCCATATTTGTAATATCTATTTTTCTTATAGATGGAGTTTTCCTTACTCAAAGGGAAGGGAATTTATAAACCCACCAAGTTAGAAATTTTACAAGATTCCCAATACCTTTTCTGTTATCTTTTTTTTAAATAGTAACCTCCACAGGTCCATTTCACAATAAAGCAGAGATGCTTACTAATGGGAATTTTCACAGTCAAGGAAAGGCAAGTTAAAAGGAAAAGAAAGTGCAAGGAAAATACAGTCATTTATTTTGGAGCATTCACATTGCCAGCAAATTTACCCATCTTTAGGAAAGAAAAGCGAAAGCCCCTGAGTAAAGCACTTTCTGATCTGGCAACGGAGGAAGTAATGTAGGCTAATTTAAGGATAGCTCAAATCAACAAAATCAACAAATGTTTACTGAACAATCACCATGTATGATGCTGAGCAATATGGTGAATACAGAGTATTTTAAAAAAAAATCTCATACAAAGTATTTTAATACCTCAATGAATGAATGTGTGATCTCATCGATGTGATCCATCCATCCAAAGGTACAGATTGCAGCTTCCATGTCATCTCATCCTATGACACTCCCATTCATGTCCTTCACAAGGAATCCACCTGATATACTGGGGCCCTTCCTTTAGACCTCTTGACATTAGTTGGATACTGCTGGACAACAAGAAAAGCCCATCCTTTATCCCTTTTCTTTGTGTAGCTTAGCCAACTTCTTTTACAGATACACGTCCTCTCTATTATGGTCGTTATTCTAATCTGGCACTCTTTTATGCCATCTCCAATACTGTGAGAAATCCCCAATGGAAGAAGTGCTATCGAAGGGATGCCTACTCTTTCCAAAGACCAACTTTATTCTGCTCAATTCCAGGTGATCCTAAAGAGAGTGTCATGGTTTTCAAGCTAACTTATGGCATCTACTCCTCAGAACGGATGTTTAAAGGAGAAAGAGGAAAAATGAAATGTAAAGAGGTCCCTGAGTTAGTTGGATACACTAGTGGTGTCAAACTCAAACAGAAACCATGGCCACTAATGCAATACATAAGAATCCCTGTGGCCCACATACTGGCAGTTTTAAAATGTAAATTATCTATGCTTTTTGTATTTTTATTTATTTTGTTAAATATTTTGTTAAAATACTTAATATATATTTTTAAAATATTTTAAAATATTTGTTTTGTTAAATATTTCCCAATCTTGTTTGTGCCTCATTTGGTTTTGTTGTTGTTGTTTTTTAGTAAGGCAATTGAAGTTAAGTGACTTGCCCCAGGGTCACACAGCTAGTAAGTGTTAAGTGTCTGAGGCCGGATTTGAACTCAGGTACTCCTGAATCCAGGGCCAGTGCTCTATCCACTGTGCCATCTAGCTTCCCCGTTGTGCATTTGGCACCCACAGGCAACCCTTAGGCCATGTTTGGCACCCTTGGTATACACGCTACCTGGCAGAAAGCAACAATTTCTGTGTTATCAATTGGGAAGGTTTTCCAGAAGATTTCTACACCTGTTTCCAGAGGCAAAAAAACATGAAGCACATGTAGAAAAAATCAAGTAAAACACTAAATACAGAGTCTTTTCTTTTTTCCCCTTTGTTCGTTCTTTAAAGTTTTCCAGAAGAAGTCACTATAGTTGAAGAGCTCGGCAGAAGACATGCTGATGGTTCTTTCTCTGATGAGATGAATACAGTTCTGGATAACCTTGCTACCAAGGATTTCATCAATTGGCTGCTTCAGACAAAGTTACTGACAGGTGATTACATTTCACTCAATCCTAAAACACAAGTTTTATCATAAATGGTCAATCACCATATTGTTCCTGCTAATATTCTCCACTGGAAGAAGATAGTTTGGGCCTTTTTAAAAATACCTCTAACTTTATATCATTTTTATTTTGCACCCTTCATGTAAAGAATCCAGATTTTAACATTGAACATATTAACTACTCAACTTTTTGTTATTCCATATTGAGTACTACTGGAATTGATTTAATTTCATTCCATCAACATCTTATTAAGCATTAACTCTATTCAAGACATTGTTTTTGATGCTGAGACTAACAGCTCAAATACAGGGTGTCCCAAAAGACTCAGTGCAGTTATAACTCAGTGCTTATAACTGCAGTAAAATTTTGAGATACCCTGTATATCTATTTATCTATCTAATCTATCATCTATCTAAATTATTATATATTAAATTATACTATATTATCATGTATTAAATGCATATATATTATAGATTTAAAGTTTGTAGAGCGCTCTGCATGCAATACTTCCTTTGACATAGGCCACAAGTTGCAGGAGCAGATAACCATCTGCCCTGATACAAGAAGTTTCTTCATTGGGAGTTCCCTATACCAATGAAATCACAGATCTAGAATACAAAAAAAAAAAATTACTTGTATCTCACAACAGTGCAAAATGTAGGTTTCACAGAATCCTAATTACCATGTAAGGAAGCTAACTCTCAGAAAGATTAGATGACTTGTCCATGGTCACACAGCTAGGTAAGTATTGGTGCCAGAGGCAAGAGTTCCTAACTCCAGATCCAGTACTCTACTAAGAAAAAAACTATTTAAATGATCTCCCTATGTCATCTAGATTACAGTAGAGAGATATTTGATCTGGATCTATGATTCATCTATGCCAAAAATTCCCAAGTGAAAAATGCAGTCCATGAATGCAGATTAGAATGTTATTGGAGCAGCTAGGTGATGCAGTGGATATAACACCAACCCTGGATTCAGGAGGACCTGAGTTCAAATCTAGCCTTGGACACTTGCCGCTTACTAGCTATGTGACCCTGGTCAAGTCACTTTACCCTCATTGCCCCACAAAAAAAGGGGGAGAGAAAACAGAATGTTATCATTGCATAAAATTATAGATTTGTAACCCAAAATGCAGGTGGAGATGGGAAATAAGTCATCTAGACAAGTGTCCTGATTTTACAGGTGAAGAAACAGAGGCTCAAAGAGAGCAGCTGACTTTCCAAAATGTAACTAACACTGGTAGCAGGTGGCAAAGTCAAGATTCAAGTACCATACCTTTATGCTAAATCCAGTGATCACTCCTCTGTATCACAAACTTTAAGTCACAGGTTGTGGCTTGGGCCAATGAAGTAAAATGATTTGTCCATAGGTCACACAGCTAGTATATGGAGGAGGCAGGATTTGAATCCTGGTAATTCTGACTCCAAGACATTTATTTTTTTTTGTTTTTTTTGTTTTTTTTGTGGGGCAATGGGGGTTAAGTGACTTGCCCAAGGTCACACAGCTGGTAAGTGTCAAGTGTCTGAGGCCAGATTTGAACTCAGGAACTCCTGAATCCAGGGCTGGTGCTTTATTCACTGTGCCACCTAGCTGCCCCGCCAAGACATTTATGATGTTATATTATGACTACTTAACAGTCCTCTAAACTATAATAAATATCCAAGTAATATCTACAATCTCAAATTTTTTACAAATCTTATTTAAAGGAGGCTTATGAATTAGATGAGAAATGGATTCTTCTAAGAATTCATGGTACATTTTTAATGTAAGGTTTGTGGGAAATCATTTTAGATAAATCTTTATTAAAAACAAGTACTTACAGCCTCTGCGAGTGTAAGGGTTCTACAAGATTAAGAGGTTTCTCAAAGGGACATCCATTAAAGTCATGAAAAGGTGTTCCAAAATTGGATGGTTAAATTCTCTGGGTATTATACCAATCTTAATCACTGTTTGTTTTTGTTTGTTTGTTTGTTTGTTTCTCTAGGAAATAAGTGTATAATTGCTCAAGATCATCTCCACTACATCACCTGCTGCCTCTTGGGATGTTTTAAAATTTCTGTTCTATAAATTAACAGAATATATCCTAAAGCCTTATTGCTTTGCATGCCAAGAAATGAATTTTGTTCCAGTGTTGTATAGCCAAAGGATTGTTTTTTGAATAAACTATTGTCAAAGGACTCTTTAAATAACAGCTTTAAAATCCAAAAAATGCCAGATCCTCATATTTCCACTTATTTTGGGCAAAAAAAAAAAATCCCAACCTGTTTACATTTAGCTATGGAAATATTTTTTCTATAAAATCAGCTTGTACATATAAGTGATTCCAATCACAAACTGTCTGCATTAGTAATCAGAGAGGAAGAAAGGATATGGTAACCACAATATGGAATATGAAATAAGACTTTCCACTTGAAACCTTTGTCATAAAAATGCTCAGCTTTCAAAGATAACAAGCAGCAGCCTTAATAAAAATTTTTCAAGCTTCTTCACTATGGTCTGTTTCTCTATAACACATACAAACCAACACTAACTCCTACTTCTTCCTTTGGTTCCTATGTGCCTAGTACTACCACTGAAAACAAATAGTCCCAAAAAAAGTCCTTAAAATTAGAATACCAATAATTCCTATGGACAGATTCGCTGAGTGTTTGCCCCTTCCAGAGCTTTTTTATTTTAGAATAGAAGAGGGGAATCATAATAGTAATAACTGACATTATATAATACTTGAAGGTTTCACAAAGTTCTTGAATGCATTATCTTCCTCAAGTACACAACAACCTTTTGAGAATAGGTACGCAAGTATTATTCTCCCATTTTGCAGATGAAAAAACTGAAACAAAAAGGTTAAGAAACTTACTATGAGTCACACAGCTACCAAGAGATAGTCTTAGTGTTCTTTTTTGCCTCTCAAAATTTCAAAGTGACTCTTAAAAATTAAAGAGCATGGACTCTCAGTTTAGCTCTCTATCTACTATACCTTGCTGTCTTTTCCAAAGTTGTTGAAATAAACATAATGCATTTTGTCCCAGAGTAAACTTACAAACAAAACCAAAAAACTCCCTTGGGTTAACACTTGTAGTTTTTGGTGGTACACATCTGTGATTTTATTTGACAGTAGGAAATTCCAGGTACCAAACAGGGATCATGATCTGATCTGCAATTTTTTTTTAATTTAATCTTTGTTGGTTGGAATTTTTTGGAATTTTAATCTTTATCCAACTGGTTTGTTGGAATTCTATGTGATTAAGTGATATCCCAATGTCACAAGGACAGCTAAGTGGTGAAGTGGATAGAGCTCTGGGCCTGGAGTCAGGAAGATCTGAGTTCAAAAGTGAGCCTCAGACACTTACTAGCTGTGTGACCTTGGGCAAGTTCACTTCACCACTGTTTTGTTTGCCCTCCAGTTTCCTCAGCTGCAAAATGAGCTGGAGAAGGAAATGGCAAACCACTCAGTATCTTACCATTGAAAACCCTCAAGTGGGGTCATAAAGCATAGATATGACTAAAAACAACTAAACGACAGCAAAAACCAACCATTGTACAAAGCCAGGAGGCCAGGGACTCCAACCCAGGTCTTCCTGACTCTAAAGCCATTTCTCTATTGATTATACAATGCTACTATTGGCATGCCCATGTTTCAACCAGGCTTTCATTGTATAGAGTTCGGTTTCACCTAGGTGTGATTTATATAATGAATTTGGTGATTATAAGGTTTCTGATATTAAAATTAAAACTCAAATCATTGCCCTTGAAATAAAGGCTGACAGTAAAAATTAACAAAAGGTGATTTCCAACTTAGCTAATTATTCCAATTACAAAGAACAATGCACAAAGACTGGGGAAAGTATTGATTCCTCACTAAACAAGTGGTGTGGCCTAGACAAATCACTTCATTTCAATGGACTTTAGCTTCCTGTCAAATGAGGAGATGGTACCAGACAAACAACAACAGAGATCTCTTCTGGCACCTGATGTTCCCTGAGTCTAAAAAGGCATCAACAAGGCTGTCAGAAGACCCTGCATCGTTCTGAGTAATGATTTTCAAAGCCGTATGAATTTAGGTATCTTCTTCAGGTTGAGTGTGAGCAAGACACCATATCCTTTACTGCCTCGCACTTCCCTAATGAAATAAAATGAATACACTGAATTTCTACTCTGATGTCTCCTCGGAGGATAAAGGTGATTCTTTGTTCTCAAAAGCTATGCCTGTGGAATATAGATTGTACAGTTCCAGTCAGGTTGGAAGACTTTTTACATCAGCCTGCTGACAGCCTGTATGTCTGTCACTCAAGGACCAGTCTCTAGAAGTACATGAGCTTCATCTCTAGAAGAGGGTCCACAAGGTGGTGAATTGCCGCCAGCTACTGCTGAAGATCATCCACAATGGTGCAGATGGATTTCAATCTAATTTGAAGAGAAAATGCTGAAAGAATCATAGATCTTTCAAGTATGTACTAATAGAACTCATCAAATTGTCACAAATATAATGAAATTTATAATGTATATATATATGCTATTCACAATAAGAATGTAGAAATTCATATCTGTCTGCTTGGCATCCCATCTAACAATAGTGTTTAATATTCCTTGCTTTCTACTGTCACTGTCAGACTCTCCCTTTGCACTCTTCTCCAATAATATTCCTTCCATTTAATTGCACTCAATCAAAAATTTCTACCCAATCCAAATTAAGGGTGGCGTGTAGTATATCAGCCCACTAGGTCATTCTTCCTCCTATCCCAAGGAGTGCAGCACCTTGATTATTGTCTGCCTCTCTTCCCCAACCTTTAATAGCCACAAAGATTCTCCTTCAAACTCCTCAATCTTCCAATTATTCAGACTTCTTAAATTCCATGGCCTATTCCTTCACTCTATTTCAGCTATACATTGGGATGATCACACACTAGATTTTACCATTATCCATTAGCCACAGAAATTCCAAATCTGACAATATCTGACATTTCTGACAATATCTGACAACAAACTCCCCCATAATTCTACCTCTTCCTTATGCATAAACATTTAAAACATATTATTTTCCCTCACTGAATTCTCTGACCCCTCCACCCCTAGATACTTTCTCAGTTCATTATATCTCCTACCTCTCCAACCTCAACACAATAACTACACGTCACCTCTATACTGTTCTTCTCCTATTACCCTTTGCACTGCTGGCCCTGTTGCTGTTCATTTCTAGCTAAACTTTATCCATCATCCAAAAATTACTCCCACCATCAATCTCTGTTCTTACTCACAAACTGCAGAACACAATTGAAAAAAGTCTCAAACTTTACTGAAGGCACAAGATAAATATACTGTAATTCAACTTCAAATGGGTCCTCAATGTACACGATAGTCCTTTTATTCTCCCTAATTGATTACTTATCCTCACTCCCCAAAGAAAGCTATCTCCAAATCTTCTCTTTTCTTCCCAAGTCTCCACACCTCGCTCTTCCCCCTCTCTCAGCTGAGCACCTTCCCTCTAACTTTATTGGGAAAATTGAAGCCATTGGACAGTGTGTGTATGTATTCTTAACCTTTTTGGATTTTCCAGTCATGAATTTGTTATTATTATTTCTAGCCTGATTGGTATGGCACTGAATAAATGAATTAATTTAGGTAGAATTGTCATTTATTATATTGGCATCTGGCTACCACAGGCAAGTCATGTTTTTCCACTTGTGCTTAGATCTGACATTATTTGTGTGAAAATGTTTTGTAATTGTGTTCATATAGTTCCTAAGTTTGTCTTGACAGATAGATTCTCAAGAATTTACAATTGTTTAGTTGATTTGCGGGCAGATTTTGTGCTATTTTCCCTGAGGCCCAAAATTGATCAGTCATTCAGTCATGTCCAACTCTTTGTGACCCCATTTAGGGTTTTCTTGGCAAAGGTACCAGAATGGTTTGCCATTCCTTCTCCAGATGAGGGAAACTGACGGCAGAGTAAGTGACTTGCCCAGCGGTCACACAAGCTAATAAATATCTGAGACCTGATTTTAATTCAGGTCCCTTCTGACCTCCAGGGCAGCACTCTATCCTGTTGCAACACTTAGCTGCCTGTATTCTAATATAGGCTCACCTACTTGCTGGCTATGAGATTTTGAAAAAGTTACTTCCCATCCTCCGGCCCCTGGTGTCCTCATCTGTAATATAATGCAGATGAATAAGAGGGTTTTAAGGTATCTACATGTTATAATAATGTATGACTCTGCACTTATAGCCTAGACCTTGTTGCAACAAGTTCTCACCTATTACAGTTAGTCCTGAAGCATGGACCCTAAGGCCACGGTTATAATAGAGACTCTGAAAATAATTAATGCTGTTCCTAACTGTCTAAATATTTCTGTCAACTTCTTCCAGGAGCACAGCACTAATAGCAAAACCACCAGACTCTCAGGAAGCCTGTGTTTCCCTCCCTTCATGGAATCTCAAGTGAGGGAAGTTTGCTTGCTAAAAATGTTCCCTTCAAAGAATCTTTGACCAAACAAGAGATAGAAACATTACAATATGTAAAATGGATCATTTTAATTATATTAAAAAGTGTTTACACAAACAAAACCAATGCAACTAAAATTAGAAGGGAAAATAGAAAACCAGGAAACAATTTTACAGCAAGTATCTCTGATAAAGGCCTTGTTTCTCAAATATATAGAAAACTGAGTCAAATATATAAAATTCAAGTCATTCCCAAGTGATAAATGGTCAAAAGGATATGGGCAGACAGTTTTCAGATGAAGAAATCAAAGCTGTCAAGAATCATGGGGAAAATGCTCAAAATCAATATTGATTAGAGAAATGCAAATTAAGACAATTCTGAGGCATAACCTCATGACTAGCTGATTGGCTAATATGACAGAAAAGGAAAATGATAAATGTTGGAGAGGATGTGGAAAAATTAGAACACTAATGCATTGCTGATGCAGTCATTAATTGATCCAACCCTTTTGGAGAGCAGTTTGGAACTATGCCCAAAGGGAAATCCAACTGTGCATATCCTTTGATCCAGCAATATCACTAGTAAGTCTGTGCCCCAAAGAGATCATAAAAAAGGGAAAAGGACCTACATGCATAAAAAATATTTAAGCAGCTCTTTTTGTGGTGGCAAAATATTGTAAAATGAGCAGATGCCCATCATCTGGGGAATGGCTGAATGAGCTGTGATATATGAATGCAAAGGAATACTGTCCTCTAAGAAAAGATGAGCAAGCAGATTTCAGGGGAAAAAAACCTTGTAAAGACTTACAAGAACTGATGCAAAGTGAAGTGAGCAGAACCAGGTGAACAGTGGACATAGTAAGAACATTGTGCTACGATCAACTATGATGGACTTGGCTCTTCTCAGCAATACAATTATCCAAGGCAATTTCAAAGGATTCATGATGGAAAATGTTATCCACCTCTAGAGAAAAAACTGATGGATTCTGAATGCAGATCCAAGCATACTATTTTCACTTTCTTTATCTTTTTCATGGGTTTTTTCTTTTGATCTGTTTCTTCTTTCACAACATGACTAATATGGAAATATGTTTTACATGATTGCACATATGTAACCTATTTAAAATTCTTACCTTTTTAGGGAGGGGGTAGAGAGGAAGAAAATTTGGAACTCAAAAAAAATTTTAAATGAATGTTTAAAATTGTCTTTACATGTAATTGGAAAAAAATAAAATACTATATAAAAAGAAAGTTACCTTCCATATACTGAGGGAAAGGAAAAAAACCTTCCTACAAGTAAATGATTCAGAAAAGGGTAACCACCTGCCAAGATAAAAGTATCAATTGTCATAGTTTTTCTTCTCAGTAGCTGAATGCAACCTCTTTGAAGTCTATTTTGTTGCCTTAATGTAAATTCGTACCCCCAGTACATTACACCCACTCAATTTTCACCACTAGCTGCAGAACTGGTTGATCTGGGAATTCAGGGTGTAAACATGAGAGCTGGAAATTCTTCTGGCCTCATCCACTTCAAGCCTTTGGACCTTCCCCCAACATGCAAGCTATAGGTTCCCTTTGAAGTACTAGTCAGAAGCAAAGGAAGGCATTCATGATAATGGAAGTAGAGTAGGTGAGTGTTGGGCAGGTAAGGTGGCACAGGTGACATAGAGTGCTGAGCCTGAAAACTCATCTTCCTGAGTTCAAATCCACTCTTCAGACACTTCTTAGTTAGTGACCCAAGGCAAGTCACTTAAACCCTGTTTGTCTCAGTTCCTCATCTGTAAAATGAGTTGGAGGAGGAAGTAGGAAACCAAAAGTATCTTTGCAAGAAAATCCCAAATGGGGTTACAAATATTCAAACATAACTGAAAATGAACGAACAATAGAGCTGTATGTTAAAAAATCAGCAAAAAAGCTTACATAATAATGAGGCACTAGTGATAATAGTGTCAAAGCTTACCAAAGCACTCTGACCTGTGAGGTTGGTAGAGCAAGTGTCATTACACCCATTTTACAAATGAGGAAAATAAGGCTTTGATTGATTTGCTCAAGGTTACACAGTAAATCTTCAGACAGTTTTAAAACCTGGGTCTTCTGCCTACAAGGCCTATTATTCTCTTACTACTATATTTAACCTCTCCTGTTAAGATGTTGGGCAACATTCACAACAGTCTCTTTAAACACTTACTACTCAATTTTCACTTGGTATAGGGGGAAAAACCCACAAGATTGATTAAATAAACAGCCGCTGGTATTGTGAGGTCACCATCTGTCTAACTTGATATATGCTTTTGTTTAACATGCATGGCAGTGAAGGTGTAATGAAAAAGGGCACTGAATTTGGAGTTGGAAGACCTAGATTTGAATGCCCAGCTCCTGCCATTTGCTAGTCATGGCAATTCATGCAAGTCTTCTAACCTATCCATCTTATTTTCCTGGAAAACGAGAAAATAATACTCGCACTACCCCTATAACCACATGGTCGGCAGAGCTGACTTTCCTACTACATCCCTCACACATGCCATTCCATCTCTGGCTCCCCATCATCCATATAGGGAATGCAACCTTCCCTCATCTCCTCCTGGTGGAATCCTTTAACTCCTTCAAGATTAAACTCAAGCATTACCTTCCACAGGAAACCCCATGTGCTAGTTCCCTCTCCTTCCTGAGTCATTCTATTACAACCACCCTGTATCTAGTTTGTATTTGTTCCGTGTTGTATAGGTTTTACAAATGTACCCACTGTGCTGGGTCTTGTTTCACTTTTTCTTTGTGTCCCAGTACTAAGATCAGTGACTAGCCCTTATTGTTGTCTGGTCATTTCACTCATGTTGACTCTTTGTGACTGGTCATTTTGGTCACATCTGACTCTGTGACCCCATTTGGGGTTTTCTTGGCAAAGATATTGGAGCAATTTGCCATTTCCTTCACCCGCTTATTTTACAGATGAGGAAACTGAGGCAAACAGGGATAAGTGACTTGCCAGAGTCACAGAGCTAGCAAGTGTCTGAGGTTGGATTTTGAACTCCAGGGTTCCTGACCTCTGGGGCTGGCATTCTATCTACTGTGCCATCTTGCTGCCCTCGTGATCCCACGCAAGTCACTTAACCTTTGTCTCCTGCCCTACTTTGCACAAATGCAAGATGAAGAAAATAAAAGCACTACTACCCAGGTTTGTTGTGAGGATCAACTGGGGTCATATTTGTAAATTGCTTATCATTAGACCTGTGTGTAATTTAAAATTCTAAATGTCTGTTCTAATCTGTTCCCCCAGTTTTGGGGAACTGACTAAAAAACCTGCTAAAATTAGTTTAAATTTTTAAGGGTTTATTGAAATATAGAAAGAGAAAGCTTAGAGAACAGAATTCTACACCTTGCAATCCTATCTTTCCCTCAGCTCCTCTCTGTCTTTCCCCCGTCACCACCAAGTCAGGAAACAAAAAAGACAGTGCACTTCGCTCAGGCTCCTCTTTCCTCCTTCCCGTCCCCTCCCAGAATGGGGAGGTTCTTCAAGCTGGTTGCGTTGATTTGGGCCGGAAGTTCAACCGGGTTTTTTTTAGATTCTGAGAACCCTGCTTTCTTAAGTACTCTCAAGCACAGCCAGAAGCTGCTTAGAACTCTAGTCAACTACTAATCCAGTCAATCAGCCAGTAATCCACTCAGGTGGGCTCCTGAATATCCGCCAAATCTCATCTATCACATTCCATTATCTTGACACCTGGCATATGGTAGGTGCTTAAATAACATGCTCAATTTCCTTCCTTATTGTTAGGAGTTTCATGTGAGAATGTGTGGCAAATGCTTTGTAAGCCCTAAAGTGTTTTGAATGTAGTCATCTGAAGGGGCTACCTGACTCTAACCCGCTGTTCCTTGAAAATTTCCCATTGCCTGCACCAGGAGCCACTCCTCCAAGGAGATGTCACACTCAGAGTCCAATGCTTCCTCAACTGAACTCCCTCTCTTGCCTGAAATGTATTTAAAACCTCATCCCTATGCCCTTCATAGGCATTCCACGTATTTTGGCCCTGCGTGTGTGTCCAGCATTGTAATTCCCTTTGCCTCTGTAAAGACCTCGTTTTTTGCACTTTGTGGTCCTCTTTATTTCAGGTTGGCAAGTGCTACAAAAATCAGTGTCTGGCATTCAGTATCAACCACAGCATAGGGTATATAAAAATGATACATAATGGAAACAAGTTCTTGCAAGACTGCACATGGATAAATATACAAATGCTTGCCTTCTCACTGGGGAGAGGGGAAGAAAGAATTTGGAAATCAAGATTTTAAAAACTCTAGGGGGCAGCTAGGTGGTGCAGTAGCTAAAGCACCAGCCTTGGACTTCAGAGGACCTGAGTTCACATGTGACCTCAGACACTTGACACTTACTAGCTGTTGTGACCTGGGCAAGTCACTAAACCTCATTGCCACCCCCCAAAAAAAATTTTTAAATAAATATTCTTACATATAATTGGAAAAAGAAAATATTTTTAAATAATAAACATGTTTATTAAAAGTTTTGAGTTCCAAATTCTGTGCTCCTCTCCCTCCCCTCCCCCCCAAGCAATCAGATATAGGTTATACATGTGCACTTATGTATAAAACATTGCCATATTAGTCATTTTGTTCTAAGAAAACTTCAATAAAAGAAAGAAATGAAGAAAGTGGAAACTAGCCTGCTCTAGGGTGTGTTCAATCAATATCAGTTCTTTCTTTGGAAGTGGATAGTATGCTTCACCATTAGTCTTTTGGGTTTGTCTTGGATCATTGTATTGCTGAGAATAACTTAAGTCATTCACAGTTCTTCAATGAACAATATTGCTGTCACTGTGCACAACGTTCTCCTGGTTCTGCCTCAATTTCACCATACATCAGTTCATACAAATCTTTCCAGGCTTTCTGAAATCATTCTGTTTGTCATTTCTTATTAGCACAATAATATTCAATTACAATTATTATACCACAACTTGTTTAGCCATTTCCCCCATTGATAGGCATTCCTTTTCTTTTCAATTCTTAGCCACCACAAAAAGAGCTGCTAGAAATATTTTTGTACAAATAGGTCTTTTTCTCTTTTGGGGGGATGTCTTTGGAATATAAACCTAACAGTGGTATTGCTGGATCAAAGTGTATGCACAGTTTCTATAGCCCTTTGGGCATAATTTCAAATTGCTCTCCAGAATGGTTGGATCTGTTTCAACAATCCCACCAACAGTGTATTAGATTCCCAGTTTTCCCACTTCCCCTCCAACATCCAATATTAAGAAAATCTTTTTTAAATAAATAAATAATGTGTGTAGGGGAGGAAGAGAATAGTCAACTCAGTTCAACTATATATCTTACATAAGGAAAAAGCATCTAATTTTTTGCTAAGAATGATTAGCAGTAAAAAAAAATTTTTTTTTACTCAAAATAAAAAAAGAATGATTTGTATGGAGTACTTTTTTTTTCTATTCAAACTGCTAGGGACAGCTACGATGGCGCAGTGGATACAGCACGGCCCTGGAGTCAGGAGTACCTGAGTTCAAATCCGACCTCAGACACTTAACACTTACTACGCTGTGTGACCCTAGGCAAGTCACTTAACCCCAATTGCCCTCACTAAAAAACAAAAACAAAAACAAAAAAAAAACAAAATGTAGTCTTTCAAAAAGCTAAGTGACCTTAATCAAATAACTACTTATTTCACCATCAAGTACAGGTAACAATATTGTTGCAACGATCAAATGAGATCATGTTAAGATACTCTTTCAAATATTAAAGCACTATATAAAAGTGATCCAATATCATTCATATTTTCTACCTGTAATCATTTTATACAACTATTTAATGTTTCTGGGCCTCAATTTCCTCATCCACAAAATTAATGGATTTAGAATAGTTGACCTCTAAGGTTCTTTTGATGATGATATGGTCTTGTAATTCTACTCAGTGATATTACTAAGGGTAAGGGAAATTGGAATGTTAGGGAAGGAAAAAAAAGGGTAACTTCAGCAATTCTTTTCTTTGGAATGGATAAGGACTTGAGTGGAAAGGGGAACGACAGAAATTATGGAAATACGAAGCCTTCAGCGCTCACATGTTGATTATATTGCTAAAAGAATCTCTTCAAGACCAAAAAAATTTAGAGCCTTGCACAGGAAGTTGTGTAATTTTTAACCACAAGCTTTACTGAAGAAAATTCAAGGACACTTCTGTACCCCAAAGACAACAGGACATACCAGGGGGGGAAACAGAGGCTCCCTCCCAAGATTTTTAATGACTGTTTCCTCTCCCTTCTGCCTTTGACTGATCACTTGCCTACATCCCAGTTTTCCAATAATCACTATTTTGTTCTTGCAGCATTGAACGCATTTCATCTGACATCTGGAACTATTTTCTCTCTAAAATTCATGGTATTTCTAGGAAATCTGCTTTCCCCAAGAAAGTTGAATTTATAGTAACACATCTTACTTTTTAAAAATCATGATGCTTCATATTCATCCCAAATCCTATTACCCCAAGTCTAGAGAAATGAGCATGTCAGCACATACATAGAATACTAAAAGCTTCGCTTTAAAGTATTGATTAGAAAAATGTAGGCTATCAATGGTATCAGTATCCTTTAAAAAACATAGCTAGCACTAATATAGTGATTTAAGACAGCAGAGCACTTTGTAAGTAATATCTTCATTTTATCTTCACAACAACTTGGGGCATAGTTGCTATCATTATTTATACCCATCTTACAAATGAGAAAACTAAGGCAGATAGAGGTTAATGACTTGCCTGGATCCACAGCTAATAAGTGTATGGGGCAGGATTTGAATTCAGGTCTTCCTGTGTCCAGGTATAGTGCTTTCTGCATTGCACTTTCTAGCTGTCCCATAAGAGCTATCCCAGTTTGAAGTCCTTTAATATGTAAAGTACCTATGATAATTCATCAGGATAGCCTCCTATGTTCCATGAAAACAACTTGCCAACTTTCTAAAACTTAACGGATCATAGGATCAAAAAGACACTTTAGAGGCCATTGAGTATAACTCATCTATTTTACAGACAAGGAAACCAAGGCACAGAGAAGTTAAGGGACTTGCCCAGAGTTTCACAGCTACTAAGTGTCTGAGGCAGTATTTGAACTGAGACCTTGATGACTACAAGACTAGGTCCTATACATTATACCATGCTTCATCTTGAAGAGAAGGTAGAGAGTTTCCAGAGGCACTAAGAAGTAAAATGGTTTGGCCAGAGTGACTCTGTTTAGTCTGTGTCATAACCCAGGTCATCCTGACTCCAAATCTAGATCTCTAATTAAAATTAAGAGGCCATACGGCCTCTCAACAAGTGATTTCATAAAGGATTGAAATATGCTGCTAAAAAAAAATAATCTGATCAAGACTGATAAGGGTTTTTGGTTTTCTGTCATGTATGTCCCAAAAACTAACTACTACTAGGTAGTAAACAGTAGTAGTAGTAGTATTAGTAGCACTAGCACTAGCAGCAGCAGTAGTAGTAATAGTAGTAGTAGTAGTAGTAGTAGTAGTCGTAGTAGTTACTAAACTATTAAAGCTTTCAACTGCACTAAGAATTCTGGGACATCCTGTGTAAGGAAGAGAAAACCAACTCTATGTCATAAACTTGGTCAACAGTAAAGAAAGAACAATAAACAAAACCCTGGAATTCATCGTGGAACATGAGTACACCATGCGGTAGCCAGGGTGCTCCCCTATTCAAAAGGGCAGATGATGCTGGCATGTATGAGTGTGAATGGAGTAGACAGGGAGTTTTTCAGTTTCCTTGGTATTGATGAGGCTTATCATGGGAAGTAGGCTTCAGAGAAAGAGCAACTTTACGGCTCTTTATAAAACAAGACCCCTGAGGAAAAAATTAATAGGGATTTTGAAGGTTTAGCTTAGAAAACAAGAACCACAGGGATGTTTTAACGATTATCTCAAACAAATAAGGTTAATTATGGAGTGAATACCACCTGTCCTCCGGGTCCACAGAAGGAGAAATAAACTACAGTGAGAATCTGGTTAAACAAAGGGAAGAACTTCTTGACCATAAGACCAGGTGCCAAGGGAAGCTGGGTAAACTCCATCCTCAGAGATCTTAAAAATAGGACAAATCAACCATCTGTACCAGATGATTATGCATTGACCTTTAGGAGGCTGGCCCAGATAAGCTCCCGAGGTCCCTTCCAAGTGTCTGATTCTATGATTTAGTCAGAATATAATTTTCTCAGCTCTACATTTTAGAAGATAACCAGCAGATGGAAGCAGCAACATTCTCCAACATTCTACCAAAATAATTGTTACTCACACTGTGAAGGCCTAACCAAGCTTGCCAAATTAGCAGCAGTATACAAACTTTCAAAGGTATATACTTCAAAAAAAGAGTGAATGAAGCGTGTCAATCCCATAGTCGTTTTCTCTAATTGAAACCGTTTCAACATACCTGGATCAGCCATATACTGTTAGGTAACCTTTCTGCTGATTTATAACCAGTTAGATTTGGTTTCCTCTCAGGGCAGGAAGTCGCAAGGGCTATAATTATTCCAATCTCTGGAGCCTGAAGCTATGTTTCTTGGGTAAAGATAGTTTCTTGATGTAGGAGGGAGAGTAATAGCAATGCCCAAAAAATGGGGGCCATTGAAACATTTTCTTATAAATGCAGAGGAGAGAAACACGAAGTTCAGAAGGAAGCTCAGACAAGCAGGACATTTATGAATAAGGTAACATGTAGAATTTATTGTATGTTTTTTGGGTGGGATATAAAATGTTAAGATGGAGATGGACAGTTTCATATGGAATCTTCTTTTGTTTGCTAATGTCATGGAAATACTCTTTTTTTTTTTTGCTAAGTTTCAAAACTTAAAAAAAAAATTAACCCTCAAAATAATTGGGAGGCATAAGCCTGACATTTCATTGGTGTAGAGCTTAAGCTTCTTAAACTATGGTTTGTGACCCCATATGGGGTCGTTGTAACTGAATGTGTGTGGGGGAGGCTTGCAAAAATTTGGCAACAGTAAAAGGTTATGTATACCTATTGTATATAACTATATACTTGAGATCATGTAACTTTCTAGAGTGAAAAGGGGTGGGAGTGGAAAAAAGTTAAGTGCTGGTGTACAGAACTCTCACTACCAATTCAAGTGGGTAACTTCTCTAAAACTTATAGTTTTAGTGCACAGAGAGATTGAGTGGCTTGCCTGGGGTCATACAGCCAGAATATACCAAAAGCAATACTGGGGGGGGCAGCTAGGTGGCGCAGTGGATAGAGCACCAACCCTGGAGTCAGGAGGACCTGAGTTCAAATCCAGCTTCAGACACTTAACACTTACTAGCTGTGTGACCCTGGGCATGTCACTTAACCCCAATTGCCTCACCAAAAAAAAAAAAAAGCAACACTTGAACCCAGGTCTTCCTGGCTCCAAAGACTAGCTCTTTTTACATCAGGTCACACCCCTCTATATAAAATATTACTTTGCATAAAGTAATTTTGGATGGGAGAATATGCTAATAACTGGAGAGATGAGAAAAGGTGGGGTAAAAGGTAGTTGGTGCATGTTATGTGGCAGATTTGTACTAGGTGCTGAAGAACCTACAAGGTAAATAAGTTATCTTTCCCCTCCCTGATGTTGGCCTCAGCTTCCAACCTCAGAAGAGAGTTCTCTCGTTACCTATTTGACTTACTAGGCCATTAAGCCTCTATTTTCTGCTCACTATGCCCCATACCTCCCTGTTTAAGTGTTTTATTTCTGCAGTATTTTATTTCTGCCAGCAATCTTGCCTGTCCAGAAAGTAACCAAACTGGTCCTGCCTACAGCAGTACCTACACTATGCCTTGATCCCATTTTCTGTCTGCTAAAGTTCCCATTGACCCACCCCACCTCAGGGTTCCTTCAGGCAGATAGGTGCAGTGGAAAAATATGAGATTAAACCATAAACCTGGAACAGTCGGATGATAAGCATAGTTGTATTATGCAAAATCTTCTCCAATGCTATAATGATCTAATTCTCTAGATAAATTATGCATATGCACAAAAATATTTTCCATAGTATTCCTTATTTCCAATTTTAAAATGAAAATATAAATAAAAAACTTCCAAAGACACTTTATTGATGAGACCAAACTCTAGAGCTCTCAGATACACACAGAAGTACATGATATTATGTTAAAGCTTCATGGTTTCTTTTCTCAAAAATCATTTCCTTCCCTTGAGTACAATTTACTGTATAAATGACACGATGACCCTTAGTATACACATCACTGGTCACTTATTTTGCATTTCTGTAATATATGCTACAGTACAGAACTGCAGTTGCCCAGTTTTACACTAGATGACATATTGTTACTCTTATTTTTAGCTTTACTTCAGGTGTTTTGTACTTGGAGGGTTGAGACTCACAGAAAGCTCAATGTTAGCTGAAATACATCAATCTATTCACTAATAATGGATAATTTTCTATCTAATTTTGAAAAAATAGTTATAAAATAACTAATCCAAGCAACAATCAACTGGACATCTTAGAGCTCAAACAGGAAACTCTTAAATTCCTAAGAGATGCAATCTACAATTTGCCGTTCCTCAGAGGAATATATAATATCATGTTGAACAGTATCACTGTCTACAACTAGCTTCATTGTCCCTGCTCCAGGACTCTGCTCCCTTCTACTCATCTTCTCAGTGTTGCTTAACTCAGAAGTTAAGCTTAATATTTTAGAAAGAAAAGTGAATTTAGGATTCACAAATTGAACTGATTATTAAATATTCAGTGGTTTAAGCTACCTAAACGGGATAACCACATTCAGTTTATTAAAACAACAAATTTTCTCTGCTTCACCTTTTGTCAAGTAACACTTAGTTGTCAGGATCTTTAAAGCTAAAAACAGGATAACAGACAAGAACAATCACAAAAGACTGTGAAAATGTTTCAAAACCATATCTCATCTGACTCAGATAACTCCTTTCTTTCATTTATAACGGAGCATTCAATATAAGGAACTAGGAAACTCTTCTTCTAAAATGATAGACTAATCCATGCCTATTCCATCTTCCTAGAATTCACAGATACCAAGCTTTCCCAAATAACACTGCATCTCTGGCCACCCTCTTTAGGCACCCTGCTTTGCTTTCTCACCAATGATCTCTTGATGAAAAAAATCTGGGGCAGCTAGGAGGCACAGTAGATAGAGCACTGGCCCTGGCATTCAGGAGGACCTGAGTTCAATGTCTTGACCTCAGGACACTTGACACTTACTTAGCTGTGTGACCCTGGACAAGCCCACTTAACCCCAATTGCCTCACAAAAAAAAAAAGAAAGAAAAGAAAAATCTGTTCATTTTTCAGAGTCCTTACTTATCCGGTCTTGACCTCTCTGCTGCATGTGGCACAGTGACAACCCTCTCCTTTTGCTCACTCTCTCTTTTTTCTGGGTTTCCATGACACTACTCACTTGATTCTCTTCCCACCTGTCTGACTACAACTTTTTTTTTTTTTTTTTTTGCAGGGCAAATGAGGGTTAAATGACTTGCCCAGGGTCACACAGCTGGTAAGTGTCAAGTGTCTAAAGCCAGATTTGAAACTCAGGTCCTCCTGAATCCAGGGCCAGTTGCTTATTCACTGTGCCACCTAACCTGCCCCCCAGACTACAACTTCTTAACCTACTTGGCTGATTCATCATTCATATCATAACCCATAATCATGGGTGTACTGGCATACTCTTTGCTTCTCTTCTCTTTCTATACTCTCTCACTTGGTGACCCCATCAGCTCTTCATGTTATCATTTCTTATAGAGATGACTCACCAATCTATCCATGCATCTCCAGGCTCTCTCCTGAGCTCCAATACCACATCGCCTTCTGCCTACTAGATAGATAAAACATCCCATAGACATCTTTTAACCTCAACATATCCAAAATAAAAGTCATTATCATTTTCCCCAAACCCACTCCTCTTTTGAAACTTCTTTTGAGACCACTAACCATCCCCCCAAATACCCTTCTTTTAAACTTTTTTCTTTCTGCAATCTCATTGTTATCTTCAAATCTTCACTCTCCCTTACCCCATGTATCCATATTAGTTGCAAAATCTTACTATTTCTACCTTCATAACATCTCTTTCATCTCTTCTCCTATTCACACAATCACCACCTTAACTCTAGATGTGACCACCTCATTGTAATTGCCTCCTAATTGGTCTCCTTGCCTCAGGTACCCCCACACACACACACACACTTAAATCTATTCTCACAGATGCCAAAGTGATATTCCTTAACTTCAGGTCAGACCATGTCATTTCCCTGTTCAATAAATTCTAGTGGTTCTTTATTACTAGTAGGTTAAAACATAAAATCCTTTGTTTTGCACTTTACAAGGGATGGCTGAGCAAGTTCTGGTATATGTTTATGATGGAATACTATGATGGCAGGGACACTTTCAGAAAAACCTGAGAAGACTTGTATGAACTGATGCAAATTGAAGTGAGCAGAACCAGAAGAACAACTGACATAATAATAATAATAATAATAATAATAAACCATATTGTAAAGACTTGTGAACTCGATCACCAGAATGATCAACTACAATTCCAGGGCTTCATGATGAAACAGGCTACCCATTTCCTGAGAGAGAAGTGATGGAATTAGAGGATACTTTTTCTTTTCTTTTTTTTTGGGGGGGGGTTAAGGAATGAACAATACAAGAATTTGTTTTGCTTTACATGTTTGTAATAAAGCTTTTGTTTTTCTTGCTTCTTTGATGGGTGGAGAAGGAATGGGAAGGTGGGAAGGAAAAAAGGTAAATCTCCATTTGAAAGTAAAATAAAATTGATTTTTAAAAAATTGCTCCCATTTTAAGAACTAAGTAGGAGCAAACAAGTCAAAGGAGTCAACTTACCATTAAAAATACCTTACAGTTTGTTTGCTTGCTTCCTTCTTTCTCTTCTCTCCTTCCTTTTTTTTTTTAGATTGCATCTCCCAATCTCCTGTAAGCTAGAAGTGCAGCAGCCACTAAATGCCAGAAGCCACTGCTGATGAAAATAGAAACTTTGATATTCTCAGTTTATGATCCAGGTTGATTTGCCCCTCCTTAGTAAGCCTAATGCCACATTTGTGTTGCACTTAGTATAGACACCCAATTGACTTTATTGTTATTGAAGCTCTACTGAGCCTCAGCCTTTCTCAGAAGCAACGCATACTGACTTGTACCACCACATCTGGCTCCTCTGCAGCTATCAAGAAAAAAAATATTCAAGCTATGAATAACCATATAAAAATACTCCAATCACTAATAATTAAAAAATGTGAATTAAATAATTCCTACTTATTCATTTGGCAAAGATAAGAAATAAAAATGACAAATATTAAAATGACTGTGAGAAATCAACAATAATCAACAATAATAAAACAAACACATTAATGCCCTGTGGGTGGAGCTGTGAACTAGTCTAGCTATTCTGGAAGGCAATTTGGAATTTCAGTCCCAAAGCTACTAAACTATGTATGTACCCTAGACCCAATGATATCACTACTAGGCCTATATCCTCAAGAGATTAAGGAAAGGGAAAAAAAATCCATATATTCAAAAATAGTGATAAAAGCACTTTTTAGGGTCAAAAAATTGTAAAGTAAGAAGATACCTATCAATTGGGAAGTAGATGAACAGATTATGTCACATGAATGCAATAAAATACTACTGTGTTATAAGAAATGATGAAAGGGAAGGTTTCAGAGGAACCTGGGAAGAATTGTTGAATTGATCCATAGAAAAGTGAATAGAACTGAACTATTTACACAATAACAACAGCATTGTAAAGATAAACAAGTCTGAAAGACTTAGGAACTCTGATCAGTGCAATATCTAACCACTAACCCAGGAGTCTGTTGATGAAACTACCTGCTGATAGAGAGATGATAAACTCAGGTTGCAGACTGAGACATACATTTTTTGGAATGGTCAGTGTGGTCAGATTTTTTTGTTTGTTTGACTTTGACTATTTGTTACAAGCATTTTGTTTTTCTTTATTTTCAACAGGGGGAAGAAAGTGGGAGAGAGCATCAATATGTACGTGTTCACTGGAAAAATGCAAATCAAATCAAATTAAAAATAAATGAAAGTGGGGCAGCTAGGTGGCGCAGTGCATAGAGCACGGGCCCTGGAGTCAGGAGTACCTGAGTTCAAATCCGGCCTCAGACACTTAACACTTACTAGCTGTGTGACCCTGGGCAAGTCACTTAACCCCAACTGCCTCACTAAAAAAAAAAAAATAAGTAAAAATAAATGAAAGTGCCCATCATTTAAAACCAAGCTTAGGAGGATGCAGAGATAATGTGACCCACTGGGTATATAACAATAAAGCAAAAAATCATAAAATGTTGTTAACTTGCCAAACCAAGATATATCCCAAGTAAATTCAAATTCTTGAATATATAATCAAGTGAATTAGCAGTAAGTTTTTCAAGGGTAGCATGGACACCCACATTCACTTATCCAGCTAGAGAACCTCTAAAAGTAATGGCCATTATACATCTCTTTAATAAGTGGTCTCTGGCCAGATTTTAACTGTTATTTATTTCCTATGTGACTCATCCTTAAAAAGAAGGAATGGGACTAAAAGACTTCTAATTTGCCTTTCAGCTTTTTTATGAGCCTGTGACATGATCAAAACAAGCTTTCTCTTGACCATTGTTTAATCTAGCAGTTCTCAAAGTATGCTCCATAGACACTTGGGAGTCCCTAAAACCTTTCAGGGAGTCCACAAGGCCAAAACTATTTTCATAATGGGTTTTTTGTTTGTTTGTTTTTTTGCAGGGCAATGGGGGTTAAGTGACTTGCCCAGGGTCACACAGCTAGTAAGTGTCAAGTGTCTGAGGCTGCATTTGAACTCAGGTACTCCTGAATCCAAGGCCGGTGCTTTATCCACTGTGCCACCTAGCCGCCCCCATAATGGTTTTAATATGGCAATAGTAATAGATAATAAGTCACATAAATAATAGTTCTTAAGGGAGAGGGGCTTTGGTAATTTTAAGAATGTAAAGGGGTCAAAAAAATAATGTAAAGGGGTTCTTTATACACAAAAACTTTGAGAGCTACTTGTCTAAGCCATAAACCCTGATGATATTCCTTAAGCCATCTTTTATTTTTAAAATGTGATATTAATAAGCATAATAAAAACATATGTTCCCTAAATATAAGAAAAATTTATTCCTATGACAAGATGAAACATATTTACTAGGCAGTGATTGAATAATGTTATCTCTTTCACTCTCCTTAGCCCTCCCAAAATTAAAATATTTTGGGGTGAAGATTATAAAAAGAATTTTGTTTTAAGTTCTTACCATTTAAATGTATATTAGTACTTTGATTCCCCACCAAAATATTCACTTTCTTTTTACAAAATTGTCACAGGAGTTGAAAACTACATTCTTTGTTTCTGGTATCTTTTTGCCAAATTAACTTAAAACAAACATCAATTCCTATCATACTGATTCCTACAACCAAGTCACCCTCTTATTATTTGTAATAATACAGAGTTAACAAAAATAAGCCAATCAATTAAAAGGTATAGGAGACCCTGCAGGATGTCAATTTAAGGTGTGGGGGGGGAGATTCTCTGACAGTCCTTTTCCTTATTTTTCTTTTACTGGATCATGTCCAATTCAAACTCAAAGGAATCATAAAAGAGTTTATCAAAATATTTCCTGTAATATTTCTTGTGTCCCTCTCCCCTCCCTTCCTTGCCTGTGACCCTTAGCTTCACTGGAGGCTCTCAAGCACTTGTGGCAAAGTAGAAGAGACTCGAAGTCATGATTAGAAAACACAGAAAACAGGATATCATTGAACAATGGAAACCAGACTTTGTGTGTAGTAGCCAGGAGCCTTAAAAATGAGAGCTGGAGAGTGAGTTCCTTTATCTTTCCTCAGCCCTAGCTATGGGAGAGAAGCACCCTGATTGAGAATACAGTAAAATATGGGGGAAGACAGTGGACCATCAAATTTTGTCTTAAGTGACTAGGAGGCAAAGTGGATAGTGTGCTTGATCTATAATCAGGAAAACCCAAGTTCAAATTCAGCCTCACACACTTACTAGCAGGGCTATCCTGGGCAATTCACGAAACTTTTGTCCACCTCCATTTATTAATCTGTAAAATGGAGATAATAATAGCACCAAATTTTATTTTACTAAAAATTATATCAAAATATTCCATGGTAAGATGGTCTTTGATTCCATAAACCTGATCTAAATTCTCTAAAAGATTCTTGCCAAGAAAAGTATGCTATGCAATTTGGAACTATGCCCAAAGGCTATAAAACTGTGCATACCCTTTGATTTAGCAATACCACTACTAAATCTGTATTCCCAAAGAAAAATAAGTTTTAAAAAGAAGAAAAGAACCTATCCGTACAAAAATATTTATAGTAGCTCTTTTTGTAGGTGGTGCAGGGAATAGAGCACTGGCCCTGGAGTCAGGAGAACCTGAGTTCAAATCCAGCCTCAGACACTTAAACCTACTGACTGTGTGACCCTGGGCAAGTCACTTAACCCCAATTGCCTCACCAAGAAAGAAAGAAAGAAAGAAAGAAAGAAAGAAAGAAAGAAAGAAAGAAAGAAAGAAAGAAAGAAAGAAAGAAAGAAAGAAAGAAAGAAAGAAAGAAAGAAAGAAAGAAAGAAAGAAATTAAGAGTATGCCTGTCAGTTGGGGAATGACTGAACAAATGATGGTACATGATTGTAATGGAATATTATTATAGTAAAAGCAATGACTATCAGGATGATTTCAAAAGACCTGGAAAGATTTACATGAACTGATGCAAAGTGAAGTAAACAGAACCAGGAGAACACTGTACATAGGAACAGCAATGCTGTATAATGATCAAATGTGAATGACTTAGCTATTCTCAGCAATGCAATGATCCAAGCAGTCTCAAAGGACTCATGATGAAAAATGCTATCCATCACTAGAAAAAGAATTAATAGTGTCTGAATGCAGACCAAAGCATACTATTTTTCACTTCTTTTCTTCCTTCTTTCTTTCCTTTCTTCTACAAAATGACTATTAGAATGTTTTACCTTATTGCAGAGCCAATAGAACAATGTACACAATGGCTAGAAATAAGACAAGTCAAAAGAGTGATAAATTCTAAAATTTAATACTGTACTATTATAATAACCAAGATTATCCTAAAAGAAGCAATAAGAAAATTCACCTTCCTCTCTTCTTTGCAAAGTTGGGGGACTATGAAAATGGAATATTGCATATACTATCAGATTCAGTTGCTATAGTGATTAGACCTTTAGAGTCTTTTGTTTTTTTTTCAGTCAGGGGCTATTTGACACCTACTTTGTATTCTAGCTCAGTGCTGGACCTAGTAATGTATTTGCTATTCAATGAATTTTTGCTGACTGATTGCTGCTAATATTGGCATTGCAGCGTCCCCTCTACTGTCCTACATAGGTCCTTTCTGTCATCTTCTGCTAAACTCATTTCATTTGTTTATTTTTATATTTTTGTGCTTTTGGTTGGGAAAGGAATATAAGATGTATAGGAAAATTGGTTGCTATAATTCAGCTATAAGAAAGTATAAACTTCCCTGGAGTGTCCCCATTTCCTTCTTTCTCTCTTTCACCCTTCTCTTTTTCCTCTTCTTTTTTTCTTTATTCCTTTTCCTATAGTGCAAAATTGCAAGGGACAATAGGATGGGACAGAATGGAAAGACCCATTCCTTAGATGCTACAGGAATATACTTCTCCCTCCATTCAAATCACATACTCTGAGCATTTCTTCACACACCCAATTTAAATACTCATCCAAATTTGCAGTGATGTCTGTAACCTGAGCATGTTCACGAATTAATGCTCTCCATCCCAGCACTAGCATTTTCAAGGGAAAAATCCCCCAGAGCACAGCCTTATCACTCCGTATACACTCCCATTAAACAATTCTGATACACATCATCAAGACAGAACCAAACAAGAAATCTAAAAAGTTATCCTGTGCTTGATTCATGGAGAAATTTCCCCTATGCCAGATAATAAATATCTTTATGAAGAAATGTTCCTTTTAAATATCTGCAGCATTTGACTTGTCTTTTCCTTACTAGGTAGGACCAAGATATAATGCTATGTGCTGAATGACCAGTTGAGGGAGAAATGAGACCAGAAAGAAGAGAAATATCAAAATAAAAAAGAAAATATATTTTGGCTTTCCTTCCTTCCTTCCCTCTATCTCTTCTTACATCCCTTTCTTCTTCTTTCCTTCCTTCCCTTCTTTCTCTGCCTCCTTTCCTTCCTTTTACTTCTCCCTCTTTTCCTTCTTTCCTTCTTTCCTTTCTTCCTCCTCATGTGAACTCTTTTCAATTCATTTCAATCCAATCCATTCAACTCAATAAGCATTTATTTTCTATGCTATCCCTTAGAAATACTAAGACAAAAAACTTACAATCCTGACCTACTGGATCTTACCCATATTGGGGGACAAATCAATGATACAATATAATGTAAATGAAACAACACTGGATTGGTCAAGGAAACATATACAGCATTGATCTCAACATTTCTAGGCATAAGAATAAGGTTTTACACTTATTTGCATTTTGAATTAATAAGAACTCTATTATTAGATGGTCTAGTGAATATTGTGGGGTAAAAGCAGGGATTCTCCTGAGCTCTTCTTAATTCCCCTCAAAACAATGTTAAAATAATGCCTCAATAGGAATTCTGGAGCAGCAGAACCAATAAAAGGATAAGGTGAAACTATTTTCCAGCCCAAGACAACTTAGAAGGCTGGCAGGAAAGGTCTGTCACACTGAGGTGAGAGTGCAACACTGTCCAGCACAGGTCACAGCAGACTTTGGGGAGTGACTGAATCAGCAGCAGCAGCTTCCAGAGCTCTTAGCTCACAGAAGGTAATGGAGTCAGACAAATGGTCAGAAGAACATTACAGGGAAAACTTTGCAGGGACTGGATGCAAGACTTTCTTGCATACCCATACTTGGTTCCAGATCACAGTCCCAGGATAAGGAGGAGCACTAGTACACTAGAGCTTAGAGCCATAGAAGAGCAGGGACCCTGGTCACAGTTCCACTGAAAAAAAAACCAACAACAGTGCTTGTGATTGCTCACAGACCAGAGCAAAGGCCAAAAGAGCAATGACCACACTTCTTCTTAGACCATACTCTTGGAAGAACTAAAAACTTACAGACCCCTAGAAGTAATTCTGAAAATAACTGCACAAAAACCCTAAAGTTAAGGACAGTGCTCCCTCTACCCTGGGAGCAGAGCCCAACTTTAACATAAAAAGTCAAGAAATAGGCTAGAAAATGAGTAAACAACAACAAAAGATATTCTGACCATAGAAAGTTAGTATGTTGACAGGAAAGATCAAAACATAAACTCAGAAGAAGACAACAAAAGAAAAACATCTAAATCCTCAAAGAAAAATGTAAATTAAGACATGGTTAAACAAGTTGCAGTATTTGATTTTGATGGGATACTGTTGTGCTGTAAGAAATGACAAGCAAGATACTTTCAGAAAAACCTGGAAAGATTTACATGAACTGATGCAAAGTGAAGTGAGCACAACCGGGAAAAGAGTATACACAGTAACAATATTGTAAGATTATCAGCTATGCATGACTTAACTCTTCTCAGCAATGAAATGGTACAAGACCATTGCAAAGGACTTATGATGAAAAATGCTATCCACTTCCAGAGAAATAACTGATGGCATCTGAATACAGATCTAAGCAAACTTTTTTTTGTTCTGTGTTTTTTTTTTTCACAACATGACTACACACTTATAACATATCAAATTGATTGCCTTCTCAATGAGGGGGAAAGCGAGTAAGGGAGAGAATTTGGAAATCAAAATTTTTGAAAATGAATGTTAAAAAATTGTTTTACATATAATTAGGGAAAATAAAATATATTTTATAAGTTCTGTCAATGAGGAGCAGTGTGAGTGTTCTGGAAGGTCATCTCACCCCAACTACTAGTTTAATCCCTTTAATCTTTGGAATTCAAGGACTTTAAAATACAAATCATATTTAAACAACTTGTCTTCAAAATGCAAAAGTAGCTTCAAGTCTTTTCTGATGCCTTGGTGAAAATGCTCAAATTCTTGCTTGGTTTTTATTTAGACTTGTGGGTTGCTGGGTAATTAAGAGCCCACTTCCTCCCAACAGAGCAAATAGAAGATACAGTGATTTTTCAGAACACAGTTTTCTGTTTCTTCCTCATTGAAATTGTAATAACTTTTCTTCTCATATGAATTCCATAAAATAGAGAAAGGGAGCATGTGAAATTGAAGGATCATCATATTATGTCAAGGCTAAAAAACAAATGAATTGCTGTAACAGGGTTTGATGGATTAAATCTCCAGAGAAAGCTGGTTAGGAAAGAGAAGGCAAGTGACCTGGCAAGTGGAAAGATGACACCCTAAACCACACCCCCAGAGAAGAGACAGGCTGGTCTTGGTGAAGCTTCTGTCCTATCCCACTCTGCATGATAGAGGGACCAGAAATGATGGAGCAAGGACCAGCCAAGGTATCAGCCTAGCTTATGAATGAATTCAGAACTGTGAGAGTCTCTTGGAAAGGTTAACCTCTGGTCAAAGTTAATTCAGTTGTAGTCATTATTCTGATATTAAGGAAGTCTCTTTGGAAAGATTTGAATACCCCTTGTCCTTATCTTGATGAAGTTCGTAGGTGCTTATTGCATGGGCAATTGCTGATATGGTCAATACCTGAGCAATATTCTCTGATATCATCTCTTTAAAGTAGAAAAATGAGAACCAGAGCAGAAAAGGACAGAGAGGGGAAGGATAATATGCAAAGACATGGACTTGACTCCCTTGAGAAGAAGCCTGATCATCTCCTGGTTCTACTTTAGGAAACAACATGGCCCCAGTGATGGCCCCAGTACTTAAAGGTAGCAGTAGAGTAGGAAAAAAGTTTCTCATTGAAGCCAGAGGCTGAGGGAATGCAAGCCAGCAGCTGGGAATGATAGTGGCAGAGGTCCTCCAATGAGGAGATTTAGGACCAAGCTTCCTAGACCCAGAGAAGGAGCTTCTGAAACAAGCAGGAGCTAGAGTCAAGGTGTACCAAGGACAGAAACACGAGACCAAGGAGAAAACCTAGGCCTTACACGTCACTGATGAATTATGTGAATTGTGTAGGCCAGAATGAGAGGAGTGACTTTCTAGGTATTCTGAATTCTTCTCCTTGGTGGAAGGACTCCAACACTACAAGTAGTACTATAAATTTTAAGGGAACTAAATAGGGAGCTATGATTTATTGCATGAAGAGAGTTATTTGACTCAGGAAATCCCAAGTGTTTTCCACTTGCTGAGGGAGAAAAGTTCAACCTTTGGGTACTGCTAAAAATCTGGATGACTTTATAAGTCCCTAGGGAAGATAGAAGCCTACAACACAGAGAAAGAAAGATGTTAATATTTTTTATAGGATTGGAAGGGAGTCCCTTGCCTTTTTTTTGCTTTGTTTTGTTTTTTGGTTGGTTGGTCCAAGTAAAGTTTTGTTGGTTGGCCTGTATGCTTGCATAGGAACTAAGGGTTCTTTCTCCTTTTTGTGGAGACCTAAGACATAAGTCAAATTTTGATGTTTCCAGAAGAAACCCTGTGTTGGGGCAAAAAGAGAAATGTATAAGATCACAGCTTTAGGAAGGGATCTTAAAAGATAATGTAGGGGCAGCTAGGTGGTGCAGTGGATAGAGCACTGGCCCTGGAGTCAGGAGTACCTGAGTTCAAATCCGGCCTCAGACACTTAACACTTACTAGCTGTGTGACCCTGGGCAAGTCACTTAACTCCAATTGCCTCACTTAAAAAAAAAAAAAAAGATAATGTAACCCAAACCTCTCATTTCATAGATGTGGGAACTGAGACTCAGAGATGTCTTTGTTTTTTTTGTTTTTTTGTTTTGTTTTTCAGGGCAATGGGGGTTAAGTGACTTGCCCAGGGTCACACAGCTAGTAAGTGTCAAGTGTCTGAGGCCGGATTTGAACTCGTACTCCTGAATCCAGGGCCGGTGCTTTATCTATTGCGCCACCTAGCTGCCCCAACTCAGAGATGTCAAATGCTTTATTCCCCGCCTCCCGTCCCCCCCCCCCTCCTGCAAAAAAGTCCTAATTGGCAGAGCTGGGATGTAAAAAATCCTCCAAGTTTGAACTCAAGAACCATGGATCCAGGTAATGAGTATTCGAAATTCCATCTCATACCTCTATGCATTTGAGTAGACCGTAGCTGGCATGTCCTCCTCTGTGTCCCCCAAACCTTCCAGGGCTCTTTCCCTTCTCAAAGTACCTGCAAGTAATTGTTGATTGTACATGTGCCTGTCATCCTTTAGTAGAATGTAAACTCCTAAGAGCAGGGACAGATTTGGACAGGATCTGGAATTTTGTTAATGCGGGGACTTTCCAAGTAAGGATTCTCCTGCTACCCATGCATATGAACAATTATTCAATTTAGAATCTTAAGGTTTGGGGGATAGCTAGATGGCGCAGTGGATAGAGCATGGGCCCTAGAGTCAGGAGGACCTGAGTTCAAATACAGCCTCAGACACTTAACATTTACTGGCTGTGTGACCCTGGGCAAGTCACTTAATCCCAAAACAAAACAAAAAGGAAAGAATCTTAAGGTTTGCAAATAACTTTACATATGTTATCAACTTTGATCTTCACAACAACCCTTTGAGGTCTGTGCATTTAATAGAGGCAGAAAGAGGCTAAGTGACTTTTTTTTAAAAAAGAGAACTGAGCTCACTTTATTTATTTATTTATTTATGTATTTATGTATTTTTTGTTGTTGTTGTTTTGTGAGGCAATTTAGGTTAAGTGATTTGCCCAGGGTCACACAGCTAGTAAGTGTCAAATGTCTGAGGTCAAATTTGAACTCAGGTTCTCTTGACTCCAGGGCCAGTGCCACTGTGATACCTAGCTGCCCCGGCTAAGTGACTTTCAATGATTGCACAGATGGTAAGTGTCCAAAGCAAGATTTGAACTTAGGCCTTCCTCATTTCTTGGGTAGCTAGGTGGTGCACTGGATAGGTGGGCATGGATTCAGGAAGACCTGAGTTCAGATGTGACCCTGGCCAGGTCACTTAGCTCTGTTTGTCTCAGTTTCTTCATTTGCAAAATGAGCTGGAGAAGGAAATGGCAAACAACTTCAATATCTTTGCTGAGAAAACTCCAAATGGCATCACAACGACTAGGATGGATTGAAACAACTTCAAAAACAAAAACAACTTCTGCATTTCAAGTTCCACAATCTATCCTCTTCAACACCCAGCTGCTTCTCACTATGCTTCATTGCCTCAGACTGTCATCATTTTAAAAGGTGTATCAATGGTAAGACAGTCACCACAATAAGGAGGTCAGATGAATGCAGAAACCACCTCAGTCAGCCAACACTTGACCTCCTTTGCCAGGGGGAATGAAATGATAGCCAAAGGCAACACTGTCGGAGAGTACAAGCTCATTTGCAAAACATTATAGAAGACATCAGAATTATAAGTATCATAGTCTCACAGAACAGTGAAAAGTAGTGAGGGGAAAACAAGCCTACAGAGATTTTGTCATGAGACTTCAACAACATAACCCTGAGAGCATTTGTAGATAAAATTGAAGATAGAAAGAGAAAAACAATGGTGTTTCTTGTTGTCTTTGGACAGCCACTAGCTGTGGAAAATGAACTAGGCCCAGGATTGAATAGGAAGTGGAGGTCAAACTAGATTTCATTTGGGAAATTACAGAGCACTTTGATTATGTTGGATTATAAGAACAATGTGCCAGTCATATGTGCCAGGAAGGCACATTCCAGGAGGGCTTTTACCTGAATTTCAGGTCTGAGGAGAAAAAGGGAGATCACTCACCAGTTGGTTGATCAAGGCTGTTTCTTGGCAAGAATACTCAATGAGGCTTGTGCACTTTGCCCTGAAATTCCCTAATACACTGTGGAGTATGTTCCTGCAAGGTGTCTGATACTGAGAGGGCCTAACCTGTCCAAAAGTGGTAGACTGTTCCATTGGTTGAGAGGCAGGCTGACGTGGTGTTATAGCTCTAAGCGGTATTATAGCTTGGTCTGGAGTCCCCTGACATTAAAGGTTGTTCCCTTGACTTTGACCAAGCTCAGAAACATGCTATTCAAGGTAAGACCACAGAAGGGGCTAGCTAAATGTGCATTTTTTATAGAGTTCCTAGTACTGTGATTCCACAAAAATTGCTTTCCTGAGCCAATTAGCTATCTATCATTACAAAGCAAAGTCTCACCAAATACTCTAATTGCAGATACTCTCAAAAGCAGCAGTCTTCAAGATTTTGAGTCTCTTTTTATACCTTTAAAAATTACTGAGGGTTATATCTCTACATATTTTCCATATTAAAAATTAAAACATCTTAGTATTATTATGGATATGGTTTTGACCTCTCATTCCCCAGAGAACCTTTGCTTTTAAGAAAAAGTGGCTGTTTGAAAATCACTATTCTGAAGAATTCTTAACAGGGTTTGTCAAAGGAGAACATGCATTTCCAACAAACCAGTCGGATTAGAAAGTTCTAAGGCAATCAAGTTACAGAGTTATAGTCCATCACACTTAAGACAGAGTAGGCACTGCAAAAAAAAAAATACCATCTGCCTTGGGGTGGGGGGCTTATCTGTACCAGATGGAGAATGCAAACATAAGGAAGGAGAAATTCCAAGAAGTGGTAGGGCGGGTGTCCATGAGTGGAAATATGCTGAGTAATGAAAGAGACAGTTTGTTCAAAGTCTGTTTTGTAATGAGGATTATAATGTCCAGGTCTTCTTGGCAGCTATTTGCAAAGGGTGAAAGGAGTTCATAACCATCTTATGCATGGACAAAAAATGAATCATCAGGATTTTTTCTGACATTGGTCCCTGGAGAACTTGATATGTCCACAAATGAAGTCATTAAATTCCTCCCCTACCCCACCCCTCTTTAGAACTTCTCTATTTTTATTGGACACACCACCATTCTTCAAGTCAACCAGGCTTACACTTTGGACTCACCTTTGACCCCTCATTCTCCTTCACCTCACATATTCAGTCAGTTACCAGGTCTTACGAATTTTATCTCTTCATGACCTTTCTTACCTCTTGCCCCTTCTCTATGTCTTTAGCCACTACCTCAGTTCAATCCCTTATGACCTCTGCAGGTGCATGGAGAATGTTGCAGTCTCTCTCAACCACCATCACCATGGATTAGTTTTGTTTAATTGCCTCTATTTTACAAGGGAGGGTGGGGGCAGCTAGGTGGCACAGTGGATAGAGCACCAGCCCTGGAGTCAGGAGGACCTGAGTTCAAATCCAGCCTCAGACACTTAACACTTACTAGCTGTGTGACCCTGGGCAAGTCACTTAACCCCAATTGTCTCACCCAAAAAAAAAAAAAAGGGAGGGTGGTATAGCTAGAAAAGACTGCAATGTAAAAACAAAACACATCCATAAGATATTTTCTAAAGAAATGAACACATTTTACTCCAAATTGAACAAAGTATTTCAACTGTAAATGGAGCAGGGCAGAGTAAAATGGGATTATGCCTCCTATGTTCTAAATATCATATAAATTATGTAGGTGTAGATAATCTTTCTATAGATAGATAGACAGATAGATAGATACACAGGATGTATAAATTTATCCCCTGTCTATATAGAGCCCATTTTTATTTGATTTTTTCACAAACAAATAATATTGTGAATTATGCCAAGGTTATTGTCAATGAAAACCCTTAAGCCTTTTTAAATTTGATATGTTGTCAGGTGTTTCTCTCCCCTCCCCCCACATATACACTACTTCAGAACATACCTTGAAAGTATGCAGTACAAGTACTAGAAACTCCATTTTACAGATGAGGAAATTAAGGCTCAGAGAAATAAAAATTTTGCCTCCAGGAACATAGCTAATAAGTGTTGGTGCCGGTGCCAGGGCAGCTAGGTGACACAGTGGATAAAGCACAGGCCCTGGATTCAGGAGGACCTGAGTTCAAATCCAACCTCAGATACTTGACACTTACTAGCTGTGTGACCCTGGGCAAGTCACTTAACCCTCATTGCCCCCCCCCCAAAAAATAAAATAAAATAAGTGTTGGTGCCTGAATTTAAAGTATATTCTTTTTATACTAACTGCAGTGCTCTATCCACCATGTCACCTCTGAAGTCAAGTGTAGGAGTTTGCATTTTTCTCTATTAAATGTCACCTTATTGGTGAGTGTCTAGAATTCTAGGTCATTGAGATAGTTTTGAAACTTCATTCTGTTATCTATATATCCCAATAATGCACTTTTACTTGCTAATTCACTAGAGAAGTTAAATTGGAACTAGGATAGGGTAGAATGATGACCAAACTCTTGTTTTTCCTCTTGTCATTTTATTTTTCAATGGACAGCCATTTATTTTCTTTCCCTCACAACTATTTCCAATTTAAATGAAAAAAAAATCTTGTAAATATGCATAGTCAATCAAAACAAATTCTCATGATGTCCACATCCAAATATGTATGACTCATTTTGTATCTTGAATCCATCTTGGTTGAATTCTATAACCTTTGTGTTCTGCCTGAATGCCAGTAAATAATTATAGCTAATCTTTAGATAACCGTTAAGCTGTGTAAAGTACTTTATATGTATCTTGCATTATCCTCATAACAACCCTGTGAATTAAGTATTGGCTCTTGGCCTTCATAATCGAAAAGGATCAAAATGGTATCACTATGTTAGGGTCAATGTACAGTGTATCCAGCTATGGCTTATCAGACAAATAGGAATTCAGAAGGCTCTACCACAGGTTGAGTACAAATAGCGTATATGACTATTAACTAAGTATTACGGGTTTTATTAATCACCATTTAAAGATGAGTTAATGAAAGCACAAAGAAATAAAGTGATTGGCACATGGTTAAACCACTAGTGCCAGAGGCAGGATTCATATCTACATCTTCTGGACTCCAAGTCTAGGATTCTCCCTTCAGCAATACTGTCTCTCATTTGCTATTTCACAGCCTGTTACATTTTACCCAGAGTTCTTGCAGATTAAAAATCCAAGCTGTTGGGCAGCTAGGTGGCACAGTGCATAAAGCACCAGCCCTGGATTCAGAAGGACCTGAGTTCAAATCCAGCCTCAGACACTTGATACTAGCTGTGTGACAGGGCAAGTCACTTAATCCTCATTGCCCCGCAAAAAAATAGATAGATAAATAAATAAACAAATAAATGAATGAATAGACAGATGAATGAATGAAAATGCAAGCTGTCAATTGTTTTTAAAGCATTTGCCAAGTACTTACTAAGTACCTACTATGTGCAAAGCACTGCATAAGCCCCAAGGAAGCAATGAAGAAAACAGTTTTTCCTCAAGGAACTCACAATCCAAAAAAAAAAGAAAAAACACATCAAAATAAAATAGAAAATGGTAAGTTCATAAGGGAGACACAAAGTTTTATGAGAATTGTGAAGAGGAAGTAAATAATTCCAGCAGAGAGAGTGGGTTTGAGGGAAAGGAGAAAAACCAAGCCAAGCTTCATGGAAGAGGTGGCATTTAATCCATGGTCCTAAAAACTTGACATAGAAACAGTGCTGGTTTAAGAGTTCAAATTCTGCCTTTGCTACTAGAACACCCTGCACAGTAAACTCCTCAGACCTCTCCAGGCCTCTTTTTTCTCATGTAAAATGGGGGATTTGGGCTAGATGATCTCAAAGGTACCTTCCAGCTATAAATGGGCAAGATTTCAAAAAGTGAGCTAGTGGGAGAACATTTAAGGCATAGGGAATGATGGGGACAGAGCTCAAGGAGATAATGGCTCGTATTTAAGTAATAACAAATAGTCCAGTTTGACTGGAGGATAGAGTGTATGAGGGGTAACTGTGAAATAAAGAAAGGTAGGTTGGAGCTGTATTATAAAGGGCTTTCAATGTCATTCTAAGTAGTATTAACTTTACACTTAGCAGTTATGGAAGGCAGCACCAATATCCCCCCATCAGCCTTGAATTCTCTCTCTCCTCTTTCTCTCTCTCTCTCTCTCTCTCTCTCTCTCTCTCTCTCTCTCTCTCTCTCTCTCTCTCTCTCTCTCGACTTTCACCACTTCTGAAAATTCTCCTGTTGGAAATATTGCTACTTAGAGACTTGGTAGTCAGTCCTAAAGGAGCAGGAGGAAGAGGAAGAGGAGAAGAAGAAGAAGAAGAAGAAGAAGAAGAAGAAGAAGAAGAAGAAGAAGAAGAAGAAGAAGAAGAAGAAGAAGAATTCAATCTCTGAAGCTATATAACAGATTTGAAAGGGCAGCTGGGTGACTCAATTGATAGAGTACCCAGTCTGGAGTCAGGAAGGCTCATCTTTGTGAGTTCAAATCTGGTCTCAGACATACACTAGCAGTGTGACCCTGGGCAAGTCACTTAATCCTTTTTGCATCAGTTTCCTCATCTGTAAAATGAGCTGGAGAAGGAAATGACAAACCACCCCAGTGTCTCTGCCAAGGAAACCCCAAATGGGATCGTGAAGAGTGAGACAAGACTCAACAACGATAACAAAAACAACAAACAAGATTTGAGGCTTTTCCCATGGAGAGTAAAGCGGGGCTCACTAAAGAGGGAGCTGCAATCCACAGATAGTAACCCAATAACCTGTGGAATATAATAGTCTAGGAGGCTGCTAGTAACAAAAATGAGAGAAGTCCTGGGAGCTGCCAAATCCCTGTGGAATGTACAACCTCTCTGGGGTTGATTTCATGGGAACAACTGACAGGTATTCTATCTTCCCAGGTGTGCATCTTGGACATGACAGGGAGCATACAAGACTTGTCAAATGTGACAATCACTTCCGGTGATTTATGTGAGGGAATCTAGAAACCATTTCTAGGGATTATGGAGTCTGCGCAAGAAACCAAAGACCTTAGTGGCCTAGGTGATGTTTCGCCACTCCTGTCAAATGAAGGTAGGGGCTTCAGAGGAAAGAAGTAATTTGGGAATAGAAGAGATGCTTATAAAAAAGATGGTATCTGAGAAAAAGATTTAGTCTTCAGGGTCAAGTGTTAAGATATAAGAATAGCAGGTTCTGGGCTAAGAATAGAGCTGCTGTGGTTTGTCCTTTTTTCTCAAAGAGGAGTGTGATATTGGGAGGAATAGAATATATATGAGTAGTATGAGGAAAAATACATTTGCCTGGAAACTTGTGAAATCAGTCAATATTTAAACTAAGAAAGGGAGGAAGAAAATTGTTTACACATATCTACTAATCCAAATTCCACAAAGTAGTAGATATGAGATAAGAAGAACAGCAGTGTAAAAATCCAACATAGCCCAAGAAATAATATCAAGAAAAGTAGCAGTAATAATATTTGTGGCCTTAGGTGGCTATACACAAATGGTCAGAGTCTATATAATAAAAATCTTAGTGCAGGAAAGCATATTTCACCCTCTAGGTAACACTGAGATTTACTGGAATGTGACTCATGACTAGAATCTGGCAATGGAGGCATATTACTATGCAAAAGGGGTGGTAGAATAGCATTATGTAGGAGGAAGATCTATTCCTATGAGGAAATTAATTAACCAGAAGTGAGAATCTGGTTTGGAGTATTTGGGAAAGGTGCAAGTAGAGAGATAAGGTCAGAGGAAGACTGGAATTAAAAGAAGGTACCAATGTTCTTGTAATGTCCTTTATAGCACCCCAGGGGTTCTTAACCTTTAACCAGTCATGGCTCCTTTGGAAGTCAAGGGAAACCTATAGACCCCTAAAATAAGAATAATGATTTTAAATTAATAAAATGAAGAAAAGTTTTATATACACACACACACACACACACACACACACACACACACACACACACACACACACACACAGGCTTCAGGCTGCCTCAATATTATGACCTCTGTTGGACATGCCAGATAAAAGAGGGAGAAGTAATCACCCTCTCATTCCAGGATCATTCCATTACTCTGTCAATTTTTCATGAAGTCTCCTTCAACCTGAGAAAAACAATTGAGAGAGATAACAGGGCAAGTAAGGAACTGGGCTACAATTGTAATAACTGCATTGAAAGGGGGCAATGTGAAGAGTAAAAGGATATTTATTGGCCTCCCCACTCTGCTCCTAGGTTTCTACAAAGGAGTTCCACCTCCTCTCAATCCTTTTTGCTTTCTCCATTGTTGAATCTGATTATATTTTCATAAAATCCCCTTACCTGGAGGCAGTTAGGTGGCACAGTGGATAGAGCACTGGCCCTGGATTCAGGGGAACCTGAGTTCAAATCCAGCCTCAGACACTTGACACTTACTAGCTGTATGACCCTGGGCAAGTCACTTAACCCTCATTGCCCAGCAAAACAACAACAACAAAATCACCTTACCTCCTCACACCTTTCTCCATTGTGTATCCTACATGCTTCCCTAGCAACCCTCCTGAAGGAGGTAAAGGTATGAGGTGGGAGGAGGGAAAGGTAGGATATAGGTTTCTAGAGTTATTGATATTTAGGTGTTTGTTTTTTGTAAATGAAACATTAATTAAGAAAGATCTAATTTTCCATATAGTATACAAGGGCAGTACCAAAGTACACAAGATAAAATAATTTCATTGGCACATACACTTTAATCACCTAATCATAGCTTTAAGCCTGAAGAGATCTTATAGGTTAACTGAGACCCCAAAAGCTTAAATGAACACACAAGTAGTAAACAGGCAAGCTAGGATTTGAACCCAGGCCCTTTGACTTCAAATCTAGAAGTCTTTCCATTGCTTCATGCCATCTAGTTGTATATTAATTTTCTGTCTTACTTCTTTTGTTCTATCTGCATAGATGGCTCTATATGTCAGCCAAATTCATACTGCATAAGCCGTTAATAATAGAATGCTCCATTACAATATATGCTTTCCAGTTTCCTTGATTGGTTTTTAGTATTCTGTAACACTTTTTTGTAATTAAGATTTAAATACCCAATCCCTCAAGACTTGCCATACAGAGAGCTGTCAATCAAGGAATTGGCAGCCTTCAGACACGGCATGATGAAGCTCTTATCCTTCCTCTCTGATGCCTTCAAGACCAGCTTCTGCAAGCTGATCCTTCATTTCACATGTCTTAGAACTCAGTCACACTTCTCCTGCTTGGAAATGTAACACACAAAGTGACATCGTCATCCACAGCTAATAAGTTAGCTGCTATAAAAATGAACATCCACATTGAGTTGCCAAGCCTGAAGGATGGAGGTGTTATACTGCGCTCATTTATATATGTCTGCCAGGGCAATAGTACATATGCCTTTGGTAATGCTTCTAAGTTATGCGAAAATGCCGGCAATCATTTGTGAACTTTGTTTGCAGGATACAGTTTGATTTAAGAGCCAAACCAAAAGCATCAAAACACTTGGCCTTGATCAGGCACAATTCAGCAAGCAATAAAAGCATGCAAAATCGGCCCCTGGGACATACATTTTACAAAGACCGGCTATTTCAGCAAATTTTTCAAAGGTTCCCCAGGGCATATACATTTAATTAAAAAAAAAATCTAGAGGCAAAGGTGCTCTTAAATCTTTGCTTTGTGTGTACATGATCTCTCTCTCTCTCACACACACACACACCCCTCAATGAATGGTTTTCCTTAGTCCTTCAAAAAACAAAACCAAAAACTAGACCGGTCATTTCAATAGAAATGCATGAAGGCCAGAATTTTAAAGCATTTTGAAGAATATTTTGTGTGATCCTGGGCAAGTCACTTATCAAATGCCTTAGGCAACCCTCTAAGACTCTAAGTTTCAGAAAAAGTGCCAACACACATTGGTAGGAGTTTCCTCTCCTGGGAGTTTCCTATATCGGTGAAATCACAGGTTTAGACCCTATTATTGTCCCTTTCTATCACAAATTATTGAGTTACAAAATCCATCCTGCATATTATTGGGACACTGAAAAGATTAATTAAATGCACATTCAAGAACACCAGGATTTTCTTTATTATTAGAAGCATTTAGCCTTGAGGGAAAAAAATTCATCATTTTAATGGAGTTTGAACTCCAACTAATTGACCCCCAAACCACAATGCCCAGCTTTGGTCAGTGAAATATATTTCTAAAAGTCCATAATTCATTTTTATAGCACACACTATTTATCACACAAACACTTAAAGTAGTTTAAATTTTATTTCATATAGGTATTAATTTTTTGAAAGAACCAAAGACTTTATTACTAAAAAAAAAAGATTAAGAAAATAATAACTATGAACACATATGCCTGATTTTGCATTTCTATAAAATCTTTGTGAGAATATTTATATATGTATCAAGGGTACCCTTGGTGAAGAGGTTGAGAAGGGAATAGGCACCAGTGACAGTCTTTATAGCAGACTACACACACACACACACACACACACACACACACACACACATCTTTATGATCACACCTTTGAATGAAAGGTACAAAACATTCGAGATTTCACCGTACATATTGTTCTCTGACTGTAGAAAAAGCATTTAGGTCAGTGGAAAAAAAAATGCGGACTTAAAGGATCTCCTCCAACAAGACATCTCCCATGTGTCGGCATGAATAAGGCAAGATCTACGTCTGAAAAAAAAAAGTTTGCCCTCATCGTGTTTGGTGTGTTGTCCAAGTGGAAAAGAATTATGGATGGTGAGGGTCTTCGGGTGCTTCTTTTTGTGGATGACACTGTGCTGATCACTTCAAGACCTAGAACATCACAAAACCTCCTGAGAGAGTTTGGCCTAATTATCCACAGCAGAAAAGCTGAGGAGATAAAGAATACTTGTCCAGAATTTAAGATGCAGTTGAAAGGAAAAGCCATGGAGCTGGAAGTGAATCAGGAACTGAATATTATTCCCACCCATTCCCACCACGCTATCGATCTGTGTCTCCCATGTCTTCTGGATTCCCGATCAACCACTCTCCTCCATGTAGAGAGAAGAGAAAACAAGTCACTTACAGAGAGCTGTTAGGGAAATTTGCTGAAGGCAACATGGGGATTTGCTACTTAGAAACCCAAGGATCAGCAAAACCCTTGGGAGTACCTCAAGACAACACAGGAAGCACATGAGATGAAAGAGTTCAAGACCCAACTTCCAACTCCTTCCAATTTCTCCCTGACCAACCCCTATATTTCTTTAATGCTGTGTTTTGTCTCTTGTGAGATTTTCTGCCCAGCCTCCTATACCTATAATGCAAAGAAATCTGGAAGAAGTCTCCTGCTATGCAAGTGGACCTCCTCCTCTCAACTAATGGAGGATTGACTGGAACATATAAACGAGAAGCACACAGGACATAATCTGCATCACTGGAGGAAGTACCCAGATTGATGAGGTCATAAATTCATCACTATATATATCAAAATATGCACAAAGGCTTGATATGTTCATATTCGTCATAAATACTTAAGTGGTGCATAAATTTCCATTTAAGAGTATTTTAAATTGCGGGGACTATATGCCTACATATGTGTGCAGATCAGTTAAGGAGTCCAATAACACAGTTGGGAGCTTGAGGTGAGAAAATGAGTAGGTGCTTGCTCTGTGTGGGAGTGAAAGAAGCCTCTAGTGTACCAAAGAAAAGTCAGGTGGTATATAAAGGAAAGAAGATGATATCTCTCACAATTAATACAAATCAAATCTGAGTTCTTGGCAAATAAGAGATATTTAATTTATGCATGTTGATTGATTGCTGATTTGATTGCAGTGGGTTCCATGAGAAAACAGTTCCTTTGGTTGTAACTGAAAATCATTTTAACATATTTATGCATTCATCCATTCATTCATTCATTCAACAAACCTTTTACTGAGTATCTAGTGAAGAGCATGTTGCTAGATGCTAGGGAAGATCCAAGGATAATTAAGATGGAATCCCAGCATTAAAGATTCTTACAGAATTCTGTTGTTGGCTGTGAACTAAAATAGCTGTTTGGAGATGGTGATTATGACGATGATAGCTAACGTTTATATCGGGTACGTTTATATTGGGCTTATTTTGTGCCAGTGGCAGAGAAAGTCACAGTGCTAGTTCTGCTGGGGTATATTCTTGGTCTCTTAGATGTGGGCCCTCCAACAGTATCCTTGGCAATGAAGGCTAATCTCACTTGTATTAATTTCTTATCTACTCTGTTGTGCTGTCAAGGGTGATAGTCAATATACCTACCTAAAATCATATCACATACAAGAGGAGAGACCCAGATGTGCCTCCTCACCTCACCTCTGGAACCAGACTAAAACCCTTTTCACAGAATGGTAGTATAGGATTGTAACCCAGGCTTGTCTAAGCATGCCCAGTTAGCCTAACATGGAAGTACTTTGGGGGGCCTTTGGAACATATCCAGATTGCCTGTCATGGAAACCTCTGCATCCCCTATCACGTGGGTGAATGGAGCCTCCTTTGATTGGCTGCCTGGGTATTTAAAACTGAGCTAAACTTTGAACCTAACCCCCTTCCCCTCCCCAGAGACTGAGGTGGTACAAAGAGAGACATTATATCACCCAAGTGTTAGAGGAGTTAATTTGTATATTTGTGATTATGCTTTTTGAAGTAAATATTTCTTTGTAAAAGCTAATGTTAGCCACTAAATGGAATTAGGGTTCAGGGGATTCACCCTATACTTGGGGGCTGTGGGGGCTGAAGCCATTTGCTGAGAGCCTAGACATTCCTCAATCCCCTTAAGAAAGTCTGAGAACCCTGGGGGAAGGGTGAAAATGTAAACTACCTGGCCTTCAGGCTGTGGTGGCCAGGGGAGCTAGTTTTATATATCAGACATTGGGAGGGGACAGGGCAGGCAAGGGAGCTAGGTTTTTGTTTTGTTTTGGTTTTTGGTTTTTTTTTGGGGGGGAGCTAGTTTTACATGTAGTGGGGGCAGGGGGCAGGGGGCAGCTAGCTGGTGCAGTAGATAAATCACCAGCCCTAGATTCAGGAGAACCTGAGTTTAAATCCGGCCTCAGACACTTGACACTTACTAGCTGTGTGACCCTGGACAAGTCACTTAACTCTCATTGCCCCGCAAATAATAATAATAATTATTATTATTATTATTACATGTAGTGGGGGCTTGTACAACTGCCTAGTTCCCAGGGACAGCAAATTTCAAACAAAAGGAAATGTGTAATACAGGATTGTCCCACTCACATGAATTCAAAGAACTAAAATGGACCTTTGAGTTCATCCAAGGGCAATAGCTACCTGGCACAGTGGACAGACAGAGTGTGAGATTCAGAATCAGGGAGACTTGAGTTCAAACCTGTCTCAGGTACTTTCTAGCAGTGTGGCCTGAGGCAAATCACTTTGTGTCTCTGTTTCCTCATTTGTAAAATGGGGATAATAATAGCACCCACACGGGGGCAGCTAGGTGGTACAGTGGATAAAACACAGGCCCTGGATTCAGGAGGACCTGAATTCAAATCCAGCCTCAGTCACTTGACACTAGCTGTGTGACCCTGGGCAAGTCACTTAACCTTCATTGCCCCATCCCCACCCCAAAAATAAAATAATAGCACCCACTTCACTGGGTTGTTGTGAAAAGCAAATGAATTAACACATATAAAGTGCTTTGCAAACCTCAAAGTGTTGCCAGTTACTGTGATTATAATCTAATTCAGCCCCTTCATTTTATAGGTGAGGAAAGTCACTTGGTCAAAGTCACATAGGTAATAAGTGGCCCAAGTCAGAATCTGAACTCAAGCCCTCTGACTCCAGATCCAGCTTACTTTCCACTGAATCATGCCGTTTAAATAGTCTATAGCCACATGACTAGAAAGTACCAGCTAAACTCAGGCCACTGCTCAAGCAATAGGGACCATATCAGTAGCTTGGTCCATCACTTTTTATGTAAGAGAATCAGAAAATTAGATGAGATCTTAAATTCATTTCCTGTATTTGTATCAAATGATGAAAATTGTATTGAGCTTGTGTTTCTATGTTGGTGGCAAAGACAGCTTAAAAATATTTAGCATTTCAAAAGTTTACAATTCTCTTACTATTAAAAAAAAAATTTACAATCCAATCGGGATGATGAAATGTATAGGGATGATTGTAGTACAAATGGGTACATGCCTTCCATTGAATGAGCTCTAGCCTCCATTTTGGGGAGGAGCCCAGACTCATGCTTTATTTCCCTCCTGGTTCTGCTTGTGACTCTGGAGATTTTGCCCCTTACACCTCTTACTGTATATCTTCCCCCTCCCCCCTTTCAGCTCCCTTCTGTGTGTTATGTTCCTTCATTAGAATGTAATCTCCTTGAGAACAAGGATTGTCTTTCTTTTGGTTCACACTGTCTGGCACATAATACTTTTTCTTTTTAATTTAGGCAGGGCAGTGAGGGTTAAGTGACTTGCCTATGGTCACACAGCTAGTAAGTGTCAAGTGTCTGAGGCCGGATTTGAACTCAGGTCCTCCTGAATCCGGGGCCGGTGCTTTATCCACTGCACCACCTAGTTGCCCCACATTATACATATTTAATAAATGCCCCTTCCCTAAAATTGACTACATTGTAACTAACAATAAATGACTAATTCCTCCTATGAATCATTACTATATCAGCTATCTGTGCACAAACAAACCATTAACTAGTTAGAGCAAAGGTCAAACCCCAAGCAAAGTGGAAGAAAGAATGAAGATTAAATGACATTATGGGCAATAATAGCCTCATCCCAAACACTTTAAACAAGCTGACATTGGGAAATGGGAAATAGTAAAAGTAAAGACAAGTTGAGTTATCACTACTTTTTAAGGAAGTACACCACTTTAAATAAAGTGTTCATTATAATGAGCAGGATAAAAGACCCCAGAGATTGTCTCACTCAGCAAACATTTAATCTCCAGTCAGGTGGATAGATGTGGCAGCAAAGACACACCTATTTCAGATATAAAGCGCCTCAACTAGCATTATGGGATCAGATGGTGGAAGATTGCAATTGTAGGACATATAACAAAATAGTAAATAACAGTGGGATGATGAGCGATGGGATATGGGGGGTGGGGTAGGGGGTGGGAAACAGGCTTGGAGAAGGCTTGATGTTAGACCCAACTAAACCAGATAATCCAAGGAGAATTTATAGATGCATCTGGAAGGCTAACATATAGACAGACAGTAATATAGGAAAGTTTTCCCCCTTCATATAGCAATCTCTTCTTACTGAAGTATAAGAGAACTACCCAATATCTTAGCTCCAGATATGTTAAATGGAGTATTAACAATATCACTTAAGGAAATTAAGTGGAGAAGAGTAGTTGGACCCCATCAAGTATGCCCAGAAGGAAAGCTATGCTAGAGACAACATCATTGAGAGTGCAGATTTCCCAAGATAACTAAAAAGGGGAAAGATTCCAAAAGAATGGAAAAATAATGAATGGTATTTTGGGGGGTGGGGGTAACCAGAAAGACATCTACCAACCCACAAGACTACTTTCTCATTTCTAAAATATCTGTACAAGAATATCATATTAAAGATATTCTTGGGGCAGCTAGGTAGCGCAGTGGATAGAGCACTGGCCCTGGACAGTCAGGAGTACCTGAGTTTCAAATCCGGCCTCAGGACACTTAACACTTACTAGCTGTGTGACCCTGGGGCAAGTCACTTATCCCCAATTGCCTCACTTAAAAAAAAAAAGATATTCTACTACAAAATGTGAGGAAGAAAATAAACTTTCATGGACAGTCTTCAGCCAATCGAATTTTCAGTCACATAACTGACTGAAAGATTTGTAAAGACTAATAATTCTCATTCTGATTTTTCTTTGTTGGGTGTAAAAAATCATCTGACTTATTCAGTGGGTGGCCACTGGTACAGTTTCCAATCTCAGGAATCAAGGTGGTATAAATGACTGGCCTAAGAGTATAAAAGAAGATTTACTAAATTTGAAAGTATATAGTTTTCAAACCCAGGACAAGGATATATATCTTGGTAGTTCTGGGTTCTGGTTCAGTTGAGTTCAGTTGAGTTCCAAGGTGTAAGATTAAAATTGGATATTAGATCATAAATCTACCGTACTTAACCTTTCCCTTAATTTATCTCCCAGACTAGTAAATGGAAGAAGCTTCTGGTTTTCTAGATAGACCTTTTATTGTATGGTAGTCACAAGGTGATGTTGATTAGAAGGATAGGAAAGTAGAAATACAATACAAATCGTCTTAAGTCTAGGCTTAGTCTATATTCTGTATAAAACTCACCAAAACCCAAGGCCACCTCTGGGGAGAGAGACCAAGTCAAGTGCATGCTGTTAACCGAGAGCCGGGCCGAGTCAAACTTCAGTCCGCGTCTGTCTGTGCAGCGCGGCCAGGAGACCAGCGGAGCAGGAAAAAAGGCCCCACTTCCGTTCTGGATTCTGGACTCTGGTCTGGAAAGCTGGATTCTCTTCTTAACTGTTTTGAATTGCTGTATTTTTACTAAACCTTAGCATAGCATTGTCAATGATCAAATTAATAAATTTCCATTACATTCCCTCCTTTATATCTTTGACTTCTAATAGAGGGTTGAGGTAGTTATGCAATCTGTAACACTTTTTTACCACCATGTGTCTGGATCAAAGCCAAAATTTTAGTATGTGTTCATGACACTGAAAATGTTTTGGAAAGGTTATCATACCATATCTCATGTTCCAAGACAGCCAGTGATTGTGCTAGGCCACAGGTGAGTTCACTGAGTGAGATAAAAAAGATAAATAAGTTCAGTTAAATTAGGTTAAATTAGGAGGAGAGAGGATGAATACTGGACTGTGCCTAGTAATTGTGCTCTACATAGTCACCATCATAAGCAAAACATGGACTTACATATACCTGTCCTCTCCTTTTGTTGCACATATATTCTCTCCAGGGCTCCTGCATCAGAGTTCACAGCAGGTTAGTCTCTGAAATGATAAGTTTCCATACTTCCAAATCTCATATTATATTTCACCAAAGACAATATGATGGTAAAAATGTGTGCTATGCGCATAACTGAGAATATATTAGTGATATATACAATAATTCCAAACCATACCCAGAGTATAATGACATATTAAGTAATAAACAAATATAAATAGCTGATTATATTTAATGTGGTAAAAAGTTTTAACAGTCGGTTAGATAATGGAGAGACGCCAGTTTTTTTTTAGGACCACCCTTTTGGGGAGGAGACCAACACATAAGCTACGCACACCAGTCCGCCTGCAACGCACGCCAGATTGCCTGCCGAGCACTCGACTCCGGGTGCGGGCTTAAAAGGCAAGGAGAGACGGAAGTGGGAGCTTTTTCCTGCTCCGCTGGTCTCTCTGGCTGCTCTGCACAGACAGACGCGGACTGGAGTTTGACTCGGCCCGGCTCTCGGTTAACAGCACGCGCTTGACTCAGTCTCTCTCCCCAAAGGTGGCCTTGGGTTTTGGTGAGTTTTATACAGAATATAGACTAAGCCTAGACTTAAGATGATTTGTATTGTATTTCTACTTTCCTATCCTTCTAATCAACATCACCTTGTGACTACCATACAATAAAAGGTCTATCTAGAAAACCAGAAGCTTCTTCCATTTACTAGTCTGGGAGATAAATTAAGGGAAAGGTTAAATACGGTAGATTTATGATCTAATATCCAATTTTAATCTCACAAAGGGCTTCTGTTGCCTCCCTTTTTCTCCACAGAAATTACCTCCCAAGGTGGAAAATGCAACCTAACACAGAGTGAAGAATTTACCAGGTCTGAGAAGGCCGGAAACTGCCTCAGTTGGAGCTCTTTACAGGGTTAGGAAAGTGTCAGGGAAGAGTCAGGGAGCACATCACCAGTTTATACCCAAAACAAAGGAAACTTTCTGCTCTAACTGCCTATATGACAGGGTGTATTAGCCTAATTCTCTCATTGTTTATAGACTATCTTGCTCCACATTCTAGGGATTTCTCCTTGAAATCCTGTTTCCTAAGGCTGCTTTCCTCACTTTAACAGTTGTAATCTACCATGGCACGTAGAGTAAAATGCCACATAAAGACTCTCCCCTAACAATGTATTTCTCATGCAATTATTAAATCAAACAACAATTCCTTGAGAGATGAAAAATAACTGTTACAGAAATCACTGCTCAATCATCTCATCACAAAATGATTTACAAATTACCTTAAGTGAATTATCTTATCTGAGGACTCATAAAATGGTGAGGCAAGTGCCATAGGTACTATTCTGCCAACTTTAGGTTTTTAAGTATATTTTTATTTTGAACTTAAAACACCAAAAAAAATTAGGTCTCTGTGTATGTACTGTATATATATATGCACATATCCACATGTATACATGCACATACCCTCATTATATATTTATGTGTGTATATGTGTATATGTATATTATATATATATACACACACACAGAGTAGAACAGAAAGAAGATTGGACATGAAACTGCATAAGCCTTTTCTTTTAAGTATATAAAAATGCAAATTGTACCTTCAAAACTGTCCCACTACTCTGTCCTTTTTTCTGACCTTCTTCTGTTCTCTTCTCTGCATTTAAAAAAAAGTGCCTAGGAACAGCTAGGTGGTGCAGTGGGTAAAGCTCCAGTCCTGAATTCAGCATGACCTGAGTTTCAAATTTGGCCTCAGACACTTGACACTTACTAGCTGTGTGACCCTGGGCAAGTCACTTAACCCTCATTTCCCCCCAAAAAAAAGTGCCTCAATGATCCTCTTTTTCTTTCTTCCTTCCTTCCTCCTTTTTAACCTCCCTCTTTCCTTTCTCTTTCTTCCTTTTTTCTTCCTTTCTTCCCTTCCTTCCTCCCTCCATTCTTCTCTCCTTTCCTCTCCTCCCTCCCTCTCTCTCTTTCTCTCCCTTCCTTCTTTTCCCTGAACTAGGGTGGTGGTAATGGTAAGAAAAAGGAGCTGCCTCATTTCTGTAATATATTCTAGAAGCACAACGAACATAATAAATGATCATACGTGGGAAATGAGAGAGAAACAGAGGACTCAAAGACAACTGCAAGTATTATACTTTTACTGGCAGTGGACAGATGTAACGATTGGAATGACGCCACCTGCTGAGACGTTACTGTAGAAAAGCTCCACCATGAGGTGAAAGCCTCTGAGGGCAAGACCATGCCATCTTTCTGTGGCATCAGGAAGGTGATATTTGCTTGTAGGAGGAAGAAAGGGGGAGGCCTGTGCGCTCTGGACCTCGCTCTCTTTCGTGTGGACTCTGGCGGGAGAGCAGAGCTAGGATAACTCTCTCCTTTAACTGATAGAGGAATCTAGGCCTTTTTCTTTCGCTTACCAAATTCTTATTCTCCTTAATAAATGCTTAAAAACCTAACTCTTGGGCTCGCTAGGTGGCGCAGTGGATAAAGGCACCGACGCCGGATTCAAGAGTACCTGAGTTCAAATCTGCCTCAGACACTTACTAGCTGTGTGACCCCTGGGCAAGTCACTTAACCCCCATTGCCCTGCTAAAAATTAAAAAAACAAACAAAAAAACTAACTCTTGCTAAAGCTTATAATGGCGACCACTCATTAGATATTTTAGACAGGACTAGCTAGAATTTTAGCTTTAACACAGAGAAGTAAGAATAGAAGCAGGGTTTTCCAGAAAAAGATGAGGAATCAACCTTAGATGTGTGGAGTTTGAAGTGCTGGTGGGTTCCTCAGACAAAGATGAATATGGTCATATATACAGAGTGGAAGAGACCATGGAGTTAACAGAATCATAGAATTTGAGGTTTCAAAAGAGATGTGGGGGGCAGCTAGTGGCACAGTGGATAAGCACCGGCCCTGGAGTCAGGAGGACCTGAGTTCAAATGTGGCCTCAGACCCTTAACACTCTTACTAGTTGTATTACCCTGGGCAAGTCACTTAACCCAATTGCCTCACTTAAAAAAAAAATTAAAAAAGAGATGTGGGAGGTCATCTAGTCTAACACACACAAAAAGGAGTTTCCACTCTACCACATCCAGCAGGTTAATCATCCATCTGGCTTCTGCATGAAGACCTCTAAGAGAATGGGAATCCCAAGGGCACTCCAGACAGCTTTTCTAATTGTTAGAACCATTTCCCTGACATCAAACCTAAATCTCAGTTGGCCACTTGCAGCTTCCACTCACAGCTTTCACTTCTACTTTCTCTGCCACCAACAGAACAAGCCTAATCTCCACTCCAGCTCTGCAAATACTGGAATATGTTTTCTTATACTCTCCTCAGTCTTCTCTTCTCCAGGGACAACATCTTCAGTAGTTTTCACCTAATATTCCAGTGTCAGGAACTCCAGGCCTTTAAATATCCTGCTCACCCTTCTCAGGACACTTTCTAGTTTAACAATGTCCTCAAACAAACCATTGTGCTTGGGAAGAAACACAATAGTCCAGACAAAACTCTGACAGGAACAGAGTAGAATGAGATTATCATCTCCCTGTTCCTGGAAAGTGCTGTTTCTAGATGCAGTCCAAGATCACACTAGCCTTTTTGGCTCTTGCATCATACTGCTCACACACATGGAACTTTCAGTTCTCTAAAAGAACCAGGTCCTTCAGATAGAACAACCACTCTTGTACCCATATCACTTCCAACTTACATTGTGAAGTTGATTTTTTTTGTCTTCAGTTTGGGACTTTCCATTTACGCTGTTGAATGACACCTTTTTTAGATTTAACCCAATGCTCCAGCTGCTAGTAAGATGCTTTTAGATGACGACTCTTTATCCACTGTGTTAGCTGTTCTCTCAGCTGGTGTCATCTGCACATTTGATGAGCATCCCATCTATGACTTTATCCTTGAATAAAAATGTTAAGCAACATAGGAACAAGAATAACTCCCATGGGTCCTCTACTGCTGACACTGAAAAGCTAAGAACTACTCTTTAAATCCAGCCATTCAATCAGTTCTGAATCCATCTTATATTGCTATAATTACATTATATTATTGCCTAATTCATATTTATTTACCTTTTTTCTAAGCACAGTATGTGATACATTATCAAAAACTTTGCTGAAATCTTGATAAAGTTTATCCACAGCATTTCCTTCTTCTACTAGTTAACTAATCCTGTGTGTGACATGACTTATTATTGATGAAGCCATGCTAGTCTTACACCTTCCTCCCTGACACTCTCCAATTCAGTGACAATGGCCTTTTAGCTGTTCCACGAATATGATACTACATTTTTCAGCTCTTGACATTTCCTCCCGCTGCCCTCATTCCTGGAACCTGCTCCTTCCTCTGCTCTGACTACTAACCTCCTTCATCCTCCTAACCTTATTTAGGTCCCAACTAAAATCCCACTTTCTATAGAAAACCTTTGCAATCCGTCTTAATTCCAATGCCTTCCTTCTTTAAATTATATCCTATTTATAGCTTGCTTTGTATATATTTGTTTGCATGTTATCTTCCCCCTTAGATTATAAATTCCTTGAGGTCAAGGTGCATCCTTTTTTCCTCTTTTATATCTCCAGTACTTAGTATAGGGACTGGCACATAGTAGGCACTTAAGAAATTGTTTGATAGATTCATCAGTTCTTTGTAATCGCCACTATTCCCCCTTCTAGATATTTGCCAATCATCTCTTTAATAATCCTTTCAAGAGTTTCCCTAGGATCAAAGTCAATCTCATTGGCCTACAGTTTCAAACTCTGTTCCCCTTCCTTTTTTGAAAGTTGCTCCACCCTCTCATTTTTATGAGTGAGGAAACAGAAGTCCAGAGCTGTCTAATAGGCAAGTAAAAAATAGTAATCTGGTACTTGGAAGAGGGATCGGGGCTAAAGATTATATTTGGAAATCATCAGCATAGTGATGATAAATGTCCATGTTGGGATATGAGCTCACCAAGGGAGAAAGTATAGAGAAAGACAAGAAGAGGGACAAGATCATTTGGTTAATGCTTACATTAAGAGGATGGGAAAAAAATCCAGAAGGCTGACTGTAGTGTCAAAAGATGAAAGGAGCTCTAGGGGGACAAGGAGGCAGTGATATGCTTCCCATTGTGAGGACAAAAATTTAATATATGAGAGTTTAAATTGAGTGGCTCACCATAATATTGGGGTCCCAGAAATAATGAGGGACCTCTAGTTCCAAAGCTCCTCCCCTCCAAACTGCCTTTTTTAGATATTTCTCCCAGGCCAATAAGAAAGGAGCCTAACAGCCTCTTTTTCTACAAATGAATCAGGTTTTATTAATGGGAATGAAATAAACATCAAAGGTGAAATTAATAAAATCAAAGACAGGGAATAGGGAAAAAGAATAACGGCTAATCCTCCTAACTCTAACCTAAGTCTATACAATTCCCAAACTCACTTCTCGGTTCAACTAATTCAAAAGAGCAGGGCTTTATGTTAACTTACCACCTGGGGCTTGTAGCTTCGATGGAAAAGGCCAGGCCTGCAGGACAAAAACTGCTCCTGCTGCTGCTCAGGCCACCGGGAAGGAAAGTGACTAAAAGAAGAGAGTGAGCTTCCCCTCAGCGAGGTGTTTATCTTCCTCCCCCAAAAGGGGGGTCCTTAAAAACTGCCTGTGGAGATTGGCTTCTCCTTCTGACATCAGCAGCATACCACTTCAGGGGCAGCCAGGTGTGGCTCATCCAATCAGACAGTCAAATTCCAATAATCTTACACAGCATTCTAATGATGTTTGCAAACAGGTACTTTTATAAATCTTTGTGGAAAAGAAGAACAAGCCCCTGTTCCTTTAAATGGAGGAGGTCCTAGCATGATGTAGTTGAAGGAGATCTGATCTGGAGACAGGCAATCTGCATTCAAATCTCACCTGTGATGCTTCCTGCCTATATGATCTTGAGTAAGTCACTTAATTTCCCTGGGCCCTACTTTCTTCATCAGTAAATGAGGATGCTTCATTAGCTAGCTTTTGAAGACCTTCCCAACTCTAAATATATGATTTTAAGATCATAAGTCTCGGGGGCAGCTAGGTGGCGCAGTGGATTAGAGCACTGGCTCTGGCGTCAGGAGGGCCTGAGTTCGAATCCAGCCTCAGACACTTGATACTAGCTGTGTGACCCTAGGCAAGTCACTTAACCCTCATTGCACCACAGAAAAACAAGCAAAAAAAAAATTAAAGAAAAGTTAAAAAAAAAAGATCATAAGTCTCCCAACCCTGCAAGAAAGTAGAACTAGCTCTAATAATATATTTGTATACAGATATAAAGAAACTTTATCAGATTATCATTTCCTTATCTTATTTACCTTTGAAGGAGGATGTTTGATTAATTCCTAGGGTGTTGAAACTTGATGCTTTTGTTTTCACTATTGTGAAAACAGAGTATTTAGTTACTTTGAAAAGTTTCCCCTGGAAAGCTTGCTTTTCTTGTTTTCCCTGTTACTATGGGCATGGAATGAAATCTATTCTGGTGCTCTTACATTCTTCTGTATGCTCCTGCTACAATAAACCAATCAGATGTCAATGATCTTGACTTTCTTTTCTCAGCAAAACATATATTTTTTTTTTTTTTTGTGGCAGGCAGCCTTTATTACTCTGGATCCCTTCCTATCCTACCACCACTAACACTCCATTTCAGGAACCTTCTAAAAAGGGGTATTTCCACACCTATAATCTTGTATATTGGTACCTTGCTGGCCAGTCCCTGTCACTTCTTTGCTTATAGCATTAGCTATGGAAAATCAATCATGACAGTCCTGATGGAGAACCTGATCCTTGTTATAAACCTTATCCCTTGCCTAAGACTGGCCCTAGTGTAGGCTAGTGGTATGTTAGAGTTTGTCCCAATGGGAGACTGGTTCATGGTTCTAACTTGGGAAGTTGGTGAAAAGTTTTAGAGAAGCCAGCTCCTGATCCGGTGTGAAGGGCTGGGAGGACTACTCTGGTGGAAGAGATGAGACCTTAGTCATTTCTCACAATGACAAAAAGGTATGACCAGAGAGCTGAAGCTGGGTATACTAAGAGTAAGAGTAGCCTCTTTGAGGGGTCATTGATGGGGCCGTCCCTTTCTTCCTCATGCCTTTGATCAAAGACTGTTGTACTTTTACTGCTCATTATATCTTTCTTTTGTTGCCCCAAGCATCCTTGGGTCTGTGTGTGTGTGTGTGGTGGTGGTGGGTGGGGTTCCCCCAATTTCTTTGGTTTCAACTACCAAGTTTTTCTCCTTGAACCTCAAGTCTTCCATGTGAGTTTGTCATTGTTCAGTCCTTTCAGGTCATGTCTGATTCTTAATTACCCCATTTGGGTTTTCTGGCAAAGATACTGGAGTAGTTTGCCATTTCCTCTTACAGTTCATTTTGGCAGTCATGAAATTGAGGCAAATGGGGTTAAGTGACTTGCCCAGGGTCACACAGCTAGTAAGGTGTCTGAGAACCAGATTTGAACTCAGGTCTTCCTGATTCCAGCCCAATGCTCCATCTACTGCATCACCTAATCGAGTTAAAATGAGTCAAATAAAGGTTATCTTGCCTTTATGATCACTGGCATGTTTAACTCTTATGCAAAGGTCTCCTCTATTCCTCTAAGTACAATAAGTCTACAATACACTACAACATTAGTAAAGAGATGGTTTGTGAACACTTTAGAAAGTTGGATTTAAAATTAGTAAAATGACTAAGATGCAGAGTAGTCATGAAGTGCTCTAGGTAAGCTATGTGGCAGATCTTTAATGGAGGAACCCAGTGATCTATCCTTGACTGGTGCTGCTCAAACATTTGTATCAATGATTTAGAGGAGTCAGAGAAGCCACATTTATTAAATTTGCAATCACTTCAAGCCTGAAGAGATAGTTTAATAGCCAAAGAAAAGAATAAGAAATGTAAGTATAAAAGCTCTATATTTGGAATTTTTAAAAAACCCAACAACAAACAACTTCATAAGTACAAGATGAGGGAGACAAAATTAGGCAACAGTTCCTATGAAAAGATATGGGGGAGACCAAATGTAAAATAACTAGGTATGTATAAGTTATTTGCAGGATGAATGGAAGGTAATCTCAGAGGGAAGGCACTAGTAACTAGGGACTGGGAAAAGTCCTCTGAAGAAAGTAGGATTGAGTCTTGAAGGAAGGCAGAGAAACTGTCAGCAGTGGACAGTGGAAAGTATTCCAGGCAGGAGGTGACAGAAAAATTGTTAAAATAAACGCAGAAATCATTAATACCAAATGTAATATTGCTTGCCACTCCCTTAAATGATCCTAGTTATGTCAGAATTTCAGTAATGTCCTTACATTCCTACTCTTAAGCTATTTACTCTTTATTAGGTTGAGCTGAACCACATCCTAAGTCCCCCCACACCCTGAGATTTACTTGTAAAAGAACCTAACTTGAGCTGCCTCTCAGCTCCTGAAGTCCTTGTCGCCCCTCCTTGGGATTTATGGCATGAAGGGCAAAACAGCCAGAATGAAATGGTTTTCCTTGCCTGGATTGCCAAGGGCCACTAGGGTCTCATAACCAGACCTTGCTACCTCATGCTGTCTCCTCCCCCTCTCATCCTAAAAGTATAAAAACTTTTTCATGGGTCTCTTTGCTTGGGAAAATCCACTGAACATCCCCGAGGGTGGCAGGTCTGCTATGCTGTTATATCAATTAAAGACATTTTATTCCTTAACTCATGGCTTTGATTTATCTCAGGACTTGACAGAGGATAGCCAGGACAAAGGCACCAAGATGAAAGGTGGAGTGTCCTGTGCAGAAAACAGGAAGTCCAGGCCAATGTGTCTAGATAGTAAACTGCATGCCAGGGAGTAAAGTATAAGAGTATTAGAAAGATGGGACTAGACCAAGTTGTGAAATTTTAAATGCCAAATAAGTGTACGTTATATTTATCTAGGAGGTAATAGGGGGCCAGTAGAGTTTATTGGGTAAGGAGATGAAATGGGAGACAAGTACTCTAGGAATATCACTTTAGTAGCTGAGTGGAGAATGGATTGATATGGGGAGAGAGTTGAGAGAGCGAGACCAGTTAGAAGGCTTTCACAGCAGTCTAGATCCTAGCTTCTTAAACTGTGGGTTGCATCCTCATAGGGGGTTGCATAACTGAATGTGGGGGTCGGGAAAAATTTGGCAACAGTAAAAGTTTATGTATACCTATTTTATATACCAATATACCCAGAGGCACATAAAAATTTCTCAGGCAAAAAGGAGTAGCAAGTGGAGAAAGTTTAAGAAGCCCTGGTCTAGATGAGCGGTGTGAGGGCCTGAACTAGAGTTGTGGCTGTATTAGTGGAGAGAATGGGATAGTATAAATGAGTGATATTGTAAAGATAGAAGCAACATCAGGGACTGGACATTTGAGGTGAATGAGACTGAAGAGCTTTAGCCTGGATCACTTGAGAGATGGTGGTACTATCAGCAGTAACAGGGAAGTTAAAAGGCAAGGCAGACATGGGAAAATATTCAGCTCAAGATGTCCAAAAAGTAGCTGGCAATGCAGTATTCTAATTCAGGAAAGAGAGGATCTTGTACTGGGAATCATTCACATGGAGATGCTAAATGAACCCATGGGAGATGATGGAATCACCAAATAAGATAGTGTCGATCAAAAGAGAGGCCCAGGAGAAGAGGTCCAGTCAGTGAATGTGAGGGGTGTGTGTGTGTGTGTGTGTGTAGACGGGGAGAGAGAGAGAGAGAGAGAGAGAGATGTTACTCTGACAATTTTGAGAGGGTTGTTGCTCATTCTGAATGTGACAAACTCTCACATACTATAGGGAAATGAATCCCCTGTTCTCTCATCATGGGACAAATGCAATTTATCTGACAGAAGCTAGGTGGTACAGTGGATAGAGTGCTGAGCCTAGGGTCAGCTTCCTGACCCTAGTTCCTGAGTTCAAATCCAGAGTTGGATATTTACTAGCTATGTGGCCTTGGACAAGTTATAACCTTTTTCTTCTTCAGTTTCTTCACTGGTAAAACGGGGCTGTTGTTCAGTTGTGTCTGACTCTTCCTCACTCCTTTTGGGGTTTTCTTGGCAAAGATACTGGAGTAGTTTTCTATTTCCTTCTCTACCTCTTTTTACAGATGAGAAAAAAGGCAAACAGGATGAAATGGCTTGTCCACATTGGGTCACACAGCTAATAAGTATCTGGGGTCAGATTTGAACTCAGGAGGATGAATCTTCCAGACAACAGGCCAGCACTCTATCCACTGTGTCACCTAGCTGTTCCCAAATGAGGATACCTCCAGGGTTATGAAAAAAATGAGATAATGTTTGTAAAGCACTTTGCAAACCTTAAAGTGCTATGTAAAATGTAAGATGAAAATTCGTTTACCAACCATAAGATATGTGGTTGTTCACAGCAAGAACAAAGTCTGAATCCATTATGAGGAGAAAGAGAAGTTCAAGGTCAGAACTACATCAGCTAGCTAAAGCCTGAAGTGATGAAAACTACAAATATTCTTAGGGTTAAGTCTAGCTGAATAGAGGAATAACTTGGTAGGAGAGAATGGATCACCCAGGGAATGGACTAATTTGGTTGAGATGTCATATCAGGGAGATGTTAGTCAAGCACAATTTTGGATCAACTCATTTTAGCAGTAGAAGCAACTGTTCAACACAGAAGCTGCAATTTTTTAAGGAGTTTTTTTGACAGTTCCTGAGAGAAGAAGAAGACAGTGAAGTTGACAATTCCAGAGTTGTGAGCTAGCCTAGTATACTGGGTTTTCCTCCCTCACACGCCTCCTTCTTGGGTTTTGGTTTGTGCCCACTGTCCCTCACAGATACTGTTATTGTTGTTGTTGTTGTTATCTGTTCTCAAAGAGGACCATGACATCAGGAGCCAATATCATGACTTGCAGTGAATTGGATTTAAGCAAGGGAGGGCTGTGCAAAGTCACCAACCTCACTCTTTCCTCCAGAGCCATCTGGGTCTAGTGGCAAGGTATACATCAGGACAACCGGAGATGGCCCTGGATGTTTGAGACAATGGTGTTCAGTGGCTTGCCAGGGGCACACAGCTAGCATCAAGTGTCTTGAACTGGATTTGAACTCAAGTCCTCCTGACTCCAGGACCAGTGCTCTATCCACTGAGCCACCTAGCTGACCCTCTCACAGATAATGAGTGCACTGGTAACAAAATATAATCCACATTTATATATGAAATGGAATGTATTTATTATTCCTGTATTGGCTTTAATATATAAATACCAGCAATGTTATTATTATTTGTTTTGCCTTGTTAAGTAAATAGTTCGGTTTAAGATCTAAAAGTCTCATTATTGAGAGTTGGTTTTATGTAAATGGAATCATATTGATGGAGGCTGGAGAGCTAAATTGATGAGTGAGTAAGTGTATTCTTAGAGTCTGAGTATAAATACACGCTGATGTTCTTTTTCTGAAATCCTGGTCTGGGGGTATGAGGGCATATTAAAGTAGGAAAGCCAGTGCACAGAGTGACTAAGGGTTCATTTACCCTATGTGGGAGGTGTATGTCATTTCATTATTATTCATTAAAAGCAATATTAATAATTAAATAGCAATAATTTCTATTGTTATCAATAATAATAGCATTTATATGGCACTCTACAGTTTCAGAGTGCTTTCCAATTATCTTATTTTATTCTCATAACAACCCTGAAAGTTAGGTGCTATTATTAACCCCATATTACAGATGAGAGAACTGAGATTGACAAAGGTTAAGTGACTTGCCAGGGGTCACACAGACAGTAAAACGTCTAAGGCTACATTTGAATTTAGGTTTTCTTACTCCAAGTCCATTGTTCTATCTCCTGTTTGCAATTGACCACAAGAAGGATGATGCTTAAGAAAAGGCCAGTATATTTGTCAACTAAGAAATTTGTGTTAACTTTAGAGAGAAAAATTTCAATTGGATTAATGAAGTCAGAAGCCAGATTGCAGAGTATTAAGAGGAAAGGAAGTGGAGAGGTTCTTAGTACAGCTTTCTGGCCCTCATTAATTGGCCAACAATAGTTCCCAGCCCAGGCCCCATTTTACCACTGTTTGGCCTCTGGATAGCTCAAAGTGGGCATAAATAGCATTAGTATCTCTTTTGGCCAGGAGCCCTGCTCCCCCACCCCTCTATCTATCTATTTTCTTTTGACTAGGTAAAAGAGGCCTTTCTTTGCCTCCTCCTTTCTTACCTAGCCTAAATCACTGAATAGGAAAGGCCTTAGCTTAAAAGTCCAAGGTCTGGGGGCAGCTAGGTGGCACAGTGGATAGAGCACTGGCCCTGGAGTCAGGAGTACTTGAGTTCAAATCTGGCCTCAGACACTTAACACTTATGCTGTGTGACCCTGGGCAAGTCACTTAACCCCAATTGCCTCACTTAAAAAAAAAAAAAAAGGCAAAGGTCTTCCCCTACATCAGGGCCATCTCCAGTTGTCTTGCCACTAGACCCCAGAGGCTCTGGAGGAGAGAGTGAGGCTGGTGACTTTGCACAGCCCTTCCTCATGCAAGTCATGACATTATTCCCCAGATGTCATGATCCTCTTTGAGACAAATAACAACAACAACAACAAAAAGCCAAGAAGGGGGAGGAAAAATATGGAATAATGTCTTAAGGGGATGGTATGATAAAGTGAAAGTTCTTCAAAGATGAAGAGACTTGGTTGTAATTGTATGTAACAGAGAAGGAAGGAGGGGGAAATGACAGTGGAAATGGTGATAGGAATGTCTGATTTAAGGATATGGGATGGGATGGGATGGGAGGGAATCAAGAGAGCCTACAGGGCGTGTGGTGTTGGCAAGAGAAGGGCCACTTTTTTTTTAATCCAGGACCAGAGTAGAGTTGCAAATGGTGGGAGGGAAATGTCTGAGTGATGTGAAATGAGGACAAGGGAGGAGAAGAGAGGTTTTGTCAAATAGTCTTTAAATTTTAAAAAAAATTTTTTTGGTGAAGTATGAGACTAGGTTCTCATTTGAGAGCAAGGGGGCAGGGAATGCTATGGGAGACTTAGGAGGGATGAAAAGGTTTCTGTCAATAGTTAAACAGTCAATAAATATTTATTTATTTTTATTTGGGGGGGGGCAGGGCAATGAAGGTTAAGTGACTTGCCCAGGGACACACAGCTAGTAAGTGTCATGTGTCTGAGGTCGGATTTGAACTCAGGTCCTCCTGAATCCAGGGCTGGTTCTCTATCCATTGCGCCACCTAGCTGCCCCCTGCCAATAAATATTTATTAAGCATCTCCTAATGTGCCTTGCACTATACCTTGCTGGGGATACAAATATGAAAAAGAAAGACAGTTTCTGCCCTCAAGGAGCTTACAATCTAATGGGGGAAGGACTATGCCAAAAGGAAGCTGAAAAACAGGCTGGTGGGGGCAGGGAAAAGGAAGAGAGGCTTTAAAAAAAAGATCCTGTGTTGGAGGAGGATCCAGAGAACTAGGTGGAGAGGCTCCTGTCTTAGGAAACATCAGTATTAGTGAAGGCCTTGGAGGCCATGAAAGCTGAAAAGCTGATGTCTATCACTCGCTAGTCTGGGGCTGACTTTCAGGGCCTGACTTTGGAGAAGGGCCTGGGGCAGGCACTTCTAGCTTTTATTTTCAGTTTAGGGTCACAGAACTTTCTCCTTGAAAGCTAAACCAGAGGACAGACATACCTAGAAGAGATAAGCAGCACCTGATCTGGACAGATTTAGCTCCAGGACTACCACCTTTCATTCCAGTTTCCCGGAGATAAGATTAGGTATAGCTCCTGCCTTCGTGGCATGAGGCGGACAGAAATGGCTTGGAGAGATTGGAGCTGCCTCTCTCCCAACTTCCCCCAGCCACCAGCAGCGGGGATCTGTCCTCCCCCAATAAGGAGAACTTTCACAGTCAGATGATCGCCCATCAGACCAACATTGGTCCTCTATAAAAGTTATTTGCCTGTTTCCTTGCTCAGGAGATAGGCATGCTCAGAGAACCACGCCTCTGTGCCATGCCTTCTCCCCATGAGAAAAAGTCCAGAGGACTTCTCTCTTGATTTCCTTTCCCTGATGGTAAATAAAATATTTTCTTCTAATTGAATTTGTGTGCAAGAGGTGGGGGGGGGGGGGGCTGTAATTCTTTAAAGAGGAATTCCTAAGAAACCCCTACCCCAACCCCCCCAGCTATTTCCCCCACAACAATAAAGACAAGTTTGAATTGAGAAGAGAGAGATCAGGTTCGTGAGAGACCTGAAGAACAAGGCAAGTGAAGCTGGATTGATAGAACTGAGGGTGTTGAGTGAAGAAGGGAAGCCAGTATGTGGACGGCTGTCATAGAAATCATAGATTGGCCTTGTTGTGTTTAGGGCCTTAGAAGTTGGAGCAGTGAGAAGAAGCAGTAGAGGGGTGGCTAGGTGGCGCAGTGGATAAAGCACCGGCCCTGGAGTCAGGAGGACCTGAGTTCAAATCCTGCCTCAGACACTTGACACTAGCTGTGTGACCCTGGGCAAATCACTTAACCCTCATTGCCCTGCCAAAAAAAAAGAAAAAGAAAAAGAACATGACAACAAAATAAGGAGGTCTAATCTCTTTTTGCCAGCTCTGAATATGTCTATATTAAAGAAAGATTTGATTTAATTTGCAACTATGCCCAAAGGGCAATGAAACTGCATACTCTTTGATCCAGCAGTACTACTACTAGCTTTGTTATCCCAAAGAGATGATAAAAAAGGGGCAAGGTGCCTACATATGCAAAAAATATTTTATGCAGCTCTCTTTGTGTAGGTAAAATTGGAAATCAAAGGCATGCCCATCAACTAAGGAATGGCTAAACCAAGTTGTGGTATATGAATGTAATGGAATACTATTATGCTATAAAAAATGATGAGCAGGCAAATTTCAGAAAAAAAACTTGGAAAGACTAACATGAACTGCTGCTGATGGAAGTTGAGCAGAACCAGAACAATGTACCCAGTAGCAGCAACATTGTGTGATGACCAGCTGTGATTGACAGCTCCTCTTAGCAACACAGTGAATCTAAGAATTCCCAAAATACTCATGATGAAAAATGTTCTCCACATCCAGAGAAAGAACTGATGAAGTCATTTTCTTTGTTTTTTCCCCCTTTTTTCTTCTTCTTTTTTTCTTTTTCTTCTTTCACAGTGTGACTAATGTGGAAATATGTTTTTCATGATTGCACAGGTAAAACCCATTACAGATTGATTTCCATCTTGGAGAGAGTAAGGGAGGAAGAGAGGGAGAAAAATTTTGGAGCTCAAAATCTTATAAAAAATGAATATTGAAAATTGTCTTTACCTGTAATTAGAGAAAATAAAATACTATTTTTAAAAAGATGGATTTGCTTTACTGTAAATTTCAGATTTAAAAAAACCTTAAAAACAGCTGCTTTCAAACCATGTTTTAAAAAAAAATATTCTAAACTTGAAGCATTCATGACTTCATACTCATTACTTTAAAATTCAAGTAGTTAAAGTATAATTATTCTCCACTGATAAAATCAATATGTTTCATATATTAAAGTTATTTTGTTTGGGTTTGTGTTCAGGTAGGAGAGTTTTACGGCGTGTCCTCCTTGTTCTGATTTTTCGACTCCCAACAGAAATCAACCAAACTGCAGAACCCCAGTGGGGTAGGGGCAGGGGAGGTCTTTACTTGGAGCTGGTGAATGTTATGTTTGGTTGTTTGTTTGTTTGTTTGTTTGTTTGTTTGTGGGGCACTGGGGGGGTTAAGTGACTTGCCCAGGGTCACACAGCATATGTAAGTGTCAAGTGTCTGAGGCTGGCTTTTGAACTCAGGTCCTCCTGAATCCAGGGCCAGTGCTTTATTCCACTGCGACACCTAGCTGCCCCTTGGGAATGTTATGGAAGTCCTATTGCTAGGAAGCTGGCACCTTTTCTGCAAGGGAAATAATGGACAGTTTGCCTAGAATTAAAGTTATTAGCCTTAGGTCATATAGGCAGTAACAATAAGGAACCCATGCTCTTCAAGATCTCATCACTAGCTCTTTAGACACTTCTTCAGGGTTTGCCTCTACTGTCTTGACAGACACCTTTGCTTTAAACTGTCTTTCACATTATGCATTTTGAAATCTCACCCAATTTTTAAAAGAGCAAACCAAAACTGAGATCTTCTTTCGTTTGGAATGTTTCCTCTTGAATTTTAATCTGATATTATTCTTGACACTCTGTAACTAATAGGCCTCAACATCCTACACTGAATTTGTGTGTTTAAAATCTAAGTAATATTAACTATCCTCTGACACATGAGAAATGGCTCTAATCCTTTATTTGTCTTCCTGGAGGACATTTTCACCCTTATACTTTGATTTATATTTCATTCTTGTCAAGTAGGACTAAATTAATATAGAATTCCTCTCTTCCCCTTAAATCTTAGGGCAGGTAATCAAACATTCATATAAATCACTTTATTAGACAGAAAAAAAGGAGACATACCTACTAAGGTAAACAAGAACACTAGGAATCTAGCATGCAAGGTTATGCCCTTCTCATTCTTTCATTCAACAAGCATCTCCTTACTGTAAGTAGCCAGTACCGACCTTAGGAATTTGTGGATTTTGCAGTGGGGTTACCTCCTGCAACAATCAAATGAGAAGAGGACTGATTGTAGAGTCTGAGACCCTGGATTCAAATCCTTCCCCTGTTTTTCATCTTTTCCTCTTATTTTTATTTCCTTACCTATGTGGGTTTTTAGGTAAGTCCCCTTCCTATGTTTTAGTTTTCTTATCTGTTAAAAGAGGTTGGAACAGGTCATCTCTAATGACCCTTCAAATTCCATGACCCTAGGTTCTTGGCTCTTGAAGTGGTCTTGGTAATACTTATTACTTATTTGACTTTAGGCAAGGCATCCTCCCCATTTCTCAGATTCCTCATCTGTTCAAAGATGTTAGAATAAGAGGTGATCTCTGATGTCCCTTCAAATTCTTTGATCTTATGTCCTTAGCTCTTGGAGTAGTTTGGGTCAGGACTTGACTAGTGAAGCCCTCTGTCACTTGGAGATAAGGAATCTTTTATCTTTAGGTGGCTCCAGAACCTTGGGTAGGGAAAAATAGCGTAGGGTAAAATCCAAGTCGTCTGATTTTACTGCAACGGGAATCAAAATGCCTGGGATTTGAAAAACATAGTAAACTATTATTACCTTTGACTGTTAGGAAAAGCACAGAAAAAAAAGTAAAATGATCATAGGATAGTGGTGAGGTGATCTCTCAGGTGGAATCCACCTCTAGAAACCATATGCTAAGAGGTCAGCATGAACTTTCTCAGTATCAGGACAGCTGAAAGGAATATGCTTAGACTCGAGGGTAGAGTTGTAAATTGAATATGAAGGGATGATACCTGTAAAGCATTTATTTTTTGTTTATTCTTTTTGGGGGGAGCTTTGATTTATTGTTTTGTTGATGTCTAGATCTGAAAAATTTCTGGAAAAATGTTAATAATGCAGATTAAACTTAAAAGTGTGTCCTGGAGAATCTCTACAAGCGACCTGGAACCTGGAGATGGTTGAGGAAATGTTTCCACAAACCTGCCCTCAATCCATGAACTGATGTTTGAGAAATGCACAGGAGGTGCTGGCCGGACTCCTGAAGATCATGCATGCTGCCACTCCTAATATTAAAGCTATATTGGATTTCTGTATTCACCTTATTGCAATTTTGCTTGTTTTATTAGTTCTGTGCATGTTATAGATCCGTTACCCATTCTGGAAACTGCTTATCATTAGTGCTGGACTGACATGGATTTCAGAAACTGAGGCCCTTGTACTGTGATTCATCAGTCACAGTTTGTCCAAGGTGTTTATGCAGAAGCCTATTGTTGTGGTCTTTTGTTTCCTTTCTTGTCAATAGTTCAGCTCTTCATTGAAGAAAATTGTGATGGAAGGAGGGAGAAACTGGATGCTCCAACCATTTGAACGCATGCAGAGTGATTTTCATGAGTTGCCAAAATCTATGAGTTTTGGTATGCAGAGACCAAAATGAGCCATTGGATGGAGGTTTTTCCAGATTCTGCTGACTGGTCCAACTGCCATAGGGATGGCTGATCGGATGACCTGGACGCATTACTGTAATGACTGACCTCAGCCCATGAGAGGAAAACAATCCCTGATGGGCCCCTTGCACCTTGTTAAGTTGAAAAGAGACCCCAACACCTATCGCTAGCTTGGCTACTTCCTTATTTGATTCCATATTCAGAACCTAATCCTCACCTGGCTATCTACTTATGTCTTTGTTGTTTGCTTTTTAAGCCCTGCTTTGCATTCTTTGGGGGTTGGGAGAAGACCCCCAAAATTGTATATGTTCTGATTCACCCATGCCAGTTTTTCCTTTTAATTGGAAAACTGCTGATTATCTTTTGTGAAAGGGATGTCATTGATGGATGTGGAGGTAAACATCCAGAACTTGTGTGATGATTATTATATATATTTTTGTTGTTTGTTGTTGTTGTTTTTTTTGTTTTTAGGCAATTGGGGTTAAGTGACTTGCCCAGGGTCACACAGCTAGTAAGTGTCAAGTGTCTGAGGCCGGATTTGGAACTCAGGTACTCCTGAATCCAGGGCTGGTGCTTTAACCACTGTACCATCTAGCTGCCCCCGATTATTATATTTTAATAATATTTTATATTTTCCCCAATTACTATGAAGAAAAACAATTTTATCATTCCTTTTTTTTTTTTAGTTTTGAGTTCCAAATTCTATCCCTCCCTCTCTCCCCTCCTCCCTCCCTGAGATGGTAAGTAATCTGATATTTATATATGTACAGTGATTATTATTTTTCATTCAGTTAGGCAAACTTAGCTATATGGGCTGGAAGAATAAGTCTTCCCAATCATCACTTTTATATAGGAAAAGATCACTTACCTTCACAATCAGTCTCTTTTGAGCTTGGGATTTATTCATCAGGCTACCAGTTCTATTACAAGCAATATGGGAACCAGTTTCATCCAGGAGGAATTCCTCATGGGAATGGCTAACCTCTTGGCTCCCAAATTTCTCATGACTAAAATATCTGTTTTGGGGCGTTCTCATAGGATTATGTGCTACTTATGTTTACAGCCCCACCCCTAGGTGCAAAGAACTGGCTCCCAAACTGACTCCCAAATTATAAGTAGCAGAGATTAGGATGTTGCAGTTCAAGATAAAGGACTGATATAAATCCTATTGCGGTGTTGCACCATGAGTATGGTTAACATCAAAAGGTATGTGAGTGTAGGGGTGTGTGTGTGTGGGGGGGGGGAGTCAGTGTATAAAATCTGAGTGGCCCAAGGTTTTAATCTTGCTTGACCTTTGAGTATGGGTCAGTCAGCCTGCAGGAGAGGGTGGTCCACATTAGCACCAATCCCTTCTCCTTAGCACTGATCCCATTACCTGATGATGATGATGATGAAATATGGGAGAAGCACCTATGGTCCTATTTCCATCTCCTCCTCATTGAAACATGCACCAATTAAGACTATTTCTAAGGAAATTATTTACTTTTGTCTATAAAAAGTAGTGCATGGTTTGAATTGGGTGGGCCCATCCAATTTATTGCCTTGGAGTGCTGAATAAAATCCTTTTACCTTTCAAATAAATCAATAAATAAAAGTGTGTCCTGTGTTGTTTGATTGATAAACATTTGCTAGCCTATCTTGGCCTTAGATGTTACCTGGTTCCAGGTCCTTCATTTTACAGATGAGAAAAATGAGGAAACGGGGGCCTAGCAAGGTGAAATGATTTACTCAAGGGCAAACAATAAGTAAGGAATAAATTTGGGATTTGAACCCAGGTCATTTGCCTCAAAATTTAGTGCTCATTTCACTGTGGCACAGTAATAATTACTACTACTACTACTACTACTACTACTACTACTACTATTACTACTACTACCACCACCACCACTACAACATCATCATCATCAGTTATTAATTTAAATTGTTTAGACATTTTTGTTACTTGCTATACATTGATATATGATAGAAATAATTTTTACTTGGCTTTGTTTGTTGGTTTTGTTCAGTGTACATTTTTTGGAGCCTAACAGAAACAGGATTTGGAGCTGCAAGGGACCTAAGATACCATTCAGTCCAACTCTCTCATTTTACATATGATAAAATTGAGACAAAGATGGAGCAAGAGACCTGGATTTCACAAAGACTGATAAAATCCTTAGTCTTGTTAAGATCATAGCTAAGTCATTTAGCCTTGTCTGAGTCTCAGTTTCCCCTCAAGAGGTGCTTGTGAGAATCTGAGGAATTAATATATCCAAAATACTTTTGAAATCTTAAAAGTCCCAGTGGAAATTACATTCTAAGCATGGAGAACAGTTTATGCAAATATATGGAGATAGGAGATGCTCCTAATTTAGTTGATAATTTAGGAGATAAGAATGCATATATAAAATATAGAAAGAACCATTTTATCATACATTGTTCTGCTATTTGGGGGTATTAATTATTGTTCTGAACCTGTGGTTTCATTGGTCTAGGGGAACTATAGGTGAGGAAACTTAGTGTCTACAAATGAAGGCTGTCAATTTATAGCCTTAGTTTCTTGGTGCACTGAGAAAGTAAGTGATTTGACCTGGTTAAGGTAACCTGTACTTATCTGGGTTGGGACTTAACCCTGGTCTTCCTGACTCCTTAGTAGTATCTCTAAACAGTATACCACAATGTTTCTCATATTAGTTATAATATGAGAAATCTAACATGTGTGTTATGTGGGCACACCTCCTAAGAACAGTCTGAATATTGTGTTGAATAAACTAAGTAAACATAAAAGCAACAATAAGAATGTACTAGTTTCAGCAATTTCTTTACAATAAGCATGAGTCCATTTGGGAAACCAATTCGATTCTTCACAAGTAATCATAGAATTGTCTGGCCCTGAAAGGTCCATTACTTCTATTTTTCTTGTGAAAGAGCCACACCTAAACCAGGGTGACTATCTTATTTTAAAGACCCCAGAAAAGCAAATCATATAATTTCCATTCTAGCATTTAAACATTAATTTTAAAACGGGGGTGGAGGGGCAGCTGTGTGGCGCAGTGGATAGAGCACTGCCCTGGAGTCAGGAGGACCTGAGTTCAAATCTGGCCTCAGACACTTAACACTTACTAGCTGTGTGAACCCTGGCAAGCCACTTAACCCCAATTGCCTCACTAAAAAAAAAAGACATCAGTAGGTGCAGGTAGGTGGTGCAGTGGATAGAGCCCTGGCCTGGAGTCAGGAGGACCTGAGTCAAATCTGGCCTCAGACACTTAACACTTACTAGCTGTGTGACCCTGGGCAAGCCACTTAACCCCAATTGCCTCACTGAAAAAAAAAAAAAAGGGGGGTGGAACTAGGCTGTCCTGCATAGCTTTCTCTTCTCTAAGTATATTCCAGACCAAAGAGTATCCATGTTACAATTTATTGAGGAAGAGAATTTAAATTGGATTCTACTCTTTTTCACTTAGGAAAACTCTCCCCCTATATGTCAGTTGCTTTTTGATTGTTTCCCCTTTTATCATGGGGGGCTACAGACTAATACCTGTGTCAGATTCCTTTATGTAGGAATCTAAAAATATTTTAAAATCAGCCCTCAGTCTTCCTTCTCAGGACTCCATTATCCCAATTCTTTTAAAACTCATTAACATTATTGTTTCAACCCTTTAAATCAACTTTATATCTCTTTGATTACATTTCTCTACAGTCTGCAATATTACTTTGAGGTTTCCCTTCCCCTATGAGAAACTGATAAGATTTAGCAATTTAGCTCTTCCAAAGACACACCCTTATAAAACCAGAGAGACTCTTTGACTGTCTGAAGTCGGAAATTATTTGGTCACAGCTTAGCTGTATTTGTCCAGGTATATAGTAGATGGAAGATTTTTCTCTACAAACTCAAAATTGGTACGTAGAAAACAATTAGGATGCAATAAACTCCAGTGGCTCTCTATAACCTCTAGGAGCAAATATAAAATTCCTCCTTGGATGTTACACATGACACACCTAGGTATTCCTCAAGGTCCAGGCAAGCTGACTTTTTTGCTCTTCCTAATGTACTGTCTATCCCATGCCTAGGATGTAGTCTCTTTAAGAACCCTTTAAAACTGCTGAAGCCCCACCTTCCACATGGGGACTTTTCTGATTCCCCTGCCTTCCTCCTCCTCTACCAGGTGTGATCACCACAAAATCACCTTGTATCTATTTTGTTTATTCATATGTAGCACTTGATGTTTCCTCAGATAGAATGTAAACTCCTTGATAAGAGGGCTGTTACACATCACTTTTGTACCTAGCTAAGTCCCTAGTACATAATAGACACATATTCAATAGTTGCTGAGGGTAGATGGGTGGTGCAGTGGATAGAGTACTGGGCTCAGAGTCGGGAAGACTTGAGTTCAAATCCAACTCGGACATTGAGGCCTAAATGAACTTGGGAATAATGGAGTCAATTCCCAAGGAATGAACAGTAATCTTGGAAACTGAAGATGATGTTTCAATCTTACATGTAAATAATAAAACATCTATTATGGCTGCAAACTTGTAGCTTCGTCTAGAACCTGCCAGCCAGCAGCCAGTACTTAGACCATTCCTAACTGATAATTGGATTTATGTTTCCACTCCACTCTTCTTACATGATGATTCACAAATTCTGGATGGAGGTCTGTAAACCAAGGCAAACCCTCTCTTGACGAATTTAGATCTTTTTCCCCAAAGGGGAAGACTGGAAAAACACTAATGCCAATTCTTGAGATTTAAAATTCCCCTTTTCTTAAAAGGGAAGGAAACCAGAGAGACAATGCCTGTAAAATTAAAGAACGGTATTTTATTAAGCAGGGGAGAAAATTTTAATACACTGCATGTGTACTATCCAGCCAATGCTGAATCGGATACCAGGTAATAGATTGTGTGGGTTTATGTATATCTTCAACAAAGGTGGGTAAGGAATTTTGGAAGGAAAGATGGGCTTAGAAAGGAATGTCAGTGGATCCCATTCCCAAGGGGAGGGGGATTGAGGACTTCCAGGGGTCAAGGTTATGGCCTTTGACACTGAAATCAAAAGGCATTCTTGGTGATATGCAGTTCACAGTCCAAGGCTTGATTAGGAGATGTCTTGATAAGGAGATCTCTCAAAAACAAGATAATTCTCAGAGTCCTATAAGCAAAATTAGGGGAGTTGCTGACAACAAAAAGGCCATAAATGAGATACGTTCATAGTCCCATAACTTGCCGTCATATAAGTCTTTGAAGAAAGGGATGTCTCTTGAAGGTCCATAAACCACCACCACCACTAAATAATTCAGGATCTGCTTCAAAGCTGGTATGAGCTTAATTGGCTTCAGAGTTACTAATTTTCCAGCTAGATTTACTCTGCCACTACAAAGAATTGTTGGTGTTAGCCATTACAACCAGTCCTCATTTATTTGTTCTGATTACCTGGATAACTGGGGGACTCAAGCAAATCAGGGTATCCATTTTCGCAGGTCTTAGCTCTTATTTATCGAGCCAATATTTTTCCTGTTGGTGCTGTGTCAATGTCAAGGACTTCTAATTAGATCTTTCCTAAGCTATCTCACTGCTCATGGAGTAAAGGAAGTGGATACATCAGGCCCCGAGAAAACGAAGCCTGCCACTCTCACTCTCCACTAGATTGGGAACTCCCAGAGAACAGGGACTGTCTTTTGCCTCTTCTTGTATCCCAGCGCTTAGCACAATGCCAGGCATGTAGTAGCAGCTGAATACATGTTTAGTAATGGGGCAGCTAGGTGGCAAAATGGAAGTCAGAAAGACTCATCTTCCTGAGTTCAAATCCAGCCTCAGACACTTACTAACTATGTGACCCAGAGCAAATCACTTAATAACCCTCTTTGCCTCAGCTCCTCATCTGTAAAATGAGCTGGGGGAAAATAATGTTAAACCACTGCAGTATCTTTGCCAAGAAAACCCCAGTCATGAAGAGCTGGACGAAATTGAACCAAGCAAATAACAATAAATGTTTATTGACTGACTCAGTCAGTCTGTCCTGCCTTTTCTTATCTCACATCTCAGTCTCTAAGTCCTTTATATTGTTCATAGCAGTTCTTTAAACTGCCTTGTCTCATCACTTCTGTATGCACAGCCCCCTCCCTTTCCCAAAAGGCCACCCAAAGACCAGCCAGAGGAGAGGCAAGGTGATCCTTACTTCTTTGGCTTAAGATATAGATGACTCAAGATGACTGATATAATGTAATCTAAGCAAAGTAATATACAAAACCATTAGCACTTAAGTCAAATATATTTATCAAATGAGCTAGCCCAGATATCTAGTAGAGTAGAGAAAGAATTGGATCTAAGCTGGGACAAATTTCATGGTGGGGAAAAAGCAGAAAAGCCTTGAAGTATTAGGACACTGTCTTACAGGGTGAACAAAGGTAGGACACCATAATTGTGAGCTATAGGTACTCAAGTGTCAGCGTGGGATCACTAGGCACTTGGGAGCCCCTCATAGGGAGGAATTCATGTGGAAAGGACAAGAGAGAGACCACTAGCAAACCTTTTCATAATATTTTTTTGTCTAGAGTTAGCTGTTCAGCTATTCCCTACCCTGGATCAGGGTCCCAAATGGTATAATTTAAGTGGATAGAAAACATCAGCATGTATTCTCCCTCCATAGGTAGAGAGGTTTAGTCTCTTAGCCCTTAAAAAGCATTCTTGCGGGGCAGCTAGGTGGCTCAGTGGATAGAGTATCGGCCCTGGAGTCAGGAGTACCTGAGTTCAAGTTTGGCCTCAAACACTTAACACTTACTAGCTGTGTGACCCTGGGCAAGTCACTTAACCCCAATTGCCTCACTAAAAAACAAAAACAAAAACAAAAAGCATTCTTGCATTCCATAGTCATCCCCAAAAAGGATGGGTCCACCTTCCTCACTACTAACCACTGACCAACTGCCACAGATGGGTAAGCCAAAGAAAATGCCCAGGAATGCCAATGCCACCCAGGGCACTGGTCCTGTTTTCAGTTGAGTCCCTGAAGCCATATTCCTGAAAAGCAACCCATGTATAGATGGGAGCTGGCAACTGCTTTTGCAGGTGCTGAAGCCCCATCCTCCCCAGCCACCACAGCTATTGGAGACCCAGAGAAGAAAGTTGTTGACATGAAACACCTTGGTACTGTCAAATGGTTCAAGATCAGAAATGAATATGATTTTAGCAGTGAAAAGGACATGAAAGAAAATGCATTACTTCCTTTTGCTTTGCTACTGCACCTTAAGGACCACAGGACCTTTATATCTCATAGCTAAAATCTGCTACATGTGTTGTCTCCCCCCAAAAATGTGAACCCTCATTATGTGAATTCCTTAAGAACAGGGCCTATCTGGGCAGCTAGGTGGTGCAGTGGATAGAGCACCAGCCCTGGAGTCAGGAGTACCTACCTGAGTTCAAATCTGGCCTCAGACGATTGACGCTAGCTGTGTGACCCTGGGCAAGTCACTTAACCCCAATTGCCTCACCAAAAAAAAAAGAAAAAAGAACAGGGCCTGTCTATCCTCTTTTCTATTCATATGCCTAGCATTTAGCACAGTGCTTTGCATATAATAAATGCTTAAGAAAGGCTTCTTCATGCATCTATTAATTCATTTCTTTGCTAAACTGGAGGCTGATATGATTACATTTTAACGGGTGGGGGGGGGGCCGGCATCACATATTCCCAAATCAGCATATAAGAAATAGACCATTGGTCTACCTTGAAATTATAGAACATTAGAGCTAGAAGTGACATTAGAGATAATTTAGTTTCAGTCTGAAACTCAAATTGAGAGTCTTTTAAGTTTATAAAATAATAATAGCTAGGGGAGGCTAGGTGGTGCAGTGGATAGAGCACCGGCCCTGGAGTCAGGAGTACCTGGGTTCAAATCCGGCTTCAGACACTTGACACTTACTAGCTGTGTGACCCTGGGCAAGTCACTTAACCCCCATTGCCTGCAAAAAAAAAAAATTTTAAATAATAATAGCTGACTTTATATATTATTTTAGGTTTTATAAAGCACTTTGTACATATAATCTCAATTGATCCTCAAAACAATCCTGTGAATTAAGGTATAATTACTCCCATTTGTTAGATGAAGAAAATATGTGCTATTTCTTTCTTATACAACTATCTAAATCTTAGTTCTTCTTCACCTACATTTGTTATTCCCATTATCTATAGAATGGGAAAAGGGGATCAATAATATCTCTTAAGGAGTTTCAGGCAGCCTAATCAAGATATGTACCACCATTCTGAAATTCCTGATAGTGTAACTTCCTCATTTTAAAGATGAGAAAATTCCATTTTAGAGACAAGTGGAGGGAATTGTCCAACCTCACAATTTCATAGTGTACAGTTGAAAGTAACTTAAAAATGTATCTGATAGGGGGCAACTACGTGGCACAGTGGATAAAACACCAGCCCTGGATTCAGGAGGACCAGAGTTCAAATCCAGCCTCAGACACTTGACACTTACTAGCTGTGTGGCCCTGGGCAAGTCACTTAACCCTCATTGCCCTGCAAAAAAAAAAAAATCTGATATAAGTCCTTTATTTTATAGATAAAGAAACTAAGGCACACATAGTTGTACAAGGTCATATAGATAATAAATGTCAGAGATGGGATTCAAACCCAGATCCTCTTGATGATATAGGCCTGGGATTAATCTGAAGGGGCTCTCCCTGTGAGAAACAAAATGATTAATCAACCAGAAAAACTGGCAGATATATTGAGGAATTAAGGGGCCATAAAAGTTTACAGCAGGGAGCCAAGTAGTAACCAGGTGTGTTTACTACCTGACTGGAACAGGAGGCATCAATAACCACAGAGGTCAGAACTGTGATACCAAATGTCCCCCTCCCCAGAGCTCAGGAATGTGATACCAACTTTTTCAAGTATCCCATGCTCCCCCAAACTGTAACTTTCTAGTTTCAAGCCCCTCCCCTGTCTATCCTCTATAAAGGCATTGCCTTCCCTCTAGCTAATTGAGGAAAATATCTTGAATCTTGTCCTTCCCAGAGGCTGTCTTTGACTTTCCTCTCTGCCACTTTCCCTTGTGCCAAATAAAAACTTTATTATTATCTCTCATTGGAAATGTGTGTGAGAGTTAATTCTTTAATAGAACGATATCCAGAACCAGTTTCCCCTGTGACACTCTGACCCAAATTTCCTGATGTTTACTATTCACACTTGCATTAGTTGGTCTACAACATTTATTTATCACTGACACTTTGTAGAACTTGATATTAGATTCTGTGGGAGTTTAGAAGAAGTATATGCATTTAGGAGCCAAAGAACAAGTCACATAGAACACTGTGTTAATGGGTTCCTATCAATATGAACTTTACAGCTTATTACAGTGAAATTTAAGGAACTCCTCAATATATTTTGTTGTGCAAAATGCCTCTTGACAAATGGGACATGGCTTAGAAAAGTAGAGTAAGAATTGTAGCAGGTACGGGCTGTGTGACCTTGAACAGGTAGCTTCATCTATTCAACAAATTCCAATGACTCCCTACTACTCTATGAGAGTTCCTAACTTGGGGTCCACAAATTTAAACAATATGTATGTGTGTACATATTTATATAAGTATATAAATATGTACACACATACATATTTATATTTAAAGACAACTATTTTTTTATAATAAACATTTTTATTTAAAGTTTTTACTTCCAAATTCTTTTTTTGTTTTGTTTTTTTTTGCAAGGCAATGGGGGTTAAGTGACTGGCCCAGGGTCACACAGCTAGTAAGTGTCAAGTATCTGAAGCCGGATTTGAACTCAGGTCCTCCTGAATCCAGGGCTGGTGCTTTATCCACTGCACCACCTAAGCGCCCCAACTTCCAAATTCTAACCCTCCTTCCTCCCCTCTCCCCTCCCTGAGGCAGTAAGCAGATATAGGTTATACATTTTCAATTATGTAAAACATTACCGTATTAGTCACTTTATAGAAGAAAACTTGAATAAAAGAAAAAAATGAAAGAAAGTGGAAAATAGCATGCTTCAGTCTATGTTCAATTCTTTCTTGGGAGGTGAATAGTATGCTTTATCATTAGTACTTTGGGATTGTCTTGGATCATTGTATTGCTGAGAATAATTAGGTCAATAACAGTTCTTCATCAAACAATATTGCTGTTACTGTGTACAATGTTTTCCTGGTACTGTTCACTTCACTATACATCAGTTCCTATAAGTCTTTCCAGGCTTTTCTGAAATTGTTCTGTTTGTCATTTCTTATAGCACAATAATATTCCATCACAATCTATACACCACAGTTTGCGTCGCCATTCTCTAATTGATAGGCATTTCTTTTCTTTCCAATTCTTAGCCACCACAAAAAGAGCTGTATAAATATTTTTGTACAAATAGGTCTTTTTGTCTTTTGGGGGGACATCTTTGGGATATAAACCTATCAGTGGTATTGCTGGATCAAATGGTATGCACAGTATTGTACCCCTTGGGCATAATTCCAAATTGCTCTCCGAATGGTTGGATCTGTTCACAACTTCGCCAACAGCGGAATTAGCATCCCAGTTTTCCCACATCCCCTCTCCATCCAATATTTTCTTTTTTTGTCATATTTGCCACTCTGATAGGTGTGAGTTGTTTTAATTTGCATATTTCTGCTCAATAGTGATTTAGAACATTTTTTCATGTGACTATAGATAGCTTTGATTTCTTTGTATGAAAATTGCCTGTTCATATCCTTTGACTATTTATCAGTTGGGGAATGACTTTTATTTTTTAAAATTTGACTCAGTTCTCTGTGTATTTGAGAAATGAAGTCTTTATCAGAGATACTTTTTACAAAAAGTCTTTCCCAGTTTTCTGCTTTCCTTATAATTTTGGTTGCACTGGTTTTGTTTGTGCAAAAGCTTCTAATTTGATGTAATCAAAATTATCTATTTTACATTTTGTATTGTTCTCTCCACCTTCTTTGGTCCTAAATTCTTCCCCTGTCCATAAATATGACATAAACTATTCCGTGCTCTCTTAATTTGCTTATGGTATTGCCCTTTATGTGTGAATCATGTAACCATTTTGACCTTATTTTAGTATGCAGTCTGAGATGTTGGTCTATACCCAGTTTCTGCCATACTGTTTTCCAATTTTCCCAGCATTTTTTGTCAAATAATGAGTTTTTGTTCCAAAAGCTTGGATCTTTGGATTTAGTATAAATTAGATTACTATAGTCATTTACTATAAGAATTTGTACCTGTTCTATTCCACTGACTCACCCCTCTGTTTCTTAGCCAGTCCCAGATTATTTTGATAATTACCACTTTATAATACAGTTTGAGATCTGGTATAGCTATACCACCTTCTTTCTCATATTTTTCATTGATTCCTTTATCTTGAGCTTTTGTTCTTCCAGATGCATTTTGTTATCATTTTTTCTAGATCTATAGAATATTTTCTTGATTGTTTGATTTGTATGGCATTAAATAAACAGATTAATTAAGGTAGGATTGTCATTTTTATTACATTGGTTCGGCCTACCCATGAGCAATTAATATTTTTCCAGTTTTTTAGATCTGACTTTATTTGTGTGTAGAGTGACAACTCTATTTCAATACAATTGATTTCTTTTGTCATCTTATATATTTCAGGGAGAGCTAGGTGGTGCAGTGGATAAAACACCAGCCCTGAATTCAGGAGTACTTGAGTTCAAATCCGGCCTCAGGCACTTGACACTTACTAGCTGTGTGACCCTGGGCAAGTCACTTAACCCCAATTGTCTTAACAACAACAAAAAAAGATATCTATCTTATATATTTCATTTATGTATTTAAAATATTGTTTTTAAGGGGGAGGGAGGGTTCATAAGCTTTATCATATTGACAAAGGAGTTCATAACACAGAAAAAGGTTAATAATGCCTTTCACAGGATCAAATATAAACTCTTCTGTTCAGTATTTAAAGCTCTTCATAACTGTATTCTGTCCATCCATACTGGTCTATTTGCTATTCCTAAAATCGGATACCATATCTCCTATCTCCATGCATTTGCGCTAGTTGATCCCCATGTGTAGAACACTCTCTCTCCTACCCTCCACTTCAATCCTGAGTTCCTTTCTGACTCAGCTCAGTCTTTTCAGGGTCTCCCGGCTGCTACTGACTTGCTTTCTAAGGTTCCCTTCTATCTACTCCGTGAGTATCTTAAATGTACAGATTGATGTACATAGTATCTCCCCCAATAGAATGTAAGCTCCTTTAAGGCAGGAACTGTTTTTTTTTTTTTCTTGGTTTTGTTTTGTTTTGTTTTGCTTTTGCTTCAGAGTTTAGCACAAAGCTTGTAAATAGTATTAACTTAATATGCTCTTTTTTTTGGGGGGGGGGTGAGGCAGTTGGGGGTTAAGTGACTTGCCCAGGGTCACACAGCTAGTAAGTGTCAAGTATCTGAGGTCACATTTGAACTCAGGTCCTCCTGAATCCAGGGCCGGTGTTTTATTCGCTGTGCCACCTCTTAATACACTCTTGTTGATTGATTGACCCTTTGTCTTCAGTTTCCTCTGTGGGTAAAATACTGGGGTTTGTTTAAATAAATAATGGCTCCAGTACCTTTTAATAATAATAGGATCCTAAGACTCCCTAGGTCATTCAAAGGAAAGAATAAGAAATCTTCCATGCATTTGCAGAGTTCCCATTAAGATACCCATCCATGCTGCCATGAAGAACATTATGTACTTTCATGCACAGGTTATATTGGTCTCAGCAGCTGCACAGGAAAAGATTTTTTTTTTAAGTGAAGTTTTCAGGTAGGTTTTTTTTTTAATTATCTCCACCTTCTTTTTAGTTCTCTTCCCCCTATCAATAGCATTTCTACATTGCTTGAGCCCACACTAACCTCAGGTAACCATTGTCCTCCTGCTTTCCACACTTTTCCCTTTTATAAAATAGGATTTTTAAAAAATGATTTATGTTTATATCATGACTAATTAACAGTGATGGGTTAAAACAGCCAGCAATCTCCATTTTCTGACAGTAGCAAGCAAATAGGGAGTATTTGGTGATGGGAGAGGGGATTTTCTCCTTGGGCGCCAAATCATGGCTTGAATTAAAGACAAAATTGTCTTAATCTAGTCCAAATATGGGCTCTGCAAACGATAGATAGACAGATAGACAGATAGAGAGACAGACAGACAGATAGACAGACAGACAGACAGATAGGTAGGTAGATAGGTAGGTAGGTAGGTAGGTAGGTAGGTAGGTAGGTAGGTAGGCAGGCAGGCAGGTAACTCACAATATAATTGGTTTCATTTGTAATCCTATGCATTTTAAATCATTATTCTGCGAAGGAATTACCACAGGCTTCTTCCAAAGAGGTCTAAGACACAAGAAAATGTTAAGAACTGCCATTTCTAGTCCCTTTTGGGCCCTTGGAACAGATGGTACAGAAGATTACATGGGTTTATCTCCACCCAACATCCTTCTTTCCTCCTTCCTTTCTTTTTCATCTTTAACGAAACCCCTCCACAAGACTTCTCTCTGTTCTCTCTCAATTCCCCCCTAGGAATCCACCCCACTCCTCCAAAATGGTGATTCTGCCTCTGAATTCCCTCTTAGGGAATGATCCCTTTCAAATACTGCAAAGACCTGAGGTCCAGGGCTGTGACTTCTTTAATCTTTCTACAGTATCAACCAGTGCACAGGCCTGAAAACATAGAATCCCTGGATGGGTAAGTGCCATGATGACATGGGTAGAGCACGGGGCATCTCAGATCTGGGCATGGAGATGGAGGGGGAGAATGTTTGTTTTCACTAGACAAAGTAATAGTTATAGAAATTTGAATGTCTGACTTGCATAATTCCAATAAAGTAGCAATAGCTAATATTACTAGAGCACTTTAATCTTTTCAAAGCATTTTCGATACATTATCTCATCTGTTCCCCACAAAACCCCTGTGAACGGGGGGCTAAAGTTATCTCCCTTTTACAGACTAGGAAACTTACTGAGAGAGGTTAAACAACTTGCCCAGAGCCACCAAGGGGGTAAGGGTGAGACAGGATTCAAATGAAGGTCTTCCTGTCTCCACGTCCAACACTGAAGTCTTTGTTCCATCTAGTTTTCTCTATGTACAATAACAATAGAAAGTATTTAAGTGCGAGAATATATTTGTTCTAAGTTTTATTTGATCACCGCTGTAAGTTCCTAAGGGAAGGTTGGTCATAGGGGAAAGTTCTCAAGAGTTTAAGAATGAGATTCTAACAAAACAAACAATTCTGTTCTAGAAGAAACTGAGGAGCTTGTCTAAAGAGACCAGTGTGGATATGGAAAGCAGTTATCAATCAATTTAGATTTTATTTTATTATCTTATTGTTACATTTTGGTTTTTGACCCATACGTGTCAGTATGTTGTTTGTTGTTGTTTTCTTTTACACCAAGAAGCAGCCTGATTTATTGGCTAGAGTACTGGACTTTGAACCAAGAACTGGGTTTGAATTCTGCCTCTGCACTTATTAGCATTGAGATCTTGAATGAGTCACTTTAAACCTTTCTGGGCCTCAATTTCCTCACTCTTAGAATAAAGGGATTGGATTCATCGACCATCATGATTTCATTCAATGAGTGTGTATGTGTGTAGGTATATATTCTTGTAGATTTGCTATAAATATATATCCACACACATATATGTATATCATATAAATACACATACACACAATATATGCATATGTGTGTAACTATAGCTATATCACACATGTAATTATATACATGCATATGTATAAACTGTAAATGTTTGTGTATGTACAGTACAATGAATGAAATCATGTAGATACATACACACATTCATGTATTAGACAAGTATTCCCATATTTCTTTGAATTCTTCATATTCATTGCTCATTATATCCTAAATTACATTTTTTTAAAAAACTGCAGCATTCTAATAGCACTTATGGAAGCTGAAGCCCTGTAAGAAAGAGTAGCACCTCCTTGTAAAAATAGCATTAGAAATGTTAAAGCTAAGAACAAGGTAAGATTGTCAATTAATACAAAAGACAAGAAAAGGTGCTTAAAAAAAAAAGTAGGGGGCAGCTAGATGGCGCAGTGGATAGAGCACCGGCCCTGGAGTCAGGAGTACCTGAGTTCAAATCCGGCCTCAGACACTTAATACTTACTAGCTGTGTGACCCTGGGCAAGTCACTTAACCCCAATTGCCTCACTAAAAAAAAAAAAGTAGCTCTGGAGGGAGCTAAAAATCACCAAAAAGATAAGACAGAAAAATGGATGGATAATGATAATATGTGATTGATTAAATGAATAATGGAGGGAAGACAACTACTTGACTCTCACTATATTGCTTTTTCTTTTGGGGGAGGGAATGATCTTTTGCTTTCAGAAGAGTGGATCAAAAATTGTTAACCATGAGATGAAACCAAGATAAGAGGAGAAATAAAGCAAGAGTACTTAGTGACTAGCTAGTTAAAAGAATTAAAATAACAAGTAAACTGAGACCCAGAGAAGTTGATTTACCTAGTGATAAATTAGAAGTTTTTCCTGTGAGAAGCAAAACCACAGATGACCAGATGACAGAACAGACATATTGAAGAATCAAGGGACTATTAAAGTTTAGATTAACCAACTAGATATCAGGACTGGCAAACCTAAGAAGTAAGGGGAGATAAAATTCTATATCAGGAGAGTCAGTTAGGTGTGGCTACTACCTGACCAGGGGTAACAGATAACCCCAAAGGTCAGTACCATCATTAAAAAAAAAATCGCCTCTAGACTCTCAGGAATATGACAAGTATCCAAGTCCCCCCCCCCCCAAAGGGAACTTTCCAGTTTTCAAGTGGACACCCCCTCTATCTTCTATAAAAGCTTTTGCTTTCTTTCTCTTGGAGGAGGAGGTTTCAAAGGCTTCCTTCACAGGGGTGAAGTCCTGGACTTCCCTTTCTTTGGTGCCAAATAAAAAGACCACTCTAATTCTAATTGGACTGTGTTCAAGAGTGTAATTCTTTATTGAGGACTATCTAAGAACTTATTCCTTTCCCCCGTGACACCTAGTATCATAAAAATTGTGACAGGCAAGATTTTGAACCCAAGTCTTGACTTCAAAGCCAGTTCTCAGATATCAGTCAATAAAAATCTATTAAGGGCTTATTATTATTATTATTATTATTATTATTATGATGTGAATTCCTGTGGAGGTAAAATAAAAAAAAGTTAAATAATCCTTGCCCTCCAAGAGCTAGCTTACATTTTAATGGAAGAGACTACATGTATACATATTGTTGTTGAGTCGTTTTGGTCATGTCCAACTCTTCCTGACCCCATTTAGGATGTTCCTTTGGGTAAAGATACTGGAGTGGTTTGCCATTTTATTTTACAGATGAGCAACTGAGGCAAGGAGGGTTAAAGTGACTTGCTCAGGGTCACAGGGCTAGTAAGTATTTGAGGCTGGATTTGAACTCAGAAAGATGAATCTTAATGGTTCACAGTCCAGTGCTCTATCCACTTGGCCACCTAGCTGCCTCTACACAAGAGTACACACAAACAACACATGCAAAATAAGTCATGAAAATTGCCTATAAGAGGTAAATGGACAACATGTGACCCTATGTGCCTAGGATGGGGTGGTGTCAGTTCACATCTATGCAGGTCTTGTGAGATAAAAGGTCTTATTTGTCTTGGGGGGGAGTGTGGGGGAGGGCAGTTCAGACCTATGATTTTACAGGTGCAGGGAATTCTTTCTGAAGAAACGAGTTCTACCACTACCCATCCTCCTCTGCTGTTCACTTTTTTGTGTGTGTGAGGCAGTTGGGGTTAAGTGACTTGCCCAGGGTCACACAGCTAGTTAAATGTCAAATGTCTGAGATCACATTTGAACTCAGGTCCTCCAGAATCCAGGGCCAGTGCTCTATCCATTGCACCACCTAGCTGCCCCTGCCGTTCACTTTCGACTCTTCAACTGTAGTCTGGGACACTGAGATGTGGCTCTCAGAACACACTGCTAGTATGAGTAAGACAGTATTTGAGAGTCTACCAGACTCCCAAACTGGCCCTCAATTAATTTCCTAATCCTTGCAGCCTCTCATTATCGTTTTTATTACCCAAAACAAAGAAGTTGGGAGTTCCTTTCTCACTCCTACAATGGATTTCAACCTTTACCCACCTCCCAAAGTCATTCTCTCCTTTCAAGTAATCGTCATTAAGTACTTACTATTTGCCGGGCTCCAGTTGACCCTTAGGATACAAAGTATTCCCTAAGTACAGTCCCTGCCCCTAAAGCACTGTGGGGATAACTCGCATACCCCTGATAAGCAAGGTAACTTGTATTTAGAGGATTAACCAGGGCCGGATCATTAGAAAAAGCTTCCTGTTGGTGGAGACCACGGAGGTAACCCTGGAAGGACTGAAGGATTCCAAGAGACCTAGGTGAGTAGGAAACCATTCAAGCCACTCTCAAGCTTTACATTTACTTCCTCGAACTCTCAAAAGTTCCAGGTTACCACCCCTAGATTGTTTCTAAAGGTGCAGATAGCGTCACTCAAGGAGGGAGAGAGGTCTCTTTCCCATCCAGACACAAGCAAACAGGCATTGGCTGCCGGACTGTGCCCAAACTAAACCGCGACCCTAAATGACCTTACCAGGGCCAAGCACCACCTCCAGGCAGGGGGAGGGGCGGGCCAGGAGAGCCCCTCGGCCGTATCTGCGCCCCCCTTCTCTCTTACAGAGGCGCTCACAGCTGGAGCCCTCCCTGCCGAAGGTGCAGCCCGCGCCTCCCCAGCCGGTCTGGTCACAGTGCCCTTATACAGGGTCCCTCCGTCTGTCCTTGGGTGGAGTGAGGTTGGCGGGGAGGGAGATGAGGGTAGAGATGAGGTGGGGTGGGGGCGACCCACAGCTCTCTCCTCTTCCGTCCCAGCGGCCGCCCAGCTGCTGGCTCCTTGCAGCCGCTGGGTGCCGGGACTGAGTTAGCCGGGGTCTCAGCCCTTCCTTACTAATGTTTAACCCAGGGCTGGAAACTTGGGAACGACCTGTGACACCGCACCCGGAGAAAGCGAAAAGCAGAGCGCTCGCTACTCACCTCTTACTTCTGCTTTCTGCTTTGGCTCAGGGAGGACCAGCTTTGAGGGGTGTACCCGACAATGAAGGTCAGTAAGTAATGGCATCTTGCCTTTCTTTAGCTTCTAGGTTTTTTGGGTCACTGCCCTCCCCCTTCAGTGAACTCCGCGCCACGGAAAATTGCACACGGGTTTAAGTGAATTTACAGAGCCACCCTAGTCAGATGAGGGAAGGTGCCTGAGCTTTTTTCATTCTGGTTTCTCTGTCCCAGAAGACGTTGGGGGGGGGGTAGAGGAGAAGGGAATTTGGTTATATTAGGAAGATGGAAAATGCACACACAGTTTATCATAGGTAATCGTAGATCTAGAGCTTAAAACTTTTGTTTTCATTCAAGCACATACTAAAGAAACAGTTCTTGTGCTTTCAAGGATGTAAATAAATAATCATCTTCCTAAGTCATAATCACATGCAAACTCTGGCACTGACATTCACAAAGGCCTGCCCCGCTGGATTCTTGTTCAGATAGGGTGGAGAGAGAATTGCGAGCCGAACTGAGGAAGTCCGGAAGTCTGACTTTCCAGATCAGCTTTGACACTTGTTGTGCCCTTGATCTCGCTGGGCCTCAGTTTCCTTATCTGTAAAATGTCGGGAGTTAAATTAGATGATAAATCTGAGGGCTCTGCCAGAGTTCCTCAACACAAACCTTTCTACCGACCCCTTTCTCCGGCCAGGTTAGCATATGCATCAATTTACAAACCAATGTACATCCATCAATGTCATATTCTAATTTTTTCGTCTTAATTTCCTGTTTTCGCAGACATGGAAGGGTATCTTACTGTTGTTGGGGGCAGTTGCAGTCATTGTGTTTATAACTGTTCCATCGGTTTTACTGACCAGAAAAAGTAAGTCTGAAACTTTGGCCTTTAAAGTAGTAAAGTCATAGAAAACAGGACTGTTGCTCTTTCTCGTCATAATTAAGAAATCAGCAAGGCTTTTGTGGAACTGAGCTGGCAGATACTTAAAATCATTCCTTGGGTTGCACCTTCCACTGGGATTTGACTATTAACTCTTGGAAGGTCTTAGTTGCTGCTAAGATGCTTAGCTTTTGCATAAAGCCTGACCTAGTACCTTTGTAACTGTCAACTTTGTAGGCTGTCTTATCAAAACTTCCTATCTCCACTATGTTTAGCACTAGGCTCTGCTACCTGGAGGCACTTAATAAATCTTTGTTGTCGGTACTGCTCTGGAAGTAATTGTTTAATGACTAAGGAACCTCTGCTGAATGTAGAGTTCTTCATTGTTTCCTTCGGGTTCTTATGCCCTAAAATCAGAGAGAGTTCTGTACATCCAAAGTGCCTAATACATGCTTGTTGGATTGGTATTAGCATGCTATACAAGGACAAATTCCAGTAAAAGAAACTTTACTTTGCAGATCCCAGTCATCGCTCATGTGTAGTTCCATGTAGAATAGCAGAAGTAACTTCCCCTCCCCCATAAGATTTAAAGGAAAAGGGAAGTAATTTAGTTTATTTCGGGGATGCCTGAAATGGGGTTTTTAAAAAAGGCAAAACAAAAACTCATCTCTTTTTTTGGTTGGGAGGGCTGGAAGGAATTACACAAGTATTTTTATCATAGCAATACAATTTATATGCTGATGTTTAGAATAGGATAAATCAGTAGCATTTATAGGTATATGCCTAAGTTTTCTTCTACTCAACTGTATTTTCCTACTAGCCTTGGTCATTAACAGGTACTAAGTACTCACTTAAGCGAATGGATGGATATTAACAGCCAGTTTCTGATTGAACTCTCTGCCCAGCCTCCTCTTTAAATTCTTAAATTGCTGTAAAATTCAGAAACCAGGACTAAATAAGATGCATCATTTGCTCAGAAAGAAACATTACCTTGGAATTTTTTTCTTTTTTAGGCCTGACAGGTGATTTCATTTCTGTGTAAGGATCTCTCTGTCTCTGTCTATCTCTCTCTGTCTCTGTCTCCCCCGCCTAACTCCCTTCCTCTTCAACAATTCCCTCCCCCCCCCCCATTATCTGGGCAGATTAGAAACTTCTCAGCAGTATCTTTAGACTTTATAGCTTTAAGTCTTAGAGAGCTGTCTAAGATACTGGATACTAAGATTCCTTTAAGAGGATCATGTTTAGGTGTAGTGGGTAGGGTACTTGGCTTCCATTGGGGAAAATCTCTGTATCTTAGGCAGCTCCCTAAAGTATTTGAACTGATTTGTGCCTCTGACTCCTCCCTTAGATTTACCTTCAAATTCTTGAGTAGTTCCTTCCATTCCTGTGATGGAAGGGATATCAGAAGTCATTTAGTCCAACACAGGTGGAGTGAGTTTTCACATAGTTTCCCTAGTCACTGGAGAAGTTGAAATAAAGTATCCAAACAGCTGGGTGGCCTCAGTCTAGATTCCATAGTGAAAGTTAGGAATTATTCTCTGCAGTCCACTCTCTTCATTCAGGTAGTTTGTCACAGGTATGTTGTAACTTCGGTCAAACGGAGTCATACATACCAAGAAAGTGAACAGCAAAATATCTGAAAGGGCTCATCCTAGTTATATTTATTGTATTCCATCTTAGTTTTTGAGAAGCTATGTCTATGTGACTTATGATCGTGTCAAGTCCTGGAATACAACAAATCCATGAGTTGAGTAATAAAGCATCTTTAGTTAAGATAACATAGCAAACCTGCTATCCTAGGGGATGTCAAGTGGATTTTCCCAACCAAAGAGACCCATGAAAAAGGTTTTTTTATTTTTTTTTTTTAAATAATTTTAGAAGAGGGGAAGGAGACAGCATGAGGTAGCAAGTCCAGGTTATGAGACCAGTGGCCCGTGGCAATGCAGGCAAGAAAAACCACTTCATTCTGGTTGTTTTGCCCTTCATGCCATGAATCCCAATGGAAGGGGGCAAGGACACTAGAAGCTGAGATCCAGTTTGAATTGGGCTTCCCCACAAGGCAAAATCCCTGGGTGAGGGGAACCTAGGGTGTGGATCAGCTCAATGTAATCAAGAGTAAATATCTTAAGAGTAACACTGCAAGGACATTACTGAAATCCTGACATTACAAGGATCATTTAGGGGAGTGGCAATCCATATTACATTTGGTATTAACAATTTCTGTCTTTACGTTAACATGTATATTCACAAGTTTCTGTCAATTGTAAAATGTTTGTACAACAAAGACTTTGTGTGTGTGTGTGTGGGGGGGGGCATTGAGGGTTAAGTGACTTGCCCAGGGTCACACAGCTAGTAAGGGTCACACAGCTAGCAAGTTAAAGTATCTGAAGTCACTTTTGAACTCAGGTCCTGAATCAGGACCGGTGCTTTTCCCACTGTGCCACCTAGCTGCCCCAAAGACTTTTATTTTTTTTTAATGAAATGAAGCTTTATATACGTAAATGAACATTACAAATAGTCCATTGTGGGAGAAAATGATAATTTCCATTGTCCATTTCTTAAAACTGCTACACATTAATCAGGACTGATGGTATACATTGAGTTTGAGGGGAATATTCAGGAGGACCTTCTGGCTCTGGTTCTTTCTTTTGATTAAGGGAAAGGGAAGGGATGGAGGAGGGCAGGAGAGAAGGGCTCAGGAATGCAGCATTTCCATTAGATCAGAAATACTGGATCTAGGCTTTGCTTTGAATAAAAATGTCATCAGTTACTGAGACTGTAGAGTTATTTCCTGAGAAATTTCCTCTACATTTTCAATCCAGGTTTGAAGGAAATTACACAGATAGAGGACTGGGAAAAATAAAAAAAAATTATAAACAATAAACAAAGCCCTGGATTATGTGAAATGCTAAGCACAAAACAGCCAAGAAGAAACAATCAGAATGGCTTTTCTCTAGAGAGGTTTGTAGATGTGGAGGTCAAGTTTGCTCACTTGAAGTGCTGACTTGGGCAGGACTGTGCAGGCACAGCTGGAGTAGCATGAGAGTTACAGACAGTGAATAAGAGAAACGAGACAAAGACTGTAAACTTCAATAACATAGTTTTAATGTTATGAGATTGGTTTTAGAATAAAAATTCCTTGAAGGCAGAAATTGCATTATCTACACTGTCTGCCACATTTATTTGAGGGTTCTCGATTAAAAATCTGTCTCAAAACATTAGCAGAAATGTAGTCCTGTATGCCAACACTTTAATGTCCCTAAAATTCAGTGATACGTATCAGAACTGGGTCCCTAATAAACTGCAGAAGTCTTCTTGGGCAAGAATAACAGCAAACTGCCTCATGCTCTGGTTTAAGTCAACAAATTTAATTTAAAAAATATTTTATTGATATCTTTTATTTTTAAATGACCTTCATTTCCCAATATATCCCTTTCTTTTCTCTTACCCAGTGAGCCATCCTTTCTTTTTTTCATTTTCAAATCTATTTTTTTATTTAGAATTTTATTTTTTCCAAATTACATGTAAAAACAAATTTTAACATTGATTTTTAAAACTTTGTGTCCAAATTCTCTTCTTTCCTTTCTCCTCACCCCCCTCAAGAACTCAAACAATTCAATATAAGTTATACATTTGTAGTGATGCAGACCATTTCCATATTAGTCAGGTTGTGAAAGAAAACAGACCCAAAAAAACTTTAGAAAAAGCAACTAACAAAAAAAAATTATGCTTCAATCTTTATTCAGAGACCATCAGTTCTTTTTCTGTAGATGGATTGCATTTTCATAAGTCCTTCAGAGTTGTCTTGCATCATTGTATTGCTGAAAGTAAGTCATTCATAGCAGATCATCTTACAATATTACTGTTTTGTATACAGAGCGTTTCACTTTGCATCAGTGAGCCATCCTTTCTTTCTTTCTTTTTTTTTTGTGAGGCAATGAGGCTTAAGTGACTTGCCCAGGATAACACAACTAGTGTTAAGTGTCTGAGGCTGGATTTGAACTCAGGTCCTCCTGAATGCAGGACTCGTTATTTATCCACTGTGCCACTTAGCTGCCCCCTGGCCATTCTTTCTAACAAAGAATTAGGACAGCTAGGTGGCTCAGTGGATAGTACACTGGCCCTAAAGTTTGGGAGGACCTGAGTTCAAACATCACCTTAGACACTAGCTGTGTGATCCTGGGAAAGTCACTTAACTCCAATTTCCTTAAACATCCGGGGCAGTCTCCAGTCCTCCTGATATATATTTTGCCACTGGACCCAGGTGGCTCTGGAGGAGTGAGGGTTGGTGACCTTGTATATCCTTCCCTCACTTAGATCCAATTCATTGCAAGTCATGACATCACCTTCCAATGGCATGGTCGTCTTTGAAAATGAAGGACAAACATCAACAACAACAAAGAATTAAAAAGAGGTTAAAAAAAACAAAAACAAACCAAAACAGCTTAGTGAAACTAACCAACATGCCCACTGAGTCTAAACTTTTACAGTGTTCCAACCTCTGCAAAGAAGAGAAGGATGGACATTTTCTTATTTTGGGGCCAAGCTTGGTAATTATTATTACTCAGCATTGTTTCTTTTTTTTAGTTGTTCTTTCTATTTCCGCATACATATAAAGTGCCCACTGTGTGCAAAGCACTATGCTAGATCTTATGGTTATATGTCATTCATTTCTCCTTCCAAACATTTTATCCTTATTTTTGCTACATTCTACATACTTTCCAACAGACTGATTTTGTTATCAAGTAGTCTCCAATAAACCTCTCCTTTTATTTTCTCTACTTTAGTTCTCAATTTCCTTAAAATCTTTTTTTTTTAACTTTTTTTTTTTTTTTGGTGAGGCAATTGGGGTTAAGTGACTTGCCCACGGTCACACTGTCTGAGGTCGGATTTGAACTCAGTTCCTCCTGAATCCAGGGCCAGTACTCTATCCACTGCGCCACCTAGCTTCCCCTCCTTAAAATCTTCTAAAATTTCTCATCTTCACCAGGGGAAATGGTTACCAAAGATCTGTCTAACATTATTGAGAGAAAAGTTTATATGAAGAATAAGATCAGAGAAAAGCAACAAACCAAACCAAAAAGAAAAAAATGATAGGCTTTTGAAGTTTATTTGAGAAAGCCCAGGGAAGAAGTCAATTCAAATTTTAAAACAGTCAGTGTTAAATGAGCTCTTTGTAATTCAGAGGTAGGTTCTGTGTGTGTGTGTGTGTGTGTGTGTGTGTGTGTGTGTGTTTTAATTAAACAAAATAGCCTTGGACCCTCATAGATTAGTTGATTCCTTGAGTACCTTGTTGGTGGAGCCTGGGACTTGAGCTCTCTATATCCCAGATGGCTCCACTTGGTTCCCTGGACATAGATTGTTCCCTTTACTCACATCAATGACACGTTTTGTACACATGTATGCTACCTACCCTCAAAAGAGATCAGGTGAAAGCCTGTGGTTATTCAGTTTGAAAAAACAAAAAACTGTGAGAAAAAAAACCTCTACACACATCCTTCACCAGTGGTATGCAACGGCTAAGCGGAAGAAGAAAGAATCAGTAAAAATGAACTTAAGTATGGAAACTCTAGGTATCAGTGACTTTTTGTGTATGTTCTCTAACTTCATCTGTGCCTTCATTGCTGGGAAGCATTTTCTATTCCTCCCTTTCCCACTGAAGCTTCCCTTCTCTATTCAGTCTCTCTCAACTTCTTTTCCCTCTCTACTCTTCTGCCCTTAGCTCCCTTTTCTAAATGACAATAGCTAGTATTTAGAAAACCCTTTAAGGTATCCTATCTGGTGGGTGCAATTATCCCCATTTTATAGATGTGAACACTCAGTCTAAGATGAGAGCTTGAATGACTTGCACAGGTACCCAGGGCTGATAAGTGCATGAGGAAGGATTTGAACTTCAGGTCTTCCATATTCCCAGGTCCTTTTAGTTAGTTCGCCATGCCACTTAGCTGCCTTCTCCCATTCTTTGCCATTCTCTGCAACTGAGTGCTTCTCTTACTATCCCCTACTTTCCTCTTTTTTGCTATTCTTTGATAATGAGGAGTCCTTTCTCCAATGAAACCCTTTGATCCCATGCTCTCTGGTCTTCTCCAGGACATTGCAACCTGAATATCCCCTCTCTTTAATCTGAAGCCTTGAAGCTTGCCCAAGTTCCTTCACCCCTCCTTGAAAAAATTTTCACTAGACCCTGCTGTCATCCCCTTGAGCTGTCTACCTCTCCATCACCTTCCTTTCTCAGTGGAGAAAGTGCTTATTAATCAAAAAAGAAAAAGACTGTGGGAAAGATTTAAGGTCAAGGGCAAAATTAATTCAGGCATTGTAGGATAAATGTTTTTTTTTTTTTTAGTGAAGTAATTGGAGTTAAGTGACTTGCCCAGGGTCACACAGCTAGTAAGTGTTAAGTGTCTGAGGCCGGATTTGAACTCAGGTACTCTTGACTCCAGGGCCGATGCTCGATCCACTGCGCCACCTAGCTGCCCCAGGATAAATATTATTAAGTTCCAGGGTTCTGTTTTATATTATTTAATTCAGACATTGTAAGATAAATATTAAGTTCCCAAGTCTCTGTTTTATTGGGTTTTATTTTTTTTTTAGCAACTATAATACTAAAGGTATAGTATAATGTAATGGATAGAGTTGGCTTCAGAGTCAGAAAGATACCTCTGACATAATAATAGCTAACATTTATATAGTGTGGTAAAGGTTTTAAAAATATTCCACTTACCATCTCATTTGATTTTATATACTGACTGTGACCCTGGGCAAGTCACTTAACCCGCTTAGTGACTATAATCACAGAACAGGTACTGATTTGCATTAGTAGATGGATTTTCCTTTCCATAACCTATGCATTCATAATACCAATCTCCCAACAATGAATAAAATGCTAATAGAGTAGAATAGTCAAAGAGGTGGAAAGAGCATTTCCAGGCCTACAGAACAGTCTGACAAGAGGTAGGAGTACGTGAGGGTGAGGTGTGCATTCGGAGGGTAGGATATATTTTCTAGGATTGGCTAGAGTGTAGACTAGAGAGAGGGCTTGGAGACCAGCAGTTTGAGACAAGACCACCAGAAAGGGAGGGTAGTGTTAGGTTATGAAACAGATGGAAGGCATTTTTAAATATAGATGCTGTTGAGCCATTTTTTATTTTATAGCAGAAGAATAAGATGACCAGATCTGTATATAAGAAAAATTACTCTAGCAGGAGTATGGAATATGGAGTGGAGTGGAGGAAGCATGGAAGTGGTAAGACCAGTAAGGAGGTTACCAAAAAAAATCTGAGTAGTACCAAGGACCAAACTAGGATGGTGCCATTGGTAATAGAATGATAGATTGAGAGTTGGAAGAGATCTTGGAAGTCATTTGATTCAAGCTCTTCATTTTTATAGAGGAAGCAACTGAAACCTAGAGAGGTTATTTGATTTAGTCTAGGTCATATAGGAAGGTAGTAACTGATGGGTTGTGAGAAGTGAAGAAAGATTTAGAACCCCAATTTCATAGGTCATATGGTCCAAATCTCATTCTGTTGTTTTTTTTTTAAAGATAAAGAATTAGACTCATAAAGATTAGGTCACTTACCTAAGGTCACACAGGTAGCAAGAAGTAATGTAGGGCTTTGACTTCAGGTCCATTGGTTTCATTGGATCCATCATAAATTTAGAGTTAAAAGGGATCTTAGAAGCCATTGAGTCCAACTCCTTCATTTTACAGATGAGGAAACTGAGGCACAAAGTAGTTAAATGATTTGTCCTGGTGTACGCAGTTAATAAGTGTATAAGGAAGGATTTGAACCCAGGACTTGACTTTAGGTTCAGTGCTCTGTCCTTTACTCCACTGTAGCCTATTAAGTGCCCTTTCCATTGTACCATGCTGCCTCTTTTGTATTGATAACCTTGAGGTTACAAACATCTGAGACCTGAAGTTTTTTTGGGAAAAGAATAAGCTGGGGCATCTATATTGAGATGTCCTGAAGGCAAGTACAGATTTGAGTCAGGAGCTCGCTCATAAAATGCATCAGAAGAAAGGTGATCTGCAAAAGTGGCAGTAATTGAAACTAGTAGTTAAGTAAGATTCCATTTAGGAATACCCACATTCAGAGTAGGGGAAAAAAATTAGGAGCCAGAAAGAGCAGTGGAAAAGATAGGAGAAGAAAAAGATTGTGGTGTCCAAAGTTTAGGGAGAAAAGTATATTCCTAAGAGTTTAAGGGTTGTATCTAAAGGTTTAAGGAGTATATCCAAAAGAAGTGGATAGAGCTCTGGTCCTGGAGTTAGGATGACCTGAGTTCAAATCTGACCTCAGACTCATTAGCTCTGTGACCCTGGGCAAGACACTTAACCCTATTTCCCTCAGTTTTCTCATGTGTGAAATGACTGGAGAAGGACAAGGCAAACCACTCCATTATCTACCAAGAAAACTCCAAATTGTGTCATGAAGAGTGGAACAACAGATCTCAGCAAGAGAGAGGTGATAATCCTGCTGCATTCTGCCAGGATCTGAATATATCTGGAGTACTGTATAGAGGTTTGGCTGTCCCATTGACTGGGATGGAGAAAGGTCTATAGGCTGTGCCACTCAACTGAAGGAATAGCGGCTTTTGAGCTTGAAGAAGACATGGTAATATGACTAATATGTTTTGCATGACTGCACAAGTATAACCTATATCAAATTGCTTGCCTTCTCCATGAGTATGGGGGAAGGGAGGAAAGGAGGGAAATGGGAATTCCAAAATTTTTTAAATGAATGTTAAAAACGTTTTGGGGGCAGCTAGATGGCACAGTGGATAGAGCACCGGCCCTGGAGCCAGGAGTACCTGAGTTCAAATCCGGCCTCATACATTTAATACTTAACTAGCTGTGTGACCCTGGGCAAGTCACTTAACCCCAATTGCCTCACTAAAAACAAAACAAAACAAAACAAAAAACGTTTTACATATAATTGGGGGGAAAATAAAATAAATTTCAAAAGAAAAAAAGAGACATGATAGCTATCTTCAAGTAGTATAAACAGCTATTATTAGGTATTTTAGTGTATCTCATATAGAAGATATGTGATAGTTGCTCTGCCTAGCCCATCGTATAACTAAGATCAATAAGTAGAAGTTAGAGAGATAAGTTTAGGCTTGATGCTAAGAGGGGCAGCTACCTGGAGCAGTGGATAAAGCACCAGCCCTGGATTCAGGAGGACTTGAGTTCAAAATCGGCCTTGGACACTTAACGCTTAATAGCTGTGTGACCTTGGGCAAGTCTCTTAATCCTCATTGTCGTCCCCTTCCCCCCCAAGTTTCTAGGTTTGATGCTAGGAAAAACTCCATAATTATTAATAATCATAGTATTTATATAGTGCTTTAGGGTTTGCAAAGTACTTTACATATATTTTATTTGATCTTCACAGCAACTGTATAGGATAAGTGCTATTATGAGCCCCAAACTGAGGCTGAAAAAAGTTGTGACTTTCTCACACAGTCAAGAACAAGGTGTGAATCACACAGGGTCACACAGCTAGTAAGTATCTGAGTTGACCTCAAGTCTTTCTGACCAACTGCAAGTTGAGCACTTTACTCTCTCTACCTGTTTGTCATAATTATCTGCCCTAGGGTGGAATGGGTTTCCAGAAAAGGTAATAGCTTCTCCTCACTAGGAGTGTTCAGAGAACGAAGTACTAAAAACAGAGTGGGTGTGTGGGTGTGTTCTTAGGTAGTTTGGGGTTACTGATAAGAGGATGGAAGAAAACATTTGGAAGAGCTTTTCTGGGAATGAGATAAAAATCCAATAAGATTACTGTAGAAGTATTCTTTGAGCACTTTGCAGAGCCTAGTATGATTTCTGTATTAGGGTATAGTGTGAGCCATTAAAGTGGCAAGTCCATGGCCCAAGGCCATGTATGCAGTCTGGTAAATCCAGAATGGGAAAGACAAACTAGAAGGTGTGTGTGTGTGTGTATGTGGAGGGGGGGGGGGGTGATTCAAAGGACCAAAGGTGATGATAAGATTGGAGAGCCCTTTACAACTCAGAGATTCTGTGAGCCTGTGATTTTATGAACAGCTTTAGTATGTTAGTAGTAGAATTTCAAAGTTCAGAATCTTGGAGGGGTAACACTTACTGCCAAGATAGTGAAATCCAAGGTGTGGCTGTGTTGGTGTGTGGCAGAAATGGGGTGGGGGGGAAAGCCATTGAAATTGAGAAGGTTGAGAAACTGAGAGAAAAGCTTGCTAGAATGGTCATCAACATTAATATTGAAGTTCCTAAAGATGATGCAGTGAATAGGAGAGCTAGGAACACTGAGACAAGCTCCTTGCCCAGGATCACACAGCTAGTAAGTAGGGTCTGAGGCTGGATTTGAATTCATGAAGATGTCTTCCTGATTCCAAGCCCAATGCTCTATCTATTTTACCACCAAACTGAGGGCAGATTTGAACCAGACTCCAGGCCTGACTCCATTGTACCACCTAGCTGTTTCAGTAAAAGCTAATTGACTGATGTTGAATTGCTTTTGGTTTTTGACTGGATTTTTTTTTTTTTTTGGTTCGGCTGTGGTGTAGTTGCCACACAGTTCATAACAAGGTAGTAGCATGACTCAATTTGATTGAGGATTTATTTTAGGAAATGCCTTGATGGTAGAATCTTTGAGTTAATAGTTAATCATCACTGTATGCCTTAATGTTAATACATTTATATATCTGTAAATGAATGTCTTATAGAGTGTTTTGACCTTTGGGCTTTACAATTCTGTTATGGTACAGGCATAAGACTGTTTATCTAGCCTGTACCTAGAACAACCAAGTTAGCAGTTTTTCCCAAAATCTTTCCCAAGGTACTACATTAAAATGTATTGTCATCTTTCTGGGCTTACATGGAAATCAGCTGTTTCGGTTTTAAAATGTAAGCCACATTCCTTACCTAAGAAATTATTTATGGTGGTAGTACAAGATTCTTTATATAATGATATCACTGAGCAAAAATGCTTTATATGTGAAGAAAAAATAGGATTTGAAGTCCATAGACCTGAGGATGAGCCTTAAATATGCTAAGCTCTGTGACTTGTGGGCAGGTTACTTGACTTGATCCTAGTTGCAGAACTGGGTATATGGTAAAAGTTATACTTTATGGCATACAGGACTGTATTGAGGATCAAATTAGAAAATATGTATAAAGTGTTTCCAACTCTTTAATTGTTAACCAAATACAAGCTATCTCCAGTTCAGTAAGTTTTTGCATCTCTACTCTCTTGAAGTTTATAATTAAATTAGGTAGTTAAGATATATGAATTCACTTAAAACAAACTAGATTATTGCATTTCAGGGCTAGAATTGGGACTCTTAATCAGTTATGTGTCCTTGGACCTCTGGGGAAATGGACTATTGAGAATAACATCTTTAAGTACAGTCTAGGTAGGATTACAAAGGAAACCAATTATATTAAAATAAAGAAGAGGTGTTTCTCCCCCCCCCCAAGTTCTTAGATTACCCCCCCCCCCAATTCTGAATTCTGAAGTCTATCTGGGCTTTGATGCTTACTAGCTTCTGTGATATTGGGCACTTAACCTCTGCCTGCCTCAGTCTCCCCAAGTGTAAAATGGGAATAATAATATCACTTGATGATGATGGCTTGAGGATTAAATGAGATCATATTAGCATGGTGCCTCACACAGAGAAGACATTTAATAAATGTTTGTTTTCTTCCTCATTTTATAGATGAGGAAACTGAGTCCCTCACACTGATAATAAGCAGCTAGATTTGAACCCTGGTTTTTCTGACTTCAAAGACAGTGTTCTTTGTACCACAGAGAGGTATAAAAATGTTCTAAGAGTTCAGAGTATTATTTCTGACTGGGGAAATCTGGAAAAGTGATACGGAGAAAGTGATACTTAAACTGGCCCTTCATGTTCTTATGAGGATCAAATGAAGTAATATTTGCTTAGAACAGTGTCTGGCACATAGCAGATGTTATGTAAATGTTAGCTGCTATCATTCTATATGAATAGGATTTTAAAAGGAAGAAATGAGTTTGTGGTAGAGGTGTGGCATGAAAAAAGATGTATATTTCTGAAAGTGCATAGGGAAAGAATGTTACTAGATTCGGAGGCAGGGTCCAATCTGGGTTTCAGCCCTTAATAACCATGTGAGCATGATCAAATCACACTTATCCTTTTCAAACTTATCTCTCCCCTGTAAAATGGGAGTGATAATACCTATAGTATCTAGTTCACCAGGATTTTGGGAGAATCAAGAATCATATGCCATTATATACGCAAAGCATTTTGCAAAATTTAAACTCCTGTGTGTCAGCTTTAAAAAATCATCCGGTCCAGTTCCCTAATCCCTCTTCCAACATCTGATTGCTGCATCTTTGCTGCCTGCTAAACATTGTGCATAGGCATCTCATATTCAAAACAACTCACTATCTTTGCTCATAAAATTACCTTCTCCCCCAAATTTTCTGATTTACTTTGAGGGAAAAATCTTTTTTTTTTAATTAAAAGTATATTATTTTCCAGTTACATGTAGAGATAGTTTTCAACATTTGTTTTTATAAGATTTCTAGTTTCAAATTTTCCTTCCTCACTCCCTTCCCTCTCCCCTCCCCAAGACAGCAGGTAATCTGATATAGGTTATATATGTACAGTCACATTAAACATATTTCTGCATTAGTCATGCTGTGAAAGAAAAATCAGAGCAAAAAGGAAAAACTTCAAAAAACAAAAACAAAAAAACCCAGAAATATTATGTTTCAATCTGCATCTAGATTCCACAGTTCTTTTTTTTTTTCTGGATTCGGGGAGCATTTTCCATCATGAGTCCTTTGGAACTATCTTGGACCATTGTATTGCTGAGAAGAGTCAAGTCTATCACAGTTGATCAACACACAATGTTGTTGATACTATGTACAGTGTTCTCCTGATTCTGCTCATCTCACTCAGCATCAGTTCATGTAAGTCCTTCCAGGTTTCTCTGAAATCCTCCTGCTCATCATTTCTTACAGCATAATAGTATTCCATTACATTCATATACCACAACTTGTTCAGCCATTCCCTAGTTGATGGGCATGCCTTTGATTTCCAATTTTTACCCACCACAAAGAGAGCTGCTATAAATATTTTTGTACATGTGGGTCCTTTTCCCTTTTTTATGATCTTTTTGGGGGAAAAGACCTAATAGTGGTATTGTTGGGTTAAAGGGTATGCACAGCTTTATAGCCCTTTGGGCATCGTTCTAAACTGCTCTCCAGAATGGGTGGATTGGTTCACAGCTCCACCAGCAAAGCATTAGTGTTCCAATTTGGGAAAAATCTTTCTTATCATGAGGTTATGAGGTTTAGAGGAAAGAGCAATGTACCAGGAGTCAGAAGGCCTGGCTTCAAATTCTGACTTTACAATCTTATTAGCTGTGTGACCTTGGGTAAATCACATCACTCCTTTTAGCCTCCAGTTTCTTCATCTGTAAAATGGGAATAGTAATGTTAGTTTACTCAGAGATTTTTTGCGAGGAAAATGCTTTATAAATGTTAGCTACTATTATTGTCATCTGAAGCCCAGAGTAGTTCCTAGTGATTTGTTCAAGATCATATAATTATCAGCATAAGAGTCTCAGAGAAGGTAAGTGATTTGACCACTGTCATATAACTAGTCAGGGCAGATAAGTGGTACAATGAATAGAATGCTGGGCTTAAAATCAGAAGATTTACCTTCTCAAATTCAAATCTGGCCTCAGACACTTGCTACCTGTGTGATCCCGGGCAAATAATTTCACCCTGTTTGCTTCAGTTTCCTTATCTGTAAAATGAGCTGAAGAAGGAAATCTCTGGTATCTCTGCCAAGAGTTGGGTCATGGAGAGTAGGAAAAGACTGAAGAACAACTGGACAACAACAACATATATAGCTAGTTAGTATCAGATATGGGAAATCCTGAGTTGTCTGATATGGCTAGATTATAGGGGAGTATGTGAAATATGTCTGGAAAGGGGGTAGTAGTTTGAGAGTGAAGGAATTTGAATACCATGCCAAGTTTGATTAGACAGACAGAGCAGTTTCATGTACCATTTTTAAACAGGAGAACAAAGTGATCAGAACTTGAAAATTATTCTGGCACCAATGAGAAAGAATGGGGAGGGGGCAGCTAGGTGGCTCAGTGGATACAGCACCGGCCCTGAATTCAGGAGTACCTGAGTTCAAATCTGGCTTCAGAGACTTGACAGTTACTAGCTGTGTGACCCTGGGCAAGTTACTTAACCCCAGTTGCCTCACCAAAAAAAAAAAAAGAGAGAGAGAGAGAGAGAGAGAGAGAGAGAGAGAGAGAGAGAGAGAGAGAGAAGAATGGGGAGAAACTTGATATAGTGAAATAGATTTGTTTCTTTTTTCACACCCAAGGTACTACCTACTTTCCAGACTTGATCGTACACTATTCCTTCATAGTCATAGCAATAACAAGGGCCAGAACTAGTATGCTATGAGTATAAATGAAAAGGAAGAGATGAAAGGGGAGATAGAAAGGGCAGGACCATGTAACAGGATATGACAGAGGGAGGAAAGGTAAGAAGCAAAGTTTTTGAGGCCTGTGTGAGTGGCAGTGCCACCAAGAGAAACAAGGAAGTCTGGAGGAGGAAAAGGTTTTGTGGTAAAGATGAATAATTCAGTTTTGGGACGAGTTGAATGTGAGATGTTTGTGGGACACCCAGGTGGAGGTTTGTCATAGGCAGATAGAAATGCTGGTTTGAAGTTCAGAAATAGAGCTGGGGCAAGGGACTCAAATGGGTGGAGGTGATAAATTGGAGTTACAGAATTGGGTAAAGGAGAGAGAGTAGAGAGAGACTGAGAGAGACAGTTGAGAAGAGAGCCTTAAAGAATGCCAGTCATGTGCAAGGACAAGTCAGAGTCAGTGAGGAAGACACTGAACCTCATGATCAGAGGGGAAGGTCAGCTTGACTGAAATACCGTCCAGAAGTCTAGGAAGAAGAAGACTGACAAAAGGAAGTTCTCCATGGATGCCTTTGAAAGAGGATTTTTGAGGACTAAAGCCAGATTTCGAGGGAAAGAAGAATGAGTGGGGTGGTGGAGATGCTCAAAGTAGCAAGAATAGACTGCTTTTTCTACAGGATATGTAATGAGTAGGAGTCAAGGGATGGGACCTCAAGTTTTCTAGGTCAACCCTTTCCTTATACAGAAGAGGAAAATGAGGCCCAGAATGATTTTCCAAGTTCATCAGAGGCAGGATTCAAACCCAAGTCTTCTTTCTGTATAATGAGCATACTTTCCACTTGCTGTACTTAGCAGAAACAAGGAATAGTATTTGGATTGGGGGAGACTTGAGCTTGTGTAGGGGGGCAGTTGGAGCAGAGCTGGCATATTATCATAATTGGCCCATTTAACAGTTCAGGACTTTCCTGAACCAATACCATTTATTAATCCCTTGTGGGGTTGGGAAGGATGTGGTGATGGCTAGGATAGCTGAAGGAAGGATCACTGAAGTACCTTTAAAAAAAAATGCACAGGAGAGAATAGAAGCAAGGCCAAAGAGAATAACAAGCAGGATAGCTATGAAAGTTTTTGTTGGTGGTGTTAAATTGCTCCAGTCCTGTCTGACTCTTTGTGACCTCATTTGGTTTTGGGGTTTTTTGTTTGTTTGTTTGTTTTGTTTTTGGCAAAGATACTGGAGTTTGTCATTTACTTCTCCAGCTCATTTTATAGATGAGGAATTGAGGCAAACAGGGTTAAATGACTTACACAGTAAAAAATGAGTCTGAGGCCAGATTTGAACTCAGGAAGAGGAATCTTTCTGACTCCAAGCTGGGTACTCTATCCACCGTGCCTCCTAAGCTGCTCCTTCAGAGTTACATGTTCAATGTATACGCACCACTGGTAAGCCTGTGTCCAAAAGAGGTCAAAGATTGGAAAAGATCCTATATGTACAAAAACATGAATGACGGCTCTTTTTGTAGTGGCAAAACAAATTGCGAATGAAAGGGATGCCTGTCAATAGAGGGATAACTGAATAAATTGTGGTATGAGAATGGGATGAAATACTTACATGCTGTAAGAAATGAGGAAATAAAGAATCTTAGAAACATGGAAAGACTTATAGAAACTGATGCAGAAGGATGCAGGCAGAACCAAAACAAGTTAAACTTCAATATCAGTAATGTAGAAAAGAAAGAACACTTTTATAACCTGAAGAATGAATAATCAGAACCAGGAGAGCAATTTACATTATGACAAAAAGACTATAAAGACAAACTTTGAAAGCAGTGATAAGTGTGATTAATACAAGCACCATCATGATTACAGAGGTCCACTGATGAGACATACTACCCACCGGACGGAGGCATGAATGATTCAGGGCACAGAATGTGAGACAAATATTTTTGTTTATAGCTGTTGAGGGAATGTTTTACTTGACTTGGCACATTTGTTGCAAGGACTTTGTTTTTCTTTTCACTCTTTTTTTGTTTTTTAATGAGATGGGACGTGGGAGAGAGAGAAAATAGATTTCTGTTAATTAAAAAAACAATTAAATAGATGGAAGGGTATGGCAAATGTGGAATGTTGCACTCACTTTTGAATGAGGTCACTGTTTTAGTTAATTGTCTTACTTTATCACAAGAGATCTCTCATGGTAAAAATGACACATTAATATAACTATATAGAGAGATCCATAGTTCAGTATAATCTTATGCGTATGAAAATGTGCCCTAACTAAACCAACCACATTTCTATATTGCATGGTCCCCTGTTCCACCCATATTCATTTTCTATTACAGTATTTTTTTCACTTGTCATTATATTTTGTGTTATTATGTTATCTAATTTTTCTGTTGACTCCTTAACTGAAATTCTTATTTCTAATATTTCTGGCACCAAAGCACTGTATAATAATTCTCTGTACACAACCGGTGTTCAATAAATGTTTGCAAAGTGGGTAATGAAAAATACTTAACAATTTCTTTTTTTTTTAGCATTGCATTTTGCTTTATTACACTTTACAGTGTCACTTCTAGTACAGAGTGTTCACTTCTAGTTAAAAATCATTTTAAAAATGACTGGGTAAAGCAATGCTTCCTTTTGTCACTCTCCAAATTTATAGGATCATAGCTTTATGCATAGAAAGGACCTTAAGGAGTATCAAGTTCACCTCCTATATTTTACATATGAAGAAACCAAGACACAAACAAGTTGTGACTGGCCCAGGATCACATAATCATTCCTTTCAGGCTTCACAGGAAAGTTAGATATATTCAAAGACCAAATGCCTTCCTTGGTCCTTCCCCTCTCAGTAAAATCCATAGGATCACAAATTCAGGCCTCACAGGAATCTTACAGGTCATCAAGTTCAATCCAATCATTTTACAAATGGGGAAACTGTAATGCAAGGAAGTTAAGTGGCATGCCTCTGGGTCACACAGCTAGCTAGGTTAACAATTTCTTTTGTTTTCATCATGCTATTAACCTTTATGAGTCTCATAAGACAGAGGTTCTTAACCTTTTTTGTGTCACGGTGAAGCTTCTGGACTCCTCAGAATAATGTTTTTGAATTTAGAAAATGCAAACATGATTACAAAGGAGACCAAAGGTTAAAGAAAATAAACGTGCAATTCTTCCCCTCCATTCAAGATCATAGACCCTGTGAAATTGTGGATCTGTGGTTAAGAAACCTTGCTGTAGGTAAGGAGTTCTCTTAGGGAGGACTACTGAGCAAGCAGCTTCATCAGAATGGCTACCAAGTTATTAACCTGTGGTCATTCTGATAACGACACTCACAACCCACTACTGAGTGGGGAGCTATAGCTGTACAGACTTTCAAGTCTACGTGACCACAGACACGAAAGACACTCTGAGGGTAAATGGACACCACTCGTGCTTGCCTGTATGTCTTTCTCAGAGGTTTGACATGCCATCAGAACACACTGACACTCAGAGAAAGGACAGACCCCCTGAGGACACCACATCACCCAAACCTGATAGTCTCTGAAAGCTAAGAATCCCAGTTGTTTCTTCCATTTGCTTTGCCGTTGAATACTCTGTGTAGAATGGGAACCAGCTTAAGAAAACACCAGAAGTACTGTTCTTTCTCCTTCAATTTCCTGGCTTAAACTCAGCTCTCAGAGGCTGAGAAATCAGTAAAATCACCCTGCACAGTTGTTCCATTTGTTCCCTTTCTGTCTCCTTAGTGTCTCAACACTGCCCTCCCCATTGTTTGTTGTAGAATAAAAATGATAATAGCTAGCATTTAATTGAAGCATTTTAAGGTTTGCATAACACTTTGAAAACATTTCAAATATTTTCTCTTTATATCTTTGCTACAACCCCCAGAGGTAGTAGGTGTTATTATTGTTACAGTTTACAGATGAAGGAACTGAGGCAGACAAGTTATGTGACTTGGTCAGTATCACACAGTTATAGTGTCTGTAGTTGAATTTGAACTCGGGTCTTCCTGACTCAAGTCCAGTGTTCTGTGTGCCCTGTACCACATAGCTGCCAAACTTAATATGGCACAAACATATAGTTTTCCAATTCCTTTTGTTTTATTAGCTTGTGGACTGCATCATCAAGGCAAGAGTGGAATTTTTTTTGGGGGGGTGGCAGGGCAATGAGGGTTAAGTGACTTGCCCAGGGTCACACAGCTAGTAAGTATCAAGTGTCTGAGGCCAGATTTGAACTCAGGTCCTCCTGAATTCAGGGCTGGTGCTTTATCCACTGCACCACCTAGCTGCCCCCTAAAGTGGATATTTTTTTAAGGCCATGTAAAACTTTGAAATTATATTGAGTACTATTTTGTGGAATGGGTCTAACAAACTGTTCCAGAGTTTTTCCATTTATAGCACACTGTAATGTTGCTGTTTTCTCTTAAAGAATAGATTGCACCAATGCTAGGTTTATATCCCAGAGACATCCCCAACAAGAGAAAATGACCTACTTGTACAAAATTATTTCTAACAGCTCTTTTTGTGGTGGCTAAGAATTGGGAATCAAAGGAATGCCCATCAATTGGGGAATGGCTAAACAAGCTGTGGTGTATAATGGTGATGGATAGGAGGGAAAAGGGATAAAGAGATAAGGATACTGAGGATCTGAGAGACAAAGTGACTTCCCTACCTACATCCCACAAAGGTAGGTTGAGTAAAGGGATTCAAACCCAGTGCCTCTGATTTCAAGGCCAACTCTGATTCTCTTCAATGAACTATATATCACTGAAGTGATAACCATCACATATTTTGGCCAGATAAAAAATATAAAACTTAATTATGACTACTTACATTTTTTTTCCTGCTAGAATTAGAACTCTTGTTTGTGTAATAGTCTGGCATCTCTTAAATTTGACATAATTTAGTACCTCAATATGCTTTTTTTTTTTTTTTTGGCAGGGAAATGAGAGTTAAGTGACTTGCCCAGGGTCACACAGCTAGTAAGTGTCATGTATTTGAGGTCGGATTTGAACTTAGGTCTTCCTGAATCCAGGGCCGGTTCTGTATCCACTGTGTCACCTAGCTGCCCGTCTCAATATGCTTTTTAAAAAAAACCTGGTTCTGGATTAAGTGGAAGGTTAAGTTTGGGGAAATACAGTTGTAGAAGGATAGAATTAAAGAGTCAGAAAATCTCAAATGTGGAAGGGGCCAGGATGTGAAAGACCTTGAATGTTCCATTGAAGAAATCAGAATTTTTATTTTCTGGGTAAGGAGGAGCCATTAAAGGTTTATGTGCTGAAGACACAAGTGATATTATTTTTCCATATAAATATTTTATTATTTTCCAGTTACATTTAGAGACAGTTTTCAACATTTGTTTTTATAAGATTTCTAGTTTCAAATTTTTCTTCCTCACTCTCCTCCCTTTCCCCTCCCCAAGACAGCAAGTAATCTGATATAGGTTATATATGTACAGTCACATTAAACATATTTCTGCATTAGTCATGCTGTGAAAGAAAAATCAGAGCAAAAAGGAAAAACTTCAAAAAACAAAAACAAAACAAATAGAAATAGTATGTTTCAATCTGCATCTAGATTCCACAGTCCTTTTTTTTTCTGGATTTGGGGAGCATTTTCCATCATAAGTCCTTTGGAACTATCTTGGACCATTGTATTGCTGAGAAGAGTCAAGTCTATCACAGTTGATCAACACACAATGTTGTTGATACTATGTACAGTGTTCTCTTGGTTCTGCTCATCTCACTCAGCGTCAGTTCATGTAAGTCCTTCCAGGTTTCTCTGAAATCCTCCTGCTCATCATTTCTTACAGCACAATAGTATTCCATTACATTCATATACCACAACTTGTTCAGCCATTCCCTAGTTGATGGGCATGCCTTTGATTTCCAATTTTTACCTACCACAAAGAGAGCTGCTATAAATATTTTTGTACATGTGGGTCCTTTTCCTTTTTTATGATCTCTTTGGGGGAAAAGACCTAATAGTGGTATTGTTGGGTTAAAGGGAATGCACAGCTTTGTAGCCCTTTGGGCATAGTTCCAAACTGCTCTCCAGAATGGTTGAATCAGTTCATAGCTCCACCAACAATGCATTAGTGTTCCAATTTTTCCACAAGTGATATTTTTAATGAGATTAGTCTGGTGTTGGTAAGATGAATTGCCTTTGGGGAAAGGGGAGAACTAGAGGTGAAGAGAACAGTTGGGAAGCCCTTTAACTAATCTAGTTTAGGAGTAGTTGAATTAGAATGATTATCAGTGGAGATTAAAAAGAAAAGACATAAAAAGAAACATTTCTAAGGTGCATTTGACAGGGTTAGTAACTAATTAGATATAGGTTAGTAACTAATTGGGTGTAGTTAGTAACTAATGGGATAAAGATATTGAATAAAACAGAAGGAAGAGTACTAGAAAACTCCCAATTAGGACTTGGGGCACTGGCTGCTATTTTTTAATCTAAATGATGCAAATGAGTCTATACTTGAATGTTGATTCTTCTTAGTAACAGGTAAGTACATTATATAAAAGGAAATGGCAAATCATTCCAATATATCTTTGCCAAGAAAACCCCCACTGAGGTCATGAAGAGTCAGACATGACTGAAAAAAACGACTGAACAACATTATGTACTGGGAACAATGAATCACTGGCCTGGGAGGCAAACAGTGCCCTGGCCCAGGAGTCTCCTACAGGGATGGCCCACTGAGATTTCTCCACCAAAGTCCTTGCCCCTATTTGGCAATATTTTGGCAATAGACCTTCCAAATCCCACTTTAGGCTTGATTTTTAATTCTTTTCTCTGACTTTCTGCTTACCTCCTTTGCTGCCTTGAAAATTAAGGTTATTTAATCTGATGATAAACTCTTAATATTGTGTTAATGAGAAGATTATTGTTTTAGTTATTCTAGATTATTCATGTATTATATGATGATGAGGCCTTCTAGAAATACTAAATTTTATTTGGACCATCACTATATTTTATTACTGTAACGACTGGAATGACGCCACCTGCTGGAAACTTACTGTAGAAAAGCTCTGCCATGAGGTGAAGGTCTCTGAGGGCCAGACCATGCCTCTTTTCTTTGGCGTCAGGAAGTGACCTTTGCTTGTGGGAGGAAGGAGGGGGGAGCCTGGCACTCTGACTCACTCTCTTTCCTGTGGACTCTGGTGGAGAGCAGAGCTAGAAATGCGCTCTCCCTTTAATAGATAGATGAATGTAGGCCTTTCTCTCTTTACCAAATTCTTATTCTCCTTAATAAATGCTTAAAAGCCTAACTCTTGATAAAGCTTATAATTTATTGGTGACCACTCATTAGATATTTTAGACAGACTAGCTAGAATTTTAACATAAACATTATGTTTTTAGTAAGATAATAAAAATATATAAATCAGCAAGAAGGCTGGTATAAGATCTTTCTAGCACAGGGTAGCTATCTGTTCTCCTTGATGTAATGTAATGTAGCTCTTCAAAAAAATTATGTTGTAATAGTATAAGAATATTAACACACTATATCTCTTCTTCCTTAAAAGTTGCCACCCCCTCACCCACATTTGCTTTCTTATATGGGATGGCTCTTTGAGAGGGGAAAGGGGGAAGGATGCAGGGGGAAATTTAAGTGAAGTAAAAACAAAAGGTTTTAAAAAATTATTTAGAAAAAGGTTGCCATCCCCCAATCCGAGGTTTTCAGCATCTATTGAAAGTCATATTAACAATGCCCTTTCTCTCTCTATCTCCATCTCTCGTTTGTAGTAAATCATTGGTGAATTTGGTTTTGGACATGATAAGTTTTAGATGATGTGGGGGCATTGAGATAAAGGTATCCAGTAGTCATTTATAGAGAAACCTGGAGATTAGGTTAGAGGCCAAGGGCAAATATAAGACATGATAGTGAATCAATGGAAAATAGTATTGTAAATGATCAAGGTCTAAGTTAGACATTCTAAGAAAAAGAAGAATGAAGGGAAGAGTCTCCATCCTTATTTTTGTTTTTTGTTTAGTTGTTTTTTAGCTGTGTCTGACTTTTCGTGACCCCATTTGGGGCTTTCTTGGCAGAGATACTGAACTGGTTTGCTATTTCCTTCTTCAGCTTATTTTACAGATGAGGAAACTGAGGCAAACAAGGTTAAGTGACTTGCCCAGGGTTACACACATAGTAGGTGTCTGAGGCCAGATTTGAATACAGCAAGATGAATTTTCCTGACTGGAGTCAGGAGGACCTGAGTTCAAATATGACCTCAGATACTTGATACTACTAGTTATGTAACCCTGAGCAAAACACTTAACCCAATTGCTTCAAGCATTATGGGCTATCTGCAGTCATTCTGATGTATATCTTGCCACTGGATCCAGGTGGCTCTGGAGGAGAGAGTGAGGTTGGTGACCTTGCAGAACTCTTCCTCACTTAAATCCAATTCCCTGCACATCATGACATCATCTCTCAATGCCATGATCCTCTTTGAGAATGAAGGAAAAATAATAACAATGGCTGGCCGTTCTTAATAAATGTCATTTATCCTTGATAAAGGCTCAAATGCAAATAAATGTCTAAGGCTTCTATTGGAGACAAAAGTTCCCCTTATATTCTGGAGTAATTTGATAAGTCAGGATTTAATATTACTAATGAATAGAACATGGTCTAATTTAAAAAAAAATTTTTATTCTATTGTATTCCACTTCTATTCTCATTACCATTTTTCCCCCAAAGTGATTGGAATAATGACATAAAACATTTAATCACTTCCCAATAGAAGTCTTAAGGTTGTTCCTTGTCCTTCTCTGGTGTCTCTATCCAGGATATTATTATTTGATCAAAATTCCTATTGTAATTCAGTCAGTTGAGAGATCTGCAACATTGCCTAGAACCTAGACTATTGTCAGTTATAAGGGTAGTGACTAATAAGGGTATAAGGCTAGTGAGATACCTTGGTAGCTACCAACATTTGCCTTTTTATGATGGTAAGACACTTTGTTATCTTTGGATATTTTATTAGTGATCGCAGCTTTGAAGAAACACTGAGTCATAGAATTTAAAAAAAAATAAAAGTATTTTATTATTTTCCAGTTACATATAGAGATAATTTTCAACATTTGTTTATATAAGATTTCCAATTTCAAATTTTTCTCCCTCCCTCCCCTCTGTCCCCCCCCCCACCAGACAGCAGGTAATCTGTTATAGGTTATATATATACAATAACATCAAACAAATTTCTGCATTAGTCATACGAGAAGAATCAGAGGAAAAGGGAAGAACCTCAAAAAAGAAAAACAACAACACCAAAACCAAAAGAAATAGTATGTTCCAATCAGCATCTGTAAGGGGCTAAAATTCTAGCTAGTCTGTCTAAAATATCTAATGAATGGTCGCCAATAAATTATAAGCTTTAGCAAGAGTTTAGACTTTTAAGCATTTATTAAGGAGAATAAGAATTTGGTGAAGAGAGAGAAAGGCCTAGATTCATCTATCTATCTCAGAGAGCTACAGTTCTCCTGCTCCGCTCTCCATGAGAGTCCTGGTGAAAGAGAGCGCCAGCCTCACCCCCTCTTCCTCCCACCAGCAAACGTCCTGATGCCAAAGAAAAACCACGTGTCTTGCCCTCAGGTGTCTTCTCCTCATAGCAGAGCCCTCCTACAGTAAGTCTCCAGCAGGTGGCATCATTCCAATCGTTACACATCCATATTCTGTAGTTCATTTTTTTTTTTTTTCTGGATTTGGAGAGCCTTTTCCATCATGTGTCCTTTGGAACTTTCTTGTATTGTTGTATTGGTGAGAAGAATCTAGTCTATCACAGTTGATCAACACATAATGTTGATGATACTGTGTACAATGTTCTTCTGGTTCTGCTCATTTCACTCATCATCAGTTCATGCAAGTCCTTCCAGGTTTCTCTGAACTCCTCCTGCTCGTCATTTCTTACAGCACAATAGAATTCCATTACATTCATATACCACAACTTGTTCAGCCATTCCCCAATTGATGGGCAACCCTTCAATTTCCAATTCCTTGCCACCACAAAAAAGAGCTGCTATAAATATTTTTGTACGTGTGGGTCCTTTTCCCTTTTTTATGATCTCTTTAGGAAATGAGTCATAGAATTTTGAAGCTGTGATGGACCTTGAAGACTGTCTAAGCCAATTTCCTTATTTTATTGATGAGGAAACTAAAGGGGAAAGTGAAGTGTTATGGTTCCACAGCTTATTCATGGAAAAAGTGGGACTAGAACCAGAACTTGACTTGACAGTCAAGTAGTCTTTCTACTATGCTATGCCAAATCTAAGGCTGAGATGATCTCCTTTGTTCTGACTGAGAAATATCAACAGGAATGTTGTGCAGACATATCTTAGCCATGGCAACTTAGGGTGCAATACTTAAAGACTAGATTCAGGGGCAGCTAGGTGGTGCAGTGGATAGAGCACTGGCCCTGGAGTCAGGAGTACCTGAGTTCAAATCTGGCCTCAGACACATAACACTTACTAACTGTGTGATCCTGGGCAAGTCACTTAACTCCAATTGCCTCACTTAAAAAAAAAAAGACTAGATTCAAATCCATATCACAGCATCAGGCAAAAAATTAAAAAGGAATGCTGTCTTTTCAAAGGCTTCCTCTCTCTTTGTATCAGTGAAAATTTTTCTTTGCTCTTTACTAGGTGATGGTAGTATGTACTCGTCAGGACGCTTCCTTAATACCTTCTCAGAAATCTGAGACAGACGTGTCCATGATGGGCCATTGTAGTGTAATGAATTCGATGCTGGATTTGGAAGCAGGAGACTTAGGTTCAAATTCTGGCTCCCACTACCCAACTCTTTCACTTCTACTATCATACCGCTCTAATGAAACTGGAGAAAAGCTTGAAACTATGCTAATCCGATCCACTCTGTATTTAAATTACATAATCTCACTTGGGCCCTTACTGCAGGAAGGTATTCCTTTTCTACTTCCCTATTAGACTCATTATCCCACTCACCACAGCACCTTTTCCAAACCTTTTCTTTCCTTTTCAAACCTCCCATGGCTTTCCCTACCCTCTCTCTGCCTCATTTCACTGAAAAAAGTTGAGGCTGTTTTTCCAAAAAGCATCCTTTTATCCCTTGCTCCTCATTTGACATTATGCAGGTCATTTCCACTACCATTTCTTCCTTCACCTGTCTCACAAGAAGAGGTGGTCCTTCTCCTTGCCAATATTAACCTTTCTACATGCTCAAGCAGCCCTATTTCAGTCTGTGTTCTTTAGCAGATTGCCCTCTCTATCATCCCTACTCTCTCATTAATCTTCAGGCTTTCCCTCTTTATTGGGTTGCTTTCCTCCTGCCTACAAACAGTTCTGTTTGGCAAAGCCATGACCAACAATTTTGGATATTTTCAATCTACTTTTTTCAACTAAAAAGTTCACATTGGAATCAACAGAAGTGAGACTAACAGTGAATTTGTGGCAACCGACTGGGGATGCAGGCCAGAAATAATTTATATGTGCAAAAGAGGTCAGGTTTGTGGTATCATCAAGTGGCATAGGACTGAGTTGGTCTGGCCTGCTGTGAAATGGTGACTCCTACATCACTGCTTCATCATAGGCTTGCTGGAGACTTAACTGAAGTTGTAGGAGGAGAGTGCAGAACCTGGCTATGGACAGAGAATTTGCAACTGGGAGTATCAGGAACATATTGAGGCTATTACCTTCAGCTGTGGGCTAGAACTCTGTATCCAAAGTGTGTGCAAGTGAAGCCTACCTGGCCCCAGACCCAACCTTCTTGGCCCTTCTACTCATCTGAGATCGCATATTCTTTATAGGGCCTTCAGTTCCTTTTTTACTGTAGAGCATTGTTGGAATCACTCAGTCTGGGATTGGGGGACTTTGAATCTGAGGTTTCCTTATTCAGGGTAGAATCAAGGCCTAGGAGGCCTTTCTTTGTTTCTTCTTTTTTAAAAGAATATTTTCTTTTTCTTTTACATGTAAAAAAAATTAATATTCATTTTTTAAAAATTTGGGGTTTTAAATTCCTCTTCCCCTTCCTTGAGACAGTAATTTGATACAGATTATACATGTGCAGTCATGCAGAACATATTTCCATATTCATGTGAAAAAAGAAGACAGATCAAAAAAAAAGGGCTGGGGGAAATAAAGTGAAAAATAGTATGCTTCAGTCTTTATTCAGACTATCACTTCTTTCTTTGAATTTGGGTAGCATTTATCATCATGAGTCTTTTGGAATTGTCTTGGATCATTATTGCTGAGAAGAGCTAAGTCTATCACAGTTGATCATCACACAATGTTGCTGTTATTGTGTACAATGTTCTTGTTCTGCTTGCTTCACTTTGCATCAGTTTGTACAAGTCTTTCCAGGTTTTTCTGAAATTTTCCTGCTTGTCATTTCTTATAGCACAGTAGTACTGCAATCATATACCACTGCTAACAGCCATTCCCCAACTGGTGGGCATCCCCTCAATTTCCAATTTTTTGCCACCACAAAAATAGCTGCTATAAATATTTTTGTACAAATAGGTCTAAGAGGTCTTTGTTATGGACTGTTGCTACCTTGGGGGCTTTGGAGAAGGATTGCTTTTGACAGGGTCCCAGTAGTTATTTTATATTTCTTGAGTAAAATGTAAGCTCTTGAAGACAGAGACTGTATCATTTTATGTTTGTATCCTTAGCACCTAATGTAATACCTAGAATATTAATGCTCATCTATACGTTTCAATTGGTGAGATCTGCCACTGTCTAGGCTACTATTGTTTTTTTTACATATAAGGTATTTTATTTTTTCCGTTACATGTAAAGATAGTTCTCAACTTTTGTTTATACAAGCTTTACAATTTCAGATTTTTCTCCCTCCCTCCCCTCCCTCCCCCCTCCCCTAGACAGCAGGTAATCTGATATAGGTTATATCTATATATATCCATATCCATATAGATATATATACACATAATAACATTAATCCCATTTCTGCATTAATCCTGTTACAAGAAAAAAAAATCAGAGCAGTGATGCAAAACCTCAAAATAGAAAAAAAAAAACAACAGCACCCAAAACAAAAGAAATAGTATGGTTCAATCAGCATCTATACTCCACAGTTCTTTTTTTTTTTCCTTGGATTTGGAGATCCTCTTCTATCATGAGTTCCCTGGAACTCTTCTGCACCATTGCATTGGTGAGAAGAATATGGTCCATCACAGTTGATCAACACATAATGTTGATGATACTGTGTACAATGTTCTTCTGGTTCTGCTCATCTCACTCATCATCAGCCCACGCAAGACCCTCCAGGTTTCTCTGAACTCCTCCTGCTCATCATTTCTTACAGCACAATAGTATTCCATTGTATTCATATACCACAACTTGTCCAGCCATTCCCCAATTGATGGGCACCCCCTCAACTTCCAATTCCTTGCCACCACGTAAAGAGCAGCTATAAATATTTTTGTACATGTGGGTCCCTTTCCCCCTTCCATGATTTCTTTGGGAAAAAGAACTAAAAGTGGAATTGCTGGGTCAAAGGGTATGCACAGCTTTATCGCCCTTTGGGCATAATTCCAAATTGCTCTCCAGAATGGTTGGATCAGTTCACAGCTCCACCAACAATGCATTAGTGTTCCAATTTTCCCACATAGGCTACTATTGTTACAGATGAGCTCCATTAGGATGTGAAGTTTGTAAATTCAAAGTTAAATAATTTTTGTATGAAGCTAAAAGTATCCTTTCCCTATCTCTTACTTGAATTTATTAATTTTGATAAGTATAATGTAATAGACTATTTTCCCTCAACCCTGTTACTTTATTGCATTTTAACATAAATTTGAGTTATAAAGTTACAAATTATACAAAATTATATAGATTGCCTTTTTAAAATATAGGGTATATGACAATTATTTTGTGAAAAAGTAGATAAGCTCTACATGAAGTTTGACAGTCACTGAATTTAAAGTTTATTCTTCCAATCCTTTTGGGAAAATTTCAATTTGCTAAGGCACTGGAAATTGCATTCAAATTATGTTGCTGACTCCATTTGCAAAATAAACACTGAACTAACGTATTGATAAGGCGGGAGACTAACGAATATCATATACTGATCTCCACCAGTAAAACCATAGAAGCCCTAAAAACCTTCACTCATCTGCTAAGGTAGCAATTTGCTTTACTTGCCAGGTGCTGAAAAGTGACAAGTAGACAAGGAGAAAGAAACAAGAACTCTTTCTTTAAGAGAATGTTGGACAGTGATGTCAACTTGGCACCAAATATCAGTCTATAAAGAGGTCATGACTTGCAGTTGGCGTAGACATTACAACCATGTTCTTCAAAAGTTTTACAAACATCTTCCACTTTCCAGTGTGATCAAAGAGCAGGGCAGAAATGAGCGTTGTGTGTTTTGTTGTAATTCTTAAAGTGATTCAGCATTGGCTGCTTGGGCTTCTGTAGATGAAAGATAACAGGAAGGCTAAAGTTAGCCTCTTACAAAGCAGGACGGGAAGGAATTTTATAAGAATGTAGCTCATCAGTTTAAAAAAGAAGGCACCATGGCTATTGATAACTGGGAAGCAAGCAGCAGCATGCAGTTGAAAATATTTTCTTTATCTGTTCCTCAATTGCCTCATTTAGAAAATTAAGACATTAGATTAGATATCTAGTAGATAGCCTTGCTTTTGTCATTCAGTGGTTTTTCAGTCATGTATTTGTGACCCTATTTAGGGTTTTCTTGGCAAAGATTCTGGAATGGTTTGCAATTAATTAAATGATTTGCTTCTTATGAGGCCTACGATTTAGTCCTGAGAGCTTGGTGAGTTCATTCAGGGTTTCTTCTGGGAACATCTGCATTTGGCTCACTGCCATGCAAGTATCAGACTTCCTCCACACATGCCACTTAGAATAAGGTTATCACACACAAAATATTCAGCCTTGTAGATTGTCAAAAAAACATCTTGTGAAGATGACAGAGTAGCAGGAAGAAATATAGCCCAGTTTCCTAACATAATTCCTCCACAAGACTAAGTCCTGACTTAGGAAATACAAGGGGAAAAAAAATCACAGTGAGTCATTTTTCCAGCCCCAGTTGACATAGACAGGCAAACGTAGAGGTCTGCGGACAGTAGGGACTGGATCTGGCCAGTATTATGCAGCTGCAGAGTATTGTAGCATTCAAGAACTGAAAGATGACCAAAGCTGGGATGAAATGAGGTCCCAGGGCCATTCTGGGAGAGTGAGGCCCTTGTGTGATTCTGTCATTTAAATACAGTTCATGCATAAGTCAGGATTTTACCATGATATCATTGGGCTGCTTCTAAGGACAAACAAAAATTTTGATTCATGCGGATTGTACAGGTCCAAGAGAGGGGAGTCCTTTCTGGGGACGCTATCCTTTTTTCCCACTTTTATAAAAAGAGGACTTCAGTGTTGACAGTCAGTCACATTGAGCACAAAGGTTTCTAGAAGAGGTAGGGTGCAAAAGAGCAGTTTTCTTTGCCCTAGAAGCTTTGAATTTTGGCTGTAATTGTTACTGGGAGTTTTCATTTTCAGGTTCTTTCAGGAGGTGACCAGTAGTTCTTGTTTTTCTCTTTATCTGCTTCTAAGAGTTCTGGAGAGTTTTCCTTTATGATTTCTTGAAATATGATATCTAGGCTCTTTTTTTTGGTTGTAGCTTTTGGGGTAGTCCAATGATTCTTAAATTCTCTCTCCTTAATCTGTTTTTCAGGTGTTTTGGTTTTGCTATGAGACAGCTTACATTTTCTTCTTCTCTTCCTCTTTTTCCGCTTCCTCCTCCCTTTTTGACTTAGTATTAATAATAATTCTTGTTATCCCATGAAGTCATTACCTTCTATTTGGTCATTTCTAATTATCAAAGAATATTTTCTTGCCTGGGTAAGGTTTTGCACTTCTTGTTCCAAGTCATTAATTCTCTTTCCAAATCTTTCTTCCATAGTTCCCAATTCTTTTCACATTTTTTTCCTATAGCATTATCATTTGTTTTTTGTTTTGTTTTATTTTGGTTTTGTTTTTTTTTGGTGGGGCAATGAGGGTTAAGGGACTTGACCAGGGTCACACAGCTAGTAAGTGTCAAGTGTCTGAGACCAGATTTGAATTCAGGTCCTCCTGAATCCTGGGCTGGTGCTTTATCCACTGTGCCACCTAGCTGTCCAAGAGTTAGTCTTTTTTTTTCTTTTTGTGAGGCAATTGGGGTTAAGTGACTTGCCCAGGGTCACACAGCTAGTAAGTGTTAAGTGTCTGAAGCTGGATTTGAACTCAGGTCCTCCTGACTCCAGGGCCAGTGCTCTATCCACTGCACCACCTAGCTGACCCCCAAGACTTAGTCTTAATAAAGAGGAGGCATCTTCTTTTGAGGTAGAAGAATGGGATGATGAAGACAGACATTTAGAAGATAGAAATGTCTACATTATGAGTGCAGTGGGTAGAATGCTGGGTCTGAAGTCAAGAGGATCTGAGTTCAAATTCAGCCCCAAACACTTACTAGCTGTGTGACTATAGGCAAATCACTTAACCTCTGTTTGCTTCATTTTCCTTAACCTGTAAAATGGGTATAATAATAGCACCTCCCTCCCAGGGTTGTTGTGAGAATTAAGTGAGATAATATAATATTTGTAAAGCACTTAGTACAGTGCTTGGCACGTAGTAAGTGCTGCATGAATATTAGCTATATTGTTAACTATTATTATTACATCAGGGAATATAGAAGAAAATAAAATTTCCTTTTAGTATAGCCATTATCATAAAGTTGTGCTTGGCAGAGTTAGCAAGGTCAGTGTAAAAAGATTACTGATCAATGGAGAAGATTTTTTGAGGTTGTAGTAGACCATATTGGTTTAGTTCATTGATCCAAAGACAAGAATTAAAGACTCAAAAACTCATAGTGGGGGTGATCAGAGTTTGGGAATTAACACAAAGCATAGAGTATAAGGTTACTACCTAAGTGGTATGAAGGATTAAGTGAACTGAGTCAATGGGAAAGGGCAATGCAACTAAAATTTATGGTGAACATTCAAGTATGCTGGATGGGGAGGGGGGAAGGCTGGTGTAGGAAGTGCAGGTGGAAAGTAAGGAGGCTGTAATCAGAAAGGGGGAGGAACCAAGTTTGAATTCTTGTAGAGTTAGTAGCTATGTGTATAAATGAATTCCAGAGTTTGATTGTGTTCTTTTAAAGCTGAATATATAATTGGATGTATGGGCCTCTCTGGTCTTTAAAGAGGACCTCTAGGGGCAGCTAGGTGGCACAGTGGATAGAGCACTGGCCCTGGAGTCAGGAGGACCTGAATTCTAGTCCAGCATCAAGACACTTACTAGCTGTGTGACTCTGGGCAAGTCACTTAACCCCAATTACCTCCCAAAACAAAACAAAAAAAGAGGATTTCATGCATGTACATACAAAAAGAATGGTAAATGCTGCCTTACTGCTGCAGTATTTGTCTTTTTTTTTTAAACTTTGTTTTGGATTTTTTGTTTGTTTTTGTTTCATACCTGTTTTCATTGGTGGAAGGGAATTTATGGTGAGGAAACTCCTGCCAATATAAATCTGCTTTTTTTTTTTTTTGGCGACTTAGTGTCTTGGAGAGTTGCTTGGGATGCTGGAAATTTTAGTCTCCAAGGATCTCCAAGTATGTGACAGTGGTGATACTTGAACCCTGGTCTTCCTCATCCCAAGGCTAACTCTGTGCTTTTCTGTAATAGTTAAGCTGCATTTTTTTTTTTTTGAGAAATTAGCTTAGTTTCTTCCTTGAAAATTTTGAAAACCAATTATTGTTTGAAACCTGAGTTATCAGCACCTTACAAAAACATGTGTTTTCTTTCTAATAACAGAAGCTGCTCCAGTTGACAACCGGAAAACCTATACTTTGAATGATTATTTGAAGAGCACTTATAGAATAAAGTCTTACCCTTTAAGGTGGATTTCAGGTAAATACTTCTTATCTCTTTAAAAAAAAAGTTCCTTCTTGCTTCCAAAATTACATGTTTATAAATTAAGTTAGGGAGGTGCCCTGGAGGAATGTTTAAACTATCAATCCTGTTCTTCAGGATTTTGCAACTTTATGATGGATTATTTGTCCTAGATAAGAGAGTAGAGGAGAGAGGGTGAAAGAATGGAAAAATCTGCAAGCTAGTAAAAGCTAGTAAGTTAATAAAAATTAAGCTAATCAGCTAATAAAAATGGCTAAGAAGGCAGGATCAAGCTGAACAGAAGCTTTGAATCAGGACTAGACCTATGACTTCATTGAATTGGGAGTGTGGAGCCGAAAATTCTGTGATGTCTAAAAAATCTAGTGTGTGATTGCCTTAAATTAGAAGCTTTAGCACCAGCCTTTGGGCATTAAACATTTATTAAAGTATATTAGGGGTTAGCAAAGAGAAACACGTGGAGAAAGAAAGAAACCTTGCTCCCTGCACCTGAAGCTGCTTCTTCAGCCACCTCCAAAGGAAAAACCAAGAAAAGCCCTTCTCTCAAGCGGGAGCCCTCTGCAGGCCCGCCCAGGCTCGGTCCCTACACACACAGTTCCAAGCTAATTGATTGCATTGACAGAGAAGACCCACAGGTGTTAGACATAACTTCTGGATGCCAATCCAACCTTTGAAACCCTAGAAAGGTCACCTCATGCTTTCTCCTCAGGGCAGAGCTGCCCAAAGTCTTTCTCAGCAGGTTGGTAGCGCTGATTCTCACAGGTGGTATATTGAGTTGGGTGAACATATTTTTGCATGCTCATCCACTTACAGTCTTAAAGCTACCTAGATTACTTAGAGGTGAAGTGCCTTGCCTAGGGCCACCCAGCAGATAAAATCAGAAGCAGGACTAGAACCCAGATCTTCCTGGAGAAAAATGAAAACAGGGGGCCTTACAAACCCAGCTGGACCTGCACATAAATATATTACCCATTCAGTGTTTTACCACTCAGAACATTTTAATTTCTTTTTTTGTCTGTATTTGTATTTTTTCTTTTAATTTTTCTCAATTACATGTAAAGATATTATTTGAGCTCCAATTTTTTCTCCCACCCTCCCTTCCCTCCACCCTCCCAAAGCCAATAAGCAATTTAATTCCTGTTATACATTACAATCAGAATATTTAAATTTCTTAATTCTATAGAACAAAGGCAATGAATAGACAGCTAGCCTTAGAGACAGCAAGACCTGAGTTCAAATCCCACCCTTGACCCATATTGGCTTTGTGACCCTGGGCAAGGCACTTAATCTCTTAAATACTCTAGGCCAGGGCTTCTTAAACTTTTCCCACCTGTGACCCCCTTTTGCATGAGAAATTTTAACACGACCCCAGGTATATAAATATAAAGATATATATCTATTTATAACAGGTATACATAACCTTTTACTGTTGCCAAATTTTTTGGCATGCCTGCATTCAAGTGGGGTCACGACCCACAGTTTAAGAAGTTAGGCTCTAGGCAACTTTCTCTAAGTTGAAGAAAAGGTACCTGCCTACAGTTAATGAAATCCCTAAATCCACAGAAAAAAAAAATTATAGTTAAGAACTACTGCCTTAATCTTAAGTCTTTGTTTGTAATGTTCATTTACCATGTGCTAAATAACTTATAAGTGACATGAAATATTGACCTGATTTACTTTCTCTTTTAGATACTGAATATCTTCAGAAAAGAGAAAACAACATCATGCTGTTTAATATTGAATTGGGAACCAGTCATATTCTCGTGGATAACACCACCATAGTATGCTTAACCATATAATTATTTCATACATTGGAGAAATATTTTCTATAAAATATTACCATTATTACAAGTTCTGGATTTATTATTTTTTTCTTTGTTGACAGGTTAATTTGGGGTACATATTAATTGACTATTTTGTTTCTCCTGACCGGCAATTTGTGCTTTTTGAGTATAATTATGAAGAGGTAATGAATTTTCTTTTAATATTGGGTGAATTTTAGAATTGGGCATTCATTTGACAATATCTTGGAATCTTTAGATAATGAAGGCAGTGAAATAACATTAAGTCACAATAAAGGAGGGAAAGGCCATTTGAACAGTAAAAAGTTATAATTAAATAATATTTTAAAAGAAATCCCATTTTTCTATTTTTAACTGCTAAAATGTAGAATGAACATTAAAAGATTTAATAGATACTGACAAAATAAGGTAAGTTAATAAAATATGTAATTCATAACATAATTTATACATCATTTTCCATATTATCCCATATTTCTCTACAATTGCACTTTATCACCACCAATATTAATTGCCCTTTTTTCCTTTGCTTCAAAAGTCTCAGGATAGCTCTAAGTACAGTGATTTGCACATAACAGATGTTAAAAAACTGTCTTTTCTAAAAGGTAGGGGGAAGATAGTGTGTTATCTTAAACCACTCCACATTCCTGAAGACATTCAGCTCAAACTGCTGTACATTCCTGCCCTACATTAACCTAATTTATTTTCCTCCTTCAAGTATGATTCCAAACAAACCATCATAGGTAGATAGGTAGATGAGTATTTACTCTTTATTTCCTATTTCATACACAGATGTACATGTACATGTACACATACACACTTTGTTTTGTATATATTTCTTTTTGTATTTGTTGTCTCTTGTTAAAATGTAAGCTCTTTGAAAGCAAGGGTTGTGTATTTCTTTTTTTAAATTTTTAAATTTTTAAATTTAAATTTTTAAATTTTTTATTTATTTTTAAAATTTTTTTTAAGTGAGGCAATTGGGGTTAAGTGACTTGCCCAGGGTCACACAGCTAGTAAGAGTCAAGTGTTTGAGGTCGGAATTGAACTCAGTTCCTCCTGAATCCAGAGCCAGTGCTCTATCCACTGCAGTGGATAGAGCAAGTCACTTAACCCTCATTGCCCTGGGCAAGTCACTTAACCCTCATTGCCCTGCCCCCCCCCAAGTTTTTTTGGTATTAGTATCTAGCACATAGTAGGTGCTTATTAAATGTTGGTTGATCGATTGATTTATTAATTTCCAAAGGACACTGCTCAACATCATCTAGTAACCAGCCCACTTTTTGGAAATACTACAACTTAATAATATTTCCTCTTATTTTGTGTTTGGTATGGATGAAAAATTTGCTAGTTATTTTTATTGCTGGTACTGGCTTCTGCCTATCTGTGTTTCATGGGTTGGAGATGGACAATGAGCTGGGCCTCCAGTGAAGCAGGCTGGATTTTTTTTTTGGGTGGAGGGTGCAGGGGTATTTGAAAACCCTTTTATTCACCCCCAACCTTCTCCTGAAAGCAAAGGACCCCCCCCCCTTTTTTTTTTTGGTGAGGGAGTTGGGGTTAAGTGACTTGCTCAGGGTCACACAGCTAGTAAGTGTTAAGTGTCTGAGGTTGGATTTGAACTCAGGTCCTCCTGAATCCAGGGCCAGTGTTCTATCCACTGTGCCACCTAGCTGCTCCTGGCCCTTCTTTTTTAGTACTAATGTTTTACTTGTGTTGCTATATGGCAGTAAGATGTGGAATACCCCTGTCTCTGAAAAATTAAAGTATCACAGAGTGGGTAAGGGAAAGCCAGTGAACAGTTAAATTGTCCTCTGTTTCCCTTTATTCAGCAGGTGTTTAGAAATGAGAGCCAGAGGATAGCTAGGAGGTTCAGTGGATAAAACATCAGCTCTGGATTTAGGAGGATCAGAGTTCAAATTTAGCCTCAGACACTTAGTAGCTATGTGACCCCAGGCAAGTCACTTAACCTGAATTGCCTCCCAAAAAAGAAAAAGGAAAAAAAAAAGTGAAGGCTAGAAATTTGGGAGAATATTTGATGACCTGGAGCTGTTGAGCAATATCTGTATAACCATAGCTGTTTATGTTTAGTTTTGTCTCCTGACAAAACATGTGTTTTCTAGTGTTTATATTATATTGCTAATTTCTTAAAAGTGGGGGCAAGAGGTAAGGTTTTCTTCCATTGCCATTTTCCTCCCCAGAGTGTCTAGGAGATTACATTCTACATATTAGATGTTCAAAAAATGTTGACTAACTTCCAATAAAACAAGAAAAAGAAAGGTCAAGGATCCATTAACTTTCTTTTGGTATAATTTTTCAATTAACTTTAGATCATGTTACAAGGTTTCTTTTACTCCAGAGACTCATTACCTTTTCCAGTGGCTGAGTTTCTAACATATTTGTAGGAGGTAACTATCAAAGGTGATATAAATCCCATGTTGAGCCAGAGCCAGTTTACTCTTGATCCTGATTATTTGCTGGAGAACATGGTTGCTCCTTATTTTTAGTCTTATGGAGTTAAGAAAGCTATGCCCTGAGTGCATTGCAGTATAAAGAGTACTGCTTTGATGTCAGAAGGCCTGGGTTTGAATCCTAGGACTGCCACTTATTAACTGTTTGACTGTAGGCAGTCTTACTGGGTCTTACTTTTCCTTAATCTATAAAATGAAGCAGTTGGATTATATGATTTCTCTAAATATTTGGATCCTTAGATGTCTTCACCAAACCATTATCCATATACTATCAATAGATTGCTCTAAAACCTTCTCAAAATGTAGTTCCATTTGCAATCTGCCCCATGGGCAGCATGTTGTAATGGAATTGAATCAAACAGGATTTGAATTCCAAAAGACATTATCTTGCAACTACCTTCACCACTTAATTACTGTGTAACTTTTGGCAGGCCATTCAATCTGTATAAACTTCAGTTTCCTTATCTGTAAAATCTGTAATTCCTGCCAGTATCTATTGTACTGAGTTGTTTTCTGTTCAAATTAGATAAGTGAAAGTACTTTGTAAATTGTAAAGGAATATATATATGTCTTTGTTCATTCTTTTTTTCTGTCACATTTTACTCTTCTTGCCTCCTTTTGGGATTTTCTTAGCAAAGATACTGGAGTGGTTTGCCATTTCTCTCTTCATCTTATTTTACAGATGAGGAAACTGAGACAAGACAGTGGCCCAAAATCAGACAGCTAGTAAGCTCTGAAGCTCCATTTGAACTCAGGACTAGGAGTCTTCCTGACTCCAAACCCAGCACTCTATGCACTATGGCTCCACCTAGCTGCCTTAAAGAATTATATAAATATATGTAAAGGAGAACATACTTGTAATTTGCTTAACAGTGCTTAGTGCATAGTAAGTGCTTAACAAATGAGTATTCCAAATGCTAACATGGACTTGTGATCTCCATAATGTGGATATTCCCTTTAATGGGGTAGGATAGACCCCAATTATGCCTGCCTATCCTGTATCACTCTTGTCTATACAAGTTCAACACAGGGGCTCTACCAATGATGCTAAGTAACTTACTTAATTTTTCTTTTTATCATGAATATACCAGTGGAATAGGGCAGTGTGACCCGGGCAAGTCACTTAACCTTATTTGCATATAACATGTGTGTGTGTTTCTGTGTCTGTGTATGCTTTGTAGGTTGTTCATATGTAACTTTCTTTCATAATCTAAACCTAGACATTCTTTAGCGTCTTGGTTTTTCCTGTGTGGATGATTAAATAAAGTTCATTTGAGTAGATAAGGAGCCTCATCAAGGAAGCTCTGCAATGCTTGATTAAACTAGTGCAATGTTACCTACAAAAAAAGCACTGTCTGAGAGAGTTCAATATCAGCAGGGAATCCTTCAACTTGAACTCTGTGTTGGCTCTCCTCCATGACAGTTGTGGCCACCTTTGTCAAGCATATGTCTCCCAATTTTGATGTATGTGTGGAAAACACATTTTTGGAGGCATTTTTGTCTGTCAAATTAACTTTATAGACACACAGACACACAGACACACAGACACACATATATATTTTCCACAAACAATAAGCACGGTAGGAGCTTGTCTTCCCTTCATCTTTCGGTCCCTTGTGTGGTGGTAAAGATAACAGTTTATTTTGTAATGTCACTTAGAAAAGCTTGACATTTCCTACTAATATTATATATATCCTTAACAAATGTATAGATTGTGATAAAAAAATTTGTGTAGGTGGGAGAATGGGTATATAGGTCAGTCAGTAACTACTGATCTCTCATTTGTACTTTTTGTTTCAGTCAATCCATCAATCGACCAACATGCATTATTAAGTACTTCTTAAGTACCAGGCTAGAGATACTTTTTTGAAAAAGTTGTTTTTAATAATAATAATATCAATTAGCATTTACATAGCTCTTTAAGGTTTGTGAAGAGCTTTACACATATTTTCTCTTTTTTTAGGATTATAAAATAATTTCTTTTTCTTTCTTTTATTATTTTTAATTCATGGAATAAAACAAACATTTCCACAACATAGCACGGGCTAGCATTACAAAGAAATACAACAACACAAAAATAATCCCTGCCCTCAAGGAGCTTAAAATACTAATGGAGGAGACAGCATATAAATATATAGCAGATCCATAGCGATACAGAGTACAAGGAAGATCATCATAGAGTGGATGGGTGGGCAATGAGAAAGGCCTCCTGCAGTGGGGATGTCAAGCAGAGGGGAGAAGAGAGAACATCTCATGGAGGGGAGACAGTCAGTGTAAAAAAAGTATTAACAGGATTTGAGATTTTTTCTTATGTCTGGTAGCCTCACCTCCTTTAGGTAACTATCAGTTGCTTCCTCAATGCCTATCTCTTTTAGCACTAATCATGCTCACACTAATCCAGATGCTTTTCTTTTCTTTGTTCTCTCTGGTGCCATTTCTATAAACACATACAAGACTGTGATGTGCATGTCCAGCTGTGATGACTCCACTTGCCTTGCTGGCTGAAAGAATTCATTGTAAAAACTTTGAAGGTCTTTTCCGTTTTTCTTCTGTTTGTTGTCCTTTCATTTTTACACTTAGTTGCTTGCAGTATATAAGTGCCTCTCTTCCTCTTAAGGGAAAGGGGAAGACCAATTGGTGATGACATAGCTGTTGCCATCTTTATAGATGCCTAAGTTATTGTAGTTTTTGGCTATTAGTAATAGCAAGGGTAATGATGGTGATGATGATTGATGACTGCTGAGTTCTGTGGATTTCATAACTACTGTATAAAATAGCAGCTGCTTTTATTTTTTTTTCTAAAGCTGCTTCTTTAGAGTTAAATTCTGCCCTAGGATTTGATCATCAGTTCTATTTATATCCTTCATAATTGGATAAACTTTGACCTTGTCACCTCTTCATATTTCCAGATTTAAGAGTTCTAATCTTAGAATTCTGTTTTCATTTGGAAATCTTTCTGGGTCTCATTCTTTCTAATTACCTTCATTTGGTTTAGTTCTCTTGTAATAAATAGGATGATGAGCAATATTAGAGGTACATTGCACTGTGGTTTTGTACAAGGGCAAGGTTATATTTCTTGCTTGAATCAGACAAATAATTATGGAGTGCCTACTAAGTGCAAGCCTCTTTACAGTGCTCTGTGTTTCAAAGAATAATGAACCAGGCAACGTTCTAGGTGCTGGGGAAACAAAGGCACGAATTAAACAGGCCCTGTTCTTAAGGAACTTCTGTAACGTAGGCCGATATATATATATAGATAGATATAGGTATAGATATAGATATATAGATATAGATATATATACAGAGAATAAGAATATCTTGTATTTGAATTACTTTCACAAACATAACTTCATTTAATCTTCACAGCAAGTCTACCATAGAGGCCATGCAACTCTCTGGTTAGATAGTTGGCCTCAGAGTCAGGATTACTTAGCTTTGAAGTCCTGTCTCTGATACATACTGGTTGTCTGGTTGTCAGCAAGTCACTGAACTTTTCAGTACCACAGGCAACTAACTCTCTAGGATGAGTAAACTATTATTATTAAATGCCTGCTATGTGGCAGGCAGTATGCTAAGTGCTGAGGATACAAAAAGAGATGGGGTAATCCCTGTTCTTAAGGAGCTTACTCCATCAGACTAACATAAAAACATTTTAATTATTTCGAGGAGGAATCACCCAGTAAAACCAATCTTTTGAAGGTGACAAAATATTTAATTAATGGGGGTGACCTTGCAAAAAAAATGATTCCTAGATAGCTTTCCTAGGTTATAGTTGTTAGATTTTACCTCTCTGGTTTCTTCAAGCATAAAATCTATCACCCAGTGATTTTATTCCATTATATATACATGTATGTGTGTATGTACACATATACAGTGCACACAACACAATGTAACACATGTAGTATATGTATGTATATGCATGTATGTAAATGTGTATATGTATACAGACATACCCATGATCTAGCTTCTAAATGTATTACTTCAAATGCAGACTGCATTTGAGTTTACCTTCTCCATTATTTCCCACTTATTAGGGTTGTGAAATTTTTTTTGCAAGGTCAGTCCCACTGGTTAAATATTTCATTAGTGAGAAAAAGCTCAGTGTCACCTACAAATGAGTGATTTTACCGTGTGGTTCCTCTTCAAAATAATTAAAACGTTGAGTAAGACTAGTGCCAGAATAGTTTTCTAAACAGCCTTGCTGTTAATACTTTTCTCTTTGAGAAGGACTGATTTTTTGTTGTTTTATTTCTAGTCTCAAAGTCAATTCCCATTCTTTGACAAAACATTCCCTTGGGGATTTAATTTTTCAAATATTTTTCAATGCCCAGGAGACGATATATTTAAGTGACTTGATTCTGCTCATGGGCACTAATTTGTACTGATGGGAGTATCTGCATCATTAGTAGAGACATGAAGGCCCAGAACATAAGGAAAAATGTGGCATGATACATTTTCCTTGTCACTTTTTCTCCAAGGATTTAGACTCTCCTCCCACTTTTCAATTTATAATAATGTTGGATTATAAAATGTATCATTTTGAATTTTGAATCAAATATTAAAAATAAGGTATTCCTATATTGTTGTCTGGCCTTCCATTGTAATAAATAAATAAACATACATATGTACATATTTAAATCTACATATAAATGAAATAGTATTTCTAAAAACTATGTGGTAGAAATATTTTTATACAATGATATTTAGCATTAGCCCCTTTACAAGGAAAAGCAAGGAATAAGAGTTTTATTTTAGAGAACAAAGTGCATGACTGTTCCCAAGGGCTGCTATTTTCAAGAAACCGAAGAATTTAATACCACTTTGTTTTAGTTTTTCCTTTTCTTTTGACCTAATGATTGGTGGCTATCTCACTGTCTTTCTGATTAGGATTAAGCACAAGTTCTTAACCTGGGGTCCATGAACTTTGTTTTCAAAAATATTTTGATAACTATTTAATTATAACTGGTTTCTTTTGTAATACTATTTAAAAGCATTATTCTGAAGAGGAGTTCATGGGCTTCATCATCCTTCAAGGGTTCTATGACACACAAAAGAGTTAAGAACTCCATCAGGGAAGGAAAAGGGAGGGAATGTTAACAATCAGATCCACTTTTGGGGGTGGGGGGGGAAGGGAGGAAGTATTAAGGGGTAATGGTGTCACTATTCTGTACAGCTTTCTTCTTCTGGGCCTGACCTGGACCTCATCTTCTTGAGTTCAAATTTCACCTCAGATACTTAATAGCTGTGTGACCCTGAGAAAGTCACTTAACCACTCAAGTATCTTTTTTTGTGTGTGTGTGGTGCAATGGGGGTTAAGTGACTTGCCCAGGGTCACACAGCTAGTAAGTATCAAGTCTTTGAGGCTGGATTTGAACTCAGGTTCTCCTGAATCCAGGGCCAGTGCTTTATCCCCTGAGCCATCTAGCTGCCCCCCACTCCAGTATCTTTACTAAGAAAACCCAAATGGGATTGCCAAGAGCTGGACATGATTGGAAACAACTGAACAACAACATTTATATACCTGGTTATAAAGACAGAAATGAAAGTCTTTGCTATAAAAGAGCTTATATTTTATTTGGGGGAAGAAATATATACATATACATATACACATAGACAAAATATTTACAACTTAAATCCAAGGTAATTTTGCATGGGAAAAGAGAGCTAACAAGGCGATGAGGAAAGGATTCAATGTAAGTAGTAGTAGTAGTGCTTGAACTAAATTTTAAAGAAGGAGTTCTAAGAGACAGGGATGAAGAAGGTTGTGTATGAGGGACAACCAGTGTGTAAAATCATTGAAATGGGAGTTTGAAATCCACGAAGATTAACTTGAGTATAGTTCTTTGTTAAAATACCAAATGAAATTTATTTGTAAATCAAATTATTCATGATACATTTTATATTTGGAAAAGGTACTGACAATTATAAGCTTTGCATATATTTATATTATCCTGAAAATTTCCATTTTCAATTTCCTTTCATTAACTGCCCCCCCCCACCCCCAAAAAAAGACAATGGCCCAAGTTTCTTGAAATTAAAGTCTATAATTAGGACTTTGAAGAGATATTTCTAACACTATTTCAAGAGGCAGAGTAAGCTAAAGTAGTTGTTTTGAAACTCCTAAAGGCTTATATTTGTAAAATGTAATATAACTATATAAAAACTACAAAAATTTGAGATTTATTATTATTGTTGTTGTTATTATTATTACACAAATTCAGGGAAGTTTTTTAAGGAAGCTACTCATTTGTGACTCAGAAAAGACCAGACTTGTCATCTGGGAGTAGTAAGCAGAAACATCTTGTGTCCATATTAAGCATCTTCAATCCCTGCAAATGAACAAAATATCAAGTAAACACTTCAGAGACCTCATGGCTATTAACAAAGCAGAATCAAATTTGCCAAATATATGGCCAATAAATATTAAATGAAAAAAAATCCATCATAGGGAAGAAAACATTTTTATACTTCATACTCCTAGGGTCTCGATTTACAAATTAAAATGTCGCTTGAGCGAGTCTTATGTTTCTTTCTTTTTTAAATCCTACTGAACTTTATGTATATTTAGAAAACACTGGAATAGGGATTTAGGAGAGGGGATTTTTTTTAACCTAATATGTATCTTTTTGCTTCCAAAAAAAAAAAAGGTGCAAAAAGATGAGACAGGATCTTAATAATGACAATAAGGAAGCCCCAGGATAGGAATTTCTTGACGTAAAACAGCTAGTATAAATTATAATCTTGTCCACTTACCTAGTCTGCCAGTAATAGGTGAGAAGTTTTTTATGCACAAAATGTCATTAAGTCATAACAAAGTTCAACTGTTTTCTTTTACAGACTTGGAGACATTCCTACACAGCTTCATATGACATTTATGATTTAAATAAGAGGTCAGTGACTTTTCTTTTTAATAAAATCATCCAGCAGGGGTTAATACTAGTTTAGGGAGGGGGAAAGGAGAGATCATAGTGAATCATCAATATTGTTTATTGTCTGTTTCATTTTTCTTCTAGAGAGTTGGTTGTAAATGAGAAAATTCCTAATCGTGTACAGAAGATCTCCTGGTCACCAGTTGGCCACAAACTGGTTAGTAAATGTTGAACAAATTGAATGTCCTGTTGTGATTGTTATAGAGAGGGACAGTGTTCTGATTTTAGAACATTAATCAAATTCTCCCTCATAGGATTACATTTCTAGATCTGCAAGATACCTTAGTACCACTTAATCCAACTTCATCATTTTACAGGTGAGGAGGAGGAAGTAGCCCTGTGCATTGGGAAGTTAAATGATTTGCTCAAGATCAAATAGTAATTGTCAGATAGGAATTGAACCTTGGTCATCTGTCTCCAGACCTTGGGCTATCTCATTACTATAGAAGTAGAGAGGGCCAGCCAATACTCATGGTCATTTTCTTTTCTTTTTTTTTTTTTTAGTGAGGCAATTGGGGTTAAGTGACTTGCCCAGGGTCACACAGCTAGTAAGTGTTAAGTGTCTGAGGTCGGATTTGAACTCAGGTACTCCTGACTCCAGGGCCGGTGCTCTATCCACTGCGCCACCTAGCTGCCCCTCAAGGTCATTTTCAATGTTGATTTATTTAATGGATTGCAGCATGGCATAATGGATAGAGAGCTAACTTTGAAGGGAGGGAAGCTTGGTTTCAGATACCACCTCTGAAACATAACTGGCTTTGTGACTTTTGGCAAGTTTTTTAAACTAATTCCCAGTACTTTAAGCAACTCTCCGAGTTACAGAAGGGGTTCACCTTCATTAGTAAAGGGAGTTTCCTTTTCCCAGAGCTCCCTAGGCCAATAAAATCACAGGTTCAGTTTTTATCCTATCACAGCTGCCATTACCAAATAATTCCTTATCAAATGGCCAGATTTTTGGCTTGCTGACAGAAAAATCGATTAATTATATTCAAGAGGATGAGAATAATGAAATAATATACCAAAATTATGGCATGTACTTAGAGGAAACTTTATATCCTTGAACTATATAATTAGTAGAAGAGAAAGTGAAAATATTAAAAAAATTGAGTGCAATTAAAAAAACAACAACATGGGGCAGCTAGGTGGCGCAGTGGATAAAGGAGGACCTGAGTTCAAATGTGGCCTCTGACACTTAACACTTACTAGCTGTGTGACCCTGGGCAAGTCACTTAACCCCAATTGCCTCACTAAAAAAACCCAACAACAACAATACAACCAATGAGTTAATAATTCCAAAACAAACAGTAAGAACTTTTGAAAATTAAAGGTGAGATCAGCAAAATTCAATTAAAAAATTAATAAAACAAAGATCTATAAAGTACTGCTAGGAAAACTGGAGGGCAATTGGAGAAAAACAGTTTTTGGCTCACTTCTTATATACTATAATGAATTACAAATGACCAAATGAAATAAGTAAAAAAAATTGTATCATTAAAAAATTAGTGGGGGGCAGCTAGACAGTGCAGTGGTAAAACACTGGCCCTGGATTCAGGAATACCTGAGTTCAAATCTGGCCTCAGACACTTGACACTTACTAGCTGTGTGACCTGGGGCAAGTCACTTAACCCTCATTGTCCTGCAAAAAAAAAAATAGTGGAAAATGGAAGTTTGGATTTGTAATCCACTGTAACAATACTAAGAATATTATACATGACAAATAAGACTACTTTCATTACATAGAAACTATGTATAGCCTTTGTACAAGTAAAATCAATGCAGCTAACATAAGAAAAGTCAATTTGATTTAATTCCACAAATGTTTATTAATAGTCTGTTAAGCATTGAGAATGCAAATACATAAATGAAAGTCCCTGCCCTCAAAGGTAGAGGTATTCTAATTCTAATCCTGTGAACTCACTTAGGCAAAGTCAAGGATGAAGAAGGAATGGTGTGTAGAAGGAAGATCTAGTAGGCTAGTTTGCCTGGGATGGAGAATGTGTAAAGAATAGGAAATAAGATTGGAAATGTAGGTTGTGACAGGTAAGAGTGAGGATTTTTAATTTTATCCTAGAGGTAATAGGGAAACACTGAAGGTTTTTGAGTAAAAGAGTGTTACAGATAGATGTTTTAGGTATATCACTGTCATAGCTATGTGCAAAATGGATCAAAGAGGCTGGAAAGTGGAGGTAGGGTGACCAGTTTCAAGGTTTTTTCAGTAGCCCAAGTAAGAAGGCCTTGAGCCAGTACTGTGTGAGTGAAAACAAGGGCATTTGAGAGGTGTGGAATTTGGTTCAACTGATTATATATGGTGGTTGAGAGAGAAGAATGAGTCAGGGAAGACTTCAGGACTGGAAATGTGGGTGACCAAATGGATGCTGTTGTCATAAACAGAAATGGAGTGGTTTTGAGAAAGGATGGGTTTGGGGAAAGATAGAAGGAGTTCCGTTTTAGACAGGTTGAGTTTGAGATGCATTTTGAACATTCAGTTCAAAATGTTCAGTAGGCAGTTGGTACTACAGAGCTGGAATTGAGAGAGATTCGGGTTTGATGGGTATACTTTGGAATTGCTTATGTATAGGTAAAGAATGAACTAGTAAGTAAACTAGAGAGCTAATGAGATCGCCTAGGGAGAGAATACAGAGGAGAGAAGAAAGCCCAGGACTAAGATGGAGCTTGTAAGCATACCCACACTTAATGGGTAATCACCCCCCCCCCCCCAAAAGGGAGATTCTTTTCCATCTCAGTAATATCCCTGGTTGTCATGCAAATCAACTTGGGAAGATTGAAAAGGGATGGATGCTGGTGACCTTTGCCTTACTTTCCAAGAGCAAACAAAATTGCATAATTATATATATTTTTTAAAAACCAAAAAATTAAAACCACAAAACTCAAATAAAAAGTATTTGACAATGTTGATACTTTCAGAGCACAATGGAAAACAACTAAGCTTTGAGGCTACTATACTTTAGGATGTGAGATAGAAAACACTTCATCAATCAGCATTCAATTTATTAAGGGCCTGTTATGTGGCAGGCACTCTGCTAGATGCTGGGGATACAATTAAAAGGAATCAACAATTCTTACTCATTTTGCTCATCTTTGGGTCAGGTAGTTAACTAAGCCTAAGTTTTGTTTTTTTTCCCTATATGTTATAAGGATTTATTTCTCCTATGTTTTGAAGATAAAATTTGTAATTTTAAATAGCTGGTTTAAACATGTTCTAATGTATTATTCTTATTGTTCTTTATAGGCATATGTTTTGAATAATGATATTTAATATAAAACATGAACCACATTTCCCAAATTTGAGGATCACCTACAATGGAGAAAGAAAATGTAATATATAATGGAATATCTTGACTGGGTTTATGAAGGTAGAGTTTAAAAACTTTTTAAAACCGAGAAAATATGAATGCTTGGTTAAAAGTTGATAGATTTTCTTAAAGGATTTTGAAAATATATGTGTAAATTAGAAAATTATCCAGCCAATTTTAGAATATGCAAATATGTTAATTTATAAGCTGAACAATTGCTTTTATACTACCCTGTCTATAAATTATTAGACCACAGGGGGTTTGGCAATAAACTTTTAGGGCCTGTGGCCTTGCTACAGAATTAGATTTAGGTAGCTTCCGAGCCCTTGGAGACAGATGAGGTGAACAAATTGAAGTCAAATTATTTTTCCAGCCAGATCTGTTTTAGTAACAGTAGTTGATAAGGAAAGAAAAACAATGTCACAACATTCTACACAGAGACAGAATAAGATTCAGGGGTGGGGGCATCGGGGAGAAAAAGCCAGTTTTCCAGAGAATTTGTGCCCATTTTGCTCTTAGCAAAAGCATGGTTTCCTGTTTTTAAAAGTGGGGAAAATGATTAGAGATAACATTTGTTAAAACGTGGAGGTCATTAGTATCAACAGCTTTTGAAAGTGATGTTTTAGTGTTGCATGCACAGTGAATGCATTGATCAAATGTATAGTAGGCTCTTTTGCAGTTGCCAGACTAAAAAAAGGGATTTTGAGAAAGTTCCCATATTCCCTGAAGGTTGTTCTATTCTGATTAAAGAGATCCAACCTAATTACTATTACTTGTTCACAAATGAACCATTTTCATAAAGAAAACTCTCCACCTTTCAACTGCTTGAATCTAGTGTTTTCAAAAAGCCAAAGAAATACTGGAACAAAGAAATTCGTTCCTCATGGAGAGGTAGTGTTAGAAAAGACTTATATGAGACAATTTAGTTCAGTCCTCTCATTTGGAGAAGAGTCCGGATGCCTAGAAAAGTGAACTAAGGTCACACAGTAGCACTGTGACCTGAAGCCTGGTTTCTAAGATTCTTGATTATATTATCTGATGGTTGTGAATGACATTAATTTACTTTTCCTTACCTAGGTAAGAGCTTTAAACTTTGCCTGTATCTAATCTGAGAATCAGTCACTCTGCAGATACATATTTTTAATGGCTCTGGGTGTATTTTCTTTTTCTTTTTTTTGGGTGAGGCAATTGGGGGTTAAGTGACTTGCCAGGGTCACACAGCTAGTAAGTGTCAAGTGTCTGAGGCTGGATTTGAACTCAGGTCCTCCTGAATCCAGGGCTGGTGCTCTATCCACTGCGCCACCTAGCTGCCCCTCTGGGTATATTTTCTAATGGAGTAACTACATGCTATACAATAGAGTCACAGGATAAATAATTATAATCCCATAAGTTCCACCCTGTCATTTTGGTCATCTTCCCGGACAGACTTTGTGCTGAGCTGTAGAAATCTGTCTTAAGAACCAGAATGAACAAACCATGGAGCTTTTAGAGACTTTTGGGGTATAGAAATGGAGAGAAACTATGAATAAACATCTTAGGGGACTTGACCTGAAAGGGTCAGTCCTCAGGTAGTTTGTGGATTGAGGTCACAGAACACTGAAAAATTTTCCACAATTGGTTACATTTCCAGAAAACCTACCAATTAAATACTCATTTGATTTTAAAAGCATCTTCTTTTTGTTAACTTAATAGAAGAAATGGTAGTGAAAATAGCATTGGTTGTGAAATCAGAGAATATGATTTTGTGGACAAATCACTAAACCTTTCAGGTGAGATTTCTTATTTGTCAAATGATGGTGTTCAATTATATAGTCAATAAAGGCTCTTCTAGCTCTGGAAATTATCATAATGATAAAAAGGAATTTTGATTTGGGATGGAAGAAAAGAGATAAGTAGGTGAGAAAATTTCTTTAATTGAAATCCTTAATTCTTTTTTCCCTTTTCTCTTCTTTTCCTCCTCTTCTGATCCTTTTAAATTCAATTCAATTCAGCATTTTAATTACCTGTTTACATGCAGAGGATCTTCTAGGTAGGGGAGATTACAAAGAAAAGAAAGGACCTGCTCTCCTGGAGCTTGGGTTCTCTTTATCTTCCTTCAGAACATTAGAACATCCTTCTCCTCTTCTCAAATTCAACCTTCAGTTCTTCTACATCGTTTTTCCTTCCTCTTGCTTTATCTTCTCTGATTCCTCCAGCACTCCATAGCCCTTTTTCCTGAGACATAGAACTCAGACTATACTCCTATTAGACATTTGTGAGTTGGCCTGGGAATCTAATCATCATTGATACATAGGAAAATGCAGTTTAAATTCTCAAATCTTAGCAGTTAAAGAACTTTAGAAACACATTTCATTGGAAAGGATACCTTATAAGGAAATTATTTGGGAACCTTCTTTCTACTCCAAGTTAATTCGAGTAGACTTTGATTTATAATGATAACTCACATTTATTTAAAACTTTAGGATTTATTTTTATTTATTTATTTAAGTTTTCAACATTTGTTTAGATAAGATTTCCAATTTCAAATTTTTCTCCCTCCACCCCTCTCCTAGAGAGCAGGTAATCTGATATAGGTTATATATATATATATATATATATATATATATATATATATATAAACATTAAACATTTCTACATTAGTCATTTTATACGAGAATCAGAGCAAAAAGGAAAAACCTCAAAAAAGAAAAACAACAGCACCAAAACCAAAAGAAATAGTATGGTCCAATCAGCATCCATATTCCACAGTTCTTCTTCTTCTTTTTTTTTTTTTCTGTATTTGGACAGCCTTTTCCATCATGAGTCCTTTGGCACTTTCTTATACCATTGGATTGGTGAGAAGAATCTAGTCCATCACAGTTGATCAACACACAATGTTGATGATACTGTGTACAATGTTCTTCTGGTTCTGCTCATCTCATTCATCAGTTCATGCAAGTCCTTCCAGGTTTCTCTGAACTCCTCCTGCTCATTGTTTCTTAGAGCACAATAGAATTCCATGACATTCATATACCACAACTTGTTCAGCCATTCCCCAGTTGATGGGCAACCCCTCAATTTCCAATTCCTTGCCACCACAAAAAGAGCCGCTATAAATATTTTTGTACATGTGGGTCCTTTTCCCTTTTTTATGATCTCTTTGGGGAAAAGACCCAAAAGTGGTATTTCTGTGTCAAAGGGTATGCACAGCTTTATAGCCCTTTGGGCATAATTCCAGATTGCTCTCCAGAATGGCTGGATCAGTTCACAGCATTAGTGTTCCAATTTTTCCACAGCTTTTCCAACATTCATTATTTTCCTTTTTTGTCATATTAGCCAATCTGATAGGTATCAGGTGGTATCTCAGAGTTGTTTTAATTTGCATCTCTTTAATCAATAGTGATTTAGGCATTTTTTCATATGGGAATAGGTAGCTTCAATTTCTTCATCAGAAAACTGCCTGTTCATATCCTTTGACCATTTCTCAATTGGGGAATGACTTGGATTCATATAAATTTGATTTAGTTGCCTATATATTTTAGAAATGAGACCTTTATCAGAAGTACTGGCCATAAAAATTGTTTCCCAGCTTTCTGCATCCCTTCTAATTTTGGATACATTGTTTCTGTTTCTACAAAACCTTTTCAATTTAATGTAATCAAAATCATCCATTTTGCATTTCATAATATTCTCTATCTCTTGTTTGGTCATACACTGGTTTTCTTTTTAATCCTCTGTACTTAACACATTTACTTATATGTGTGTTTATACATTTAAGAAGGAGTGAGGTGGCACAGTGAATAGAGTATTGGCCCTGGAAGTAAGAATACTCATCTTCCTGAGCTCAAATCTGGCTTCAGACACTTCCTAGCTGTGTGACCCTGGGAAAGTCACTTAACCCTGTTTGCCTCAGTTTCCTCATCTATAAAATGGTCTGGAGAAGGAAATGGCAACCCACTCCAGTATCTTCATCAAGAAAACCCCAAATGGGGTCACAAAGAGTTAGATATAACTAAACAAATAACATTCAAAAGCATTATTTTTAGAAGAAGGTCATAGAATTCACTAAAGTGCCCAAATGGTCCATGACAGAAAAGGTTAAAAATACATTGTATAAGGGACATTTAACTTCCCAAAGAAAAATTTTTTTAATAGCAGCAAAATCTCTTAACAGAGGAAAGCATACTGAATCTGGAATCAGGACGACAAATCCAGTCTCAAGACACTTACTAGGTCTGTGACCCTAGGCAAGTCACATAACCTTTGTTTACCTCAATTTCCTTATCTGTAAAATGAAGATGATAATAGTATCTACCTCCCAGGGTTATTCTGAGAACCAAATGAGATAATATGTGTAAAATGCTAAATGTTATTACAATGAATGGGGAAGATTATTTTGGGTCATAGTGCTATATGGTATTGACATCCATTGAGGGGTCATTTTCCCTTCCTTGTCTAATTGAAGGCAAGTTATGTAGAATAAGCATTGTTTATGCTTTTTGAGCATCTTCTACTTGTTTTCCTTTACCTTAACCACTGTTTCAGCTGGGGAGGGGAGGGGGGCAGGAGGCATGGTACAAACCCAGAATCCTGGTAGGTGGGTTGCAGCAAGGATGGCTTGGTGAAAGAGGATGCGTTGACCTAGTGAATATTTGAAAATTGGGGTAGAGGATCGAGAAGAGTCTTCCATACTTTATTGAATTGGTTTTTAGTAGGTTTTAAAGTATTAAAATGTAGGAGATTCTAAAATGTTGAAATTGAGAATGGATGATTTACTTTGCAGTGGTGACAGAATATATAACAGTGGAATAAAACAGCATTATTCTATTTAGAAGTCCAAATTCAGAAAATATAACTTACATTTATTTATATGTATTACATTGGTTTTGGAAGCCCAGAAAATGTAAAGTGGTTAATTTACTTGAACCCTACTATAATTACTTAAGCTAATGAGAACAATATTTGGGATGCCAAAGCCAATTTATCAGATATTTCTTGTAACTGAAGAATTTATATCTTTTTTTTTCTCCCAGAGGAAATCTTTAGTGATTACTCCGCTGTGTGGTGGTCTCCAGACGGTACTTTTCTAGCATATGCCCAATTTAATGATACAAAAGTTCCGATCATGGAATACTCCCTTTTTGATGAATCATTTCAGTACCCGAAGACTATTCATCTTCCGTATCCAAAGGTCTGTGTTCTATTCCATATAGTATTTTGGTAATTTGATTAAAAGAGAATGGTTTCCTTTAATCCATTCCTGCTAATGAAAATATTGTCAGCCTCTCTTCAACAGCTTGCTGTGATTACTCTTGCTGAAGTCAACAGCATCTGGCAATTTTAAAGTATTTTTATTATCCCAGGAAAGAGTGTGATTTAAGGTTTTGTAATTTCTCCAAAAACTTTGAGGAATGACAAGCAGAAAAAGATTGGAAAATGCTTTTGAAAGAGAGATAGGGGAAATGGAAATGTTTGAATGAGGCATCTCTAAAAGCGAAAGGGGGGAGTAGGTAATGAAATTAGATGGTCTCAAATGAAGGAAATGATAGTTGTAATAGTCAAAATTGAACAATGGGAGTGATGTATACTGCTTTGTAAATTCAGTTTATCCTAAGCCTGGAAATTGTCTTTGTAGGAGCTTAGTATGTAAAGTTCAGAAGGATGTTCCTAATAGGTCATTCAGAAAATTTTTTTTATTTCTTTTTTTTTTTAAAGAATTCATTTTGGGGCAGCTAGGTGGCACAGTAGATGGAGCATTGGTCTTGGAGTCAGGAATACCTCAATTCAAATCCTTCCTCACATACTTACTAACTGTGTGACCCTGGGCAAGTCACTTAACCCTGATTTCCTCCAAAAAAAAATTAGTTGCATGCTCTGTGTTCATAAGAATTCTTGGGGACCTAAGAGGAGGACCCTTAGAGACCAGTGAGTATAAACCTGTCACTTTACAGCTGAGGAAACAAATCCATATAGATGAAATGATTTGCCCAAGATCACTCAAATGAATAGAGCAGCAGAACTGTGATGCAAACCTGCTTCAAGTTCATTTCTCTATTTACTACACCTGGGTGCCTCTCAAACACATTGTTCAGATATTAAGCAGACACTGATTAATTACCAACTCTGTACAAAGCATTGTGCTATTTGCTAGGCATAGAGAGTCAAAAATGAAATAATCCCTTTCCCAAAGGACCTTAGTTTAAGAGGCAAGTATAAGGAAGGAACATTGGCTTCAGGAAGGCTTGGGTTCAGTACTGGCCCAGGCAGACTGGCATATTGCTGGCCCAGGCAAGTATTAACCTTAGCCTCAGTCTCTTCATCTCTATAATGGAGCTAATAATAGCACTTCAAAAGATTATTGTGAGGCTCAAATGAGGTAAAGTATGTAAAGTGATTTATAAGCTATAGTCAAATGAAGTCAACAAACATTTATTAAGCATTTCCTGTATACAGATACTGGTAATACAGTTCAATTCAATAAATATTTATTGTCTGCTATGTGGTCCCACCTTATATTCTTTTTTTTTTTTTTTTTTTTTAGTGAGGCAATTGGGGTTAAGTGACTTGCCCAGGGTCACACAGCTAGTAAGTGTTAAGTGTCTGAGGCCGGATTTGAACTCAGGTACTCCTGACTCCAGGGCCGGTGCTCTATCCACTGCGCCACCTAGCTGCCCTCCACTTTATATTCTAATAAGGGAAGAAAACACATTAAAGAAATTGAAAAGAGGTGAGGGGAGATGAAGATACCCAGCTGGGGAGCATCACAAAAAGTCTAGGAAAGGCAGGAGTGCAGTCTGGAGAAGAATGAAAACATGGCTGGCCTGGGTATATTTAAAATGAAGACTCTAGGGAATCAGAGGAAGGAAGAGCCTGCTGCTACAGAGGGTATTTCCAATACATGATTGACAAATCCTGGGAGAATCAGGACTGTACCTTTAAATTTCATCTACCCTACAAAATAATATTTCAAAAACTGTTGTTTCTTAAAATCGCAGGCAATTGGAGCCTAAGCTCATCCCCTGATCATTTTAAAAAAAAAAAAAACACTTTTTAAATGTTAAATATTTCTCCTGGAAGGAAGAGGAGGTGGGATACAGAGACACAGATAAGTGTGTCATTTTGAGGAGTGGGAGGGCCGTAAGTACAGGGAAATGAATGAGTCAGAACTTCCTCTAGGAAGGACTTGAACACATCTGTCAAGGAAGATTGGGATTCCAGGAGTCTCGGAGGTGAGAGGGGAGTGAATGCAATGCAAGGAAAGGAGACAGACAGCCTGGGCAAAGACACAAAAGACAGGAAATAGAAGGTCAAAATTCATCCAGCTTTTTTACTTAGAATTTATTTTAGAATTCTACCATGGTAGATATATATATTTCTTTTGTTTTTGTTTTTTGCGGGGCAATGAGGGTTAAGTGACTTGCCCAGGGTCACACAGCTATTAAGTGTCAAGTGTCCGAGGCCAGATTTGAACTCAAGTCCTCCTGAATCCAGGGCTGGTACTTTATCCACTGCGTCACCTAGCGTCCTCCTGTTCTTTGTTATTTTTTTCTTCAGAAATTTCCCAGGTGGTTTGGAAAGAATACTTCATTTGGCACCAGGGGAACAGAGTTTGACTCTTGGCTCAGTCATTTATGACTTTTGTGACCTTGGAAAAGTCATTTAAACCTCTCTACTCTTGAGTTTCTTCATTTATAAAATGAGAGGGTTGGACTAGATGACTCACAGTGTACTCCAACTCTATGTCTATGATGTCATAGCTGGTCACTAAGTCTTCTTACAGTTTGTGTTTCAAGGTGGCCAACTGTCCATAACCCCTGGTATTTGAGGATCACAGTATGTTTGTCAGTAACTGAAGTAAACGTAAGCATTCTTTGAGAATTGACTCCATGCATAGGCCACATGAACTGGAGGTGTTGGGAGGGCAGGAGGAACCTGGCCCAACTCACTCTCACAGAGACATCAATCAAATCATCCACCCCAACTAAAAAGAAGTGATAAGATGTTCAACCAATTGATTAACCACTTGTTTGATTAATTGGTCTCAGTCACAGAATTCAGACTAAGTGTGAGAAATAATTGGATTTAGAGTCACACTAGAAGTATCCTATTTGGATGGGCTAAGGAAACGACCATGTGATCCCATGTTAGGGATCACTTCACCCTTACAAATAACAATCTTCTCTATGGGCTATAAAAAAAAATCATGAAAACTGGTTACTTAGAAAAGGACTACATTTTTCAGTGAATTGACATGGTCATCTACATGAACATCAAAAGACAGGGCTAAAGAATGTTGTCATTCCTAAGTACTTTGACTTGGTCTGCATAGAAGGAAATACTTGATTTCTTGGTGCATGATAGTTAATTTAGAAACAAGGAACATAAACAATTTTAATGTATTTGGTTGATAGAAATACTCTGTGTATTCACAAAATACCACTCATTTATATATTTTTAAAAATATTTTTCCCCTAGGCAGGAGCACCGAATCCAACTGTAAAACTATTTGTCGTTAATACAACAGCCTTCAGTGAAAGTACTAATGGAACTTCAGTACAGATTGTAGCTCCTGCTTCTATGTTAGTGAGGTAAGGTTGTTGGCTCTGAAGATTACTTTAGAGTTTCTTAGCGATCATGTTGAGATTTCTCAGATTATAGGTTTGCTAAGTACAAGTTACTTCAACAAGATTCTAGATGTGCATTTTGGTTTAAAGTTGTCATTTTTTGGTTTTAAAAAATTGATGAACTTGGGTGCACAACTATTTAAATTCTGTTGGTTTCCATGTACAAGTTATGTACCAGCCGCCCCCCCCCAAAAAAAAAGTTGGGATTCCATACATCCATGGGAGGATGGTTGTATACTTCACTGTTGATTATTTATTTGAGAGTCCTTTTTTTGTGTTTGTGATAAATTCATAGTGTTTTTGTTTGGAAATTCTCATTTGTTCCTGAAACATCCTTCCATAGAACAATATCCCTGTGGTTATAATAAAAAAAAAAAAGAATTCAAAACCATAAAGCAACTGTGTGACAGGTGGCAAAATGTCAGAGTTGGAGTCAGGAGGATCTGAGTTCAAAATCTGTCTCGGACTAGCTATGTGACCTTGAGCCAGTTATTTAAATGCTCTCAGCTTTAGTTTTCTCATCTGAAAAATGGAAATAATTGTAGTCCTTCTCTTACAGAATTGTCAGGATCACATGAAATAAAAAAATCTCTATCAGTGCAAGCTGTTACTATTAGGATGTTAGGGCTTATGTATTATCTAGGAAGTTTATTGTATTTTACAAAGGAAATTGGTATTATTAAATAGTTAGATTCGGACACCAACAAGATTCAGGACAAATGGAAATCAAAAGAGCATTGAGTTGGAGACTGTAAAATGTAATATCTGAATCTTTGAGGTGTTTAATGTTTCATTTTGACTTTGTATTCCTAGAACCTAGTAGAGTGTGTCAGACACACTAAGTTAAAGTTAAGTTAAATTGTGTTAAGTTGAATTGAGGACTAACCTACAACTTTTTAAGTGGTAAACTATAGTAATTATGGAGGGTTTTTTTAATTCTGCTATAGGTTTTTCATTTCATATTTTCCCCTACTTGTGTGTCTTCTTTTCCCTTAAATCAAATGTGTATACCGTACAAGTTGTACATTAGTTATTAATTCCACAGGTTGATGAGGCATGTCAGGATTTTCAATTGAGATAGAGAAACCCAGTTAAATAATTAAAACTAAATGTTTGTCCTAACACACTTAGTTTGTTCAAAGACATAGATGTTTTCCCACCAGTTTTAAGAATTGTTTTGGTTGATCATCTTTCTAAATTTTGGCAATGGCTGAGACACAGACACATACCATTTGATTTTTTTTTTTTATGCTTATTGTAAAAGCCTGCTGGATGAACTCTTATTTATCAACCTAAATTTTCAGGGAGGATTTTTTTTTAAGTGTACCAGTGTGTTTACTGAGTAGAGTAAACTCAAGCAAAATTGTTCTTGCATTGTTTTTCTTTTTTCTTTTTCCCACCTTCTATTAATGAAACAACAACTTGTCTTTGTTCTTTTACATTCCTTATCCTGAACTGGTGGTAAAGATTCTCTGGTGTTAGGTCAATTCAAGAAACATTTATTAAGCGACTTGTATTTGCAAGATGCTAATCTGTCATTTCCTCATCAGACATATTTCCAAAAGAACTTTAAAAAAAAACTGAAAATGCCATAGAAACAAATACAATTTTACAAAAAATTATTCCAAGCACATCACTTGATTGTGCTAACGTCAAGCGAAGATGCCATATTTCCAAAACCACCCAGCTATATTTTGGTACTGTGACATGCTTTATTTTCTGGGCAGCATTAAAAGAAGGAGTAGTGCTAAGTTAATTCAAGGAATACTTGCCAGTCAGTAAAACACATCAGTTAAGCACTCTTTGGTATGTTACCCAGCAAATTCCCCTGAAATATTTAAGAAAAAGAGCATTACATTAACTTTCTCTCCAGCCTAACCAATCTAGTACTATGATCAATTAACCCCAGTTTGTCTTCTCTTCTTCCTTCCTTCCTTCCTTTGTTTCTTTCTTTCTTTTTTTCTCCCTTCCTTCCTTCTTCCCTCTCTCCCTCCTTCCTTCCTTCCCTCCCTCCCTCTCTCCCTCCTTCCTTCCTTCCTTCCTTCCTTCCTTCCTTCCTTCCTTCCTTCCTTCCTTCCTTCCTTCCTTCCTTCCTTCCTTCCTTCCTTCCCTCCCTCCCTCCTTCCTTCCTTCCCTCCCTCCCTCCCTCACTCCTTCCCTCCCTCCCTCCCTCCCTCCCTCCCTCCCTCCCTCCCTCCCTCCCTCCCTCCCTCCCTCCTTCCTTCCTTCCTTCCTTCCTTCCTTCCTTCCTTCCTTCCTTCCTTCCTTCCTTCCTTCCTTCCTTCCTTCCTTCCTTCCTTCCTTCCTTCCTTCCTTCCTTCCTTCCTTCCTTCCTTCCTTCTTCCCTTCCTTCTTCCCTTCCTTCCTCCCTCCCTCCAAGATTGAATGTCTCTATCTTGCCCAGGCTGGAAATGCAGAGGTCTCTTATAGGCCTGATCCTAATAATGATTGACACAGGAGCTTTGGCCTAGTCTGTTCCTGAGTTTGACTAGTTCATGCCCTCCATAGGTACTGAATTTAGTGCAGACAGCCAATTGGCATGGCTTATTGCAGCTCAGAACTCCTGAGCTCAATTATTTCATCAGCCTTATCCTTCCCAGTAGTGGGGATTACAAATGTGTGCCACGGTACCTTGCCTTCTTCTGGTTTCTTGAGCAATATAGCTTAATACAGGTTAAGTATTATATAGTTTTAGTATTTCCCCCCTAATTTGTCCTCCCACATAGAAAGGTTTAAATCACTCTTTGAAATAAAACAGACAATGAATGACCTGTAGTATGCAAGAATCACTGCTTATTCTAAATTTCTTCATAAAGTTGAGTAGATATGTTCTTTTATTCCTTTGTACTGAGTTCTTATAGCTCCTAAATTTAAAACAGTGAATAAGTTAAAATCATTCAATAATCACAAAGAAGTTCAGAATTAAAAGTGTCTTTGATTTCAAAATAGTCCACAGAATACCTGGAGAAGAATATTTTTTATTACATACTCCGCAAGTGGTCGTTCAGACTTTGTATGAAGATTTCTAGTAAAGGGGAACCTACTTCTTCAGGTTAACCCATTTTCCATGGCTCTTATTATTAGATATTTTTTCCTTATATCGAGACTAAATTTTCCTCTTACAGCTTCTATCCATTATTTCCAATTCGTTCCCCACCATCTCTCCCCTCTCCAATTCATTTTCCATAGCAGAGCTGCCAAAACACTCTTCCTTAAAGCCCACATCTCATGTTAGCTCTGTACTGTGCCTCCTAACCTTACTTGCACCTGCCCCCTGCCCCAATGACTATTGTTTCTGGGATGAAATATAAACTCTTCTATTTTGTATTTAAAGCTTTTCATAACATGTCCCTTTCGTGCTTTTTTTTTTTTGTTTTTACAGGGAAATGAGGGTTAAGTGACTTGCCCAGGGTCACACAGCTAGTAAGTGTCAAATGTCTGAGGTCGGATTTGAACTCAGGTCCTCCTGAATCCAGAGCCGGTGCTCTATCCACTACGCCACCTAGCTGCCCCCCCTTTCGTGCTTTTCTAATTGTCTTATTCATTACTCCCTGCCTAATACTCTGTGATCTGGCTATGCTGACTTCCTGTTCTGTATTTGTATAGCTCCATTTCCCACCTCTGTGCTTTTGTATTGGCTGTCCTGTATGCCTGGAATGCATTCTCTCCTCACCTCAGCCTCTTGAAATCCCTAGGTTCCTTCAAGATTTGAATTCAAGTGCCAACTTCTACAAGAAACCTTTTCTGAGCTCCCTCTTTTCTAGTACTCTACCTCCTATTATCATCTTGTCTTTGGGGTATGTGTGTGCATATGCATGTGCATATGCATGTGCATGCGTGTATGTGTGAATGTGTGTGTGTGTGTGTGTGTGTGTACTTGAGGGCAGGTGCTGTTCTACTTTTTGCTTGTGTGTTCCTGGCACCTTATAAGTTTTTTAATAAATATTTAATTTATAATTTGGCAATTTCTCCTAGTTTTAAGTCATCATCAACTGTGATAAGCAGTTTTATCCAAGTCATTGATAAAAATGTCAAACAACCTAGGGCTAAGTGCTAGAGGTGTCCTTCAAATATTATATCTACCCCTCTATACTATGCTTTGGCCCGGCCATTCAACTAATTCCAAATCCTTCTCCTTAGACTATCATTCGTTTCATGTATCAGTATCCATTCCATATCTCTCCCAGTTGTTTTCCTAACCATGTTGGCACTCAGTGATCATTGCTTCTTTTTCCACGTGTTTATTGATAATCTCCTTAATGATATATATGTAGGGCTTGACCAGAATCAAAGTCAAACTTACTGACCTATTGTTACAGACTTCCTTTTCTTCCCTTTCTTGGAAAACCAGATATTTGTTCTCTTATCTTATGATGCCTCTCTCTTTCTCCACAGCCTTTTAAAGGTCACTAATAGTTTGGCAATCACATTCACTATCTCTTTCCATATCTGATTTATGAATTTTATTAACTGATAGTGCCCAGTGGGAATCTCAAAAGAATAGTTGTTGTTGTTGTTGTCTGATTCTACATGACCTTGTGGATTTTGTTCATGGGTTTTTTTGGGCAAAGATACTGGGGTGGTTTGACATTTCATCTCCAGTGTGCCCCCTTTTACAGATGAGGAACTGAGGCAAATAGGGCTTAAGTAACATGCCTAGAGTTACACAGCTAGTAAGTGTCTGCAGCCAAATTTGAACTCAGATCTTCCTGATTTCTGCCATGGTGCTCTATCTACTACACCACCTACTTGCCCTTCAAAAGAGTGGATTAATGTTCTGAAATCTACTACTATTTGGAGAGATGTTGGGCTAGATAATAGTATAATCAGATGAATTCAGAATTTTTTGAATGGCCAGGCCAAAGATTAGACACTAATGATTTAATAGCAACTTGGAAAGAGTTCGCTAGTGTTTTAGTGTGGGCATGGTGTGGGCACTAAGTGTACCTTTGTGTAGAACAGTGTGGGACACATATACTGAAATGATGTCAGGTGGGACTTCTGACTCATACTATGTTCAGTTGTGAAGTTCAGTCAGGTACTGCTAAGCAAAAGATGGAAGAGAAGGTGCAGAGGCCCCAGGGATATTCAGTGATGCTTCTAGTCCATTATGTAAGGATCAAAGACTACATGTAGTTAGTGGTTCTTTATCCTTCCAGCCAGTCCTCCTTACTCACATTAGTCTAAGGTTCAGAGTATACTTCTTTCTTTTGAGGTAGATGATACAAATATTCTTATTCAATTTTTAAAGCTGAAGAAATTGATACTTCAAGAGGTGATGTAACTTACTCCTTTTTATATAGCCATTTAAGGGTTTGGGAGCATTATTCAAACCTGGATCACTTTTGCTAAGTCCAAAGCTCTATCTCTTTTACTAGACTTTTATCTCCTTAAAGTGGGGCACTGTTTCCAGGCTGCAGTATCCCAAGCTTAAGAAGTTCTAGGTGCTATGATTTAAGGAGAATCAGGTTCTTCCCTCGCCCTGCCTGTTTCCTGGACCTAGATGACCCCAGACCAATCAACCAGCTTTATGTGTTGTGGTTGTCAGCTCTGATGAGCCTGTGCCCCTCCCCCACTTGGGCCACTGCTACTTGAGCCTACCTCCTGGTTCTCAGCAGGGGTGTAAAATCCAAGTTCTGCCTTAGCACAAGCATAGACCCCTGTAGTCTCTTCCCTGCCCAGGGCTCAGCCCACTCACCAGACTGTGAGCTTAGTTCCAGATGACACTGGTGCTTCAGCTGATTCAGAAGCTCTGGGGGTCTCCTTCTATGGTGAGGTCTTCCTGAGACTGGATCTGTGTCAGGGTGACTGTGGGGTTGGGCTTGACTCCTGTATCAGCACAGCAGCTCCCTCCTTCTGACCTTCCAAGCCGTTTTTGATTAGAAGATGATTTCAGCACATTCTTCTGTGAGTTTTGCTGCTCCGGGCATTTTCCTATGGCGTTATTTGGATGTTTTTTGGAGCGATCGTGTCATGAGTTCGTGCCATTTCTTAAAAATAACAAACTTTAAATCTCTCCACTTATTCCAAGCAAATGAGTTGGTAGGAAAAAGATACTGAGGCAATCTGTATGCCGGGGCCCAAAGCTCTATCTCAAACACTATATGCTTCTCCCATTTGCTAATACTTCTCACCCTCTTTTGTGAACTTAGTTGTAGACTCTAGAGATGGAAGGTGTCTTGGGAATTGCCTACTCTAATTACATTACATTACATTAATTACATTAATAAAGATGAGGAGACCAGGTCAAGCTGTAGGGACATGTGGGGAAGCTGGAGCCCAAAGAGGGAAAATGGAGGGTATTGTAATTCAGAGATTGACAGTATCCCTCAATTTCCACTGATGACTTACTGAATTAGTCAATTGACAATTTGCTGTTGCTTGCTTGGGTCTTATTTTTCTATAAGTTAATAGAGTTATACCTCATTTTAGGAAAACCTAGGATGGAAAAGCCACATTAAGGATGATTTAAGAAATTGATAAAGACAATTGATATGAAACCTATATAGTAGGAATGACTTTTTGACTCATCAGTTTCACTCATAGCATGAAGAGAAACAAAGGCTTCCTTTGTTCATTAAATATGACTTGCTTATGAAAAATCATGTTAGCTATTTGAAGGACAAATCTCTTGTATAAAGTGAACTATAGCCCATATTGCAATAACAGCAAAGTAAATTGGTTGTTAGGGAGAAAAAAGGAATAGAGGCTCCCAAAACCATTTCATTTCCAATGCCTGGAATGCCCTTTCTCATCAATCTGCCTTTCAGATTCATTCCTTTCTTGTCTTTCAATTCTCAGCTCAGGAATTACATTCTCTGTGAAGCATTCCCTGATTTGGTATAATCCTTCTCTCTCTCCATTCTCCTCTTCTGCCGGGCCCCCGCCCCCCCCCCCATCCCCTGTTCCTAGAGTTGTCTCTCTTTAAATTTTCCAAGACTACTTTGTCTCACTCTCTAGCTTGTATTATATATTTATCTATGTATATACTGTATTCTTCTCTCCCCAGTAGAACAGAAAAATGTTAAAGGCATTGACTGTGGCATGTTTTATCTTTGTATTTGTCATCTAGCATGGTGTCTTGCAAATGGCATGTGCATAATAAACGTTTATTGAGTTGAAATTAATTTATTGACCTCCTGGAAAGGTACTTTGTAGTCATTTGCTTGATCATAATCCAAGAGATCTGTTTTCACTAGTCTTTAGTATTTTAAAGCTATCCTGTGATCATGTTTATACAAGACAGGTCAAAATTTTCCCCCAAATGAGATGAATATTGATGCTTTCATTTATTTTAGCCCTTTTTCTATCTTGAGTCTCATTCTTCTCTTTTGCTAATCTTTTTTTTTTTTTTTTTTTGGTGGGGCAATGAGGGTTAAGTGACTTGCCCAGGGTCACACAGCTAGTTAAGTGTCAAGTGTCTGAGGCCAAACTTGAACTCAGGTCCTCCTGAATCCAGGCTGGTGCTTTATCCACTGCGCCACCTAGCTGCCCTGCTAATCTTTTAAAATATGAAAACATGTTTGGACCAGGGCCTGCTTACGGCATTATTTGTAGTATATATTTGCTTCCAGAATTGAACTGAAGTATTTCAGTAATGCACACAGTTGGACCTTTTTGCACCTCTTTTATGACCAGTGGTATCTTGTGACAGCTTCTTACGCTGGTTCATGGATAAATTGCACACACCCATTAAGCTTCTCCTTACATTAAACTTGAAGTATGCTTCTAAACAGATCTAACAATTAGTCTTATATTGTTAACTCACTCTCTGTACTCCAGAGAACTACACAGAAAGTAGAAGGCCAGAAGTTCATTGAACTTTATTCAGAATACAAATAGATTGGAAAGATTCCTGGAGAACTTGATTGAACTATTTGACTTTCCAACTCATTTATTTATATTTTAGAAGAGATAGATCTTAGTTTTTTACTGTTAGTTTTTGATCAAAAGATATGAGCCTTTGGTTAAATAAACCAAAGCTCTGTGACATATTGCAACTCCTTGATCCAACAAAATTCATTACCTTGTGGTCAGCTTTGTAGGGATGAGCCTTTGCAGACATAGATAAGACTGGTTCTTAGACAAAAGATGTAGAATCTGTTGCCATGTCTGACTTTTCCAAGACTTTCCTGAGCTTGATTTCCACCGGCAGAACTATTGAGAACTCAGAATGAAGCATCAAAGCAGGACTTCAGTAGAGAAGATGACACAAAGAGCCTCCTTACCACCATTTTCCCCCTATGTCTCCTTGTGCTTTAGGAAATGGATGGATGGATAGATGGATGTATGTAAGGTAGCTTTGTCCACAGAGTGTAGCTATGCTGCAGAAGATTATTCATCTCAAGCTTTAGTTTTATGATAGTTGATTTTGGGTTGTTGCTTTTTTTTTTCATTTAAAAACTATTTATGGGGTACATGTGTGCAAGGCATTTGGAGGACAAAATGTCTAAGATATAGTGCTTTCTCTCAAGATGATTATAAACTAATCAGTAGAGATTTGATTCAACAGAAACCTAATAAGCCCCTATTATGTACAAGAAAATTGCCTACACATTGGGGATAGAAAGACAATAATGAAAGAATCCATGCCCTCAAGGACATTACAGTTTACTGGAAGGACACACATGCACATAGTTAAATCATTCCTAGGCAGTTTGAAGAAGGAGAGAGGGAACCAAGAGCTGAGGGGATGGGGATCAGGAGAAGACTACATAAGAGTTGATACTTGAGGAGCAGCTAGGTGGCGCAGTGGGTAGAGCATTGGCCCTGGAGTCAGGAGGACTGGAGTTCAAATCTGGCTTCAGGCACTTGACACTTAATAGTTATGTGACACTGGGCAAGTCACTTAATCTGAATTGCCTCACCCCCCCCCCCCCAAAAAAAAAAAAAAAGTTGGTACTTGAGCTGAGCCATGTGAAGCTACAGATTCTAAGTAGAAGTGAGGGAGGCTATATTCTAGACATGGGCGGACAGATTGTGCAACCAGCAGAAAGTGACAATCGGGAGGAAAAATCGGCTCAGTTTGCTTGAAAGGTAGAGTGTATGAAAGAGGAGTAATTTTGAATATCTAGAAAGGTAAGTTTGAAGTCAGGTTGTGGAGGGATTCCAAATGCTAGACTGAGGAGTTTTTATTTGTCCCTAGAAGCAATAGGAACCACTTGTGATTTTTAGATTAAGTTAAATTTCATTTTAGAGCTGTGCCTTAGGAAGATGGTTTTAGTAGTTCTTGTGGAGGATATTTATAGAGAAAGGAGGGAATGGAAGCAAAAAGGTCCATTAGCAATTATTAAATAGTCTAGGTTGAGCTGTAAAGAGGGCTTAAACCAAGGTGGTGTGGTGGCTGTCAAAGAAGAAATGGATCGGGAAAATGTTGTAGAGGTGGAATGAGAAAACTTTTCAAGTGATTGAATATATAAGGTGAGGAAGCGAGAGAAGAGAGTCAAGGATGATTTCAAGTTTGTGAATTGAATGACCGGAAGGGTGGTGGTAGCCTTAACAGAAATAGGGCCATTTAGAAGAGGATACAGTTTAGAGGGACAGAGAGTAAGTTCCATTTTGGACCTGTTGGGTTTGAGATATGCTTTAAAGCATAGCCAGATAATCTATCTCATCTTATAGAATGTGAGACTGGAGTTCAGAAGAGAAATTATTGTTGGATATAGAGATTTTTGAGAGTCATCTTTGTAGTTGATGATACTTCAAACCCTGTTGGAGCTAGTAATATCAGCAAAGAAGGAATAATATTGAGAAACAAGAGGGTCTAGGACAGAGGGTTGTGGTGGGTGTGGGGGGTAGGAGATAAACATGCTTGGGGAGAGTGTGGTTGACAGTTGTCTGTAGCTACACAGGGGTCAGAGAATGAAGACTAAGAAAAACATAATTAGATTTAGCAGATAAGAAATCTGATCTGGGCACAAATGTCTACAATACAAGGCAATTGTTTAAGTGTTTTTATTGGCAGTACAAGATAAGCCCATCTCAAATAAAATAATGAATGTGACTTGCTTTGTAAGTCATAAAGCATTATTAAATGTCAGCTCTCTCCATCTGCAGAAATCCTATCTAGCTTAGGTATTGGATTATAGGACCCTGGTGCTAGAAGGGACCTCAGATGCCAACCTCCCAAGTTAAATAATTTACCTTCAGGTAACATAGTAGTAAGCAATGAGGAGGTGAGATTTGAACCTGGGAAATCTGACTCTAGAACAAATGCTGATTCACTGTTCACATAGTTTCCTCCACACTTGTTAGTTTGAAGAATTACTTTCTACCTCAGATCTCTCGTTATGTGTTTTTGTACCTCTCCCATGCATTTACTATAAGTTGTTTTGTATTCTCTCTGTTCACCTTTCTTATTTTCCCAGTTAGATGAAGAATTCCCTGAGAGTAGTGACCACATCTTATTTATCTTTTCATCCTGCTTATTACCCATTACAGTGCATTACACAGACTATAGTAATTATTTGATAAATATGTTCATATATTGAATTTTTAAGAATGTAAAAAAGGGGGGCAGCTAGGTGGCGCAGTGGATAAGGCACCAGCCTTGGATTCAGGAGGACCTGAGTTCAAACCCAGGCTCAGACACTTACTAGCTGTGTGACCCTGGGTAAGTCACTTAACCCCCATTGCCCTGAAAAAAAAAAGAAAAGAAAAAAGAATCTAAAAAAGAGAAGAATAAATTCCAACTGAAATGATTGGGAAAAGAATTTTATAGGGGTGATGTTTATCTGGGAACATAATGGATAAATAGGGCTTTGCTAGGTGATGGCATGACTGAAGTATAAAGGGATGGGAAGGGTAAGATTTGAATAGATTTGCTAAAGATATTTCCATTTGAGGACAATTCCTTTCATTTAGATCTGTACTGCGGATTCTCTAGACTAAGCCCTCAGTAATTTTTCTGAGTGAGGAAGTAGAGAATCTTAATTAGGTATGCAGAGGTTAGAATGAGCTTAGTTTGTTAGGAGTTCAATAGGAGGACTTCTTGGTTGGAACCAGATTTTTTTTTTCCTGTGAAATAATTGGAGATGTGATTGGAGAGAAAGTAGTGTCAGACCTAGACTGTAGAAGATATAAACTAAAGCAAAGGAATTTGGACCTTATATTTCCCTCAGTAGGTTGCTATGCAAGATTTTAAAACAGAAGAATGATATAAACCTTGTTTTGAGGATACTAATCTGGGAATTATGCCTAATTTGGGTCACACAAGTGAGAATTACATAAATGAGGCAATGTGCCCTAATGTAGAGGTGTCAAATTTGTGCTCCACAACACTCCTGAATGTGGCCTGAACCAAATTAAAATGTAATTCGTGTATGTCAACAAAAGAAACAAAAGACATAAAACATAGATAATATTAATTATATAACTGAATCAGTATGTGACTTGTAGGGATCTTTATATGCAGTTTTGTAGCCTTCTTTCTATTTGAGTTTGACACCTCTGCTCTAGACAATAGAGAGCCAGATGCAAAGCCAGGAAGGCTGACTTCTGCCCTATGGTTTAAGGGTGGTCTCTGCCAGATCTGGCTGCACATGTTACTTAACCTCCAGTGCTTTAGGTAACCAATCATGACCTATCTCTCTATACAAATGAAAGCCTAGTTGTAGTCCTTGTTCGAAAGAAATAAACTCTACTGATTTGATACATCTTGCTTTATGCTATTTTTAAAAATCCATTTTGCTGTGGGCTAATTTAAGAAGGTGTGTGTGTGTTGCATTAGGAGAGGGTAACTAGAGATTTCCTAAATTTTTGTACCAATTTTATTTAAGTCTAACTGTCTCTATACAATTCAAGTTCGACTTGGTGAAGAACATTTTGTATTATCCTATGTTTTATTGTCTTTTTGTTTCTTTTGTTGACTACGCCAATTACATTTTAATTTGGTTCAGTCCACATTCAGGAGTGTTGTGTAGCACGAATTTGACAATGTCAAATGTTTCTTGGCATTTGCAGATTTTTTATTTTATTTTTTCAATTTGGGAAACTGAGTTGAGAAAATGTTATCTGCAGGTATCTCTGATTGGGAGAATATACACACCAAAAATCATTTTGAATTGTCTATAAACACTTTGGCTTATGTATGTAATGACAAGTCCACTCTCAGACAGTAGGGAAGAAATGAAAAATGTCTACCCTTACACCACAGCCTGTTACCAGAGAAAGACCAAAGGTCTCTAGTCTTTTTAGTTATGCTAGTTGTTCCTTTCCCCCCAAGATAATAGCCTGGTTTCCAGAGCTTTCTCTCATCATTCAAAATTAAGTACATTTTTAAGCTTGGGAAAAGGTGCATAATATTATGGGACTAAGTGATTTTGACAAGCAAATAAAATTTTACTTCACAGTATGGTTCATTACTCTCACATCAGGACAAAGCTAAAGTAAGTGTCTGATGGCCTAAAAATTTATGAAGAACTAAACTTTATCTTCCATTGTCTCTAGTGATCAGTACTTGTGTGATGTGAATGGAGTGACATGCTGAAAGAATTTCTCTGCAGTGGCTCAGAAGGGATTCAGAATTATTCAGTCATGGATATTTGTGACTTTAAGAAAGATAATGGAAGATGGGACTGTTAGGTGGTAAGACAGAATGAAAAATACTTCTTGAAAGTGAAACTTGAATGACAAATTAAGTGAGAAGAGTATATTAAGAACCAGAAATCAGCAAACAATTTTGAAGGTGTACTTAAAAAAAAATAACACTGTGATACGGGCATTGGATTAATTACTTTTATTTTTTGTATCCACCTGAACTTAGTAGTTTCAATTTTTGTTTATTTATTAGTTTTATTACTTGAATTCATAGAAGATTCACTGTTGGGTAGAGGTGATTAACATCTTATAAGGGCAGAACTTATAGACTTCAGAAATAAGAATAAAAAACAAAAGCAGTAAATAACTGCAAATCGGAGATAGTGTTTTAATAGAGAAATACATGAAGAGAAGATTAGCTAGTTATTCAGAAAAGATCTAGAGGGTCTTAGATTAATGATCAGCTTGAAATGTTTTCAAGTAAGAAAGCTTATTAGGAGTTGAATAAAACTGATAACTATTAGGCTACACAGTATAGAATTATTTGGAATGGTTTAGTTGTAATCCTACATAAATTCTATATCAGTGGTCCCCAATTTATTTAGTTTGGTCCCATGATCCTCAAAGGTGTTCAAGGATAGATTGATAGCCATGTTCCTCCTCAAGATGGCAGTGCTGATGGAAAGGGATTGTGAGAAACTGTGATTGTGTTTTTTTTGTGCTTGAAATTTCATTGGACTGTGGGGATGTGAATATGGTTAAATGCTGTTTTTATACTCTTCTTCCTATTTCCCATTGATAAGAATTCATTGGAAACACCTCCCTTATCACTTAGGGACATATTATTAGCCTTCCCTTTTATACCACTACCCTGGGAGATTGAGAGTGAAGAGTCTTTCAGTAATGAACAAAGTAATTCCTCACTACAAAAATTTTAGATATCCTTGGTCAACATCAGGAATAAAGAAATGATGTCCACCTCCCGACCTGTTTTCTTACACCAAAGAGCTAAGAATGGCTTTACATTTTCTAAAAGTTTCCTTTAAAATATAATAATGTAAAAAATATTCTTAGTGCAATAGGCACTCCACTTGGATTTGGCCCTTGAAGTAGCTTGCCAACCCCTGGTCTAAGAGATAATATTGAGAACTCAGCTCATGGTAGTTTTCAATTTTTTTTCTTGCCCTTTAATTCTTGTTCATCTTAGAGGAATAATTTGAACCTGTACATTAACCATAGAATAACTATTAATCATTTATTTTTTCTTAAGTCTTTTTTCAGATGAATAGTATTTCATTTTCCCCCAATTACATGTAAAAACAACTTTTAATTTTAATTTTTAAAAACTTGAGTTCCATATTCTCTTTCTCCCTCTTTCTCCTTCCCCCCTCCCTGTGACAGTAAGCAATATGATATAGGTTATACATGTGCAATCATTCAAAACATTTCCATATTAGTCATATTGTGGATTTTCTTAGCAGTCTTAAAAATATCATTTTCTATTTTCCTCCCCAGAATCGACAGAAGATTGAAATAAGTTCTACCGGTTGGGTTGGAAGAGTAAGTGCTTAAAATTTACGGAGTTCTTAAACATGTGGATTACATATCTAAAATGGTTTCATCTTTGGTTATTTGAAAGCAAAACCCTTCAAATTCAAGAAATATTTGTTAAATATTTGCTATGGATAAGACCTTTTTCCAGGTGTTGGGGATATAAAGACGACCTACTTTATATTCTTAAGAACAGAGAAAGGGAGAGAGGAGGGAATAGGCAAGACATATACCCACATAACCATAATAAGAGAAGAGGCCCTGGCAAAGTATCATGAGAAATTTGACTGGAAAGAGAAAACTCCCAGCATGATGGGGAAGTGAATCTGGGAAAGCTTAATGATGTAGCATTTAAGTTGGACTTTTGAAGGAAGTGAGGGACGTCAGCAGATGGAGATGCGAATGGGGAAGACACTCAACATTTAGGAGATAGGATGAGTAATGCACAGACACAGGAAAGGATAGGATGAGAAAGGAGGTGGAGCCTAATACAATTTATCTGGAACATCAAGTATATAAAGATGGATAAGTCACAATAAAAATGGAAGTGCATTTTCATGCTAGATTGTAATTTTTAATATGAGAAGTGTGTATTTATATTTTATTTGAGAGGTGAGAGGGAACCATAAAATGACTATTAATAAAAGTGATATGATGAAAGTAGTATATTAGGAAGATTACTTGGGCAACAATGTCACGGATTGGAAAAAGTATATACCAATGACAGAAAGAAAAATTGGGAGGCTATTATAATAATTTGATGAGACAACAGATTATCTGAACAAGGGCTATTATGATGGGATGATTGGAGAGATGGAAGCAGAATTTGGGAATTGATAGTAAGCAGAGGTGAAAGAGAGCAAAATGTCTAAAGGTCTGAGTCTTGGTGGTTAAATTCAGATTAGTAATTAAAGAAGAGGTTGTTTGGAGTTAACCAGAGTTAAGGATTAATATGGTATGAACGTTGGAATGTAAAGAGGTAAGGGAATTTGAGAGTGGAAGGGAGGGCATTGCTGACATATATGAGTAAAAGACTGAGAGTGGGTAGAGAGGCCAGAACAAGGTTGATAGGTTGAGAGACTAGGAATCTAGGGACCAGACTTCATGTGAGAAGAATTAGGGAAGTGGGAGAAGTAGAAGTGCAGAATGCTGTGTTCAGATATAGAATTTCACACTTTCTGGAAGTCTCTGGTCCAGTTTGGAAGTTGAACAGCTTTGAGGGATGTTCCAAGGTGTGGCCACTGTAGTTAATGACTAAAAGGAGTATAGATAAGGTTGTAGGAGTTAAATTCAAAGAGTGAGTATTAGAAGGATTAGCCTCATGACTATTATAATAAGTCAGGAAGTTGTGATGAGAGTATTACTATATGTTAGGTGCCAAAGTCCAAAAGGTAGATTGAGGAGAGTGTCAGTAAATGTCAATGATAAGGATTGGGAGAAGGTAGAGTGAACTTCAGAGAAAAGGCTATTCTAGCCTTAAAGAGCATTGGAGGAAGCAACATTAACGAACAAGGAGTATGTCACCTCTTCCTCTAGGCTCATGGTGCAGGGATGATGATTAGAGAGAAATTGCTGAATCTTCATGCAAAATAAGGTTTCCTATAATCCAAGGAAATGTATTGCAGAAAAAAGATTAGGATTTCCCTATATTTGTAATTAATCTAGACATTTTATTTCTGAACATCTGAAGGTATTATGAATATAGATTAATTTGGGGGTGGTATTTAACATACTGTTTAAAAAAGAAAGAGGAAACGTGGGGCAGGGGGAATTAAAAAAAAGAGAATTGTTGCAAAGGTTAGTAAATAAAGAACACACAGGACCAAAAAAATATAATAGTATTACAGAATCTCCTTCCAGTCATCTTCAATTTTTCACTCTTCCTCTCCACTTCCCTATCTGTAGGCAAATCTTGGCAATTTTACTTTCATAACATGTCTTTTATACCCTCCCTTCTCTTCTCTGATGCTAGGGAGAGGCCCTCATCACCTCATGCCTGGATTTTTCCAGTAGTCTTCTGGATATTCTTGCGCTCATCTCTCCTCTCCGTCTATTCAACTGTAAGATTTGAGCGTTCTAAAGCACAGGTCCAACCATGTCATCTGCCTATTTGGTTAATGCCACTGGCTCCTTATTGCTTCCGGCTCAATTACAAAAATCTGATGTTTGGGGGCAGCTAGGTGGTGCAGTGGATAAAGCACCGGCCCTGGATTCAGGAGTACCTGAGTTCAAATCTGGCCTCAGACACTTAACACTTACTAGCTGTGTGACCCTGGACAAGTCACTTAACCCCAATTGCCCTGCCCACCCCCCCACCCCCCCAAAAAATCTGATGTTTGGCTTTTCTTAAAGATCTTCATGACTGGCTCTCCTTCTTGACTTCCTTGCTTATTCTCTATCAAGACGCTCCACATCCTGACTAGGCATTTCACCGGCTGTGTTTCATGCCTGAAATTCTCTCCCTCCTCATCTTCTCTCCTGGCTTCCTTGGCATCTGTCAGGTCCCAGTTAAAATCCCACCTTCTTCAAGGAGCCTTTCCAATTCCCTTAATGTTAGTGCTTCCTCTCTAAGGTTATCACCAACTTAACCTTTCTATGTTTGTTGACACATAGTTGTTAGGCATGTAGTCTCCCCCATTTGCCTGTGAGTTAGTTTTTTTGACAATAGAGGCTGGTTGGTTTTTGTTTTTATTTTTAAGGGGTTTTTTTGCATTTATATCCCAATCCTTAGCATTGTACCTCACATACAGTAGGCACTTAATAAATTATTATGGACTTGACTTGAATTTCAGAGTTCACAATGACTTTAGTTATTATATGTTACCAGTTGTTATAAGATCAGGAATTCCCTCTAAATCTTAACTACCAAAATTAGATTATCCAGCTTCTTCTAGAAGACCTCCATTGATGGAACTCATTCCTTCCAGAGGTAACCCATTCCACTTTTGAATAGCTTTGATTATTGAGGATATTTCCTTTTCCAAATTTGATTCTCTGCAATTTCCATCCATTGTTTCTACTCCTGCCTCTAGGACAAAGCAAAATGGACTTTTAATTCTTTGAATACTGTTATGATACCTCCATAAATATGTAGAGACAGCTATCATATTTCCTGTCCTTTTTCTTTTTCTTCAGGCTGATGAGCTAAATTCCTTCAAATTATTTTCATGGGACATAGCTTCACATCCCCCTTTCATCTGGGTCATCTTTCCTTTGGATGGACTCCATTATGTCCAATACTTTCTTAAATTGTGGTAGCCACAACTATTCTGGACACTTGCTCCTATAAACACAGCCTTAGAACTGCCTGGGTGTTTGTTTGGTGTCCCCCCACCTCCCCTTTTTTTTTTGTTAGTTTGTTTTGGGCTTTCACATACTATTGATTTATTGACCTTGATGTCCACTAAAATTCTCTCCGATCTTTTCCATGCTTCCCACATCATAAACTTTTAGAATAGTTTTTTTTTCCTACACAAATGGGAGGCATTTATTTCATATCAAAATGAGATGACCACTATCTTCCCAGCTTTGTGTCAGTTTCAGTTTTTATAAACATGTCATGCTGTGTTTTTCATCTAAATGCTGATAGAATGTTCCATAAGACTAATTACATATTCTTGGTCTGCTCACCCAGAGGCTTTCTCCATTTGAAATTGATCCATTAGTCAGCCATTCTTTGGGTTCCAGTCATTCAGTCAATTCAAGATCGACCTAAACTGTGCTCTCCTTCAGCCCATATCTTGTCCATTAGCATTTAACAGCTTGTAAATATGAAATGTCTTGCTGAAATGCAGGCTTCCTACATCAAAACATTATACCTCTTCTTCCAGTCTAGTAATCCCATCAGTGTTAAAGAAACAACCATATAGGCAGAACAGAAGGAATTCTCAGATACAGAGAGTTGGCAACTCATTTAAAGTTAGATGCTTCAGTGCTAGAACATTCAGCCACCCACTGTCAGCAATGAAGGTCAAATGTCTAAAGAAGTCTGATTCTATCCAACAGAAAGTATTGTATCTACCCCACTCCACACAACACCTGCTGGTATGCATGAAATGTATCTTGAAAGAAATAATAATAATGATTATTTGGTTTCACATTTTACTAAGCACTTAGAAATATCTAGGAAAGCATATAGATTCCCCACGAACACGCCCCTCCCCCCATTTATCTCATTGCCACTTCATTACACAAGTTCTGAAAAGGAATTGGCATTGTGATAGCTATGGAGTAGAAAAATCCACCTTACTGTTTTACATGGTAAACAAATGACTTCACGTGTTTTTTTCTCCTCCCCCCCCCCCCCATCCCTTATAATCATTTACTTATGTCAGTTTTAAGAAAAAAAATGTTATCTGGATGGATTCATGTTTTTTTTTTTTTATTCAAAGGGGTGATGCCACTCCTAATTTGGGGGAATCCTGACTCGCTTTCTTGGGGAATTGGCCTCTGTGAAACCTACAGCATTTAAAATTCCTCCAGGCACTGATTGGACAGAGGGGAGAGGTTTGCCAACATGAAAAGTGGTTTCCTCCATGGCAAGAGACATGCTACACTTCCTCACGACTCCTTGAAAAAAATATGTTTTTTCCTCTCTGTATTTAACCAGACAGATGCCACTTTTCACACATTTCTACTAGGCACAACTCCATCCAGGGGAAACAGGGAAATGTATTAAAAAGATAAGGCTGTGAACACAGGTCTAGAGAGGGGAATGTGTTTCAGAGTTCCATAATGAGAACACCGAGTGTACTGCACATTCCAGCTTGCTCCAGAAATGAATTCACTTTGAATCACTCAATAGAAGAGGAAAGAATTTTTCTTCTTTCCCTCAAAATCGGGAGAAATGCAAGATGAAACATCAAAGATGAAATAAATCATCACTTTAAAAAGTGGGTCATCTCCTACCTGCTGTCAAATGCTTCATGGAAATCAAAGTCTCAAAGATGACATTTTCTTTGCTAGCTTAATGGGAGGCCCGCTTCAATTTAATTAATGTGTTATTCTACTTCCCAGTTTTTGTTGTAGGAATATGGGAATTTTCCTTCTATAGAACTGTGATTTCTATTATTAAATATAGTTAGAAAACGAAAAGACCTTAACGTTAAAATGGCAGACGTAAGAATGTATATACTTTAAGATTTCGAATTTGCAATGCACAGCACCCTATGCCTCACTGTATCTGATCCAAAGCAAGATCGAAGAATTCACATTTTGCTTTTTCATTAAGAAAACAGTGCTTAGAATGATAGGAAAACTGTCCGCTCAGTCTCCTCTCTCACTTCTCGTTCTGCCAGAAGGCTCCAATACCAAACATCACCAACCTGAAGATTCTACCTTCTTTAATTAAAGGAATAGGCAAGAGTGTTTTAGCTACATCTGTAAGACACACAGTTGTAGCAGTGGGACAGTCCTTATTGAAAATGAAAAGAGAATGTGTTTTGTCTACTTAGAATCAGCAGTAATAGAATTATCCTTGTGAAGAGAAAATAGATCTCTTGATTTTCCTTTGTGAGTCTCATTTATTAAATATTTTAATATTAACTAAACAGTTACTGGGGAGGATAGAATCAGAGGGTCATAGATTTTGAGCTCAAAAAGATCATCTAGTTTGGCTCACTTATTTTTCAGCCAAAGAAACTGAGATGAAGTGACTAATCCAAGGATCTATTATTTTTTAACCTTTTTTTTTAAAGTTTTTAAATTTTTAAATTTATTTTTAAATTTTTTAACCTTTTTAAAAAACAATTTTCTCTTTTTAGTTTAGACCATCGGAGCCTTACTTTACATCAGACGGTAATAACTTCTACAAGATTGTCAGCAATAAAGATGGCTATAAACACATTTGCCATTTTAACGTTGACACTAAAGTGAGTATTCTTTACTAACATTTCTGATTTGCATTTCTCAGGATCATAATAAGATCATAGGCAAAAAGGAAATTGACAGTTGCATGATCATATGATAAATTTGATGAATGCATACAAATAAAAAATCCTTTTTCTTCAGTGGGGCATGAGATATAGTAACTTGAATTGTCCATATAATTCATTCAGCTTTCAACTTTAATTAGTATACACCCTCTAATTAATGGTTTTTAAAATCCCTCTTCAGGAAGAAACATTTATTACAAACGGACAATGGGAAGTAATTCAGATAGAAGCTCTCACTGATACATATCTGTAAGTATTCCATTAATAATGTCAGTATAGAATTTAATGCCATAATAATAGTGGTTAAGGAAGTAGTAGAGTAGAAAGAGTATTGGATTTGCAGTCGAAGACTTGGGTTCAAATTTTACTTCTGTCATTTGCCCATTCTGTAACTGTGGGCAGACTTAATTTCCTTAAAATCTTTAAGGATCGGGGCAGCTAGGTGGCACAGTGGATAGAACACCGGCCCTGGAGTCAGGAGTACCTGAGTTCAAATCCAGCCTTAGACACTTAACACTTACTAGCTGTGTGACCCTGGGCAAGTCACTTAACCCTAATTGCTTCACTTAAAAAAAAAAAAGTTCTTTAAGGATCTTAATTTCCTTAAGATCAAAGATTAGAGATGGGAAGGACGCAGAAGACCATTAAGTCCAACTTTCTCATTTAACAGATGAGGAAGCTGAAGTACAGAGATGTTAATAGTACCTTTTTCCCAGTAAGTTAGTAGCTGAGGAAGGATTTAAATTCAGAATGATTCCAGGTCCAGTGCTCTTATCTACTACGCTACCTGACAACTGTTGAACTAGGTGACCTGTAAGAAACCTTCCAACTCTAAACCTATGATGCTGATAAAGTTTTTGCTTAGAAGTAGGCAGAATTTCCTACCAATAAGTGGTAGCCCGTTTGGAATGTACTTTTTTCTTTTAAAATATGGTAGCCTGATTTTCATATATGTTTAGTAGACTTTTTATTATGTCACTATCCAATTCCACCTCCTGCCTCTTACCTATTCTGTGCTACTGTTGCTATACCTTTAGCCGAATGTAGCATAGGGAACTAGAGATTCATACATTTTGTCATTGTGTGTTTGAAAAAGTCACTTTGTGTGTGCATTTCTACCTACCATACATTGAGTCACTTGAAAAACAGTAACCACTTTATTTTCAGATACTACATCAGTAATGAACACAAAGGGATGCCAGGAGGAAGAAACCTTTATAGGTAAGAAGAGTTCCATAAAGTTTTTTAACTGGAATATTTTTAGTTTTTCAACTTTTTCTGGGTGGTTCTTCTTATTCAACTTGATATTTACCAAATTGCAATTGTCCATTGACATACCATGCTCCCTTTATTGGGCACTTTTTAAAATGGTGGCACTTTTGTTTATTTATGCATCATTGTCACTTCCCAATAACTGAGTTCTTTCTCCCCTTCCCCACCAAACCCTCTCCTGAAATAAAGTGCAGTTAAGAGAACACACTGACATATTGACAATGCCTGACAGCATCATAATTCCATTTCACATGTGTATAATCTATCATCCCTTTACTTAGAGGAGGGAAATGTATTTCCTTCCCATCCATGGAACTACAAGTCATTGTGTACCAGGATTGGGTCATTTAAAAAATATTTTTTGGTATATTTCTACAAAATGGGTTTAGGAATTTTAGAAGTTTTTTTTTCAGAAAAGAGTTGAATGTGACTGACTTATTTTAGGACACTGATAACTTCTGACTGGAAAATGGGATCCTTCAGTTCTCTCTGATTATTCATTAATCCAAGCAGTAACAATTGACCCTTTACTTTCACAGAATTAATCTTGATTCATCTAAAAGTGTGACATGCATTACCTGTGAATTTAATCCAGAAAGGTGCCAGTATGTTTCAGTATCATTTAGCAAGAAAGCAAGTTATTATCAACTAAAATGTTCAGGTGAGTTTGAACTAAATTTGACCATGTAATTCAGTGTTTACTTTGCAGCAGGGCAATGTGAGACACTTCCTTTCACTTAATTAGTAACCGAGACAGATTAATATATTATAATGGAATTTGTTGTCAGAATTTGAATTAAAATCCAGTCATGCTGCTTACTATCTTTGTGACCTTGGATAAGTATCTCCTCTCTAGGTCTCGGTTTCCTGGTCTATGGAATAAGAAGGAAAGACTAGATGTATTCTAAGATTTCCTTTTAACTCTATTTCCTAAGATTTAAAAACACTTGTTCACATACCATTTTTGTCAGACTATGTACATGCAAGTATCATGTCCCCTTCTGTTAATTTTTTTTTACTAGTGTATTTTAGTTTGTAAGCTCTTTAGTTTTAAAGGTTCAGATCTATTTAATTTTCAATGGATAATGTCCTACAGTGGTTCTTAAGTGGGTCTTTAATAAATATATTTTGATGATGGTGCTAATAATCTACTCACCATCATTACTCTCCCTCATGGAAAGTAGCTGTTTTCACAGTGATGATGTTGGACATTACTGTTAAAATTCTCTTTGGGAGATTAGAATATCCTTAATGCTTGTTAACACTGGGCACATGTATACTGTAAACGTGTCCTTGCAGTAGGGAAAGTGCTGCTGTGGAGCTCATCTGTGTTTGGTTTGGATTTAGGTATTTCTTTTGAGAAGACCAACCAGCTTCGTATGAAATTCATGTCCCTTAAACAAATAAAGATTCTGCATCATTTACAAATAGAGGAATTGTGTTACTACCTTGTTAAATGAGTTATGTACATAGCTCATAAAAATACTGCACATTTCTCATATGATCATTTATACAATCGTAGAAGCAGTCTTATACAGTCATAGAAACAATTACAGTTTCGTATACAATCATTTTTCTTCTTCTTAACTTCCTAATAAAAAATAAAAATCTCAAGTGGTCCCCCAAATAAAGATCTCCAAGCCAGTCATTTTTTTCCCATTTATCTGAAAGATGGTTCTTACCAATTTGTTAAATAATAGTAAATGATTTAAAAATTAGATGAACAGTAGCTGAAGGAATCAGCATGTTTTAAGAGGATGTAGCTGCCAAAGTAGAATTGAGATTGGCTATTTTTCAGGCTGTATATACCCTTAGCTTAGGGTTAAAAATGAAAGTTCTAAAGCACACATGCATTCCCATAAAAGCTACAACAATCTCCCACAAGCCCTTTTTTCTCTTTCTGTCCTTTTTTTTGTTTGGTCTCTGTCTATCTCTTTATGTTGTGTGTGGTGCTTTCTATGTGTTAGGAACTTTACCAGGTGCTAGTGATACAAAGCCAATAATGGAATAATCTTTGACTTTAAGGAGCTTGGATTTGATCAGTGGAGACAGATAGGCATACATACATGTAAATATATGAATAGCTGTGTGACCCTGGACAGGTCACTTGACCTGTTTGCCTCAGTTTCTTCATCTGTAAAATGGGGATGATAATAATAGCACCTACCTGCTAGGGTTGTTGTAAGGCTCAAATGACATAATATTGGTAAAGCTCCTTGCACAATGCCTAGCACATAGCAGACACTATGTAAATCATCATCATCATGAATGAAAATAAATCTGTATACGTATATAAAGGAACACGCGTGTTTATGTATATTTACATGAAGTGAAGTGGATATATATAGTATGTGGCTTTAGTATCAAGAAGAGCTGCATTCAGATTCTGTATCTGTCATAGCTACTGACTGGGGGGTCCTGGACAAGTCATTTAGCCTTTCAGTCCCCCTATAGTAACTCTTCAATTCTTTAAGATTAGAAGTTAAAAAAAAAGTTACAGATCATGTACCTGTCTGCCAAAGTATAGGAAGTTTCCTCATTGGGTGTTCCCTGCATCAGTGACATCATAGGTCTGTGTATCTATCATTTATTGATTGGGTGTGTCTAGGGTTTGTAGGGCATAGTGGATGGGGCACTGGACTTGGGGACAAGAAGACATGGATTCATGTCTTGCTGCAGACATGTACTAACTATGTGACATTAGGCAAATAGCTTAACAACCTCTCTGGCCCTCAATTTCTTCATCTGTAAAACAAGAGGGTTGAACTCGGCAGTCTTTAAGAACCCTTCCAGCTTTAAGTCTGTGATACTATAGCTCTCTTTCTTTTTCTCTGAATGAAATGTTCATAGATTTTTTTTTTTATGCTCTAAGGAAATAATTTTTAAGAAATCACTACCAGGGGCAGTTAGGTGGCGCAGTGGATAGAGCACCAGCCCTGGATTCAGGAGGACCTGAGTTCAAATCCGGCCTCAGACACTTAACAATTACTAGCTGTGTGACCCTAGGCAAGTCACTTAACCCCAATTGCCTCACTAAAAAAAAAAAAAAAGAAAAGAAATTACTACCAGAGGTTCATCAAAACCATCTGTCCTATAAATGTATAGCATTGGTCATCAGGGCAATAAGGGAAAATAGTGAGGCTGGCTAACTGAAAATTCATCACCATTGTTATTGAGACAGAGCAGAGTACAAATCCTCCAGATGATGGGTACTGTAAAATGGACAACAAAGAATTTGGTACCCCAGGGAATGTCAAAGCTGGATAGGCCTTTAGACCCCATCTCGTCTACCCTCATTTTGTTAATAAGAAACTCAGTGTACAAATGAGTGAAGTGATTTGTCTACTATGCCATGTTATTGTCTCTCCTTATTAGACAGGTTTTATGGAAAAGGTAAGAGAATGTAAATTATAAAACATTGTGGGAAAGTTGAAGACATTTGACAACATCTTTCAAAAGCAACAGATGCAACCTTCTCTTCCTTTCCCATCCACCTAATGCTCCCTCCCGCCCCCTATTCATTCATCTAAACTTGTCTTTTCTTTTCTTATATTAACAGGCCCTGGCCTTCCCCTTTACACTCTGCATAGAAGCCACAATTTTACAGGTATTGTGTAAGTTTTCTTGCTGGCTTTGTTGGTGTGTATGTGTATTAATGGTAAATATGATCATAATCCCATCAGCATCATTTCCTTTACTTTTAAGGCCCTTAACAATGAAGCCTAGAAAATACTTAGAATCTGATGTATATATGGATTATGTATCAATGAGTCACATTTTTCTATTTGAATATATTGCATAATAAAAATGACTCAGACTGAAATGAATTACTATTTTTTTTATTCCCTTGCTTAGTACTTGAAGTGCAAGAAAACAACACAGAATTGGATAATAAACTGAAGGAAATTCAGATGCCCACAAAACAAGTTGACTATCTTATTTTGAATCAAACAAGTAAGTTAATTAAGACCTATATGAATATATTATTCTGGAACAGAATTTTTCAAGCATATGAATACAGTGTTATCCTTTACAAAAGTAAATGATATTTGATTCCCCCCCCCAGTTACATGTTAAGACAATTAAAAAATATATTTTTTAAACTTTTCAGGTCCAAAATTCTATCCCTCTCTCCTTTGTCTCTTCCCTGAGATGGCGAGCAATGAGATATAGGTTATACATGTGCAGTCATGTAAAACATTTCCATATTAGTCATACAATCTTTTTCTTTTTCTTTTTTTTTTTTTTAGTGAGCAATGGGGGTTAAGCGACTTGCCCAGGGTCACACAGCTAGTAGTGTTAAGTGTCTGAAGGCTGGATTTGAACTCAGGTACTCCTGAAATCCAGGGCCAACGCTTTAACCACTGCGCCATCTAGCTGCCCCCCAATGTTTATTTTCTAATGAGAAACTGAACTTTTTGAAAAAAGCATTTGCTTCACAGTACACACTGCATGTATATTGAAATTTTGTTTTTTAAATTTTCAAAAGCTATTATTTCCTACCATAGCTTTGCTCAGAACTCCTTAAACATTTGTTTTAAAACATAACATCCTCACACACACAAAAAAACACATAACATACTTATAATGAATTAGTGAATGAAAAAACATTTATGAAGTGCCAGGCACTTATTTATGTTGCCAGGCATTATGTTGGCTGGTGGGGATACAAATACAAAAGTGGAATCGTTCCTGCTCTCAAAGGACTTACATTCTAATATATGGAGAAAACATATATTAGAAGAATAGTGGCCTACTAAGGGAATTTTGGTCTGGACATCCAGGAGGTAATGAGTACAGTCAGATGATAGTTAGTTCTCATTGCCTTTTCGAATTCAGTTCAATTTAGTAAACATTTATTAAGCATCTATTTTGTGCCTGGCACTGTGGTAAGCTTTGGGGATACAAATAAAAAAAAGGAAGGTAGTCTTTGCCTTCAAGGAGCTTACAATCTAATGGGGGAAGGCAATGTACAAAAGGAGGTGGGAGAGTATGCCCCAGTATGGGGCTGTTGAATCTAAGCAGAAGTACAGATGGAAAATGGGATGGGCTGGAAGTCTAATTCCTGTCCTTTATAAAGGAAAGCTTTAAGAAGAGCTTAGATGTGCAGGAGAAGCAACAGTAGAGTTGAATTGATTATCATTCTCTGAGCAAGAGGTTGAAAACAGAGGTGGGGGTATTTGGAGGGGGATGGTGCGGTGCGGATGGCAGAATGGTAATGGTAGGTGGCTAAATGGGATTTGGGCAGGGACAGGTTAAATACAATGATTTAGGTGAGTTTGCCTTCAACCAGTCAGGATTATTTGACCCCATGGCAGGAGTTCTAAAATAATAGTGGAATAACTTCCTCCAGTGAAGGGAAGTGTGATCTGTAGAGGCTTAGAGGGTGGTGTTATAGGTGAGAAAATGGTGGCTGAGGAAGATAGCTGTGACAGGGCAGATGCAAAGTGCCTGGAGGTAGAGGATGAATGAGATAATTATTATCTTTCAAAAGGAAATGCTCTCTGGGGTAATTTTAGGTAGGGTTATATATAAATAACAGCTATATATACAGTTTTATATATATAACGTTAGGTAGGGTTATATATAACAAACAGTCCAGCAATACTCTGTGTAATTGGAGGCTGATATCTTCTACCTAAGGGCAGCTAGGTGGCACAGTGGATACAGTGCTGGGCCTGGAGTCAGGCAGAGTCATCTTTTTGAGTTCAAATCTGGCCTCAGATACTTACTAGCAAGTCACTTAATAAAATTTGCCTCAGTTTCCTCATCTGTAAAATGATCTGGAGAAGGAAATGGCAAACCATTCCAGTCTCTTTGCCAAGAAAACCCTAAATGGGGTCATGAAGAGTCAGACACGATTGAAAAATGACTGAACAGGGGCAGCTAGGTGGCGCAGTGGATAGAGTACTGGCCCTGGAGTCAGGAGGACCTGAGTTCAAATCCAACCTCAGACACTTAACACTTACTAGCTGTGTGATCCTGGGCAAGTCACTTAACCCCAATTGCCTCGCTAAAAAAAAAAAAAAAAGAAAAATGACTGAACAACCACAGTTGTCATTATTCAGTTAATTACATTTGGAAACTTCAGTCTTAGAACTTAGCCTTTGTACTATGACTGGAAGATATTAAGTGCTTAATAATTGCTTTCTCATTCATTAGAAGAGGCAGAGTGAATTTCTAAATCTCTTTTTTTCTAATGCTCATTTAGTATATTGAAATAAAAAGCTCTGATCTGAGTCCTTCTGCATTAATACCTCAACTAACCGCAGGCTAAATGCAGAGATTTCCAATCAGGAAGACATGCTGTTAACTTGAGTCCTGAACTTCAAAGTATCATCACCTATTATATCCTGTTCTTTTAAATACTGGTTAGCTGATTTGCAGTTGTTCTCAGTACTTAAACTGCTTTCATCTCGAACACTTTAGAAGCCCTACTTTAAATGCAGCCATCAGAGTAGAAATTTTTCTTTGGGCTATAGCAACATTAACCAGTATAATCTCGGATAAAATCAAGTTAAGGACCATCTACATCCTCCTTGATGAAGGTTTCCTGCCTTTGGTCTCGAGGGGCTATAGTAATCAACCATTTTCTCTCCAACTATGTCATGAAATAGTTGGATTGTATTAAGGAAACATTTTCATGGCAGATAGTCCCACTTCATTCATTGAGTAATCCTGGTTCTTCAAGTTATGATCTTAGCATCCATTCAGATGTCCATGTCATGCCCTTAGCCATCAGAAAATCTCTGGTGATCTTCATTCCTTATCCCCAGATAAATAAGGAATGGTTAGAAATCCTCAGCAACTTATGACTAACGACACCATCCTTCTAAGCTGTTAATGACTACATTAATTAGTTCATCTCAGATGTCTAGTAACATCAGTTTCTCTTTTTAAATTATTTTCTGTTTTTATTTTTAATTGCTCCATTTCGTATTTCTCACTTTGTGTACTACTCCTGATATATTTTTTGGAAGTAAGCAGGGTATTAAAATTCTAATAAATAGAAGATAATATAAGTTGAAGTTTTCCTTTTCAGCTGGCTGAAGGTCCCCCCCTTTTTGGTGGATTCCTCTTCAAGTATCCTGGGAAGTTATGGTTACACTTACAGTTTCTATAAAGGCTTTTCAGAAACTTGCTTCCAAAACAAGCTGAGGTGCAGAAAGAGATGTTCAAAGATCTCTCTAGGAGTTATATCAAAAATCTACTCATGGAATAATTGACACTCCACACCCCACTACTTCTCCCACCTCTTGAAGTAGGAGGTGGAGGTGGGGAACTAGGGGAAATGACATGCTTTCAAAACTGAAGTGCTTAAGTTTAGTCACTTGGCATTGATTGGAGAAGATCAAAGGTCGAATAGTATGAATCACTAACAGACTTCCATAATCAGCTGTTTTGATTGAATGGTTCTCCATATGATGGTCCAGTGGTATATATACATGATGGAAACTTGAATTTTTGGTATTCGCTTCAGCGTCACATTTAGTTCAGAGACACAAAAAATAGAATTTGGCTTTCTGTGCCAGCACACTGTAAGGTATAAAGCAGAGAAAGTCTATCTTCGTACATAAAGAAACCAGTCCTTCCTCTTTCATACTGAAATAACTACCAGAAAAGTAAAACAAGAAGTAGAAGAGATAAAGAAAATGACTTAAAACCTATTTTAGTTAGAAATAATCTTGTACCTCACCAGATACATTTTATCTTTTTTGTACATACTTTAAAAACACTCTAGTCTAAATTTCCATTTGAAATTTCAGAGCAAAGGAAATTAATTTGTTTAGGGGCCAGTGTTACTAAAAATACTCCTGTAAATAAATTAAGAGACAGACCAAAGGCAAGATGATACAGCAGATAAATAATAGATTATTCTTTCTCTAGGTCTCTGTTCTTCACTTGGTTCCATAATTCTAGGATGGCAACATAATTACAAAAATGTTATTAAATCAGAATTTTAAAATCGAGTTGTGGCCAACTGAATATCTGAAATAGCTTCAGGAAATTTCAAGGGAAAGGAAAACATTTTGGAGGAAAAACTCAGAACATAAGTCATAAACAAAACAGATATCTCAACTTGGATGCCAAAGAATGAAGTAATAAAAATATAGCCTTAGAAATCCTAAGAGGCATTTTAATATTATCAGGCACTATATGTTCTATTGATACAATAGAAACAACTTCATTATTTAAATGTTTTTCAAACTAATTTTACAGGGTATTTTTATAAAATACTAGAACCAAACTTAATTAGTTTCTGTCTCCATTTTATTATAGCCTGTTTTCTTTCAGGCCTTGGTTATGGCTTATAACATACATACAAATATACTTGTATATACACACACATCAGATGCTGGTATTTTTTCATAGCCTTTCATTATTCATTCATTTTCTTTTTTCATTTAGAGTTTTGGTACCAGATGATCTTGCCTCCCCATTTTGATAAATCCAAGAAATACCCTCTTCTAATAGAAGTGTAAGTATGAATCAAAAGGATTAAAAAGGACTTGGGTGTTAGTAGTCATGCATTATTTAATGATTCTTTCCTGGAATAGTCTTCTGAAGGATCTAATAACATTTTCTTCCTATGCTTTCAGAAGCGTTTGGTTGCAATTCCATAATTTTTCTCCATCTACTTTGGAATCATCAATCAGTAGGAAGGCTTTTCTGCTATTCGTGCTATCATTCTTCAGAGGCACTAATCTAGGCCTATTTTCTCATATCTTTTCCCTTAAGTAATCTGATTTTGTATCTGCATCAGAGAGGAAGTGGACATGTTTTGCATTGGTTACCATAACCTTTCTTTACCTCATCCTGAGGTTGCTAGCAATGCAATTTTCAGTTTTCCTATACTTCTAATTTTAGTAGAGAATTTTAAAGAACAATCGGTATTGATTAGGGCTTGTATTCTTCACTGTCCCTTTCTTTTGTATTATTAGAACATCTCTCATTGATTACCTTTGGATTCTTCTTTCTTCTGTGGTTCTGTTCTCTTAATTTCTGAAGAATATGACTTCCCCTTTATTGAAGGAGATAAGATGAGGTATGAGAATATTATTCATAATTTAGAGAAATCTTTTCCTAAGAAATAGGAATATAGAGATAGGTCACAGTGTGGACAATTCAGCAGCCGAACCTATTAAAAATAATTCAGTTTTGTAAGTGCTTTTAAAAAAATCATAGTGATAACTATATTCAATTTTTATTTTAATATTTGGATTAATCTAATCCATATTTATTCGTTCTACTCCTTCCCTATATTACATTCCTATTACTGTTAATACTTTCCTTATAAGTTTAGAGCTAGAAGAAGTAGTGTTCTGATAAATGTTTAAACCACCTGGGATGGGGAATATATATATATATATATATATATATATATATATATATATATATATATATATATATATGACACACAAGTTTAATTTTAATTATTAACATTTTCTGTATCTTCTTCTTATGTCTAGATAGTAAACAAACAGTAATTCAAGCCCTGATTTGTTGCATCTGTAAATATTTGCATTGAAAATTTCCATTTAGCTCATAGGTTTATCTGACCTGGTTTAGGTATACCTGTTTGGAGGGAAACTTAAAGTTTATCAGTTCAAGACCCTTGTTTTCTTTTCTTTATTTTTTTGGGGAGGGTGGTGGAGGGAAATCAAGGCAGTCCAATCCATTTACTTATTTAATTAGTTTTTTGTTTTTTCAGTGAGGCAATTGGGGTTAAGTGACTTGCCCAGGGTCACACAGCTAGTAAGTGTTAAGTGTCTGAGGCTGGATTTGAACTCAGGTACTCCTGACTCCATCCACTGCGCCATCTAGCTGCCCCCTATTTAATTAGTTTTAATGAACATTTTTATTTAAAGTTTTGAGTTTCAAATTCTACCCCTCCTTACCTCCCTCCTGTCCCCCCCTCCCTGAATCAGATATAGGTTATACATGTGCAATTATGTAAAACATTACCATATTAGTCATTTTGTCGAAGAAAACTTGGATAAAAGAAAAAAAATAAAAGAAAGAAAGTGAAAAATAGCACTCTTCAGTCTCTGTTCAATCAATTTCATTTCTTTGGAGGTGGACAGTGTGCTTCATCATTAGTCCTTTGGGATTGTCTTGGATCCTTGTATTGCTCAGAACAGTTAAATCATCTACAGTTCTTCACTGAACAATATTGCTATCACTGTACAACATTGCCCTGGTTCTGCTCACTTGTGGGGACCAATTTTTAATTGGGGAGTGTTAGCTAAGCGGCTCGCCACAATATTGGGGCAAGGAAGGAGATCAGCAGCCTCCCTCAAAACAGAGCAGGATTTATTTAACAAGAACGAACTTAAAAAAACACAAACGGGATCAGTAGGATCAAGAGAAGGGAAATAAAATGGGGAAAGGGAAATAATACCACCTGAACAACACAACCACCCAGGAATCAGCTGAGAACACAAAGCAGCGTCCTGTTGCCTTCTAGCTTCAAGCTAGAATGGTGGAAAAAATCCCTTCTTCCCAGCAGACACCAGGCTGACCACCCCCAGCCCCCAGACAATTGGCTGGCTGCTCTGACAGTCACATGACTACCCTCACTAGGCTTTCAATCATTATAATTTTGCCAGGCCCATGTAGGCATCCACAAGTGGTGATGACATGAGGTGCCAGCGCCATGGCAATGGCTACAACCAGTGGGTGGAGCACTGTGCCATTTGCGGAGCCCCAGAGGCCAGTGCACGCACCAAGGTTTTTTTTTTTTTAATTCTAGCCAAAAGATGGGGTCATAAAAACCTCAAATAACAATTAATTCTTTACACACTTCACTATACATTAGTTCAGATAAGTCTTTCTAGAGGCCTTTCTGAATTTGTCCTGTTTGTCATTTCTCATAGCACAATAATATTCCATTACAATCATATGCCACAGCTTGTTTAGCCATTCCCCAATTGATGGTCATTCCTTCGATTTCCAATTCTTAGCCACCATAAAAAGAACTGTTATAAATATTTTTGTACAAATAGGTCTTGTATCTCTTTTTTGGGGATGTCTTTGGGATATAAACCTAGCAGTGGTATTGCTGGAGTAAAGGGTATGCACAATTTTATAGCCCTTTGGGCATAGTTCCAAATTACTCTCCAGAATGATTGGATCAGTTCACAATTCCACCAACAGTGTATTAGCATCCCAGTTTTCCCAACATTTTCGTTTTTTGTTAATATTAGCCATACTGATAGATGTGAAGTGATACCTCAGAATTGTTTTAATTTGCATTTTTCTGATCAATAGTGATTTAGAGCATTTTTTCATAAGACTGTGTAAATAGCTTTGATTTCTTTGTCTGAAAACTGCCTGTTCATATCCTTTGACCATTTATCAATTGGGGAATGACTTGTATTTTTATACATTTGATTCAGAGTATTTAAGAACTGAAGCTTCTTTCAGTGACACATGTTGTTAAAATTTCCCAGTTTTCTGCTTTCCTTATAATTTTGGTTACATTGGTTTTGTGCAAAACCCCTTTAATTTTATATAATCAAAATTATCTATTTTACATTTTGTAATGCTCTCTATATCTTCTATGGTTTTAAATTCTTCCCCTGTCCATAAATTTGACAGATAAACCATTCCATATTCTCTCAATTTGCCCATAAGACCCTCATTTTATAAATGAGCCAAATGAGAACCAAAGAGGTCAAGATTTAAGGTCATAGATCTAGTAGTTAGTAGGACCAGGATAGAAACCCAGGTCTTCAGACTATAGATACAGTGCACTTTTTATCTAGGACATTCTGGATTGTAAGGTACAAACATCAGTATTGCCTACAAAGACCTGTTTTCGTATTTGTGTTCTGATGAAGCACGAATCATGGGTGCAAGAATAGCAATCAATATATACCAGTTATAGAAACACATAGATAAGTTATCAAATAAGAATGAAATTAGTGTCATAAATCTAGAGCTAGAAGGAGTCTTAAAGATCATCAAGTCTAAATCCATCATTTTATAGATGAGGAAACTGAGGCCCACAGAGCCACCTATCCAGTCACTAACTCTTGCCATTTTGCATCATTTCTTAAGTCTCTACTCCCAGTTACTGCCCATACCAACTTTCCAATCTTAATAGTATTTTTTTTCTAGTTCCATGTAAAGATAACTTTCAACATTTGTTTTTATAAGATTTTGAGTTTCAAATTTTTCTCCCTCTCTTCCTTCCCTTCCCCTTCCCCAGGACAGAAAGCAATCTGATATAGGTTATATATCCCTCACCAACTTTCACCTGGGTGATGGCAACACTCTTTTAATTGGTCTCTTTGCCTTAGATCTCTCCCCATTCCAGTCTGTCCTGCACACCGCTCCCAAGTAATTTTCCTTAAGTGGAGATAGAACCATGGGACTCCCCTAACCCAGTCAACTCTAGTGGCTTCCCATTGCCTCTAGAACAAAATATAAATTCTTCTGTTTATCTTTCTTTTTTTTTTTTTTAGTGAGGCAATTGGGGGTTAAGTGACTTGCCCAGGGTCACACAGCTAGTAAGTGTTAAGTGTCTGAGGCCAGATTTGAACTCAGGTACTCCTGACTCCAGGGCTGGTGCTCTATCCACTGCGCCACCTACCTGCCCCCTGTTTATCTTTTAAAACACTATACAACCTGGCTCCAACTCATATTTCCAGCAGTTCAATATTACTCCCCTTTTCTCACTCTTCGATTCAACCAAATTAACCTTCTCTCTTTACCTCACACATGACACATCCATCACTGTGTTTTTGCATAGGTCATCCTCCATCCTTGGAATGTACACCCTCTTTTCCTGTGCCCCAGGGGATAAACACTTTCTTTAAGATTCAGCACAAGCACCATTTAAAAAAATGAAATATTGTTTTCAATTAGCAAGAATTCATTTTTTTTTCTCTCCCAGTATTCCACTTGTGGGTTGTGGGTGTATGTGTGTGTGTATGTGGGAAGAACAAACAAAAATAAGGACCCTTTTACTAATTAAACATGATCAAATGAAATAAATTCCCACATTGGTCATATTATATCTAAAATTTTTGTCTCCTTTTACACATTAGTCCATCACTTTCTGCTCACTTCAATCTGCATCAGTTCATATAAATCTTCCCAGCTTTCTCTCAAATTATGCCTTCATCCTTACAACACAGTAGTATTCTATTACATTCATAGATTGTAATTTGTTCTATCATCCCCCATTTGTTGGGCTTAGTTTTCAGTTCTTTGCCACTACAAAAAAATGCAGCTATAAATATTTATACACCTATAGGAACTACTTTCTTTGAATTCTTTGGAAGTAGACCTAATAACAAGATCACTGGATTAAATGGCATGCACAGCTAGTAACTTTGGGGCATATTTCCAAATTGCTTTCCAGAGTGATTAGACTGCCACAACCATGCACCAATGTGCCTTTTTTCTTCAACCCCTCCAGCGTTTGTAATTTTTCTTTATTTCCAACTTTGCCAATCTGCCAATGGATATGAGATAGAACCCCAGAATTGCTTTAATTTGCATTTAAGTGCTAGTGTTTGGTATCATTTTTTTTCCCATGGGGCTGTAGGTATCTTCAATTTCTCTCTTTGAGAATTCCCTGTTAATATCATTTGACCATTTATCAGCTGGTAAATGACTCTATCCTTATATGTAACTTTGAATCATTTCCTTAGGTATCTTAGAAATGAAACTCTTATCAGAAAAACTTGCTGTAAAGGTTTTCTTTCTCTCCAGATAAGTTTCCCTTCTAATTTTAGCTGTGTTGGATTTGTTCGTGTAAAAATAAGGCACTATATTCTGCATGGAGCTTTTTCTGATCCTCCAAGTGTTAATGTCCTCCTCCCAAACTACCTTGTATTTAGCTACTTCATAAACACTTTTTTTTATTTGCTTTACATCTATCCTGCATATATTTATATATGTGCCTGTTGACTCTCACATTAGATTGTAAGCATCTTGTACGTAGGGATTTCTTTATTCTCTCTACTCGAATCCTGAGCATCCAGTACAGTGACTAATGTGCAGTGGTTTGATTAATGCTGATCGATTGATTGTCCCTGAGATAGCAAATGACAGAATGGAAATTTTAATTCAGGTTCCATGTTTGGAAGTTCAGCACTGTTTACTGCACTCTATCCATCTCCATTGTTGTTCTTGTGTGTGTGTGTGTGTGTGTGTGTGTGTGTGTGTGAGATGCAATTGGGGTTAAGTGACTTGCCCAGGGTCACCCAGCTAGTAAGTGTCAAGTGTCTGAGGCCAGATTTGAACTCAGGTCCTCATGACTCCAGGGCCGGTGCTCTATCCACTGCGCCACCTAGCTGCCCCAACCCATTGTTATTCTTTTAGAACTTAGACATATGGGCCAATTCTGACTCTTACAGTTGCACTGGTGGCAAGCTTTCTTGGGGAGCTCTGAGCCTTGAAGAATGGGGGCTTTTTACTCAAATTACATAGTCTCAAAAATGAACCAATCAGCTTCTTTTCATCAATATTTCAAGGACCATGTCTTTGGTGTGGACACTCTATCCATCAACTCAGTTCATAGTACTTTGTCCTTTATCCAGAGCTTAGTATAGTTCCTCACATATAGTAGTGCTTGATAAAATTTATTTATTGATTAATTATCAAATTGTCTTCCCAAGTTCCCGTGGATATTACCTGGAAGATGTCCTTCTGCCATGAACCTAATCTGAACTTGGCTGGGCTAGTTTCTGAATAATGGACAGCTCATCTTCAAATTCATACTTCAGAACATGTATGCCAGTGGACAGTATGGCCTTTTAGAACCCAGCTAGCATCTCCTCCAGCCACTGTTAGGCATTAGGATAAGACTCTGTTGTTGTTTAGTTATGGAGTCATGTCTGACTTTTTGTGATCCCATTTGGGGTTTTCTTGGCAAAGATACTTGAGTGGTTTGCCATTTGCTTCTCCAACTCATTTTGCAGATAAGAAAATTGAGGCAAACAGCGTAAAACGACTTGCCCAGGGTCACACAGCTTGGAAGTGTCTGAGGCAAAATTTGAACTCTGGTCTTCCTGACTCTAGGCAGGCCCTGTGTCTTAACCAGCTACCATGATAAGACTTCAGCAAAAGATCTTTTCAAGTCATCCCAGAAAAAAAAAAAAAACAACTTTCAGTTTCTAGCACATGCTAAGCTTTACTGTGTACCTATAATTCACATGCTTGCTTTTTCTTTTCTTTTTTTTTGTTTTTGTTTTTTGTGGGGCAATGGGGGTTAAGTGATTTGCCCAGGGTCACACAGCTAGTAAGTGTCAAGTGTCTGAGGCTGGATTTGAACTCAGGTTCTCCTGAATCCAGGATTGGTGCTTTATGCACTACACCACCTAGCTGCCCCCTCCCCCCTCCCACATAATCATATGCTCTCTTAACACAGAAAGTAGGGGAAGAAAATCTGATATTCACTGATTCTGAAAAATGATATTGACCTATCACAGAAAGGAAGTTGTTTAACATTTAGGGCAAGCTATTTAAAAACCTTTTTTAAAAATTTTATTAGTGACTTTTAAAAAAAGTTTTCCAGAAGTCACATATTTCAAATATAGAAGAAGCAAGAGTACAAAAGAAGGAATAAGATAAGCTCATGGGTGACAGCATGGAATGGTAGTGTATATTACTAGACTGTGGGCCTTGGAACTGGGAAGATGTAACTATAGGCAAGTCACTTGATCTCACAAAGTTTGTTTCCTCCTTAAAAAATTTGATTAATAATTCCTGTGATATGTGCCTCACATATTTCATTTTGCAGCCTTTCACATGCTGTCCAAGTATCAGCTGTTCTTGTTAAGGAGAAACTGAGGATAACAGTGCAGAAGGAGTTAGTTAGGAGATATGCAGGAAGGAGCGCCCAAGCTGGGGGTGGAGCGGTGTGGTGGGGGTGGGGTGCTGCTAATGAATCTGAGGACTGGCAACTTGAATCAGCAAGATCCATCCTATGTTAATGAATAGGAAGGGGTATAAAGGAGAAATTACTTGGGAAAGAGAATTCTGACAGCTTATGTGTAGGCTAAATGAGAATAGGGAGATAAGGATGAGATACAGGGAAATTTAGGGGTATTAAGTAAACTCAATTTCAATGCCCCCATTTTCCAACCAAATTTATCACTTCACTATGTTGATTTTTCTAAAGAGTCTCATTATTCTTCAACATTGCTATGGAATATAGCTCTCCACTCATAGCCAGAGGGAGAGGGGTATTGCCTAGTGGAGAGAGTGCTGAATTTGGAGACAGGAAGACCTAGATTCAAGTGTGATCTTTGATGCATTCTATCTATGTGACCTTGGGCAAGTCAGTCACTTAACCCCTTGGTATTCAATGCAACTCTTTAAGACTAAAAATTGTTGAACTACATTGGTAGAGGGAGTATCTTTAAGATTTTCCTGTATTAGTGAAATGTTGGATTTATTCACCCATTCCTCCTTTCATCATCATTGGTTAAATATTTTTAATATAAAATGTTGACCTATGGAATTTGTGTTTGCCTCCATTGGAATCATTCAGAAGTAAAAAATCATAAACATCTTTGTGGCAAAGATGCAGTCATTATGGTCATGTTGCCAAGATACCTTGGATCCAATTTGGACTTCTTAGTGTGATGCATTGAAATTCATTTACATGGTTAAGAAAGCCCAGATTTCTTTTCCATGGGGGGAGATAACAGCAAGAATACCTAATTAGATGCACAGTTGCAGAGGCTAATATTTCGCAATCTTTCACAGATATGCAGGACCCTGTAGTCAAAAAGTTGACACTATCTTCAGACTCAGCTGGTCTACTTACCTGGCCAGCACGGAGAAGATTATAGTTGCCAGCTTTGATGGCAGAGGAAGTGGCTATCAGGGAGATAAGATCATGCACGCAATTAACCGAAGATTGGGAACATTAGAAGTTGAAGATCAAATCGAGGCAGCCAGGTGTGTATATCTGGGACATTTAAAAGGTCAGGTTATTTTAGAAAATCCATACATATAAGTATAAAGCATAAAGAAGTTGAAATATCTGTAGTATACATAGACAACCCTTCATCATTAATACATGTCATTGCTGTAATAGAATGTTTAAATATATTTTTTAAAATAGCATACACCTATCGGCTTCAAAAAGCACTTATAAACTTTCTATATATACTCTATGAGCTTTGAAGGTAAACCAGACAATAGTGAGGGAATGAAAATTTCTTCACTTTATTTATTTATTCCAGCAACCTACAGTTTATAACAGTCCACTTAGAAAGGCAGCACAAATATTATCTCCATTTTACTGAGACTTAGGACATATTATTTGGACAACATAACATGGCTAGTAAGTGGCAAAGCCAGAACTTTAGCTTAGATATTTTGATTCTTAACCCAAGGCTTTTCATTTACATATTTGGGGTATTGGGATTAGTAAAAAGGTAGATGTACAAACTAGAAGTTAGTTAATCTATTCATTGTGCTTAGTATTGGCCAGCTCATTACACTAGAGTCATAATCATGTTCTTAGGGGTAGATAATCATTGGCTCCTCCCGTTTCCCACTTAGCTTCTCCTCAGGGGAAGGATCAATAGTAATGGTCCCTCAAATTGTGCTAGACCTGTCTCACTCTATGTAAATGCCTTTTGACTAGAAATACTGCCTCTAAGTCGAGGCTATGTGGTTAAAGCTAAATGTTGCATAGATGACACCAGTTCAAGAAGATGATTAAAGTGTTGGGAAATAATACCTACGGGGTAAGGCAAGTAAAACTGTATAGCTTAAGATAGACAGTGCAACTCTGAACAAGAAGTCTTCCCTTTGACCAGCAAAGAGTCACAAGATAAGATCAGATGAGGGATGGGCAGTTGTTCTGCATGTTCTGCAATTTTTTTTTTTTTTTTGGTGAGGCAATTGGGGTTAAGTGACTTGCCCAGGGTCACACAGCTAAGTGTTAAGTGTCTGAGGCCGGATTTGAACTCAGGTACTACTGACTCCAGGGCCAGTGCTCTATCCACTGTGCCACCTAGCTGCCCCTGCAATTTTTTTTAACAGCATAATTATGTAGCATCATTTACACTGAGTTTAAAGGTGTTTTTAAACAGTAAACAAAGAATGGCTTTTGAATTTTCCTTTAAGTCGCAGCTAAAATCCTACCTTCTACAGGAAGCCTTTCCCAATCCCTCTTAATGCTAGTGTCTTTTCCTTGATGATTATCTCCACTTTATTCAGTATATAGTCTGTTTGTGCATAGTGGTTTCCATATTGTATTCCTCATTAGACTGGTAGCTCCTTTAGGGCAGGTATTGTCTGAGAATTTTAAGAAAATCTCTTACAAAAAAGATAATAGTGAATTGTTCTTAATATTCACTAAGAACTTATCCTGTATATGGAAAATATACTTACATACTTTAAATATTTATTATGTATTATACAATACAGAAAAAGTATGGACAAAATGTAAATAGGATAAAGACTGCTTATCTCTTAAACTTTTCAAACTCCATTTACCCAAGCCTTAGAAATACATATTACAGGAGGAGAAGGAAAAACTCATTGTGAAATATAAACAGTGTGAAAACAAAAGAAAAATAAAAAGTTATTTTTTAAAAATATCCTCAATTGAAAAATAAAATCACCAGAATGCGTCATTCTTTTTTTTTTTTTTGGTGAGGCAATTGGGGTTAAGTGACTTGCCCAGGGTCACACAGCTGGCAACTGTCAAATGTGTGAGGTTGGATCTGAGCTCAGGTCCTCCTGAATCCAGGGCCAGTGCTCTATCCACTGCGCCACCTAGCTGCCCCCATCATTCTTGATTTAAAAAAAACAAAAACAAAAACAAAAAACCTTTTATTTTCAATTAACACTCATTTATTTTCTCCTTGCCCTCTTCATGTCCCTTCCACTGGAAAAAAAGAAAAGAAAAAGACAAATATAACAGTGAAAACAAGCAAAACAAATGCCCACATATCCCAAAATGTATGTTTTATTCTTTTGGAGTAATCCATAAGTTTGTGCCCCCCCCCCCCCGCCCCAATAAGGCACAGATGTAACCAACCCTTTTTTTTTTTTTTTTTTTGGTGAGGCAATTGGGGTTAAGTGACTTGCCCAGGGTCACACAGCTAGTAAGTGTCTGAGGCCGGATTTGAACTCAGGTACTCCTGAATCCAGGCCCGGTGCTTATCCACTGGGCCATCTAGCTGCCCCAACCAACCCTTTTTTAAGGTAATGGAAATATCTTAAGATTAAAGAGTAAAATAAAATCAAAACATCACAAGAATCTCCCTCAAAAGAGCTCGTTATCATCCTCCTCAGATGCTAAGCTCTCACATTCCTGACTGGATCCATTTTCCCAGGCAGAGATTTAATAAAACATATAGCTGGGGCAGCTAGGTGGCACAGTGGATAAAGCACTGGCCCTGGATTCAGGACGACCTGAGTTTAGATCTGGCCTCAGACACTTGACACTTGCCAGCTGTGTGACCCTGGGCAAGTCACTTAACCCCCATTGCCTGGCAAAAAAGCAAAACAAACAAACAAAAAAACCATATAGCCTACAGTCTTCTTTTGGATGGCGCTGAACTAATCAACACCCAGCACCTGAGAAAACTACTTAAGTGAATGGTATTTCAGTTCTTAAGTAGGAAGCCCAGTAATACATTTTTTTTTTTTAAATTTAAAGGCTTCCCACTGACTAGATCCCCAGATGTTCTCTCTGGCCTTTGGATTGCTGCATTGCAGGGGCAGTCACTCTCAAACTCACAAACATCTGGATAGATTTAAATTCAATTATGTAAAGAAAAGTGCATCTGGGCTGCAAATTTTTATATAAAGCTGTGAAAAAAACTGCCAGGATTTGTTTTCTGTGAATCATACACACACACCCGCACACATACAAATTTAAGCTAAGAACATTCCATAGAATCCAACAAAAGGTAAAACATTTGATTTTGGCTTCTTAGAATCAAAGTCTTTAAAAGTTAAAAAGAGGAAATTAATCTCAGGTAGTTAGTTGATTCCCATTGCTTTTTGCATAGACTTGAGATTCTCATTTAAAAAAAATCACAGGTAAATAAAGAGAAATAAAAGTGTTATGTGCTATTTAAAGTTGGGTTACATTTCTGGGCAGGGGACTGAACTCATTCCAATGAACTCTTCATGTTTTAGACAATTTTCAAAAATGGGCTTTGTGGATGAAAACCGAATCGCAATTTGGGGCTGGGTGAGTAGGTGTTTGCTTGGTGAATCGATATTTGTGTCATTTATTGTATGTCACTCAGAACAAAAGTCTTATCCTTTCATGATCAAACAATGAGAATAAAAAATGATATAAGAAAGGTATGACTAGTTTTTCCTCTGTGATATGTAGTTTCTTTACAGGACCATTCATTGTCATTTTAAATATAAACAGGTCCAGAATAAAAAATATTGGGTTGAAATTTCTATTTTTCATCAGAATCTTAGCTAAAATAGCAAAGATGAGTTAATTTCTCTGTCCCTGACTCGTTTCCTCATTTTTAAAAGTCAGGGGTTGAACTCAAATCTTTGAGATGCCATCTCATGTTCTATGACTTAGGATAAAATATATTAATTCCTATTCTGCTTAGGAAGACACATGAACTCTTTTAGACTATTGGAAGACTATTTTGATCACCCCATTGGCAGTACAATAATTGGTGCCTAGAATTTGAAGCAGTTAGATAATGAATAAAGTTGGACTTTGGGTCAAGAAGACCTGAGTTCAAATGTTGCCTTAGATACTATCTAGCTGGGTGATTTAATATCTCAGCTTCCATTTCATTATCTGTCAGATGAAGTGTTGCTGTCAGGATCAAATGAAATAATATATGTAAGGTACTTTAAAAATCTTAAATAGCTCCGTAAATGCTAGCAATTATTACTATCTAAACTCAGAAAATTTTAAATTTAAATTAACTTTTACCTTATAGCATGGATATAATATGTTCTATCTAAGGACAATAGTTCACCTCACCATTGTGAGGAAGATTTCAGATTAAATGTCCCTGGATTCTGTTTTGCGGGGCAATGGGGGTTAAATGACTTGCCCAGGGTCACACAGCTAGTAAGTGTCAAGTGTCTGAGGCCAGATTTGAACTCAGGTACTCCTGAATCCAGGGCCGGTGCTTTATCCATTGTGCCACCTAGCCGCCCCCTGGATTCTGAATATAAGGTTCCTCAACTGAGCTGAATATAGTCAAGAGAACAAGAAGGAGGAAGAAGAGGAGAGAGACATTGCAAGACAGAGACAGAAAGACATTGCCAAGAAGAAAGAGAATATCCTTCCTATTTTAATGGGACATATCCATTAAGCAGTTATTCTGGATCTCTTTTGTGTATTGGCATTACACTTTCATCAGGGTCTGGTTAAGGGCATATTTCCCATCCATTTTCCTTACATGTACCAAGAGAAGATACCAAGTAGGGTCATAAAAGAAATAGCCTTGAAATTCTGTCCAATTAAGGGGGATGCAAGACCTGACTTCCAAGCTTCCTGTTTCTAATGACTCACAGTATAGAAAGATGCAAAAAATGTAGCAAACAGAGTTGTTTGGGGTAGATGTCTTTATTTTCACTCCATTATTTAAAAAAATGGGTCTATCCATTCTTCAGTCCTATGGTGGATATGTCTCCTCGATGGTCCTAGGATCAGGCAGTGGTGTCTTCAAGTGTGGAATAGCTGTGGCACCTGTTTCACGATGGGACTATTATGGTAAGTAATTTATTTTTATTTTAGTTTTGTGAAATTCTAGGGGGTCTAATACATTGTATCACATGTTTTCTATATATTTTGCCTCAACTTTTATTATAATTATTATTATTTTTTGGGGGGTGGGGCAATGAGGGTTTAAGTGACTTGCCCAAGGTCACACAGCTAGTGAGTGTCAAGTGTCTGAAGCCGGCTTTGAACTCAGGTCCTCCTGAATCCAGGGCTGATGCTTTATCCACTGTGCCACCTAGCTGCCCTCAACTTTTTTTGATCAGTTTCTAAAGTATCCCAATTGCCATCTCTCTGTAGGCAGATATTTGTAATTTCTCCAATTTTAAGGTTTAGACTTCACAAATCACTATTCACTAATTAGTGTCCAGTGGCAAGCTGGTTTCTCTTCCTTCAGACACAGAGCAAGATCTGGGCAAATTTAGAGAATCCAACCCAATTGTTCACATGGATGATTTATGCCCGACCTGTGGTAGAGCATTCCAAGCTCTTGTTGGTCTGATCAGCCATAGTGTAACTTGACTCTAACATAGTGATGTCATTTTGGTCCTCTTGTGGAATGAAGGACAACAACCACCTAGCCCACCTATAATTAGGGGCTCGAGCTTCAAAGGGGGGAAACTGCATTCCAATGCTTCTCTGGAAAGTTTAAATTTCTTCCCACTACTTATGAAAAGTTATATGTGTCATAGTGGAGAAAGAACTGCCCTAAGACCCACCTCCAACATGTGACCCTGGTCAGTCAATCTCTCAGTATCCTAAGCATCTTTTGAAGACTTGAGGTTGCAGAGAAAGTTCCAAGTCCTATATGCTAATGAAATCATAGGCCTAGTTCCCATCCCTGCTTAGAAGTTGTTAATTTCCATAGTTCCCCCTTCTCAGGATAGAAGAATAATTGGGAAGTAGAGGTTAGAGGGGAACAAAGGTACTTTTCCTAGTCCTCATTTGCTGTTGTCTCGATGCCTGAATATAGTATAATAACAGATTAATTAATGTGAATATGGTAACTAAATATTTCATAGCCTAATCCTACATTTCACAAAAATACATGGTGTCTCAATGCCTAAATATAGTATAACAGATTAATTAATGTGAGTATAGTCACTAATAGCCTAATCCTACATGTCACAAAAATACAATCAGATTTGCAGTTCAAATAATGCAGAATCCAATTTTTTTTTCCTGCCAAGCCAATTTTAGAGAACATTATCAGATTCCTGGCCACTCCAGATGAACTTATTTTCCAAAGGACTATTTTTCTTTCCATGTGCTAACCTTTGTATTGGTCTTCTTTCTTTTTGGTTTTTTTGTTGTTTGGTTGGTTTTTAAGATCACTGGTGGCCTAAAATAAAATGTAAGCAATTGCTTTAGTTACTTTGGCATTAAAATATGTTTCAATGGACTTTTTTATTTTTAGCATCACTATTACTAATCATTTTCTCCCCCCCCATCCAAATAATTTTCCCCCCTAAAAAAAGTAGGGGTAGGGGGGAGAACCTTGCACCAAATAAGTATAGTCAAGCAAATTAAATACATATAGAGACCATGTTCAAAAATAGTTTTCTCTTTTTTGTATGTTGAATCAGTGTGTTTTCTCTGAGCAGGAATGTTTCATCCTAGGTCCTCTGCAAGGCGCTGCATTGCTCAGAGCTTTTAAATATTTTCTTTATAGTGCTCTTCTTCCTGTATAACTTGTCTTGGTTCTATTCACTCTACTACACATCAGTTCATACTACTCAGGATTCTCTGAAATCACTTTTTATAGCCCAGTGATATTTCATTTTGTAGATATATAAAAATGTATCAGTTATGTATAATACCGACATAAGTTGCTCAATTGGTGGGCCTCCCTTAAGGTTTGACTTTTTTTGACCTTTTTTGTTTTTTGGCCTTTTAATAATTGCTTAATTTCTACCCTCCCCTCTCAATGGACAAAAGGTAGAATAAATCAGAATTTTGTTAAAGAATTTTTAGAACAACTTAAGAGACAGTCTTTTTAAAACTCTATTTATTCTTTTAAACTATAATAAATCAGCCTTAGTGGTTTTATAAAAGCAATGTATGACCTCAATTTAAAAATGAACTTATTAAAATGTATTAAGGGCACCTAGTTGGCACAGTGGATAAAGCACTGGTCCTGGATTCAGGAGGAACTGAGTTCAAATCTGGCCTCAGACACTTGACAATTACTAGCTGTATGACCCTGGGCAAGTCACTTAACCCTCATTACTCTGCCCCCAAAAATGTATTGAACAACTACAATGACAACTTTTTTTTAATCTTAAAAAATAAATTATGATTTTTTTTTTTTTTGCGGGGCAATGGGGGTTAAGTGACTTGCCCAAGGGGCGCGCAGCTACTAAGTGTCAAGCATCTGAGGCCAGATTTGAATTTAGGTACTCCTAAATCCAGGGCCGGTGCTTTATCCACTGCGCCACCTAGCTGCCCCCTAAATTATGATTTTTTAGAAGCAAAAACCAGGAGAACCCCCTTCCTTCCTCTGTGGTAACTTCTTGATACAAGTATACCCAGTGCAGTCATATTCCGTCTCTTATGACCAATGGACAATGGGTGCAGAGGAGATGAATTGTTGCATGGCAAGCAGAACTTGTCTTCCTTATAAGCCTTGAGATGAGATTTCAGTTGGACTACAAACTTTTCACAGATTGTTTTTCATCATAAGTGCTACCTTAGCCTTTAAACATATGCATTTAAAAAATTTTTAAACTGCATTGTAACTTTATGGAGACTCTTTAAAACTCATTTTCTGCTAGAAATATAATGTAAAGAAATTATGATTTGGGATTAAAATTTCAAATGGTGTCTTTTATTACCTTTTTTTTTTTTAAGGAAAATCAATGAATCATGATTTTGCAGAACAACCCCAGAAAAACAACCCAAAAATTCATAAAAATTCATTCTTTCAAGTTAAGAATAACCTCTCCCCAAGCTGCTCTACAATACCAGTCATCTAAAAAGGATGGTTAGAAAGACAGAACGTGAATCATGTTTGGATGAAGTCCCCTTTGATGAGACTTCTCCAATGTGGGTGTTAGTACAGAATTGTAGTGAAGTTCATTTTGTCCATGGAATAGTGTAGAAGGAGGTAGCCCTAGAGGCAAGAATACTCTGGGGTGTGGTTAAACCTCTGATATGTCCTTACTATGTGAACCTGGGAAGTAATTTACCCTTTCAGTGTTCTGAGCAACCATCTTAGACTGAATTGCAAACAAAGTGTGGACTTGAGTCCAGTAAAAGGAGTTTCTTCATATCAGTGAAATAACAGGATCTTGTCCTTTCCCTTATCTTAGTCCAGAGAACAGAATGTCACATGGACACCAACCACGTTCTTTATATTATAACTTGGTTATTTCCAAGTGCCCACTCCTAAGCAAGCAATCATCATTTTCAGAAGAGATTTCTCTTTCTCATTTTAAAATCATATTTAGTCTCTAGCTGGCAGAAATTTTTTTTAAAATTCTATTTTAGGACCACTAGATGAGAATTTGATATGCATTTCTATTTTTATTAAAATAAAATAAATGAATAAATATTTAGTGCCTACTGGGCACCAGTCACTATGCTAAGTTGGGGATGCAAAAAGAGTCAAAAGACAGTCCCTGTCCTCAAGGAGCTTACAATCTAATTGGGGGGGCAGCAAGCAACACATATATACAAAGAAACTTATATAGGATAAATAAGAAATAATCGAAAGAGGGAAGGCTTCCCTTAGAAGGTAGAATTTTAGTTGAAATGTAGAAGACAGCAGGTAGGGGAGGTCAGCAGCCAGAGAGGAGAAGGGAGAGCATCCCAGACATGGGAGAGAGCCATAAATTTTATTGTTATATTATGTATCTGTCCCCTTTCTTGGTGCCAGAGATTCATCCCTTATTTAAAAACAAAATGGCATAACAAAGCGAGTATAAAAACTTCAGCAGTGGGGGTAGCTGGGTAGTGCAGTGCATAAAGTACCATCCTTGGATACAGGAGGACCTGAGTTCAAATCCAGCCTCAGACCCTTGACACTTACTAGCTGTGTGACCTTGGCAAGTCACTTAACCCTCATTGCCCCACGCAAACCCCTGCCCCCCCCAAAAAAACAAAACAAAAACAAAAACACATAAGCAGTGTGTAAAGATATGTAGCTATCACCAAATGGGAGTGTTGGGTAATGAGGATAAATAACTCTTTGCTTGTTACTTGTTTAACTACTAAGGTATTTTATGTACTTTACCACAAGCAGAACTTAATTCATTCTGTCTTAAGGTACAAATTAGATGAAGATCCAGATTGGAGGGGAAAAACAGTAATATTTGAACATTGTGCTTTATGATAATGGAATTGAGCTGGCTTGTGAGTATGTAAAGCAGATGGTAAATAATATAGAAAATGACAAAAAGAAATAGCTCTACCTAAGATCCTATTCATATATTTTGGTTCATTATGTAGAATTCTAATATGCTTTTTAAAATTCAAGAATGAAAACTTAAATGACCAACTAGTGGCTGAAAATGTGTAGGGTTTTCTGATTGTAAGAACCCTGCCTTTCCCTGCAAATATCCTCAAGGCTATTTCCTTTTTTTTGGTGAGGCAATTGGGGTTAAGTGACTTGCCCAGGGTCACATAGCTAGTAAGTGTTAAGTATCTGAAGCTGGATTTGAACTCAGGTCCTCCTGAATCCAGGGCTGGTGCTTTATCCACTGCTCCACATAGCTGCCCGGTCTTTCATGACTCCAGTTTTCAAGGCAAGTGAGGTCAATAATATTATGATCAACTGAAGTATCTTAAAAGGGTCAGAAGAGAGAAATGGATTACAACACAAAAGCTGAATTTTATACTCCACGTTTTGGGGTTTGAGTATACAATAGATTAGAGCCATATAGTGAGGGAATATGACACCATTGGCAGAGTATATGTGCATTTTTTATACATGTGTATGTGATTATATGTTTTTGATTGTTTTGCATAGGTATGTATTTGGGGGATTTTTCATTGTTTTCTGTTTTTCTTTTAATAGTACTGTGAGTTAAAATGTACACATATCTCTATAAAAAGAAAAAAGTCCCTCTTGTATGAAGTGAGCTGTTTCTTTTGATCACACAGACTCAGTATACACAGAGCGCTACATGGGACTTCCAACCCCAGATGATAACCTTGACCACTATAAGGTAAGAAACAACAAATTGCATTGATTTCAGATTCCAATAAAGTATTCTAGAATGTCTCACAGTATATTTTTAGGAATTTTTTTTCCTTCCCAGGGGGAAAAAAAAACCAACAACTCTTCTTATGTAGACACCACACAGGTGGTTCAAAAACATACTTGGGGTTTTCCCAAGTATAGACTGTACAATTGGAATCTTTATCTTATCCTTAAATCCAACATAGCATATCTCTCATTCTGTTCTATGAGAATTTCCTTCAGAAAGTGTCAACATTTGAAAGAGCATTTCTTGTTAGAGTCAAATTCATTTCAGTCTATGTCAGGAACCTATTTAAATAGGAGCTCCTATTTAATGTGTTTTCCTGTTTTGATTTTTTAATTCGAGAATGATATTTGCCTAGATCTATGTCAAATTATATAAAGTTATTTTGCATGCAGAAAGCAGGAAGTTAAAAAAATTAAATTTATTCTTTTAAAATAAAGAATATGTTTTAATAATGGAAGGGGATTAACAACATAAAACTATTGGTATATTCATTTGGGGCTTCAGATGTTTGGAAAACGTGTAGTAGGTAGACCAGTGAACATTTTCATTTTGAAAATAACACACTGAGTTCAGTGTATTCCTTCAGGGGCTAGAAAGGTCTTTAAGCCTTTGGCACTTTGTAGAACCTTTCATGAGTCTTATCATCCTGGCTACTCAGTAGACTTAGAGGCAGTAATTTTTGCACTTGTGGCCAAACATGCACAATTTTGTGGCAGTGGAGTACAGGTGAAAGACCAAACTGTTTTAGGAGCCAGAGAACCTGTCACTTACTTACCTGTGTGACTTGGGGCAAGTAACTTTATCTCTGTAGGGCCTCAGTTGCCTCATCTGACTAAAATGAGGGTGTTAGACTAGTTGGTCTTTGAGGTCCCCATCAGCTCTAAATTCTATGATCCAATGATTGCATCTACAGAGGAGTTATACAGAAGTGTTTTCATTTTCTTGCACAACAATGTTACTAGGAGAGACTGAGATGGGCAGTGCCCATGAAAACGTATTAAACAGCCCCTGAACTGAACATGTTGAGCTTAGTGGCATCAAACAGGCTGGCAGCCTGATGGTGGAGAACCAACTGGCAGGTTGTTTCGCAGATGGACTGCAGAGTTCAAAGTATGGTGGGGGCACATCTACCATCAGTAGGTCCATCCTAGTGTAGATACCAACCCAAAGCAGCAGGATTTCCTTTCAGTTGAGGATAATTTATTCAAAATGCAAATGTTGATATAGATCAAACTATTTGGAAAGTGTGAACTGCAAACTTTAGTGTCTTCAAGGATGCCCCCCCCTTTTTACTCTTTCTATCTTCTGAATGTGCATGACAAAAGTAAGTCATCTCTGAATCGATCATTCACAGGAGATAGGGGAAAAAAGCACAGCAAGATTAATTGGTTTTCGTTATTTTGCCTTTTCTCTCTATGTAATAAGAAAACTTGTGCATGAAATTCAAAAGATAGATTGTATTTGTATGATTAATACATGAACCTTGAGCAATATTTGTTATCTTGTGTAAATATCCTCATTATTGCTATGACCTTGGGAACCATGTGACCAAAGCACAGGCTAAAACCAAAAGAAAATCATTTGACTTTGTGAGGTAAGTGCCCTCATCTTAATTCTGTTTATTTGCATTTGCTTGCACTGCCAAGGCTTGTTTTGCAATCTCTGCTGTTCAACCAAGACGTGGCACTGTGGTCCAGAGGAGTGAATACTGACTTTGGAGCCAGCAGATTGGGGTTCAAATCTTGGTCCTGTTATTTACAACTTAGGTCATCTTGGGCACTTAACATTTGTTTACCTCGGTTTCTTCATCTGAAAAATGATGGACTTGGACTTGTTGGCCTATAAGCACCCTTCTTATGTGGCTGTAATATAATAATTCATAAAGCAACTGAAATGTAAAAGGGCAATGAGTGTATGAAAAAAATAGCCAATTTTCTCTTTTTGAAACTAAAATTATCTTGCTCATGCTCTGTCCTTGCCTAAAGAAAAAAAAAAGCCTCAGCTTGAAAAACATCCATTTTAGGATTATTGTTGATGATGCTTTTGCAAGGATCAAATTACATTTTAGTCCAGTCACAGAAAACCATTGACTATGTAAAAGTTATACAGATTTCAGTTACATGTATTGGCCTCGAAATTACCAGTGTCTGCAGAAGATATTTAGAACATGATGGTATATGATCATGGTTCTGACCACATGCTCCTTGGTGTACATATCCTTTAACTTACTTAAATCTGCAGGGAATCCTGAAGGGCTGGCTGACTCTCTTTTGTGCCTGTGTTCTGCACACTGACTGGTAGGACACTTCTGTTACCCAGGATTCTGCTGTCTTGGTGGCTAATTTTCGTCTTTTTTTTTTTTTTTTTTTTTTGGTCTATCTCCTTTTTCATCTCTTTCCCATAGGCTCCACTTGGGCAGTTCCACTTATCCTCTTTCTCCCTTAAGCCCCCACTGCCCACCCCCTGCGTTAGCTGCGTTAGGTAGCAATGTAAATAGGAGTCACTCTCATGCTGCCAATGGTAACATGAGCACACGGGGTGCACAAAGTCATTCTCTCACTTCACTGCGCAGATGGCACCAGAGGACTGTTTAATCCTTTCACGCCAGGAGTCGGATTTTCTTGGCACAACACCCATTGCTGGCAACGGACACATTAAAACTGCCAGTACCAGGGAGCTAAAGGTTCCCAATGTGTTACTCAGAAGATTTATTTGGGAGGGTGGGAGTTAGGTGGGCAGGGGAAAGTAATGCAAATATATTGATTGAATTATTGTTTCCACAGTGGTAAGTAGCTTCCTCTGTGTGTGGAAAAATTGAACCTAGATACCTATTTTTGGTGCACTGCAGGCATCAGAATAAAGCTGCCCTCCTTTGTTTTTAAAAATGAATCTGCTTTTGTCTCTGGCAGAGATATATTGGGGGAGCTACTTCTTCCAATGTCCCCAGCTGCCCCTTTGGACCCTTTTAACTCTGTATACACTCCTCTTTTCTCCTTTTTTTCCCCCCTGTGGCCTTTCCTCTGTCTGAATTTTCTCTTTTCCCTATCTCTTCTTTACCTCTCCTTACCTCCTCTTACGTCTTCTTTTGGGAAATAAAAAAATAGGGAATTTTTGGGGAGTCTTTCACTAACCTTGCATCTGAGTGGGCCATGGGAAGATGCCTTGAAAATAACACACTTCCCCATTCTTTGGCTGTATCAACTCAATCTGTCAGTCAAATTTTATTGAGCACTCACAGGGTATGTAGTTTTGGATGGTATAAAGTTGAGCAACCTCTAGTGAATTTGCAATTATCCAGATAATTCTAAATTGTTGCTTTTACTTTGGAGGTTCCCCACATATATGATGGATGGCCACTGCATCTAGATGGATATAGCTGAGAAGGGACGAATGTTATATTTAGCTAGACATGATGAGCCGATGAAAAACAGTCTCCATAAGGTCATTCATAATCGAAATCTGGAAGCCTTTGGAGGAAGCCCAAATTACCAGGAAAACTAAATATTTTGAAATAAGAGTTCCACTTAACATTTCAGAATGGGAACTGGAAGGACATTAAACATTCTCCCTATCAGTTATTTAAATGGAACCAAGTTACATATGGTGAGAGGTAAAAATAAGGAAAGGCAAACAACAGTTCTTTGAGTGGCTTTGATGGTACTAGCATGCATGATACCAAATAACACAATAGAATCACCATCAGTGGACACCTGGAACTCAACTTAGTATGTATGTACAGCCATAGTAGTGCCTCTCTCCAGGGTGCTGACCACATGTGGTGAATGACTGACATCAGAAAAGAGCAGTGGCTCTTATTGGGTAGCTGTGGTAGAGTGACTATACTCAGGACAGACATGCAGTGTGGACATATGGAACTACCACTTGAAGTGATATGTTATCACTATGGAATCCTGGGAAGCAGCAATGGTATAGAACACACAACACTCAGCAATGGTTTGCTTAGTCTAAGCAAAGCAATAATGCAGCCAATGAAATAATCAAAAGAATGCCAGGCCCTAAAAACAGCAAGTGTAGCTTTAAACTAGAGAGGATTCTTCCCTTGGAGCCACTTATGAAAGGTCTGGTGATTGTTCATTGATTTGTTTTCCCCACACCTGTGCATGTAAAAAGCAACACCATCTTTGGTGCTGTCATTGAAAACTGTATATTGACATGAGATAGACATTCATCCGTTCTTTCATTTATTTTCTGAGTGCCTAAATTGGGGGAGGGGAATAAAAATAAGTATATGGCACAATCTCTACCTATAATTTACTCATATAGTCTTGTTGAAGAAATAAAACATGTGCTCATAAAACTACTAAATAGTAATACAAGACAATGAATAATAACTTAGACTATAAACTCCATGAGGGCAGTAATGATGTCTTTTTGAAACTTTCTATTTCCCCAGTGCCTAAAACAGTTTTCCACACTCAGTAGGTGCTTAGTAAATGTTGAATGATTAAAGTTCCATACTGAATATTATTGTGTCAAAGTGTATGTGACAGATAAGTGCTATAGCCAGTCAGGAAGAAGAGAGATCATTGGAATTACCAGAGAAGGTTTCATGAAAGGATTTAAGTTTGGTTTGACATTATTTGGCTAGATGGTAACAGGCAGGAGGTGATTCCAAGTTGTAGGGATAAAGGAAAGATGAGGAGCAGATAATGTTAAGTTGGCCCAGTGTATGGGAGGATCATTCAAAAGGACTGTCCAGAGAATGGACCAAAAAAATGGGGCAAGAATCAATCTGGAGAAAGTGTTGACATTGGAATACACAGAAAACAAGGAACTTAGGTCTTAAAGCCAACTGAGATGGAGTCTAGGGCTCATCCCTAGAGCCAAGAGAAAAGGGCAGCCTGGAACACAAAGAAGGGACTGATTTAACTTGTAGAGGAGATTTATTTTGCATTTTGCTCAGAATTTGATAGGCTTTTGGCAAGTGTTTGAAACAGTCATAGATTTGGCAATCTTCTGCTAGCAGATTTGAAATGTTCAATCCTTAAGAACTGCTGCATCGTTAGGTTATGCAAAACAGGGTGCAATTTTGTAAATATGCCATCTTGTACTGATTTGACATTTGTTCTATTATCCCAGAATATGCCAAAGGGAGAGAGACCTTCAGATTTAAGCCAAGCCTCAACTTGTTTGTTGAGTGCTGATAAAATGTTGACTGCTGTGTGATCTTTAAAGAAGCCAGTTATGCTCGGCAAGCCCTAAGGTTGAGTCTCCTCTGACTGGTTGCGAAAGGTAATCATTCAGCCACATCCCATGAGGTGCAGTTGTTTGAGATTTTATTTATTTATTTATATATATATATATATATATATATATATATATATATATATATATATATATAAATAAAACAATCAGGGCAAGGGATGCACTGGGGGTGAATTCAGTTATTCTTAAATATCTTCTGTTGCCTTTATTGTGGCATCAGCTGAGCTTGTAAAAAAGAAAAAGAGAAAAAAGAAAAGGTTGAGATCAAAATACCCATTCTCACACTGAACATTGATTGCTTCTTCATTAGAAATGTTGGGCTCTTTAAGAGGGCATAGCAAGGAACCTCTAGCTAATAACGCATTGAAGTACCAGGATAACTCGGTGGGCTCACTGGCAATTATCTCTTATGTATGATAGACTGAGTGACAATATTGTTCTGGCTTCTATAACAAGAAGAATATGTCCAGAGTGGTCCACGTGTTGCATTGGCTCCAGAGGGCATAAACGACATCTCTTTTAACTGCTCCCTCCGCTCTCTTCCTTACATTTTAATAATACAAAGGTTCATTTGTTGGAAGATAGCTTATGAACCAGCATGATCAAACAAGCAGCCACAGATGGTTCTTCTTAGTGCTTGTATGAAAAGTTCCACATAGTGAATGCTGTTGAATTGGTATTGCCACTGGACCAGTACTTTCCATTTCTCTTTGCCAGGCTGCTGCTGGCACCAATACTCCCCGGAAGTTTCTATCCTCAGGATTATGCCAACTGTACTGCCATCCGTATCCTTACCCACTTATTACATGGTGTTTCTTTCAATTATTGCATTTATATTTATTGGTGAGAAATGACCTTGACTTAACTTGAAACATCGACTTCATTTATGAATGCAGGTTTAGTTAACACATTGAGTTAGGAGTTTTGAGATGTGGAAAGAGTTCTAGGTTTGGAGTCAAAGGAACCTGGGTTCAGGTGTCAGCTTTGTTACTTTCTACTTTTGTGAACTTGGGCAAGTCATTTTCCTCTGCTTCATTTGTAAAATGAAGGATTTGGACTAGGTGATTTCTGAGCATCCTTCTGGCTCTAAACCTATAATCTTGTGACAGGCAACTATAACTCATACCTTGGTTACTCATGAGAATAACTGACTTTTTTTGTAATCTGAAGCTGTATTAAATAAAGGCACTTTTTTGTTTTTGGTCTTTCTCCAAATCCTTTTCACCTGGAAGTGCCGTTTATCTTTGCACTTCCCTTTTAAGGGCACTCTAACAAGCAACGAGAGTTAAGCCGGATGCCAGCATTCCTAGTCTCATAATGAATGGCTGTGTAGATCTCCCATTGGAGACACAGCCCTGTCATTGCAGAGGCTGGGAAACCCAGTTTACTTGCACAGATGCATCAGGGCCACGAGGCCAGAGTCTTTGTTTTGCTTTGTGAGTTTGGAGGGAGGGGCTCTTGTCCCATTCTCACGTGTTTTATTCTTGAGGGTCTCCAGCCCAAGCATGTTCTCTCCCACTGCCCTTGTCAGTGAACCGATGGCAGCCTAAATTTTCAGAGGGAGTTTTCTCTCATCCTGACATTGAAGGCTTTTGTTTTCCTCTCCTCCTGCTGTATTAGAGTATTTGTCTTTCTTTCTTTGTGGTGTAATATTGTTAATGTAAAACAATTTGCGTCGTGACACTTTTATCACAGTTTTCCTCTTTTTCTCAGTATGTTGCATTTCTCACCATGTCTAGTTCATCACAGCTACAGTGTGTACATCACAACATTTATCTTAGGCTCAGGGTTTTACTTGTTTATAAAAATTGTCTTCTTTCAGCCTGCATTCACTCCATTTAAGAAAAAAAAATGTACATATAACAACCACCAGAAATTGTTTTGTTCCAAACTCCAGTAGTTATCACATTCCATGTTAACCGTCCTGTATGCTTCTGTGTCTCCCAACTAGTATGTTTGGAGCTTGCTGAGACATTTTCCGGTTTTGCTGCTCTTGGAGTTTGCAAGAATAGGCTTTCCTTTCTCAGTGTTTGAGACAAGGGAATACAATGAAACTTAGGTGACACTCCACATGCTGCAGTGCCTTGCTTGTTCATAGGCCAAGATAAGGATGGACTGAGTTTCTGAGGACTTCAAGCAGTCAGTTCTCACCAGGAAAAACAGATCTAGGACTATTGGAAAGATTTCATTTAGGGGAGGAAAAGCTAGAAACAAAATGCAGAGCTGATTTTTCATGGGCATGGATTTAAAAAAATTTGATTAGCAGAAAGAGCTAGATTAGCTGTGGCTCCTGGGAAAGATTTCATTTTAGAGTCCCATTGATCAGTCCCCTTGCAAACATAAGAGTTCTGAATGGAGTATGTTAAGATGATATTGCCATCATGTAAGGCCCAACTGTATACAATTCCAGTTTGTGACTGTGATCCTGGCAAAGAAAGTCTTTGGGAAAATTGACTTGTTTGTTTACACATCTCTTGTCTCCCAGAAGCTTTTTTTCCCCTTTTACCAACAACTTAGTGGACTTCAGGCAATAGAGAGGAACAAGGAGATGTTTAATCATGCTGCTGATTATTGAGCAAGGCATATTACTTTTGTCTTAGCCTAAATAACAGAAGGGAAAAACCAACAGTCACTGAAATTGGATTCCGGCCAGAAGCTTGGAGCAACTCACGGTTTTGATCAACTCACCTATAAATGGATCACACTGAAAGTCTGAAGACCCTACACTTTGAGAAACCCTGGACTCGAGGATTCTGTAGACCTATAGGCTCATATGTTGTTTTGAGGGGAATCTTAGTTTTGAGCATCCGTTTAAACACTTTCATTTTATAGTTAATAAAACTGAATCTTAGAGAAGCAAAATGGCTTACTCAAAACCTCAAAAATAGTGGTAAGACTAGAATCCAGATCTCTTAGCTCTAAACTCATGCCTCCATAGATTTTTCTAGTGCCAGCGGTGGCAGTTGTAGAGGCTGCACTTTGGCAAACCTAAGAAGCAGTGTGTGATGGCACCATTACCTGCACAGAATTTGTTGATCCATGGATAGAAAGAGGATTCAGTTGAGAACTGCCGAGCACATAAAGATGTCAGTGCTCCATGACAGCAGCAGTGGACCAATGGTTAATTACTTCTAGAATTTGACCTTAGAGCTTATCTAGACCAGGACTTTAAAAATTTTTTTATACTCATGATCCCTATTTGCCCAAGAAATTTTTATGCAATTCTCTGTGTATAGGTATATAAAATAGATATACATAACCTTTTACTGTTGCCAAATTTGTTGTGACCCTCACATTTAATTACACAACCCCATATGGGGTGGTGACACACAGTTTAAGAAGCTTTGATCTAGACCAGTAGCTCTCTGGGCTCCAGCCTCATTTTTAACATGAAAGGATTTCCCAGACATTAATTCATTTATTGCCATTGACCAGTTTTCAAGGACCAGATTGCTAAATTAGAGCAGAAGAGACTACTTTGAAGTACACTGTTGAGCGATACCAGGAAAATTTGAAGTGTTATACTACCAGTAACCTCCTTGAGCAAGTTGGCAGTGAGTACAATGGTTTTAGGACCTAGCACAGTGCAGTAGACATTAAGTACATGGAAACTTGGATTTGATGTCAGAAAGTTTGAGTCACTTGTTATTCATATGATTTGGGGCAAGCCATTTCAAAATTCTCTCTAGACTTTTTTTCATTTTTAGGTTTTTCATTTGCAAAATGAGAAGAGCTAAATCAAGGGACTCCCAAGTGGTCTATGGATAGATCTCAGGGGATTCTTGAATGTGAATGAGGGGGGAAAATCCACCTTTATTTTCATTAACCTCTACCTGAAATTTAGCATTTCCTTCAATTAAAAATTTTTAAAAGATAATGTTACACACATATACATACATAGAGCTGTTGTTCAGTTGCAGTTGTGTCTCACTTATTTTGTGACCCCATTTGGGGTTTTTCTTGGCAAAGATACTAGGGTGGTTTGCCATTTCCTTCTTCAGCTCATTTTACAAATTAGGAATTGAGACAAAGAGGGTTAAATACCCAGGATCACATAGTTTTGTTTTGTTTTGTTTTTTTGGTGAGGCAATTGGGGTTAAGTGACTTGCCCAGGGTCACACAGCTAGTAAGTGTCAAGAGTCTGAGGCTGGATCTGAACTCAGGTCCTCCTGAATCCAGGGCCGGTGCTCTATCCACTGCGCCACCTAGCTGCCCCAGATCACATAGTTATTAATAGTATGTGAAGCCAGATTTGTATTTAGGAAGCTGAGTCTTCCACACTCCAGGCCAGGCACTTTATCCACTCTATCCACTGTAACACACACACACACACACACACACACACACACACACACACACATTCATACATACATACCAAACAATATATGAAAGGAGAGGGTCATAGGCTTCTCCAGACTGTCAAAGAGGTCCACAAGACCTAGAAAAAATGTTAAGGTCCCCAGATACTGGATATTTTCCAAGGTTCCCTCCATTGTTTTTAATCCTATGAGCCTGTGAACTGAGTTGACAAAGAGATGGCTCCATGTCTAGTGTACTTTTGCTGTTTGTTAAAATTCCCCAGGAATTCACATACACAGTTCTGTTTCACACTCAGGTTGAAAACCATGTTCATATCCAAAGTGGACAAGCCAGATAGAGAAACTTCAGAAAGATGATTTGACTGATTACCCTAGTTGCTCACCCTTAGCATCAAAGCTTCACTAAAATGAAAAAGAATGGTGCTTTTTTTGTTTGTTTGATTGTTAAGTTCTGGGAATTTAAAAAAAAAAAAAAAAGAGAGATCATGAAAGGGCAGCGAGGTGGTGCAGTAGATAAAGCACCGGCCCTGGAGTCAGGAGGACCCGAGTTCAAATACAGCCTCAGACACTTGACACTTACTAGCTGTGTAACCCTGGGCAAGTCACTTAACCCCCAATTGCCTCACCCCCCCCCCCAAAAAAAAAGATCATGAAGAAATGTATTCTAATTTATATCAGAAGCACTTGTATAGCAAGATGTGTTTATATTGTAATCATTACTCTGTGGATGACTCTGGACAATATTTGACATCCTGGGCCAATCACTTAACCTTTCGTTTCCTCAGACAAATTGCTAAGACTGTAAATTGCAGAGTAGGGACCAGTTTACATGGTAAGAGGAAGTTACTAAGAGCTCTCTATGCCAATGAAATCACAGGTCAGACCCCCCCCCCCAAATGAAATCACTAATATAATAAGAAATCAACTTTTGGTCAGTGGAAAGGACCCCATTTTGAAAACTCTTGGATTTAATGACCACATGGGATCCTAGAATGTTGAAGCTAGAAAGGACCTTAGAGATTAGGTTTTTACCCTGGGATACATAGACTCCATGGATTGATTTCAGGGATAGATAAACTTGGATGGGGGAAAAATATCTTTATTTTGACTAACTCTTAACTCAGATTTAGCATTTCTTTCAATTCTTTAAAACGTTATTCCTAGAAGGGGTCCAAGGGTTTCACTGGACTGCTAAAGGGGTCCATTACATGAAAAAGATTAAGAACCCTGATATAATCTGATCCTCTCATTTTGTTGATGAGGATGCAGGTCATGCAGCTGCTTGGTGGCAGAGGCAGGGCTAAGATCCAGATCTTTGGAGTAAGAATCTAGTGATCTCTTTCTACTAGATTGCTTGATTAGATCTTTTCTCAAAGGGCTTGAGCTGGTGGTAACTCCCAAACCCTACCTTCCCATGTTCTGTGGATCATCAGGGATGCCCCATATCTAGCAAGATGCTGTGGAATTAGCTCAGCTTAGATTTTCCAGTGCCACTGATTCCTGTGGTGTCAGTTATTCCCCAGTTTGGCTTATAAACTTGCTTTCCATAGTATGAGGGTTATTCTGTTGATCAAGACTTTGGGAAGCAAAGTTCTTGCCTCATCACCCTCTGAATCCATACACAGCAGCACCTGTGGAAAAGCAGTGCCTTCTGTTCTGGACCAAAAGACCTACATCATCCTTTTCTGAAGATGTCTGACCTCTGTCCTTTCCTCTATTACAGATCTCCAGCTTAGCAGCTTAAACAAGAATTCTGTGAACTGTAGTCTCCTCCAATAAACTAGTTCTTTATTTTCATAGTGTTTCTTTGGCAAAAAACAGCTGCTATAATCTTCTCTTCCCATTACCCAGGAACTCAGGCTGTGCTATCCCACTGTTCGACTGAGGCCATATCTGGCCTTATCTGCCCAGTGTCTCATTTTACTTCCCATCCACTGTATTTCCCCAGGTTTTAAACATCTGTTCTTGAAACATGTAATATTTGCTTTTCATTCAGAGTAGAGCAATATGGACCAAAGTTCACATGGCATATTGCAGAGTATGTTTAGTTGCAGAAAATGCTATGTACAGGCTCTTTGAAATGTAGCATGTATGGTACCATGTGATGCCCGGTTGCCATGGTGATACACTTTTTGGCTGAACAGCAGCAGAAGCCCATGGAACATACATTGCTAATATGTTCCTATGCCCCGTGCTAACGCACAGCACCCGGCTGAACCCAGAGTGATGATTCAAGCGGCTTTTCCTGAAGCCTTGTCTCTCGGTGACAGGTGCCCACTTCCAGAATGTGCAGGGGAGAAGCAACAGCTTCATCCACTTCAAATTCCATGTTTCCCAGGCGGAGGAGAGGGCATCCTGTGCATTATGCCTTGCATCTAGACAGCATTTGCTTGAATAGCGGCTTGCTATATTTTGTATCAAAGGGGGCCCCAGCTGAAAACATTTTATTTTGTAAACTGAAGTGAAAAATCAGTTTATGGCAGATCCTTTTTTGAATAATGACATTCTTTTTTTTTTTCTCCCCAATTCCAGAATTCAACAGTCATGAGCAGAGCTGAAAATTTTAAACAAGTTGAGTACCTCCTTATTCATGGAACAGCAGATGGTGAGTTTCAGTTAATTAGACTTTTTAGTATCACAGACAGGTTTGCAATTTCACTACTGACAAAACAAATGCATGAGGGGGCAAGACTGTTACATTTACTTCAATAAAACAGTGTTGCTTTCCACAACTCACTTGTCTTCTGCTAACTGTTATTGTTGAGTCCTAGAACTTCAGACAGTCGTTTTATTCTTTGACTTGTTTTCCTCTCTTTTGGTTTCAAAGAAGTGGACAAGAAAGAGCACTTGTGACTTGATGTTATCTTTATCTCCCCCCTCCAGATAATGTTCATTTTCAGCAGTCAGCTCAGATCTCCAAAGCCCTCGTGGAGGCCGGTGTGGATTTTCAGGCAATGGTATGGTTTAGGTTCTTAACAGTAGACTGGATGGATGGAGGCAGCACAGACCCCACTTTTCAAGAAGGACCAGGAACCTTAGAAGCCCTTTGCCCTAGCTCCTTCCTCAGGGGAAAGCCCATGGGATAGGAAAGAGATATCACTGTTAATATTTTTATTAAGGAGGAATCTGAGATAGAGGGCAGAGGTCCTTGAGTCATATACAGAGTGAAAATACTTGAAGTAAATGGTGAAAACAACCATTGACAAAAGCAGAAACAAACAAACAAACAAAAAAACTGGAAGAAGGGTTATAAATGTGCCACAACTCCTATGTCCAGAATGCCAAATCACCTGGCATCTGTTTATCTGACTCCTTACTTTTCTCCCCTGATTTCCATTGAAATCTAATCACTTATCTGGTAAATGTGTGGCAGCTTCATTCTAAAGTGAGATTAGCAGTAATAACAGAGATCAAAATATGAAAATCCATTTCTGTTCAGTATAGATGACTAGCAGTTATCACAGCAGTGGGATATTAATAATCACCACTTTTCAGTTTTGTGAAATTGCCATGTTATCTTTTGTTGAACAACAACAGGCAATAAGCAATTAGACTTGTTTTGTAAAGTCGGAAACGGCTTGAGCCTTTGTTGCCTATACAGAAAGATGTTTCTGTGTATTAAGTCAAACTCATTTGCTGTGCTAGGGCTTTCCAGATTTTAAAAAAAGATATACATAGATCTCTATGTCACTCTATATATTATTTTAAAATGCAGCTCTCCTGTATGTTTTAGCCAGAAAAGCCTGTCTTTTTCCACCCCATACTAACATATTTGCTTTAGTCGGCACTCCGCTCCAATGTTACACATTCTATACGAGGGGAACAGTCATTTTGATACCAGGCAGAAATCCTCAAAAAGAGCTAGAAATTTGTTGGGTGGTGGTCTCCGTAGGAGTTAGGGTATGTATGTTGGTTTTGTCAGAGAATTTTAAAAAACCCAAGACATGCTGGTCCAGCCAACTCTTTTTAAAAAGAATCATTTCCTCTAGATAAATAGGAATGCCCAACAATGAATTGTGCCTTGGTTTAACCAAGTGATGTTATTTATTAGCCGTTCAATGTAAGGGATTTTTGTTCTGGGTGTAAAGCTGCGTCTACACAATGTCAAACACCCAAATGGAAAGTGAAAAAAAAATCTGTCAAAACCCCAGATTCCAAATACTACATCTGAGAAGTTAGTTGACTTCTTGTAGGTAAAACCTCAGGATTTTTTTCCCCTTTTTCCCCTAGACATTTGGTGGTGTGTATATGTGAAGAAAAAAAAAAGAGTAAAATCAAAATGTTAACACTTTTTCTTAACACTGATATTTTTTACCTGACAAGAAAGTAAGAATGATGTTTATAGCAATTCATGAAACTGGAGGAGCAAACTAGGACCAATCATTTCCCAGGGGGAGCTATGCTTTAGAATTGACTTTGAGTCAAAAGGGAAAATCAGTTTGTCCATTTTATTTCATCTTTGCACATCCTTAAAAGCCACATAGTGAAATTCACAAGAAGGGCTCTCAGGACCTCTGGGCTATTGGATTTTTGTAGACCAGGAATGAGATTTTCTGGGAAAAGGCTTTGGGGGTGGGGTGGAGACTGGATATCCCCTTCCAATCACTCTCAGAGTTCTAAATGATAAAAATCAAAAGGACTAAGACCCCCAGGTTTGGTTTGGTTTGGTTTTTTTGGTAGGCTAAACTGCCTCATATGTGTAATGACTGCTAATGATGCCTTTTCCCCCCTTCTTCTCTCTAGTGGTACACAGATGAAAATCATAGCATCGGGAGCAACTCAGCACACCAACATATATATACTCACATGAGCCACTTCCTAAAACAGTGCTTTCATCTCTCTTAGCACCCAAGTGTCTCACTCTCTATTTCTTTTTTAGCTTATTAAATAGCTATTTTTTTCTCATTACCCAAAACTGCACTGTGTCAGTATAACTATCTTGGGGAAAATAAACTCAAATCAAGAAATGTAAGGGTATTTTTGTTCCTGAATTCCATACATACAACATGAAGTCAACATTTAAGTGGAATTCTTTCTTGCCAACATACTATATTGCATTGCAGCATTTTGGATGTATTCAGTGGGATTTTGTTTAGCATCCAGATCATTTACATGTCATCTGCTAAAACAAAAAAGAAATATGAATTGTTCATGGGCTACGTTTCCTCAGGATCATTGGCCTGCTCCCCTGTCCCCAACTGGCCTCATGCAAAGATTGTGAATCTTGATTAAAAGAATGGAAAAATGTATCCAATGAAGTAGGAGAAAGAGGAATTCTGCAGGGAAGCTTTACCTAAGCATTCAGTTCTGATATTTGCTACCTTGCATTTACCACTAATTATAGCTAGCTGCACAGTAGAAACTGGCCTGATATTTCTTGTGCAGTTTTTCTCAGGAAAGAAATTAGAATTCGCAGAGGTTCTCTCTACTCTCCCCCCCCCCCAAGTTAAATCACTATCATTTCATGATTTCTAAACAACTGGAGGGCTCAGAATAATTTCCAGTAATGGGAAGCAGTCCTCTGATATCTGTGGTTACAGGTGCTATGAAAACAAGTAGATCTGTGGAAAAGGTTCCCCTCTACCACCACTTTTTAATGTGTTAAAAAAAAAAACCCACAACCAAACCTACAAGTAATGTTTCATAAATGAAAGGCCTTTTTCAAACATGAGACACAGCCTGGAACTTGGATGGAAGCCCGTCAACTTGCCCATTTAAAAGATGAAACCTAATTGTGTTGCAAATCCTAACTTGAAGGAAGCACTTGCATCAATTTGAATTTTTCATCAGTTTCCTTGATGTTCTTAATTAAGGAGCAATTTAGCCATCTTAGATTCCCTTTGAGCAATATGAAATAAGTAGAATGTTATGCATTATTGTCTGTTCACTAGACTATAAAATTTTCCCTCGTCATTTAATAAGTATGTCTTTGGCATTTCAGAGGTAATGAGTATGTGTCCCTAATCAGATCTAAATTATACTGGCATGTGGCCATTTTTTACCCTGGAAAGCTCTGCTTTGCTTTGTTAACATTTTCCAGATTACCTATTAAATAAATGGAAAGATTTGAATTGGTTTTCTAAAAAAAAAAAATACAAAGCACAAAATTTGTAATGTAATAAATCAGTTTGTGGGATCAGTGGCCCTATTTTCATTGCATACCTGTATCCTCTGTGCTATCTGTACATTGACACATAGTCTCTTTGAGAAGTTCTCCTTTTATTATTATCATATTTCTTTTCTATTCTTTTCTCAGGAAGTTGTTAGAATTTTGTAGGAGCCTCAGATACTAAAATATTGTAGAACCAAACAATGTAGGCTTGAAAATTCTCACAGTATAGTTGGGCTAGGAATTCTAGAAATGGTCTGGAATAAGTTTTTGGTTGATGAGACCATAACATTTGTACCCATCATGCATGTAGACCTAATCACTGAAGTACTTGGGTGTCTTAAGACTGGGCATGGCTTACAGAATGACTAATGGAGGCAACCTTATAGATGCTCCATATTCAAAAGAAGTCTTAAATTCAAAGTGCTCACATAATTGAGGCAAAAGTGATTTCATGGCTTGAATTGTTTAGAAGCCATCTCAGTACTTCAGTTTATTAGTATGGATTGGTCTCAGACCATTACAATCAAAATTAGCACAGACAAGTAATTAAGAACAGAAAAAAACCAAAACAACAAACCAGAAGTTGAAGTTACTAAAAATATTTCAAGTAGGTCAGTGAGTTTAAAAAAGGTGTGGATAAATGATCACAAATAATACAATTGCAAGTTTGATTTTAAAATATACAATAAACTTGAGTTTCTTTAACTTATCAGCTAATACCTGATTTCCCATTCATTGGTTGGACTGAGGCTATACCACCACTTAAAAATAAAAAATCCAGTCTTATGATTTTACCAATATAGAGAATTCCTGGTCTGGAAATTTCTTCCACAAATGCAGTTCAGTATGTTACCATCTTAAAGAGTTGCCTGGTAACATTGAGTTGTACTGATGATTTTCTCTGTGGCAAAAAGAGGACTTGAAATCAGTTCTCCCTTACCAGGTTCTACTTACTACGACATGTTCATGACATCTCATACTTAAGAACTATTTATAAGGTGATACCCGCCTTCCTCCACCCCCACTGAACTTTTTTGATTGAACTAATTAACCTAGGATAACTGGGCCTATCTTTGTATGATTTCCTATCAAGAAAACACTGCATAAATACTAAGTCCTACTTCTGAAGTACAATAAGAGTCTGAAACACAAATTGAATAGCAATTTCTCTGTCATCTGCACTGACCATCTGTACCACCATTTAGGATCAAAACTCTAGTTCTGGATGATAAACCCGACTGTCATTCCCCTCAATTCCCCAAAAGATACAAACCTTTCCTTTTGTGCCTACAAGGGAACTACAGACAAATGGCTATGTTTTTCCCCCCTTAAGTATTTAAGGACTGAATACGTGAATAATAATGGAGCAAAAGACTAGAGGCCCTCCAGTGATGACTGATTAGAGAATTAACTTAAAGGAGAGGAATTAAAAGAATATGATTGATAAATCAAAATACATTTTAAGTGTAAGATGTATTGGAGGTGTCAGAGACCTAGTCCCAATATTGGGAAAGGCAGACTTATTTGGGAACATTGAAAGGGGAGTGAAGACCACTTTGTTTGATGATTATTGGTACACATTTCAACTTCTGGGTTTGTGCTAACTTGATTGATTGTAATGGTCTGAATCCAATCCATACTAGTAAAGTGGAGTAAGAGGTCAACTACATTAGTTTGCATTATGCTCGTTAACAGTGCTGAATAAATGAGAAATCACTGTGCTTTAAGACATCTTCTGGCTTATGGACATACTTATTACCTCAGAATTTATCCCTATCATGAAACTGAACAGCTATTTAATATAGTTCTCTGCTGTCACAAACAAGGAATATTCAGCATAAATTTTTGTCTTATGACTTAAGGTCATCAATTAGTTTGATTTATTTTTTTCTGTCTCCTGCCTTGTTTCTGTTGGCTTATGTTGTCAGTGCAGCAGCCTCTTACAACCCCTTTCTCCCATTAGAATTGCTCTCATTCTCTGATAAATCAGCAATGCAGGTGCTGAAATTCCAGGTCTGTTAAGAGTTAAAAATGAGTTCTGAAGGAAGGTTTCCTGTCTAGTAACTCTAGTAAAAGAAACTGACATTTATACATCTCTTAACAGTGCCTCACATTCTCATTGACCCACCTTGTGAGGTAGGTAATTCTTAAGATCTTCATTTTAAATATAGGGAAATAGAGGCTGAGACTTGCCCAAGTTTTCACAGCTATTAAGTTGAGGGAATGGAACTCAAACCTAGGTCATATGATTATAGAATCATAGATTTATAAGTGAGAAGGGACCTTAAAGATCATGTAGTCTAACTTTTCCATTTGAGAGTTCAGTAAACCACAGCCCAAATGATTTACCTACAGCCATTCAGGGAATATGTAAGATAGTATGGATTTAAATCCAGGAGTTCTGACTCCAAGTCTCATGCTCTTCTTATTATACATGGTACTTTAATATAAAAAATGAGGAATTTTCACATCCCTCTTTATACACTAGATATAAACTGAATTCCTTGTCCCATCCTGATTATAAACCATAATAAGTGTGCTCTGTGCACTGAGCTAAAATTTTGAGCAAATTTTTTTGATTATCACCCCACTATGCTTCCCTATAATCAATAGGATTAAAGGTTACACTTGTCAGCCTGACTTTTAAAGCCCTCATTTATCTTTACCTATCCATCCTCATCCTTCATTACTCTTCCAGCATGAATTCCTATGGTCAGGCCACTTTCTTCATTGCTCAGCTATGATCCCTTCCTGACCACTACCATATTTACTCATCTTATTTGCTTTTCCCCTACTTGGAATGAGATTCCTTTTCTCTTTTGCCTATCCAAATCCTGATTGCTTGCCTTTTATCAAGGCTGTAGTCAAATCTCTCTACTTTAAGCTCATACAAACTTTTTTTTTCCTCTTCCTGATAACATTTGTATTCCTGTAGCACACCGTTTAGTATTTGAATATATCAGCATGCCATGTATTACCTTCATAAATTTTGCACCTTGAAAAGTCTTGCCAGCTGGATTCCAAGTATCCCAAGGGCAGCTATTTTTGATAAATACTCTAGACTTTTGGCTACCAGTGCCAAATAAATAGGTAAAAGCTGTGAAAAGGCTTTATGTAACACTTTACCCAGTAGGCCTTCAAAGTGGAAAGAGCCACTACAGAGCTTAAACTACAGATAAATGTTTTGTTATCCTAGTATATACTGCTCCACTACTTTAATATATATATTCAGAGCACTGCATGAGTACCAAAGGCATGGTGATGGTTAGCCTCAGATAATTAACTTAGGCAAGTCGCTGAACCTTTGACTACCTCACTTTCTCCACATGTAAAATGGGGATGATAACAGTACTTGCCTCACAGGCAGTTGTGAGGATCAAATGAAATAATGTATGTAAGCCCCTAGCACACTTCCTGGCACCTAAGATATGCTATACAAATGCTTATTCCATTCCCCTCTCCCTAAATAGGATTGGTATCATTACTGTCAGACGAGTGATGTAGCTTAGGCACCCGGAGGCTTAATGATTTGTACAAGGTTGCATAGCTAATAAATGAAGAGCAAAGACTCAAGTCCCAAGTTTTCTAAACCCAAGGCCTGTGTTCTTGCCGTTATACCCTATAAGATGTGGGTGGAGGGCAGCTAGGGGGCGAAGTGGATCAAGCACAAGCCCTGGATTCAGGAGGACCTGAGTTCAAATCCAGCCTCAAGACACTTGACACTAGCTCTGTGACCCTGAGCGAGTCACTTAACCCTCATCGTCCCACCAAAAAAACAAAAACAAGATGTGGGCGAAAACCTATAAATGTAAGTTGTGATGTTTTGAACTCATGCTAGCAATACAAAGATATATGAATATGTTTTCAGGAATGGTGGGAAGGTGTGTGTGTGTGTGTGTGTGTGTGTGTGTGTGTGTGTGTGTGTGTGCGCGCGCGCACTCATGAATTATTGGAATAAAAAGGAATAATCACTGGTCATTTTACACTGCACAAAATTATCTTTAATGGTCAACTAGCTCACAGCTGACCCACAGGGATGCAGTTTCAAAATACTGATGATCAAAATACCAATGAACAGAAAAATCTTTACATACATGCAGGAATGTTATTAAACTATTACATTCTTCCTTGATTCCAGACCTTGAAGCAGCCCACAAGTACATGTGTATGAACTGGTATCATCTTACCAGCTGATCCAAGACTATAGTGAAATCTTTTTTTTTTTTTTTTGGTGAGGCAATTGAGGTTAAGTGACTTGCCCAGGGTCACACAGCTAGTAAGTGTTAAGTGTCTGAGGCCGGATTTGAACTCAGGTTCTCCTGACTCCAGGGCCGGTGCTCTATCCACTGTGCCACCTAGCTGCCCCTATAGTGAAATCTTGAGGATTTTATTTGCTGGTCTGTAGGTCATCCCCTGCTAACCTAAGCTCTTGAAGCACACTCCAAATCCCTAGTGGAAGGCTCAAGATGGGGTTTAGTCACCTCTAGTTGTGGGACTCCTGCACATAAGGTCAGGTGTTGTCACTTATTCTTAAATATTAACCATACAATTTCCATGTTATGGTTTCTTTACATGTAGACTATAAACTCCCTGAGGACAGAGATTTTCTCCCATGTATATTTGTACAGGGTGGGCCAAAAGTCACAAAGGGATCTGATGTTTTAATAACTTTGAAAATTATTTTTTTCTTGATTTTTTGCCATATTTGAGATTTGTTTTTTCACACAATGTAAATTCATTTCCTACATGATGCTATGGTATTATAAATTAAAAACAAAAGATAAAGGAGTTATTGAATATTTGTGACTTCTGGCCCACCCTGTATTTAAATGAATGCCTGTCACATAGTAGGAGCTTAATTAACGCTTGTTGATTGGCTGACCATAAATTATAAGGGAAAAGGAATGGTTTGACTCATTATCTTAGGCCGTGAGAAGATCCCTATATTATTTTAAATGATCTCCTTTTTTTTTCCAACTGTTAGCATCTAGCATTGTTCATAAAGCAGCCATAGTTCTGTCTGAATTTGGAATCAGAGAGCCTTGATTGGAACTCTGAAGTTCCTACTCCCTGTGGGATCTTGGATACATCATTTCATTTCTCTGTCTTCATTCTATTCATCTTGAAAAAGGGGCAGTTGGAGTAGACAATCTTTAGCTCTAAATGCTATGATTTCATAGCAATGAAGAAGCCTGAGATAGACATAGAGGAAGAAATGCCAGTGAGTACATTACAGTGAAACAGATAATGGAAAAAAGGATAAATGTGAGTGGAAGACGTCCACTGCAGTTAAGAAGGAAAACCAAGTTGTAACAGCAATGTACAAAGGAAACTGAAAAAGAGCCAAGGGTCTAATTAGATCATAAGCTGAACATAAAGCCTCAGTGCAATGGTGCTGTTTAAAACCTTAGGAAGGGGGCAGCTAGGTGGTGCAGTGGATAGAGCACCAGCCCTGGAGTCAGGAGTACCTGAGTTCAAATCCAGCCTCAGACACTTAACACTTACTAGCTGTGTGACCCTGGGCAAGTCACTTAACCCCAATTGCCTCACTAAAACCTTAGGAAGACATGAGTTTAAGACATGGTTAAAACCAGATTTAAGAACCTCCTAATGGTGAATTAACGTTAATTGTGGACCAGGTTATAGAAAGAAGCATGTGTTCTTTTTCTAGAGATATTCAAGAATAGTGAAAGGACCTGTCAAGGTGGGATGGTTTAATCTATACCTTTACTGAAGATTCTATAAGACAAAATTTAGTTAACCAGCAGCCTGCAATACTCAGAAAGAATACTCACAGAATACAGGTTGTACTTTGAACTAACTTGGTATAAATCTAAAGAGAGACTGATTAAAAAAATATGTTTTAGTAGAAGGCAGCATGGCTGAGTGAATAGAGAGTGGGCCCAAGAGTACCTGGGTTCAAATCCGCCTGATACATATTGGCTGAATGTCCTTGGACAGGTCACTTACTCTCTTACTGCCTCATAAGAACTTTTAAAGAGTCTATATATTACTGAGCAGTTTCTGAATAACTTAGAAGAAGGATTTTCCTCACTGACAGTTCCCAATACCAATGAAATCATAGGTCTGGTAAAACAAAAGAAAACAAAAACAACTTGGGGGTTTTATTTTTGGCCCAATGCCCAATAATGTACAGAATCAAACCCAATTGTTTCCAATTCATTTAAAGATGTCAGTGGTTCAAAGTGGTAACCAGGTCAATTTAATTGCTTCTAGAACAGCTTTCCTTTTTCCTCCTAGAAATGGGAAGTTACTAGTTTGACTATTTCAATGCAAGTGGTTGAACTGTCTTCAAATGGCTCTGACCATTTGCTCTCTAGGCAGAATATAGCCAATGAAATGTTCCCCGAAATGCCCACTGACAAATATTCAAGTTTTCCTAACTTTAAGTCGAAAATGTAAGAAAAGTGACATTCACAATTCTAGCAGTGTTGATAGACCGATGAATACTGAGAGGGAAAAAAAAGTCCCCAAAATGACAAGCACTCAACATAATATAGAAATGTGAAAGGAAATTAGTTAGGATAAATATTTATTTCCACATAACATTTCTTAGTTGTGAAAAACACAATATCCTATTCACATGTACACTTTACTTAAACTTTGTAATAAATTACATCCAAGAAATTCAGCAATTTTGACCAGGAATATGAAATTAGAAGTAAATCTATACCACTACATTTGCATTATATTTTGTGTGATTTCAAAATGTTGGGATTAACATAAGGATAGCATTAAAATTCACACAAGAACAGCGTGACTATAAAAAATGCTCCAAAACACAGAATGCCATTGGATACAATGATCACTTAATAGTCTAATAGATGATCATGTGAAACTTTCACTTCACTATGATCTCTTTTTTAATGGAAGAGTTATTAACATATCAAAACACAAGGAAGCTGCTTTGGGGACTTGACTGGCAAGGATTTCTAGTCTAAATAATAAACCAATTGGAATGTTACAAAGTAGCATCTGTATTATTGAATACATGAAAACAATGCATTTAGAACAGAAAGTTTGTATACTTTGTCTCAGGCATTTATAAATACAATATTTTTATTGTTATCAAATGCAAATCCTTCTTTGCATCCTTTAGGCTTCGTTTCCATTTAAATAACTGCTTAAAGGGCCATGAGAGAAATTTCTAGGAAGTGATAAGTTCAAGACTACTACAATAGTCAAGAGAATGCTACAAAATACTGCTCATTGACTTCATTATCAAAGGATTCCCCGCCCCCCCACATCGAGTATGCAAAACAAAATCACTTTGAGTAAAGTAATTAATGAACTGGAAGAACTCTGAATCCTTGCAAAAGTGAACATTAAAAAGAGTATAAGCTCAGTGGCCTATGGGCTGGGATCCCCAAACACTAAAATGTCTATTAGAGGCTGTCATTATTGAGCTTCATTAAAAATTAATTAAAAAGTTATTCTTTCAAATAGTACTCCAAAATCAGAAATAGCGTTCCCCTCTTCTATAAGCTTGGTAAAGAGTGAAATATCAATTGGAAATTCCCCTGGTCAGTAGCTGAAATGTTCAGTTTGAGGTTTATTTCTTGACAGCATGCATTTTAGTAGAACAGTATAAAAGTGTTGCAGGAAAATTTCACAACTGGACACCTGTCAACTCACATTAGAACATGGTTCCAAACTAATTTGAAACAGGGCAGGATCCTCAGTGGTAGTTATTGTACACTTATACAATGATGCATCATGGGGAATGCTGTATGTATGTAATTAAGTGCTGATTTGGAAAAAACTTGGTGTCAGAGGTAAAGAAACTTAACCACATAGTTCAGACAAAAGTTTATATTGAAAACATCCCCAAACTGCTTATAAAAGTATTGATTCTTTGTTTTTAGCATTTCCTCTGGTCCATATTGGATAATGTGATCACAATGCACATTGTGAATAAATGCTGTCTAAAGGTTTCCCTTCAATGACTGTCATTTTTTTTTAAACAAGATGTGAAAAGATTTCTTTATTTTGGTTCCCCCAAATGACTTTATGCTTCAGGTAATACAAATTTTAAAATATTAAATGCCTTTTATTGAATCAAGGAAGACAGCACAAATAGAATTACCTTAAAAAAGAGCTTTCAGACTAACTTTTTGATTTGGGTCTTTTGAAATAAGTCATTAATGCTAAGCTATAAAAATCAGAAAGAAGTAGGGCTATCTTTCACATTTCCTATGAATGAAATTTATAGGCATCACAAGGCCAGGAAAGTAGTAAAATAAAAGTCAACTCACATGAGTTCTCTCTCTCAGAAAGCAATTGCTCTTATGAGACTGATGACACGAATTTAAGGTTTATAAATGGTTCATCCAGCAAGGAGCACATAGATTCTTGCACTGGCTACCAGGTATGTTCACAAGGTTGTCTCACCGTGCAGAAGTTTAAAACAGGAACAAAATGAGTATTGCGCTACTTACAGTGTGGGCGTGAGTTTGGGATGAGAGACAGAATTTACAATACATGATCAAAGCAGTTTTATTAATAATTGTGGCACTCTTCTTGTATGTTTGTAAAAATAAATTGAAGAACAAGTCATAGACAAGTCTCCCTGTCAACACCTTTCCCTGAGTCAGCTTTCTTCTCTTTTCTGCCTTCAGTGCTGGAAGGGGGGAAAGGAAAAGTCTGTTACTGTCAATGCCACCATACCTTCTGTAAGAACTGCCTGATCCCCTTCCCTTCTCCTTAAAAGACGCCCTCTTTAAAAAAAAAAAAAAAACAACCAAAAAACAACCAGAAGCAAAAAACAAACCCTCAGGCTCCCTCCCCTACCCCAAGATGCATTGATTTTTCATGCTACATAGCACAGACTGACCAGCAACAATTATACAACTCTGAACTGGGTGGGATACAAGCCATGGGCCAGAATTTCAGAGAGGGAAGAATGAATAAAATCGAAAGTTTTCAGACAGATCCGAAAGCATGCAAGATTCACACACTTGTCATTTTGGCAAATGAAATTGTTAATGATTGTTGAAAACACCCGTCATGAGACCATCTTCAGACAACACTGACGCTTTGTTAAATGGAACAAACAAGAAGTCACAGTTGTTATTTCTTGGTTATGCTGACCCTCGGTTTGTGGTTTGTTCCCACCTTCATTGAATGGTGCTTTGTGGGAGGAACATGTCTTGGTCCCTCAGGGCACATCTCTATTATGGAGAACATTACACCGCCGCCTCCCCCCCCCACCCCATTAAAAAACTGAAAACCCTGTCCTCCACTTGGGTGGTGTCCACTTGGGAAAACAAAGCCTTATAACCAGAAGAATAGCCACTCCTTTCACTTATATTCTGGATTTGCAGTCTGAAAAGAGTTTTTTATTTTATTTTCCAACTCAATTTGTTAATAACCTATCCTTACAGTGAAACACTCTCTATCCCCTTTTCTTTCTTTCTTTTTCCTCCCAAGCTCAAAACTTCTTCCACTATCATATGAGCAGGTTGACTGGGAGATGTTAATAAAAAAATGCATGCATGCATTATGTCCACATCTGAATTATAAGCTTCTAGGGGACAGGGTTTATGGGTGCTCACCTGAAGTCCCAGCCCTCTGTGTTTTTACACCTGCCTCTTTTCCTCACCTTGGCTTCTTAGGGTTTCTAGCTTCCTTCAAGACACAGCTCATGACTTTCCATTATTAGTGCTATCCTTCCAAATTATTGTGTGTAGATTTGTTTGTTTACATCTTTATCCTCTTCCTCCCCCATAAAATGTAAGCTCTGGTGATTGATTTGGTTTCTTTTTTGTTGTTGTTGTTTGTTTTTTTGGTATCCCTAGTGTCTAGCAGGAGCTTTGTACACAGTGGGTATTTAATAATTGCTGCTTCAATTGGATTATGAAGTGAAGACTTAGTTACTTTTGGGCCTTTAGATAATTTTTCCTGCTACAGTAACCAGCCAAGCATCTGGGATGGGACTCCTATTGTCAGAATCTCACTTGTGACCAAGATGCCTGGCTCTGGAGAGATTTTGCATGTCCCTAATCCCGATTCTTAGCCCTCAAGCTACTGATTTCCTTCGTGGCCAATAGCTCACATTGTCAAATGCATTCTGAAAGTGCTTTAGATTGATTTTATTCTTCCACTTTTGCTAGAAACAGCCCTTCTCAGTTGTCACCATCACCAGGCACCATCAGGTAAGGAGTGCCCGAGCTTCTGCCATTCGTGGCAGTCTGCCAGATCTCTGAGAGCTAGTGTGAGCATCTGTGGCACCCTGGGTTGGAGCCTGCCACATGCCTCAGCACATACCACTTACAGGTCACAGCGAAACGACTCTCTTTTCTTTCATTTGCTTTTCTCATGAGAAGGGATGACAGTATGCACATGATGTGCTGAGAGCCTTAATTCTATATTTTTAAATCCTCTATCTACACATCTCTTCTCTTGCCATTCTTTCCATGTGACAAGTTTTAATGGCTTTGCCTTCCAATAGAACATCTCCTTGAGTCCTAACTCTAAGTGAGTCATTCTTCCTTTGTACATTGCACTTGGGATGCATTCCACTTTTATTTTTTAATTTTTTTTTAATTTTTTTTTAGAGCATTGATTAATTGATTAATTTTTGGTGAGGCAATTGGGGTTGTGACTTGCCCAAGGTCACACAGCTAGTAAGTGTCAAGTGTCTGAGGCCAGATTTGAACTCAGGTCCTCCTGACTCAAGGGCTGGTGCTCTATCCACTGCACCACATCCACTTTTAAAGAGGCAGAGGTCTAGCAGTCATTAATGTTGTTCTGGAGGATGTCTCTGGGAGATGCCAGGGTCTGTGTGTTATATAGATTTATATGCAATATGGTACCTATCACACTTCTGTCTTCTCCAGTAGGTCCTCCCCACCCCCACTATCATCTACACTGTTTTTATCTTCCTTCAGTCTCTCACTATCTACTGTTTCCTTCCCTTCTGCCCATGAACAACTTCCATTTTTCTCTCATTCTTAAAATAAACTCACTTTTCCCAATCACTTCTCACCAGCTAACAACCCATATCTCTCCTCCCCTTCTTAGCTCAATTCCTTTGGAAAGCCATATATTAGGTGTCTCTAGTTCTCTTCTTCTCCCTCTAAAGCCTCTGCAGTCTGGCTTTTGACTTCATCATTCAACAGAAACAGCCCTTTCCAAAGTTACCATCGATCTCTTAAATGCCAACTCTTGTTACCCAATCCTTATCCTCTGTGACCTCTGAAGCATTTGCTACTGTTGATCACCTTCTTCTGAATAGTCTCATTTCTCTAGGGTTTTTTTTTTATGATGTTGCTTTCTTGTGGTTTTCTTCCTACCTGTTGATTTGTTCCTTTTTAGGGTCCTTTGCTAAATCTTCATCTGTGTTGTACCCACTAATCATGAATGTTCCCCAAGGCTCTATCTGGGGTTTTTTCTTCTCTCTGTGTCTCTTTGTTCTCTGTCTCTGTCTGAGTCTTCCCCCTTCTCTGTCTCTGTCTGTCTTTGTCTCTGTCTTTCCATCTCCATCTCCATTTCTATTGATGATCTCATTAGCTCCTATGCAGATAATTTCCAGATCTATATATATCCAGATATTGTCTCTCCTGAACTCCAGTCACAAGTTTTGGCAACAGGATGTTTAAGTGGGGCAAGAGTGATTGAGTTGAAGATTTTCCTGAGATTGAAAACCAGGGTGAATGGAAGGATCATTGTAACAGGAGCATTATGAAAAATGGAGGTCTTGGGGGGAAAGATAAAGAGTTTTGATTTTCATATACTGAGTTTGAGATGTCTAAGGAACACTCAGTTCAAGATTTCCAAAAGGCAGTTGGTGATATATATAGGAGAGGTATTCTCTACCAGCTCCTCCTCACTGCCTGGAAATATTAATATTTTTCCTTATGATAATTAATGATGATAGGACATTGACTAAAGTGAAACATCAGGATACAATTGGAGTAAATGTTTCAGAGAAAAATAAAATGTACTCCAGGCATTCAAATAATTGATTCTTATTTAAAAACAAACAAACAAACAAACAAACTATTGCTTCTAACTGTTGTTGAGTCATTTAGTTGTGTCTGAATCTTTGTGACCCCATCAACCATACTATTCATGGTATTTTTTTTGGCAAGGACAATGGAGCAGTTTGCCATTTCCTTCTCCAGTAGATTAAGGCAAGCAGAGGTTAAGTGACTTACTCAGCATCACACAGCTAGTCAGTGTCTGAGGTTGGATCTGAACTCAGGTTTTCCTGACTCTAGGCCCAGTGCTCTATCCACTGAGCCACCTAGCTGTTCATCTCTAATTCTCTTGATATGTGACTCTTATGTACATTTGCTTAGCAGGAATAGCAGAGGGTTCCTGATATAGCTTCTAATTCCATGCTCTGCAGTCTCCATGAAGCAATGGATTTCAGTTTGGAAGAGAACCCACTCTCAAAACTACTCCTCAGACTCAATCCTACCTAGGGATTTGTTCATTCATGATAGCAGTGGAGATTTTAGGTTTTAGGTATGGATTTTACAGTTGGTTCTCTTAACTACCTTGCATCATTTATTACATATTTACAAATTCTTGTTGTCTGAAATACATTCAGAACAGAGAAACAAAAGGGAACTCATTGGGATACAGTATTTGTTGAAGGGGTGATGAGGATGACTTCAAGAACTAGACGTAGCTAGTCTTCATTTAGGAAGCACCCCAGGTTATGTTATCTAGTATTATTTTCATGTTTCACTGAGTTGAATTAGTACTTTACTTAATGAGAAATCTGTGGATTTTAAACACTATAGGACACAATAGCTCTGTGGGATAATCCATTTCATACTGTCCCTAATTGAAATACTGCAATTTAAATGGGACTTATTTCAAATGATCCATCTAATAAATTGGGCTGCTCCCAGTCAATACCTGTATATCACTTGTATTTTCCACATGATACAAATGAAATCCTTTTATCAGATGTGCTTTTTGACGGTGTTTCTTACAATCTCCCTTTAGTATTCTCTGAAGTATTTGATAGATGAAAGTACATGAAACAATTGCCAAATACAACAGTTTAACTTCACTTACAAAAGGCACTCCAATATGTTAATATTCTCAAGGTGATTAAGATCCAAGACCTCAACTGCCAACCCTACCTTGAGGCCTTTTCAGACCAAGAGACATGCCAAGTTATGCCAGGATATAACAGTTACACAGTCCCTTTGCCCATAGAAGGTACACAATAAATATTGTATTGACAGATGAATGAATGAATGAATGAATGAACAAACGAATGAATGAATGAAGCTTGTCGTATACCACCTGGTCCTACTTTGATGCCCTCATTTGGTCTGAGTGTAATAGTGTTGCTACTGTTCTCAGAATTTCTTGAGAATCTCTATTTTTATTGGGATTCCATAGCTATACAGCTGAATAGCATTAAAGGACACTCATGAAGTTTTTACCTGGGAGGTTTATGCTCTGGAATGCAGAGAAACTAGCTGAACCTTTACTTCAATGCAGTATTGCATTGCATTGCATATGCAGTGTGGTAAAATGAGAAGGGACTATATTAGGTGTCACTAGTCTTGGATGCTAGACTCAGATCTTCCATTTACTAATCATCTGACTTTAAATAAGCCACTTAATGTTTCTGGTCCTCAGTTTTCTTATCTGAAAAATGGAGATAATAATACTTTGCGCTACTTCACAGTGTTGCTTTATCAAATGAGGACATGTATGTGAAAGCACTTAATTCATTAAAAAGTATTTTTTTTAATGTCAGCTATTACTCCAGAAATATTTTGAAACTGCACTAGTGAAAGCCAATCACTGGTCATTAAGAATGGGCATTATTGACTATACTCCAAAATGATTCCTTTAAAATGGAATGAATGCATTAAAAATTACTTTGAATTATTTTCCAAAGTCAATCTATAAATTCGTTGGTAATTTAGAGAAGTATTTAAAAAATAGATCTTTTCTTATAAAGGACATTACTTGAAAACTTTGAGTCTGGTATTTAGTTTAAGGAACACTTAACATTAGAACACAGCATTAGAACATATTAGCTGTTGGCTTGAGTCAAAGCTAAACAGATGGACAGTCTAGACTGCTGGTCTAGTTAATACGTGAAGACACACAACAGTGCCTAAAGTAAGCAGTTCTATAAACCAGATTGTCCTTCCTTCCTTGCATAGCTTCCTTGTCCTGCATTTCATTTGGCACATAGTAAGTGCTTAATAAATGCTTTTTGAAAAAAAGAGAAAAACACTCATTTTTGGCCTGCAAGCCTGTCCTTTGACACTGAAACTAGTGAAATGTCATTACAAAGACTTTAAAAAATTTTTTTTACTATTAGGACTTTAGGATCAGTCAATTCAAGAAAATAGACAGACAGCTCTCCTTTCAAGAGCCCTTCAATATTTCTCCAAAACTCTTAGATCATCACAGAAGCATTATGGATCATTCTATTACACCATAGTAGGGTTACTTTGGATACTGAAATTAAATATGTCTTAGAATAAAAAGTCACTTCTATGGAGCCAAGTGGAGAAATTCACAAAGACTTTTGGCCCCAGTAACAGAGAACAAGCAATAAAAAGTCTGTGGTAATAACCAACAAATCGCTTAGTGTTTTAGTAATAAAATATATATATTTATATATATAAAATAAAGCAAAGGAGAGATGTGAGCTGGTCTATGAGCCTCTGAAGTCAAGCCTTTCTGGATTCCTTGTGTATCTTGTTTATGCAGTGGAAGAAGAGAGACAACATTGAAGCAGCAGCATGCTATTTTGGGGTGACAAAAATCAGCAACAAGAGGTGCAGGTTTTTACCATTTCTCTATTCCTTCTGGAAAGTGTCAAGCAGACCCTCTCTTTTGCCTATGTTCTCCATCATTTCCATAAAGCAAGACTTGGTGTTTGTTTGGATGCATGTTTGGATGCATAAAGGGGAGGTGCAGAGTTTTTGCAATTAAAAAAAATCAAGATGTTTTTTTTCCCCTTCTAAAGCGAAAAAGACTGATACCAGGTTTAAGTTGCTAAATATAGCATGGCAAGAACATTGCTTAATTGATGGATGAGGGTTTTTGTCTACACTGTCGTGAATAGGTAAAAGCTTAAGTGGGCTTCCAAACCCCCTTGAAGCATTTGGCCAACTGCCCCAGGGTGTTGCAGCTCAAGATGTGAACCTGAAACTAGGGCACTCCATGCCTTTTGCCTCCCCAAAACTTACACAGAATACAGAGGCTGATCGGGTTTTTAGAAGACACCATTTAACATAAGGGGATGCAATCAAGGAATAGGTTTGAGGGAGAGGGTCTTACCTTTGGGGAATCAGCTTCTAGAGTGATTTAGGAAGGGGAGCTTATGACGGAAATGTAATATGAAACAATCAAGTAGAAAAAGTTAATTGAAAACTTATGGAAATAAAAGAAGATATCAATTATAGCAAACATTGCAGCTAGTTTTCCTGAATCCCTTGATCACTCTCAAGCAGAAAAAAATACTGCCATGGCCCCAGTCTGTCATTTATGTTTTAGCATCAAGGAAGGTGGGGTGATTTCAATTCTGAGTTATGAAGTCAAGGAAATTCATCAGAAAAATCAGATATATGTTGGAATTCAAGGGCAAAATATCTGCTTTTTACATGCACATGAGGTTGCCTGTAAGTAACATACATGTGCCTGAGCACACACAGAGAAAGGGAGAGAATAGGATTATTTCTTCTTTCTTTTTCTTTCTTTTTTTTTTGTGTGGGGTAATGAGGGTTAAGTGACTTGCACAGGATCACACAGCTAGTAAGTGTCAAGTGTCTGAGGCTGGATTTGAACTCAGGTCCTCCTGAATCCATGGCCAGTACTTTATCCACTTTATCCACCTAGCTGCCCCAGAGAATAGGATTTCTAAGAGATGTAAGTTTTCTAGTGGGCAGCATGTGAAGGGTCTCCAAATGAGTAGGTGGGGTGGAGTGGGTAAAATTAGGAAGCCGATATAACCATTGCATGTGGAACATGGGAAGGAGGGGAAGAGGCAGTGGTGGTAGTTAGGAACTACAAAATATCATCAGATATCTGTGTTGCTTCTTGCCTGAAGCAGGTCAGGGAAAAACTTTATAGGAAGCTCAGATGAATAAATGAGAGCTTAGGAAATGTTTCAAATGGTGTTTTGGTCTGAGGAAGAAATTTTTAGAAGTATCTTAATTTTGTTTCTAAACATAATTTATGCCTCAATTTTCAAGATTTCCCTGTAGGAACTTAAGTTTTCAATTTGATGTTAAATTGATCTTTTTTTCCCCCGTTAGCTAATGATCTGAGGTTATAAAATGCTTGGGATTAACACATCATGCTGTTATTACTAAAAAAATTCAAACCTTTTAGAAGGAAAGCTTGACTCCTTATCTTTTGAGTTTTCTGAGGTGATCAGAAGGTTCCTCCACAATGCTGTTTTTGTCATTTCATCAGAAATGTTGATCACAGATGGATCATCTCTAGATGAGAGTTCATACAAAAGTAAAAAAAAATAACTAATTAGGCTGCCAGCACTGGTGGTCCACTACTGATATAAAATGCAACAAAAGCATAGATATCAACAGACTGTCTATAGCAGAAACCTTTGCAGTCTTCAACGTGATTCTTTTACATTTCTTTTTTTATTTTCTCGCGGCGCAATTGGGGTTAAGTGACTTGCCCAGGGTCACACAGCTAGTAAGTGTTAAAGTGTCTGAGGCCAGATTTGAACTCAGGTACTACTGAATCCTGGGCTGGTGCTCTATCTACTGCGCCATCTAGCTGCCCCTTCAATGTGATTCTTAATTTCAAACCAAATAACATGAAAAATGAAAATCCAAAGCCAATTCCAAATATCCCAGGCATGTAAACCATTGATAATAGGCAATGATTTTCTTTTTCAAATTCTAGTTCTGTTCTCTGGTTCATGCACCCAAGAACTCTCCTTGTGAACCTTCCCTGTCATGACATTTGCTGTCTTAGATAGAGTCTCTGCCCTCTGGGAAGGTAGCACCTCAAGATCAAATTTTGGATGGTCCATAACTTCTCCTTCAAGAATGCACACAATTAAAAGGCAATGGCAAGGAGCCAGAATGCTGCTGACAGGGACCACAGGAAGGGAGTTTACAGAAGCTGAGCAGACAGGATAGGATGACTTGCCACAGCAAAATGCTGGAAAATGCAGAAGTCACAGCTGGACCTCATGTTGAGAAGAGCAGATGCTTTCTTTATGCTTTTAGTAGAATGTAAGCCCCCTGAGAGAAAGGACTGTTCGTTCGTTCGTTCGTTCGTTCGTTCGTTCCTTCCTTCCTTCCTTCCTTCCTTCCTTCCTTCCTTCCTTCCTTCCTTCCTTCCTTCCTTCCTTCCTTCCTTCCTTCCTTCTTTCTTTCTTTCTTTTGCTTTGATATTCTCAGCACCCAACACTGTTGAGTACACAGTAGGTACTTAATACATGCATAATGAATAAATTAATATCTTCAGGCTGAGGCTCAATTTCTCTAGTTCCTAGCTTCTTAAGTTGTGGGTTGTGACCCCCATAGGGGGTCAAGTAACTGAATACGGGGGTCATGTAAAATTTGACAACAGTAAAAGGTTATGTATTCCTATTTTATATACGTATATACCCAGGGTTGCACAAAAATTTCTCAGGTGAAAAGGGGTCACAAGTGGAAAAAGTTTAAGAAGCCCTTCTCTAGTTCCCTCTTCCTCAATGGTCTTATGAAGAAAAACTAGATGTCTAACTCTGTGTGATTGTGGGCAGTCAGTCAATTAACCAGCATTAAGTGCCAGGCACTGTGCTAGGTAGGCAGTGAGGATACAAGGACCGAAAAATGAAACAATATTTGTTCTCAAAAACCTTCGATTTTTAGCCTCTCCAGACCTCAGTTTTATAGTCTGTAGAATGGGGAGACTGTACTTGATAAGCTCTAACAAGTCTATAATTGTGTGGGTCTTCTGTGGGTCACACAGCAAATATATGCCATACTTAGGACATGAAATCATGTCTTTCTGCTTCAGATTATATATTGACTACATCACAATGATTCTCACAAAGTCCCTAAGAGGAAAAGAAATACTTTTGCTACTTATGCTCAGTTTTAAGTGGTAAATAATCATAAAAGATCCTAAAATCCAATTTTCATGTTTGACACTGTCAAGTGAAATGTTTCTATTCTACCTTATTCTTTAATTTTGCAACACACATAAATTGTTTCCGTGGGCAAAACCCAATTTTTTTCTTATTAAATGATTCTAATTTATCTAGAATTATTTTGATAGCATAAATTTAGCTATAATTTAGGTTACAAAACAAAGTCATAAATTAAAAAAATAAGGTATGAGTTGTAGCAGAGAGAAATATAGTTTTTTGATGAAATACCTGCAAATCCTTTACAAGTTTTAGGGTTGAAATATCTAGATAAATAATTATTTGTAGCTCTGAAGAATGCTACATTTGGGAGAATGACATGATGAACAACACAAACTTTTAAAATGACCTATTTCATGTGATTTATGTATTAAATTAGCTATAATCAATGCCCAATAGAAGTTACCCCCCTTTTTTTTTAAAGTGAGGCAATTGGGGTTAAGTGACTTGCCCAGGGTCACACAGCTAGTAAGTGTTAAGTGTCTGAGGCCAGATTTGAACTCAGGTACTCCTGACTCCAGGGCCGGTGCCTTATACACTGTGCCACCTAGCTGCCCCCTAGAAGTTACCCTTGAAGCAAATTGGTACAAAAAGAAAAACTGTAGCTTGTAAACTTTTTTTTAAGGGATTATGGATCTCATTGGGATGGCTGTCTTTTAAGACAAAAACTGAGCTAAAATTCCACTGAAAATTCTCATTGATAATTGTTATGGAAATAAATAGTCCGAGTTAATATATTCACCAGGTAACCAACTTAGTGAGTAACCATTAGGTTTGCCACAGAATCCTCCAACTTGTCTCCAAGCTTTACCATTCAGCTGTCTTCCAAGACCCTTCACCTTTGCATCTCAGTTTTTCTGGCTGCCTTCAAGACAGTTCAAATTCCATCTTCTGCAGGAGGCTCTTCCCAATCCCCTACCTTCTGTCTTTCCTTTTTAGATGTAACAATTGGAATGATGCCACCTGCTGGAGAGCTACTGTAGAAAAGCTCCGTCATGAGGAGAAGGCGTCTGAGAGCAAGCCATGAGGTCAGATCCTTGGCATCAGGAAGTGACATTTGCTCGCGGGTACTGTTGATCAAAGCTATCAGCCAATTAGCTTGGAGCTGTGTGTGTGGGGACAGGACATTTCCAGTTTGCACAGGAGGCTTGTGGGATTGAGGAAGGTGTGGTTTGCACTTTTTCCTAAGGACTCTTGTGGACAGTGGAGCTAAAATCTGCTCTTCCTTTGATAGATAAATGAATCTAGGCCTTTTTCTCTCTCTTCACCAAATTCTTATTCTCCTTAATAAATGCTTAAAAGTCTAACTCTTGCTAAAGCTTATAATTTATTGGCGACCACTCATTAAATATTTTAGACAGACTAGCTAGAATTTTAGTCCCTTACATAGATTATATTTCAGCTATTCTCTCTCTATATTTAGATTACTAGTAATTTACATATTGTCTTCTTCGTTAGAATGTATGTTCCTTGAGGGTAGGGATTGTTTTTGTCTTTCTTTGTATCATTTTAGCATTGGGCCTAGAATACAGCAAGCACTGAATATATGCTTGCTATCTAAGTGTTGGATGAGAAGAGAAGCTTGATTTAACAAATCTGGATTTATTTTCTGAGTGGATCAGACCTAGGATACTTCCCAAGAGAATATAAAACCAGAGGATTTAAAAACTGGTAGGATTTTAGGGATTAATTAGTCCCATTGTTCACATGTTTACTTATAAGGGAATTGACAACCAGAGTGGGAGGTGACTTACCCAAATTCACACCACTGAATGTGTGAGATAACTTTGTTGAGGGGCAGAACCCAAGATTACACAGTTGAATGCGGCAAAGCTGGGCCTACAACCCAAATTTGGTCTCCAGACTCCCATGCCACCTCTGGTTTTTAGCAACAATAGAAGTTTATCTACTTTTCACATTCAAGAATAGAATTCATGGTGATTTTAGTGCCTTTCCCCTGTTAAAGGTCACAGAGTAAACACCTACATTAAAGAAAGCATCTTACCTATAATGCCCTTCAAGTGGGAGCTGCACTGTGCCCTCATCTTCCATGGCTAACATACTTTGTTCTTCCTGGGAAGATAACATTCAAAGTAAGTACATTAAACTTGATAGTTCTCCATTTTACTTTAAAGAACAAGGATAAATTAATGTTTCACTAGCTTATTAACCCCAAGAACCTCTCCTTTGTTTTTATTTATTAATGTTAGCATGATTTCTTTTAATAAAACATCAGTTACCAAGAACACAAGTAATTAAGGGTGTGTTACCTCAAATGATATAATTTAAGTGTTAACAACAATCTTTTTCATGTCACTCAATGGAGAATCTGATTCATTTTCAAAAAGAGTTTTTATATGGATTTTTTTTATCTGTGAACTAAATTTACCATTATGTAATGAGGACTTCAAGATTTTGGACTACATTCCAGAATATTACCAAGGGAGTTTGTGGGATGTACTCCTCCATATATTTTTCAAGTAAGGGGAAGTAGTTTTCTTTTTGAGGTGATTGAAATGCAGGCTTGCCTAGAGGCTAGAGGAATGGACTAGGAGCCTTCTCAAGGGTCATCTTCACCTTTAAATCCCATGGTTGAAGTTTTCTGTTGCAATCATCATATTTTTCACTTTTCAACAAAAAAGGAAAATAGATCATTCTGAGGTAATAATCAAGAATAAGAATGCAATGAGGCTCCTAATGATGAAGGTATTTCCTTTCTCTGTTACATAAATGATCAGAGCTTTGAATCTATGATTCCCAGATAAAGTTAGCCTTAATGGCTACTATGAAATATAGTAAGTAGAATACTATGTTATATTTGGTATTGGGTATAAGAAAAAATTTAGACATTTCTAGGTTATGACTCAGAGTCCATGTGCCTGTCTGCAAAGGGGCCAACTAAATCGCCCAAGTTTGAAGAAACACTAAGGACTATTTAAAATCATTAAGATTGCGGACTTGGTCATCAAATCATCAGTTTTAAACTCTTGACCACAGTGGTAACTATTTCAGTTCTATTTGTTGCCAAGATGAAAGTGTCAAAGCTTGAATGTCTTAAAACTACTTTATGATGGATTTCATTCATGCTTTTTATGCTTACCACCAAAAATATATAATTATGCATTTATATTACTAGCAGACTTATCTCAGGGTAAATTATATTAGATTTGGTTCTTTTAAAAAAATTTTATTTAAAATTTTTTTTCCAATTACATGTAAAGATTTTTTTTGAGTTCTAAAATTTCCTCCCACCTTCCCTTCTCTTATCCCTCCGAAGGCCAGCAAGCAATCTGATCTAAGTTATACATTACATACATTTGGTTTTGAATCACCCTCAGGAATGTTGTGCATTTTAGACATAGTTTACTGGTCTTGGGAGATAGCTGGTTTGTAAAAAAAAAAAAAAAGGGCTATAGCATATACATTGTTCTGACCTATAATTCCATCATGGAGAATATGGAAGAATAGCAAATGTATCCTGCCAAAGTGGAAACTTAACACCTGTCACATGATGAGTAAAATAAAAGTGGAATGTATGACAACAAGAAAAGCATCAAGTGATTTCAAAAGTCATACTTCCATGGGAAATTAATTAAAGACTCAAATGCTGAAGGAACTTTTCCCAAATGAAATAGCTCTCTATATATTGCAGCACTTCTTTCCATGGTTCTCCAGTGAAGGATAAGCATTAGATGTGGTGCATTCTTTCTAACTCTGAATAAAATATCAAGTACTTCAGTGAGAAAAAAAAAAGTCTAAATTGTGCAGAGATGAGGTCATAGCTAACAATGGTCAGTCAACCTGACTATGGAGAACTGAGATCAAAGCTTTAAGAACAAGTATGTTTTTTCCCCCTTAGATGATTTTCCACTTTTCTCTCAAATTACTTTCAATAATTATTTTGCACTCTGTGGCTTGTTAGCATGCGTGGGCTTTATACAAGTCATAATTCCATCCAAACAAAAACTCATCACCTCTAAAGATAGCTTTTCCAAGTCATGCTTATCTGAAGAGAAAGGTGGCAGAGCATCGGCTGCTTTCAGTGCCAGAAGGAAGCTGGGTGGGCCTGCAGGAGCGCAGAGACGGCATGCTGCGTCCCTCAGGCATCTCAATAAGGAAACCAGGAAAAAAAAAGAGGCATGCTTCTTGGAAGGAGCATCTACTCAGACACAAGAGGTCACATGGATTGACCTCAAGGCAATCACCGCCCCAACTTATATCAACCTTATGGAAGAACAGACGTTAGAGGAAGCAGCCTTGCCATGCCATTCTGGGAATTCATGTTATGGGAAGGACTCAAAGGTAAAAATATGCTTTGCAATTAAGTCCTTGAATCACTTCAGTTACTAAGCCCTCTTTGATGGGGCTCAGCCACCTCATGCACAATCCCGTTCTATAGTGAATAGTAAGAGCTTTGGAGGGTGAGGTAGCTAGGTAGAGGAGTGGGTAGAGTGCTGGACCTAGAGGCAGGACAGACGAGGTCAAACACTGCCTCAGACACTGTATCACTTCATCCTCTCAACCTCGGTTATAAATTGGTGACAATAATAGTGCTAATCTCATCAGGTTGTTATGAAGATCAAATAAAATGTTATTAATTGATATTGAGGGGAAGGGAGAGAGGGAGGGAGAGAGAGAGAGCGAGAGAGAGGAGTTCTTTGCAAAACTTAAAAGCACTGTATAAATGGTAGCTCTTTTTTCAAGGATGTCTGAGTACTTGGCAAATATCACCAAGTGAATAATCACATTTAAAATAGATAGGACTAGGAGCTCAATGCAGTTTTCAGACTAAGGACAGATATTGGTATTCTTAATTAATTAATTATTTTTTTTGGGGGGGGAGCAATGAGGGTCAAGTGACTTGCCCAGAGTCACACAGCTAGTGTCAACTGTCTGAAGTCGGATTTGAACTCAGGTCCTCCTGAATCTAGGGGCTTTATCCACTTCTCCACCTACTGCCCCCAGATATTGGTATTTTGCAAAAAATAGGAACCTGAGAATAGTTGTGCTATACCCATCATCAATCAATCAACCAATTATTTCAACACATTTATAAAGCATAAAGAGGAGTTTTAAGAAATGTGAGCTCTATAGAACTCTGTTAAAGAGCTAACACTATAGTTATGGAAACAAAGCATATACACATGGTGCAAAGTGGTAAATTATAACTGCCCAATAAGCATCACTGACAAAAAGTGATCCAGAAGAAGGAAAAACTTGAGATGGAATAGTTAATGAAGGTTTTCACAAAGGAGGAGAGGTGAGATTCGAGCTAAACTGCAAAGGGTAAGTGGCATCTAGATAGTCATAGAATAAGGCATTTACTTTATGGTGGGTGGGGCAGGTGGTGGTGATGGTGGCAGGGATATAGGCTTACAAATGGGTTTATGTTGGAGAAGTAGAGGGAAATGAGATTGAAAGATGGGACTGTCAAGCTGGTGACTAACTTTGATGTGTGTGTGTGTGTGTGTGTGTGTGTGTGTGTGTGTTATTGTCTTTCTTTCCTTGTTCATTTCTTTATTACTGTATTCGTCAAATCTAAGTTACAGATAAGAATATATCTTCAGTGTCTTAGTTTCCTGAAAATGCTCTTTAAAAAAATGTCAACAGCTTTCCCTACCAAGGAGCAAACAGTTGTTTTAGAAAGAGCTCTGGAATTCTCATAAGTCTCCAACCAAGGGCCAGTTTCAGGTCCTGCATTGTCTTTAAGATGTGTGACCACGAGTAAATCTTTGCTTAAAATCTCAGCCCCAGTTTTATCCACTGTAAAATGTACTACTTACATCTCAGAACTGTTCTGATAATCCATGAATATTTGTGAAAGTACTTTGTAAACTGTAAAGTTCTAGATAAGTTTAAATTGTTATTGTTATTATTTTATAAATTGAGACTTTTTCTACACATACAAACAAACAAATCTATGGTCCTTATGATGCCCAAAACATAACTTCACCCTTGAGCAAATAAAAATCCTTATTTGACTGCTTATTAAATCAAAAACAAAAGTCTCAGTCACATTAAGATTGTGCAATGAGTAGAGCACTGGGCCTTGAGTCAGGTGGGCCAGAGATCAAATTTGGTCTCAGATACTTATTAGATATGTGACCCTGGGCAAATCACTTAATCTCTGTTTGCTTCAGTTTCTTTAACTGTAAAATGAGAGTAATAACAGCATGTATTTCATAGAGATGTTGTGAGGATAAAATGAGATACTATTTGTAAACCACTCAGAACAGTGCCTGGTATACAGTAGGTACTATATAAATGCTTATTCTATCTCTCTCCTTCCTAGGTTCTTATAGTTATGAAATTATAAATGAATTAAAGACTAAGTAAATGTAGCATTTGCAAGTTGGAAAGCAAACCTAGATCTAAAGCCTTCATAAATGCAAGACATTATTCTTGTTATTTCTATTAAGTTACTAAGGTATCATTAAGTACTACAGTTTAAAGCCCAGAAAAGCAAAACCAATCATTTCCAGATGGTAGAAGAAAAAGCAGCCTTAGTGGATTGGTAGCTAGCCTAAGAATCAGGAAGAGCTGGATTCACAGCATATGGGCTGTGTGAGCCTGAGCAAATCACCAAACCACTCAGTGCCCCAAGTGATTCTCTAAGACTAAATTGCAATGAAGGTTCAGGCTTGTTTTGGTAAAGAAAGTGCCTCACCCAGAGTACCTTGAGTGAGTACCTTGCAGCACTGATAAAATCACAGGTACAGTTTCCAAAAACGTACCATCTCAAAGCCACATTTTTCTCCCGATAACTTAAGAAAAAGCTTTGGATCAGACAAATTCAGAAAGACACAAGAAATCACAGATTAAGAAGCTTGTCCAGGATCTTTTGAAAATATGGACATTTATTGAGAATTCAAGAATTTTCAGACTGTTCTGAAAAGTCCTCCCAAAGGCCTCTATTTATGACAGTTAGGGAGGTTTCTACAAACAAGAGATTCTTTTCTAATTTTCAATTCCATTATTTCTCTTTTTTCATTAAACATTGCTTACTAGTCTCCACCTTTCCTGACCAAACCCTAGACTTGAGCTCATCCATCAAGCACTTAAACGTTCTCTACCTCGATGGATGAATCTGTAGGTTTTCCTATGTCTCTCTGCTGTGGGTGTTATGTCTCTCTGATAGACTGTAAATCTCTGTAGGACCTTGTCTTCTATTTCTTTTGTCTCTCATCTCATACTTCCATACATGGTGAATTATTCAACTGACTTATACTCAACACAAAACAGATGACTTTATAGCTTCCTCACACCTCAAATTCTAGGAAAAATAAGTCATTGAAATTTGTCTGAAGCGGACTCTCTAATCCACTTGGTCAAAAATGCAACTGCATTCTTCCTCATTAGTGGAATATATAAAGTCATTTCTATTGGATAGATATTAAGTCCTGAGAAATATTTAACTAGGGAGGGGTGTTGGTGCTCCAGACACATTTGGACATCCAGAATTTGATTCTTAAGTCTTTCATTTACACAGAGCAATGTGTAAAATGTCAGGGTTCCAATATTCATTTCTACCCTGATTATAATCCTTTCTTTCTAAAAACTGAAACATATGCATATGCATATGCATGAAGCACATGGAAATTTGGAACAGAAGCTCTGCGACCTTGGACTGGCCTGTGTAGCTATTTATTCTGCTTAGCTCATTATTGAATTTTAAGGTCAACCTAATGTTTTCTCAATGCCATGAGACCGGAAGTGTGCTACCAGGAGGAAAACCCTACAGGATAAAAGTACAGACTTGTAGCTATCATCAGAAGGACAAGAGGTGAACCTGCTTTAAATTCAAGTCTCAGGGAGCAGCTTAGATGTTACATTAGAGACATTCCTGAAATTTGCCATCTTGCCAGACTTTTCTACTGAAGTTGCTCTCCTAGTTCAGACTATCAGAGAAATGCGATGTTATGAAGAAAGCATTTTGACAACTCCCTTGATCCATTTATCATCTTATTGGACACTATGCTAGAAAACTGAATGATGGAATAGGAAAAACCCAGTAAGACACAATGAGTTCTCTTGACTGGCTTCATCCTGCTGTTGATACCATAAGCCTCCAGGAAGCCAAATGCTGAGGTCTGCTGGACAAAGTTGAAAATAAATCCATGGGAGTTTTTAGTCTAACCCTCCTACTCTCCATATTGACTGGACATTTTTAATATTTATTTCAAGCAGAAGAATGAACATTTCTATGCTTCTTTTGTTCTTTCCAACTGTCAGATGCATAATTATCCCTGCACTGGTCAGGAATTTATTTTGTGTTCAACAAGAGATTATTTCAACACTGTCACTGGCCTTATTTTTCTTCCTGTGTTATAGTTAAACAAAAGTATGTCCAAAACAGATTAGAGTTGGAAGGGACCTTAGAAGTCACCTAGGAGTAGTATAGCATAGTCAGTAAAGTATTGGATTTGGATTCAATACTAGACATGGTATCAAGAAGACCTTATTTTAAATCTGTTCTCTGACACTGACCAACCATGTGGCCATGAACAGGTAATCAACTTAACATACCTCTGTCTCAGTTTCTACATCTTTAAAATGTGTGTACCTTTAATACCTATATCACAGGATGGTTGTGAGTTTCATGTGAAATAATGTAAGCAAAGGATTATGCAAAGCTTAAAGCACCATAAAAATGTCAATTATAATCCAACCCCTTAATTTTATAGATGAGACCCAAACACATAAAATGATTTGGCTAAAATTTCACAACTAATAAATCAAAGAAGAGGGAATGAAATACAAGAAACCTAATGTTAATGGTTCAGATCAGAGGTAGGGGATCAGTTCTCCTTGGTAGCTCTGGGTTTTCTGTCTCTTACAGGCCCATATACTCCCCCGCCCCAATCTCAAACTTCTGCCAAAGTTCTATTTCAGTGTACACACGTGCAATTTGGACATTCCAAATCAATTGTATTTAGTTCTTTCAGAAAACAAATATCTCTATAAAATAAGACATTATTTTACTGTTTATAAAATTATTCTTCTTTTTGTTAAAATATACTCAGCAGCTAGGAATATTATACTGTTCTGTGTATTGTAAAAGGGTAGTTACAGAGCCCCTACTCTCAGGGAACTTAAAACCAGCAAGAAAGACATATGGAATTACATTCAAGGGGAAAACACTATAGAATGTCCAGTTGTAGTTTTATAAAATATATCACATGATGGTTTGGAATAGTGAAAATAGTAAGCATAAAGAAAAGATGAAAAATAAGACATTATGGTTTATCTGGTAGAGTGTAGAAGCTAGCCATATAGGGTTCTCATCATTTAAAGAGATCTAGATAAAGGAGGGAGGGGGTTTAGAATGTGCTCTGAATGAAGGAAGAACATTCTTTTGGAGTAACAAAATTTTGTTCTAGAATCTCATGGGGAATAAGTTTTTAAAAGTTGGAAAGGATGAGAGAAGAAAATGACCTTGGTAAGTTGGAAAGAGAGAAGGTTCAAGGTATAAGGCATGGCTTGAAAGGACAGTCATAGGTGGGTTAATTATATTCATGAAGCATTTATTATGGTTGTCTCACCAGAGGTGAAGAAATGTAGACATTCAATAGAAAATATAGACCAGGCAGTCACAGAAAATAAGATATTAGCTACTGCTTTGGTGTGTTTAATAATAAATGAAAGGTGGCAAAGGCTGGGAGAATCACATTCAGCAAGCTTTGTATGCAAACTTTTTGTTCAGTAACCTACTTGCAAATTGAATTCAACTAGAAAGCTGGAACTAAGAATAAATATAATTAATTAAATGAAGCTGACTCAATTCAACAAACATTTGATAGATTGTCTACTATGTTCAAGGTACTGTACTAGATCAAGTGGTACCAAGACAAAACCAAAATAGTTCTTGTTCTGAAGGAATTCATATTCCCCTTGAAAGGTGTTGCATTTAGAAAGGAAATACAACATGGACGAGGTAATTGGAGGCAAAGGATCAGGTGGCCCTTTAATCTCAAATGACAGTAACTTTGGCCTTCAAAAATATTTGTTTATTGTTTCCTAGCCCCTTTAGACTTAGTCTGTACTGAGCTCCACCTTGCCTTTTTTTGGGTATGTTGTCTAAAGTACAAACATACTAGAAATTAACTAAAACCAAGGAAAACAAGACAATTGGATACTGTACTTATAGGATCTTGCTCTTTTTTTAATATCTCAAACAAAATTTTAAAACACTGGCCTCTGTGGTGCACTTAGAAAGATACAGAACCAGTGATCATGCTGGAATTCAAGTGTGGCCTGGAGAAAATACTATTCAAAAATTATTTCTAGACCATTTACAAAAGATTAATATTCTCAGGCATTCTTTAGTACAGAATTATTTCATTATTCTAGGTCACCAAGAGTGGAGAGATTATTTGCAATAAAATTACCACAGGAGAAAGGTACAATAATCTAGTTCCATTGCTGAGAAACAGTTCTCCAGGAAACAATGGACAGAAACTCTTGATGAGTCTTTGCTGTCTAAATGGTAAAAGGCACTAGTTGTGGCTGAGCAAAATTGAAGACCATTAGAATAGTTTAAAGGAACATATCTATGGACATAGTATCACACTCAATGGTTGAAGCAAGTACAAATTCACTGTACTTCTCATAAAGAATAAATATAAAGACTAATTTCCAAGCTCTCACCAAATATTTTCTTTTAAATGTTAGCTTCACTTCTTTTTTTTTCTATTTTAAGTCAATGTGATTAACTAATGTGTCAAATATTTTACTAGTTAATCTTGTCATTTGCAAACTCTGTGGCTTCTGCATTATTTTATAACTGCCTAAATAGATATAAGAATAGCTCCCAAAATTTAGAAATGACAAAACAAGTAAAAGTAACCTTATCACATTGAAAGTGATGAATTATAGTGTAGGAGCACCAAAAAGTGACACATTTCTTTTAGAATGTGAAACAAAATGGGACAGAGAAATAGACCATGAAAATAATTAAGAACCTGTTTTTTTTTTAAAACAGATCAATTAAATCAACCTTCCATTATTTTGAAAAAGCAAGTTAAATCAACATTTCCCACTGTTCAGTATTTAAAGTAACCAAGGCCCAACTACATTTTTGCTGTAGTCTCTTGACCAAAACTTATTTCTTACATTCTAACAAAATGCCAGTAATGATTTGTTCCTTGCCCTCTTACATATTTAGCTGATTCAGTCTTTAAATTACACGTAGGGATTGGAAGACACTACAGTTCATTATCAGTTGTCTGCTATACTGAGGATAGGGATTTTTAAACCAATCATAGCACCTGAAGATTGTATATATAGATGTTCAAATTATCTTATGAATTCAATAGAATTTGTGACTTGGCTCACTTTATAAATAGAAGCTATCATTCCTTAAAATAGCCTCATATTTTCAGTGTGTCTGGGTTTAAACACATGCACTTTCTTTTTTTCTTTCCAAATGCCAGCTTTCTGGTGTCAACTTCCAAGCTCTCCATCCATCTAATTCACATCTGTCAGGATCAGTGATTACATAAAATGAAACAGGGTAATCTAGTTGTTTCAAAGAACTTTTGCTATTCAGGGCCAATGGCTGGGTGGGAAATGATGATTTTCATTACTAAAGAGAATTGAATTTTAAATTGAAAAAAAATCCAATACTGTTTTTCCTCTGACCTACCTCTTTTTCAGCATCTTCCAATTTCTTTTTCTTACTCTCAGGCATCAAATCATCCAACCAGCTTAATTCTCGTTTGGTAAAAAGTAAATCCATCAATTTCCTTACAAACACCAAAGCTAATACCTGTAGCAAACAGGGGCATAATTTCAAAGCATAGTAAACCTATTATATGAGCATATGCATTTAAAGGAAACATGCCAAATTACATTAAAATGTTTTATTTTGGTTGAATTAAAAATAAAACTAAATGTTAGTATAGCAGTATGTAGTACATATATCATCTGTACTGTGTTGTTTAGTACTTGAAATTACTCCTGGTACATAAGTAATACTTTTTTTTTTACAGTATTGTAGGCCTCAGTATGGAAATGTTGGGCATGTTATAATTATGATGGTGGAGAAAAAGTTTAAAATTCACATTTCTATTATGAATTAGGGCAAAGATAAACTTATTTTGCCCACCTCATTAAAATCTATGAACTATTTTGTATTTTTAATATCAACAGTAGAGACAAGGAACTCTTATGGATACTAACAATAATATTTCTATACAGTCATTTTTTGTGTCGAGTATCTCTTTTTAAGTTATGGAGTATTTGAGAAACTGAAATTCACTCAATTCCAAAATACTCCTTTCATTACTACAATTATATCTTAATGTCAAGTTTGGATGGTTTTTAAACATCTATTTTTCCTCCCAAATTTAATCCCTTCTCAATTATCCTCACTGTTATGGAGACAAAACTTGATGGGAAAATTGAAATTTACAGATAATCTAAACCCTAATTTTATTCTGTAGTTTTTGTTTGTTTTTTGTGAGGCAACTGGGGTTAAGTGACTTGCCCAGGGTCACACAGCTAGTAAGTGTTAAGTGTCTGAGCCAGATTTGAACTCAGGTCCTCCTGACTCCAGGGCCAGTGCTCTATCCACTGCGCCACCTAGCTGCTCCTAGTCTGTAGTTTTAGTCTACTATCTCACTGAAATGAATTGGTTTCAGTTTTACTGTATTTTCCTCTTCCCATCCTCTGAATGGAGGATCCAATAAAATATCCACATGCCAGATAACAGCTCCTTGTATAGAGGGAGCTAACAAGGAGATTTCATACCATCATGGGAAAGACAATGGCAGCTCTTGAAACTTTGATTATCCATAGGAGGCCAAGGCAGCTCATCTGAATGATGGTGAAGAGATGGACTTTTCGAAGGGGCACATGCCGTAGGTATATGAAATCTGGTTGGTGTTTTGCAGGCATCCAGAAAAGCTTTATTCTATCAAAGAACTGTAAGAGAAATTAAATTGTTTTGACTAATAATATGAAAGCAGAACCATATCGTCATAAATTGATGTTGCAGTCTTAACATTTTAGCTTCACCTGACGTTCTATTCACATTTTTTTCCACTTCATTTGAATATTAGGTCCCTCAAGTTTCCTGGTTTTTATGGAATGAAGTTATCCCTGTTCTCAGTCCCATGCTCTCATCTTAATAATAATGGAAAACTTAAAAATCTGATAACTACATTCCATTTTTATTAGGAGGTTGGATAAGACATCGGGGGGGATTCATTTATTTGATGAACTCATTCCCATCCATTTAGCTAAGACGTTCCTTGAGGAGAAGATGAATCACCACTATTACTATCATTTAAACAACAAATAATCACTGAAATCCTATTATGTACTTTGAGGACACTTCAGTGGAGGATAAACAAGAAGAATTTTTGGAATAATTTATTTTGAATACTTAAAAAAGTAATCCATCTTCATATCTGTGTGAAGCAAAATTCATAAAATAGAACCTTCCTTAAAAAGAGAGAGGGGGGAGAGTAAAATGAAATCACTTGCTTTATATATGAATGTCTCATAGAACTAATTTTTCCCAGAGAACCTTTCTCCAGTTGTGAAGCTGTATAATTGCATAAGTGTACCTTAGTGTGTGGGTGTTTGAATTGTTATTGTTTAAATGGCACATTTGCTTTACTTTGGGTTTTCAAAGTGTTGGAATGAATATAGAAGTGACTGTGCAGCTGAATACAGAAACAGTGTACGTGAGAACACTGTGATCTTGGTGTTTTTTCTACCACGTTTCAGAGTGAGAAGCCTAGATAATAAGTTTCTTAATATTGCCAAACAACCAGGTAACTTCTATAGAATCCTCCCACACTGAAGAAAACTATTTAACTTTTCCTTTGTTAATACTGGTACTTAACAAATGTTCAATGGCTAAAATTCAAGTAATAGTAACAATCTTTTAAAAATGATAAATATTGTATTTGTCTCTTTTTTGGTTTGCCTTTCCATTGCTCTACAATTACTAATGTTTGAAGTATGAGGCCTGGATGCTCCATCTCTATTTTCAACAAACTCTCCATGAAGGACTTTTTGTCCTGTTTCATTTGTTGCTCCTTAAAACTCATTAGATTTCTCTCCTAGGCCTTTGGGTAATGTTTTCCACAATTCTCATTTGAAAGATTCACACCCCAAAGAATTCCAAAACTTGACATTTTTGTTTAATTCTAAACCTCATGGGTACAAAATCATGTGAGCGGAATTAGGGGAAAAAATCTGTCGAAACCTATCAAAACTATTTTACTTTGTTTCTTAAACTTATGCTGCTGTATTTATGTGAGCCTGGGGCCTAATAATAAATACTTTTCACTTAGAGATGAAATTAGTGCTAGTGGAACTTTTGCCAAAGGCAAAAAAACAACAACAGCAAAACAAACAAACAAAACCTCTTCCAGGCACTTTTCCCTGATTGCCTTACAGAAGCCCAGAATCACTGGAAGTGCACTTTTCTGAGAGGAAAAGTTCTTGGAATGAATGAACTTTTGTGTGGGGAAATGGCATTACACAGCTTCTCTCATTAACACTGCTTGGAGGAATCAACTCCACCTAGCATCAGATGGGCCACCCCCACTGTCTTATCCCTTCGAAGGACACTTAAAAATCAACTCAAGATCTCCCTCTAATTGCACATGCTTTGTCTCAATGTTGAGCTCAGAGTCAAGATTCTCTCCTTCTTTTTGAGTGTCAGAAGCCGGTTCTTTACCCAAAAAGGGAGGCTTTGTGCTGGCCTAATGCCAAGAATGACTCTCACCCAACCTTTAGTCTTTTCTTTTCCATGTTTTCAATGTACAGACAAATGAGTGAAAGCAGAATAGGCTTGTCATAGGAAGAAAATACAGTTTATGTAGTTTCTTTATTCGACCTGAGATCAATTAAACTTCTCAATAAACTTATCCTAGAACAATAGATTCTCTTATTCTAAGAGCAATAAAATGCTTGGTTTGGATCTAATTCAGTTATGGAACCCATCAAGGATGTTCAAAGGCAAAGGAAAATATTAAGCATTGATAGTTTGCTCCCAACCTCTACACTATTAACAATATCTTTTTGCTTCCTCAGAAAATGCTCATTGTATTTCTTGTGCATGGAATCTGTTTCAGCCCACAGTGTTAATTTGCTGATGACAAACACAATTCTGGAGGACAATGATTCTTGTAAGCATGGGGATTAGATGTTGAGAGCTGGAAGGAATTATCAGAGGCTTTTTAGTCCAAACTTTTCTTTTTATAAATGAAGCAAGCTAAGATTCAGGGAGGTTAGTGACTGGCTAGAAGGATTCTACTTTGGCCTTTTTCAGTTGTGATAAATCATATCCAATTTAGGGAGGACTAGATGAGATACAGACTAGTGTTAATTCCTAAACTGGCTAGCTCATTGTCAGTAGAATCGACCATATATAGTACTTTGTAGAGGTCACTACGAGTTTTTTCTCATGACATACTTACCTGGATTCCCTTTAGAGATGAGGCACCCATGTAAAGAAATACCCCATAAAGCACTGGCATTGGAATAAACTGTAAAGGGAGGAAAATCAGAGCAGAGAGAATAACATTCAATTTATTATTTTTAGATATTCTGAAGTGTTATTTCATGTTTACCAAAGATATTCCTAATATGGCTAGAGTTGACAGAGAAAAATATATTGTAATATACATTATATATTATACATTACAATATATTTTTCAGAAAATTTGAGCTTTGTCTTTACAATTCTAAAATATCAAAATGAAAAGGAAAAAATGGAGTTAATATCTTGTTGCTTTTGTCAACACCAGGCTGGAAGCTTGTGAACTATTGCATTTTCTCCTTTTTATCCTGAAGTTTAGGCATCATCTCATTTACTATAGGATGCAACCATGTAGGCCAGTATAAAAATGTATAGAATTATTAAAATTATAATTCAAATAAAAATAATTTGGTTATATTCTTTAAGCTGTAGCCAATTGAAAAAGGTAACAGCTTAAAATCTAATGCATACATCCTGGAACTGTTCATTAAATTGTGAAGCAAATCAACTGTGACTTAAAGTTTTACAATGGGTAGAACTCCCCCTTTAAATATCAGAAAATGAATGCATGCATGGACAATTGCCAGGAAATAGGTTTACGGTGTATTAGAAGAGGAGATGGCAAATGTGACCATGGACAAGTCTCTGCTCATCTCAGTGCCTCTATGCAATGCTCAATATCATTAATTGGAATTATATCTGCCCGCTGAGAAGAAAATAGACCCTTTACTTAGTTTGAACCTGCATCATATTCAGGATATGTCAGATTTTTATTAAAAAAAATCAATGATGTCAGTCAGAAACAAAAAAAAGATCTTTTGCCAAGAACTTGATCATAGTTATACTTTTATTTAATTTAGCCATTTCAAGATGATGTTCATTTGTTTTCAGTCATGTCTGACTCCGTGACCCCATTTGGGTTTTTCTGGGCAAAGACTAGTAGTTTGTCATTTCCTTCTCCAGCTTATTTTACAAATGAGGAACTAAGGCAAACAGGGTTAAGCTACTTGCCTAGTGTCACACAACTAATAAGTGTCTGAGGCTGGATTTGAACTCATAAAGATGAATCTTCTTGATTCCAAGCCTAGTGCTTTATCCCCTGCATCACCTAGATGCCTCCAATTTAAGACATTTACTTTTGTCAAATTAAAGTTTATGTACATGGGATCAGAGATTTACAATTGAAAGAAACAAAGTTTAGAAGTCATCTCTAACCCCCTCATTTTACTTATGAAGGAATTGAGGCCCATGTACTTAAAGATGAGTTCAAAACATAAACTGGAAATTTTTGCTTTCAGTAAAGGTCATGTTTTTGCTTTTGGTAAAATTCATTATGAATTTCTATGTAAGGAATATGTTAGCAAGAACACAACCTACCATTTTGGCTAATTTGTTGAACTATTTTTGCAAAATGGACATCTTCATTATTTACAATGACACATATTCTTTGCTTCTTCATTCTATGCATAAAGTTAGACTTGATTTACCTTAAGGATGCTGGTCATAAAGACAGAGGAACCCATAAGGATAAAAATCATGAGCCCAGTAACTCTTTGCTCTCGGATGCCAAGAAATTTGGGTTGTTCCCCTGGGGCTGAACATTCAGATTCCAGTTTCAGGCTGTTCACGTGAGTAATTGAGAGAACTGTGGCAGCCACAAACCATGGGAGTCCCATAATGGAGCACACACCAAGCATGACTGCCACCATCAGTAAATCCAGGTGGTACCCACATCCTTTCTGTTGGGAAGAAACAAAGATGCTTACTTCTAATACCTGAAGAAAGATCAGGAGTAGAACCACTATCATTGGTAGCAGCAAGAACACAAGAGTTATTATTTACTATTTTGTACCGTATGTGACTTGTATTAAAATGGCACAAAAGTAAAAGATGTAAAAATGATAGACACTATATAAGTACCTAGAAAACTCGTTTCATAAGCAGATGTACAACAGCTAGGATCAATTTCAGAAGCTTGTGCTTTTACAGAGAAAATGTGTTCCCACATTAATGTCATCTCAATTTCCAATATATTTCCAACATGCATGTAAACTCAGAAGGAAATTAAATTCACATCTATTCATCAAACATTATTAAATATCTACCGTGTACAAGACACTATACATAGAGTTGGGAATACAAATACAAATACAAAACCATACTTGTAGGGTTTCAGATCCTGCTGGGGAAGTGATATGTTACATAAATACCAACAAGTATAATCCATGGCAATTTGAAGGTAATCAGGAGGTACAGTGGGTAGAGTGTTGGACCTGGAGTCAGGAAGACCTGAGTTCAAATCCTAATTCAGGCACTTATTAGTTTAATCCTGGACAAGTTATTTAAGCATTTGTTTGTCTCAGTTTCCTTACAAGTCAAAATGGGGATAAAAATAGTGTCTTCCCCCCAGGATTGTTATGAGAACAAAATGAGTTAATATTTTAAAATACTGTGTAAACCTTCATTATTGTTGCTTACCCTTTGCTCTGGAAGAGGACCAATGACACCAAGAGGGTGATGTCTTGATTTGTAAGCAAATTGGACTTAAGTGAGGCAGGGCTGTGCAAAGTCATCAGCCTCATTCTCTCCTCCTGGGCCAACTCAATCCATTGGCAAGACATAGGTCAGGATTGCTGGAGATCGCCCCAAATGCACTGGGAGACCTTGGCCTTTTTAAGCTAAGGTCTTTCCCAGGTCTCAGTTTGAGGCAACACCCATTCAGTGATTTAAGGCTAGGTAAGAAATGAGGCAAAAGATGGCCTAGTTTGCCTATTCAAAATAAAAGAAAATCAAACATGGAGGAGAAACCTCAGGGTTTTTGGCCAGAGCAGGAACAAGTGCTATTTATACTCTGAGCTATCAAAACCCAAACAATGACCAAGTGAAGCTAGGGCTGGCACCTATTATTGGCCAATCAGCTAGTGATTCGGATTTAACACATGGTCAAGTAGCTCCATTTGAATCCCAATGGGCTTTATCAAAGCCTGTTTTTTAGTCTAGATTTAATAAGAACTGTGGGTCACAACCCCATATGGGGTCACATAACTGGTAGGAATCATGAAAAATTTGGCAACAGTAAAAGGCTATGTATACTTATTTTATATACTTGTATACCCAGGGTTGCATAAAAATTTCTCAGGTAAAAACAAGTCATGATTGGAAAAAGTTTAAGAAGCCCTGTTTGAGAGCTATATTTCAAGAAATCATAAATGAAATACATGGTCCAAAAGAGTTAGTTGTCCCAGTTAAAAAAAATGATAGAATAAATAAATAAGGAAGGGAGGAAAAAAAGTCTAACTCCCCAAACCCAAGCTATATTGTGAGACTTCTGTGACCAAAATTTATATTACTTTGGCCAGAGCACCTGCATGTAAAGGCATGATTGCCCATGTGGAAAGAGGAAGATGAGGGAGGGAAGGAAAGGAGTGAGCATTGCCCAATTGGAACTGGCCAAGTGGGCAGCTACTACTACTCATAGATTTTTGTTTGTCCTTTGTTCTCAAAGAGGGCCAATGACATGTGTATTCTACGTATTGCAGAAAAAAAGCAAAGTCTTTTGGAAGAGGTGGCACCTGAAATGAATCTTGAAGGAAGACAAAGATTCTGAGGGAGGAGGATAAAGGGAATATTTCTGAAAATGCACGGAGGCAGAAGATAGGGTGTCAAGTTCAAGGAATGATTAATAATCTATTATGGATGGAATGCAGAGTTCATGAAAAGTAGACATTCTATAAAGACCTGACAGATAGTTTGGAGTCAGAATAAGAGGTAACAGTGAGCCACTTAAGGCTTTTGAGTAAGAGAATGACGTGGTCAGACTGTGCCTTAGGAAGATTAGTTTAGCAAATTTGGGGTATGAATTAGAGAGGAGAGACTGAAGGAAGAGAGAACATTTAGAAGGCTATTACAAGAGGTGATGAGCTCCTTAATGAAGCTGAATGCAGAGAAGGCAACAGATATGAGAAGGAGATGATGGTGAAAGAGATTGAAAAGTTAAGAATGGCTATGAGGTTAGAAACCTGGGAGGCAGGAGAGGATGGTAATAAAACAACAATGGTAACAGAAAAATTTGGAAGAGGGGAAGATTTGAGGGAAAAGAAGATGAATTCTGTTTTGGACATGATTGAACATAGAGAAGGATATATTTTTACTAGGCAGTTGGCAATGTGGGCCTGGAACTCAGAAGAGAGATTTTGGATAGATTTAAGGAGCTATTTGCATAAAGATGATAACTGAACCTATGAGATCTTATAAGTTTACCAGCAGAGAGCTTGTAATTTGAGAAGAAGGGAAGACCCAGGGAAAAGCCTTGGGGGATATCCATGTTTGGGGAATGAAGGAGAAAAAAGAGAGGAAGAAATGGATGATGAACATGAAAAAATGGAAAAGAATCATGCCTCTAAGCATGGATGTTCCCCAAGGTTCTGCCCTGGGTCTTCATATTTTCTCAAATTAAAGGCTTCTGACTAGTAAACTCACAGGAGGTAATAAAAGATAAGACAGGAACCAGGAGAGTGTAGCACTGTAGGACACAAAAGACTATATCCAAAAGGAAGGAGTGTGCAACAGTGTAAAAAGCTACAAAAAAAGGTCATAGAGGATGAGGACCAAGTTGTGAGACCATCAGTAACTCTGGTCAGAAACTTAACTATATGGGATTGAGAAGAGTGTGGGTGGCGGAAGTGAGAGCTTTGTGAGTAGGCAACTCTTTCTAGGATCTTGGCAGTAAAAGAGAGAATAGATATAGGATGGTAGCTTAAAAGGATGTGAAGGTCAAGGGAAAGTTTTTTTTTTAAGGATACAGAAGATCTGGCAATGTTTATAGGCAATAGGAAAGGAACCAGGAAAATGGAGAGACTGAAGATGAGAAAGAATGAGGGAATGATTCCTGTGGCAAACACCCAGAAAAGGGAAGGAATGAGATAAAGGGAAAAGTAAAAGCATTTGCTTTGACAAGGAGAAGAGACCCATCCTCCTTCAGAGACTGGAACAGAAGAGAGAATGGTTAAAGATATATAGTAGTGGGGCAGCTAGGTAGTAGAGTGGATAAAGCACTGGCCCTGGATTCAGGAGTACCTGAGTTCAAATCTGGCCTCAAACACTTAACACACACTTACTAGCTGTGTGACCCTGGGCAAGTCACTTAACCCCAATTGCCTCACTAAAAAAAAAAAAAGATATATAGTAGTTTTGAGGTATGGGAGTTGAGAGAGAAATCAAAATTGATAACCTCTATTTTCTCAGTAAAATTAGAGATAAGGCAATTGACTAAGAGACAGAGCATCAGGGAGACCTAGAAAGGATGAGGAAAAAAGAAAAAGACTTGGAACAGCTGATCTGTAGATTGTGATAGTGTGTCTTATTTGGGGATAATGAAAGGATTACCTTGTAGCATAGAAGGTCCAGTTGAGATTAGATGATATAAACTTAGAGTGAATCCAGTTAGTCTAGTTATGCAACATCATTTGGCAACATAAAGCCAAATAGAAATAGGAAAAGTAAGATGGCTTTGATTCAGAATTAGTAGGGCATAAATGTTGGTAGGACAAAGGACAAGAGTTTCAAGAGTGGAGGGCAGTTGAATTGGTCAAATATAGGGTCAAGTGTATGAAGAAGGGAATGCAGAGTCAGAACATGATTGATGTTGATTAGAAGAGAAAAATATAGAAGGTCTTTTGGTGAAGGCACATAATAACTTTAGAAGAAGTAAAATAGAGAGGAAAATAGAAAGAGAGGAAATGAGGAAAATAAAGGGGAAGTTCAAAGTTTGAGATAAAGGTGATATAGTTATGGTGATGGCGTGAGCTAAATATTGACCATCCCCCATGAGTGCCTGAGAAGTGTCAAGATAGGGGGCTTGAGAGTTGAGAAGGCTATTGAACTAGAAGGAAATAGAAGGGAAACTTGCATATGTATCTAAGCCACCAAATAAAAGGATACAGAGAGGATATAAAGGGATACTCTGAGCCAGGTAAAGGACTCTTTGAGGAAGGAGTGGGAATGTCTTAAGGGCTAGTAGATGATTGCACCTAGGATAGGCAGATATCAAGGGATGGAGTAAACCTCAAATGAGAAGAGTCTGGAGTGGTAGAGGGAAGGTCAGGAAGGAGCAAAGAGCAGGCTGACTCCTCCTTCTAGCCAAGGGTAGAGAATAAACATTCAAGAAGAAGCAACCAACTTTCAGGGGGGGTACCCAAGGATGTAGTTTCTTCTGGAGAGAGTCAGATTTCTGAGATTACCATAATGTACAAAGAGTATAAGATGTAGAGATCTACGATGAAAGAGGTATTGTTAAGCAATAAGGTAGGGGTTCCAGAGAATGGAATGGAATGGTATGACAAACAGGGATTGTAGAGAAGCAAAACTAAGGTGGATAGGACTGAGAGTTTGGAAAGAAGTAGGAAGGAGAAAGGATTGTTGACTCAGCAGATAACTTTTGAATCACAAGCTTAAGGGGTACAGGAGATGAGAGTTTGTCAACCATAAGATGGGGAAAAAATGACACGATCAAGTCCCCTCAACCTCCAGGGTCCTTTGACTCTAGTGCATCATGGAGATTTGGCACTGGTGGATTCACTTTTCACAACTCGAGACTCCAAACCTTGAGGAGCTGTCATTGAAGGCAGTGGGGAACTACCCAGTCATCCAGGCCAGTGCTTCTGCACAAGCCTTCCATACGAGGCTGACTCCACCCTTACCATCAGCCTACCCAAATGAACAAGCGTTCCCTTTGGTGCTCAGAGGACCCATCTGTACCTTGCCCCTTTTCCTTTACTTTAGGAATGGTTTTAGAAATGACCCTATTTACTTTCCCACTTGAAACTCTACTCTCAGTTATTTGTGTGATTGAGATTAGTATCTGTAGTATCTTCTTTTCCATTGGCTCCATCTTTCAGACCTTCCCTGTCTTAAAACAAAACAAAACAAAACATATTTTCTTGAGCCTGCAGCCCTTCTAGCTATCATCCACTCCCTTCTTCCTTTTGCTGCCAACTCGTCAAACATGTGGTCTACACACACAGCCTCCACTCCTTACCATCTGAAGTCACTGCAATCTGGCTTCCACCCCCACCACTCTATGAAAACTGCTCTCTTAAAGGTTACTGATGACCTTTTTCTTGTCAGATCCAATGGCCATTTCTCAGGCTTCATTCTCCTCGATCTTCCTGTTACTTTTGAGGCTGTTAAACACCCACTTTTTCTGGAGTTGGCCCCTCTGCTCTTCTCTCACTACACAGTCCTTCAGTGAGCTCATCTACCCTCATGGCTCCAACTCTCATTTCTATACAGATGATTCCCCAAACTATATCTTCAGGCTCAACTTCTCACCAATTCTCCAGTCCCATATATTTCTTGAGTGTGGAACATCTCTGCTTGAATGTTCCACTTTCATCTTAAACTTGTGCTTCAAATTGAGCTCACTATCTAGGCTTTAAACCCATACCATCCCACTGCCCAACTTTCTCATTTCCATTACTTGTACCATCAAAATTTCTAGTCCTGTAGACTAGGAATTTTGTAGTCATCAGCGATTCTTCCCTCTCCTTGGTCTTCTTAACCCAATCAGCTACCAAATACTATTTTTTGTTACCTTAACAAATTAAGTAGTCAAATCAATTCAATTCAACAAGCATTTATTAAGCATCCACTGTAGGGATAGAAAACCCAAACCAAAACAGTCTCCACCCTCAAAGAGATTATATTCAACTGGCGAGGAAGGTGGTGCGTAGAGCATCCAGGTTTTCAGTTCCTTTTGCCTAGTTTATTGAAATGGTCTTTCTACTTCCAATTTCTCCCCAGTTTGCTGCTCTCAGACACATTTTCCTAAAATGCTGTTTTTGTGCTATCACTCCCTTGCTCAATATCCTACCATCGTTCCTTATTACCTGTCATAGCAAATTGAAACTCTTTTGTCTGATTTGAAGGCCATTAGTAATTTGGCTTCACCTTACTTATACAAACATCACTCCCTATTCATGTACCCTCTGCTAGAGTCAGACAAATTTCATCATTTCCTACAAAAGCTATGATCATTCCAGGCAAAGTTAGCAAACAGCATGAACAAAGCCACTCCTGGAGGTGAGAAAATGAAATTCATGTTCAGACAACAGCCAATACTATACTCTGGTTTTGATAGAACATATGAAGGGGAATTGTGGAAAATGAGACTAAAAAGGAAGTTGGCCTCCAATTCAGGGAGAGACGTAAATAACTTGGACTTTATTTTGTAGGCAAATACAAATCACTAAATGCTTTCAAGTCCAGGAGTGACAGACTGCGAGATGTAGTTTTAGATGATTATCCTGGCAGTGATAAGGGGATAGATTTTTTTTGGGGGGGTGGGATACTACAGACCTAGAGATCACTGAAGAGTATGCTGCAAAAATCTAGGGGAAACGTAGTGAAAACCTGAACTACAGTGGCAGAAGTCAGGAGAAAAAGACAGTGGTAGAGCCTCCAGGATTTGGCAACTGTATAAAGGGGAAGGAAGGAAAGGAAGAAGGAAGACAATAAAGAACTTGGTTCATCTATAAAAAGCAGGCATCTTTGCTTTAAAAAGTGTGATGGGAGGCAGGTTTACCAATAATGCTTGCATTGCAGCTTTAACAAACATCACTATTTGATAAGGAAATTCACGTGGCCCAGCTTATGAATCATCCAGAATATCTGTGCCTTGTACAAAGGATTTAGAGTCGGAAATGAACTTGTGTAACATCCTCATTTTTACAAGTGAGACAAACGAGGCCAGAAGTAGATGACTTGTTCAAAGTCACAAAAGTAATGATTCGTCAAGCTGGATAGGACACCAAATCCAGTTCTCTTCCTGATATTGACCATGCTGCCTCCTCATACAGTAGGAGCTTAATAAATGTCTACTAAATTGAATTTACTGAGTGCATGTCAGTTTAAGGCTTTCATCTGAATCAGCTTGCTTTTTCTCATCATTTCTTTGGAATCTTTCTCTGAAAGATGCCACATTGGATGGTCGATATAGCACAATGGTCTGAAGATAAAGAAGGAAGAATGAGTGAATTACTTTGTAGAGATAATTTTCTCCTGAGCAGCTTCAAGCATGCAACAAAAAGGAATGTGGGTGGTATGGGACGGAAGCAGTATAGGTGGTTGCATAGTTGAGGGAATTTAGTTATCAGTACAGTCACTGCAATATGACTTAGAAACATTTCAAGTGCCAGAAGCTTGAAGAGTGATTCTCCTCTTCAGGCTTGAATAAGTGTGACCAAATCAGAGAGGGGAAGGGGAGTCGTTCCATGTACAGAGAGAGTACAATGGTAATAGAGACCATGTCAAAAAGTCTTTAAAAAGGGGGTTGTTAGTGATAAGGGTTGGTGATACAAGCATACCAAGAATAAACATCTTAAGCAATTCTAAGTAAGCACATTTCTGGAAATCTTTCAGTACAATACATAAAAAATATAAATTGTAATGGAAAGTCACTTCTATAATTGAGGGTTTAGTCACCCATCACTCTTTTTTTTGGCAGGGCAATGAGGGTTAAGTGACTTGCCCAGGGTCACACAGCTAGTAAGTGTTAAGTGTCTGAGGCCGGATTTGAACTCAGGTTTTCCTGAATCCAGGGCTGGTGCTTTATCCATTGCACCACCTAGCTGCCCCCAGTCACCCATCACTCTTGAGGAAATAGTTTTGAAGAAGGAAAAATGGTGATATGTGGTACGTGGATTCAACATGTTCTATTTATCCACAGAGGGCAGAGCTAGGAAGAAGTGGTGTCTATTATAGAAAGGAATATTTAGGTTTGACTTCCTAACAATTAGAACTATTAGGTTCCATTTCCCCATTAGTTAGAGATCATAAAATCAGAGATTCAGAACTGGAAGTGACCTTAGAGGCTACCTAATGCAAGCTTCTCATTTTACAGATGAGGCTACTGAAGCTCAGAGAGTTACCCAAGATCATGCAAGAAATAAGTGGCAAAATTAGGACCGGGATTTGAACCCACATACTCTGACTCCAAATCCAACAGTCTTTTGACAGCATCATTTTGCCTTTATGTCATAGGGAAAATTCAAGTTCAGGTAGAGATTAAACTAGATCATCTCTGAGATCCCTTTCTTTTTTTAAATTGTATTTCCCCCCCAGTTAAGTGTTTATTTTTTCTCCCTCCTATCCCTCCCCCTTTGAAAATCAAAGGACAAAAAACCAAAACCCTTGTAAGAAATATGCATGGTTTGACCATAGCCACCATTGAGTTTGGAGAATGCAGAATGATGAAAGATGCGAGGTAACTGTTACCATTAAACATCTCTTCTGAATGAATGATATTCCCTTCAGGTTCATGGATGATGATGGTGATGGAAGTGAAAGCTAAGTGAATCCCAAAAGGAAGCAGGTGGCTTGGGGGGTTGGAAGAGAGGCCTTAGGCATGTCTTGGGCTTATCGTAGTCTTGCTGTTCCCTATGGTTTCATTATGAGATATAGCTTCCTAGAAGGTTTCAATGTCCACAACTGTGATTTCCAAATCTGTTTCATACTTAAGTGGGATACTAACTTAGAAGAAGAAGCAGGCAGGAGAGACAATTCCTTCAAAAAAGCTTTTCTAGAATTAAATCTGTGGCTCTTTAAAGGGAAGGATGGAAACTATAAAAATACCATCTTGCCCAATAGTTTCATGTACCAAGGAGGACATCTTGATTAAATACAAATTGAAAAAATGAAAACCACTCAAGAAGCTCACATCACCTCAAAGTCTTCCTACTTGACTTTCATTTAAAATGTGTCTTTATATACTTGGACTTCCTCACTAAATTAGTAGCTGGAATAAATGCCAGCCAAGAGGAAGTATCCCCCTCTCTGTGCATAACAGAGAGATCTCTACCTCCTGACATGTTTCTGTGGAATTTATTCTCAGATAGAGACAGGACTAGAGCATTGATTCTCACATTCATATATGAATCACAGGAAACGGACATATGGAAGGAAAAGGGAGCATAGCAACAGGTGATGCTACACCAGACCCCACTAAAACCAACATGCAGCAAGACAAGAGGCCAGCCAAGAGGACCATCTGATACCCAGATGCCACTGCTGAAAAAATTCATTCCAAAGCTTGGCAGCAATTTCCTGCATCTGTCAAGTTAACCACATGAAAGACTATAGATTGACATGAAGAACCAGGCTGACAAAGAGGGCAGAAAAGAACACATCAAATGCTATAATCCTCAAGAGGATGCGGAGCCAAGAGAATGTTGCAAATGCATTCATTTACTCAAGTGATCTGTGATTGTATTGCTCCTTATTAAAAGTGATGTCAAAGAAGAGTGAACTGTCTGCAGATGCACATTGAGATGATCCTAATCAGATTTTCATAAAAACTTTTTTCTCTCCAAAAAGGTGATTAAAAAAATTTCCCCCATTGGTAGAAAGCTCATTTCAAAACCCACGTAGATAGAATGTGATTACTCTTTGACCCTTAATTATCATTGCTAGGCATGTATCCCAAAGAGATCAAAGAAAGAGGACAAGGTCCCATATGTAGAAAAATATTTATAGCAGTTCTTGTTGTAATGTCAAGGAACTGGAAACCAAGGAGGTGCCAACCTATTGGGGAAATGGCTAAACAAATTATAGTATTATGGATGTAATGGGATATTATGGCACCATAAGAAATAGAGAAATGGACAGTATCAGAGGAAACTATGAAGACCTCTGTGAACTGATGCAGAATGAACAGAACTAAAAGAACAATTTATATAATGACACCAATGTTATAAAGAACAACAACTTTGAAAGACTTTAGAACTTTGAGCAGTACAATAACAAACTCTGATTTCAGAAAGGCTGAAGATGAAGCATATTTTCTAAGAGTAAGGAAATAGACTTAAGTGAAGATTATGACATACCTTTTTATACGTGGCCAATGTGGGGATTTGTTTTGCTGGAATATGCATATTTGTTATAAGGGTTTGACACTTTCTTAAATTGTTCAATTGAGGGCAAAGAAGAGGAAGGGAGAGAAAATAAATTGATGTAAAAAATAAAAATAACAAATTATAAATTAAGAAAACAAGTTGGTATTCCTTAGATTGTTTTTCAAAGAGGTGTAGTCTGAAAGTATTCTTCTCTTCTAGGTAAAAAAAAGAGAAGATCATAGATCATAGAAAGGCCAATAAAAAGTATATACAAGGGGGCAGCTAGATGGCACAGTGGATAAGAACACCGGCCCTGGAGTCAGGAGTACCTGAGTTCAAATCCGGCCTCAGACACTTAACACACACTTACTAGCTATGTGACCCTGGGCAAGTCACTTAATCCCAATTGCCTCACTAAAAAAAAAAAAGTATATACAAAAAACCCCTGAGAATTGGAATAGAGGGATGGGAGACAAAAGAAAAAGAGGAGGTTACAAAATGACTTAAAATATGAGTCTTTTCCCCAAATCCTTCTATTACTCTACATCATTTTAAAGATGCTGTCATGAATGGTTAGACAAGTTACTGATTGAATCACACTCTGATTGCTATCTTTACTCGAGAAAACTTTCCATTGAAATAAGGGGATTTCTGTCTATCCATTAAGGCTTCAAAAATCAATCTTCTTTGAAATGTATCCAATATTTATAATATGACTTTCATTTCTCCTAAAACACAAGAGGACCTTTTTGTTTCTTTTCAGAGTAGGGGTTTGGGGAGGTTTTCACCACTTTTTGGAAAGTATTAAAGCAATGGAATGATGTTTAACAATGAAATAATCTAGTCTGTTTTATGGCTATCTTTACTTCAGTCTGTGGCTCTAATGATATTTACCAAAGTTACTATGGCCTTTTATGCATGAGAATAGACCAAGTGAAAATGTTAAAAAAAAAAACTAAGAGATTGGGGGAGGGGTGGTTGGTGGGAGGAGTGGCAAAAATCCAATCAACTATTTGATAGTTGGGAAATTAAGAAATCTAAATTGAGACATTCTAAGACTGGTAAATTTTTACTGAAGGCTTTCACTAATCTCAAATGATGTCTTCTAATAATACACAAATTATTATGAAAATATCATTTAGAAAAGCTTAGCAATTATCAGACATGTGACAATAATAAATATAATGTATAATCTTCAAAAAAAGACTCATATACTAAGTTGTTCTTTCTAATTGTAATAGTTTAGCTTTCTGCTCTCCATACAGTTATTCCTGGCATCACATTTATTTAATACAAATAGATATAGCATTGGGCTTTTTCAAGTTAATATCATATCTGCATCAAAACAAATAGTTTAAAAAAGAAATTTTCTTATGTCATCAAAGCACATACAATCCCATAAAACACTACATGATTTCAATTGCTCTGGTAATCTAAAATTTTTCCCCCTATGTTTTCAAGGGTAGGCATGTGAAAATAGTTGGCAATTCCCCAGGATATCAGAACAAAAACAAGATAGTGCATGTTCTATTTTCATAAGGATTGCTTTAGTTTTTTTTAACCACTCAATAACTGTATTGATTGCATTTAACATGGGTTACTGAAAAGGAAAGTGTTCAGTCTAAGCATCCCATAGTAATTACATAGCAGTTAAAATTTTTTCAGTTTTCACAGCAGCAAAGTGAAATAATATCTAGTTAGCATTAAGTGAAGATGAAGTACCTTCATCCAAATATATTATTGTATTTATTAAAAGAATAAATAAAATTTTTATTTATTGAATTCAGTGAGAATGCCTCATGCCCCTCTAGTTTTACTTTTTGAAAACAATTTTTAGTTAGAAAAACTTTCAAGAGAATGAAAGGAAAGAATTTGAAGACTAAAAAGTGGTGTCTACAATTTACACAGTTGTATATATATATATATATATGGCCAAATTAAAAGGGGAACCAAAGCCTTAAGATTAATTGACTGCATATTACAGTTTTAAAAATAATAAATGGGGCAGAATATGGAAAGTCTAAAGAATTTTAATCAATTCCAGTTAAATAAATTTACATGACTTAAGTTGAAAGGTTAAAAACCTACCTTTAGCTTGTGTTCTTTTCTGTTGATAATGACTGCAGTGATTTGTTGGTCCATAAAGATAAGAATGGTACAAAGCAAAGCTGGAATTATAGCAGCGATCACGGTCCACCATGGATTTGGTCCCAATGGGGTAACAAACCAGCCACGGTCATCCCTAGTAGGCTGTATGAATTTTAAAAATGTGTACTGTTAATATGCAATAAAAACTAATGAGCTGATCACTCAGTAAATAGAATTAAATATTGTCTTAAGTACAAAGGATTATTTAAAAAGTTACTCTATTTAACATAAGTTGAATTAAAATATATTGCATTAACTTTATAAATATCTTTTAACTTATCAGTAGTGTTATATGCAGAAATACTAATTAGAAATGCCAATAGGATGTTTCTTTCAGGTTTTTAAAAATCTCCTCGAGTCTTCTTTTTTCTAATGGTGTACCCAAGTTTTAGTAATGACTGGTAAACTTCATTTACCTCTCCGTCATTCTACACTTCTTAAATGTTCATGTAAATGGTTGAGGTACTAGCACCTCCACAACAAAGATTAGAGCTGGACAAATAATACCAGATAAATCAATAATAATTGGTATTTATTCTGTGTTATAAATTTTACACAAGTGTTTATACACTTCATTGGGGGAGAGAAAGAGAAGAGAGAAGGGGATGGAAGGAAAGGAGAGGGAAAAGGAGGTGAGGGGTAAGAAGATGGGAGAGGAGATGAACTGAGGGGAGAAAAGAGAGAAGAAGAGAGAAGGGGAGTAGAGGGGAGGATTTTACCTTGAAGACACTTGGAACTTTCAGTTTTGGAGATGGAATTCCAATGGCATAGTCAATTAAAACCATAGACAAAATAGTAAGAAAGACAGCAAAGTCACTCACTATGGATCGAACCTAGATGTAATGAAAAACAAAAAAAAAATCATTTGGTGCAGTGAAGTATTACACATTGTCATGTAAGTCAAAGAAAATGAAGCTTATGGCAAATATTTTAAATGTAATTTAGAGCCACAAAATTCCATCATTATTTAATGGATGGTTTGATTATTATCCTTATCTTTCCATCTAAAGTGAAACAAATATGTCAACAGTTTATAAATCAAAACATTGCTATAGCTATACCTAAATGTAGATTAGAATTAGGGTTATTGAGCTAGATAGAGTCAGAAGAGAACTCTGAGACCATCTACACAACCTTTTGTGTTTCCTCATATGTAAAATGAGATGGAGAAGGAAATGGAAAACCACTTCAGTGTCTTTGCCAAGAAAATCCCAAATGGAGTCATAAAGAATCAGTCACAACTGAAATGACTGAAGAATGACAACAACAAAGTCAAACCCCCTCATTTTATACATGAAGGACCTGAGAGGCCCAGAAATATCTTTTACAGGACACATCAAGAAGACACACACATACACACACACACACACACACACACACACAAACGTACATGCACATGAACATGCACACACATAACCTACCTAAGCCTAAGTTCCTTGTGCCACAGATAGAAAAATTTTAAAATTAGTTGGAACATAGCAGCAATGATGGTTGTGTCCTAATTTAATATTTGACAATCCAAATCTGCTAGGTTTCCAAGTTCATGACTTTGAGAATTCAGAATGAGGTTAGGTAGTCTGGATTTTGCCTGAAGTTCATGGCTTATTGTTGAAAAGACTTTTCAACATTTGGGAGAAGATATGCACTAAGGGGACTAAGAAAATAAACATGGAGTAATAGAATTTTATAGAAGGAAGGGTCTTTAGTACTCCTCATGAAAGTGAGTGTGGTACACAGAACACTGAATTTGGGGTTGGAGGCCAAAAATTCTGATCCTGGTTTTGCAACTTACTACGTATGTGATCTAGAGCAGGGATTCTTAAACTTTTTCAAATTGTGACCCCTTTTTGTCCAAGAAATTTTTATACAACCCTGGGTATATAGGTATATAGAATAGGCATACATAACTTCTTACTGTTGCCAAATTTTTCACAACCCCCACATTCAGTAGTGACCCCATAGAAGCTTTGTTCTAGGGCAGATCACTTAATAGCTCTGTGCTTCAGTTTCCTCATCTATAAAATAAGGGGGAAGCACTAGAGGACCTCTAGAATCCCTTTCTGCTCTAAATCTATGATCCTATGATCTGGTTTAATCTCTTTCATTTCATAGATGGGGAATCTTAGGCCCATGAAGTGATTGACCCAAGGTCATACATCTAGTGAGTGGCAGAGATAGGACTTCAATATATTTCTAATGATTCTCAGCTCAGTGCTTTTTTCCATTAGACAATATAATTTTAAACAGTTACAAATAACAATAACTAGAATTTATAGAGGGCTTTAAGGTTTGCAAAGTGATTTATAAATATCTTATTTGATCATGACAACAACCCTGGAAGGTAGGTGCTATGATCACCCCCATTTTATAGATAAGGAAACTCAGGCAAACAGAGGTTAAGTTACTTGCCCAGGGTCATAAAGCTAGTGTCCGAGGCCAAATTTGAACTCTAGTCTTCCTATGCTCAGAAGCTTAGAATATAATTATGTACTATCCTGAGACTTATTTAGATGCTGCTGCTAAGGATGTTTCAGTTCTTTCATCTGGTGTATGAGGACAACAATGAGAATATGGAGAAATGGGAAAAGAAGAATAGACACAATTAAAGGTGGTCCTAGGATTGTGCTATGCATCTTTTCCATAGGACATGCATAAATTAAAGAGGACCTGGCTTATGAGGAGATGTCTTCAAAGTACACAAAATAGATGCAATGGCTTTTGTTTTGGCTAAAAAGATGGGTTACTCTGTGTTAAATGATAAATTCAGCCTAAAAGAAAAAGAAATCTTCCACCTTCATAGGGGAAGGAGGTGGAGACCAAACAGAAGGCCTCTCTGGCAGGAACAGCACTTGAAGCATTTTCCCAGTCTGGAAATTTGATTATCATCTTCAGCTCACCCCCTAAAGAGCTTGTTTTTGGCTGGATCAGACGTTATAGGTGTTACTTTGCTGCATTAAATATTGAACTAAGCTGTTTCTGTTTATTTTCGATTCTAAACATGCAGATGTAATTGGGGTGGGAGGAAGGGACTGACACTTCTTTTTGTACCCATCGCCTACAAATCTGAACAACATTCCAATAAGCCTTGAATCGTATATCAGGTAGAGCCTTACAAAGGTTCTCTAAGATCTCTGTGAGCCCCAAAAGAGGCAGTACACAATGGATGATGAAGCAGAGCTGGATCTTAATACAGGCAAGGTAGGTAGGCAGCCACCCAGGGTAAAAGTAATCAGTGTATAGAGAGGAAGAGGGCTATAGTTGGCTGTCATTGACATTTGGAGGTGGGAAAAGAGTGTGTGGATGAAACTCAGTCCAAATATAACAACTATTTCAACATAACATCTTTCATATTATATTGCCCATTACTAACAGAGAATATGACCAAGGTACCTTTGTGGGAAAATACCGGCTAGTCTTGAATTGCTTCAATGTTGATGACAGGGTCACTGTGGAGAAGAACAAAATCACTGACCAAAAGAGGACATCTGGAACATATGGATGCTCGTGTCCACAGGCTCTTCCAACATACTCTCCATGCAAAGAGTTACATTCCTGTTGAAGAGAATGAAAACAAATGGTGAAATTAAAGAACCAGTGGAGATTAGAATATATACAGTGCTGATGTAGCTAGTTTTTGTTTAAAGGTCTGAATAGCTTACCTAGCTTAAACTCCACAAGATTTTCTGAGGCCTGTAGCCTGTTCTATCAGAGCTCTACCATATGAAAGTTGAACATGAACATTTTTTTTTTGTGGGGCATTGAGGGTTAAGTGACTTGCCCAGGGTCACACAGCTAGTAAGTGTCAAGTGTCTGAGGCTGGATTTGAACTCAGATCCTCCTGAATCCAGGGTTGGTGCTTTATCCACTGTACCACCTAGCTGTCCCTGAACATGAACATTCTTAAACCTTTTCCTTTATAGGTCTAAGTTATAAATTGTTACATCTATTTATGAAAGAGAACCTAAGGTTTAACAATCAACAGGGATTTATTGAATATTTACCATGGTCTCATTATGCTAGGGAGAGCTTGAAAACTGGTGGGAGAGGCAAAAGGAACATACGTAATAAAACTAGAAGATGAGCAAGTACTAAAGCATGTGATATCGATGATAAATGCAAAGGTGATTCAGAGGTGGGAGGGATCCTAGCAGGCTAGAATAGGTGGAGAAGATCTGATGGAAGTGGTAAGGACTTGAGCTGAAGAATGAAGACGAGATACATCAATAAATAGAAGGGAAAATTAAAGGGCAAGGAATTCCCATTTTAGTAAAAAATACCTATGTTTTTAAGATTAAATGTATTTCAAATGTGACTACAACAATCCATCTGGATGGCTAAATCAGGAAAGTCATATTGATCTGATTGTGAAGAAATTAGATGCCAGGCATAATTTGTCCATCAAAGGAAGGCGATTGTGTGCTTGTAAAAACTATAACATTTTTTCATCATTTTATGATTTTAACTGGGAAAGATTAATAGCATTTCCTGGAAAATTAAGCTTCAAGAACACAATGATCTTTCAGATATTTCATTCTCCTCCCCCCCCAAGATTTTGAAATTCACCATCAACTTCTCAAATGAACATCTAGTTTTTAAGGTATCCAAATTATCTATGGCTCATAGATTGGCAATTAGTTAGAAAAGCAAGGGGCAATCAAGTTAATTTGGTCCAGCTACCTAATTTTTCAGTGGAGGAAAGTGAGAGTCAGGAAAGCTTAGTGTCTTGCCCACAACCACATAAAGTTAGTAAATGGAAGAGCACATGGAAGTATGATTTTCAGTGGTTCATGGATGGGGCAAATCATAAGGAAAATGCAGCAGAATCCCATGATCATGCCCAAGAGAAAATTGAATAACTTTCAAGCAAGCATCAGTGAGAGATAGAAAAAATGTCACTCAAACCATTTTCCCATTTTGGAATTAGACAAGTGGGTAACAGAAGAATAGAGGGGAGATCCACAGGGAGAGAAAGATGTATTCCACTCACTCTTCTTTTATACATTCTCTGTCCAAATTTTTAATCCTACCAAGTCAGATCATTTCAATCCAATTCGACAAGCATTTATTAATAACAGAAAAATAATTGCTAACAATTATATACTGCTTTAAGGTTTGAAGAACATTTTATTGATCTTCAGCAAACTGGTGATGTAGGTGAACTTTAAGTAAATGCCTATAGCAAGATACAAATTCAGGTCCAATGTCCTATTCATTATGCTCCTAAGTGTTTTCATATTAAGCACATACTATGAGTAAGGTACAAGAAGAACAAAGAAACACCCCCCCCAAATCCCTGTACTCAAAGAACCTGTAATCTATTGGCACACCTGTTGGAAGCAAATGTATTATATCCAGTGGGGAGGAAGCTTGCCTACCTGCCTAAGAGCCACTGAGGTCTGTCTTTCACTTATTATTACATATTTCTAATTTACTGTAATTTGTACATTATCAGAATTAAGCCACTAGAAAAAGCAAATCCAATGAAAGAATATTGATACAATCATCGATACAATCATTGATACAATCAATCGATAATTGATATTTAGAACAAGACCAGAATAAAGGAACAAATAAACATACAAAAAGGCTTCTTCTCTATTGCAGCCTGCAAATGAAAGGGCACTGAGTATGGAAGTTCAAGGAGGCTAGATGTGAGTCTCTGTTCCACTTGAACCACAGATCAAATTTTCCTTTATTTTTTCCCCTGGGTCAGAGCAATGTTGACAAAAAAGGAATGAGTATAAATAAACTCAAATAGAAATTCGAAATCTACATAGAGAGGATGGTGGTGGTGGTGGTGGTGGTGGTGGTGGTGGTGGTGGTGTGTGTGTGTGTGTGTGTGTGTGTGTGTGTGTGTGTGTGTGTGTCTGGGGAAGATCATATTGAAACATAAGGAAGAATAATTTTGCATAGCACCTGCTAAGAAAAAACTAAAAATGAGGTAGAGGAAAATTAAGACTGAAGCATATTATTCTCTCCAGCACATCTTGGCAATGAGAGAAATTAGTCAGAATTTGGGCCATTTAAACTTAGAGTGGGAAAAGCAATAGACACAGGTACTACGGAGACATGCTAGGAGTACCAGATAGGAAAAGTCTGTTCTGGCTGTTGTCCTCCATCATTGCTTTCTAGAATTTCCCAGGAAGGGAATATTATATAATCTTTCTAAACACTCATTACCCCATAAGGTGGCAGCAGAGTCCACAAAAATTTTCATTCTTCAGGAAAGACAGAAATTTTTTTAAACCCCACAGATTATGGTGAAGAAGTAAGGTACGCCAAAGTTTGATTTTTCTTTTGTTCAAGATGAAAAGACTTGGGATTTAAATTCTCATTTGGGAACATTTTAAAGGTCTCAGCTTTCCTCTTTTCTGTTGAGCAGCTGAGGCAAATCTTGCCTTGAATTGGTCTGTGTGGTATAAGGAGATCACTCAGGAAAATTCTCCCCTCTCTTCTTTATACCATAGAGCAGTCTGCAATTGCCAAATCCCGTCAATTTTACCTTCATAATATCTCTTTAATATGTCCTCCTCTCCTATAACATTGCCACTATCCTGGTGTAGGCTTTCATCACTTCACACCTCAACTATTCCAATAGCCTGTCAGTTGGACTCCCTGACTCATCTCTCCCCACTCCAATCTATCCTTCACTCATCAAATTGATTTTCCTAAAGCACAGGTCTGATCATGTTACCCAACTATTTGATAAACTCTAGTGGATCTCTGTTAAATATAAAATCCTCTGGCTTTTAAAACCCTGAATGATTGGTATCTTCCTATTTTACCAGTCTTAATCTTACTTTTCCTCCATATTCTCTAATCCAGTGACACTGACCTCTTTGCTGTAGACTCCAGGCAGCATTTTCATTGGTTGTTCCCAATGCCTGGAAAACTCTGTCTCCTCATTTCCACCTCTTGGACTCCCTGGACTCCTTCAAGTCTCATAGAAAATGAGAGAAGCTGACCCTGATCCTCCTTAACAATAGTATCTTTCCTCTGTTGATTGTCTTCAAATTATCTTATTTGTACGTAGTTGTTTGAATGCTGTCTCACCCATTAGAGCTTAAGCTCTTTGAGGACAGGGATTGTCTTTTGCTTTTCTTTGTATCCCCAGTGTTTAGCTTAGCAACATGCCTAGAATGTAGTAAGTGCTTATTAAATGCTTATTGACTAATGATACTTCAGAAACCTGTCAATAAGGAGTTGGTATTTAGAAATCTAGTATTCAATTCAATTTCAAAAAGAAAACAAAAAATCCCAATTAAAAATCTATTAAGGGGCAGCTAGATGGCACAGTGGATAGAGTACCAGTCCTGGAGTAAGAGGACCTGAGTTCAAATCCAGCCTCAGACAGTTAACACTTACTAGCTATGTGACCCTGGGCAAGTCACTTAACCCCATTTGCCTCACCAAAACAAAACCAAAACCAAAATCTATTAAGAACCTACCATGTAGGAGGTACTGATGAGGGAAAATGATGAAATAGGAATCTTTGCCCTCATACTCATAAATAACCATAATATGTTAAGATAGAAAAACTTAGAAAAACTCATTTTTATGATCTAACCCACATAAGTCTAGAACTCTCTGGAAATAAAATTTGTCTTAATTATCTGCAAGAGCTCTGCCTCTTTTCCTAAGGCAAATTGTTGTAGTGTAATAGAAAGACTACTGTTTCTTTGGGGTGTTGGTGGTGGTTAGAAAACCCACCCCTGCTACTTATTACTACCTGTGTGACCTTCAGCAAATCATTTCAGTCTCTGGACTCAGTTTTCATATCTGTAGAATGAGTGGGTTGAAATAGATGAACTCCAAAGTTCTTTCCAATTTTCAATCTATGATTCTAAATCCCTGTTATTTTCTAAACCACTCTAGTTGTTCTCAACTTCAGTTGAACTTTGGTGAATAATAGGGATACAGTGTAGTTAATGAAAAGCCACAAATAAATCTTGTCTCCATTTTGCCAATCACCTCAAACACTTTTCTCTCAAAACTTTTGTAACAATAGCTAACAAGTGGTCCCAAAATGGACTAATATGTATATAAAGTGTTTAATAATCTTTCAAGAACTACATAAAATAATAATAATAATTATTATTATTATCATATACTCTTCTGCATTTCTTAGCAGATATCCTGAAAGATGATCAAACAGAAGAAAGGAAGACAAGGAGGAAGATTATCTAAAGGCTAGAATAATTAATCCCTTCATTTTGTTGTCTTGCTTACTCCTTCAAATGAGATGTTTATAAAGCGCCTGGCATAGAGTAGGTGCTTAGTAAATGCTTGTGTCCTTCCCCTTAACTTCTTGATCTAAGGTCCTCAAACTCTTCGGCCTCTGTATTTTCTTTGGCTAGATCTAAGTTTGAAAAATGGAGAGAAAAGATGATTTTATCCATCATCCTGAAGTATCATGAGGGATACAAATAAGACATGGTCTCTGCCCTAAGGAGGTTTTGAATTAGAAAAACCAGACACAAACATATGAAAAATTAAATAGCAGTAAGTGAGATAATTGATAAAACAATGGGATACATCTAGGATTAATTCTCAAATGAATGGAATAAGCAGTAATTCCAGAGAACTATTCCTATTTGATAAGTACCTAAAACAATACTTTGCTTTTAAAATCTTCTGGATAATACTGATACCATTGAGAAATGAATCTTTTAAGAAGGTAGTTATATATGTATATGAACATTCTGGCAGGAACTTTCATATTATTTTTCATTGGCTAAAAGCAGTTTTTTTTTGCAATGTATAATTGAACGATCACACACATATATATTTGTATATATATGTATAAGTATACTGTGTATGTGTATATATACACATGCATACACACACACACACACACACACACACACATATATATATATATATATATATATATATATACTCCTTTAAGGAAAACCGAATATTTCCTTATGCTCCCTTTAAATACAGACCTTTAAGAATGAGAAGACAGCCACTGTTTAGCTTTTATTTTGGTGGAAAAGGACATTTATGGTCAAGAATAGCAATTATACATTGCAAAAAAACCCATTTTTAGTTAATGAAAAATAATATGAAAATTCCTGCCAGAATGTTCACGCCTAGTGAGTGAACAAAAAAACAACCAAAACAATTTAGATTTGCTTTGATTGGAAAGTATTGTTCAGAATACAATGTTTGACCCTCAAACTAATAATATTTAAAAAGTACCATGTGATTATCTAGATTACTATTATTGCAAGTCTTTCTTTCATAATGTACTCTGCTGGATTGGCTACCTTATATCTAATTATTTTTCCTGTAATCATGTAGTATGGTTAATATCCAGAATATATAAAAGCCAGACCCACTGCTTTCACAGAAATTTCATTATCCTTTAAAATCATAGGTGGAACTATTTGGCTTTAAGTAAAATACAATTTGAATAGGTAATGCTGTGTAGTGAATTGAGTGCTAACCCAAGACAGGAAGACATGTTCTGTCTCTGACCCATACTATTTGTGTGACCATGGACAAGTCACTTAATGTCTTAGTGCCCCAGGCAACTCTCTTAAGGTTAAAAGTCAAAAGATAGTTGGCCAGTCTATGATGAAATCACAGGTCAGAACTGAAAAATAATAACAAAATAGAAAAAAAACATCAGCTGAAAATTGAAGATAGAAGAGTACAGAAAGTGAATATTAAGCAACAGTAATCCAACAGACATTTATTAAGCAACTTCAGCATGTAAAGTACTGTGCTACATTTTTGGGGAGATAAAAAGTTTGAGATAGTTCCTCCCCTCATATCCCTTAATAAGGGAATAATACAAAGACAGAAAACTATAATAATACAATATTGCATGACAAATGCATTAGAGTTGTAGAATAAAACACTGTAAGAGAACATCAATGGGGTAAGGAGGAGGGGAAATGAAACAGAGAAGATTTTCCTTCAGGAGATGGCATTTAAATTAAGCTTTAATGGATAAGTTGGAATTTAACAAGTGAGGACAGGGAAATGAGGGCATTTTAGACATAACTATCATATGTAAGGTTCAGAAGAACGGTTCAGATCAGATCATAAAGTATATGAAGAGAATAATAAAAGATGAGGCATGGAAGGCAATATGAAACCCAGGGGATGAGGGAAGGTTAGATATTTGAACTTAGTAGATAATTAGGAGGCACTAAAGACTTTTTTTTTTAACTTTTTTTTTTCAGTGAGGCAATTGGGGTTAAGTGACTTGCCCAGGGTCACACAGCTAGTAAGTGTCAAGTGTCTGAGGCCAGATTTGAACTCAGGTACTCCTGACTTCAGGGCCGGTGCTCTATCTACTGCGCCACCTAGCTGCCCCGGCCACTAAAGACTTTTGAACAGAAGAATAACATTAATAAACCCCTACAGAAGATAGTGTATCCTAACAGTGGTGTGAAGGACATATTAGAAGGAGGTAAAGAGTGGAATTGGAAAACTTGTTAGGAGGCAACTGAAATAGCCTAGGTGGGTAGTGATAGGGTCTTATACTAGAGTGGCAGCAATGGGAATAGAGACAAGGGGCTGCATGTGAGAGATGTTATAGAGGTGCAATATACAGTATTTTAGAAACTGAATGGATACAGAGGGTGAAAGCAAAGGTAATGCTGTAGTTTTGTAGACTAGGTGACAAACAATAGAGCTATGAAAAGAAATAGTGAAGAAGGAGAAACAGGTTCAAGAGGAAACACAACGACCCAGTGGGATATCCAGAGACAGAGATGTCCTGGGAGCATCTGGGGATGCAGGTGTGGAGATCAGAAGAGAAAGAGCCAGCTTTGAGGGATAGCATTGGGTTTGGGATCAAGGAGATGTGTGTTCAAATTCTACCTCATACACTCACTAGCTGCATGATCCCGGCCAAATCTTTTAACTTTGCTATGTCTCAGTTTCCTCATCTGTAAAGTGTGTGTGTGTGTGTGTGTGTTTTGGACTTGATGCCTATAAGGTCCCCTCCTCCAACTTTAAGTCTATGATCTTATGATCTATGATGCATTGACAAAGAAAAGAAGATAGTGGTGAGAGAAAACTGTGAAATACGGTTGGGTGGAGCCAGAATTAAAGAAACAGTACCATGAAATGGGATAGGTATACATACAACAGACCAGAAGAAATAGTAATGGGGAAGCAGGCACGCTGTGATATGACCAATGGTTTCCTGACCCTAACAGCTTCCTTCCCCTATGCAATCTGACTGGCCCCAGCTTCCCTGATGCAGCTTCCTGGTCTGGGGTTATAAAAGGTCCCAATATTGAGTGGTCTCCATTCACATCAGTCCTACCACATGTGAAAATTCCACTTTTGTATCTTGCCTTTTCTTGTAGGAGGTTCTCAGTAAGAAATGTATCCTGGTTCTCTTTTCAACCATTCCCCTGACACATTTAACCCCAAATATGTGGCAGTTGTCTTTATTATTCCATCTCCCTTGTTACATTGCAACAGGAATTATTTGAGCAGAATTATTTGTCATAATAGACAAACCTTTCTGCTTCCCATAGCTGGTATTGAGAGAATGCTGCAAACAACATTTCAGCAGCTAAACTGAGACGTTAACAAAGCATCCCCTCCCCCTCACTGTAGCCTGAACAGCTGGAGGAATATTGGGAGGGGGGGGGCGAGGAGGGGAGTTTAAAATAAAAGCTTATAGATTCTTTCCACACAAGGCAGCTTTGGTTTTGCCATCTGGTAGAATTTAGGTCAAACCCGTTGTTGTCATTAAATGTGTTTTGACTTAATCTCAGTCATAGTCCCTTGTTGTTCATATGTAAATTTGTCTTCAGAGTAAAGGCACAATGAGACTCAGTCCTACTTCTCACATGAGCATGTACATAAGGACAAAAAAGTAATAACTAGCTCATTAAAATGTAACTGAAATTGCTCAGGTTTAAAATCTTTCTCCATTTCTCTAATGACATACACATCTTCTTGTTGTCATTCCTAAATATTAGTAGGAATAACTGGTTTCAAATTTTGACAACAGCACCCCCCCGCAAAAGGAGAATATTCATGCTATCATTAATCTTTCAATGTTTCACTTACTGACACAGTTAAGTTGTCCCAAATTATGTTAGAGGCAGAGATATTGAATTCTCTCCATTCCTTCAAGGTATCATTGCTAGGATTATGTGGCTCCACACAGTTACATCTGAAAAAGCAAAAAAAAAAAAAAACAACCAAAAACCCAGTGTTTCTTTTTCATTTATAAGTTTTATTTACGAGCAAATGTTAACTAGACTCTGTAAATAGGCACTTTTGCTCACTTGAGCCTAATAATACTCAGTTTTCCTGTTGTCTTTCCTATGTCTAGAAGAGAGGCAGGCAATCCAATTAGGAAAAATTCAAATCAATTGAATAAATATTTATTGAATATGTGAACAAGGCAGTGTGATTGGTACTGAGGAAGAAACAAAGATAAATAAGATTATCTAGGTCCTCAAGAAGCTTATAATTCAATGTGCTTTCTGCTCCTCCATCTGGAAAATTATATTTTAAAATCTAGGTAGCCTCAACATCCACTGGGCTAATTTCTGATGCCCCAAATCCAAATGCCAGGTAGGCCCGATAAGTCTCATTTGCTTTGAAATTCCCCAACCAAGGAGAATCAAAGGCAGCCCAAAGATGAAGCCATATCTTGATTTTTCCCCATGTTCTTCAATGTGACATGTTACTCATTCAAATAATAAAATCCAAGCATATCACCTTAGAGAAAATATATAGGTGAGCTTTTCTCAAAGTCCCATTATTACATTTTATAGAGAAAAAAAGGCATATATTGATTAAAACATCGTAATTGAGATAAAGTTAGAATGTAAGGAGTGTCACTATATGGTGTTGTTCTAGTTGAGCCATTTGGGAGGGTCAATTAATCACTCAACAAAAGTTCTTTGATCATTTATCCTATTAGGTACTGTGAGGGATAAAAGAAGATAAAGATTCATTCTCTACCTTTGGAGAACCTGCACATTTATTACAAAATCACAGAATCATGGAATATTAGAATTTTAAATGATCTTGGAGTCCAACTACACTTTACCAAAAATCCCCTTTATGTTGTCATTTACAAGTTGTAAGCCTTGCTTAGACACTTCTAGCATGGGGGAATTTACCACCTTATTTTTCCCCCCATACATCAAGCCATTATCTTCTTTGTAACTTCAACTTATTATTCCTAGTTCTGCCCTCTGGAAACAAGAAGAACAAGTCCAGTTTTCCTTCTCCAGTCTTTCAAATAATTGAAGTCTGCTCCCATGTGTCCTTTCTTCTTTAGACAAAACATCCCCAGTGTTTCACCCCACAGTTTCCTTTCTGCGGGCACTCCCTCACTATCCATCTCCTTCCTCGGCTGTGGCACCCTGACCTCCCTCATTGTAGCTGTTGAGCCTCTCTTTTTTCTTTCTTTTTTTTTTCAGTGAGGCAATTGGGGTTAAGTGACTTGCCCAGGGTCACACAGCTAGTAAGTATTAAGTGTCTGAGGCTGGATTTGAACTCAGGTACTCCTGACTCCAGGGCCGGTGCTCTATCCACTGCGCCACCTAGCTGCCCCTTGTTGAGCCTCTCTTAATGAATGCTAGGATAGCATTAATGGAAGTGGAGTTATATGTACACCAAAAGTGATCTAACAAGAAAAGTATAAGCACCCCTCAATTCCAAAGGTGTTGCTTTCCAAGTGTTTACTTGTAAATTGGTTGCTTGTAAATGGGGGTGCATTTCCCATGATAAAAATCATAGTATAGATGGTAGTTATCTTTTACAGAAAGAGTACAAACCCCTATTTAATCTATTAGATAACTGAATTATATGACACCATGTCATGCTACACAATGTTCAATTGAAAGATCTGGGGTGTTTAGTATAAAGGCAATGACAGAAGAGCACAAGCTCTGTTAGGGCCTAATGAACTAGAAAGGCCCCATGGTGGATTAGCCTAGTTAGGTTTATTTGTCATCTATGGGGACAACTTAGCTAACCTCAGAGTGGCTGATGGTTGATCATTCGATGATGGGTTTTTTTTTTTTTGGTCACAGTGACTCATAAAACTCCTATTAAAACATTGGGTGGCTGTGATCTTTATTTGTGGAGTAAGTGCCCAAACTTATGAAATCACAGGTTGTTTGAAGTAGAGAAAAGGAGGGTAGTGCATTCCAAAATGGGAGAAATGTATGAGGAACAAATGGGGGAAAGCATATGGTGTGCTCAAAAGATAATGGATATTCCAGAATCACAGAATTTGAGAGCTGTAAGGGACGTCAGCAGTCATCCAGTCCAACCCATATATGAAAGAAATCCCTAATATAACATACCTGACAAGTGGTAGCCTCATCTAGCCTCAGCTTGAAGACTTCTAAGGGGAGGAACTCACAAACCTTCAAGGAAGCCTATTCTACTTTTGGATAAATTTAATGGCAAGGAAGATTTTGTTGATATTAAGAATAAATTTGATTCTTTTAACATCTACTCATGAATCCTACTTTTTCACTCTGTGGTCAAATGGAACTAGTGTAACTCTTCAATACTTAAAGTGGGTTTTTTGTTTGTTTGTTTTTGTGGGGCAATGAGGGTTAAGTGACTTGCCCAGGGTCACACAGCTAATAAGTGTCAAGTGTCTGAGGTCAGATTTGAACTCCGGTCCTTCTGAATCCAGGGCCGGTGCTTTATTGACCGCACCACCTAGCTGCCCTCCTAAAGTGTTTTTTAATGATACCCTGAGTCTCCAGGTCAGAAATTCCTATTTCCTTCAACTGATTCTCATTTGACATAGCCACAAAGCCCTTCACTATTTTGGCTGCCCTCCTAATGCCACACTCCAGCTTAAACTGGGGTATCTAGAACTGAACACTTTACTCTGGATAGAGTCTGAGTATGGACAGAATCAGTGAGATTATCACCTCCTTATTTCTGGAGGTTGTCTTTTGTTTTTTAGTGAGGTAGTTATTTTCTCCCCCCACAAAACTGAAACACACCAAAATTTTTGCAACAGATATGCATAATAAAGGAAAATAAAACCCTCCATTGGCCATGTACAAAAATGTTCATTTCATTCAGCATATTTTGTACCTCATCTCTAGCTCAGGAGGTAGACAGAATGCTTCATCATTGGTCCTATTGTGGTATAAGAAAGGCTGTAATGGGTGATTTCAGAGAAAACTAGGGAGACATATGAACTGATGCAGAGTAAATTGAAAAGAACCAGGAAAACAATTTATATTATAACATCATCAAAGTGAACAACTTTGTAAGACTTAATAACTCTAATCAACATAATGACCAATCATGATTATTGCTAATATATTTTTTGAATGAAGTCCAAGATCTCATAGTTTATTTTTTGGCTGCTGCATAATACTGCTCACTTACATTCAGCTTGCAGTATATTAAAACACTCAGATCTTTTTTCAGAATGACTGCTATCTAACCATGCTTTCCTTATTTTGTTCCTGTGAGGTTGATCTTGAATTTCATCTTATTGAATTCAGCCCAATGCTGTCAAGGTCTTTGGGGATCATGTTTCCCTTATTTAGCGTGTTAAACATCCTAGGGTTGCGTCATCTGGAAATTACATTTATGCCTTTATCCAACTCACTGGATGCCTTTATCCAAGTAAGTTTGGACTGAGATCGTAGGATAGAAATCTAGAAAGGAAAGTTGTGACTAGAGTATGGAGGACTTAAATATCAGTCTGAAGTGTCTGGTCTTTATCTTTTAGACAATGGGGAGTCGTTAAAGATTTTTAAACAAGTTAGCAATGAAATATATTTTATTAAAGCCAATCTGGTAGTAGTTTGGAGGATAAAGTGGTTGCAAGAAAGAGGTAGTTCAAAAGGAAAGTAAAAAGATATAACAAAAGTCCAGAAAGAAGGTTAAAAAGATATATCAATGGTCTACACATAAAGTGATAGGGAATTGAACTGGAATGGTAGTAATAAGTTTGGAAAGGAGAAGAGAGAAGGGAGAAACATTGAAAAGTAAGAATTATTAGGATTTAGTGACTAGATATGGGAAAGGAGAGGGAAGAGTCAATGATGACTCCTGGATTTCAAGGTTGTGCTCCTGGGAGATTAGTAGTATCATTAATAGAAAGAGCCTAGAGGAGAAGAATGTTTGGTTCTAAAGAAAATAGAGGTTTAAAAATTTTTTTGGAGCCAGACAGACGTGAGAAGTCATTTGGGGGCAAGTAGAAGAGCGAAAAAATGACAAAGAAGGAACAGTTAGAGAGGTAACAAACTAGAAGCAAACTAGAATGACAACATAGTGGAAAGAGAACTGGAATTGTAGTCAGAGGATGAGGATTTAAATTCCAGCTCTGCTCTTGCTATTTCTGTTATTTTGGAAAAGCCAGTTAACTTCTCTGGGTTTCAGTTTCTTCATCTTTGAAGAAATGAAAAGTTTGGGCTCGATGATATCAAAGGTTCATTGCCACACAAATTTCTAAGATCAGTGTTACAAAAAGCAAGTTAGTCAAATATTTCAGGAAGGAGGAGATAGTCAACAGTGCCAAATGTCACAGGTTCTTTGAGAAATATGAATACTGAGAGAGGACTCTTGATAAAATGGATCATTAGTAAGGGCAGTTTCAGTAGAATTGAGGGTGGGGGTGGGGACAGAAGCCACACTGCAAGAATGTGCAGGTTAAGCAATGAGTAGGTTGTGAGGAAATGAAGGTGGTAGGTGAGACCTCTAATTCAAGAAGTTTGGCAGCGAAAGGAAGGTGAGAAATAGAACTTTAATTAAAGGAACGCAGGGTCAAATGAAGTTGTTATGCTTATGCTGTTTTCATTATTTTTTAATGGTCTGCCTGCTTCCAATCTTTCTCCCCTTTCAATGTTTCCTCCACATAGCTGCCAAAATAGATTCTATTCAAAAATGTCCAGCAGCTCTCTATCATTTTCAGAATAAAGTACAAACTCCTCTGTGTGGCATTTAAAGACTGTAGTAATATGGCTGCAATCTACTTTTCCACACTTGTTATATACTATTGTTTCACAATTCAATGTTCTAGGCAAAATGTACTCTCTCTACATGAACACTTGCCGACATCCCATCCCATCTTCTTTAGCAGATTACCCTACTAGCATCCTTCCCACCACTAACTTTCAATCTCTTTCTATCCACTGGCTCCTTTGCTACCACTTCCAAATACACTCGTCTCTCCCACCCCCATCCTTAAAAGACCCTTGCTAGAGCCACCCATCCCCACTAGCTATCATTAGATATCTCTCCTTCCTCCCCTCTTGGCTAAGCTCCTTGAGAAAGCCATTTATACTAGGGGTTGCTACATGCTTCTCTTATCATTCTCTTTTGGACTTTCTGCAATCTGGGAGTTATGCAAGGTTGAACATGAACTTTTTTTTTTTTTTTTTGCGGAGCAATGAGGGTTAAGTAACTTGCCCAGGGTCACACAGCTAGTAAATGTTAAGTGTCTGAGACTGGATTTGAACTTAGGTCCTCCTGAATCCAAGGCTGGTGCTTTATCCACTCAAACTAAATATTGCGTAGGCATTTCGAACTAAACACACTCAATTCAGAACTTATTATTTTTTCTGCCTAAACATTCTGCTCTTCACAACTTTCCTATTTTTGTCAAAGTCCCAATAATCCTCCCAGTCACAAGGGTCCCAACTTCTGTGTTATCCTTTACTCTCTACTTTCTCTCATCCCATTTATCCAACAGTCAAATTTTATCATTTCTTTTTTCCTAATATCTCTTGAATGTATCCTGTTATCTCTGCTCAAACAGCTATGATCCTAGTATGACTTATGTCTCATTTCTCATATAGACTATTTCAATAATCTACTAATTGGTCTCTTGACCTCAAGTCTCTCCCCTCTCCAAGCTATCCTCTGTTCAGCTGCTCATGTGATTTTCTTAAAGTTCAGGTCTGAAATGACCCTCTTTTGTGTTCAATGTTGGAAGGGGGAGAAGTGAACAAGCATTTATTAAATGTTTACTATGGATCAGGCACTGTGCTAAGCATTTACAAAATTATTTCATTTGATCCTCACAACAGCCTTGTGAGATTGGTCCTATTATTATCTCCAGTTTACTATGGAGAAACTGAAATAGATGGAAGTTACTTGCCAGGGTCACACAGATAGTATGTGCTTGAAGCCAGATCTGCATGATGATGACTGGGTTTTTAAAGTTTATGCTAGCAGAGTGAACATACTGGAAGGTTCTCTGTAGCTAGAGAAGTTTGAAGTCTTTATGTCTTGGGGGTCACTCCAGGGCCCCCACTGAAGACATTCTTTGAATTGATAACCCAAGGCTGGAGATAATCTCTCTGTGCAGGGGTGAATTCTTGGTCCCATTGACTACCTACTGTTTCAAGGGTATATAAGCTCTGTGCTCCACTACCATGGGATCTTTTGGTCTGAGAGAGATGCCAATAGACCTCCTTTTATTAATCTCCAGCCAGCTATATTAATAAAATGATTAAATTACCCAGAAACTGTCTTTCATATTTTTAATCATTATACTACCTAAGTTTAGGGATAGCCATCACCAGATTGATTTCAGGATGATGCATCTTTTTTTTTAAACCACTATAACTCTCAAGTTTGGATTGTATAATTACAGATTTAGAGCTTAAAGGGAATTGAGAGATCCAGTTTTACACACTTGTTTTATAGACGAGGAATACTCACTCATCTTTGATTCCTTATGAGCTCGGGTTGGGCCTGACCAAGATGAAGAGAGCTGATGGAATCTCTGAGGTTGAATGATTTGTCCAAGGACACACAGGTAAGCAGCAAAACATGATTTGAATGCCCACTTTCTAAGTCTACTGTGTCAATGGAGGGAGTCTCCATATTAATAAGATCAAAAGCACTAAAGTGCCATTCATAAAAATCACTGAATATTTTTTCCACTCAGACATTCCCTAGAATCCATGACCAATGCAATCCCATTCTTCTTTATGCAGTTTTAATTTTCATGTTCCTTTGTAGACTATTGTGTAGAGGACTCTTCCTTTTCTTTTTTTTTTTGCGGGGCAATGGGGGTTAAGTGACTTGCCCAGGCTCAGACAGCTAGCAAGTGTCAAGTGTCTGAGGCTGGATTTGAACTCAGGTACACCTGAATCCAGGGCTGCTGCTTTATCCACTGCACCACCTAGCTTCCCCTTCTTCTTTTTCTTCCATCTTTCAAGCTCAAAATCCTTAGGTCTAAGATGGGAAGCTTGGGAGAGTCATCAAACCTTTCCTCAATTTTGATTATGTGTTTGGCACAGGTGATTTGTCCTATGTGGATGATTTATACACAATTCATGACAATAGACCTCTAGCAAAATCATGAACATTGTTGTTCTCTCCTATGACTGCACAGATGATAGATTTCCTCTCTCCTAGAGGAGATTTCTGGGCTCTAGTGTTATGTAAGAGCTTTGAAAAATGGCTATGAGCCAATCTGTTCCAAAGCTCAGCCAATCTCTATGTACCCATAATGGTTTTAGGAAAGGCCATTGGCTGTTTGGGATTGTATGTCCTAAGCTTTTAATTGAAGATAAGCTAGCTCCAGAAATAGGTAATAAAATGAGATAAAATCCCTCTTCCCTGCACTTTCATCTATGCTATTTATTGTGTTCTGTCCAAAAATGACTAAGAGGTAGAATTACAAGCAGTGATGAGATAAGAGTTGAGCAGGGGCAGTTTTTTCTGTTTTTTCGAGTTTGAATACTGTCTTATGTGCTACCAGTGATAAAGCAATGCCTGCCACAAATGTAACTGGAATGGATCTTTACCCAAGATGCAGAATTACTTTGCTGGTCAGATTTGAAAACAACACCAAAAGACACCCATAATTTGTGTCCTCTTGATGCAAGATTTGCCAAATAGTAGCCCCACTACTCGCTACTGTTTGGAGAAAAGCCAGTGCCTTAACACACAGCCATCTTGATTGCACAAATGGCTGTGGGGTGATTAGGTAAGCATCTTAATTAAAAGTCCTAGTCTAGGGAGTCATTGCTTTTATTTCAAGACCTAATGGAGGATATGAATCCTCTTACTAGGGAAAGGCCCTTTGTTGTTTTCTCTGGAAGAGAAAATTGAGTAGAACTCCTGTCAATGTGTCATTATCACTGGCTTTAGTCCCTGGATAGCATGATGCTCTCCATTTGCCCTTGTGGCTATTATCAGAATCTTCCTGTTTTGGATGAACAGTTCCTTTGTAACCTTTTTCAAAGCCTCTTTTGTGATAAAAATAGTCACTTTAGTACTCTACATTAAGTTCAGTTTTAGAACAGGTCAAAAAACCCTTCTATCTTGGATTGGTCATCACTGTTAGGCTCATTATCATTAATGGTATTCTGAAGTGCCCATATGTGCATGCACCATGGAAAGAAATCAAGCATGGTCCTTTGAATTCCAAGTGCTTACAGTAGTGGTTCTCAGACTTTTCTCTCCCTAATAGCACAGTATCTTTGCCCTAAGAAACTGTGTCACACTGGATGTTTAAGTTGGTAAAGGAAAATGGTTCCTAGGGAGACAGACCTCAACTTATTAGCCTGGTCTTAGGATTCCTTTGCCTCTTCTTTCTCTCAAGTTTTCCTTTTCCTCTCCTCTTTCTTTACTTCAAGTCCTTCCATCATATAAGGTGGTTTTGTGCCTCCTTAAATAGAACTGCTATATTACTCTTCCCCACACCATGCAAGAAAGAGTAGGCAGAAATTATCATTTTTCTTTGTTTGGGCTCTTATGGTTCATAACATTAACTGTAAACTCAAAAGGAGTTGAATTTATGGTGGAAGCCAAAGCAGGGAGTTTCTAATTTGTGGAATTTTTAAATGGATGTATGGAGTGCAAAAACGGTGGCACAGAAGTATGCCATGGTCCACTCTTTGAGAATCACCTCTCATAATCTCCAAATACAGACTATAACATTCAAGAAAAAAAGCCCCTTCACAAATACTCAAAATATGGCAGCAGGATATCACTACCACCAGCACCACTACATATTAAATATATTAGAAAGAGTAGTCTTCCCTTCTTCTTTTCCAAATTTCATGACCATTGGGAACATTACTGTTTTCTTGAGCCTTTAGACTCATCTTTTTGTAATCATAAACATTTCTAACCTCTCTCCTCATTCATCTGTTCATCTATCTATTGATCCATTCATCCATCTAGCCATTTATTCTATTTTTGAACACTCTCATCTGCATAGCACTGCAGTAGATGGGTTGAGGAATAAAACAAGTACAGGATACAGTTCCTGCCTTCAAGGAACATTTGATTTAGCAGTGCTTCTGATATTTTCCTCTCTGTATCTGGCCTGTCCATAGTTCTGCCAATACTTATTATATCAAGTCAATAAAAAATTATTAAGTGCTTACTTTATGCCAAACACCCCGCTAAGTATTGAGGACAGAAAGGCAAAAATCCAACGAACAATCAAAACAAAACAAAAAAATCCTAGTTCCTGACCTCAAGGAGCAAACAGTCTAATGGGGGTGGGAAGACAAAATGCAAATAACTATGGACAAATAAGATACATATAGAATAAATTGGAGATAATCTCAGAGGGAAGGAAGTAAGAACTGTGAAAGGCTTCTTGTTGTATTTCTCATATACATACATACAGACATCTATATCTATATCTATCTATCTATATATCTTTTCTTTATATTCTACTAGTGAAAGTCAATTTCAAGTCTTAATCATTTCATGTCTAGACTATTGCCTTCTTGATGGGCTCCCTTGGATCAGCTTCTAATATATGTTATATTCAGTTCTTCTTTTTTTTTTTTAATTTTGTAGGGCAATGGGGGTTAAGTGACTTGCCCAAGGTCACACAGCTAGTAAGTGTCAAGTGTTTGAGGCCGGATTTGAACTCAGGTACTCCTGAACCCAGAGCCGGTGCTTTATCCACTGCGCCATCTAGCTGCCCCTATATTCAGTTCTTCTTGAAAGCTGCATTTGCCCCCCAGTTGCCTTCAATAAAGTCCCAATTATGAGTTTTGTAACACTCTGACACTAGTTACACTAGTTACCTCCCACATAAGATTCTATGACTACTTAACTGCTCCCATCTCTTACTATAATATGCTTGTGAGGAATTTGCATCAAGGAATTAAGAAAATGTAAAAACATGGAGATGTTTTGTACAAGCAAAATCAGTAGAAACAGAATGCACAAATAACCCAGAGTATCAGAATTCCTACACTGGAGGAAGACTATTTACCATTCTCTAAATATATTTTGTTTTCCCTAGTCCCTGAAAATTGGCCCATGCCTTTGTCTTCACTTGTAAAATCAGGGCAGGTTCTTTGCAATGTAATTTGGACACTAAGACTTCTTCTGTCCCAACACATGGTACCTTCTGTCCTGCATTTGATCTGAATTTCCTACAATTAAACTCACTCTTTTGGGTTAGGCCATTGTTAACTGATTTACTCAAATTCATTCACAAAGTTATGGAAGAGCCAGAATTAGAATCCAGGTAATTTGATTCCTTGTGTTGGTCATTCTTTCAAGCTAGGTATTATAGTGGATGGAGAATTGGACTTGAAGTAAAAAAGATCTGAGTTCAAATCATCTCACACCCTTACTTGCCATGTTACTTGGGACAAGCAATTTAATTTCTCTTGGCCTTAGTTTCCTCTGAGGTAAGGAAAATGAGGATAACAATAATAATACTTCACAGGGTTGTTGTGAGGATCAAATGGAGTAACATATGTAAAGTACTTTGCAAACCTTAAAGTGTTATATAAACACTACCAGTTATTAAACAAAGCCACTGCCTGGTTTCCTTAAAGGATAATAGATGCAGAACTCTAATGTGATATAGTATAACTTTTCTTTAGCCAAGACTCCTCCTCTTTACCTCAGAGGTGACTGCCCATGATTTTTATAGGTATTATGCTGGGATCCTACATCCTTAGCTACCCTTGGTGATAAAATAAATTTTGAATACTCCTTATTGGAAGAATTAAATAATTGGAAGTGGAAGTAGTAATTCATCACTCCCCAACTTAGTTCTTGCCATAAATAAGGTAATGAAAACTATGTGGGAAGCAGAGTTGGGGCGGGGGTGGGGTGGGGGGGGAAGGAAGTGAAATAGTCCATGTAACTAGACTCTTAATGGGGTTAGAGTTGATGTGTTAACTGGTTTTCCGAACGCTATTTTCTCCTTTAAGAAAAACTTTGTTCCAAAGAATGGCTTACTAGATAAAGGAGAGCAGAGGGATGCATTTGGAAATAAAGGTAACCTGTCAAAGCTGATCTGTCCCTAAAAAGGGGTAGCACATCCCACTCCACATGCCTCAATGAATAACAGATTTGAACATAAAAAGAAAACTATAAAAAGATAGGAGACTATGTCATAATGCACTTAGCTCAACTGTGGAGAAGAAACACATTCTTCTTCATCTTAAACAAATAAAAAAATTACTAGGGACAAGATAGATGAGTTTGGTGATATTAAAATAAAAATTCCTGAACAATAAACATACATAATGAAATATTAAAAAAGAAAAATAGATGGGGAAATACTTGTGGCAAATGCCATTGATAAAAAGGTGACATCTAAAATGCATAAGTAACTACTAAAAGTTTATAAACTTAATTCCTAATGTGATCCAAGGTGTTCAAAGGATATTAACAGAAAAAATTTAAAAGGGGGAAATGTAAATTATTAATAATCATTTGAAAAATGCTCAACTTCACTTCAAAGAGATGTAAATTAAAATAACTTGGAAATGCCACCTTAGACTCATAAAATTGGCCAAAATTATTAAAACCAAATAAATTTTAAATAGGTAGGGTTATGGAGAAACAGGTCCACTATTCATTCCTTTGGAATTGCACACTTACAGAATTTTTTCTGTAATGCAATCTGGCAGCACGCGGCATAAGGTGTTTTTGTTCTTCTGTTTTTAGTTTTTCCATATAATTTTTAAAAAATTCTCTTGTTGATATTTTGTTTTTTCATCACCTTCATTTCAAAATATATCCCTCTCCCACCCCCCATACATAGTAAGCCTTCTTAGGTAAAAAATATATTTTTTCCAAGGGAAAAATAGTTCAGAAAACAAATTCAATCAATTTGTGTCTCACAGTATATACAATTTTCCATAGCCATAGAGTCCCACTTCTGCAAGCAGGATTTTGAGTTGCATTTTCTCTATTACTCTCTAGGGCCAAACTTGCTCATTATAATTAGAGTTTAATTGTTTTGTTACTGTTCTTTCCATTTACATTGTTGTAGTCACTGTGTCTATCATTTTGGGGGTCCTGCTTACTACAATCAACATACAGCAAATGTTACTAAAACGATCAGACCCTTTGTCCCAATCATTCTATTGTTGAGAATATACCTGGGTTATGTTTTTAAAAGAACCATCTGTACACAGTCTTTCATAGTAGCATCATTTGAAATCCACCACTCCCCCCTTAAAAACACCCCAAATCTGAGAACAATCTAAATTTATTTAACAATATGGGAATGATTCAATAAACTGTGTTATATTAAGGTCATCGAATACAATTAAGTTCTACAAGTATGAGGAACATAGGGACATCTGGAAAGACTTTTATGAAATAATGTAAATCAAAGAAAGCAGGACCAGAAAAAGAGTACTTACCATCTGTGACCATGTGAAAGGAAAGATGAATGGGATGAATGGTCAAAACATCCTGAGAGAGACTTAGAGGACGTGGCTGAAAAGTTATTCATGCATTTTGTGAGTGCAGTGAAACTATATTAAAATGCAAGGAATTGTAAACTGTTTTTTCCCTTTAAAAATTATTTGTTATAAGGTATTGTGGGGACCAATTTTTAATTGGGGAGTGCTAGCTAAGCGGCTTGCCAGCAGCCTCCCTCAAAACAGAACAAGATTTATTTTAACAAGACCGAACTTTAAAAAAACAAAACAAAACACAAACAGGATCAGTAGAATCAAGGGAAAGGAAATAAAATGGGGAAAGGGAAATTATAATACCTGAAAAAATACCACCGCCCAGGAATCAGCTGAAAATACACAGCAGAACGCCTGTCGCTCTCCAGCTTCCACCTCAAATGCCCAATTCTCTTCCCCCAAACCTAGAAACACCCCACACAGCCCCAGCCAATGGGATGGCCGCTCTGACAATCACATGACTGCCCTCACTAGGCTTCCAATCATTATAATTTTACCAGGCCCATGTAGGCATCGGGGAGTGGTGATGACGTGAGGTGCCAGAGTCCTGGCAACGGCTACAACCAGTGGGTGGAGCACAGTGTGGTTTTTGGAGCCCCTGGCCAGTGCACGCCGAGGCATAAAAACCTCAAATAACAATTAATTATTTACATTATGTTTCTCGGGGAAGTGACAGGGAGAGGAATAAATGTATTGGGACATGTAAATAATAGAAAACCAAATTATATCAATAATTTTAAAAAACCCTAAAACTAGCTGTTAATTAAGGTTAATTAATTGTAATAATGTTTGATCCTCTTGCGATTATTTTTTTTTAAATGCCATCCTCCAAACAACCAACCAATCAGGGATAAGCAGAATAAAAAACGATGCTTTTTGGCACTCAGAGAAGGGAGGGATTGATTTCTGGCAAGAAGAAGGTAATTACAAGTGACCTGGCTAAACTGGAAATAATGGGAAGGGCATGAGGAGACAAAGGACACATGCTCTCCCTCACGGTCATTCTGTGCTCTGGAAGCCACGTTAGAGGAAACAGAAGCCATATGGCAGGGGCCCTGCTCCTCTCCTCCCACAGGCAGAGAAGCACCTAGGTTCACATCTCTTTCTATGGGAAGCTGTGCAGTCTTATGCTAAGCTGCTTACAATCAACCAAGTCTAAGATAATTACATTCCATCCTTTATACAAGAATGCTTATTTAAAAAAAGAAGGCTTATGAGTATGTGATTCTGTTATTGTTGACAACCACATTTTCAATTGGTAGGTCTTGTTTTTGGTCGGTTTCTGCCTTTGTACTTAGTCAGAAACTTCTCTGAAAGTACATGTGGTTGTTAAGACTTTAGTACTAACTTTACTCCCCACCCCTTTTGAGCAGTTTTCTGTGTGCTAAGTGGGTTTGAACCAGGGGACTTGCTGGTAAATGTTTAACAACTAGCTTTCTAGGGGGAAAAAAAACCATGCCCACAGACACATTTTTAACTTTAATCTGCATTAAGAACATTTTCTCTATCACTTATTACCAATCTAGACAATCAACAGAACAATATATCAAGCCCTAATTTGTAGCATTTGCCAATTTCCAAGGTATAAATGCAAAAACTGAAAACATAACAACTGACTCTCACACCTGGCTTGAGTTGGGTCAAATACCCTCCCAGTGCCCTATCAGCCTCTAGTTAAAATATGCCAAGTCGCCACCTGGCAAAGTTGTGTTGGTTGTGTACCAAAATCCTTTCTGAGAGCACTGTGGGAATCTTCAGGTCAATATGGAGGTGATTGAATTCAAGATCTCTTTCTGCTAAGTTTTGATAGCCTGAATTATCTTTGATAACCTGGATAACACTAGACTTTTAAAAGGTGAGAGCTTATGAGTGGAATATCAGAGGCTTAAGAGATAAACTTCATTCTCATAGTAATCACCTTGTTTCATATTTATCTGTGTATATACATTCATGACAGGGACTATCATTTCTAATCTTTATGCACTTAGTGCTTAACATAATGCCTTGTACAAATAAATTTTTTTGACTGACCTTGAAAGGCTTACACTGAATAGAATAACCTGGCACTGGGGTCTTGGGCAAATCACTGGATCTCAGTTTCCTCATCTGTAAAATAAGGGGGTTGGGCAGGATTGTCTCAATGGTTCTAACTATAAATTCCAAGATCCTATGAACAACATATATTTGTGGGCAATATGTGGCCATTAAAATGATTGCATGATCTATTAGCATGCTAGTTCTGAATAGGGTGTTGAGGAAGGAGAGTGTTCTAAAAGGTAGTTTGGGCTTTGTATTATTTATTTTATTGTTGTGAGGAGAGGGCTTATTCTGACATGGAAAAGCCTTTCCAAAGTGAATTTCTTCTGTTTCCCGGCTGTCTTTCTCTTTTCAGTGTTTCCTCCTTTTGTTAAACCTTTATTATTGAATGCTTAGTAACTTTGGAGACTTGCATATACAAACAAAAAAAATATGCTGAGCCAAGTGAATATTGGTTGGTTCTATGACTGTGTAGGAAAGCTGATGTTCAACACAGTTAGCAGTTTAATTCTCACCATTAAAGAGAGTTTTTCTCCCTAAGGGAACTTATTAGTAATAAATACTCTCCCGCATTCCCTTAACATTCCAGAGCATCCCAAAGAAACTGACAGCATTGCCAGTTACAACATTCTGCCAAATGGGGAATTTACATCAACTTCTTGCAAAGAAAGAACCAAAGGGAGGGAAGCTATTAAATTTGCTTGAGATCACGCAGTGGGAATAGAAAAGACAGTAAAATTTACCAAAGGATTTACAATATAAGGACAACAATCCAATCTCCCTCAACAACAATCCAAGGACAACACACAAGATTATGTAAGCCAATACTATTTGAAAAAAACATAACAATAACATTTTTCCTTAAGTGTCTGCTGCATACCAGACATAGTGCTAGGTGCTAAAAGAAATGTGAACACATAGTTCTGCCCCTAAGGAGCTATTAGATACACCATCTAATGGGGATATCAGACATATACCTGAATAATCATAATATAAGGTACAAGATGGTAAAGGTCTAGGCATGATGGTCAAACAGAGCGGTATGAAAGTATCAAGGGCAGTGGGATAGATTTTTACTGGTGTACTCCCCAGTGAGAAATGGGACAGGTAGTAGGTAGAACAATTAAGTGGAAAGAGCTAAATTCTATTGGCACAGGAAACGGGTTCCACTTTTAGCTATGTTATTGATTTGGTTCTGTGACGCTGGATAAGTCATTTAATCTCACTGTTTTGTTGTTCTCATTTGGAAAATGGTGTCTATCTTGGTCTCATAGGGTTTCCATTAATATAAAGTACTTTTATACATATCAGAGTACTTTGAAGATGTCTAAGTATTATATACTCCTCTATACTAAAGACCATAGAGGGGAGTTTGATCCTATTTTAAGTAATGTTTTTTTTTTTTTGAGATATTTTATTTTTTTCCGTTACATGTAAAGATAGTTCTCCACTTTTGTTTATACATGCTTTACAATTTCAGATTTTTCTCCCTCCCTCCCTCCTTAAGTAATGTTTTAACCACTGAAATTGGTAGGTCCTCTCTCAAGAAACTAAAACACAGTAATTAAAGGGACCTCCAGTGGTTAGCTCATCCATTTCATTGCCTCCAGAAGGAAAAAAGCATTGCGGTATAATGGATTTTTAAGATGAGGAAGCAGGACTAGATGACCTCCGGGGTCCCTCCCAGCTCCAGGCCTATTACCTCCATGTCTGCGGAACCTTGTAGTCAGGAAGAATTAGGTTTGAATTCTACCTCAGACATTTACTGTATGTCACTATACGAGTCATTTAAATTCTTTGAACCTCAGTTTCTCATCCTTAAAATGGGGATAATGATAGCACCTACCTCACAGGAATGTTGTGAGGATTGGGGGATCACATTTGTAAAAGTGCTTTATAGGGATAGCTAGGTGGCACAGTAGATAGAGCACTGGCCCTGGAGTCAGGAGGACCTGAGTTCAAATCCGGCCTCAGACACTTGCCACTTACTAGCTGTGTGACCCTGGGCAAGTCATTTAACCCCAACTGCCTCACCAAAAACAAAACAAAAGTGCTTTTATAACAATAAAGTGCTATGTAAATATAGACTAGTAAAAATTTCTTCCTATTAATAAAAAATCTTGAAAGGAAGACTTTACAACTTTCTTTGGTAATATGTCCCAGTATTTCACAACTCCTACAGTCTAAAAATTCTTCTTAATGACATGTTAGGTGTAATGTGAGTAAGAGGAGAAAGGTAATCAGACTGGAATATATAGCCTTCCAGTGTAGGAAGGGAGAACTAAGGAAGAAGCTTCATAGGTGGTAAGCTCCCTAAGCATTGGAATCCTAACAAATAGAACTCTGTGCAGTGTGATGAGTTTGGGGTTTATAGGATTATATGGTCAGACTAATCTAGAACTGGAAAGGTATGTTGGGGCTAGGTTATAGAGGGCCTTGAATGTCAGGCATAGATATTTGATCTTTATTTGGTATGGGATAAGGAGCCTTTGAAGATTTCTGAGCAGAAGAGAAACTTGGCCAGATATATTCATAACAAAGATTATTCTGGCTGCCATACAAATATGGATTGGAGGGATGAGGAGATAGTGAAGCTGGAATGTTTGTTTTGAGGTGACTGCAATTGTCTAAGTGGGTACTAATCAAGTTCAATAGTATGGTAGCAATGGTAGGATTTGAGAGGAGAGAATGGATATGAAAGATGGAGAAGAAGAATCAGAAGAACATAGTAACTGGTTAGATATAAGAAGTGAAGGAGAGGGAAAAACTTGAAGACAATCCTAGAATTACAAACCTGGAAGACCAGATACCTCAGACAGAAATAGTGAAGTCAGAAAGAATAGGAGGGCTAGGGGAATGATCATAAGATAAATTTGTGGATTACTGAGTTTTCAGTGCCAGACCTAATCTAAGTTTAGATGTCCTTTTAGCAACTAGGGATGCAGAGCTGGTTCTCTGAGGACATCTAGAGAACCAGTGACCTCAGAGGAGAGGTTGGGACTATCTGTCTCTCTGTCCATGTATTTCTCTATCATCTATGTATGTATCTATCCAGCATATATCATGCATATATGTATATGTGTATGTATGCAACCATCCATCTGTCATCTATGTATGATTGCATCTATCATCTATGAATAGATGTATTTATCATCTATGTATGTGTGTCTATCCATCCATCATCCACATATGTATCTATCTAATCACATATATGCATGTATCATCTATGTATGCATGTGTGTATCTACTATGTATGTATCTACCATCTTTGTATGTATATATCATCTATGTATGTATGTGTGTACATATCTACCAATATCAATTTATGTATCTGTTATCTATGTACCTATCATCTCTGTATCCATCAATATACCAATCATCTATGTATGTATGTATCTATCATCTATATATCCATCATCTATGCATGTATGTATTTATCCGTTTATCTGTCTTTCCTCCCTCTGTGACTGTCAGCTATATAGGAGTAGCTGAAGTTTGCTTTTTGTTTTTGTTTTTGTTTTTGTGGGGCAATGGGGATTAAGTGACTTGTCCAGAGTCGCACAGCTAGTAAGTGTCAAGTGTCTGAGGGTGGATTTGAACTCAGGTACTCCTGAATCCAGGGCCGGTGCTTTATCCACTGTGCCACCTAGCTGCCTCCTGAAGTTGTGAATCTGGATGAGATTTTCAAGGGAATGAAGAAGGACAGATCCAAGGACAATAACCATATGAAGTGGTCCAAAGAAGGATGAAGAACCATTAAAGGAGAAAGAAAAGAAACACATAGAAAGAGAGTCAGGATAGCATGGTTTTTCTGAAGGTTATGGAGGACAAAATATCCAGCAGGAGATGATAAACCATGTTAAAAGCTGCAGAGAGGTCAAGGAGGACAAGGACTGACAATACCACTGAATCTTGCAATTAGGAAGTTGGTAGGGATCTTTAAGAGAGTAGTTTCAGTAGTTATAAAAATCAAAGTCAGATTACCAGGGACTGAGTATGAGTTGCTTATGACTATGCAAGCATTTGGTCAAGGATACTGAATTTTCCTGTAGTTTAGTCTACCAATTCAATAGCATCTACTTTGGGGTGCAATGATTATATTCCTTAAGCCTTTTTTTAAAAGTAGGTCTCATAGGGATAATTATCTCAGTTTTCTAGATGAAATTCAGACTCAGAAAAGTAGTGACTGTCCCATAATCATACAGCTAGTAAAAGTGTCAGGGAAGAGATTTGAGCTTCAGTCTTCTTACTTCCAAGTCCAATAGTCTATTTACTATGTTATGCTGCTTCTTGCCTCTTTATGAAACACCCCTCAAAACAACAATCTTTATGAACTCCAAGATAAATGGTCTTTTTAGTTTAAAATGTTTTTGTTGTTTTGCTTATTTAAAAAACCATGGTCGGGGCAGCTAGGTGGTGAAGTGGATAGAGCACCAGCCCCAGAGTCAGGAGGACCTGACACTTAACACTTACTAGCCTCAGACACTTAATACTTACTAGCTGTGTGATCCTGGGCAAGTCACAACCCCAATTGCCTCACCAAAAAACAAAACAAAAAACCAAAAAACATTGTCAAGGAAGATATGATTATCTTAATTGTAAAAGAGATAATAAGTCTTTTATAATAGGTCATTTATATAGGTCTTTAAGGTTTGAAAAGTGTTTTATGAATATTAACTCATTTGATCCTCACAAAAATCCTGAGAGGTGGGTCCTATTATTATCTCATTTTACAGATGAGGAAACAGAGGAATGGAGAGGTTTATTGACTTTCCCAGGGTCATAATGCAATTGTCTGAGAGAGAATTCAAACTCAAGTTTTCCAGACAGTTAAGTCTTGTAGTATCTAGCACAGGTTACCTATTGTACCTACCTTATTCTAACATTAATCTTTTTTTTTTTTTTTTTTTTGCAGGACAATGAGGGTTAAGTGACTTTCCCAGGATCACACAGCTAGTAAGTGTCAAGTGTCTGAGTCTGAATTTGAACTCAGGTCCTCCTGAATCCAGGGCCGGTGCTTTATCCACTGCGCCACCTAGCCGCCCCTAACATTAATCTTTAAATAATTATCTACTGCATGGTACTGCAGTATTTTTTTGCACACACTTATTCAAAACTCCAGCAAGCAATCACATAAATGACCCTATAAAATGGTGCTACCTAAAGAGAACATCTAATTTTTTCCCTGAATAAACATAATATGGCAGGAAGTTTGGGAGGAAACGTATGAACTAGATCATATAACAGTGTTTTTACATAGTCCTTTCCTCATTATTGTGAAACCAATATATTTGTCTACAATCTAACCTCTCTTGTTTAGAATACCCAAAAGGTAGTCAGTTTATATCCTATTTTCCATGAAAAGATTTCAAAGGGCCTACTATTTTGCAGCATATTTTATTGGCTTACAATTGCCTTAGGCTTCATAGTCCGGTGATGAAGGGCAGGAGGTACTAATCCTGGTGCTCTTAAAAAGAAATTTAATTTGGTTAGGTTTAAGGAAACTTGGTGGCACCAAGGGTGCATGATGGTAAGAAAGGGGACAAAAAGGCATGCAGCAGTCAAAATGCCTCACCAGAAAACAGTGTGCTATGGAGATACACTGCCCTTGACTACAGGAGAGCAAAGAACTAGAACACCATGTAGCTTAGCAGTGTGTGACTCCATTGATGCTATTTCAGTGTCTTTAGGGTAAATTAACTAATTCTATAGCGGAGTGTACACTCGATCTTTTGCAGAACATACTGTGGCTAATTCTCCTCAATCAGGCAGACAGACCATCCTGTTTCTGGTACAGTGATTTAGGTCAGACAGTATTCTGTATAATGTATGCCCAAGCTCTATGCCAGCTTCTCTTTCCTTATTATGGTTATCAAGCAGGAGGTTGTCAACTGCATTATTGTTGAACACCCTCAGGTAATGGCCCACAATATTCAATACTACTGATAGGTATTGCTGGGTTCTAGGTTTGCGGTCTCCCCGAGAAAATAATAACAAAAAGCACAGGTCTGGCTTTTGAAGCACAGGTCCCGAACTTTGACAGGGTCAAGAAAAAAAAAGGACAAAGTAATAGAGACATACTGACAGGATTTTACCTCAAACTACACAAGCTATGTACGTATTGTGTAGTTCTAACACAGTTCTATCTGTAGAGCTAGCATATATTCTATAAACCTACCCCTTCTATTTGAGGCTTGAGGAATTTCTGCCTTCAAAACCCAAGGATCTCCAAAACTTTACTTGACCCTGATGCTCCCACTCAGCTACCTTATTACTTCTTTCCTTCATTCTACTCACTGATGACATTTGAATGATTTTCCCCTCCCCCTTCCTTATTTCCCTCCCCCTGCAATATGGCTTTTCTTCCTACCATTCTCCTGAAACTATGCTAGTTAAAGTCATTGGTAATTAATTTCCTTCTTGCCAGGATGAATGGCCTTTTCTTTTCCTCCTACTCTAATCCCCCCATTACCATTTACAATATTAATCACTTTGGGAAATTGCACAATTCATTTGAAGACATCAACTGCCCCCTGAAACAAAGCCCCATCTTTTCAATAACAATATTTTGCTGGTGATATGCCATAGCTAAGAGACATGAAAGAATTTTCTGAAGAACTGAAACAAAGGGTAATGGAAGGTTTCCAATGGTAGGTCACTCTCTTGGTCAAAAAAATTTAGTGTCGGTTTATTCACTACCATGTCAGATCTTAACTTCTCTGACTGTCTTAGAATATGACACCATTCCACCTTTGTAAACCTTAATTTCTCGGCTGAGAATATTTCCTAAAATATTGACTTTTGCTGCTATGACACAAAGACAAAATGAAAGTCTCTGCTCTCAAGGAACTTATAGACAATATTCACTATCTTTGCCTCTTATCCAATGGCTTTGCAAAAAGTAAGTACTCGATAATTTTTTGGTTGAATTTTGTGGTTGAAAGCACCAGAATCACTTTGTTATGGGCTCATAGCACCCCAGAAGTTCTCTGGGGGCACATCAAAGAATCTTTTCCTTGAGAAACTAATCCAAAGGACAGACACGCCTAAAGAGATAAGTGGAACCAGATGGTACTGAGCTGGCTTCTGAACCTCCACCCTTCATTCTAGTCTCCTTCAACCCTGGGGAGATAAGTTTGGGTGTGCCCGCTTCCTTTGTGTCCTGAGGAGAGAGAGGGCTTGAGAGATCTGCAGCCACTCCTCACCCAATTCCTCCAGTCACCACCAGTGGGGGATGGTCCTCCCTCACTAAAGGAACTTTCCACAGTCAGATGGTCACCCCCATTAGTCCTCTATAAAAGTACCTGCCAGTCTCCTGCTCAGGGACATTGGTATCTCAGAGCCACTCTCTCTCTTTCTGCCATGCCTTTCTCCCCATGAGAAGTCCAAGGACTTCTTTCATGGTTTCCCTTCCCTTCCTCAGCACCAAAATAAACTACCATCTTATTCTAACTGCTTTTGTGTGCAAGAGGGTGTAATTCTTTTTTTTTTTTTTTTTTGCAGGGCAATGAGGGTTAAGTGACTTGCCCAGGGTCACACAGCTAGTTAAGTGTCAAGTGTCTGAGGCTGGATTTGAACTCAGGTCCTCCTGAATCCAAGGCCAGTGCTTTATCCACTGCGCCATCTAGCTGCCCCAGGGTGTAATTCTTTAAAGAGGAATTCCTAAGGACCCTAAACCCCTTGCCCCATTTTCCCCATGACAAGTTATTTAAAAATTTCTTCTGCATTCCATTATCCTTGGCAAAATCTACACTCAAATAGTGAACTTCTTTTTCTCTAAGCTGTTCAATGAGCTATATCTATTTGTTTTCTTCTGAAAAATGGGAATAATGAACTACACAAATAGTATGGTCATATCAATTCAGTATAATGATATATATGATTAATATTACATAATATAACAAATATATTTATATATATTATCCAGTATAATAAACTATATCAAAAAGTGGTTGATGTACTGATTATAGCTGCTCTAACAACCAAAATGTTACGTGAAAATTTTATCAAGATGATGAAAAAAACCAATGTTGTTTTTTAAAATCTTGATGCAGTTATTTGAGGTGTTATAATCATCACTCTTAAATATAAAAAAAGCAATTCGGAGTTATTTTATGTCTGCTTTTATCATATCATATTTTTAAAACTTATTGGTTATTACTGAGTCCTGTGACTTTTTTTCCTCATTACTATAAACATTAAAATAATTTGATTTTCAATAATCTGATTGCTGTTTCAACTTAACATCAGAAAAACACAAAGTAGTAGGTACATTAGAGGACAAATGAAATAGAACAAATTTTGTTTCTTTTCTTTTTAGTATAAAACCCTACTAAATAAATTGAACAACAACAACAAAACAGAAAAAGTGGCAGTATCATTCATGGAGTCAAAAACATCCTGGACTTGGAGTCAGGAAAATCTGGGTGTGAACCCCACCTTGCTACAGCCCAGATGTGTCAACTTGTATAAGTCACATAACTTCTTTGGGCCCCAGTTTCCTTATTTCTAAAACGAGAATGTTGAACTCAAGAACTTCTCAGTTCCATTTTAGCTGTACATTTATGATCCTATGATAAGAATAGTTTGTCATCAACCTATTTAAGAAATACTGGGAAAGGGGCAGCTAGGTGGCGCAGTGGATAGAGCACCGGCCCTGAAGTCAGGAGTACCTGAGTTCAAATCCGGCCTCAGACACTTAACACTTACTAGCTGTGTGACCCTGGGAAAGTCACTTAACCCCAATTGCCTCACTAAAAACAACCAAAAAAAAAAAGAAATACTGGGAAAATAAAATTTCAAAGTTATAACCTGAACCATATTTTGCCATTTCTAGATTGTCAGATTATCACCCTCCAGTATGAAAGCACTTGTTCTACCCATTTCTTCATATTTCTTATAGCAACAATGAAAATAAATTTTTTTAAAAAGAAAGAAAACCTCCTAGTGAAAGAGAAGAATCTATACTTACGAATATTGTGTCAGGAGGTCTAAATCATTATGCATGTTGATTGGATATGCCTCACTAAGCTCAAACAGCTTCTCTAGAGCTTCATAAATGAAAATTATGCAGATAAGAGAAGCAAAGGCTTCTTCAGTAAATCGGGTTATGTAGCAGACAAGAGAGCTGGCATCAGTGGCCACGAGGATGATGCAGAGAGTTGCAGTCCAGAGCCCAATACTAGCTCGCAAAGAGAGGTATGACAACTCATATTCTCTAGGGGGAGAAAAGAAAGGAAGAATAAACTGATTGTCCTTTAACATACCAATCGTCATTTTAGATCCCTGGAAGGGAGCTCATCTTCAAGCACGGTTAAATGGGTCTGAAACCCCTTGTCTCTTTGAATTCATTTCTTTGCCCCAAAATAAATGCATTTCAATAGACAGAACTGCAAATAGTTCCTAAATAGGAATTATACACTATTTTATATAAAGCTCTTGGGAGCTCCCCACTCCCCTCACTGCTACCCCAGTACCTTTCTGGTAGAGTTGCAATGATGGTGAAATAAATGAAGGTAAACCTCCATTTTGACCCCTCTTTGCCTGGTTTGATTTTTGTTCTTAAATTATATAATACTTACTTGCAAAACTTGAACAATATCTTTTCAAACACCAGTACAGGTCCTGTGCTGCCTAGTATGGTAAGAGGTTGTCCACCAAAGAGAGAATATGCTATCCCAGTCATAGATGCTCCAAATAGAGATTCAATTGCACTCTGTGTGGAATCACAAATGATTACATTTTATCAATTGTAAGGACAGATGCAATCCAAAGATGAGATACTTAACAATAAATAGGTATGTAATTTCTCCTTTATTTTAAGAGGCCCAACAGACTCATCCTGGGCCAGAAGGGGAGATGGCAATTGGGGAGAAGATGCTGACTGGAGAAGCACCCTCTTCACCCACCATTACCCTTTTGTTCTTCTAGTTTGATATATTAAAAAGATAGAGTCTGTCCTGTAGGAGGTGAGCTAATGCTAGGAATGAGGGGGAAAGGCAAAAAAGAAGGATTTTTTTGGTGTTAATTATGGATTTAGAGTCATTGTTGGGATTAGATAAGGACCTAATTCAGGATGATTTCTCTTATTAAATTATCCATGAAATGATTCGATATGCAGAATGGGACCAAACAAATGTCTCTTTATAAGGGAATCCAAAGAAGGCTTTGCCAACTAACTATAGATTTCAGGCAGTGACTGGATTTTAAAGTTCGGAGAAAAGGGTAACACATACTATACGACCTTCGGTTGCTTCTCCCAGCAGCCCTCCAAACGTGATGACAGGAGACATACATGCGCAGTAGAGAAACAGAAACGATGCTAAGCACTGCAGGCTGAAAGCATCTCTGAAGTCACTCCAGAAGTACGGAGCTTTCCTTTTGATATCTAAAATAAGTCCCCCAAAAATCCTAAGATAGGGGGAAAAACAAAACAGTGAAACCCAAATAGAAGCACAGGAACAAAATCTGTTAATCTGCTTGGCTGCCCGGCCAGAGAGCAGCTTTTCCATCTTCACAGGTGAGAAACCCATGAACAACTTGTTTGGTTTTAGTAGGAATGACTTCAAACACAGTTACTGTCCTCTAGAGCTCCTTAAACCCTAGCCAAGTACCGTGCCAGAAGGCAAGGAAGCCCAGGATCTTTCAACGGATGTTCAGGGCTGCTCATCCATCAGCATGTATATCATGAGCTATAAGGGTATATAGCCTGTGGACTCTATGCCAATCCCACCAAAACTCACTTTTCCTGGTCCTCTGCGTGGCGCTCTCTTTTTCTATGTCTCCATTTCTGTCTCTCTATTTCTCTTTCTGTCTCTCCTCTCTCTCTGTCTCATTCTGTCTCTCTGCCTCTTTCTTTGTTTTCCTATCTCTCTCTGTCTCTCTCCATTCTCTTTCTATTTCTGTCTCTTATTTCCATTTCTGTCTCTGTCTCTTTTTCTCTCTGTCTGATTCTCTGTCTCTGACTCTGCCCTCGTCTGTCTCCCTCTTTCTCTTTCCACCTGTCTTTGTGTCTTTCCCTCTTTCTCTCTCTGCTTTGCCTCTGTCTCATCTGTCTGTCTCTCTGTGTCTTTTTCTCTGTCTGACTCTTTGTGTCTTTCTGCCTCTACCTCTGTCTCCTCTTTCTGCCTCTCTACCTTTCTCTGTTTCTATTTCTGTCTCTATCTCTTTCTCTCTGCTTCTGTTTCTCTCTGTTTCTTTTTGTGTGTCTGTGTGTCTCTTTTTGACTCTGCCTTGCTGTCTCCCTCTTTTTCTCTGTCTCTTTCTTCATCTCTCTATTTCTATTTCTGTATCTTTGCATTTTTGTCTCTCTTTCTTTCCATCTATGTCTGTTTCTGTCTCTGTGTTTTGGTCTCCGTCTCTCTGTTTTTCTTTTCAAGTTGCTACTCTTCACGCTTCACTCCTCTCTCTTTTAAAAATCATAGCAACATATGAGGAGGACTGGGCTAAGGTGGCTATCTGTTAATGAACACTATATGAAAAAGCCCTCTAAAACCAGAGTTTATGAGAGCTCAACTCTCCTTCCTCTCCTTCCCAAATAATCTCTCACTAGGTATTGCCTTGTCCAGGCCAAACTCTAGCTCCACAAATTCCTTCCATATCTCTAGTTTAAAATTTCTCATAACATCAAGGGAGTGGAGAGGAGATACATTATGATAACTGGTTAAAAAAGTACAATTCTAATTTGCTACCCTCTAAAAATTGCTTCCAAAATTTAGCATTTACAAGACAACAAGAAACTCATAGAATGTTAGAGTTGGGAGGGATATTGGATTGAATCAAGAGTAAAAACCAAATCTATTGACTTCCAGTCCAGAGATCATGCCACTACATTATATCACTTGGAAATGCCTCAAATAAAACCACAAATCCAAACCATTTCATCTCAATGTAAAAGAAGAACACTTTGGGGGGCACTCTGAAAATGTGACTTCAAATGAATAAGAATTGAAATATTAAATTTTAATATGAAATTGCTTGTTAACACCAGATAGTTTACTTCTTTGAATTATAAATAAAAGTATATAGCTATAACTTGGCTACTGAAAGCTCTTTGGTTTCAATGAAATAAAGTAAGTAAGATATCATATGCTAAAATAATTAACAGTTGGTGGTTCCACATAAAGGTCAGACACAAAGTACTTGTTAGATTCAATTGTAATGCTGTATGTTGTATATGCTTGTATTTGAACAAAATAGTTCTGATTTAGCTGCTGCTTATTTTTTAGGAGTGAAGGAGTTCATTTGGTGACCTTCAAATTTGACCCAAAATGAATTATTTAAAATTATTCAGCTCTGAAAAATATACCTTTAGAATTATTGAATGCTTTGGTCAACATTGTTTTTAATTGTCCAGACAATCCTGGAAGTAGAGGCATGAATTGCTTCCGAATAAGAATCACTAGAATTAAAACATATACCTCAGAGGGTTGTTGTGATGAGTAAATGAGATAATATATGAGAAAAAAAAACATTCTGCAAACCTAAAAGCACTATAGAAATGATAGTGAGGGCAAGAGCTTTAGGTAGGGCAGAAATCCATTAGGGTTGAGGTTAGGGTGAAGAAGGAATGTGGAAAGGATAGGGAGGAGAGAATCAAATTGAATTTTAAAATTAGTTTAGGGGGAAAGCTTTAATGAATCTCAGACCCTGAAAAGCTTTAAAAAATAGTGCATGAAATTCACAAACACACAGACACAAAAAGGACCATCCTTGGGATTTTCACCCCTATTTTGAAATGCAACTTTTTAACCTTTTTTTTGGTCTCAGTTTTATGACTTATTGTCTTGCCAAAATCATAATTAAAAACTGATTAGATCTACCAGTAATTAGTAATTATTATTTAGAATTTCTACTGTACTTTCTATTAGCTAAGTGAATTCTACTTAATTATTCATTAGCACATACATTAGTGTGAACTAATCATTACATTACTATATAAAAAATGTGTTTTTAGCAGTTTAAAAAAACAACAACACACTAAATCCGGAAGTGGGAAGTCATTACAGAGAACAGTGCAAGAGCAGCTCAGATGTACACCAGCAACTCCAGGAGAGCAGTTGAGTAATGGGTACTTCAAGTCATGTCAGCAACAGAATCTGTGGAAGAACTCTGGAGAAGCGAAGAGACCGGATATTGGTGACCTGGGAGGATTTAGGAAGTGGTAAGGAAAAAGTGAACTTTGAAAAAAATCTAAGCTATGTGGCACAGTAATACCTGAAAAAGCAATAAAAATATGAAAATAAAAAGGGAGGAAAAAAGAAAGAAAAAGCAACATTTGAAAGAATGAAAGCAAACACAATGAGTAACAAGGTTTCCAATGAAAGAAGACATCATTTGAACTGTCTCATATACTGAAATATTGAGCCTTTGGAGAAAGTTAAAAGGTGTATCTCCTTTGAGACAAAACATAGAGAAAGGGATGGAACACTTAGATGGGAACATCAAAATGCAGAGAAATTTTAGGGACTAGAAAATCAGCTTATAACACACAGGGCACACAGCAAAGAGAATGGCCTGTGGAGAGGGGAGGAAGGCTCCTTCTTTTGAATAAGCATACGTCAGGGTTTGTACTTATGGTGGAGACTGTATACACTCACATCCCCTGAAGAGCCGCCCACCCAATGGTTCTTGATTTTCTGCTCACACATTGCTTAGAGAGACACAAGCTGTCAAAAAAATCCCATAAAATGCCATTTTAAGAAATAAATTTAAGCTTTCATCTCTTCAAAGGTGTGTGATTAGAAAAATAAATCATATGGTCCTTTCAAATCACAGCCTTAAGAATTAAAAATGTCAGTTACAGCTACTTACTGGTTGCTTTACTTGCATTTGCTAAGACAGGATCTGGCAAAAGTGAAAAGACTTGCTTTTGAAAAATTCTGTTATGAACTTGAAACTTTCAAAAGGCAAGAGGGCATGCATGACAGAGTCAGTTGAGGCCCTCTCTCTGTTTTAGAGGATCCTCTGTGAAGGAATTTGGTATATGACAATGGGAAATCCTGAACAGGGAAAATTCCACTGACTTCTAGATAGAATTCTTGCATTGAAAGGCAGTGGTAATCACCAATACCATCACAGAAAAAAAAGGTCATTTTTCTACCAAAGTTTAGGCATTAAATAAGCAGGTAGAGCTAAATATTGAAATTGTGAGTTACTGGCATTAGAAAGTTGTTTCTATAGATTCTCAGACAAATGCCCCTTGCTAACCTTCCAGTACGTTGCAGTTCAGGCCCGCTGTGCCCACCATGGGGTTCTGCTTCTCCATGAGCTGCTGTTCCATTGGGCACAGTAGGAATCTTTCTCTTCTCCTGTGGGAGGGAAGGTTCAAGCATTTCAGGATCTATTCATCTTCCTGAGCTCAGTGTTTTTTATCTGCCACTCTGAGGCGCTCTTGCTGGACCTCCTCCCACTCATAGAACTACTCATAATGTGGCAATGCTTTTCTCCATCTACTCTTCAACCCCGGAAGAAATATTCTTACAGAGAAAAATGGGGAGATGAAAACCAGGTCAGTGGAAAATTGAACAAGTTCCACAGACATGTGCTATCCCCACCTCCTTCCCTCAGCTTAGAGCACACAAAGTCAACTTATACAGGTAATGGAGATACAAGACCAGAAAAATTCTGTTTGTGACTTTATAATTCATACATAACACATTCAAAAGTGCTAAAAAAGGTGTTCATTTTGAAATTTTGTTTAAATTTTTTCCAGAGTAGTGTAAGAAAGGAAATGAAGGTCAAATGTAACCTGACAAATAAGCTTCAATACAATAGGAATCTGTCAGTGAACCGTTGGAAATTTTAAACAGGAGAAAAATAGATTTTGAAATGTAAAGAATATATGGGATATTCACTGCAGAATTCTTTAGTGAATTCTGCCAACATTTAAATGGAATATCAATAGTTCATAAGAAATGCTTAAGATAACTGAATGAAAAAGTTAATTAATACACAGCTTGGCAAAGAAATTGCCTTCTGTGGTCAAGGTAGAGAATAAATTAGAGACAGTTAAAAAGTCGTTCTGCTTTCATTTCTCAAGGATCATACACATATTTCTGAAAGTTACAGGTATTTTCTTTGGCCTTTAGGGGAATTCTTTATGATCGACTAATTATGCCCCTGGTTTGCATTAAGAAAAACAATCAATAAGGACGTAGGAAATAAGAAAGTGTCCAGTGAATATCTAATATGTTGGCCAGTTTGAGCAAACTTTGCTTCCAGTAGAGTGTGCTCAATAACATTCTTTGTTCATTTCTTCCTCCAATTTTCTACAAATAGTTCAACTTCTGAAACCATGTTTTATCTGCTAAGAAAACAGCCATTTCAACTGCAGCATTCAGGCTAGAACCAACAGAATTGGGTAAGACCAGATGCAATATTAGGGTTGGAGCTCATGAGAGTGAAGTAGAAGTAAAATGCTGTTTTTATGGAGATAGCAATGGTGAAGATAGAGCACCAGCTTTCAACATTTCAGTGGTGACTTTGAGAGAAGAGCTATGCAAGACAATAGTAACTATCAATATTTTAAACTTTCATATTTCTGTGAATTATAAGTACTTCATTTGGTATAATTTTACACAATATATTTAAAAGAAATCACCCCAAAAGGATGAAATTTTAACAAAATTCCTTTTCCCAATGATTCTGTGCAGCACATAAAACCTGTGAAGAACCTTCTTTGTAAGGTAGTTAATATAGCCTTATTATCTTTCTTTTTTTTTTTTTTTTTTAGTGAGGCAATTGGGGTTAAGTGACTTGCCCAGGGTCACACAGCTAGTAAGTGTTAAGTGTCTGAGGCCGGATTTGAACCCAGATACTCCTGACTCCAGCGCCGGTGCTCTATCCACTGCGCCACCTAGCTGCCCCTGCCTTATTATCTTTCAAACCATGTGAAACAAAATTTTCTCTACCTTTTCCTAATGCTTTCCATTTTCAGAACAAAGATAAAGAAAAGATGCCCATGAGCATCATGAACCTGAAGGATAGTTATGGACTTCTAGGAGCCATAATTTAAAAATTTATCATAATTCTTATTTTCTAAGAGTTTAATTTAGGCTTGCTCTATTCAAGCTTGTTCTAATTTCTTTCAAGACACACAGGACCATTAAAAAAAACAATAGCAGGAAAACCATCTTTTTCAAAAAGCATTTATTAAGTACTTGACTGTATAGCCAAGTATTTGGCTTGGGGCTAGAGGGCATTTTTGAGAACCACAGACATAGGTTCCTTGCCTTTAGGAATTTGAACTCTACCACAGTGCAGTCTTTTACTGGGTATAGTGGTACATGGCTGTTATCTACACCACTAGGGGAGGCTGGGGCTGGGGAATCACTTGAGGTCAGGAACTCTGTGAAGCAATAGGCTAAGATGATCATGTGTCTATCCTAATTCTGGCATTAATATGCTGAGCCCTGTACCAGGCTGACTGAGGAGAGGTGAACAGATCCAGGTCAGAAAAACAAGCAGACCAAGGCTCTGGTCATGATCGGTATTGGGATTAGGCACATGAGTTGTCACTGTACACATAGCCTGGATGAGAAAGGGAGACCCATTCTCAAAAAAGAATAAAGAAAAATAGTTTGGTTCTCGCGTTATTATCAGGGCAGACTTTAATGGAAAACAAGTACCATAATCTTGCTATTCTAAATTGATTTAATATATACATACCTGAGAAGGAACATTTTTGGGGGGCTCTATTCGAATGGTTGGGTCCCATTCTCCAGGAGGGAGAACAGTAACCTGATCAAGAAATTCATCAATTCCTGAAAGCAAGTCATTACGATCCTTAGCTTTATAGGCAACATCATGGAAGACCTATGGTAAGAAGACAAGGTATCCTTTATTTACACATAAAACAGAACACTTCCTAATTATAAAATATATTATTACTCTCCCAAAGTTTAGAACTCAAATGCATTTTTCCCCTTGGCAAGATGGCGTGGTTCAGTTGGGAGAGAGCAGAGGAAATTAAAGCTAGAAATAAGGATTTAAGCAGGCCAAATTTCAGTTAGTTATGAATAAAATCAGTTGTAATATATTTCCATACTAAAAATTAGAGACACAACTTTATAAGTAAGATTTGGAAAGGTGGCAATTCTTTGAAATTGCCCTTCACAAAAAAGCAGGGGAAAGTAATTTCAAGTTCAGAAATGATAATGAACTTTGTTGAAAATGAAGATCTTCTAGAAATCTAGTATGCCTGCATGGTGCTAAAGCAGTACAGCTCTGATGATGGTGATGTGAGAAAATAATGGGATTTGGCAGATACTCAAGGGCCCACCTGGAGATTCATCTATACTAATTGAATTAAGTGAGAATGATTGACTTTGCTGATTAGGCTACTTAAAGTTAATTAGATTGTAACCATACCTGACCAGCCCTTAAGAAGGTATTGTTCTTAGAAGCTAAGGACTTTGAACTCAACATGAGACCACCTTCTAGTCCAGTGAATCAATGGATTTGGATGACGCTAACCAATCAGCTTGAGGCAGTGTATAAGGACTGCCTCTGCTCCAGACCTATAAAAAACTTCCACACTCAGTTTGCTGGTGTAGTTCGTGGTTGAAACAGGCTTGTGGTTGAAGCAGGTGGAGGACTTGAGGAAGAACCAGACCATGCTAGAACTCTAGGCTAGATATGCCTTTTCTTAACTTTCTGAACTCTATGTTTTTTCCTTTTTACTAATACCTAGTATGCTTTAATAAATGCTTAATGCCCAAAGACTGGTGCTAAAGCTTCTAATTTAAGGTGACCACACATTTAGATTTTAAACATCACAATGATGAAGATGATGATGGCTTATATTTATATAGCTCTTTAAGGTTTGCAAAGCAATTTAAATATAGAATCTTCATTTGACCTTCACATCAATCCTAGGAATTAGATGCTATTATTGTCTCCATTTTATACATGAGGAAACTAAGGCTGAGAGAGATTAAATAACTTGCCCAGGGTTACACAGCTAGTAAGTGTCTGAAGCAGGATTTCAATTTGGGTTTTTCTTATTCCAGGTCTAGCAATATATCCACTGAGACAAGCTATTTTCTATTTGCCATATGAGTCATGCTCTGCTCATACATACATGCACAAGCAAAGGTAATATCCAATGACAGACCAAACATAAATTAATGGTAAAGAAAAAAAAATTGTTTCCACAGTAGGATTATCAAGGAAGAAAGACTATGAAAAAGAATATAAAGTAAACCAAATCTGGGGATGCTCAGCCTTATTTGTAAATAATTGCCTAAGGAATTTGTTTGACAAGTATTAAGGTTCCCAGAGCACATTATTTTCATTCTTACCACCATGAAATATAATTCTCAAAATAATTACTATTCATTATGTTTTATATATGACATGACTCTTTGAGGACACTCTATCAGAAATTTGGACCCAGGTATTATCAATAGAATTTGGTTTCATCCTTCTGACCATTACCTGACCTGTGTGAGGACAATGCCTTAAAAAAAGATTCTGTAACTATTGATCGTAATTAAGATGCAAATTGCTTTGCTTGAGTTTCTAAGAAAATGTTATGAGTGATAAATATTTCTATTGAGCCTTGGTCTACTGTAATGGAAAGTCATTTTTCCTTTAGTTGTATTCTAGAAGAGACTTACAAAATATTGGAATTTTAGAAGTTTATTGCCAAGACCAACCCATTTCATCAGTCAATTAAAAAGCTTTTGTCAAGTGCCTGTCATTTTGCTAAATGCTGGATATACAAAGACAAAAGTAAAACAGTACTTCCTTTCCAGGAGTTTACATTTTAAAGGAAGGACAACATGTACATGTTTAAATAGACACAGTATGGACATATATAATATGTGATAGGCATATTATGTAAATATGCATGTATAAACTATATATACATATATTGAGGCAGATAGTTCTGCATTCTTATATAATGTATATCACAAATAATATATACAAGATATCATATGTGTATTAGAATATGTGCATATTATATGTACATAATAAAATACACCAATAATACACAGAATAGGTACACTATATTGTGTGCTTTATATGTTATAGATATGCATATACTATACAGTGTGCACACAATACATACACGTGTTATATATGAAACACATATGTATGGACATTATAATATATGCATGTGATCATATAAACATAAACTTCAATGTTACATTGTGATATATATTTTATGTCTATTATAGTTATTATATGAGCACATACATCACATATAATGTATTATATAATACATCACATAAAATGTATTATATAATATGTATATGTAGAATTTATAATGTGAATATAATACACATGTGTATATAATGTACATATATTTTAATATATTTAAATATTTAATATATATTTTTAGATAGCTAGATAGCTAGCTAGATAAATAGACAGATAAAATGAAATGCAAGGTAGTTTGGTAAAAGTACATGAACAGCTAGGGGGGGTCACGAAAAGTTTCAGGTATTAGGTGGTGCTTGAATTGTGTTCAAGGAAAACAGGTGTTTCAGGAGGTGGAGGTGAAAAAGGAAGGAGCTGCCTGGATGGGGACAGTTGGTGCAAAGACACTGAGGTAGCAGGTGGAAGTTGAAACATTGAGTAGGTCAGTATAGTTAGATGATGGAGGGGAGTAATGTGTAAGAAGACTAAAGAAAGAAGGGGACATATTGTGAAGGGTTTTAAATGTCAAACAGGAGTTTCTATTTGATTCTCATGTGACCAGAGTACCACTTCCTTCTTCCTTCTGATGGTCACAATATCCCAGAAGTCTTTTTTTCTTTTTAACCTAGTTCTCTTTCTAGTCCTTTCCCACTGATGATAAAGCTAGCTAGAAGGAGATTGGAGAGGTTATGTATTCTGGACCTCAGTGAACTCCTCTGTAAAATTAGGTGAGTTCTGAAGTTCATTCTAGCCCTAAATCCTGTAATTCAGTGCTTTGCTTTCATCCAGGTGAATGCTCAAACCTTTTGGGACAGATTACTCTCCATTCTTTTCTTAAGGATCACCAAGGATGGAGAGAGAGCTAACAGTTTGTTCTAAAAACAAAAAGACATTTACATAGCATGGGGACAGAAATCCTTTGCCATGGCAGCAGGAGTGCTAGAGGCAGAAGCCACCAGCTTGTCCTTCCCTTCCAGTGTTTCCAGGGCTTTTTGGAGGTTGTTCAAAGCCTCAGACTGATCTCCATGATTTGGCACTTCTTACAAGAAGACAAATGGAAATTGAGGCAGGTCCTCATCCTTACTTGAGAGAGGCCCAGTGGAAAGTGTTGATTAGCAGTGCTTCAAGTGGGAAAATAAGGCTTGTGCCCTAAGGCAAGGAAGAGGTACATGGAATTCAGGCATGCACTTCATCTCCAGGTAATAGCACAAAACCATTCATTGGGAGGATGTCTTCCATCTCCCAGCTACCTTAGTGGCCTTTTCCCTAACTACTTGGATGAGGCCGTAGAGCTATTTAATGACAAAATTGAAAAAGTACACACTGTGAAGAGTGTTACATGTGAGTAGGTTCTGCTTCCTCTTTGTGAAAGAGAGGAATCACTGGCCAGAAAGGCTAAAGAGATGAATAAATAAAGAATGAGCTGCCTCCTTTTGCCCCATAACTATGGTAGGACTGTGAATGCTGGGCACTCTTGCCTTCTCCCTAATCGAAACACATACCACATGCAACTTTTTGCCAGACTCTCATCTCTACCCAATTTAGCTTTAACATTTCCTAGCTCTCTGCCGTCTGGAAGTTTCCTCTAATATAAAAACCCCTCCTTTGTCCTAGATCTTGTTCTTTCACACTTATTCTTCTATCACTCAGTGAAACCTAGTTTTATCCTGAAGACATCACATATGTGGACACCCTCCACAAAGCTGAATGCTCCCTTCTCTCAAGAGAGAAAAAGTCCAGGCAAAGGAGGTGGCTTTCTATAGCCACATTAGGACTCTTCCTTGGTCACCATCATTCAAACATTTCTCCTGCTTTAAAGTTTATCCAATCTTGGACAGATCCTTGTTTCTGTTTCCTCTGGATGGCTAGACTGCTATCCTTCCTCTCCAGGACCTTCCCAGATTACACTCTTTTACTCTTCCCCAAACCTGCCCCCTTCAAAAACCTTGGCCTCTGAAGCCCTTTCCTCTCACTCAACCCTATCCTGCCTGACTGAATTTGTTCAGAAGCCACAATTACTAGTTAAAATTATGGACTGGTTCAAGATGTGGTTCAGCAGTCATAAGCAAATTTGATAATTTTGAACATGATTCAGGGAATATCATGAGTAGAAATAAATGTCATAGCATTGGACTATTACTACTCGCTTCATCTGGATTAAGGTCTTTAAGAAGTACTAGGCCAAAAAAAAAAGTGTGACTTCTGAGAGCTCAAGCTTCTCTTCCCAGAGGACACCCTGCTGTTGAGGGAGTGGCAGATATTGGAGTTACACTAAATTACAACTAATCCAGAATATGGTATAGGAAAGCAATTGTTCCTTTACAAGTCCTAAATGCAATGCATGGTTGTGAAAACACTCAATGACAACTGACTGCAATTGAGCCAGGAAAGAACTCCAGTCTTGACATAGAAAAGATTCCACTGGCCTTAGGTGACGGCAGATATAGGAAAAAAATCATGAAACCATTGCTCAGTGTGTTCAAAGATGAGGGCTACTGATTAAAACTAATCATTTGGAGGTCAGAGGACTCATATACCTTTGGAGTAGGTCTACATAGATTTCTTTTTTATATGACTTTTTTTTTCAGGGCAATGAGGGTTAAGTGACTTGCCCAGGGTCACACAGCTAGTAAGTGTCAAGTGTCTGAGGTCGGATTTGAACTCAGATCCTCCTGAATCCAGGGCCAGTGCTTTATCCACTGTGCCACCTAGCTGCCCCCTTACATAGATTTCTTATATCTAGGAGGGCATAAGAAGGACTTAAACACCACAGTGAAGGTGGAACATTTTATATTGCACACCAGATTTTACATGGCCCTACTAAACCAGAACCACAGAATCTTCGAAGTAAAGGGACCTCAAAAATTGTCTACTTCCTCCTTTACTGGAACAAGCTTCCCCTTTGATTAGTGGTCATCTGGCCTTTGCAAAAAATTTCCAGTGAGAGATAAGCCTATTCCCTCTCAGTGCAGTTTGTTCTGCTTTTGAAGAGTTACTATTGGATTTTCTTCTTTGTAACATCTAACAATAGCTTCTACTTCTCTCCTCTGGGGTCAAGCAGAGTAAGACTAATTCCTCTTCCATATAACTGTCTTTCAAGTACTTGAAAGGCAGCTAGCATGTTCCTCCCAAGTCTTCTTTTCTGTTGCCGAAATATACCTGATTCCTTCCACTGATAATCATATGACATGAACTCTAGGCCCTTCCTCTTGTCCATCATCCTTCTCTGGATGCTCTTCAACCAATCAATGTTTTTACCGAAATGTAGGAACAAAAACTGAATAAAATGCTCCAAATGTTGTCAGACTAGGGCAGAGTGCAGTGGACTTTCATCTCCCTAGTTCCCACTACTTTGCTTCTCTTAGAGTAGCCTACAAATACATTGGTTTTTTTGGCTGATATATAATACTGCGAGTAGGAATCAGAAGACATCTGTTTTAGATGAGGTACTATGGGAGAAAGTTTCCTTGTGTACTTTCCCTGCCAGCATCCATTCTGATGAAGGCTGAGATTCTTATAACAAGCTATCCAAAAGGATGCTAGGCTTGTGGGAATCCAATAAGTCTAGAATGAAACCTTGGTGTTTTGTCTTTTCAAATTAACAAGCATTTATTTTCTTTTCCTCCTCTTACCTCTCCCACTGAAGAAGAAAAAAAGGAAAACAAAACCATTGTAGCAAATATGGATAGTCATGCAAATCAAATTATATGTTTCAGTGTGCATATTAAGCTGCCATCTCCTTGTTAAGCACTGGGCAGCATTCTTCCTCATAAAGCCAACCCAACAATTGCTTTATTTGCCTCCCTAAAGGGAAAACATAAGTTGCAACTTTCCACCACCTTGAGCTTCTTTTATACAGGGTGGGCCAAAAGTCATGAAACAGTTGCAATATTTAATAACTCCTTGATTTTTTGTTTTGAATTTACAATACCATAGCATCATATGCAGTACATACAGGAAATGAATTTATATTACGTATGACAAGTAAAATCTTATAAATGGTGAAAAATAAAAAATAATTTTCAAAAATTTATTAAAACATTGTGATTTTTGGCCCACCCTGTATTAAGGATGTCAAGACAGAATTAATTGTTTTCTAGTAGCACATCCACTTTTGATCAAAATAAAAAGATATCAGCATATCAGTAGATATACTAACGTTTATAAATGGTCTTAAAAACTGTGATATTTAGTCCTCTTTGTCTCATTTTCTGCCATTTTGCTGTCACCACTGTTGAAATGGAAGGAGACCTTCAAGATTGAGGCTCATTTTCTGTTTTTCTTTGTTTCATGAGTTGCCATGGTCAAAGAAGTTCATCACCAGGTGTCTATGCTTAAGGTAAAGAACTTCTCCATTTGTAGTTATGTTCTTCCTTGGAAAGTAGATACCCTCTGTTCCTGGGATTGTACTTGAAGTCTTTCTAGCATAGTGAAATGACATAATTTGTACTTTATTGGCATAGCTTTTGAGAACGCAGGATTCCACCTCCACATCACAATAAAGTGACAGAGGGAATTTCTTACACTGACAAACATCACAAGACCAGTACATATTCACACACGTGGTCTTAATAAAATACTTTGCTTTGTTAGTAGAGAATGCATTGGATAGGACTATGACTCAAAAAATCATCCCTACACATTGAGCCCAAGTGGTAATGGAATTCCAGAATTTAGTAGGATTTTCATATAATACTACACACACACATACACACACATATACATATGTGTAAACACATAAATTTATATATAAATAGATAAATACTGATATTATTATGTATATATATATATGTCTATATGCATGCATATAACCTTTCCCTATCACCAACCAAACCAAAAATACTTTCTATAAATACTCAATTAATCATTGTACCTCAACCTCCTATGCTTTTAGACTCCCTTTCTAATGGATGATTTCTTATACTTTTATGATAACAAATAATTATATTGGGGGGCAGCTGGGTAGTGCAGTGGATAAAGCACTGGCCCTGGATTCAGGAGGACCTAAGTTCAAATCCGGCCTCAGACACTTGACACTAGCTGTGTGACACTGGGCAAGTCACTTAACCCTCATTACTCTGAAAAAAACCCCAAACTAAACAAATAGTTACACTGGTTGTCAAAGATTATTGCTATTTTTTATTTTTAAAAGAGTATGTCGGGGGCAGCTAGGTGGTGCAGTGGATAGAGCACCGGCCCTGGAGCCAGGAGTACCTGAGTTCAAATCCGGCCTCAGACACTTAACACTTACTAGCTGTGTGACCCTGGGCAAGTCACTTAACCCCAGTTGCCTTACTAAAAAAAAAAAAAAAGAGTATGTCACTAGACAGTTTCAATATTAAATATATTTTCATATGTTTATATGGGTGCTTTCTTAAGAGAATTAATCTCAGAGCTCCCCAAGTAAGTTATAAGGAAGAAAGACACCTGAGGCTTTGTGAATCAATATTTTCTATCTGGTTGAAAATTCTAGATGAAAAAGTAATTAATATTCTTTTCATCATGGCCAATAGCAGAAATTTCCCTCCTCACACACATGAATTTTATTTATCCTATAAGAGAAAAAGTCAAGATAGTAAATGATACTTTCTAAAAGGTTCAACTCTGCTACCTCATGGTGACATAAAGGTGATCCTGGATTGCTAAAAGTTATGTTAGCAGGACATAGTCTCCGACATGACCTGGAAAGCAGCAAAATCTTCAAACATGGGCCAAGTGATGCATTGTGTGCTTGTCATCCCAAGTCAGGTATAAAAAGGTCATTATGAGAAAGTTGGTCACCAAGTGATGAAGTTTTGGTTGGGCATCAACTCATGAAACTATATGGTAAGGCTTGAAGGTTGTAGAAGGAATACCCACATGGATAAAATCACTGATTTTTTTTTTGTATTGAAGCTTTGTGTGTGGTCAAGATTGATATGTCATTTGCAGTAAGTCTTCATTAAATTGCTATAATTTAGTTATAATGGTAGTGTATAATTTAAAAAGTTCTTTTCTCCTATCTGTCAAGATATTCGATTGTTTAATAGAAAAGTAAGAGGTAACACAAACTTAGTAAAAAAAAAGTCATATGAGATTACACTCTTTTGATGTGGCATTAGTTATAGAAGGTATTTCTTTTAAAAGGATGGGTGACTCTTTATGGATATGCATTATAGGGCCATAAGATAATTCAGAGGGAGTTGTTAAAATTATTTCAGTCTTTTGCATACATGAATGTGATAAAGTGCTATCTATCTCTATATTTACATTTATAACTTTGATCTGTTAGTGGAAAGAGTACTGGACTTGGAGTCAGAAGATCTGGGTTTCAATTCTAGAGATTCTGCCAGTTACTGATCTTTGGCATATTAGAAAAGCATAATGAGATAGGGTGATGCTGTGGGAAGAGGACTAGGAGTCAAGTGAGACCTCGGTTTAAATTTAACACTTATTAGCTGTTTGACCATAGGCAAGCCATTTAACCTCTCTGTGCCTCAGTTTCTTTACCTGTAAAATATTTGCACAGGGTTGTAAGGAAGGCATAGAGCATATGTTGTAAAAACACACATAATACAATAGACCTAAACTATTTTTAAAAACCTGAACATCTAAGAGCTCCAAACTAAAAAGAACAATATTAATGTGAAATCTAGTAGTCCATCAACTCATGAATTTTCAGTTTATGAAATTTGCCACTAGATGGCACTTATGTATTTGTGGTTGTCACCTTAACGTCCTGCCATTCAGAAGTAGCTGTGAGATAATTTCAAAGGCTATACCCCTGTTTTCCTAGCAAAGGCAAAACTCTTAACAATATTTTATAACTAGTCCTTAAATATCTAAGTATATTATTTCCTTCAGAGCAATTTGGATAAACTATACTTCCTAAGAACTCTTTACCAATTACCTCTTGTACCATTTGAGTTCTTTGATATTCATCCAAAGTCATATTATTTCAATAATAATGACAATAATTGCTAGAGTTTACATAGCGATTTAAGATTTGATAAGTGTTTTCTCTCATTTTATCCTCCTATCAACCCTGGAAGGTAGATACTATTATTCTGCCCATTTTATAGTTGAGAAAACTGAGGTAGAGAGTGATTATGTGATTTGTTCAGGGTCATACAGATAGCTTGTAAGTACCTGAGACCAGATTTGAACTCCTGCCTCTAGGTTCAGCGTCTCATCAACTGTGCCAATTAGGTGACAACTGGATCAGTCAGGTAGGTCTAATAGAGTCCTCTTCATCACTTTTGCTAGATGATCCTGAAACTCCTACATCTTAATTCTGGGTGTCCCATCTCTCCCATTCTTGTTTCTCTCCTGAACTTTAGGTCTTCACAATAAACTCCATACTGGACATTTCTACCTGAACATCCTTTTGGCATTTCAAATTCAACATGTCTCAAAAAAACAAAAACAAGCAAAAAACCCTTATTTCTTCCCACTAAACTTTCTCTTCTGCCAAACCTCCCTATTTCTTTTTGAGAGTACTACTATTCTTCCAGTCACTAGAGATTCATAACTTTAGATTCATCTTTGACTCTTCACTCTCATTTTGCCTTTATCCAATCAGGTAATAAATATAATCCTGTTGCATCCATATTTCAAACATTTATATTGGATCCCTTTGTCCACCCACTAGCTATTCTATTGCTTAATAAAAAGGAATGGGTAACACAAACCTGGTTAAATAAAAGCATTATAGGGTTATTTGCAATTTGAATGAATGATATTGAACTCTTTTGATGTAGCAGTTATGGAAGCTATTCTTTAAAGGATGGGTGACTATTGTGAATATGCATTATAGGGGGATAAGATAATTCAGAGGGAGGTGTCAAAATTGCTTCAGTCTTTGCTTATATGAATATGATATCTATCTGTGAAGTTATGTTATATATTTTAGATATATTTATATGTTATCTATCTATCTATCTATCTATCTATATCTATATCTATATCTATTTATTAATGGCCACCAGTCTCATTTAGGCCCACATTGTTATGCTTACACAATTTTCATGACTTCTTTATTGGTCTTCCTGCTTCCAGTGTTTCTCTCCTTCAAATCCTTCCTTCACACGCATGCTAAGATAATTTTCTTAAGGCATAGGTCCGATCATATCATTCCTCCGTTTAAAAAAATCCAACACCCCCCTATTGCCTCTAGAATAAAATACAAACTTCTCAGATTCTCACTTAAGAACCTCAGGAATGTGGCTCCAACCTTCTGTTCCAGAATTATTCCATGTTACTTTATAACCCAAATGTTGTAGACAAAATGAAGCCCTCTCCCATAACCCTTAATCCCACCCCCTCCCATCTTCTCCAGCATATCGCCCTTACTATCATTCCCATTCTACAGATTTATCTGTCCATTAATTCAATGACATGGTCAGAGTTCCTCACCTTAGGCTATTTTCACATTGACTGGAAAGTTATTAGCAACTACCTTTTTGCCCTTCAAAATCTATACTCAACTATAAAATTCCCTTGCTTCTTCCATGCTTCTTCTTTAACTGACTGAACAGTTGAATCAAAATCACTTTTGAAATGGGCACAGGTCTAGCCCCAAAGAACTCTTTTGCCTGCCTGAGACACCTTCATGCTTATGGCAGCCAGCTCACGTGGCTATTCCCTAGTTCTATGCCTGCACATGATTACACTCTGTTATGTGGATGAGAAGAAGAAATAAAGTCAGCTTCTGTAATTTCTGATAGGCACCATGAGGCTAGAATTATAGCATAGGTTTATTTCTGAATACTACTCTGTTGCACACATACCATGGGTGAGTTTTACAGAGGTCTGAAGTGTCCATGAACACAAGCACTCAGGAACATTTGACAAACATCAGTGAATACACCAAGGAGGATACCTGAGACCAACACTTTAGGCATCGAAGCCAGTCCTTCCTCCCAGTCTCTTACCCTCTTTCATAATAGTAATTCCTCCTACTTTGAATAGCCTCTCTATATCAGAATTTCTTAACCATTTTTTTGTAGCATGGATCTCTTTTGCATCTGGCAAAGCCTTTTGCAGAATGATATTTTTAAATGCATGAAATAAAATGTCATATTTCAAAGGAAATCAATTATATTGGATAAAATTATTAACATACACATTTTTTAAAAGTTCATGGACCCCAGGTTAACAACTCTGTGTGTATACTAAATTGTATACTTTCTTCTGCTCACTCTATATTCCAGATCACAGCTGGTTACTCACTGCCTCCCACAATACTCATACACCAGTGTTTTTCCTATGTCCTGCTACCCCTTAATATGGACTATGGAAATATTTGCTCCATCAAATGCTTTGGTCTACAGTTGCCCCAAACAACAGCAAACCCTTCACACTGCCCACAGAGGGGTACCTGTGTAACTCTCAACTCCCATACCCAGTCCCACATAATCCCAAACCCCTGACACTATTCAGGAGAAAAGAGGGATCTAGTCAATAAATCAGTTCCTTTTGAAATCAGGCAGAAAAAAATCAGTTATCTGAAGCACACTATTTTAAGGCCATATAGTATTATAATGAATTCACAAACACACACACACACACACACATACTTATGAAAATAACCACAGGCAACCATATAATATAAATTGAAAAGGTATCATAGTTTTTACATAGGACAATGTGTCATTATAGTAGAACCTCATATCTAGAAATTCAAACTTAGAAAGCAAGGAACCGATTCATTATGTAAGGTAACATAACCATTCATATAACATCTTCAAGTGTCATCAGCCATGGATTCCAGTGACGACGTTTCTCCATTATTCACTTAATAGTCTATAGTTCCCAAAATAACACTTATCAATTTGTTTATTTGCTATGGATCTTTACCTCATCTATTTTGGGGCACATAACCCTCTTCCAAGTCGTCCTAATATAATTTGTTCATTGCTATAAAATTTTCCAAAATACAGTGTAAGAAAGCATGCAAAGTTCCATGTTAGACTACTGTGTTAATTTCCAACTATCCTACTCCCTATTAGGGAGGACAGGTTGATAGAAGCAGTGATTTTTTGGGGTGCTATATGTTTTATACAATTAAGCTAACACTGTCATTTTTACACTCTTTTGATAATAATACATCAGGTAACATATTGAAGATTATAATTAACAAAGTTGTTATTATTTATATATGTAATTTTAAAAGATTTGATGCATTCCTAAGAATGAATTTCATAATTCCTATAGGGAGATAACACTTTTTTTCTAAGGAAGGCCAGCAGAAATATATAACTTGATATACAGAAATCTGATACCTTTCCAACTATGCAAGAAAATATCTATTCCATAAAGTAAGCAAAGTGAGGTATACTTATCTCTATGAGTTGGGGGTCTAGATTGATATACAATCCAAGTAAACAGTAAAAAAACACCCAAATGGGGTGAATATATACCTCATCTGTCATTAGAGTTGCAATTGATCTGCCAATCTCATGGTACTGCTGACCCTTTCCCAATGGTCCCAGAAGGATAAACAAAAACCTGTAAATAAAATGGGAAAAAATGTTACCAGACAGAAAAACAAATTCTATTTCATGTATAATAGAATCATATCTCAAATGCATTACTGATGAAAGGGCTATCAACATGGATCACTCATTTTCTTACAGTTGAAAATTTAAGTGAAAATTGTAGTGTGTTTTTGCTTAGTTTCATTGTTCTGATCAGTCTGATGAAGAGAGAAAATAAGAGAGAAAAGAGTAACACAAAATGAATCATTATGATTTATGGCCCACAGCGATCTTTCTGACCTCAATGTTTGTTTGTTCCTCCTAGATGGTTAATTTTTGAGTCATCTTATGGAACATATGTAATTCACATCAGGAACCTCAGCACCAGAAGATACTCCAGAACTACTACAGTATAAAAAGGCAAGAGAGTAAGAATGAACCTTTGTGAAAGAAAGGAATAAAACTGACTTCTATACATAACAGAGTAGACAGTCAGGGGGAAAAGGGAAAGTTCTCAGAAACATATTGAAGTTTATGAGAAGAAAGAAATCTGTATTTCAAAAATGAGAGGCCCATGTAAAATGTATATTCAGTGGCAAAACTGTAGTCAGATACCAAAGGAATCCTGGGTAAAAAAAATTTAGAGAGCTCCTGATCCAAGATATGTCCCTCCCCAAGTTATGGGGTAACCTAGGGGGAGAAGGGAACCAACTTAAATTTCGACCCAATTTTCATATTGTATTAAAAATCCAGTCTTTTATATTCTGGCCAGTTCTTTTCACTCATTTATTTTTATTGAACAAAAGTAGAGTTTCCAACTAGCTCTCTCTATACCCTACTCCATGTGACCTCTGGCTAGGAAGAGCATCCAGAACTATACTATCTCTCATAAGGTAAATGTCTCATACCTCAAATGAAGTTCAATACCACCTCGTATCTTTCTACCCCATTGTGTTTGAGGTTATTTAAGTATGAAGACTAATACTGGTAGTTTTTAAAATGGAATTAAAATAATTCTCATAATTCTATGTGTTATTAGGTAAGAAGAAGATTTAGAAGCTATTCATGCTGTATATGTATTGTACAGTTTGAAGCTGTGCAATCATAGGTCTCCAGGTGGAAGTGACTTCAGAGGCTAGCATGTCCAAACCTCCTCATTCTACACATGAGGAAACTCAGACTGAGGGAGCTTGTGCATCTTGTCTTGCTCAAAGTAACAGGTAAATGGGAGTGACCTCTGATTTCAGAACTAAAGCTCCTTCCACTATGACATAAACACACTCTTCCACCCTCATCTTTTTGAGCAAAGCTATTGAATTCTAAGTCAATTTAAGTGGAGAAATATTTATTATAGGTAAAAAAAAAACCTGGGGTAATTTTATATAATAATTTGTGTATGTGCACTTTATCCACAGAATTCTTTCGAGAAACTTACTAACCTATGCCCTTCAGGATATTTTTCAGTTCTTCATTCCACAAGTTATTTATATAGTTCTAAAAAACTATTTCCTGACATTTTTAATGTGTGTTGCCTTTATTTTCACAGTGTGCCCTTTTGCCCTACCAAGAAAAAGATAATTAGGAACCCTGAATGGCTTTCTTTGTACCATTCATTATCTCTACACCTCTAACAAATTTGCTATTATTTTCCACCTTGCCTAACTAAATAGTGCAGTCTTCTTTTCTTCTCTTCTTAATATGGAAACCTACAGGGCTTCTAATTTTTTTCTATTGTTTTCTATATGTTTTTGCTGTATGTTTGACGTGAGGTCACCTAAACCTATATATTATGGCTTTAAAATTCCTCTCTTTTACAATTTTATTTTCTTCTGACATTCATCCCATCCCTATCATCCTAACAAGTGGCATTAATGCAGAGTTCATTGGATTTTTCTAAGTCATAAGGTTATACACTTAGGCACTTGGAAGACTGAATTCTTTTTATGTGCCCAACTAACTAAACAACTTTCATTCAATATCATGCAATCAAACCCATGCAAGGGAAATTGGGGGTCTTGAATCTGAATCCTAGCTGACAACACTAGCTACAAGTCTCTGAACAAGTTATGCAGCTAGTGTCTATCTAAGAATACTAGACCTCATAAAATATTTTAAGTTCCAGTTTAATTTGGTCAACCTGCCCTGCCCATACACTTAAGGAATGAATCAAAACATTTTCCCTCCATGGCTTTTAAACAATATCAATACAAGTGTCTGCTTGAAACTGCAATATAAACCAGAGAGTCCTGCTCTGTGGTACCAGCAGAGAAATGAGCCAAGAAAAAATTAAGCCCATTCAATTTAGAGAACTCCTTCTTTACCCTCTCCACTCTTTGAAGAATGATCTTAGCTCCTAGTTAGAGGATGCTTCTGCCAATAGGGTGTGCCTTGAGGCATGTCCAAAGGGCAACCCTTTGTATTTTTCTGCCACAGTGCCTTAAATGTTTAAGATTCTCATAGGATTGTTGCCTTTTGTTATCTGAAGAGGTAACTAAGAGGTTGCTAACATATCAACAGAGATGGTATTTGATTACTACTCATCTTGAGATGATGGGATTCTGGACCTTCAAACAGTGGATGTGACTCCGAGTAGAGGAGAGACAGTATTAGAGTTGGGATATGAATTGATGGAAATGAGTAAGGTTACACCAAGAGAAGAGTTGGAATAATGCTGAAATACAGCTTTTTCTTCCCTATACCATAAATGTCTGCAATGAAGAAAACTTTTAATTTTCAAGTTTCAGTCCATGCCACTCAAAGTTCCCAATCATGCTCTTATTGCACAAAGTCAACTGATGCAATTCAACCCAAACTCCTGCTTCTGTAGTAATTATGTTAATCTGTATAGACACAGCTTTGATCTCTTCATTTCTAGTTAATTAGTGCCTGTGAATAAACCAAGGGGATCATGTCATTCGCCAAGGGCTACTTTAATGGTTTATGTACTGTGACACATATATTGGAGTTCTAACCATGGTAGATCCATCTTCACAAGTTATGGAAAATTGGAAGCTGGTTAAATCCAAACAAACAAACTTCTCTTTGTTAAACAATTTGATCTATAAAATGAAATTAAAATGTTTCTTACACAGGAGCAAAGAAAGGAGCTTGTTATAGTGTGAGCCAGGACACTTAGGGGTTTGGCCATTTAGGTGTGTAACTAAATGAGCATGTGGCATGTGTGTGGTGGCTCATGTAAGGAGAGCCTATGAGAATGAAAGAATGTAATTGGGTAGGCTGTTCAAGAGACCCAGGGGAATGTTGCACATGAAAGAATCATGGAAAGATTCAAACATCTTGCTTTCCTTATTCTTAGACCAAAAGGGGGAAAGAAATAATACTAATTTTTAAACGGGTTTATCCACTAGTTTCCAAAAGGATACCATCAAGATGAAATTCTATTATATCTAGTTTTTTTTTTCTCTCTTAAAAAACAGATGAAGAAAACAGTAACAAGTTTTTGGGAAATTTTACCTGGTTGGAATTGGCACCTCAGCCAGTCCTGTGAGCAATACCGCTGGGGACAATCTAACAAATGCGACTATAGTTCGGTCCAAGAATTCTAGTTCTCCCACTAAGATATTTGAAGCTTCTGCCCCAGGAGGAATCTTTTTCATGAAATGTAGATCAACCTAATAGCACCAAAATTTAAAATAAGATTAATTTTAAAAACAGGAATACATGTGGTAAGTCATGTACACTATATAGCACAATGCTCCTTGAACATTTCAGGCCCTCAATAAATGTTTCTTGAATGAATTCCCTAAAGCTTAAAATCCCTTTTCCCCTTTCATGATAAGGCACTTAAAAAAAGAAAACATAGTTATTATAAAATTGGGCCCCTAGGAACAAATCCCTTAGATTTTTGATTAATTATAAAAGAAGTGGAACTTTCTTTTCATCTTCAATTACTTTGCCATTTCTGGACTTGTTTGCATGTTTAATTAAATAAGTATTCCCTCACATTTTTTGACAATAACTCATCTGGTGCTTGGTTCTGGATTTAAATATGCTCTTACTCTCTCACTTTTTTGTGGCCATTAACACCACAATATAATGTAATTTCGAACATATTGTATGTTTTTGGAAAATGTTTTCATCTAACATATGCCAATTACAAACAATTCTATGGATGACAGTATATATTTTCCTTCTTTGCATGGGAAAAGCAAAAGTTGAAAAAGCCAAGTGGTACAAAGGCTTTGAGGAGGTATTATTTTTTCCTGTACCATTCTAGTTGACTATAATGGATTGAGACAACTTCTCTTTATTCATTAATTCTTTAAACATTTATTGAGGACCTACCATGTGCAATGCATATTTCCTAAGTAGAAGGCTTAAAGTGGCATAAGAGAAATAAATCAAATAAAAATATTCAAGTTTAGAGGGTTGGAAACCCCCAAAAGCTGAAGTCATAGCTGAAATACTGACATGAGTATCCATGGATGAAATGAATGGCTACAGACTGTAATCAACAATTAACAAAAGAAATGTTTGATAAGAGGAGAGATGGTATATATCCATAAGAAGTCCTGATTCATGTGCTCAGGGTTTGAGGGGGGTCCTGAGAATGAGGCTAAAATCAATTTAATAAAATCCACCTGATCTTTCTTTCTGATCCCCTTTGGTTAGATATTCATGAATGTCTGTGCTTCAGGCTGGGAAAAACTATGGGTTTATGTGTCATAGAATATATTCGCTCAGCTTAATGAGCTAAGGAGTACAGAGAAGAGAGGAAATGAGTAGAGGAGGTAAGGGAAAGGAAGAACATTAATCAACACAGGTGAGGGCGGTGAGGATTTTTCAGGTTGAAAAGACCATTTATGAGAATGATCATTTGGGAGTAATCTTTTTTTTTTTTTTTTAGTGAGGCAATTGGGGTTAAGTGACTTTCCCAGGGTCACACAGCTAGTAAGTGTTAAGTGTCTGAGGCCAGATTTGAACTCAGGTCCTCCTGAATCCAGGACCAGTGCTCTATCCACTGTGTCACCTAGCTGCCCCTGGGAGTAATCTTTTCAAGGCTAAAGTGGAGCATTCTTAAATTTTTAGACTGAGCACCTTTAAAGAGCTTGTCTCCAGTACAGTTGGACTAAATGTGCTTCCCTTAGGTGTTTGTATGCTTAATTTCTATGCAAATATTAAGAGTTAGACAAGGATGCCCATAGTGCTATACTGTTGCCTTTATAAAATTCAATGTGAATTTAATTTAAAGTTTGAAAAACAACATACTGTTTATTTTGGAAATAAAGAATACTAAAGAGAACCCAAATTTATTTTGAAGGGAAGTTGAAAGTTTTAAGAAGAAAAAATATTGGAAAAAAAAGAAAGACTAGAATAGCATAGTAGACCCCCAAAAGAATAATTGCAACAATAATAAAAACAGATGTTTAGAAAAGGTGAACTCCTAATTGCAAGTACAAAATAATCCAGCCATTTAAATTACAATAACTTGAATGATCAATATGACCAGAAAGATCATTTGGATGAGATTGAAATATTTTGCACAATCATTATCTGGAAAGCAATTGTAGATTTCACAGGTCTCTCTGAGGAGAAAATAATAACTAAGGTATATTTCCCTTAGTGAAATGAAAAAACACATGGTGTTAATATGCTGGAACAAAATTGTCAAGTGACAAATCCTAATAATTTAGAATAATTGTACAACTGGTTGCCAAAAGGTGCTGTGTAGGCACAATAAAAGTAGCTTCAGTGAAAATCTTAATTTCCATCAATGAAAATTCCATCTAGCATTCATTTAGGTTTCTAAAAGAAAAAAAATAATAATGATAAATATTTAAATTTTTTAAAATAACTGCCTTAAGTTACATAAGAGTTTTCTAGTTATTTAACAGAGGACTACATGGGTATGCAAATTAGTTTCTATTTATACAGAAACATAAGTGAGGCCTTTACACACTCCTCTTAATGTTATCAATTAAACTGCATCCAAAGCATAATTTCATGGAAGAATCTGCTATCAGAATATGACTATCAGGTGAGTAGTAAAAAGCTCATATTTGAAGGATGAATGTATCAGGTTAAAGAGAGAACCTTTAAGGACTCTCAGAAAAACAATTCATAAAAATCTTCAACGAGAAAAAGAAGCTGACAGGAAGCAACAGAAAACCTTCCACAGGACTTCTGCCCATTCAGGAGTCTCCACAGATTCTCTAGGTTTATTTGCTCATTATTTATAAGCACTCCAAATCAAGAAATATAAAACATGTTAAAGAATTATATATTGTGGGGCAGCTAGGTGGCGCAGTGGATAGAGCACCGGCCCTGGAGTCAGGAGGACCTGAGTTCAAATTCGGCCTCAGACACTTAACATTTACTAGCTGTGTGACCCTAGGCAAGTCACTTAACCCCAATTGCCTCACCAAATATATATATATATATATATATATATATATATATAGTTATAAACACAGCCCAAGAAAGATGACTAAAATGAAAAGGTCTGATTTCTATTTCAAATTTGCTTTATTTGAGGAATTCAGAATTTGCCAAGCTATTTCTTTTCACAAACCTTCATCAAGTGTAAAGATTCTCTCTCAGTTGAAAGTTATATGGCCAGAGAGGAATATTTGAAAAACCAAAGCTCAAGGATGTACACAGGCTGACAAGTATGGGCTACCCTGTTATCTGAGAGGATAGATGTATCCAGTGCAGGTAAATAAAAAGCCAACATTTTCCTTTTCTGATATTTCAGTTGCAAGACTATGAAATAAAGAAAGGACACCAAGGATTTGAACAAAAGAGACAGATAATTTATTTCAATTAAAGATTGCTCTGCAAGATGAATACTAAAACTAAACTACTAAACTAAAATACTAAAACTAAAGCTAGATCACAAACAGTATGAATAATGAATCCCCCTGAAATAATGGTGTGTATTAAAATTTGCAGTATTCAGAATTATAATTCTGTTAAATATGGCTATTGGTTCTAGCCTGATGGAAATATGCATTGCACTTTCAAATAATGTAACCATTTCAGAGTATTTATTATTCATACTAATAGGGGTCTACATGGCACATTGGATAGAGTACAGGGCCTGGAGTCAGGAAGATTCATCTTTCTGAATTAAAATCCAGCCTTAGACACTAGCTGTATGACCCTGTGCAAACCACTTAACCCTTTTTTCTTCACTTTCCTCACCCATAAAATGAGCTGGTGAAGGAAATGGCAACTACTGCAGTGTCTTTTTCAAGAGAACCCTAAATGGGATTATGAAGAGTTGGACATGACTGAAAAACGACTGAACAACAACAATAGGGATCTAGTTTTATTGGGCAAGTTTTATAATGTGAAAATTGATGAAGTAGTTGTTTTCATGGGTGGGTCATTGTATACAAGTGGATTAAAATATATTACCAAGGATATATGAGACTGGAAAAGGAGGGGAGCCAGACATTTATTGAGAAGGTGGTACAAGAGATGTATAAACTAAGCACTATATTGACATCCCTGAAATATTAAAAGAACAAGAAGAAGGCCTTCAGCACATTGTTCATATCCTCTTAAGGAGTTAGAGAAGAATTACATAAGATGGTAGGACATGGACAAACTGTCATTTTCATTGCTAGACAGAGTACCCATATGGATCAGATAATAGAGTCAAACAAATATTAAAGTAAGTAAATTATTTATATATGTGTAAAAATTACCTTATTAGTAGTTTAAGGACATACACACACTAAATTCAGAATTTTTCCTGTTTATGCTTTATTGTTTATTTTCTCTCTGTTTATGTGCTACTTTTGAAGAAATCATATTTTATTATTTATTGATTATTAAATTTTTTATTGATCAGCAGAGACCCCCTAGATCTCCACCATTGGTTTGAATCTTTGCATCAACAATTTCAGTAAAAAAATCTTAGAAAGGGAGTTATTCCTCCCCTCCCCCAAAACACAAAGACATGGAGAGTATACACAATGAAAAGAGAAATGCAAAGCATCTCTGGCCAGCTGGATTCCTACAGAAAAACAGTGTTTAAAAGACCTCATCACAGGTTCCTATGGTGCTAGTGATCTAGGAAAGGTCAACAGCAACAGAAAGAATTGAGGACAGATTTTTCCAGTTGCATTATAAAGCAATTAGTAGCAGAACTGAGCAAAGATAAGAACTTGTTGAAACTTAGGCAGGAAGGATACCCGTGTTTTCATTCCTTTTGTGTCCATTGTTTGAGTTTGTCTCCCTAAGGTGGTTCCTAAGGGATTAAAATTCCAGAAGACTCATTTTATTTTATTTTTTATTTTTATGAAAATGGAGATCTCTGGAGAAGGAGACTATAATGGCTTAGGCTATTCAAAATACAATTGGAATGAATTTTCAATGAAAATGGAGCCTCAGGCTCCCTGGCTATATTTAGAGGCAGCCCTTTGTCACCTTGGCTGTAGATATCCCTTGGCTAAATGCCATAGGTGTAAGGATAAGGGAACAGCAAGAAGTAATAAAACATTCACTGAGTTTGGAGTCAGGAGATTTTGGGTCAAATTCCAGTTTAAATACTAGATGGATGACCATGCATAAGTTACCTGAGCCCAAATTTCTTCAAATAATACTTAATAAATGCTTCAAATAATATGACAGAGGTAGGGAAAGAAAGTGCTTTGTAATCTTCAAAATGCTTATATAAATGTGAGATTATTTTTTACACATAGTATTTTTTCCTTAAAAGTTCAATTCTAGGACAGTGTCCTTGGGGAAGCCCTTCCTTTTACCCCTACTTGTTGGTGCTTTCCCCTTCTTGAAGTTAGATTAAATTTTTGTGTTTTAATGTCATATTCCCTTAGGAGAATGTATTTTCCTTGAAGAAAGGGACTGTTCCATTGTGATTGTTTCTTTCTCTCCTCTTTGTGTCCCCATTGGATGCTAAATAGATTTTTGAAGGTATTTGGAGGTGTCTTGGGGAGAGCTCAGGAGAGTCATTGCCTTTCCTCTGCCATCTTGACTCCACCTCCCAAAATAGATTTTTATAGAATTGAATTGAACTGAATGGTCTATGCACTGGTTCCTGATTTCATTATTGGAGACACATTTTAAAAATACATATGTACATAATTTCCTTCTACATTTCTGACAGAGCTTTTAGATTATAAAAGTGAATCAATTAGGTCCACACTTTCTGGGAGAGCATATGATATTCTGTTTAGAACTAAATTTGGTCTAACAAAGTATTTCCAAATTACTTATATGACTGCCTATGATCATGGTTTGTAATCTTGTAAAATTTGGTCTTGAGTTGTATCCTGGAGGTTATTCTAGAATGGATCCAAACAGCAGGCATAGCCTTGAAAACAATAAAATGTTAGCATCTGATCTGGATATGTCCTTGCCAAAGTCAGGCTGAATGTCTTTGGGCCCCCTTTGAGTCAAGAATTGTATTCAGTCTTCTAGGCACTATTATCTAGACTTTAGAAGAAGAAGACTTTTCTCCAGGCATTCTACCACAGTTTGGGGACAGAGGTGATAAGAATGTCCCATTAGTTAAGGAAAGAATTCATCTGGGCCAGGGCTGTGTCATTTTGGATACTGATCATGGAAGTGGGTTAATGGTGAGACTAAAAGAGGGATCTAAGACTATAGGGACAGCACATGGCATATTTGACCTCATTCTTTTGAAAGCACATTCTGTACTGTGGTGTGGTAGAGAAAATATTTGGGGTATACTTTGGAAGAAAAGCTTTAAATCTTTGGTGTTCATTTCAGAGGGAGAAGGAAAGAGGGAAGTGGGTTATTTGTTTATTTTATTTTTTTTGCAAAAATACTTCACATTATACTGGAAAGGACCCCTGACCAGAGGATCAGGAGGTCTGGGTTCTAGTCTTGATCCTGCCTCTCATTTTCTGTATAGCTCTTAGCAAGTCACTTCACTCTCTGTCCCTCAGTTTCTTCCCCTGTAAAATGAGGGTGATAGACAAGGCGATACTTGAAGTCTTTTTTAACTTTAAAAATAGGTAATTTAAAAATCTTTTTTTTTTTTTTAGCAAATTAAATACTTAAATGCAGACTAATGAGATACTGTGTACATGTTGAAATCAGCTATTTAGGGCCACTGGGGGTTATTACAAAGGAAAGAAACTGTAATAATGTTTGAGAAATATAGGAAACCTTATTTATTCACCAAGCCTTGGTATGGGGAAAAAAGGAAATTCAAAATTTTTACATGCATTTTAAAAGAGCACATTTATATGGATAGGCAAGATTTTATTTCCTACTATCTTTAAAAAAAAATTTGTGAGGCAGTTGGGGTTAAGTGACTTGCCCAGGGTCACACTGCTAGTGTCAAGTATCTGAGGTCAGATTTGAACTCAAGTCCTCCTGACTCCAGGGCAGGTACTCTATCCACTGCACCACCTAGCTGCCCTCTATTTCCTACCATCTTATAAAATTACACACATGATGCTGTTCTCAATTGCTATGCTAAAGTCATGTCGATAAATAACAGGGACAAGTAATATAGGAAATTTTGGAATCTATTTTGTCTTAATGAGGTTTGAAAGAGAAATTATAGTTTTCATAAACTTTGGAGCTACAAACATGAGCTCTTTATAGGAATTTTTCACTAAATATACAATAATGTACTAAAATATCAAGAATCTCCAAGTAAATTGATAACATGATTGAGAAATTCCCAGAACTTTTAATAATCTGAACAAGACTGATTTTTTTTTTATGAAAGAACCAAAGAAACTAAAAAAGATCCAACTGTAGATGGGTGCTAGGCATTTTGGAAGTGCAAGAAAATGGTTGCTCTTGCCTTTTTCTGTTCTCCCTGGTTAAAAGCAAAAAGTATTTCTAATATTTTTGAGGTTCCTTTCTCATAAAGATGTAAATTAGGTAGACCCTCATAGGAGTTTTAATTCATAATCTATTTTCAGTAGGATAGAAAAGCAAGAGGCTTAGACCTGCAACTTGGTTGCCATATATATATATATATATATGTATGTATGTATGTATGTATATATGTATGTATATGTATATATATATACATACATACATATATACACACATACATATATACAGAGTATTGTAAAAAATTAATTATTTAACTTTAATCATTTAAATCATACCTTTTAAGAAATGGGAAAGGCCAATGAAAAAAGTGGATTTTCTAAGAAAAAATCAAAATACATATACATATACATATATGGAAAAGGTTAATGGAAAGTAAGTCTGCTTTTCATATTTATCTAACAACAACTTCTTAATAACACATAAGATCAAAAAGGTGATACAAATCTTTCTAATTTGCTGTATGTAATTTTTTTAATGTGAAAGGTTTTTTTTTTATAAGAACATGATACAATGATTTTTTAAAAAAAAGATGCACGAAGACAGGGGCACAGGGTTACAAAATTTAAAAAAAATTAAAGTGATTACTTGGAAGGTAGGGCAATTTGGATTATTGTATTCTGCACTGCTTTTGAAAAAAAATAATAATTGTAACCTTGTTACACTGTGAAAGTCTGTATAAAAGTAAAACAGTTGCTTTTGCCACTATCTTCATATACTATTGTTTCAGGTACTAGGAATGTCATTTGAATTCTGTGTATGCTTGTTTGAAACAGTAATTCTATTCCAGCTGTCAGATGAATGAAGATGCAAAATGCCTTAAAAACAGCTTAAAAAAAAGTTGATGGATGGAATAAATTTATACTGGCCTAACTTTAGAACCATGTGTCTCCATATGGTGAAATATGCTTTTAACTTCTGTAGAAATGGATCCAGAGTATACCCTCACCTCTCTCTCTTGCTGATGTGGAGGTCCTTTTTCAAGCTTTTGTTTCATCCCACATGGACTATTATGCCCTTTTTGCTGGCCTCCCAGTCCCTGCACACACAATTAACAGACTTCAGCTGATGTAAAATGCTGCTGTGGATACTCAGCCAGGCAACACAGGGAACATACATGCTTAGAATTCGACCTGGATCAGTTAGGCTGGTTGGCAGACAGATTCCAGATTCCATAAAACAGCTCAGGATTAGTCTTGTTAGAAGCTTGAGTCAAATGAGTTCCCTTACCTCATCCCTTTTCCCTACCCTTCCCCCATTTTTTTCAGATTAAATTGGTGTTTTTTTCAATTAATAAGCATTTATTTTCTCTCTCCCATCTCCCCCTTCCCAAAAGGAAAAAGAAAAAAGCAAAATTCTTGTAACAAAAACACACAAAGTGAATTAAACAAATTATCATATTAACCATGTTCCAAAATAAGAGTTATATTCTGCATATCAAGTCCATCACCTCTTTGCCAGGAGATGAGTAGCATATTTCATTTCTGGTCTTCTGGAATCATGGCTTCCAGTCCCATTCTGATTGCATGTTTTATTACTTATTAGCTTAGGTAACCTGTTTCAACTACTAGGACCCATGTCTTTGTAAATTATTTTCCAAAGATAATCATCGGTATTGCCATTTTTTCATTTATCAGTCATAGTTGAAACTATCTTTGCTTCATGTTCATTGATCAGCCAGAGACCAGCACATAGGCTACAGGAAAAATGGTCCATGTACTCACATCTCCTTGACTTATACATATTTATCTAACAGAGATCATTTCAGTACAGGATTTAATATGTGCCACAATCAAATCTGTACTTTGATTATGTGAGCCAGTTTTATTTTCTGTGATTTCATTCAAAATATATTCCAATATGTTACATGTTCAGATGTAGCAAGCCATGCCTGACATCCTAGAGTATGCCTCTGTGTGAGCAATGATGCATTCATTTGGATTTTCTTTTCTTTCTTTTTTTTTTTAAACAAATGTGTAAGCAAAAAATACTTAAAAGACATTCTAAGAAGGGGTATGCAAATATATGTGCACATATGCATATGCACATATACACATATGTATGTGGGTAGATATATTTTGGCATTTTGTTCAAGTCTCTGATTTCATTGGTGCAGGGAACTACTGAGGAAACCCCCTTTGCCAATGCAGATGGCCCACTGTTCTCCCATTTCAAATCTTAGTTACTTGGGGCCACTGAGAAATTAAGGTACTTGGCCACATAGCCATCATGTAGCAGAGGTAAAGCTTAAAGGTAGGATTACCTATCCACAATGCATCATTGCAGGCATATGTGTCCATAGTATTAGTATATCTATGCACATATATACATGCTTACATATGAATACACAGATAAATGTATTTCTATGGAAGGTGGAACTAGCCTATGGGGGAGGTTTCTAGTTTTACAATTCTTTCAGGTTAAAAAAAAATTATTCTTTTAATTGAAAGAGACACATTTGCTAAATGACTGAAACCTGATGCATAAAATTTGCATATTTAAAGGTTTATTTTAGACTTAGCAAAACCTTATATCTTGAATAAAATGCAACCATTGTCTACAACTAAACATCAAATTTTGGCTGAGAAATGAAATACTTTTCATGCAAAAACAACTTTTATATTAACACAAAAATTTATTGGAAATACGGTTTGGTAACTACTAGAAGAAAATCAATGAGCTTACATATGCTACAAAGAAAGTAAAAACAAAACCAACAACTTATTTACCTTACTAAAATCGACAGTGCTGTTTTCTCTGCTTACATCATTTTTATTTTCAACACTGGCTGGAGTAGACTGAGGAGAAACAACCTGAGCTGCTAAAAAAAAGAAAGAAAGAAAGAAAGAAAGAAAGAAAGAAAGAAAGAAAGAAAGAAAGAAAGAAAGAAAGAAAGAAAGAAAGAAAGAAAAAAGAGATCATCATTACAAAATACAAGCAATTACTACTTACATGATTCTAGTACTATTAAGAAAAGTGCAAATTGCAGTTAACTACACTACTATGTGTTTGCTACTGAATTTATGAAATATGTGAGCATGAAGGGTCATTATTTATATAGCTATATCAACAGGCACATTCTCAGACAATAAGTTGCATATAGAAATGGGAGAACTCAGATAATACAAACCCATTCTCTTTTTTTTTTCTTTTTTGTGGGGCAATGGGGATTAAGTGAAATGCCCAGGGTCACACAGCTAGTAAGTGTCAAGTGTCTGAGGCCGGATTTGAACTCAGGTACTCCTGAATCCAGGGCTGGTGCTTTATCCACTGCGCCACCTAGCTGCCCCCCAAACCCATTCTCAAAGTGAAAATCTGAATCAAGGTAACTTGAAAAAAATTATATCATACAAATTACATTTAAAAATATCCATGTTGAACTCAAATTACAGCATATTCCATAGGACAGTTCCTAAAAATAAATATTTTTAAAAACTAGATATTTTAAAGTTTCCAAAATATGAAAGAATAAATCAACTTCAGGTAATTAAAAAAAGGATAGGACTGATTAAATTTAAGGAATTAAGAGAGAATTTATTTTGAAAACATAACAGCACATTTCCTACTCCTTTGAAACCCATGATGTCCTTGAAAAGCAAGGATTATTTGATTTTGGCTTTGATTGAACTCTATAGAAGAGAACTCCATGGAGAATTGCCTGCATATTGTACAATGCCAGGACCTACTGGGCTGAATACCGGATGAAAGTGAGGTTCAATTTCACCATAAAGTCAAATATATTGATAACACAGGAAAGACCTCAATGAAAATGTAGTGATCAATAAATGCTTGAATTGCACTGGCCTTCTACTAACTCTAGTCAGGCATAATACTAGGTACTCCCTGTCTAGAGCTGGATTTGGGGCAAAAGGTAGGCTTATATCTGGTTTTTGGTGATCAGAAAAGATTCACAAAAAATTCTTTGTAATCATAAGGCTACTGTTGTGACAGAAAAGCTAATTTCTTAAAATTGGATTTATATATTTTAGTCTTTTCCTGTTTTAATTATACTCACACCCTCCATCACAAGGTGGGCATGACCTAGGCTCTTACTACTGAAGTCAGGAGAACATAAAAGTCTGGAGCTCATTGTCTGGGAAGTATCTCTTTCTTTTCTCTCTCTACTCATAGTCATTAGAAGTGAACCTGAAACTACTAAGTGTGGAAAACAGTGTTAGCAAGTACCATAATCATTTGGCCTTTTAAATCATTACCTCTCAGATAGGGCTTACTGAATAAAGTGAAATAATAGAGCTTTTTAAGGCTAACGTTAAAAACAACTTTTATTTAGGGTGACAGGAGTTATTCCCAAATAATGGGAAAAAAGTTCTAATTTCTCATTTGTTTCAAGGAAGAATCTGGAACTTTTCCAAAATGTCAGAATTAAATACAGAAACCATTTCCATTCTCCCATTTCTAGCTGCAGACTTGCAGTTATGAATGTGAACTGTTCATTAGCAGGCATTCAATTTACCATTCTCAAAATTACAACTGCAATTAAAAAAACTTTAATGTAATGCATTTTGCCACGAACAGATGTCTTCAATCACCAGTTTTACATCATTTCTTCTTGTTTTCATGAACAAGAACATTAGATGTATTTAAACCTAAATTTACTGAATACTTTTCTGTAATAGCACTTTGTATAATAACGTTTTCATTAATAAATATATAAGCCTAGCACAGTGCCTTACAAAAGAAAGAATCTAATAAATATTTGTTGAATTGAATGTTTGTCAAATAAATAACAGTACCTCTTTGTAGCAGTTTTTATCAATAAAATATAAAATACCTGAGAAAAGTGTCATTTAAAACATCAGCAAACACACAAGGAGGATTAAAATTATTGCAAAATCATTAATTTGTGCAATTTTCAATTGGATAGAAAACATTTTTAAAGAACCAAAATCTATAGCTATGTTAAATAAACTGTCTTCATTTTTATATTTGTAACACAGGCTGTTTAATAAACAGTTCTCAAATCACTCAATATGTTTGAGTATTTAAGCATATGCATTTTTACACATCTTAATATGATTTGATATTATTTGCAGATCACTAATTTGTGTCATCCCTATTCCAGGATTATGAAGTATGGACAGAGTAATAACTTTATGACAGCAATTATTGATAAACACTATCACTCATTACAAGGAAAGCATTTGGAAACTTTTGCTCTTTAAGCTAAAGTTTAGTGGATTGAAAGTTAACCTTGTAGATAGGAAGACTTGGGTTTAACCCTGCCTCTGACCCATATTGGCTCTGCGCCCCTGAACAAGTTACTAAACTTTTTAGTATTCTAGATGTCTCTCTAAGACTAAGTTGCAAAGAAGGTGCTGACCTGTATTGATCGAGGGAGTTCCCTCATCAGGGAAGAAATCACAGGACCAGAACCTATCTGTGTGTGTGTGTGTGTGTGTGTGTGTGTATGCATATGTTCATTGTTATTGTTCAATCGTTTTAGTTGTGTTCAACTCTTCATGACCCCATTTGGGTTTTCTTGGCAAAGATAATGGAGTTTTTGGCCATTTCCTTCTCCAGCTCACTTACAGATCAGGAAGCTGAGGCAAACAGAGTTAAGTGACTTGCCCAGGATCACATGGCTAGTAAGTATCTGAGGCCAGATTTGAACTCAGGAAGATCTTCTTGACTTCAGGCCCAGGACTCTATCCATTGTACCACCTATCTGCCCATTTATGCATATGTATCTTTGTCTCTATATTTATATATATATCTGCCAGAGGTCTCCTGGAAACTTTCAGGAACTTCAAGGATATTCTGAAATTTCCAAGGGAATAAATCCCTGAGATGGTCTCTATGGGTTCCTTCAAAGCCTCACTACATCTCCATATGGACAGAGATACATGAATAGAGATATAGATATGCAGATATATGTATATGTGGTATTATACACAGAAGCATGTATAATACATAGTAGCGTGCTGTAGGCAATTCTGTTACTCCTGGATTTGGACTCAGGAAGACCTGGTTTCAAATGGCTTTGACACTTAGTAGTTGGGTACCCATAGTAAGCAAATCATTTAACCTATATGAACCTCAAACAAATCTCAAAGACTATAAATTACAGACAGACTGTAATATGTAATGTAAGCCCGGGAATGGGGGAAATCCACATATTAAGAGCTATTAGGGACCTCATTTTATAGCTTCATTTTTCTGAGTAGATTATGCTAGAAAATACTTGCTAGCTTTAGATTATAATTAAATGCAAATAGGCATTATTTGCCCCATCCTTCAACTGTGAGGGTAGGAGAGGCAGGACAGTGGCAGCCCACTGAGGAACAGGGTGGCACCTGTCTCCTTGGCCTATCACCCATTTCTGGGAAACCTGATACTAAGTCATTCATTTAAAGGTCAGTTTATAGGTTGGGTTTTCCTCTGGGAAATTATAGGGTATAGGGATAAAGAATTGGCTAAAAAGACTTTAGTTCAAATCTTACTTTTAAAATACTGTGTCTATATGACCATGGACATTTCGTTTCATTTTTCATTGTTCTAGGCAGCTCTCTAACAATGATAAACAGCAGCATAAGTACCAATATACATAGAGAATAGGAGTTTCCTTATACATGTATTCTCTAAGCCAATTAAAACACAGGTCTGTTGAATACAGGAAAACAAATGGAGTTCCATTGCAGTGCATGCAGTAATCTAAATCGCCAGGTGACTTTACCTGTTATTATCGAGCTAGATATTTGTAGTGTGTTATCTTTCTAATGAAAAGAGCCCTTCAAACTTTATAGAGGACATCAAAGCTTGTAATTCCTCTAAAAAGCTATTAAATGCAAATTAAAGTGGTTAATATCAGTTAGCATGGAAAGGCAACATGGTTGGGTGAATAGAGAGCTCTAGTTGGTGTTAAGAAGATCTGGGTTCAAGTTCCACCACTGATACATCCTGGCTATGTGATCCTGGGTCACTTAACTTCTCAGTGTTGCTGAAAATTCTAATACTCTAAGATGAGGAATTGTGCCCATTGTATTGGTAGAGAAAGTTCCTTATTAGAATTTTCTCGAAATCACAGATACAATTTGAAAAGTATACTTAATAGTATATATTAAGGAAAACACTTCTGTAAAGCAAAACATAAAAATGTTCTCTATATTAGAAAAAAATAAATGTTTTTGTTTGTTTCTTTGTTCTTAGAGAAACCATCATGGGGTCAGATACGTTGCTATACATATGTAATGACTAAAAACCAAACTTGGGTTATGGGAGGGACTAAGTATTAGATATATAATTTAATTAGGGCTATATTTACACTTCCACTGTCAACTGTAATCATTTGCTTGTTTGAACTGAGGTACTTTTAGATTAGTTCAGTCATTATGCTAGCAAGTGATAATTGGCTTGAATTTCACAATGCTATGTAAAGTACAGCCATATTTTCTAACAAAAGCCCAAGCTCAGCCAATATTATAGAGAATAATAGTTTCTGATAAAGCACACCATTTTATAAAAGCTAGACATTATTTTTCCCAATGAAATTCAATTCAACAAATGTTTATTGAGCTCCTACTATATGGAAAACACTGTGCAAGAAGGGATACAGAAATTAGGAAGACATGATCCTTTTCCTCAAGGAACTGACAATCTAGTACAGAAACAAAGACAAGTAAGCAAGTTACAATGCATAAAGCAGACAACAGCCTTCTAAATAGGACTTGAGCGTGTTTGTTAAAAGATTAGCATTTGCTCAAGTTGCTCTTTAGTGTTAATGTACACATGTGTGGGTAATGGCAAATTTAAAACTTTATGAATGGTAACTGTATATACATGGTATATGCATATACATATATAATAAGAGATGAAGAACATTATACTGCTCTCCACAATGGTTATTAATGTTGATCCTCCCATATTTTTCTTCATACAATCTTTACTATGCCCATTAGTCTTTTGTGCATATTTCTCATTTTTTTCAAATGAACCAGTTATTATAATGCCCAAATATACCTGTTACTGAAGCATCAGATTACCTTAGAAAACATGGAAGTGAACACACAAAAAACTGGCAAAAAATGACAATAGTCACTCCTTGATTCTATGCAAAACCTCTAAAAACTAATTAATAGTAAGAGTTAGATGAGTTCATAAATTGTAGAAGTTGGTTCCCTGTCTGGTCACACATAATGCTGTATTCAATATTAACATTTTAAATAATAATAATGAAGCTGATTTCTCTGAAGTTTTCTCTAAGAAAAGCAAGAAAGGGGTAGTTTTAATCAATAATATCAGCTTTTAGTATTCTAATTGGTAAGTGACCAGGAACGATAAAAATGCAAGCATGAGTAACTTGGATATATCCATTGCTCTTTCTCATATAGCAGTATTTTTGATTTCTGCATTATTAGATTCAAAGAAAACTGGATTCTTCTAATAATATGTAATTTACAACTATGTCTGAACATTAAGTGTGAGATGTTTCATTAAAACTGCATATTGGGGCAGCTAGGTGGCACAATGGATAAAGCACCAGCCCTGGATTCAGGAGGACCTGAGTTCAAATCTGGCCTCAAACACTTGACACTAGCTGTGTGACCCTGGGCAAGTCACTTAACCCCATTGTCCCACAACAAACAACCCCCCCCCCAAACTCCCTGCATATTAACTAAGTTAGCGTACCCATTCAATTTAAATGTGTGCATTTTTCTTGGAGACATTATCACATTTTCCTTTAGGTCCCATGTAGTATGTAATCCTAGAGACAAAAAAGACCCTATACCATCATTTATACAGACTATAAGACTCAAGGAGAAAAAGAAAATACCAATGTGTTCTAAAGGGGCAAACCAGAATGGATGTGGTACCTACCTAGAAGGAGCCAAAAACATTATGTGTGACCAATGACCATACCATATTGGTTTTTGTGTTTTTTTTTTAGTGAGGCAATGGGGGTTAAGTGACTTGCCCAGGGTCACACAGCTAGTAAGTGTTAAGTGTCTGAAGCCAGATTTGAATTCAGGTAGTCCTGAATCCAGGGCTGGTGCTCTATCCACTGTGCCACCTAGCTGCCCCCCCCAGATTGTTTTGAATAAGTCTATGCCACAGGTTATTCCACTGACATTAAAGAATTAAATTTAACAAACTTTTATTAAGTATCTAATATATTCAAGGCATTGACAACAAAAAACCAAAATACCCAAACAGTTCCTGCCTTCATTGACCTTACATTTTATAAGTATAACACAGGCTTGGTATAAAAAAAAGGCAACAGAGATATCAGACTTTATCTTGGAATCTTTGAGAAGAAAGTGACCACTAATAGCTGGGGGTCTCAGAGTGGGCTTCATGGAGAAGGTGACACTTGAGCTGAATCTTGTAAATGAATAAGGAAATCTAAGGGGTGGGGTTTGAACAAAGTGCATTCCAGCCATGGGGGATGACTGATCCAACCAATTGTAAAGAGGAAATATTTAAAACATGATATTATATGAAATAACTTCTACAATACGTATGAACTCATATAAATCTGTAACATTTGTAAAAATCTTCTTCCTCAACTTAAGGGTATTCATTTTAAGAACAATTGAGAAATTTGTTTTAAAATGAGTCTAAATAATTCCTAGTTGGTCTATTTGACTAAATACCAACCATCAGAAGAATAATAAATGGCCCAAGCGAATTGCATCATGTTTTCATTCCTTCATATATGTGTGCAGTAGAAGGAGACTAGTATGAAGACATGGATGTAACATTACTATTGACCTGGAGCCCAAGCTGGATAGGTTTTACACTACCTCAGAAACCTTCAACGAGCATTTAGAGTGCCCAAAGGATAGGAGATGAGGGAAGTACAAAGATGAGATGAGCCTGTTAGAGACAGACACAAGACAGAGCAAAATAAAGAAATATAAAGATGAATGACAAGGTTACATACATGTACAATATACATCTACTCATGGGAACAGGAGATGCGGAGAAAGAAAGAGTATATATTCAGAGAATGTTGATTAGGTGAGCTGTATTTCAGTAATATGAAAAGGATGCAAGTAACACATCTGTGAATAATTAAGGAAATACAAGAAACAACCTGCTAAATACATCATACTAAATAGAGGCCAAAATCTAGCTTTGCTCTATAATCAGCAAGACTAATGGGCCTACCTCATCTCAGTCAACAGATCCTAAAAAGAAACATGCTTTTTATTTGTTCATTGGCTCTGTTCTGAGGCATTGCCAGCCATGTCACCTGAATCTTTATTCAAAAGGGTTTTATTGTTATGCTTACCGAGTTAATTCTGTCAACTGCTTACATTTTTTTAAACATTTTTTCCCCTTAGAATTTCTCCTTAGAATTCCTAGGAATTATTATTCTAGCTTACCCTTGTCTCCTGAAAGGCAAAGCCAGATTAGGGGATCTCTTTCTCTATCATTTTTTGAGATGTATGATGAGTTTAAGAAACCAGGAAAGAATACAAATATTTGAATGTAGAAAGATATTTTAAGTCTGACAGTAAAACAAAGTATAGTATATATGTTTGGTCTCTACAGTGACATGATAGCTTTCCAGAAGTCACATAAATCAATCTCACATTATGCATTATTCTCCATGGTAGAAGACTGAATGAACTTAGAACAAACAGTCCGCTCATGCCCCATAATAGTGCTGCCCTGAGCACTATTTCTCTAATTGTGGATGGGAGCCTCTGAGGTCTTCTGTAGTTCATACTGGGACCTGAACGTGTGGCACCACTGTGGAGTAAGAAGACTAGGGATAAGAAAAAATATAGTCAAGGGAAATAAGTTGAGAACTAGTAAAGAAAGTGAATCACAGTGAAGTGATTATGACAATAAAAACTGTAGGGGCTAGGTCATGAAAAGAGGGAAAATACTGCATTTCCAGGGCAGAGGTATATAATACAATAAAAGTTCTAATCTTAACTCTTCGAATATGCAACGTGCTAATATACATATATTTGTTTTCTAGGTCATCTATGACAAGAAGCCTGGATATAATGTCAAAGATTTATTTTTAGCTAGATCCTCTTGGCTTCAAAGGAATAATTCGAATACTCTCAATACATTTATTTTGAGCACTTTTCACCAACACTCTTTCCAGGGCTCTAAAGTCAAAGCCGATATTATTTTTCTATCTTTTTTTCTGTTATTATGCCAAATGTAACTGTCACTTTTTATTGGAACATCAGAATCAGGCATCTAATTCTCACAGTTTTGATGCTTAATGAAAAGTGAAAGTTAAACACAGCATGGTGGCATTAAAAATGCATGGTAAATCCATAGCACTCTGACATCTTAGCCTTGTAGAGAATGTGCAGAAAACAAAAGAAAATTGCATAAAGCATAAAGCAAATAGATTAGAAGTTGAGATTCACTACCATAAGTTACTCAAAATGTAAAATAGAAAAGGACAAACTTGGAGTGGCAGAAGCACTCTCCACCAACCCCATCAGAGAGTCCAGTCCACAGGATGGAAGCCCAGAAAAAGGATGCCTTAGGGGAAATTTACATTTGAATGAAGGTTTTCTAATGGGTAGCATGTTCAGAAGAGGCAAGTAGTTGGAGGAGGGAGAAATAACATTCTATATGTCTCCCTTGGACTCCTTTATAGTAACACCAGTTGGCTTTTGGAAGAACTAAAACTGATTCTTTTCAGAAGTAGATGGACATCCAGCATTAGGTAAAGGCTCCTACCCACATTCTCAGGGGAGTAAACTGTGATTGGTCTTGGTGTTTGGTGTTTCTAAGAACCTTCAGCTTAGAGGATTTCTTTCCTATAATTTGGAGAGAAAAATAAGCCAACCATTTTGCTTGAAACATTCTGTTGTCAGATTTTAAAAAAATATTGATATGATACTAGGAAGAGGATGTGATTTTCACCCTTTGAAATTGTCTTCAATGATAAGCATTGTTGTATATACTACTGTTTACATCTACAGTCTACATCTGTGGGAAAAAAACCATTAGGTTTGGTATCAGAGGACCTAGGTTCAACTCCTGGTTTTGTTACTTACATGTGGCCTTAAGCAAGTCACTTAATCTCAGTTTCCTCATCTGTAAAATGAGGTGTTGGACTAAAGGGCCTCAGAGACTAAATCTAATTCTAAATCTGTGATCCAATGAGCTATTGTAGGATGCAGTATGAAATTTATACTCAAAGCTATAAAAATCATGCGATTTTCCCTGATACGTAGTTTGTCAGTTTTTAGAACCTTTAAAATAGATCAAGAACTCTGTCAATAATATCCTTTGAACTTTGTTGTTTGATGAGAGCTTTATTGTCCTGAATAGTGAGGCTTATGCATATTTTCATATCCCCACATAGATATATAATTATGCGAAGTACATGGGGGAGCAAAACAGAATGACAAAAGGTGTTACAAGGTTACCCATGGAAAACCATTTTTTTTTTTAGTGAGGCAATTGGGGTTAAGTGACTTGCCCAGTGTCACACAGCTAGTAAATGTTAAATGTCTGAGGCTGGATTTAAACTCAGGTACTCCTGACTCCAGGGCCGGTGCTCTATCCACTGTGCCACCTAGCTGCCCCGGAAAACCATTTCTTATAGCACACTGCAAATGATCCTTAATTGGTTTTATCAATTTTATTAGAAATATTGCTGGCTTCTCACTACCCTAAAATGTGACTTGGTATGGAGCTGCATGAACACAGATTAAGACTGGGTGGTAGAATCATTCTAGAATTATTCTGATCCAAATTCACAGCAGTTATCTATTTAATCTTGAATAGTTTTACTACTTAAATACATGAAATACTGAGACTCCATGTGATAGCAAGAGTTCCAGTAGTAATATACTTAGAGAAAGATTGACCACTGTGATTCTGTTTGTTTACAGATGTTAACTGAGTAAGTTGGCTTAGGTAATTTAGGTTAAAGAAATACAAGAAGATAAAAGTGTGTCTTTATTTTGCTTATTCATTTATCTATCTACCATCTATTCATCCATTTACTTATATAGTCTCTATTTCTCTCTGTGTCTCTGTGTCTATGTCTTATTAGTTAGCAAAAGCTATCCCCAGTACAATCAGAGGGACAAACATAACAGGTTTATAACTGTGATTTCATTGCCTCTTTGAATGAGTGCCTAACTTACGTTGCAACTTCTAAAGTAGAACTTATTGCCCATGATGAAAAGCTTACACAGGAAGGAAAAGGTTTACCTTTCAGAAAATTACTTTGGGTCTTATAGAGACCAAACTGAAGCAAGTTAGCTGAATTTTCCATTTTTTTTTCTGTCAGGTCTTTTGATATTGTGGAAATGACCCAACAGTTAAAAGAGTTAAAATATCCATTTCTGGTTTCTGAAAGTCATCATTCTAAATAGATACTGGCATTACATGCAAAATAAAAATATTCTACTTATAATAAGTTGTCCTAAGGTCCTTTAAATATAGAAACTCCAATGTTTTAACATTTGTCAGTGGCCATATGTTTCCGAAAGCAAATTTGCAGTCCATCAGTCTATGAATGTCTTATTGGGACATTATGGTAGGGATATGGTTTAAATATACAATGTAGTAAAAAGAAAAAAGAAAGTGAAATATTCTCTAAAATTTACAAATGCATGCTTATGTGTTATAACCTACCCATAACACTCCATTTTAAAAATAAAATTTTATTGGTAGCTTTTGTTTTTATATAACCTACATTTCCCACCATATGTTCCCGAATAATGAATAATAAAAAAGGAAGAAAAAAGTTCAGCAAAACTAAGCAACATATTGAAAAAAAGACTGACATATATGCAGTGTTCCACACCCATGGTCACCCACCTCTGTAAAGACGTGTGGAGGACATGTAGGGGACTGTCCTCTCATTTCTCTTTTTTGGAGCCAAGTTTGGTAATAATAATTTTACAGCATTTAGTTTCAATTGTTTTCTTTTTGTTGTTATTGTTGCTGTTTCCAATTACATATTTGCAGTCATAGTGTACATCATTTTCCTGATTCTGACTATTTCACTTAGCATTAGTTCATAAAAGTCTTTCTACACTTTTCTGTATTCATCATATTCCTTGTAATACAGTAATGCTCTATTACATGAATCTACCACAATTTACTCAGCCTTTCCCCAATTAATGGGCATTTATGCTATTTCCAGGTCTTTCTTTGCAACCACAAAAAGTACTTTAAATATTTTTTGTGTCTTTTTGTCATTGTCCTCCTTGGAGTATTTGGCTAACATTAGACTCTTTGAGGCAAAAGATATGGACATTTTAGTTACTTTCTTCATCTATTTCCAAATTGTTTTTTAGAATAATTTGGCTAATTCACAGAGCCACCAATAATACATTAATGTGCCTGTCTTTCAGCAGCCCACCCACCATTCCACAAAACTCTTAATGGGTTTTATAAATATATACAGAAAAATCAGCTTCTCTATACAAATACAATGCCATGGTTCAGTGACTTTTTTTTTTTTGCAGGGCAATGAGGGTTAAGTGACTTGCCCAGGGTCACACAGCTAGTAAGTGTCAAGTGTCTGAGGTAGGATTTGAACTCAGGTACTCCTGAATCCAGGGCCGGTGCTTTACCACTGCGCCACCTAGCTGCCCCTCAATGACTTTTTAAAAGAGAAGAATGGTGTAGGATATAGAGAACTAAATTTGGATTCAAGAAGACCTGGGCTTTAATCCTGCATTGATACGTAACAGCTATTTGACTCTAGTAAAGTCACATTCTCTCCCAGCTTTAGTTTCTTTATCAGTAAAATGGAGATAATAATATCTGTAGTGCCTACCACATGGAGCTGTTATGAGACTCAAATGGGATCGTGTATTTATAGTGTTTTACAAAATTAACAACTATTATAGTGCTATATCAAATAATTTATTTAAAAATCAAATGGGTATTACTAAGTTGACTTGGGCAGTGAAGAGAACATGTCCCAAGGAGCTGAACAACTTAATTAGCTTTATCTAGTTGCAAAAGATTTCCTCCTGGATATTTGTATATGTATATGGATCACACGTGGGTAAGAGCCATAAGAAACATTATGTTTCATACATATATAAAACAAAATCTGTAAAAAATTTTTTGTCTCCACACATTTTTTAAAGGAATTTTTAAAGTTCTTAAGAATAGTTTCTCCACTGCCCCTCCAAAAAAGACACACTATCCATACATCCAGAAAGCATGTTTTGGTCTTAGAGTGGAATTTATAGTGTGTATGCCAAGTAAAAAAAGAATTTGGGGGAGAAAAACAGAAGGAAATGTTAGAGAGATCATTTCTATTCACTCTCACCTTCATTCCATACTCATTACAACTTCATTTTCTTAGGCAGGGCTTTTGGGGAAGACGCATGGTGGTAGAAATCCTAAGTCACTGCTCCACTGTCAGCTAATACTGGGGAGGAGAGCAGCAAAGTAAAGCAAGGAGACACTGCAAGGGTAGGCTGAAACAAATCATAATAGGCACAGCACAGTAATTGATAGCTAGAAACCAATGGTAACCATGTAGGTTGGCAGGCAGTGATCTTGTTATCCCGAAGTAGGGATTTTTTGGGGGGCAGGGAGGGAGAAGGCAGATGATACAGAATGGACTGTGGGCCTTCATGAGTCTTTTTTAGTCATATGATCTGCAGTGTAAATGCTTTAACCATGAACAACTTGTAAATGAATCCTAGGAAGTGTGTAACCAGTTGGTTTTCCTCACATGAGCTTAATAAAGGATTCTATTCAGAGGGAACAAAAACTTATAGCATGAGTTAAGGCAATATATCCCTAGATTTCATATTTTACATTCTAAGGTTTTCTTCATACAAGCGCTATGTGCATGAACTAGTTGAGACTCTCAGGAGACTCAATTCCTTTTGCTACAAGAAATACAGTAATTTTTCAAGTAGCTGTCAAGGTTTGAAAAACAACAAGAAGACATTTACCATTCTTATCCATGGAGTTCGGTTCTGACTGCTTCTTGCCAATGTCAGCAAAAGATCGAACAATAGGAATCCTGTTGGTCAGCTTTTTCTGATTCTGATGGTGATGCTGTTTCATTAGAGCTTCATGAACTCTGTGGCGGACGTCCTCACTGAGCTGTCCAGAACTTATTTGTTGGTCAAGAACCATATCTTAAGAGGAGAAAAAAAAGCAGCCTTGTGAAAAGTCTTAGCCTACTACCATTCATATTATGTGAGTGTGGACTACAATTTTTTAAAATTTAAATGAAAATATACAAAGTTATATTACTCTTATTGAATTAATAAGGAATTGTTTCAAAATTTCCAAAGATGTCAATATCACATATTGGTAAAGATTTTATCTTCCCTACAAGGAATTGTTGAATGATACAGGTTAGACAATTTCCCAACATATGACATATAAGAAATGTTTAAATGGCATAATGATATATGAGATAGAGTACTGGCCTTGAAGACAAGAAGACCTGGATTGAAAACCCTGCCTCTAACTCATTCTAGCTGGGTGACCATGGGCAAATAATTTAACATCTCAATGTTTCAGGTAATTCCCTAAAAGTCCAAGTTACAGATGAATTGTGAATCTGTATCAGTGTAGGATTTGTCCAACTGGGAGTTTCCCATAGTGATGAATCATATATCCAAATTCCACCCTGACTCCTCACAAAATAGAATTGTTCATTAATTTTACAAGAGCAAAATGATTCTACTGAGAAAGTGCGTTCATATCTCAATCATCCCCTCTAGTGGAAAGGAGTAAGCTATTGAAAAAGGGATGTATATGTGGCTTTAGTGAGTGTTGTTATATTTACATGGTGATCTAGATGCATCTCCATGTTCAATTCACTTCAGACCAAATAATGAAAGCACACTGTGAAAACCTGACTCAAGAGGAGCTGGGAAGTTGCCCAGTTTTCCCAATAATACTGGGACTAGTCATCTCCCTCTTGCTGATATAAGCTTTGTCTTCTCTTAAAACATTCCTGCAGAAGTGTTTGGGTTTCAAGGAGCTTCTGGGATGGCAAAACAAATAGAAAAAGGTGAGGTGCCAACAAATCTGTAATTAAGACATTAATCCTTAATGTAAATAATGAGCATCAGAGCTGTCAGCAAAGGAAGTCAAGTCAGTGGTTTAGACTTGAGAAAAATGTTTTCTACAGGAAACTTTCATTTACATACTTAATTGATAAATAATTTAAAAAATTATATTTGGTTCATATTTTGGTGGGGCACTAACTTGGCAGAAGAGTACAATTGATACATTACAGTATGGCTAATTCAACAAATGGCCTTCATTAAAAAACTTCATTGATTTAATACTAAATGACTACTATGTGTAAGGTACTTATTAAGTACCTACTATATACCAGGCATTGTACTAGGCCCAGAGGATAAAAAGACAAAGGAGATTGTCTGACCTCAAGGAATTTGCCTTTTCATAGAGAATAAGGAGATAGTGACTGCACCTGTGATTTAATCTGATATAAGGAACTCCTGGATGAATATCTTCTCTATACTAATGTAGGCAACACTTTCTTTGCAACTGATAGTCACAGACATAGTGAGCTGCCCAAGGCACTGAGAGATTATGATATTTGTCTGGGTTCACACAGCCAGAATGTGTCAAATTTGAACCCAGTTCTTTTTGGCTCCAAGGTCAACTAGATATCCACTAGTCATGGCTGTCAGGGGTGATATAACATGCAAACAGATAAATATATACACGATGATTTGAGGAAAGAGAGACCATTAACAGCTGGTGGAGAGGATTTTATGGAACAAATAGTGCCTCAGCTAAGCCCTGAAGAGAAGGATTCTAATAGAGGCTGAGATGAAAAAGGAATACATTCTGGGTATAAAGATGGCTTGGGAGTAGCTGTGTGACCCTGGGCAAGTCACTTAACCCTCAGTGCCCTGAAAAAAGAAAGATGGCTTGGGAACATACTCTAAAGTATGAGAGAAGGTATAGTTTGGAGAGAGAGACTCTGAGATAGATGTTGAACTACTTGAGAAAGGAAGAATAAGTTTGAGGATGGTAAATCACAATAAAATTAGCTATATCAAGCAATATGCACTTTAAAGTGTGCAAAGCACTTTATAAACAAATATTACTTCATTTTATCCTTGCCACAACCCTAGGAGATAGGTGTGATTGTTATCCTCATTTTTGCATATGAGGAAACTGAGGCAGACAAAGGTTGTTACTTGCTCAGAGTCATGATGTCTAATGCTGGATTTGAACAGGTCTCCCTGACCCCAGGTCCTACTTACCTACTTACCTACTGTGCCACCTAGCTGCAGGATCTGGACCAGATGATATAAATGGAAGGAGTGGTGAAGGCAGATAAAAGGTGTGGAAGGGGGCAGGAGAGACTATGGAGAATGCTTTCTCCTTTTCCTTTTCCATTGTATCAGGGACACAAGAGAATAAGAAATCAACATGCATAGGGAAGGTGGCTAGGGATATCTCTTCTGGAGAGAGCCAGGATTCTGTGAATACCATATGTTGGAAAGAATGTAGAAAAGAAGAGGCTGAAGATGCAGGGAAGAGTCAATGAGATATTCCAGAGGTCACAATGGGCAGGGGAGGAAAAGGACTAGACAGTGGTAAGACTGGGCAAGGTAGATAAGAGTCCTAAGCTAGCAGTAGAATGAACTTTTTGTACTGGGGATACCAACTGAATCAGTGAGAGAGGAGAAGCAAGAGGTGCTATAAATGCCACTTGGTTGGCACCTTTATCTCCTCTATCCTATGATGATGGTGTTAGCATAGTCGTAGTGTTTCCTTGCTAAGCGTTGTTCAACTAGACTACACAAAAAATCTTTGGTACATATTAATGATTTTTTTCTGCTAGTAATGAATTCAAAGCTTTCTCTTTTCCTCAGGCTTAAGCAGAAGAAAAAACAAATCTGTAAATCTACACTTCCGGTTTCTCAGGGCTAACATCTCCAAGTAATCAGCCTTAAAGCACCTGATCTGAAGCCTGTTTACCCAAGAGAGGGCAAATATGACTGATGGTTCATTTATCCATCTGTCTCACACATAAGCACTCATTAAACTCCCAAGGCCACTGTGGTAATACATCACTATATGCTACACTAGGGAAACGAGCAAGTTAATTGCCTCATTTAAGTCCTTAACTTACTACTTAGGTATGACTTAAGCACTGGAGGAACATCTGACTCATTAATTTCTTACCTCACTTTCTTCACCTTTAAATATTATGGTAACAGCCTTGAAGAGTAGGAAAGGATAATGGGCCGTAATGGTTCTGGGCATGGTCTCAAGTCCTACCATCTCATTGTGCCATGATACTTAAAACAATATACTTTAGCCTGCCAAAAGACAACGCCAGGTTGTGGGCAGGAAATGAAGAGGTAGGAAGAAAAAGCATAAACAGATCACATGTGCCTCGGAAAACAGATTAAAACCGAAATATGGTAAAGCTTACAAAGGCGAACAGCAGGGTCTAGAGAAACTAGGAGCATTTGTACAAAAATAGTCCTAGGAATGACTTCATAAAATAAAAAAAAAAACAAACAAGGAATTGTAACCAAAAGGAGTTATACAGCTTTTACATCTAGTTTCCTTAAAGTGGAAGATCCTAGAAGCCAGGGGCTATTTCTTGTTACCTTAGGGTTTTTTGTTTGTTTTGTTAAGTGACTTGCTCAGGGTCACACAGCTAATAAGTATCAAGTGTCTGAGGCCGGATTTGAACTCGGGTCCTCCTGAATCCAGGGCCCATGCTTTATCCACTGCACCACCTACCTGCTCCCTATCTCTTGTTATCTTAACAGGTATCTTAGCATCTTTGCTGGTTGATATGGGAACATCAAAGGAAATGATGTCCCTACTCTCAGAAGATGCTTTTGAGGGGAAAAAATAGACTCCATGTTATTGGCAACTGGCATTAACATTTTTTAATCAGGTTTAATTAAATATTGTGAAAGTTAATCTGCCATGGGAATACTCTTTTTTTTTTTAAAACAAGGAACATGAAAATGTAGCATTTGTTGAAAATGTTAGTATTCTAGGCTCAAGGATTCTGGAAATTAGACTAGAATGCAAGTTGCAAAGTATTTAGATGTGGACTTTGCTTTGCAAAAGGAATATTCTAATCAACTAACTCTGTTTTTCCCCCTCATTAAAATATATTTATCACTTGTTTTGATGAGTCACAAACTATGATTGATGATCCACGCACTGCACTAGCTTTGGTTTGACTTTAATTACTTCTGTTCAATGACAGAATTAGGTTAAAGCAAATACATGGCAACAAAGCTATTTCAGTTATTAATCTTCACCATGCCAAAAAATTTAACTTGAAAGAGATGAGCATAGAACACAAAATTGGTGGAAATTGTTTGATCAGGATTGAAAATGTTCAGCTTTTTCTGGATATGATTGTCTCTGTGCTAGAACAAATGAGGTTGAGAAGACTATTTCTGGATTGCTTTGGATTTAGAAAGAGGAAGAATTTTCGGGAAAGAAAAGAGAACTCCAGTATCACAACATTTTTCTTCCTTTTGACAAGACTTGAGTTCAAATCTCATCTCCCAAACTTACAAATTGTGTAAATACAGCAAAGTCTATGAACTTCTCCGAGTCTCATTTTCCTCACTGTGAAATGAAGAAAATAAAATCTGGAGTACTGATCTTACAAGCTTGTGTTGTTAGGTTCAAATGGGATAATGCAGGAAAAGCAAGGCACCATATAAATGTTAGCTATTATTGGTATTTCCATTTAAGTATGAACATGATGAACTTTTGGTCCACAGACAAATTTAAAGTTAAATATACACCTATACATATATACATACCTACATATACATATACACATCTATACACACATTTGTCCTTCTCTATATATACATCTATCCATATCTAGAAATAGATATTAACATACACAAATCCCTACACTTTTATCCAAAAGGGGCTCCTACTTCAAAGAGCTTAGAAACTGTTGACAGGTTTTCCAGATGCAGCTGAGAGTTTTAGGATGATGACTAAAGGCTACAAAAATCTTTTCCTGTAATTACCAAGTGAGCTGGCAATGCTGACTTGATGTGGCCCATGTTATTCTGAAAACAATGTCTGAGATGTCCTCTTTCTTCTGCTTGGGAAATTTCTAGAAAGGATAATTGCTGATTTTATCCACCAACACCATTTGTGTGAGTGTGCTTCTGTGTGTGTGTGTGTGTGTGTGTGTGTGTGTGTAACTATGGGATCTTAATAGTCCTGGCAGAGAGGTGATGAATTCATGAAAGATATACTTTCTGGATATGGTTAAGCCATGCATTTATTTTCCTTTGACTGTACATATTTGTTTACAAGGCTGCCCAAGGCTGCTCATTTGTTATTCTTTCTCTTTTTTCTTTCTCTCTTCCTCTTTTTTGCTCTTCCTCCCTTCTTTCCTTCCTTCCTTTCCCCTTCTTTTCTCCTTTCATTCCTCCCTTCCTTTCTTCCTATCTTCTTTCCATTCCCCCTTTCTTCTCTTCTGCTTTCTTTTTTCTTCATTCCTTTTCTCCCACCTCCATCCATTACTCCACCTCTTATTTCCTTCTTTTTCTCCCTCCTTTCCCTTTCCCTTTCTTCCTTCTCCCCTCCCTCCCTCCCTCCTTCCCCCTTCCATCCATCCCTCCCTTCTTCCTTCCTTCTTCCCTTCCTTCCTTCCATGATGAGGGAGTGGTGGGGAGATAAGATTTTTATTCACTTAAAAATATTTAATTAAAAAAAAACACTTCTTGGGTTATTTTCCCATCTTGTGCACTGATTACACAAAGGAGAAATGAGGCAAAGTTTCAGCTATAGCTGATCCAGAAGAAGCTACTCATTGTGTGGAACAATGCTTGTGGAAAAGACCAGTTCCCTGAGATCTCCAATCCCACTATCTTCAAAAACTGCATTAAACTATTGTGCTAGAGAAGACTTTTGTGAGTTCCTTAGACAGAAAGGAGAACAAATTAGTCAATACTTAACAGAAACGAATTCAAACTATTCACTAGAAAGTCAAGTACTGAAGTTGAAGCTTAAATATTTTGGCCACATGTCAAGATGGAACTCATTGGAAAAGACCCTGATGCTGGGAAAGACTGAAGGCAAATGGGAAAAAGGGATGGTAAAGGATGAGATGGATAACATCATGGAAGCAACGAACATGAGCTTGGATAGACTTCTGGAGACAGTTGAGGATAGAAGGACCTCACATGCTATGGTCCATGGGGTCACAAAGAGTCAGATACAACTGGACTGAACAACAACAAGAGGTCATCTATTCCAACCCCTTTCTTTTAGATGTGATGACTCTGAAGCCTTAAGAGATCAAGTGAGTAGCTCATGCCACACAATTGATGGAAGCTGGATATGAACCCAGGTCTGCTAATTGCAAATTTAGTGCCCTTTCCACTGTACTATGTTACCTCTCAATAGAGAACTGGGTTAGATCACTTCTCAAGTCCCTTTTAACTCTACATCTATGATCCCATGATCTTTGGAGAGAGAATTAAGAAGATAATACATTCTGCTCTTTGTTCTCTCTGATTTTCCTGGCTTCAGGCAGATTCAACTAAGCTCAGATATGAAGAAAAATAGTCGTCTATTCTCTTTCCTGTTTATGTTTACAAAGCTTAAAGCTCAGTGGGAAAGTAGAAATATCATGAATGCTGTATATTCATGTCTAATATTTCTCCAACATTTTGATATTTGTGTGGCCACAAATTTGTTTTTAGGTACTTAAGAACTAGACAAACATAATTGCAAAGAGTAAATTGACAACAGTTTGGATAGGTTCAAGGATATAGATTGAAAATTGCCTGATATATTACAGTAATATAATAATGTTAACTTGGGGTATAGCAAAATGAGAAGTGAGGAAGAACTGTCAGGCCCGTTTTATTTAATATTGTCCCTAATAATTGGAAAGGAGGGGAAAAAGAATGTAAATGATTACTGTTTAATCAAGAAAATGGAGAGGTAGACTGATCTGTTACTGTCCTTTAACTCCTTTCTGCCACAGTACACTTAACTCAAAATACTAAGTTATTAATACCTATTTCCTAATCTTTGTTGTCTAGATAAAAGGATAAAAGAAAATAATATATTTGAAGACTTTTTTTAACCTGGGAAAAAAGTTAAAAGTTTTAAGTAAATTGAAGATAGTGATATTATTTTATGGATGGACAACGAACTGGGTGCAGAAATGAAAAGGAAGTAGAAAGGTAGCTAACCTGGGACTGGGAAATCATGCTTTCAGTGATGCCAAGATGTCCCTCAGTGCAAAGACTGATTTTAGAACATAAACATTCTTCTAGCAATGCCCTCTGGTTGTGAACCTTGGCACTCTACCCCCACAAAGTCAGAATTAAGAAAAGGACTAAGAGACTAGCAACATAGGAAAAATAATTTTAATAAGAGTCAATTGAATAGAGATAAAAAACAAATGAGTATCTGGGGGAAGATAATTCAAAGCACAAATACTCAAAAAGGGGGAACCATCTGAAAACCATTAATGAAGGAGACCTGAAGGTGTAATAATCAGGAAAATTATTTGCTGCAATAATTTCCCATAGCATGTGCTTTAATCTGTCAATATGTTCCTAGGTAGCATCATACAGATTCTTGTAGACTGAGAATAGTGTACTCAGTTTGGGAGAGATTTTGGCAACAGTGAACTACAGACTACTTAGAAATCTGGGGAAAAAAACCCTGAATAGGTTTCAGGGAATGAAGACTTTAATTTATAAGGATAGATTCAGAGAACTTAATTGCTTTGAGAAATGACTTAAAGTTTAACATCTTACAAATATCCCACAGAGGCATGCCCTCAGTGGGATGGAAAGGAGTAGAGAAAGAAACATAATGTGTGAAAGTATAATTCAGAAGCTAAGTGATTTAAAAAATGAACAGAATTTTAGGCAGATTACTACTGGAAGAAAACATCCTAAGGGAAGCAAAAGAAAGCATTTTTTTTTGAAAATTTGGAGTTTAGGCAAAATTATGAAAGATGCTTCATAGGGTGAATTCTTCAGTAGCTGGCAAATGAAGAAGGTTATATAAAATCTAGCTCACAAATTTGAAGTTGGGCAGGGAGAGGAAATTAATCATGTATCAAAGGCGAGATATTGCAAGGTTAAACAGTTTGACAGACTCTCTTTTTCTCTATTCACTAAAATATGAACATATCGATTCAACACCACAGCATCCTAGACATTGTCACCTTAAGGAGTTGAGCTTTACAAATATACTTCCAGAACTCCCAGTGGACTTGTCCAATTTCTAAATGAACCATTTTCTCTTAGGGATTGATTTGGCACTACCCTTACTGTTTCATGTATTCATTTCAAACTATGCTGTATATTAAATCTGGACTTCTTCCAGGTTCTAGTTATTTTAAACATCATCTTTCTATATACTCTTGGTGAAATACAAGGGAGGAAATCTCTTGAAATCCTAGGTTGGAAAATGTTGCAGCTCAAGGTATTTCTTTCCCTACTAATTTGTTATTCATTAGTCCTCATCATGAAATGCACAACCTAGGAGACTAGCTGAGCAGAATTTTAATGGCCAAAGTAGTAGATATTCTCTCTCAAGTTATCCTAATTTCTCCCTCATTACTCTAATTCCACCTCTAAACTCTAAACTCTAATCTCTAAACCCCCCGCCCAGGAAAAAATGAACCAAGAAACTGAAAAAAGAATATACCATCCTTCTAATAACATGCATTTTTAAATGTTACATGATCTCATTGTCTTTTCCTTTTGCATTTTATCAGTGTATTTTTTAAAACTTTTTTTTTGTTGGTGAGGTAATTGGGGTTAAGTGACTTGCCCAGAGTCACACAGCTAGTAAGTGTCAAGTGTCTGATGCCAGATTTGAACTCAGGTCCTCCCAAATCCAGGGCCGGTGCTCTATCCACTGCTCCACCTAGCTTCCCCTTTAAACTTTCTTTAATAGAAATGCAGACAAAGAGTTTGCCATTAACAGAATATTGAGGAAAACGTGAGTTACTATTTAAGCACACCAAGGCCCTTAGCATTTGAAAAATTTATTCAAATAAATTCCTCATCAGACTAGTTTCATTTTTGCAATAGGACACCTTAAAGGCAATGTCTTCTGCAAACTTCATTCTATTTTGTTAACAAATTCCATTTGTTATTTCATTTTTACTTTTCCAAAACATGTTTCAATGGGTTTATGACCTAAATATATTTGCCTTCCCTAATTCTATGCACATGATAGTAGACAAAAGAGTTCATGGGATGGTTCCCTAAAGCAGTGAGGCAGATTGGCACCATAACTCCTCAAAGACTCATTATTATGGCATTTTGGCTCCAAAACTTTAGAATAAAGTAACTACCACGAGCTCTGAATGCGGTCCTAAGTATTAGATAGTTGAACACATCACAACTGCATTTGTTGACTTTTTATGGAATGACTATGTTTTCCATAAAGCTGTGAGGAAAGCTAACATCATGGCTGGCAGAATCTGGTTCCTAAAAGGTGCTAACAGGGTGAAATAGTGAACTGAATCTAATGCTATGATATTTAATAAAAACAGAAGTAGAGTACGGGACTTGAGTTTGAAAAAAACCCCTTTACACATGAAAGATGGAGCAAATATTGATAGTAATTCATACAAAGAAAGAATCGGGAATCCCAATGATGTTCAAATTCACTATATGCCCAAAGTGTCACCTAACAAGAAGAAAAACCCAGTGTGATTTTGAACTATGTTAACAAAAGTAAAATATTTAAAATCAGAGTAGTGGTAGTGTCACTGTACTTTTTTGCTGGACTAAATGAATCTGGAGCATTGAATTCAACATTTTAGAAAGGACATCAACAAACTAGAACTCATTCCAAAGGAGGGTAACTAGGATGTTTTAAGAACTAGTTGAAGAAATTAAGGAAATTTAGCCTGGAAAGACCCAGGACTTTTATCTTTAAACATCTGAAGGGCTGCCCTGTGGAGAGTTACTAAGTAACTGTAAGAGTTTATTAAACTTCTACTACTTGTGGTAAAAAGACAAAAACAATAGCTCATGCCCTCAAGAAGTTTATATTCTATTTGTGAATGAGATACATATTCTAAGGAGAGGGAAGAGCCCTGGGAAAACTGCTCAAGTAGGATGTGACAGCTGAGCTAAGTAAGTTTTTAAGGAAAGTAGGGACTCAAAGGGGCAAAAACAAAGAAGGAAAATGTTCTAGGCATGAAGGGATAGGTAGCTTGTGCAAATACAGAAATGGGAGATGGAATGTCATTTATAGGGCTAGTGAATAAATACACTGGTATGTCTGGAATATATATATATATATATATGTGTGTGTGTGTGGAATATATATATATATATATATATATATATATATATATATATATATGAGGGGAATTAATGAGAACTTGGAAGGGTAGTCTGGAGCTAGATTTAAAAGGGCTTTAAATCCCAATCAAAATATTACTATTTTATCCTAGAGGTTATTGTGAAGTCATTGGAACTTCTTGAGCAGGGGAATAACTCCTTTAGGACTATTAATTTGGCAGATGTGTGAAGGGCAGAATGGAGTGGGGAGATATTGGAGGTAGAAAGAGCATCAAGAAGCTATAGTCCAGGGGGCAGCTAGGTGGTGCAGTGGATAAAGCACCAGCCCTGGATTCAGGAGGGCTTGAGTTCAAATCCGGTCTCAGACACTTGACACTTACTAGCTGTGTGACCCTGGGTAAGTCACTTAACCCTCATTGCCCTGAAAAAAAAGAAGGAAAGAAAATCCAGGTAGAGATGTCCAGAGGCAGTTGGTGATTCTGGCCTGGAAAAGGAAAGAGATGAAGATTTTGTGCTGGTCTACACAGAGTTGATAATTGAAACTATGGGAGCTGATACAATCACTGAAAGAGAACAGAAGAAGATGTGGAACAGAGTCCTAGGGCACTCCTGTGTTTATGGGTCATGGCAAGGATGATGGTTCTGAAAAGGAAACCAAGGGGTAGTCTTACAGGCAGAAGGAGAAAAAGAAGAGTGAAGCCAAGTGAAGACAATATGTAAGAGAAGGAAGTGGTCAACAGTTTCCACAACAAAACTCAACATTTCTAGAACAACTAATTATTTTTCCCATTTAACCATTCCCTCTTCATACCTTCCCAATCTCTGTGGAGGGCACCAGGACCCTTTCAATAACCTAAGTTTGCAACCATGGAGTCATTCTTGTCTCATCTTCCATATTTGCCTAGCCAAGTGTGGTCAGTTTCGCCTCCACAGCATCTTGTGTCCATGGCCATCTATTCACTCATTCCACAACTACCATATTCCAGGCTTTCCTCACTTTTCACATAGACTATTTCAATAGTCCCTTAACTGACATCCCTCCTCTAGTCTATCCTCTCTTTAATTCACACAGCTGCCAAACTGATATTCCTAAATCTACATTTCACTCCTGCTCAGGAAGTTCTAGTTCTTCACTATTGATTTTAAGACAAATTACAAACTCCTGTATTTTCCATCTAAATCCTGTCACAATCGGTCTCCAGCTACTTTTCCTGGCTTATTTCATATTCTGTGTTCCATTCAAATTGACCCATTTACTGTTCCCTATACGCAACATTCCATCTCTCATTTCTGTGCCTCTTTACATAAGCTAGGCTGTTCCCCATGCTATCATCTATCCACTCATTTCCTCAAAAAATCCATAGCTTCTCTAAAAGCTCATCCTACCTTTTACATGAAGGCCTTTTTTACCTCTCCCCCCATCTCCCTTCTCATCAGACTAGTGCTTTCTATTCCCCAGAAATTACTTTTTAATTTTCATGTTTGCATTTACTTGACTATAATCATGATGTCTCTCCCCTTATACAATATAACTTTCTCAAGAGCAAACACTATTTTTGCTTTTTCTCGGTATCCCCAACACCTAGAATGGTACCTGTCATATGGTAGGTCCTTACTAAATTCTAGATGTATTAATGAAAAAATTGCCCAAAGGTCAAGAAGGATGATTGGGGAGAAAAGACCATTGATTTGTCAAATGAAGAAAACATTGTTAACTCCTGAGAGCAGATTTATGCTTTAGGAAGGCCTAGACTTGATGACTTCTAAGATTTCTATCAAATCTAAAATTTTATAATGCTAGATTTATGCAACCCCCTGCCAGTTTTAGTTATTGATTTTCACATTCCCCCAAGTCCAATGTCTTTTTAAAAAATTTGTTTGAAAGATTTTACTTGGTGCCAAATTGTTTCATTTGGTTTATTTCATATATGGGAAAAATAATCTTGACATTTTAAGAACAATTTCTTCAGTTTTAAGACAGTAAAATACCAAGCATGAAATCTGACCTCAGACACTTGACTCTTTTTTTTTTTTTTTTTAGTGAGGCAATTGGGGTTAAGTGACTTGCCCAGGGTCACATGGCTAGCAAGTGTTAAGTGTCTGAGGCCGGATTTGAACTCAGGTACTCCTGACTCCAAGGCCGGTGCTCTATCCACTGTGCCATCTAGCTGCCCCACTTGACTCTTACTAGCTGTGTGACCCTGGGCAAGTCACTTAACCCCAATTGCCTCACTAAAAAAAAGAAAAGAAATAATACACGAAGCAGCATGTATAATTAGTGAAAAGATCCCTTAGGAGTCAGGAGGCCTGAATAGCAATCTCAGCTCTGCTACATAGTTACTTAACCTGTATGGCCTTCACCTTAGTTTCCTCATCTGTAAAATGAGTGGATAGAGTAGATGATCTGTAAGGTCACTTTAGCTTTTTTATTCTATTAGTCATTCAGTAAACATACATTTAGTAAATGCTTGGTAGGTACCAGGAACTGTGCTAAGATCTAGAGATACAAAGAAAGGCAAAACAAAAGTCTTTGCTCTTATGAAGCTCATAATATGAAGGGGAAGACAACATGGAAATAGGTACATACAAATTTAAGTAGAATATAAAAATGAAGATGAGGAGGATGCCTGGGAAAGGCCTCTTACAGAAGACAGGGGCAGATCTGAATACTAAAGGAAGACAGGAAAATCTAGGAGTCAGAGGTGAGGAGGGAGAGTATTCTAGGCATGAGAAATCGCCATTGCAAAGGCACAGGGACAAGAAATGATATGTCATATGGGAGGATTTTATTTTCAAAGGTTTGATTTCAGAAAGCTTAGAGGATCAGAAATTAAGATTAAGAAAGTTTGGTTTCCAGGGGAATCATTGCTTAGGAAGACTGTAAAAACTATATCAAAAAGGAAATAAGTTTGTACTAGCATTTTAGAAAAAACCCCAAAAAACCAAACCAAACCCCAAAATGTGTACTGAATGAATTAATGCTTTTGTAAAAATGTTGCCCCAAGGTAATAATGGTTACATTAAAATGAAGTTTATTTAATAAGAGTCAATCAACATGGATATTAATTTCTGCTGGATTGAGAGGAAAAATCTATACCTGCAATTTCCTCTAGAGTGTTAGCCCGCATGTCTAGTAGCACAGTGCCATTCAGGATGCAACTTCTCAACTCGAACAAGCTGTGCAGGGAAAGAGTCGCTACATACGGCTTGCTCCACCTTTCTCCTCCATCTTCTACATCTTCTTCAAACTTCAACCACCTAAATTGACAAAAAGCAGTTTCAGTTTGAAAACAGTAGATATCAGAATGCACTTTACTGCACTCGGAAAAAGAACATTGTTAAAAAGTGTCTGAAAACAGTTTACTTTACATTTAAGTCAACGAGCATTTATGAAGTGCTTGTTATGGTGTAAGCCCCCTTAGCAGATGCTCTAGAGGAAAAATCAAAGATGAAAAATAGTGCCTCTCTCAAGCATCTTACAGGCTAGTGGGGGAATATGCTATATAAATAAAAATGTCAGGGGATGGAGAGCACTAACCCCCTTTCTTTTTTTAAAACAGTATTTTATTTTTTCCAATTATATGTAAAGACATTTTTTAACATTATTTTTTTCTAAATTTTGAGGTCCAAATTTTTCTCCCTTCTTCCCTCCCCTCTCATTTTCCTAAAACAGCAAGCAATTATATATGGGCTATATATGTGCAATCATGTAAAAGCAAATTTCTGTATTAGTCATGTTGTAAAAGAAGAAACAGACCAAAAGGGAAAAAAACCCCACAAAAAATAAAGTGAGAATTGTATGCTTCATCTGCATTCAGAGTCCATCAGTAGGGGCAGCTATGCGATGGCGCAGTGGATAAAGCACCGGCCCTGGATTCAGGAGGACCTGAGTTCAAATCCAGCCTCAGACACTTTACACTTACTAGCTGTGTGACCCTGGGCAAGTCACTTAACCCTCATTGCCCCACAAAAACAAAACAAAACAGAGTCCATCAGTACTTTCTCTGGCTATGGAGAACATTTTCCATCAGGAGTCCTTTGGATTTATCTTGGATCGCTGTATTGTTGAGGGGAACTAATTCATTCATAGTTGAGCATCACATAGTTTTGCTGTTACCATGTATAATATCCTGGTTCTGCTCACTTCAGCCAACATCAGTTTGTATAAGTCTTTCCATGTTTTTCTGAAATCCACCTGCTTATCATTGCTTATTGCACAATAGTATTCCATAACATTCAGATACCACAGCTTGTTCAGCCATTGCCCAATTGATGGGTGTCCCCTCAATTTCCAATTTTTGACCACCACAAAAATGCTGCTATAAATATTTTTGTGTAACTACCCCTTTCTAGTTTAAAAGCTCCATGACATCAAGGACTCAGGCTTTATCTAAGCTTTGCACCATTCCCTATTCCCTGACCCCCAACAGGCCTAGAATCAAAACCTAATGTTGAGTTAAGGGATATGGCTAGAGTAATGGTTAGTGTTAGGCTCAGGGTTAGAGTTTGGTACTCTAGAAATGACAGTTTCCTGGTGCTTTCATGAAAGTGTAGAATAAGCTACTTAAGTGATTTCTTTTTTTTCCCATTTGATAAAGATTGATTTTATCAGTCAATCAATAAACATTTATTAAGCCTCTGTCATGTGCCAGACACTGTGGTAAGTGCTAGGGATACACAAAGAGGCAAAAGACAATCCCTGCCCTCAAAGAGCTCTAGGTTTAATGGGGAAGACAACAAACAAACAAAATATGTATCAAGCCATATCATGGAAAAATAAGAAAGGGGAGGGACTAGAAGTAAGAGGGGTTGGGATTTTGTCATTTATACTTAGAAGTTCAAAGCAAAATTAATGCAAATTGGTAACAAATTTACATATTATATAACCCTGAAGGAACAAACTGTGTAATAAATTAATAAAAATGCCAATATAATCTATTATCAAATATTATACTTTAACATCAAGGGTTTATTGGAACCAGCTTGAACTAGCTCATGAGTTAAATTTTCAGGATGAGCATTTATACCATCAAAACTGGCAAGTACTACAAGCAATATTTAGCATAGTACCTCACAGAGTAGGAGCATAATAAATGCTTATTGATTCATTGATTCCTGTTGATAATTGTTTTATTGATTGTCTTGACTTGAGAAAATGATGGAGAAAATGCAAATTATGCATTTTAACTTAAAAGTGTGGTGTACATACATTTTTTTTCTAGTGAGCTGGTTGTCATTTACCAACACACTCATGTTTTTTGTTCCCAGAAAGGTAATTACTACTGCAGATTACTACAATGATAATAATAGCTGACATTTTTATAACACTTTAAGATTTGCAAAGCAGTTTACATACACTGATTTTGACTTGTGTTAAAGATGCGCCATTGTTAAAAAATCACATACTCGTCTTAATTTTCCCCATGAGATCATTTAAAAACTGGTAGAAATAAAAATTAAAATCCTTGACAGTATAACAACAAATATGATCATTCCTTCACACAGATGTTAGCCTATGTTAATAGGTGGTGGTGGTGGTGGTGGTAGGTGTGTGTGTGTGTGTGTGTATGTGTGTGTGTTTGTAGTGAAAGTAAACATCCACTCAAGGGAATTCAGTTTAATTCAACAAGCAAATACTTAAGTTCCTACTATGTGGAAGGCACTGTGCTTTGGTGCTAGGGATCTAAACACAAAAATAAAATCATCTTTGTCCTCAATGAATTTATGGCCTTTCAATGTATGGAAATGGGGACAATGCAAGTAAAAGTGCAAAGAGGCCAAGATAAGAACTAGAAATGTTGAGTAGTCCCATTTTACAGAAACATGGGGACCATAAAAAAGAACAGAGTAAAATCAGCCTGTAAAAGAAAGTTTGAGTCAGATTTCTGAGGTCTTTGAATGTCAGCATTAAAAGCTTAAACTGGATCCAGTAGGACTAATAGTCATCTAATCTATGGTCGAAGCCAGTAAGTGTCAAAGATTGGATGGGGACCCAGTCTTCCTGACTCCAAATCTGACCTTTGATCTAATTTACAACATGACTTTTTTTTTTTTTTTTTTAGTGAGGCAATTGGGGTTAAGTGACTTGCCCAGGGTCACACAGCTAGTAAATGTTAAGTGTCTGAGACTGGATTTGAACTCAGGTACTCCTGACTCCAAGGCCGGTGCTCTATCCACTGCGCCACCTAGCTGCCCCGACTTTTTAGAATATAAAAATTTGTTAGAAAATGTTTTCCATTTTCCAAATTCATAATACAAAATGAAATTCCTTTTGCCTTTATCCCTTGGACACCACTGCTTTAGCTCTCTTCTTTTTTGTGTGTTCAACTTCACCAAAAATTAACATTAAAATTCAACTGGAAGTATTGTTTCTATTTTAAAGTTATTGAAATATTAAATGTTTATTTTGTGTACTTCCCACTTTACTATGTAGTGATAGGCCATTTTACTTTTTTTGAAAAAAGCTTCAGGCATAATATTTAATAGAATTAGCTACGATGCCACTGTCTCATTATTCTTTATTCTTTTTAATACTATGTTATTCTTTTCATATTATGATGCAAGTATAATTTCAATTAAATCTTCTACCACATATTACACCTTTGATATATGATGCTATTTTCAGGCACAGATAATACATTAAATGGAAGGACACACTGGTAGTTTTATGACCAAGAATCTTGTTAGGTTTAAAATTTCAGTTCTAGCATCTAGGGCAGTAAAGGGTAATGAATAAAACGGAAACTTTTGGCATTAGCCTCTGAAAAGGTCAGAATGAACTTGGGAAAAGATGCAGGAAAGTAGATAATAATTTAGGGGAGAATGTTTCAGATTTAGCTCCTTTAAGTCATCTGGAAATATGAAGATGTTCAGTTGTTTCTATGCTGCAGTCCATCTAGAAATTATAATTTACTAGTCCAATAAGTATGTTTGAAAAAATTGTTTATTGCACTGCAGAAAAATCCCTAAAAACTTATGGTCAATTCAATCCCCAAGGTCCATGTCTTCATCCATGTCCCAAATATCTTCTAATATAATTATGTAGAGATTTAATAAGTATCTATTATTGTACTAGATCTTGGTGTTACAAAAAATGAAATGACACTGATCCTGCTCTTTAGAAGATTACAATTTAATGGGGGTGGGTGGGAAATAAGTAATTTACTTGAAAAACTGTGATACAAGGCAGAATATATATACTTATATATATATATGTAAATACATATATGTGTACTTATATGTATACACATATACATATATATAGATATACAAAGTTCAAAAGAGAAGTCTCAGCAAAGTGGTTTGAGAAATTTCAGTAAGGAAAGATCATTCTCAGCTGTGTAAATAGGTATCTGAGTTGTACCTTAAAAGAGGTAAAGGGTTTTAAAAACTGACAGTGTGGATGGTGGAAGGAGGAACCCATTCTGCTGTGGGACACAGAAGGGACAACAAGTTGGAATAGGTACAGCTTGGCTGGGAGACAGAATAGAGAAAAGGGGGAACTGTAAAATAAGGTTAAAGAAATAGGTTGGAGTTAGATTGTAATGGACCTTGAATGATAGGATCAGAAGCTTAAACTTTTTTAGAAGTAAACTATTTGAATTCACTGAAGGTTTTCAGCAGGGGAAGAACACAGTTAGGAAAGAAGAACAGTGGGCAGGATAGAATGGAAAAGGGAGAAATTAGAAGCAAGGAGATCATTTAGGAGGCGATCATAATATTACAGCCAAGACGTGTTTCAATGGGAGTAGGAAAGAGGGAGAAGATTTATGAGACACAGTGGAAGTTACCACTAGTATTTAGCAAATAATTGCATGTGGGAAGTTAATAAGAAAGAAAAGATAAAGATGACTCTCAGATTTCAAGAATGCAATTAACAGTAATAGTGAATTTAAAGGAAGAAGGAGGTTTGGGGAAGAAAATAAATTTCAGACATGTTGAGGTCTTGTTGGGATAGCATGTAGATAAAAATCTAGCAGGCAGCTAGAAGTACAGGGTTGAGGTTCTAGGAAGAGACTAGAGATTAAAAGGTTCAAATTGAAACCATGAAATTGTATGAAACTGTGAAAGTAGAGAATGTAAAGGGTGAAAGACAGGATCTTAGAGGACAGTCACATTTAAACATGAGAGGAAGCCAGCAAAAGACATGTGGCAGGGCCAAAATGGTGGAATCATCAGTCTGAAGTGTCCTAAAAGTAAGAGAATGAGATAATATCAAAGACAACTGATAAATAGTGCCAAATATTGCAGAGTGGTCAAGGTGAATGAAGACTAAGGAAAAGCCCTTGGTTCTGTCAAGGAGACCACCGCTGACCTTAATAAGTTCAATGCCAAGAAAGTCATGAGGAAAGATACAATTAGCAAGGAGTTGAATGATAGGCAATGAAGAAGCAACAAGTAGTAGACAACACTTCTTGAAGTTTGGCAATTAAGTAGGGAAGTGGGATAGAACAATGGCCTGTGGGAGAAGCAAGGTAAAGGGAAAGTTGTTTTGTTTTAAGAATATAAAGGGGTAAGTACAGGGATAAATTGAAAGTATTCAAGGAAAGTGTTGGCAGAATAAGAGTTCAAGTGTAATGGGAAGGGATTAAGGGTACAAGTGAAAGGTTGCTCATTGTGAAGATGAGGGTCATCTGAGACTACAACAGAAGAAGACACGAAAACATAGAAAGGTCAAAGGAGTAGAGAGTTGATTTAAGAATGTTAAAGTTAGATGGTCTCAATTTTCTCAATAAAATAAGAGGTAAGGTCATTTGCTAAGAGTGAGAAGTGAGGGGTAGAACTGGATTCTCAAAAAGAAAAGTGAAGTTTTGGAATAATTATTGTCAGGAATATGATTAGAGAATTGATAAGACATGAATAAAAAGATGACTACATTGAGGTGAGATTAAATGGCATAAATCTGCCAGACTCAGAACAGTTGCATGATTTGCTTAAGCAGCTTTTGGCTACAAAATAATGGGAATGGAAAGGAAAAACCACAGGGTTGTAAAGGGTTGCATGTTATGGGGGAAAATGGATAAAGGGGTAAAAGATTCAAGGGGAGAAGGGAGGGAATTACTGGAATGAGTGATTGAGACTAGTTCAAGACTGGATAAGGAAAAAAATAAGGTTATGACAAGGTTGATAGCTGGGTGAATTTGGCAGGAACTAAGAGTCCAAAGGTCATGATGAGTCAGAACAATAAGGAGTAGAAGAGTTAGAAAGAATCATAATTTTATAAGAGTATAAGTAGTTATGTAGAGAATAGCTTTATTTTTCAAAGGGCCATTAAATTTAAGCCTTGGGATTTCCTGATCTTTGAAGCAACTAAATCTTCTATGAAACACACTTTCAGATTTTTCTTTAGAGTAATAGGGCTTTTCTTCCTTCTCCTATGATAAGCCACAAAACATTTACCTTTTATTTCAATCCTTTATAAATGCAAGAGATAAGTCAATGCAAAACAGGAAAATGCTTTTCAAACTAGAGGCTCAGGACTCCTAGGAAAGGGATTAAGTTCCTGAGACTTTATGGAAATTAAGTTCCAATCAGCTGTTTGGTGGTGATGATGGCAACTTCTCAGTTATATACTTGGGTGATTCACATTTGTAAAGTTGGACGAAACTGACCACTAGAACCTAACATACAGATGCATTCATGGCAGTACTTCAAGGATCTGCAAAAAATTGGTGGGGCCACTCCCTTTACCAACAAAGATGATAACTTCTCTTCACCTTATTAGGTCACCTCAATGAATTATAATGGTCGGAAAAACATACTACCTTGTGGCCAGCATTTTGGTGATGAGAATATGTGTAGTTTTTCACTCTAACAAAAAGGAAAAAAAAATAGTCTGGGAACTCAACAAATTTATTTCAGGGCTTTTAATTTCCTTTGCACACATTTAGTTGCAAAATGTTTGGGTTAGAGTCATTGTCCTAGTGCCACAGTGGATAAGGAAGCCTTAAGTTTCAATTTAACCTCAGACACTTCCTAGCTATGCGACATTGGGCAAGTCAGTTAATCTCAGCTTCCTCAACTATAAAATGAAGGTAATAAATAGCACCCACCTCCCAAAGTTGCTGTAAGGATTAGTGAAATAATATTTGTAAAATGCTTAGCACAGTGCCTAAGAAATAGTATTATATATTATATATAAAATGTATTTCTATATTTTATATAATATAGATATAGTATATAATATAAAATACATGAGTGTTCCTATTGGTCACACTTTTAAAATATACTCACCATTTATATGAATAATAAAGTAATGCAAATAAGAGCCTGGGGTGGGCTAGGTGAGGAGAAGAGAGGAAAGGAAAAGAGAATGAGAGGAAAAGTCAGAGGAAGAAAGACAGAGAAAGAGAAATACAAATAGAGACTAGACTTGTATAGGGAGCTCCCAGGGAGAAATTTTCTATATACCTTTTTTGCAACTTAGAATCTTGAAAAGCTGTCTAGAGCACTGAGTCAGAAGTGGGATCTGAACGTTTCGAAGGCCAGGTCTTCTTGGCTCCAAGGCCAATTCTCTATTCACTAAGCTAAACAGCCTAATATATACATAGATTTATATGCACAAAATAATGTATATGTGAATACATACACATATACGTGTGTATATACAGATGAATATAGATAGAAATATGGATGATAGATAGATAGACAGACAGACAGATAGATAGATAAACAGACTGACATACAGATATTTAGGACCAGACCTGGGATTTCATGGGTAAAAGAAACTCCCAGGGAAGTGACTCCCCTTATCAAAGACTCAATCAACATGCAAATAAGTTTTAGGAACTATGCTAAGTGCTAGGGATACAAACAAAGAACACAAATACCCTCTAATTGGAAAGACATTATAAATAAATATGTGTATGTATGTGTGTATATAATGTGTGTATCCACATATAAAAATATATACATAATATATGCAAAATGAATTAAAGGTAATTTTGTGAGGGAATCCACTAAGCAACTAGGGTGATATAAGGAAAGATTAAGGGGCTTTTTAGTATATCAATTCTGCACAAAGTGCTGAGCACTGTACAGAATGTGCTCTGTGTGTACATGGCTTGTGCCCTCTCTGAATATTTCCATTTTAAGTTTCTAGGAATCTTTGAAAACGTTTTAGGGTTAAGAAAGGCCTTGTTTTGGAAGAGGCATCTGAGCTGTACTTTAAAAGCATTTGTGAATATGTCTGTGATAATCTCATACATACTTTCCAAAGATAATGTCCTGACTTGTGCCCTTGAACAGGCAGTGCCCTATGTCTAGAGTGAAGTCCTTTGTCATTTCTGTTTAGAAAAACTCGTTTTGTGTGTATGTGTGCGTGTGTGTGGCATTTGGGGTTAAGTGACTTGCCTGGGGTCACACAGCTAGTAAGTGTTAAGTGTCTGAGGCCGGATTTGAACTCAGGTCCTCCTGATTCCAGGGCCAGTGCTCTATCCACTGCACCACCTAGCTGCCCCTCAAGTTTCCTTTAAAGCACAGATCAGATGCCTCTTCCTGAGCAAGACCTTTCCTAACCCTCTTAGCCCAAATTATTACCAATCTCTCCCTCTTGAAATGACTGTCTATCCTCTATTTACCTGTATGACTGTATTTACCCTCTGTTTACATATTAAATGCTTCCAGTAGAATGTAAACGTCTTAAGTACAGGGACTATTTTTCTTTTGTTCTTGTAATTCCAGAACTTAGTATAGTGCTTAGTATAGCTTATTAAATGCTAAATAAATATTTGCTAAATAGACATAAAACTAAAATTCTTTTGAAAATTGGAAATAAGGTTAGGGTTTTTTTTTTCTTTAACACTATTATTTCCTCTACTTCTGTTGCTTCTTCAACTGTCCATTTGATTCTTTATTCCCTTATTCTGTCCGAAACAACCAGGGCTGCAATATCACCCAAATTGTAAACTTGAGACAAATAATGAAAATCTTAAAAGTATTATCCTTCTCATTTTAAAAAAGACTTGGACATGCCCAGGGTCAGAAAGAACTTCCAAACATTATGTGGAAGCATACATAATCTATACCCTAAACCAGAGACTTAGAAAAATCCATTGTTCTCAATCAATATTATTTTTGTACTTTAAATATCACTGGAAAAGATCATTGAAATAGACTTGAACCTGTAATAGCCCTGAATATCAAAGGTCTCCATGACATCAGTCAATTTATTTTGATGGAGTAATCCTTTTTCTCACAACTGTTTATGTATCTGAGACCTGTCTGCTCCACACTGCTTTGCCTCTTCAATACATTTGTGTAAAGAATTATTAGAGGCCGGTCATGAGAAGTCAGCCATATGCCCTCCACAAAGCACAGCTGTGGTATCTGTGTGTGCTAGTCTATTAATAACACTAGATGTTGTTTACAAAAGGGACACTGTAAGTGTGTTGATTTCATTAGTCTTATCATATGGCTCGTTTTAGGGCCTTCAAAAGAGAACAGCTGGTTTTTAACAAACATTCCTAATATCCACGATTCAAAAATGTAGCTTCCCAATCTAAAACTTTGGTTAAGATTTATTTGGCTGTGATGGCTGACAAGTGAATTCAAAATGTGGTACAGATGACATGTGCAATATGTTGATAAAAATAATCCTATTTGCTTCTCTGGCATCTCTTCTCTCCCTTGCCGTTCCTACTGCCACCAACCTAGTTCAGGTCCTAAATCATCTCTCGCTAGGGTTATTTTGGAACAGTTTCCCTAGAGTTCTTCCAGACTACAGTCTTTCCCTTCTTTAATCTAACCTGCCCATAGATAATTTGCAAATAAACTTGCTAATGCATAGATGCAATTACATTATCCCCTCTTCTCAAACACCTTCAGTAAGTCACCACTGACGACTGAATAAAGTCCAAAGTTCTTTTTTTGTTTGTTTGTTTGTTTTTTTGTGGGGCAATGAGGGTTAAGTGACATGCCCAGGGTCACACAGCTAGTAAGTGTCAAGTGTCTGAGGCCGGTTGAACTCAGGTCCTCCTGAATCCAGGGCTGGTGCTTTATCCACTGCGCCACCTAGTTGCCCCTAAGTCCAAAGTTCTTAGCTGAGTTTTCAAGGACTTCTGCAATCTGTCACTGGTCCACTTCTCCATTCGACTCAGTTCTACTTTATAGACAAACAGGATTATTCAACAACCCCTGCATACTTCTCATGATGTGATCCACATATACATTTGTGCTTGTTGTTTCTCATGCCTAGATTGTCCTAGACCTAGAACTCTGTTTCTTTACTTTTTGATTCCTCCCTCTAGAAATGATCTCCCTAAGCTGGTCCTATTACTATATACATTAGAGGCAGGCAGATAGTATAATGGACATTTATGGATTTGATATCAGGAAGACCTGAATTTGAATTCTGCCTCAGATATTTACTAGCTATGTGACCCGGAGTAAGTCACTTAATCTCTCTCAGCATCTGTTTCCTCATCTGTAAAAATGGGAATAACAATAGCATCTAACTCACAAAACTGCCACAAGTATCAAATGAAGTAACATGGAAAGCACTTTGTACACCTTGAAGTACTCTATCAATGTTAGCAATTATTATTATGCTTTTTATGTAGTCATCAATATTAATTTGTGTACATGTTTCACCACTCCTAGTAGAGTAAAAGTCATTGAGAGGAGCAGATAGGTGGCGCAGTGGATAAAGCACCGGCCCTGGATTCAGGAGTACCTGAGTTCAAATCCGGACTCAGACACTTAAGACTTACTAGCAGTGTGACCCAGGGCAAGTCACTTAACCCCCATTGCCCACGCCAAAAAAAAAAAAAAAAGTCATTGAGAGCAAGGAAGAGCCTAGAGCAGCAAGTACTTAAGAAATGTCTGTAAAATGTTATAAATGTTCTATATGTGACATTCATTCGTTATTAAATTATTAATTCTGTTTGGAATGCTATAGAGATAGGTATTATATCTATAACTTCATTATAAGGAACCCCATACACACACACACACACACACACACACATACATATACATACACTTCCTATAGGGATATAAGGAACTTGAAGATAAGGAAACTCCTTCCAAAACAGGTTATTACTTTAGCTACAATTTAAAGTCTTAAGTATAGCTTATAACCACAGGAAAATGGTCCTTGACAAAAAAAAATTGTTTTCCTCTTAGATTTCTTAGAATGAAACTGTAGTAGCAGAACCAGACAAGCAATAAACACTCCTGAAATCTGTCTTTATTGGACCAACTTGATATTTCAAGACAATGCAGCTTTGTGACTTTAAAATTTACTATATATCTCAGCCCTTTTCCTCATTTAAGTTAAATTTGTTCTCTTGTTCCCAGGGGTATTGAGCTTCAGCCAACACTCATCTACACTCCTCTTCAATATCTGTTACCATTTTGACTGAGCATCAGCTGTCTCACTGAATATCATATAGCGACACGGAATTTAGAAAGGGTACAGAAGCAGAGCTAAGTAAATCCAGACTAATGGAATTAGAACTTGCCTTGCCATGTGCCCTTTCTCTCCTTCCTTTCCCTTTTACTTGGGTGCCTTCCTATTGGCCTACTCAATATTCTTTTGCTAGTTTTGATCACATAAATTGTCACAGTGAGAATCAGGGTGATTCTAAGGACAATGGAAAGACATATGGTGGTGATAAACTGGCTGTATCACATCACCATCAGAAACTTGTGCACTAGAAGCGGCATAAATGACATTCATAACACATGGGAGCAGAAGAGGAGATGAGCCGGTCATGTAAAGAGAACAAAATGAGATAATATGTAGATAGCCCAGGGGCTGCACTGAAAGCCACAGATATTAAAAGTCAGAGAAAGTACATTTTGTGGATCCTCTGGGGTGCATTTGTGGATGGACATGGACAAAATATATGAGAGAGCCCGGATGAGTTATTATATAAACCAGGAAGGAAATACTCTCATCAGTGAGATCACAGATCAATCAAATGATCATCAACAAAAAATATTAAGGTATTACTATGTGCCAGATATTGTACTGAGTGATGGGGATAGGAACTGAAGAGTGAAACATTCCCTTCTCTCAAGGAGAGTCTTCTGATGCATAATTAGGTAATTATTAGATTAGATAATTGTTAGATAATTGGACCATTTTCTTCCATTATCCTATCATATTATCAGAATATTATGATATTCTGTTATCCTATCATAATAACTTTAGTGTTAGTAACATTTAATAAGCTTAGTATTAGTAAGGGTTAGTTAGGGTTTTAAGTCATTCATCTTAGTCATTATTACTATTGTCAGATTGTAATAAAGTCATAAACACTTGTGTATGGAGAAAATTGCCCTTGTATTCCAGTAGAAAATGGATTTTGATTAAAATATCAATATACTATTATAAACTTATTTCTAAGGTCTCTTTTAGCTGTAGAGCCCGCAGTTATGTTATTTGAAAATTTGGTATTAGAAGGCTTAAAGTTGGAGCAGCTAGGTGGTGCAGTGGAGAAAGCACCAGCCCTGGATTCAGGAGGACCTGAGTTCAAATCCGGCCTTACTTACTAGCTATGTGACCCTGGGAAAGTCACTTAACCCTTATTGTCCTGCAAAAAAAGAAGGCTTAAAGTTAATTTCTTGGTTTTAGATGTATATAAAATAATAATAGCTAGCACTGAAATAGCACTTTAACATTTGCCAAGCACTTTGCAAATATTATTTCAGGAGTTTGATGATATTATCTCCATATTATGGATGAAGGAAATAAGACAGACACTAAGTGGTTTGCCCAGGCACAGAGCTAGTAAGTACCCGAGGCTGGGTTTGAACTGAGTCACCTTAGCCACCTACAATTTTAGTAGAAATGATGACCAGATAAAGCACTGTGTACTCAATAAGGAACCACTGAAATTCAATCAACAGGGGGTAACATGATCAAACCTACTTTTAAGGTAAACAATTTTGGTAGCTGAATGAAGTATGGATTAGAGTAAAGATAGACTTGAAGAAAGGATAAAATTAGAAGGTTTTTGCAACATTCCAACTAAGAGACGAGGAGGCCAGGCATAAGGGTAGTGATAGTATGAGTGGAAAGAGGAGGACATATACAAGAGATGCTATAAAGGTAAAAAGGAAAAAAAATAACAACATACTGAATATTTAGGGTGAGTAGGAATGAGAGGTCAAGGATGACACTGCTGTTGTAAGAATAGGCATCTGAGGGGGAAGCTAGGTGGCAGAGTGGAGAAAGCACCAGCCCTGGATTCAGGAGGACCTGAGTTCAAATCCAGACTCAGACACTTGACACCTACTAGCTGTGTGATCCTGGGCAAGTCACTTAACCTCCATAGCCCCACAAAAAAAGGATGGGAGTCTGAGAGTATGATGGTGTCCTTGAAGATAGGATCTGAGCTGAGTTTTGAAGGAAGGCAGGGGAGGTAGACAATAGAGAATTGGAAGGCAAACATTTCAGGAATGGGGCCAAGTCAATTTAAAGGCACAGATTTGGAAGGTGGAGTATCCTATGTGAAAAATAGCTACAAGATCAGTGTGACTGGATCATATCATATGTAGAGGGGAGTAAAATGTAAGAGGACCAGAAAGTTGGAATTTTATATTTGATTCTGGAAGAAATAGGAAACCACTTAAGTTTACTGATTAGAGGTGGCAGTAACATAGTGAGAACTGTGTTGTAAGAAGATATCTTTGGCAGCCTACTGGAGACTGAATTAGAGATGAGGGAGAGAGACTGACTAGCTTGCTATTGCAAAAAGCGTCAGGTAAACCAAGGTAGGTACTTGTGTGTGGAGAGAAGGGCACATATGCAAAAGAGGTTTGAAGGTAGAAATAACAGTGAGGAGAATGAGTGTAAGATAAGTGAGGTGTTGAGGATGACACCAAATTTGCATACCTGGGAGACTGGGAGGACAGTGCCCTCAGCACTGCAGGGATATTGAAAAGTGGGGAACATTTGGGCGTGAGAAAGGTAGAAGTATTTTTTTGGACATGTTGAGTTTCAGATGTCTAAGGGAAACATGCAGTTTAAGATGTCTAATTGGCATGACTGGGGCTCAGAAGGCAGATTTGGCCTGGATAAATAGGTTTGAGAATTATGTGCATAGAGATGATAATATAATCCATGGGAGCTGTTGAGATCACCAAATGAAATAATATAGAGGGAAAAGACAAGGGGGCTCAGGAAAAACGTTTGGTGGACACCCACAGTTAGTAGATATGACCTGATGATGATCCAGCATGGGAAACAGAAAGAATACTCAGAAAGTTAGGAGGAGAACCAAGAGAAGCATTGTTATGAAAACCTAGAGAGGAGAAAGCATCCAGGAGGAGGTTGAAGTTAACAAAAAGGTCAAATGATGAAACCTGAGAAAAGAACATCATGTTTGGCAATCTGTGGACAATTGGAAACTTTAGAGATTCATTTGAATGATGAGGTCAGAAGCCATATATCAGAAGGTTTATAAGTAAGTGAGAGTATGGGAAGTAAGGGCACCTAGTGTAGAGGGTTTTTTTAAAGTAGTTTAGCCAAGAAGGGGAGAAGAGATAGCTAAGGGGGATAGATGGATCAAATAAGTTTTTTTCCAGAATGGGAGAGCAAAATTTTTAGACATTGGAGAAAAATTTAATAGATGGGAAGAGACTGAAAATTAAAGAAAGTAGAGATGATAGTTGAGCTACCTGCCAGAGAAGATGAAAAGGGATGGAATCAATGGTGCATTTAGAGAGAATTGATTGTCTTGGCTAGAAGGGTCACCCCTTCACCCAAGGCTTGAAGGAAGGAAGAAACAATGGGCAATGATGGTTGAATGACATGAAAGGAGGAGGAAAAAAGGGGGATCTCTCAGCATGTGGTCCCACTTTTTTCCAGTGAAATATGAGGCAATGCTCTAAGCTAAGAGGATAAGTGGAAGATGGTACGATGGGAGGCATGAGGAAGATGAAACGGAATAGAAAAGTTGCTGCAATGAGTGGGATAACTGACTAGGGAGGTGGAAAAGAATTATCTTGCTTCACTGAGAGCCCATTTGAGATAATGTAACATAAATTTGTAAGGCAGCTAGGTGGTGCATTGAATTCAACATCATGCCTAGTCAGGAAGACTCATCTTGAGTTCAAATGTGGCCTTAGACACTTAGTAACTGTGTGACCGTGGGCAAGTCATTTAATTCTGTTTGCCTCCATTGTCTCAATTGTAAAATGAGTTGGAGAAGGATATGGCAAACCATTTCAGTATTTTTGCCAAGTAAAACCCAAAAGGGATCACGAAGAGTAGGACATGATTAAAATGACTGAACAAAAAAAAATATTGAATGAATATAGCTCTAAATCTACAATCCTATAACTGCTCTTGATGTCAATACTCAACATATCATTAGACAGGAGTTCTTTTCCAAGTCTAGTTTATCACTGAGTATGGTATAATTTCAAAGTATGAGTGGAAGCCACCTTGCTAAAGAAACCTGTCAAGGCTGCATTTTGTTTTGCTGATTCAAATGCCTTTTTAAAAAACACAAGAACAATAAATACAACAGAATCATACTTTGATAGAGCCACCAATCAGATATGTCTGCAAAGATTTGGTATGATATCAAAAATCATCTACAAAATACCATCAGTTTACTTCTCAGGTAATCAAGAATTATACATTCATAGAACACTTTGATTAAGATTGTATAGATAGGAAAGATAAAGTCAACCTTTTGCAGTAATAGTACTGTCTATGTTTTTCAAATCTTTTGAAATCTTCCCCTCTGAGATATCTTGGAAATCAATTCGTGAAAGTCTTTAAAACTGGGCTGCTTCTGGTACAGATTTCTGAATGTTTTTAGTCAAATCCAGCTACTCTTCCCCAAATCATCTTCTAAACAAAATACTAACTTACAAAGTATCAGGGCTACTGAGGTAGTAGAGTATAGATGTATTGGTTGTATAAATAAATGCTTTATCAACAATTACTTTGCTATTTGTCAGCTATTATTGTTAAGCTAGTCATTTTCAGTTTTAAAAAAAATATCACTCAGTATGTTCAGTGCCTTTAAATTCAGTTACTGAAAAAGTGTTCATGGTACACCAGATATACAGTCATGGGCTCCTGAGAAGCTTTTTAAAAATTTCTTGGTCTTGAGCCACAGTTTTCAATAAAGTTTTGATTGTTCTCTCCTTGTTTCCCTCTTCTTGTTGTTCAGTCACGCTCTGGACCTTGGTGACCCCATTTGGGATTTTTCTTGGCAAAGCTATTGGAGTGGTTTTCCATTTCCTTCTCCAGCTTATTTTACAGATGAGGAAACTGAGTCAAACAGAGGTTGTGACTTGCCCAAAGTCACACAGCTGGTATGAGTGAGAGGCCGGATGTGAATTCAGGTATTCCTGACTCCAAGTCTAGCACCCCATCCACCTCTTTTATTTACCTCTATTCAGAGAACTTGGGAAGTGCCCTTCCATTTATCAAGAATTTCTTTGTGTCTGGTTAAATGTTTAGTGAGAATATAATGAATGTCATTCAATTTCTGAGGTTTTTAAAAAAATAATTGATCTATTGTTGGCGAAGATTGTACATTTAAAATGTCAATGATTAAATTCATGTTTTTAGACAGTATAAAAGCTGTGAGATTCTTAGTATCTTATTCAATCTTTTATGATTCTCTACCATATCACAGCAGGAGTTTTTGATAATTTCCGGTATTACTTCATTCCCAAAATCTATCACCTGGGGGCTCTTCTGACAATGAGCTTCTCCATACTTAGCCAGGCTGGTCCTCAGACAGCTGGCAAACACTTCTAGTTTTAATCAAAGCCTTTCTGACTTGTTTGGACCTGCCAGGGCTTGCATTCCACTGACTTAGCCTTCAAGAACACAGAGTCAGGTCCACCCTATGGGCAGGTACACTAGTAATACTTTTAGGAAGGGCTTAACAGATTAAATAAATGCATTCAGAATGAATTTCAGAAGAAAAAAAGATTAACTAAAATATCTGCTCTCCAAAATTAAAAAAAAAACACCCCACAATATCCATGAAATGCTACTTTTAATTAAGTGTGACTTAATAAACACCTACGGCCCCATGTCAGACAAGAATGTATTTTAATGCCTAAGACAAATGACATTTCCTATAGCAATACCTCACAGGTCTAATCCCTGTACATTAAAGCCTAGAGAATAGACAGAAGCCATTTTATATCACTTTTCTTTAGTTTTCCATTAGAGATTTTTTTTTTTTACAAAATGGAACTTTAAATAGAGTTTCTACTTCACAAATGGGAAGGAAATAAGCATTCATATAGCACACCTATGCTATATGTGACATGCATTGTACTAAGAACTTTACAACTACTATAGCATTTGATCCTTACAACAACTGCAAAGTAGGTGCTGTTATCCCCATTTTACAGGTGAGGAAACTGAGGCAAACAGGTCAAGTGACTTGCCTGGGGTCACACTGCTAGTAAGTATATGAGGCCAGATTTGAACTCAGGAAGATCAATCTTCCTGACTGCAGGCCTGGCACTCTATTCACTGTGCCATTTCACTATTTATTTTTATTATTACTATTGTATTAAATTTTCCTTTTGAAATGTCATAGAAATGAAAACAGAAAGTAAGGCTGAAATATGTATTGATACAAAGACATTTTCTGGATTATTAAAATAATATAAATAATCGATATTGATAGAGCCCTTTAATGGTTTCAAAATACTTGGTATGCTTTATTTTATTTGAGCTTCGCAACAACTTTGTGAAGTATGCTCAATAGATTCTAGCATCTCCATTTATTTGCTCATAGTTACCTAACTAGTTAGTATTAAAGGTTGGATTTGAGCACAGATCTTTCTGATCCCACACTCAGTACCTTATGTACTACATAACATTGCCTCTTAACCTCTGATACAGACAGTTGCTGCTTTCACAGAATGACAGATTCATAGAGCTGGAAGGGACCACTGGTACTTCACATTTCACTGCTTTGCTCAATCAATCAGTACAGAAGTGGGATACATTTAATAGTTTGCATTTGTTATTATCTTTTTCTAAAATTATCCTATCTCCTATATTCTATATGGAAAACTACAAGAGATGGTAGAATGAGTATTTCTTCATTGCTCTAATGTAACTTAGCTTAGTTAGTTTTGCCACAAATACGTTTGTAGGATTTCTGGACCACCCCTATCTCAGAAATGGGTTTAAAGCCTTAGCACAACTTTTGTTTCCTCTTCTCAAATTAGCTTATTTAATCTTGGCTCTTTCTTTAAAATGCCTCTCCAATTCATCCTCTCTTATAACCATCCCAGTTCATAAACTCATCACCAAATTCTTTCAAAGAATCCTATTGCTTCTTCTGTCCATGTGTCCATTAACAATGTCCTTTTGTCTCTATTACTGTGGCTTCTGTTCTAGTTCAGAACCTCGCCACATGACTTCTGGACTATTGCAGCCATCTTTGCACTGAACTTTCTGATTCCTGATTATTAAAGCCTTCTACACCAGAACAATTTTCTGCAGTCTCTTTCCTAACGTAAAGGGAACTATGGACCATGAAGCTAACTGTTTAGTGCCAATGATCCCAACTATGAAAAAGTTATGGCAACCAAACCAAACTATGAGTAAGATCTGAAGATATTAATTAATACAAGAATCCTCACAAGATCTGGGTACAAATCCCAACTGCACTGCTAACTACCTGCCTGCCTGAGTAAGTCACCATAGTTCTCTGACCTACTTCTTCCAGTTCTATTGTGGATAAAATGGTATCATCTAGTTGAAGGAATCAAATATTTTGACCCAAAGAAAAGACTTGTAAAGAAGGTTGGGAGTGGAGATATTAACATTTTTAGGCAATATTATACTCCAGAGGGGAAATCTATGAATAATTGGTCGAATTTATAAGGAAGTAGATTTCAATTCTTTATAAGAAAGGACTTTCTATAAATTAAAGTTGCCTGAATTGGAATGAATTGTCTCAAGAAGAAGAGGAATTCTGATGACTGGCAGACTGGTTGACCACATGATAGGATTTTGTATAAGGATTTACTGGTTGACCTCTATGTTCTTTCCCAACCCCTATAATCTATGATTCTACATTCATAATAATGAGACTAATAAGATATTTTTATAAAAAACATAATTAAATGATATAAAATATGCTGTGATTACTAGGGCAAAAAAGTTTACTGTTGCATTTTAGAAAGCTTTCTAAATAAAAAATTAAACAAAAATTACTTGTAGTACATAAAGGGTTAACCCATAGTCATTTCAAGAGGCTGAATTCTGTATTAGATTATAGTTAATTGTGATTTCAAGGTCTTATTAACTTTTGTTACAAAATTAAAGTTATAAAAATATGCCTGATAGGAATATTATAAAGTAAAATATTCCTAAAGAACTATATAGCATTTTTTTAAAAATAAAGATTTTACCCCACAACTAATGAAAGGAAAAATATGGTGAATCAACCAGGTCCTTTGGCTACAGCATGCTAAACAATCCTGTTTTTATTCCACTCAACTTACTTGAAAGGATAACATAGATATGGTTATGTTTATCACCACTGTAATTTTTAATGCTAATAATAGTTTATTTTTATTTAGTGCTTTTCAGTCACAATGTAAAATGAGTGAGTGAAATAGTTATGGGAACCATGTAAAAGTCAAACTGGAATTTACCTCATTACCATCAAATTACTTTGTAAAGTAATAAATTCCTTATTTAAAAAAGTTGGTGTTTAAAAAAATACTTGAAAGTTAAAGATGTTTGGGGCACACGCTATAGAAGGGCATAAAACACATATATGTACATACATTTTATATATTCATATTTATATGTGGATACGTGTATTTTTCTCCATCTATCCAAGAATCATTTTGTGGAACACATGTTTGTCTATCAAATAGCCACTACCAAATGTGTCATGACTTCTATGGCTTTCATAATTTTGACTCACTCTTCACAAAGATTGCCAAGTTATCACTCATGATCACACACTTATTCAGTGGCAGCATTAATAGATAAGTGAAGCAAGAGATATAATAAACCCAGAAAGTAAACTCGTGTTTGCTTTAATCTTTTTCTGAAGGCAGACAATGTATGTGACCATTTATCTTCAAGGTTGCAGCTGCTGCTGACTCTATCATTGTTTACTATAATTACTACCTTCACATTTCATTCTGACTTACATCCCATAATAATATATATCTGGATGAGGAATATCAGATAGTAATACTCTGGGCTGTTTGCTGTGTATGCTTTCCATCAGAGATCTCTTTTTTGGACCTTCATGGGGTTTACAAATGTTCACTGTACCATGAATTACTACCAATGACTAGAAACATAATGCCCCCAAATCCTCACCTGGCTGTCTCTCGCCATTCAGCATCCTCACCTTCACGCCAGCAAATCTCATCAAGCTCTGTGAAAAGGTCATGAGGAATGTGTTCCTCGTCATCATCCTCGGTTCCAAGAATAAACTGTACCCTCTGCGATGGGGTGTCTGGAAAGCCGGAGATATGAAGAGATATTACCATGGCTTCAAGCTTAGCACATTCTCAGTCACCTCCCCCCCACCAGCCGGCCAGTGTGTGCTCAGGAAATTCGAACTAATTTTAGTATTTTCCTAAGCCAAGCATAATTAGAAGGGTAAATCTGCTATAACATAGACATATATAACGCTTCCAAAGACAAATATAAAGATTCCTTTTAGGTTATCCGAAACACTGCTCCCAGCCCATTAGCATGGCCAAAGACATGTTTCGTTCTGAGAAAAGAAAGAGTGCACAGGATCCCTTCTGTTTCAGGAAATGTTTATCGCACACATATACACACAAACATATATACGTATTTATAGATATGCATATACTTTTTTGGTTCAGACGTTTGATTTCATTTGTGAAATCTGGTTTGGAAACTTTCCATCAATATACATCAGCAATTGGTCACTTTCAATATTTAAAAAGTTGCCCAGGGTCCTGAAAGTTTGAATCCCTTGCTCAGAGACACACAGTTGGTATGTATCAGAGATAGAGGCTGAGTTCTGGTCTTCATGCTTCCAAAGCTGGTGCTCTATCTGCTGCACCAGGCTCTGGGGCAATATAAGGAATCAGTTATGTCAAATACACTTGCAGAGAAAAATGAACTTCAAAAAAGAGCTTGCTAGTTTCTGTAATGTTCCCATGTCTATGTCTGGTCTTTCTCTGTCCCCTTCATGGGTTTTAATGACAACACCTGCCTGATTTAGATATCCTGTAGGGTTCAGTCTCAAGCTCTCTTCTCTTGACTTTCTAAGCTTTCACCTCTATGGTGTCTTTTACAAAAATGATTTTGGGCTACTCCTTTTAATCAGTCCTCACCTCTAAATCGGTATATCTGCCCCAACCTCTCTCCTAAGACTCAGCCCTCTATTTCTGCCTGATGTATATCCCTACCCAGATATCTTATTATTAAATACAAAATGTTCACATTTTAATTCATTGTTACCATCTCCCTCTGAACAAAATAAGCTAAATCAATCTTCCTCCTGACTTCCTATTTGTATTGATGAGTACTGTTAATTCTCTCTGTAACTCATGCTGAAAAGCATTAGGTCTTATTTGTTTACTTCTCTTTCTGTACTTCCCAGAATCTAATTGGTTAATGAATAGATGTTTATTGATTGACTGATTGTCAGGCACTGTGTTAGGCTTCTGGACATACAAATATTAAAGTATCTCCCCTCAAACAGTTTATATTCTACTGGAAAGGAACCTGTTGATTCTGTCTCTGCAACCTCTCTTGTATCCAGACTGTTTTTTTCTGTTTTCACTGCCACCACACTGGTTTAGGCCCTCATTAGCTCTTATATGGGCAACAAAAATTGATTTCCTCATCTTTTGTTTCTCCTTTTTCCCATTCATCTTATGCACTGCTGCCAAATTTATAACCCTAAAGTAGAGCTCTGATTATGTCACTGTTTGGCCAAAAACAAATCAAACAACAATGACAACAACAACAAAAGGAACGTAGATGGCTTCCCTTTAGCTATCACATGAAATCCTTAATTCTTTTCCTAGTATTCAAGGCACTTCAGCATTTGGTTCCAACCCATCTTCCTAGTTTTATTTCTCATCACTGAATGCCTAGCAGAGTACCTTACGTATTAGAAGTGTTTGATAAATACTTATTGAAGTAGTCCCAAACACACATTCTACCCTGTATACAAACTGCATTATTGTCCTCTGAACCCGCCCCCATGCTTTCACTGCTGCTGTTCTGTCCACCTCAAAATTCTACATCTTCTTCAGATCCCAAATGAAATGCCACTTTCTCCATAAAATCTTTCCTGATCCCACAAGTGGATCCTAATCTTTTCCCTTTTTGAATGCTCATAGCACTTTTTTTTCTTTTTGTGGGGCAATAGGGGCTAAGTGACTTGCCCAGGGTCACACAGCTAGTAAGTGTTAAGTGTCTGAGGCTGCATTTGAACTCAGGTCCTCCTGAAGCCAGGGCCAGTGCTTTATCCACTGCATCACCTAGCTGCCCCTCATAGTGCTTTTTTGGGTACCTCTTTTATGGCACTTAACCCTAATGACACTTTAACTTAAAGTTAATTTTATATAATTTATTTATCCTACCCTATTAAGTCATAAGCACTTTGAGGTCAGTTACTTTATCTTATTATGAGATCCCAGACAACTTTGTCTCTTTTCAGGGAAAGCTAGTCCCTGTCACAAGAGGGAAGAATTGTCAGCTTAATCTACGTTGTGGAGAAATGCTGGTAGATGTTGTTTGTCCTTCATTCTCAAAGAGGATCATGACATTGGGAGGTAATGTCATGACTTACAGTGAATAGGAGTTAAGTGAAGGAGGGCTGTGCAAAGTCACCAGCCTCACTCTCTCCTATGCAGACATCTGGGTCCAGTGGCAAGATACATATCAGGATGATTGGAGATGGCCCTGGATGCTTGAGGCAATCAGGGTTAAGTGACTTGTCCAGGGTAACACAGCTAGTAAGTGTCTGAGACTGGATTTGAACTCAAGTCCTCCTGACTCCAGAGCCAGGGATCTATCCACTGGGCCACCTAGCTACCCCTAGTAGTTATTAATCCTATCACAAAAAGTGATTAAAAAAACAGTCCCGGGGGCAGCTAGGTGGCGCAGTGGATAAAGCACCAGCCCTGGATTCAGGAGTACCTGAGTTCAAATATGGCCTCAGACACTTGACACTTACTAGCTGTGTGACCCTGAGCAAGTCACTTAACCCCCATTGCTCCACAAAAAAAAAAAAAAAACCCAACAAAAAACCACAAAAAACCAAAACAAAACCAAAAAAAACCCAGTCCCAGTCATATGAAGTAGGGGTCCCTCTGACTTGGCAGGTGACAGACTGTAATAGAGTGGTAGCGGTGTCAATAAAAGGGAGGAGCTATCCATTACAGATACTTTTGAGAAAGAATTATGCAATTTTGAGAATAGCATTTGTCATAAGCATAATAAATAAAATAATTTAGACCACTTTAGATGGTTTATAAAATAGGCTTTGACAATTTTGATCCTATCAGTTCTTTTTTTTGGTAAGGCAATTGGGGTTAAGTGAAAGTGACTTGCCCAGGGTCACACAGTTAGTAAGTGTCAAGTGTCTGAGGCTGGATTTGAACTTAGGTCCTCCTGACTCCAGGGCTGGTGCTCTATCCACTGCGCTACCTAGGTGCCCAGATCCTATTAGTTCTAAAGGCCGTGAAAAGCAGTAAACCGGCTCTTAACTGAATGCAATTTATCAACATGGAGTTAACTTATATGAATGGTTTTGAATATCTAAAGTGAGTCCACCCATATTCTTGGAGGCACCAGAATTTTTCTACCAGAGAGTGATAATCAGGAGAATATCAATTAAACCCAGTAAGGGAGAAAAAAGGAAATGGACTCATAATGTGGTGAGTAGGACAAAAAAGTGATCCACAGGGAAAAAGAGAAGCAGAACTAATAAGAAATGGGTTAGAAGCTGCTCTACTCATCGAGCTGAATACTAAGAGGTTTTTAATCATTTAGTTACCCAGAGATAAATTAAGCTTTCTTTTAGCTCTGGGTCAATAAAAGCATTACATTTTACTAAATGATTGGACTTTTAATGGTGATTAGATAACTTTTTAAAAGTTCCATTTTTTTGATACCTATAACCTGGGAATTTTCCATTTTCTTGTGACTCTTGCAGATTCTTATTGTGTTATTGAGTTGTGCTTATTTTTGTCATTTGATTTCATGTAGGGAGTGACAATATTATAAAAATGCATCAATAAAACACTTTTAAAGTATGGTAGTGGACAGAGAAAATATTAACATATGTTTAGTAATGTGATTTTGCATGGGACTGATTAAATTAGTCTTATTACTTTATTGTTGTGGCAGATACACTTGCATGCATACACTTATCTGCCCTCTGTCCTCAGTATTTGACTTCTGATTCAAAACAGGGAAGAGGAATGTCATTTTCATTCCAGATTTTTTTTTTTTGTGGGGCAGTGGGGGTTAAGTGACTTGCCCAGGGTCACACAGCTAGTGTCAAGTATCTGAAGCTGGATTTGAACTCAGGTACTCCTGAATCCAGGGTTGGTGCTTTATGGCACCACCTAGCCACCCCCTCATTTCAGATTTTTAAAAAAGGACTGGAAGGACTAATACAGATGGCTATAGAGCACCCATTCCACCTTCATTTTGGCTTTTCTTTCCCAAACAAAAACCTCATTCTCTTGCCCTTTCAGACCTTCCACATCTAACTCTGGGATCAGCTGGTCCTGCCTACACACTATTTAATTGAATGAGCAAGTTATGAAAGCAGTTTATTTAAATTATTGACTGCTTTCCTAACCTCAGTTGAGCCCTAACAGCTACTTGTCAATTCTTAAAACTTCTCTTGTTGACTCCCTAGCTCATCTTCCATAATGAATGTTCTAACATCTTTCCCTTTCTTATCAAGACCCCAGATATACTTTCAATCACCACACTGACAGCAGATTTCACCTCCTCCTCCTTCACTGAGACCGAAACCATCTGCCAGTTCTCCTCTTGACTTCTCAAAACTTTTCAACATTATCACCACTTGGACTTAGACTCCCACCTTCTAGTCTCTTTACTCACTAATATGACCACATAGTTCTTAAAATAATCTTTTAGCTTGCCTATATAATTTTCATGCTTATTTATCTACAGTGAGACCTACCTCTAGAATAAAATACAAATTTCTAAATTGTTCTATTGCTTTAAGCTTTGCCCTTTGTAGCTATGCAGAATAAGTCTAATCCTTCTTCCTAACTTTTTAACTACTTAAAAAGACAGCTATCATGTTCTTTATCCACTAACAGGATAAACAACCCCAATTCCACCAATCAACTCTGATATGCCTGAAATCAAGGCTCTTTACCATCCTAGCTTCCCTTCTCTGAGAAATCTCCAATTTATCAAAATCCTTTCTGAAATGTGGCACCAGGACAAAGTAGAATGGAATTCTCACCAGCCACGTCCTAGGCTCTTTGCTTCACTTAAGGAAGCCCAGATTTACATTATGAACTCACCATATCTAGTCAGCCCATCTTACAAAGTCATGCTTCACCACCATCAAAGAAGAGATAGGATCACAGCTTAGGATGGATGTGATGTCGATAATCATGTCCTCCTATTGCAGCCGCTCTTGGCACCTTCTCAAATGAACTTCCAACTTCTGCCATGGAACAACTGTGATCTTCTGATTGATGAGAGCTCACTATTTTTATCTGTCACCATTATCTTCCTTCCTCCTTTTATCTATCATGATCTAATTTGGATGGAACCCTTTGGGGAACTTGGCAATCGCTGCTTGCTTTTCTAAATGTTCACAAGCCACATTTTTAAATAATAAATTTTGCAATTTTGCCTACAACTGAAGTCATGATTATGGGCTGATTGTTTTTTTACTTCATTCCCCCCCACTCCCTACCCCCAGCCAATTTTTTGAAAATCCAGACATTTGCCCTTTTCCAATTCTGCGGTAACTCTCTGATTACCCATGCGCTTTTTTTTTTTTTTTAGTGAGGCAATTGGGGTTAAGTGACTTGCCCAGGGTCACACAGCTAGTAAGTGTTAAGTGTCTGAGGCCGGATTTGAACTCAGGTACTTCTGACTCCAGGGCCGGTGCTCTATCCACTGCGCCATCTAGCTGCGCCCCCATGCACTTTCTTTGTTGTTGTTGTTGTTGTTGTTGTTGTTGTTGTTTTTTACTGAGGCAGTTGGGGTTAAGTGACTTGCCCAGGGTCACACAGCTAGTAAGTGTCAAGTGTCTGAGGCTGGATTTGAACTCAGGTCCTCCTGAATCCAGGGCCGGTGCTCTATCCACTGCGCCACCTAGCTGCCCCAGCCCCCATGCACTTTCAACGATCACTGATAGTGGATCAGCAATCACAACCACCATATTTTTAGTACCTTTGGGTATAGTTTATCTGAGGCTGATAACTTTAACTTACAAGGTGATGCTATATTTTATCTTATTCTCCACAGATTTATCTTCAGTACCAACTCTAGATTATTTTTCCTTTTCTAGTCCAAAGATTATTCTCCTTGACATAGGAAATGGAAGCAAGATAGGCATTTAGTAGTTCTTCCTTTTCTCTGTGTCGCTATTGACAACATCTATTCTAAGCTGTGATCCTATCTCTTCTTTGATCATCCTCTTTTCCCTAACACAATTTTAACAAAACTTTTTCTTCTAGTCCCTCAGCTTTCTTTTCTAATAACCATAACTGGAAACTAACAGTCAGAGAAAGTAATTTGATGTGTTCCAAAGATATGGTGGATCTTTTGATATGATGTATCAGGAAATCAGAAATCATGCTGAGCCTAACAACAGTGTCATAAACCAAAAGCATAATCAGTGTGAAGGGGCTGTGGGTTGTACTTAGGACTATTAACACAAATTTGTAAACACTAATATCCATAACATGATGACCATAAAAATTCATTTTTGGCCTTTATCTCCTTCCTTATCACACACATTTAAGCCTCATCTCCCTCTGAGCTCCAGATTTGGATTGCCAGCTGCTTGCTGAAGAGTACCTTCACTAAAGTTCAACTCCGATGTTTCATATTAGTGTGGTGGGAACCCTGGGTTCTTGAAGACTATGCCATCAGAATGGAACACCTGGGAGATCCTACAGAGGCTCCAAGTAGAAACTCAGCCCAGTGCAGTGAGTTCAATTAATCCTGATTACCTAGAAATCCACCTAAATGTGGAAAGGCTCATCCCTGGAAAGTTAGACACTAAAGAACAAATATTTTGGCCATGGAAATTCATGAAAGTGTGATGATGTTGCAGCCTGCATTGGTTAAGGGCTATTCATACTGATGAAATCTAGGATATTTTGAAGTAATTAAATAAGTATTTTTAAAAGGTATCCATAATGTTAAGTCTCATAGGGGTGCCTGATCCTAAGGCAAGTCCTCTATCTAGTACACTATGCTGCCTTTCCATGTAAAAAAAGAATAAGATTAAGTAATAGTAATGCAGTATTTAAAATTAATAACAGTAATGAATAAATGCATACATTTTAATAAGAGTAATACAGCCTTGAAAATGAAAAAACCAACATGTTTTTACCCTTTTGGCAAAATCAATGAAAATATTTAATTGTGACATAAAAAATGTTCTCTAAGACCTAACAATATACTATAAAGAAATCCAGGTAAACTGACATAGATGTAATGGGTTTTTTTAGCTTAATTGTGGATAAAAGAATAATCATGAAAAGTATTGGAGAGCAGTTTGGCAAAAACTAGGAATAGACCAACATTTCACAGCATATAACAAGATAAGGTTAAAATGGGCACATGATTTAGAAATAAAGGGTGATATCATAAGTAAAGTAAGGGAGCAAGGGACATTTTACCTGTCAGATCTATGGATAAGGGAAGAGTTTGTTACCTTACAAGAGATAAAGAGAATCTGAGGAAGTATAATTGATAATTTTGATTACATGAAATTAAAAAAGTCTTACACAAACAAAACCAATACAGCCAAAAAGAGAAGAAAAGTAGGAAACTGTGAGGAGGGATTTATAGCAAGTTTCTCTGATAACAATGGCCTCATTTCTCATACATATAGGGAACTGAACCAAATTTATAAAAATAAGAGCCATTCTCCAATTGATAAATGAATGGCCAAAGGATATAAATAGCCAATTTTCAGAAAAAGAAATCAAGCTAACTATGGTCATATAAAATGCTCTTAATCACCATTTATTAGAGAAACATAAGCTATAACAACTCTGAGGTACCACCTCATATCTATCACATTGGCTAACATGACAGAAAAAAAGAAATGAGAAATGACAGAGGGAATGTGGAAAATAGTGACACTAATGCACTGCTGGTGGAGTTGTAAAATAGTTCAACCACTGTGGAGAATAATTTATTTTTATTTTTATTTTTTTAAGAGGGCAATGAGTGTTAAGTGACTTGCCCGGGGTCACACAGCTAAGAGAATAATTTTTAACTATGTCCCAGAGACTATAAAATTGTACATACCCTTTGACCCAGCAATTTCACTACAAAGTTTGTATCCCAAAAAGATCTAAGGTAAAGGAAAAGGACCTTCATGTAGAAAAATGTTCATTAGCAGCTCTTTTTCTAATAGCAAAGATTTAGAAAGTGAGGGGACGCTCAACAATTGGAGAATGGCTGAACAAGTTGTGATGTATTATTGTAATGGAATTCTATTGTGGTATAAGAAATGATGAGGGGTATGGTTTCAGAAAAAACCTAGGAAGACACATATATGTATGTATGCATGCATGTATGTATATGTGTGTATATCTATCTATCTATGTATATATCTGTGTATGTGTATGTATGTGTGTATGTATCTATCCTACCTCTCCCCCCCTCCCCCTCCCTCTCTCTCTCTCTCTGCAAAGTGAAGTAAGGAGAACCTGTAAAATTGTAATGATGATTAACTGGAAAGACTTAGCTACTCTGATCAAGACAATGATCCAAGAAAATTCTGAGGGACTCATGCTGAAAATGCTATCTACCTCCAGAGAAGGAATTGATGAAATCTGTGTGCAAATAAAAGTTTTCTTTTTTAAAAAACATTTTTTTGCTTTTTTTCTTCAACATGGATAATGTAGAAATCTTTTTTGCATGGTTTCAAATATATTCTTGATATACTATTTGCCTTCTCAACATTTCAAGGGAAAGAATTTAGAACTCAATTTTTTTTAAAAAAGGTTTAAACAAACAATAAATAATGAATTTTTAGAAAGAGCTAAAAAGAATAAAAAGAAAATTAATCATTCCATTTTAGCCTCCCCCAGGGATGTCAAGCAACGAGTTCCCATTCTGGGATACTCCTCTCCTCACTCTGAGGTCATAAACCAGCATCTTGACCAGCTGATGACATGCCTCTCTGCCAGCCACTTCATCTCTCAAACAAGTATTACTAGCTCTATGAGATGACATGCTTTGCAGGAAAGGTGAGGGGAGAATGTAAAATGTTTGTCTCTGTCTCTGTCCAGTCTGGCCAGTGAGCATTTGTTATTATTTATCACTTATGTACAGAATGCTCCTCTCCTCTAACAGCTTAGACTCCTTGCCAATATACTTATAATTGAAAAAAGTAATCGTACTAATATCCAAATATTTCATAGAAGACCCTCCATTCCCCCCCACACACACAATTACAGCTATACTTATGTTCAGTAAATGGGGGGAAGGAGTTTTAAGGATATTTAGAATGCACTAAAGTATTTTTACTTCTAAGAATATATCTATGCAGGGTGTGCCAAAAGTCTTAGTGTAATTTTAAGTTTAAATAGCTTTCTTTAAGCTTTAATAGGTTTAAAATGCACTGAGACTTTTGGGACACCCTCTTTGGTGCTACTTGGTAAAGTGTTTCAAACATATGTTTTCTAAGAAATATGAACTATATTACTAAAAGGTTTTTATCATTATCAGTTACACAATGTTGGAAGGAAAAAAAAAGTGAGTTCTGTTCTTTACCCTAAAAAGACAAGAATCTCTTATTAAGTTCTAACCCCAGAATCTGCTTGGTTTCTGTAGTCAAAGAATATTTCTCAACTACAACCATTATAATTGCATATATAGACATAATATAATATATAAATATATAATATTATATAACTAATATAGTCATATATAATACATATGCATATATATTACAATGATACAATTTGGGAGGTGATTTGCTTTAAAACCTCAAATAATTAAAACCAGAGTAAAAAGATATGGGAAAAATACAGAATATCACATGGAGAAAGAAACACAGATGTTTTAATGGGACAGAAATCCTTTTCACATATTCCAGGAAAAAAGATCTGAATAGGACTATATGATAAGATGGACAGTATTTCCTAGGCCCTGTAACCTGAGGAAAAGAGCAAATAATGATGAAGTATTTATCTTTTTTTGTACAATATGGGACAGATCCTGCCAGGTAGGCAAACTAGGTGTAAATTAAGAACTTCAGGAGGTATATTAATTCTCATAGGCCTCCAGGGCATCAGCATGTTCTCTCGAGAAGTTTTGCAAATTGTACTCTCAAGTTTTAAGAGAGCTAATGAATCCCCATTAATTAGGAAGTAGTTTCATTTTCATTCATTTTCATTGTTATCTTTAAATTGTGATATTAATTAATATTTTTAATTTTAATGAATTTGTATTTTTAATAACTATTTCAAATATCATCCTAAGTGGGGATGAAGAAAAGTTGACACTTCATTGAAAGATCAATATTTCCTCTGAGGATATTCATTATATGAAAATATGTCCATTTGTTCGTTATTTTCTTTGATCTAGGAAGGCAAATGGACTTGATGAAAGGTTATAAAAGTCATTTTTATTTTTTACAGTTGATAAAATAACTGTTTATGTAGCCCTACTTGCCTGAGGAGAGTAAATAGGGGTTCAGAGAAAAAAGGTCAATAGGAAAGATGTCTTGTTCTGTTGAACTGAATATAAATTGGGCACTGTGCTAAAGTCATTAGAAGACAAAAGAACAGATTTCTTCATTAATATTCCAGGGACTGTCATTGTTCCAGAAGCAGTTTTTGTTTCTCTATCGAAGAAGGAAGTAAAAATCTTCAAGTTAATGAAACAAGAGCAGAGACATTATGGAATGAGGGCAAAATCACATCTCTTGGGTATCTTCTGAACACTGCCTTGTCTTTTTCTAAGGCTACATGTTCAATGGAAGAAAAAAAAGGCACAACACAAACAGCATGTATGTATATATAGATGCCTATACACAAGTACATTTATAAAATAAGAAGGTCTTTTAGATTTAAAGCAAGAGTGTTTTATTTTGTAATTGATATGACTACTAACACAAAGCCATTCTCAAACACTATACTATTGCAATGTGCAAAAAAAGGTCTGAATATTGTAGAGAGAAAACTGCTTAGGACAGCATACTCCCTGAAAATTGTGTTGGTATATTGAACAGAGGGGTAGGTAGATATCACCAACTGGTTATGATGTCACAGAACATAAGTTTTGTGCATGGCTTCTTTGCTGTCTTGCTAGCCAGTCGAGTCGTTTGTTAAACTACATGTTTGGAGCAAATCCAACAGGATCAATGTAAATACAGTGAGCTTGACCTTCAATTCGAATGGCTAAACAAAATAGAGAATTTTCAAAGAATGTATCCCAGCGTCAAAAGCTTCAGGACAAACTGACAAAGTGAATAATCCTTTCTGGAAAAGGTTACTGTTATATACTTGTCTTATAGTGGCTATGGAAGGACAAGAGATGCTCCCTGCCTAAAAGAGTTAACAATCTAATTGGAAAGATGAGACTAAAAAAACATATGAGATGGTAAACAACATAAGAGAACAAGACAAAGTCATAAAGAATACTGAATACTTTTGCTTCCTTTTTTAAAGTCCTGGGTGTTTAAAGTATTAAATTAGCATATTTCTAAAACACTTTGCAAACCTTAAAGAGCTCCATAAAATCTAGCTATTATTAGTAGTATTATTATTATAAATTTAGTAAATATACAAATATACCCACAGAAAGTTAAATACAAGATAGCTTAGTGGGAAGGCACTAGCAATTTTTGGATCAGGAAAAGCTTCCTACAGAAAATAGTGCTTGAACTATTTTTTGTTTTGTTTTTGTTTTTGTTTTTTTGTGGGGCAATAAGGGTTAAGTGACTTGCCCAGGGTCACACAGCTTGTGAGTGTCAAGTGTCTGAGGCCGGATTTGAACTCAGGTCCTTCTGAATCCAGGGCCAGTTCTTTATCCACCGTGCCACCTAGCTGCCTTGCTTGACCTATCTTTTAAAGGAAGAGAGGGATTTAATAATTTAATAATAATTAATAATTTAATAAAGTCCTTTAAAACTAATTTGATCTTTTAAACTTATCAGATGTTAACTCTCATTGAGTTGTATGTTTTATAAATTCATTGTTTTGGAAATTGGTTCAGATGAAAAAAACACACAAATGCATTCATTATAGCACATGAGTCTTATCATCCATCAATAAACATTTACGAAGTACTTCTCTGTGTCTGGCACTGCGCTGAGAATTCAAAGAAAAGTAAAAGACAGTCTCTGTCCTCAAGGAGCTCCCAGTCTTGTGAGGGAGATAAGAAGTAAACAACTCTGTACAAATAAGTTTGAAAGACTAAATAGAAGGAAGGCACTAGAATTAAAAAGTGGGAAAGGCTTCCTGTAAAAGGTGGGATTTGAGCTGGGATTTGAAGGAAGTCAGGGAAGCCAATAGGTAGAGATGAAGAAAGAGAACACTCCAGGTATGGGGACAGCCAATGAAAATGCACAGACCCTGGAGATGGGGTACGTCTCGTTGAAAGAACAGGAAGGAGGCCAGTGTCACTGGACGGTAGACTACATGAAGAGTGGGGAGGAGAGGACCGTAATATTCCTCTACTGTTTAGAGCTAAATAAGTCAAAACTTAACTTTATTTATATATGTCAAGTGCAGAAACAATTTATTTGCAAATAATCAGTTCCTCTTCAAATAAAACTGTGGAAAAACTTTAAAGTTAATATCTAAACACATTTCATGTAAAATAATACAAAATAATTAACCAAATCACTTCCCTGTGTGTTTTTGGTTTTTGGTTTTTGGCAGGGCAATGAGGGTTAAATGACTTGCCCACGGTCACAGAGCTAGTAAGTGTCAAGTGTCTGAAGCCAGATTTGAACTCAGGTCTTCCTGAATCCAGGGCCTGTGCTTTATCCACTGGGCCACGTAGCCGCCCCTTAAAAAAATTTTTTTGTTTGTTTGTTTTTGGTTTTTGGTTTTTGGTTGGGCAATGAGGGTTAAGTGACTTGCCCAAGGTCACACAGCTTGTGTCAAGAGTCTGAGGTTGGATTCAAACTCAGGTCCTCCTGACTCCAGGACCAGTGTGCCACCTAGTTGCCCCCAGTGGATAGAAATCTTGCAATTCACAGAGACTATCTGGGTTACCCTGGGCAACTCACTTCAATTCCCATAGCCCTAAGCAATTTTAAAAGACTAAATTTCTGAGTGGTTACTGATGTGAATTGATAGTATTTCCTCACCCCCTAGCAGTTCCCTATACCAGTGAACCTGAAAGATTTAAAAGCAAACAACAAAACAACCCAAAGCTTTCTTTTTTAGGGCTTTGAGTCTGAGTGCTGATTAGTTTTCTCTTACGTATGAGCCTTAATATACATGTTACATATATGTATATATACATATTCACTACATGTATGTACAATATGTCTTGAAGAAATGTATTTAGCTTATGTAAACTAAACTGTAAAGCTTCCAAGAACACAGAACACATTTTCCCAGGTTCTGAAACTTTCACCTAAAAGGGTCTGTTCCAGTGTCCAGTATCCAGTGACTCAGAATATTTAGTCTCCTAATAAATGTGACAGGCACTATGTTAAGCTCTAGGGATACAAAAAAAGGGGCAAAAGACGGTCCCTGCCCTCAAACTGCTTACAATGTATTGGTAGAAACAACATGCAAATAAATGTATATGAAGCACACATATAAATAGGAAATAATTAACAGAGGGAAGGCACAGCAATTAATTAGGGTTGGGACAGGCTTTCCATAGAAGGTGGAATTTTAGGTGGGACATAAAGAAGCCAGGGAAGTCAGTAGAGTGGAGAAGGGGCAGCATTCCAGGTATAGAGGACAGCCAGGGAGAGAATTCCATAGATCATTCTATGGTTCTATATAAAGCATACATATAACTTAACCATTCATAGGGATAGGGGGGAATTTATGATTTTATTAATGTGGGAAGCTCCTGCATGAGCAAATTCTACATAACCAAAGCAAGGCATCACCCTCTTTGCAACTCAAAGAGAAAACTGCTTAATACAGTGAGAAATTAAATGACTTGTCTAGGGTAACACAGCATTTTGTCTTTGAAGCTAAATTTGAACCCAGGTCTTCCTGACTTCAAGGCTGACTCTCAATCCACTATACCATGCTGACTCTTAGCAATGCATAAATTATTTAATGCATACAGGGTATATTTTTAGAAACAACCTTTAAAATTACTTTCCTTTGTTATTCTATCAATTAATTAATTAATTGATTTCCTTCCCTGCCTCCTCAGCTTGTGTGACTTCTGTCCATATTCTGCCATAAATCATCCTTTATGGTGTTCATCTGGGAGCACAGAGGTTTTCACTTAGGTCTCTAGCACATAAACTGTCTATCGTCCTTTGTTGTTGCCATGTGGGCAGCTCATCTCCATTGCCATTCCTGTTTCTCTTTGATATGTTTTAAATGTTGTTCTTGTGCAACTTGTCATGGAAATATGCTGTCACCTATCTCTGCCCACTGTGTATCATACACTATTGGCCCCAATTATGATTCTTCAGAGATTGTGGTATTCCATGATTTTTCAACCACAGTATACCACAAAAAAGTGCTGGTACTAAAAGATATGTTTTTGTTTCAGTGAGTAGCTTGAGGTCATTGAGCATCCTGTGCAATTCAGTCTAGTCTGCTTTCTTCCTGCTCTTCAATTATGGGCACAATTCACCATCCATCTGTAGTGTAGTGTTGTCAAGACACATTTACTGATGGATCAGCTCAATGGATTTTCCATCTAATCATATATGCACAGTCTGGACCAAGGCATTTTTTGTCCATGTGGCCTTTTCCAGTGTGGATAATTTGGTCTAACTCTTCTGAGTGATTGTGGATCTCATTTAGGAGGCTCCACAATGTTCCTAAAAAATCAGCTTAATGGCATATGAAATCTGGAGGGTATCATTCTTTACTGGGAATCCCTTTTTTCCATTTGGTTTCTCTAACGAACAGCTTCCATGACAGTGACAACAACCTTTGTAGTACAAAAAACTTTGTACTTTGTAGTACAGTCTACCTGTTGTGTGTCTTACTTTATAACTAATACTCGGAGGATCAAACAAGCTTACCTTTGTTCTCTCATTAATCAAGGAATCTTTGATGATCATAACATATGAGTCAGAGACATATTTTAAAAAGAGAGCGTTTGAGACCACATCTTGCTCTGCAAAAAATTCACTATAGACAACACAATACAGCAGGATCTTCTCTCTGTACCTTTTATCAAACTGATTGATTGCAAAGATGTTGCCTAATACAGAAAATCATTTGCAAAATTGTTCCTGTTACCTTCTCATGTTTTTATCAATGGTACCCTTTATATTTCTAATGGTTCTTGTAAAGATTTTGCAGAGATGGTAAGGAAGCATATGGACTGTATTGAATGATTCCTTTTTCATTACCTTTACTTTGGTGATAATAGCTTCTGAGATTGCCCCCAATCATCTAATATCTTTCCCTCTTTCAGCTATTTTGAAATTTGATTCATTAATACATTTAAAATGTTGTTGCCTTCAGTGTGAATTTGTTGTGTGTATGCTTGCTCTATTCTAGCTGCTTTTCCCATTTTTTCCCTTTGGTGCCTTTTTTTGGGTACAATTAGGAATTGTGGTGTTCCCACTGTTCAAAGACAGTGACTCTACTATTTTGATAAAGTTTACTGCAGAAATCTTGACATATCTTTTCTATTCTTCCTCCATTAGCTTCACTTTGATATTTAAATGATCTGATATTTTGTTTTCTTATTATTCACAAATAATCTTCATGTCTCTGGTGTGTCTTTAATAACTTGATTTTAGACACAAATTATGATGAGAAAGCATGATGGTAGAATGATTGATTGTAAGTTGCAAGGCACATTAGAAGTTATCTACCAAAACCCTTGTTTTGCAGATGAGGAAACAGGACTAGAAAGGGTATATGATTTGTCCTAGGTCTCAAAGATAGTAAATTGCAGGGCTGGGATTAAAACCCACCTCCTCTGATTCAAAATTCAGGGCTCTCTCCACTTCTCCACAAGGACTGAGCCTTGTCTCACAACAGGAGACAAATGAAGGATCATTACTTTTGAAAAACAACAAAATGAAGGTTTTAAAATTCTACTGAAGTAATGACAAACCAATCTGTAAGTATCAGGGTGATTCAGGAATGTGTTTGCTTCAGCATAAAATCATCAGGCTTTTCTTCAGCCATGGAAGAATGAATTTATTTATTTATCTGTATATCTATCTACCCATTCATTTATTTATGTGAGGCAATTGGGGTTAAGTGACTTGCCCAGGGTCACACAGCTACTAAGTGTCAAGTGTCTGAGACTGGATCTGAACTCAGGTCCTCCTGACTTCAGGGCTGGTGCTCTATCTACTGCACCACCTAGCTGCCCCTGGCATGGAAGAAATTAAAACATTCTTGTTAGTCACAGAGAGGCAGTGTGGTTTAGTGGATAGAGAGCTGGCTTTCAGAAATAGGGTTGCCTAGGTTCAAGACCTGCCTCTCTGACACATACTGGTTGTATGATCCCGTGTATGTTATCAATCCCTTGGGGCTTCAAGGCAATTTTCTAAGACTGTAAATTCCAGAAAAGATGATGACCTGAATTGGGAGAGGGAGAGAGAGAGAGAGAGAGAGAGAGAGAGAGAGAGAGAGAGAGAGAGAGAGAGAGAGAGAAAGAGTTACTGTCCCAGACCTCCCTAAACCAAAAAAACCCCTGATGATTCTAGTCTCTGTTCTTATTAGCCAGTTATAAAAAATATTGCTTGAGCAATAGTTACAAGAGATAAAAATGTGTTTGTAAGAAAATGCTTGATTAGAGTAACTCCTAAATCTAGGGCAGTGAAGTGGCATAGTGGATAGAGTACCTAAAGTCAGGAAGACTTGAGTTCAAATATGATCTGCCTTCCAAAGGCTTATACTTTTCTGGGAGATACAGCATATACACAGAGAAGTAAATATAACATAATATGAGGAGGAAGAGTGCATGGTCAACTAAGGAAATCAGGAAAGCTTATAGAGCAGGTGTCACCTGAACTAAGCCTTGAAGGAAAGCAAGGATTCTAAGGAGAGAGAGAGAAGGAGGTAAAGAGGGGTACCTGGAGGACAGCTTGTTCAAAAGCGTGGAGGAAGGGGATGGAACACTGAGTCAGGGGGAATAGCAAGTAGAACACTTTGGTTGGACTAAGAATAAATCAATTAACAAAACTTTATGTAGCACATCTATGCTCCAGGTACATTGCTAGGCACAGGGGATATAAATATAAAAGCAAAACAGTTACTGCCTTCAGAAGGCTTATGTTCTAACAGGAGAGACAATAGGAACATATATAAGTGTACTTGTATATTTATGTATGTAAGTACCTACACATAGGCACATATGCATACACACATATGCACACAAAACACATACCAAACAGATACAAGGTAATCCATGGCACTAGCAGCTGGGAATCCTCAGTGAGGACTCAAGCAGAAGGCATTGTTTGAGCTGAGTCTTGAAGCAGAAATGAGAAGAGAGAGGAAGTAGGAGATAGACGATCTTTTGTGAAGCCAATTTTTCTACGATTATTCCATGGAATGTATTGTTGTTGTTCAGTCATTTTTCAGTTATGTCTAATTCTTTGTGACTCCTTTTGGGGTTTTCTTGGTAAAGCTAATGGAGTAGTTTTACATTTCCTTCTCCAGCTTATTTTACAGATTAGGAACTGAGGCAAACAGGGTTAAGTGATTTGTACAGGGTTACACAGTTAGTAAGTGTCTAAAAATTCATGAAGCTGAGTTTTCCTGAGTCCAGGCTTGGCACTTTATCCACTGTGCCACCTAGCTGCCCCAGGAGTTATGGGGTATGTAGAGGGGAATAATGTAGAAGTTTGGGGAAATAAACTGTGTGAAGCAGTGCCCAATTATGAAGGGCTTTAAATGCCAAGCTGAGGAAATTGTATTTTACTCTAGTGGCAATAAAGGGACACATAAGATTCTTGAGCAGGGGAAAGGGATAGATTTGCATTTTAGGAAGATAATTTCAGCACTTACATAGACGGTGGATTGGAGACTGGAAGCAGCAGACTTTGGTAATGGTCAAGACAAGAGGAAGGAGGATTTGGACCAGCCTGATAACCATGCAGGTAGAGAAAATAAGATTGTTGTCAAAGTCACTGTGTGTGGGAAACATGTTCATGCTTTGGCAACTGATTGGTTATGGGCAGGGGAAGGGTAGAGTTGAACATAGCTATAAAGTTGAGATTGAATAGAAGGATGATGGGGTTGCTCTGAATTTGTTGTTCAGTCCTTTCAGTCATGTCTGACTCTTCACGACCCCATTTGGGGTTTTCCTGGCAAAGATGCTGGAGTGGCTTGCCATTTCCTGCTCCAACTCATTTTAAGATTAGGAAACTGAGGCAAATGGGTTAAGTCATTTGCCCAGGGTCACAGAGCTAGTATCTGAGGCCAGATTTGAACTCAGAAAGACGAGTCTTACTGAATCCTGGCCTATCAATCTACTGTGCCACGAGCTGTCCTGGATTCAGGAGGAAGGAGGAAGGAGGAAGGATTTGGGGCAAAAATTTCTGGATTTAGACATATCAACTTTAATTTCCTATTGGACATTCACATGGAGATGGCCATCAGGCAATTGGTGCGTAGTCCTAATAAGAAATCTTAGGTTTAGATATATTTAGGAGTGATTTAGGAGTTATAAGTTATAACTTAGAATGGATATATATAGAGAAGAGAAGGCCCAGATGGGTAATGATTCTGCAAAGGGGACGGAGAAGGATCAGTCAGCCTTGTAAGAAGAGAACTGTAGCAGAGCTGTGTCATCAAAGCTCAGGCAGCAGGAAGTATCCATTAAAAGGAGGTGGTTGACAGTGTTTAAAGGCTGTAGAGAGATGAACATGGAAGAAAATTGAGAAAAAGGACATCACATTTAGCAAATGAGGTCATTGGTAACCTTAGAGAGAACAGTTTCAGTCAAATGAAGCAGTTGGAAATTAGACTGCAAGGGTTGAGAAGTGAGTGGAGAAATGGGAGTCATGAGTATAGAAATATTTTTTCCCCTTAGGATTTAGCTACATAAGGGATGGTAGGAATAGAGAGCTATAGCTTGAGAAAAGGAGGTTTGGTTTTTTCCCCCTCTTAATACTGAAATATCCCACATCATTTTTTTTTTTACCTTTTACACATCTGTACTATTGTCTGATGTGCCAGAGGGGTTATGGTGCAGTGAAAGTAGCATTAGATTAAGGATTCCCCGCCTCTTAGCTATCTGCCTATGGGAAAAACCCCTAATCTCGCCTAGCCTCTGTTTTCCCATTTGTAAAATGGCAATAATAGGAGTTGTACTCTGTAACTTGAAGGATTGTAAATGTCATTTCCTTGTTTTAACTTTTTGAACTATTCTTTTTCATAGTTCTTTTTGATATTTACAATTTTATTTTCCCCAAATTACATGTAATACATAATTGACATCAATTAAAAAATGTTTGTATTCCAAATTCTCTTCCTCCCTCCTTCCCCCCTTAAGAACTCAAGCAATGCAATATAAGTTATACATCTGTAGTCATGCAAAACATTTCTACATTAGTCAGGTTTTCATAGAGTTCTAATACTGAGAAAGTTTTCCTTTGTTATAGCACTTAGGAGTCCATAATTATATTTAACTAGAATGCAAGCTCCAAGAGAGCAGGAAGTATTTCATTATTATCTTTATATTCCCAGTGTCAAAGATAGTACCTTAAATGTAGTAAGCACTTAATAAATATTTATTGTTTTTGTTATTGTAAAATAAATAATGGATGACCCATTTTCATTCACTCACTTTTCAATCCATCTTCCATGATGCTGAATACACCCCATTTCTATTTTCTATTACTAAGGTAATAGAAATCTTTTGTTTTTGCCACAATATAATGTTTCTAACATCGGCAGTTCTCTACAATGACCAATTTAGTCATGATTTCTTTACAATCCATATCCTCCCTGTGTGTTCCATTCATTCTGAAATCTCTTATAGATCCACTTCAAAGAGAAGAACAAAAGCTACTCATATATTTTTTTAAAAGGTGAACTCCAGTAATCATCCTGAGATTTTGTGAATTTAATGAAAACATTTTTAAAATGGACAACCAATTTTTTGTAGTCCTAGCACATTCCATCTCCCTACAAAAAGAAAAATAAGATTTCTACCCCAAATATTGCAGCATTATTTAATATTTTGTTCATAGACTATTGTGAGAAATTATTTAGGGGAAAATTTTGTTTGCTTTTTTCTCTCTCTATAGTAAGGGTAGGTACGTCTTTTTTACTTTGCTTCAGATTCTTCCTCATTCTTTTTCACTGGCTACTTGAAAAATGCAAACAGAAAATTTATGTTTATACAATTCTACATGCATATTTATTTACTTTTTATGCTTCTCATTCTCTTGGTCCCTTCCCAATATAAAAAATAAGCAAATGCCAGAAACATGCCACTAAATAAATCCAAATAATGAAATGAATTCTAGGTACTCTGAAGTTGAGCAGCAATAAAATTGTACAAAACAACAAAATGCCACAAAAATTCCCTCTGCCTCTTCTCTTTCTTCTCACCCCCTCCTTTAAAAAATTCACAAAATATAAAAAGGAAAACTATAGATGGTAGGACATATTACAGAATATTTTGTATATCAGTCTTTCTCAAACAATTGCATGTTTGTCTTCTCCAAATAAGGCAGCTAAGTGGCACAGTGGATAGAGTGCTGGGCCTACAGTCAGCTCATCTTCCTGAGTTCAAATCTGGCCTCAGACACTTACTAGCTGTGTGATCCTGGGCAAGCCACATAACTCTGTTTGCCTCAGTTTCCTTATCTGTAAAACAAGCTGGAAATGGCAAACCACTCCAGTATCTTTGCCAAGAAAACCCTGAATGGGGTCACAAAGAGTAGGACACGATTGAAACGACTGAACAACTTTTCCAAATTATGATGTAAGACATTAGAACCAAAACATAGAATAAAATATTTGGTAGGAATATAGCCAGTTAGTTCCGTATATAACCATTTGGTAACTACTTAGAAGTATAAACCTTTGATATGCTTTTAATCCCAACCCAGGATCTTTCTCTTCTATGTTCCATGTGAAAGTTAATCTGAGAACATCCCTATTCCACACAGGAACTTATTTTTTTGTTTTGCCATTTCTTATTTCCTTGGTGATTACTCAGGAGTCATAACTAGGGATTTGTGTGGCCAGGGAAAGTATGAGGAAGCTTCTCAGGGTTGGGGGTGGAGGGGAAAGAGTCCGAGACCCCAAGATATTGGTGTAAACTGGGAAGCAGGGTAAAATGGGGTTAGAGATAAAGACCACCTCATTCCCCTTACTCCCCCAGGAAATACAACACCTATTACTGTTAAAAACACAAGAAAATCTGTTTTAATTAATTATTCTTGCTAACTAGATACTAAGCTCTGTTGAAGGACTACAACCATTCCTGGTAAACCTCTAATTTCAATACCCTTTAAATGTGATGTTCTAGATCATGTCCCAGTTAACCCACCCTGACTTGGATTGTATATAGCATATAAAACTTTTACTGGGGAGAGAAAAAAGAAAAACAAAACCAAAATGTGAAACAGCAGTTCGTATCAGTTAGTCAGCATAGTGGACAGAGTGTTGGACTTGAAATATGGAAGACCAAAGTTCACATTATGTCTCAGATGTGTTCTAGCTATGTGATCCTGGTCAAGTCACCTCATCTTTCAGCCTTACCTTCCTCATCCATAAAATGGAGATAATAATAGCACTTACTTAGCTCACAAGGTTGTTGTCAGGATGAAATGACATAACATATTACATAAAGTGCTTTCAAAATCTTAAAGTGTCATATAAATGCTAGCTATTATTATATCCATCCAAGAATATTGCTCATTCTGTTTATCTCATAATGACCTCCTAAAAAGAAATATTTCCAAATTACGGTTTAGTTTCACTTATATATCATTTGAAAAGAGCTACTTAAAAAGATTATTTTTGCCTTTAAAAGAAAACAATGAAAGGTCTAAAATTTGGGGGAATTTGCTTACTCTTTTCCAGTGTTATTTGGATAATTCTAAATGCTCATACTGGGTATTACCATCTGGCTAACATGTATAGTATTGAAGCATACTATCCATGCATAGAAGTTGAAGATGATGGCTATTTTTTCCCTCAGCCAAAGCTGAGAAGGGTTATTTTCTCCTCCATTTTAGTGAAGTGTCCTAGGAAGTATTTTTCTTGCCTAGAAGATGGAGGCTTAATGGTAATATCTCACAGGACTCCTGACCCCATAAAGGAAGAGGGCAGCCAGGCAGAAAGCATGGAATCTATCAGGCCTGGAAGTTACAATTATACTAGTAATGCCATATTGGAAACCGCATCTGGAAGCCAGATTGGCCATGTGAGTGATGAATAGAGAATAGCAGATAGCAGCAAATCACCTTTCAAGCAGGAAGCCAAGGTTATATTCCCTGGCTGTCAAGGGTCTTTTGTAAGAAGCTGCACTGCTCTGGGACTAGGCTGATGTTGTTTTCACCTCTTTACTATCACAATTAAATGTTTTATTATTCAGTCCTGTTCCCTACCTGGGTACATTAGCATCATAAACAACTGGACACCCAAGACTGGATTAATTATCTAGTTCATAAATCCTACCCAACACCATTCCAACCACTCCTTTGCCTATGGGATATTCTGACATAAGTCAAGATATTCTGTGAAGAGCCAATAGTGGGAGTTACAGAATCTAGGTAAAAGAAAGATAGGCTACTAAGATTTCATAGGCTCCTTCATTTCATCAAACTCTTAGGGATACAGGACTGTGATAGACAAGGGTGTGTGCTGGGGTGTTGGAGGGGAAGTTGTTGCAAACACTCATGAATCATGGTCTTTCCACTCAAGGAACTTAGTGGGAATGCATGGTGGACAGGTGATCACAGCCTTTTGTGTTTTATGCCAGGCTAATTGGCTATAACAATGCAGAGTCCATGTTGTGGTTTAATTGTTTCAGATTCTTCCTTACCCCATTTGAGATTTTTTTGGCAAAGATACAATTTGCCACTTCCTTCTCCAGATCATTTTACAGATGAGTAAATTGAGGCAAATAGGGTTAAAATGACTTGCCCAGAGTCACACAGCTAGTGTTTGAGGCTGAATTTGAACTCAGATCTTCCTAACTTCAGGCCTAGAACTCTAGGCACTGAACCACCTAGTTGCCTCCTGGGCTAACAGAGGTTAAGTAACTTGCCCAAGGTCATAGAGCTAGTAAGTGTCTAAGGTCAAATTTGAATGCACGTCTTCCTGGCTCCAAGTCCTGGGCTCTATCTACTTCACCACCTGGCTGCCCCCCTGCAGAGTCCATAGCTCTGCCTTATCTTTCAAGTTTTGTTTCAGCTTATTTTTCAAACATCTTCTCCCCACTCTCCTAATTCAATTTCTCTTTGTACAAATATGGTTTCCCTACTTATAAGCACTCAAGGACTTGTAGTTTGGGTACAAGTTACCAATTTGAAATTTCTATTGCTGAAGACATCTTGGGGGGGTTATGTGTATGTGTACACAGTGAATAGGGTGTTAGATTTGGAGTTAAGAAGATCTGGGTTCAAATGTGATCCCATGTACTCACTAGCTATGTCTTTTAGCCCCACTTTAATTATCTGTAAAATGGGAATAATAATCACAGCTACCTTACAGGATTTTTGTGAGAATCAAATGAGACAATAAGCAAAGTGCTTTGCAAACCTTCAAGCATTATATGTGCTACTTTTTACCATTATTACTCCATGCATCTAAGTAAAAAAAGCTCCAGTTCAAAAAGCATAAACCATTGCTTTAGAGATTTCTCTATTAGTATTTCAGCTTAACAAAGCAAGTGGTTCCACACCGACCACTCAGAAAGATAAGTCAACAAAGTAAACCTGAGGACTTTCATAGCAAGAACAAGATGCTTCTTTTAAATTCTGGGGTAGGGTATCAAGTTTTGATCTAGGACTTGTTCATCTAAGACACGATGACAACGGAGATGTCCCATTAAAGAAGTCTGATCCACTGTCAGGGACACGAGACGTATTCTTCAAACTGGAAAATTGCCCGCTGTTCCTCTCATATCCTGCCATTCATTTCTTAGAGCAGAGATGATTCTATAGGTATTATGCCATGCTCACAACAAGCCTGTCATGACCCACAGGCTTTTAAAATCTCAAAGAGAGAGAGAAGGAGAGAGACATATCCCTACTGTAATTGTTCAAATGCTTTGTTCGGGGCCTGCGTATTCTACAAATCCTGGGATCTTAAAATAGCATAGCATTTCACAAATTACAGTCTTATCTAATTCAGAAAGCATTCTTTAGGGTAGGGTAAATATTTTCTCTATGGTGACTACTTTACCTCTTTGTATGACAGTCAGGGAAAACATAGAATAGCCTAATACTGTAAAATCCCCCAAACTATCAATTTAACAGCCAAGAATATGATATATCATATGGAAGGATCTGTTGCCATATTCATTGCAATTCATAACTGGAACAGTTACGTATTCTTATTTGCCAGGGCACAGAGAAGGGGACAAAAAAAATTTAAAGGCCTCCATGAATCCCTTGGCTACTGAAAACAAGATAATCATTTAATTTTGGGAACTAGGGAGTTAAAGAAAGTATGCGCAGGAATGACAGATGCTGTTGCCACCAGGAGCAAGTCATGTTTTTGTATTAACCTTATTCCACCAAACGTTTAATTAAATCCAATTTAAACATTTATTGGCCACCTCCTCCAATAAAATGAAGCATGGCCTCCTCCTATGGAGCCTCAGTATGGTGGGAAGTTTAGTCTGGGTTCTGGAAAGCTGTGCTGACACAGCACAGACGCTGAGAGGCCTTAGAAAAATGTAGCAATGTCATCTAAGGTCTTTTATAGTTTGGGAGGAGAATCACTCTGCTAGGCACCAAGGGGAACAGGAATATAAATAAGACACGGACTCTCCAATTAGATGCGCTATAATAAGTAGGAGAATTATAGCATATAGCATTGTAAGAAACGTTAGCATCATGGAGGCAATGTTGCACTGTGGACAGGGAGTTGGTCTTGGAGCAAGGCAGACAGGGAGTGCAATGCCTGGGGTCAGGAAGAGCAGAATTCAAATCCAGCTTCGGACACTTATTAACTGGGTGATTCTAGATAAGTCACTTAACCTTTGTCTGCTTCAGTTTCCTCAACTATAATTACAGCACTTACCTTCCAAGGTTGTTGTGAGGATTAAACGAGATAATATTTGTAAAGAGCTTAGCACAATGTTTGGCCCATAATAGCTGCTTAATAAAAGGTCGTTCCCTTTCTCTCCTCCTCCTCCTTCTCTCTCTCTCTCTCTCTCTCTCTCTCTCTCTCTCTCTCTCTCTCTCTCAGTCTCTCTCTGTACATGTATGAGAGAGACTTTACAGAAGTCACTTATCCTCTCAGTACACCCAGGCAATTCTCTAAGATTCTAGGTTGCAGAGAAATTACTGATCTGCATTGATAGAGATAGTAATCTCATGGTAGTTTTCTATATGAATGAAGTCATAGGGCCAGTTGCTAATCCTATTAATGTCATATGAGAGAAATGGCTTAAAGTGCTATGAGAATAAAAGATGAAGTAATTATTCTTTTTTTTTTTTTTTAGTGAGGCAATTGGGGTTAAGTGACTTGCCCAGGGTCACACAGCTAGTAAGTGTTAAGTGTCTGAGGCCGGATTTGAACTCAGGTACTCCTGAATCCAGGGCCGGTGCTCTATCCACTGCGCCAACTAGCTGCCCCGAAGTAATTATTCTTGATTAAATAAATTTAAAAATATTTTGGATGAATAAAATAAAATTTATCTAGGATCAGAAAAAAGTGGCATAAAATATATCTTTCAAAGTCCGATATCCAAAATTTATAGGGAATTGACATAAATATATAAAATTAAGAATCATTTTGCGTAAGATAAATGGTCAAAGAACATTTATAGTTTTCAAATTGTTGCTGTTTGTCCTTCATTCCCTAAGAGGACCATGAAATCGGGTGATGTCATGACTTTCAGTGAATTGGATTTAAGTGAGGGAGGGCTGTGCAGGGTTACTGACCTTACTCTTTCCTCCAGAGCCATCTGGGTCCAGTGGCAAAATTTACCTCAGGACAATTGAAGATGGCTCTGGATGTTTAAGTCAATTGAGGTTAAGTGACTTGTACAGAATCACACAGCTAGTATCTGAGGCAGATTTGAACTCAAAGAAAAAACACAAACTATAAATAGCCTTCTGAAAATCCAAAATCATAACAATCAGAGAAAGGAAAATTAAAACAACCCTAAGGTACTACTAATTAATAGCCATCAAACTAAGAAAGATGTTAAATGATGATTGTTTATAGGAAGACAGACATGCTAAACCATTGATTTTGGGGATGTGAATTGGTTCAGCCACTTTGGAAATCAATTTTGAATTATGCAAAACATGACTAAATTATTTATACCCTTTTATTCCAAGATCCTATTATTGGCACCATATCCCATGAAAGTTACTGAGAGTAAGAACTGACAAATATGTCTCAAAATATTCATAGCATCATTATTTATGGTAACAAAAACCTAGAAGTAAAATGCATACCCAGTGACTGGGCAATGGCTGACCTTATAGTCTAAAAAATGTAATGGAATATTTCTCTTGTAAAAGATGACAAAGAAGAATTCAGAGAAACTAGACAACTTGTATCAAGTGATATAAAATGAGGAAAAGGCCAAAAAATAATGCAATGATTATAACTTTAAATAAAGTCAGCGAAGGCAACAAAACTGGTTAAGCTTGAATAGATGCGATTTCTGTAGTAGCAAAGAATTGAAAACAAATTAGATACCTACTAATTGGGGCAAGCAGTGATAAATACAATAAAATATTCTTGCTTTTAAAGAAATATGATAAATACAGGGAAGCATGATAAGATTTAGATGAAGTTGTGCAAAGTGAGATAAGTAGAACCAAAATAACCAGCCATGTGATGACTACCACAAAGTAAACAACATTAGGGCAACAACAAAACAAATAAAGCTGAATGCTTTGAAATTCTAATAATCAATTTGGCCCCACAGAAAAGATGGCCCCCACTTCCCCCCTGTTTGTACAGATGGTGGGAAATAATGGGATGTGAAACTGCATTTAATGTTGGACCTAGTTGATGTGCTGATTTGGTTTGCTAAACCTTTTTATCTTTTTCATTCTTTTTTTTTTTTTTTTTTAGTGAGGCAATTGGGGTTAAGTGACTTGCCCAGGGTCACACAGCTAGTAATTGTTAAGTGTCTGAGGCCAGATTTGAACTCAAGTATTCCTGACTCCAGGGCCGGTGCTCTACCCACTGCGCCACCTAGCTGCCCCTCATTCTTTCTTTTGTTTTTTTGTTTTTGTTTTTTTTGGTTTTTTTTTGGCAGGGCAATGAGGGTTAAATGACTTGCCCAGGGTCACACAGCTAGTAAGTGTCAAGTGTCTGAGGCTGGATTTGAACTCAGGTACTCCTGAATCCAGGGCCGGTGCTTTACCACTGTGCTATCTAGCTGCCCCCCCTCATTCTTTTAAAAAAATTTTCTTTCTTTCTTTCTTTCTCTCTCTCTTTCTTTCTTTCTTTCTTTCTTTCTTTCTTTCTTTCTTTCTTTCTTTTAAGGGATGACTCTCTGAGATGGAAAAGGAAAGGGAGGGGAGGGATGTTTGAAATACAGACAATGTAAATATCTGCCAGTGGGTGGTGCAGTGTATCTAATGTCCAGCCTGGAGTCAGGAAACCTCATCTTCCTGAGTTCAAATCAGGCCTCAGATACTTCCTAGCTGCATTACCCTGGGCAAGTCACTTAACCCTGTTTGTCTCAGTTTCCTCATCAGTAAAATGGGCCAGAGAAGGAAATGGCAAACCACTTCAATATCTTTGCTAAAAATCCCCAAATGGAATCACAGATTCATATACAACTGAAAAATGACTGAATAAATAACTGAAAATGTAAATATAAAAGACATAAAAATTATTTTAAAAAATAAACATATTAATATATAGTATAGATCCAATCACTCTCACAAACAACAACAGTGCCTCACTCATAACCAGCTTTATCCTATAGTCTATAATTGCCTTGATTCCAGAAGATCATCAGTGAGAAATTTAAGTTAATTGAGTAGTGGTTAAGAAAAAATAAACTAAAAAAAGAGCCAAACAACTCATACCTCATTCTGTACAAGTCTGAAAGCTACTTTTGAAGACAAGAAAGTTTGATAAGGATTCTTAAAAAGAAAGGTATATTTGGGTCATATGGATTTAGATGAATTATCTACAAAAGGTTTGTAGATAATTATAGAGTTCCAGGAGATTTTATTTCAGACATATTGAATAATTTTGACTCTAAATTAATAGATTCTCTATGCACACAGTAAATGGATGAGAACCAAAGATTGAAAGTCAATTAGAAAATTATTTCTTGAATACCCATACCATTAATCGCTAAACTAAGGAAAGGCATGAATAAAAAATACCATTAGCTAGCAGAGCAAAAAAAAAATTGGTTTCTTGCTACATTCTTCAGCTTTCTATTATTGTATAAATAAGTTTAACACATATATACCTGCATATGTTTTATACGATTTTTATGTGGCTTTTGCAATTCCAGGATATGCGTCCACTGAGAATCAATAATGGTTAACCCGGAGTTGTTGTTGTTGCTTCATTTTTGGCTCTTTCTGTGGCCAAGATTTTAAATACCAGTTTACCAAATTAGCTTCAATTGAGTGATAGTTTAGTATTGCATACTAATGAGAGCAAGGCTCCATTAAAACCAACTGATGTTCATCCTTATGCAAATTAGAACTTAAACTTATTAGAAGCAAAGTGGAATGTTCATATTTCACTTTTAATCATATTGATGTTTTCTTTTCTTTTTTTAAAGAATGGACTCTCACATAGTTTAAAAGTCAATAAGCATTTATTAAATATTTTGGTACTGTGTTAAGAGTAGTGTTTCTTTAAATGGACATTAAAGTTCTTGTAGTATTTATGACTACCTATAAATATTTATTAATCTTCACTGAGAATCTGGTGGATAATGGGAGAGTTTAACAAGAATAATATTTTTTTTAAAATATGGAGAATATCTTACTTTCTGTAAGTGTCCTTTTTTTAAGACTTCAAAGATTGTTATCAAAAAAGGAAATTGCTTCATACTGACACATTTCATTTTGTGTCCTTCCTCAAAGGAAATCAAAGCATTTTTCTTGCTCCAAACTAATACTTCAATCCTATGACATTTCAGAAAATAAGAAGATAAGTAAGACAGAGGGATAGCTGAATTTAAAAGAACATAAACCGGAACTAAGGAACTGTACTTGTCATGTCAGCAATCTTCAGGGATTATAAGAATCTGTGTTTCATAAATGAGTATCGTAGCAGCTGTTTCAGAGTATTAAATGCCTCCTTATCAATCAGATATTTCTGGGGCACTTATGACAGAGATGTTCTTCTAGTAACTAAGAGAATTTATCATTACAGTTTTCTCAATCAGATTTTCCATTTCTTTGGATAGGTCTCCTATAAAATATTAAATTCTAAACATAATTCCCTCCATCTCCATGGTTTATGTGTGTGTGTGTGTGTGTGTGTGTATCTGTGGGTGTCTCTGAGCATATATATGTATATGTGTGTATATAAAACCAATTTAATTTTCCTTGTTTATAATTTCATTTCCCCTGTTGTACCTAATTGTTGATAAATTTCACTGTTAGGGACACTAGGGCTTGGAGTTATTTTGTTCTCCAGCAAGCAAAATCAAAATGTCCGTGTGGTTAATTTAAAATTCAGTCTAAAATTAAGGGTCTTGTAATGACTACCACAGAACCTAAAATTACACTGGCATTTGCATTTCCCTAAGGAACTAAAAATATTCCTTTTTACTAGATGGTGACGTGCCTTTCTACACTCTTCCATTATACAGGTTGTATAAAGTGCCATCACTAAAAGAGAACCACAGTATTTTTCACATTTCGTTGGAGTTCTAACGCTAAAAAGGCTACAGTGCTTTTGACTTTTATTTTCCTGTCAAATTTATTCTTTTAAGAATTGACTCCTATTTCTTTGGTTTTTGGTGCTGTTGGTTTCTGTTTGAGGTTTTTCCTTTTTGCTCTGATCTTCTCTTATAACTAATGCAGACTAATGCAGAAATATCTTTAATGTTATTATGTATATATATAACCTATATAAGATTACCTGCTGTCTAAGGGAGAGGGGGAGGGAGGGAAAAAAATTTGAAATTGGAAATCTTATATAAACAAATGTTGAAAACTATTTCTATGTGTAATTGGAAAATAATAAAATACTTTTATTTAAAAAAAAGAATTGACTCTACTATGTACATTATTATCTCACATGACTGCTACTTTTAAATTGATTATCTTTCTCTTATTTGTTTTACTCAATTTTCCATTTGACTTCTCTCTCTGAATTTCTATTTGCTATTTTGGTCACTGGTATTCTTTCTGTTCTCCTTTGTTATTCATTAATAGTCCTTAAATCAGCCTATTTATTCATGGCTTCCAATTTACTAGTGTTCTGTTTTCTACTGTGCTTTCAATTAGCTCTGTTGCTCTGGTAGTTTGTTTTTTTTCCTCTAAACAAAATATTGCTTGATGGTGAAATTTCCAAAAAAGAGAGTAGAGAAAGGGAGAGAGAAAAGAGAACATAGACAAGAACCTTTAAAATAACATTGAAGGGGGGCAGCTAGGTGGTGCAGTGGATAAAACACTGGCCCTGGATTCAGGAGGACCTGAGTTCAAATCTGACCTCAGACACTTGACATTAACTATGTGACCCTGGGCAAGTCACTTAACCCTCATTGCCCCACCAAAAACAAGCAAACAAAAGAACATTGAAGGGGGGCAGCTAGGTGGCGCAGTGGATAGAGCACCGGCCCTGGATTCAGGAGGACCTGAGTCCAAATCTGACCTCAGACACTTAACACTTACTAGCTGTGTGACCCTGGGCAGGTCACTTAACCCCAATTGCCTCACCAAAAACAACAAACAAACAAACAAAAGAACATTGAAGAGTTAGGAAGAGGAAATGTCAAAGGATTTTGAGAAGGAGCAATAGGAGAGAACCAAGAGACCGTAAGTAGTATCTCAGAAGTTGTGTTAGGTATGCTTAGTGCCTGACCACTGTTACCATTCTTAAGGGATGGGAAATGAGAAATAAGCTCATCCCTTCCAATCTCACAGTGCTGCTGCAGGTTTGATTACAAATATAATTATCAGCTTTTTTCTCAATTCTGATAGGTTCTATGTGAGTTCTTCGGCAGTTGTGGCCATGACTCTGTATTCATGTGAACGTGATGAACATTTGCATCCTAGGCTGGTTCTGCTCTATGTTAGTTTATAACAATATTTTAACTAAATGATACACATATAGGTCATTCAATAGAAGGAAATTTACTCAGCCACATCAGGAAAAGCTACTCAACAAGAATATGCATTTAGAACACTCTGAATTGCTCCAGCTGAATAAGCTCTCCTGCCTTGGAGTTGCTCAATATGGTCTGCCAACCAACCACCCGAGAGTTCCTGGAATCTCATGTGACTTTTTTGTACTTAGGTGAACTGGAAGAGAAGTTAATAGCCTGAACATTTGGTCTCCTAAGCCAATGACATCTAGGGGATACTTTTAATATCTGTTACAGAAAAACTAGCCAAACTTTAGGATATGTCTCCCACCATAAGCCCTATTCACCACAATGAAAGTGCAGAAGTGAAAGAAATAAGCTCAGTTACTACCACCTGTGACAGCTGGACTGTCATTCCATTGTATTTACTCTCATCAAACAACCTTACTTCTAAGTATTTACCAGGAACCTTTTTATTATCCAGGACTCCAACATAATACAACAGATAGTTCTGTATCATTTGCTTCCACTAAAATCAGCTATTCTCCAGATCAAGAGGAATATCCAAGGGGATACTTTCTCCAAATTTCCATGATACTATTTCTACTCATTTTCATCTCTTACTCCCCCAACATCCAGTCTCCCTATTACGCGGATACCAAGATGGAGGGGGGATATTAAGGAATAGAGGGTCAAAAGTGTCACCTCAGAGAGGTATACTTGATTAAAGACTTTGAAAAGGTCACTGGATTGATGACCTTTGTAAAAGCAATCTTAGTATCATGGTGGGGGAAGAAGCCTGATTACAGTCATTTAGGAAGTGAGAGAATGGTGACAAAATGACAGATTTGGGTATAGGAAAATTTTTAAGGAAGGTAGAAATGAAAGAAAGGACAGAGATACAATGGTAACTTGGTAAAGTAGAGGGACCAACAGAAGGGTTTTGTTGTTGTTGTTATTGGTTTGGGTTGCTTTTTTGTTTTTAAAGAATCAGGGACACCTAAGAAGATGAGAAGGAGCCAGTGGGGAGAGATAGATTGAAGATGCATGAAATATGAGGTAACTATTGGAATAAAGGTTCTAGAGGAAAAGAGATCTAAGGAACGGATAGAGTTCTGAAAGAGAAAGAATCTAAAAAGTATAGGAAATCACTTAAGCAGCAGCATTCCCCTACAGAGTGGGGAAAGTTCCAGAGAAATGTTAGCTTAATCTGAATCAGTTATATCTGTAGCTATAAAGAGCTTGACTGGTTTTTAATACTGAGCTGGATTGAAGTTCCAAAGCCATGTGTACCGTCTTGGTAGGACTTTCTAATTTTAAGGAAGTTAAGGGAGTTGCAAAAAGAATATTCAGATTAGGAGGCTAGATGGTGCAGAGAATAGAGTGCTGGGTTTGTAGTCTGGAAAACCCCAGTTTAAATGCAGCCTGAGACACTTAACTAGCTATGTGACCTTGGTCAAGTCTTTTAACCTCTGTTCACCTCAGTTTCCTTAACTATAATACTGAGATAATAATAGCACCTACCTCCCAGGGTTATGAGTATCAGATGAGATCATATTTGTAGCGTGCTTATCATAGTGCCTAGTACATGGTAGGTGCTATACAAATGCAAGTGATGGTGATGATGATGTCTCTCAGAGATTATAATTTTTTTTTTGGCAGGGCAATGAGGGTTAAGTGACTTGCCCAGGGTCACACAGGTAGTAAGTGTCAAGTGTATGAGACCAGATTTGAATTCAGGTCCTCCTGAATCCAGGGCCAGTGCTTTTATCCACTGCACCACCTAGCTGCCCCCTGAGATTATCATTTTGAAAAGCAATCAAGGCATTTGGGAAATAGTAAGGAAGATGGACCCTAAGGCCCTTATATTAGCTGCAAATCTTTATCCTAATTAAAAAAATACTAAACTCTACCTATGTACTTATTTCTTTAATTCTTACTTTTTTGGGGGGTGGGGCGATGATGGTTAAGTGACTTGCCCAGGGTCACACAGCTAGTAAGTGTCAAGTGTCTGAGGCCAGATTTGAACTCAGGTCCTCATGAATCCAAGGCCAGTGCTTTATCTATTGTGCCACCTAGCTGCCCCCTAATTCTTACTTTCAATAGATATATTTTTCAAATAGTGTTTAGTAATTATTTTTGTACTTTTTTGCTTTAAGAAGTAGCTTTATTTTATTTTTAAGTGTTATTGAATAAATTCCCCATAATTTTTATATTTAGCTCAACTCAAAGGGTGTATGTTCATTGTTATAATTCAGTTGTTTCAGCCGTGCCTGATTCTTTGTGACCCCATTTAGAGTTTTCTTGGTAGAGACACTGGAAAGGTTTGCCATTTCCTTCTTCAGATCATTTTACAGATGAGGAAACTGAAGCAAACTGAGTTAAATGACTAGCCAGGGTCACACAACTAGTAAGAGTCTGAGGCCAGATTTGAACTCAGGAAGAGGAGTCTTCCTGGTTCCCAGACCTGTGCTCTTATCTACTGTGCCACCTAGCTGCCATATGAATGTTCATAGGATGCAGTAATCAAAAGAGACAAAAGAAAAGGGATGATGAATGACCAGTGAATCAAAGGAACTAGGTCCTATCAGTAATTTACTATGAGATACCAAGCAAGTCATTCAGTCATAGAATTTTAGAGCTAGAAAGAAGGAACGTCAAGATTCATGAAGAAATAGAATCAGAGACTATCAGAATAAAATCAAATCACTGAGATAATCTAGTGTAATCTATTACTCATGAACATATCCCTTCTAGAATATGTTCAACAAGTGATCATAAGAATTTCTACCTGAACATATGAACTAAATCAAATAGATTTTCCCCAAGAAACAGCTTATTTCATTTATGGACATATCTATTTATTATAATTCTAGTTATAATTAATGAATTTAGATGTTTACATGACTGCCACCAGTTCACTAGTTTGACTTCTTTAATTCTACATAAAAAAACCCAAAACCAAACAAACAAAAACTACATGAGCAAATATCATTCTTAGATGATGGTATGAAGTGAGGATGAATGAATTTCTACATCATAGATAATTCTTCAGAAGCTAAGGATAAACCTTGATAGCAAATATTAATAATATTGCTGCCAAACTGAAGTATCATGACCTATTTATAATACTTCCCAAAGGTCGTATTATATATTTTCTCTAATACTATATAATCAGAAATGTAATCCTTATTCCCTGACAATATCTTTTAGATTTAATACATCTTGACTGAAACCAATCTTAATATGCAGTTTCACAAAAAATGCAATTCAACAAAAATAATAATATTTTTTTATTTTCAAGGAATCATGAAGGATTATAGACTTAAAACTGGAAGAGACTGTAGGTGTGATCTAATATTTGCCCCGTCCATATAATGGACCTTCTTTTTCAACTTTACTAATTACCATTCTTGCATACAGAAGCAAAAATTAGATTTTAAACCAAATTTTAAACAAAAATGTGTTTCTCCTTCACTGACCACCCAATAGTTCTTTCTGGGGCATTTAGTCGATCAAATTAGCATTTTACAATTTATTGTCTTTGTCTCAAATTCCTTCAGACTCAACATTATTGTTTCCCTAATAAGATTTAAAGCCTCTTGTTCAGGGATTGTGTTGTACACTTTTTCTTTTCTTCATGGTACCTTGAAACGTTCTAAATAGACAGTAAATCATCAAAAACCTTGTTAAAAGTCCACAGTAGCTTAAGAAAATAATAACTCTTGAGTGTTCTACATAGTAACCCATCATTCTATGGGTTCTCAGAAGCCAAAGCCTTAATACAGTTTGAATTCTTTTGCAGTCTATTTGATTGAGCAGAACTTTCACATTTAGAGAGTTTTCATGCCTTAATATGTGAACACTGGGCAACTACTGCAATCTGTGCAAAAAAAAAATGTTAAGTGCCTATTCCCCTTGAATTAAAAAAAGTGAAAGCAATCATTTCTATTTGTGTGAATACCATAGAGATATACTGCTAGTATGCAAATTTTAATTTTCCCATCTCAAATCTAAACAATTCTTTCCTTTCATAAGATAAAATAGCCAAAAGAGGAATCATAAAGATTGAGACTTCTTGCCCCAACTCCCTTGTCCCAGCATCTTTCAAATCTGCTTACATATAAAGGTGTCTTTTGTTTTTCTTATTACAAACTCAAAAGGAATCTCTGCTGCTTAAGGAAGTATACTGAGAACATAAGAAACCTGTGAATTTTTAGAAAATATGATTATTTTAAATGACAAGGTTGGGGAGAGGGAGAGATTCTTACCAAAAGAAGGAGACTCACGCCCATCCTCTAATCCTGAATCTCTTTCTCTATCCCTCTTTCTGTGTTTATGTCCACGATGTCTGTGACGTCGGTGACTCTTTCTTCCTCCCAAAGGAACGTGGACTCCAATGAATAGTGTACGGTGACCTGTGTTAAGAAAATAAATGTGCAGATTGAATTCAGAGCTTGTTTGGAACACAGAAAACTGCACCAATGTTAGTACCAAGTTAGTAATACCTCATGTAGAAGGCCTCTAATTATATATTATCCATTTACTGAGTAAAACATAAAAACGATCTCATTAACACACATGAAAAATATTAGATAATCCTAAAAGAGGAAGAGAGATGCAAAGTCAAAATACGTACAATAATATTAATCTATATGCAACTCATGCATAAAACTTTGTGATTTATAAATCTCATTCAAGGCATGCTGCTTTAAATATGCCATTTACACTTCTATTTGGACTACCATTCAACTGAAAAGTGAAGACTGGCTCTGTTAAGTGTTTCCAAACCAGTTATGTGCATAAAGAACACCAGATTCTACCAAAAAGTGAAAAAAAATTCCTGGGGAAGGGAATTAGAAGAAACAATTTGTTTTTCTTTTCATAGTCATTGTAATAACAGAGCTTCTGGGTGTTGCCTCAGATGTATTTTGGAGGGGAGCAGAAGATATTGGGGGTAGAGTTAGGTAGAAGTAGTGGGAGACAGCATAATTTTCATCAGCAGGGAAATTGTTTTTACTTAGGTCAAGAAGGGCACATCTAAAAGCCCCATGTAAATGCAGCTTTTACAATCAGACTAGTAATTAAAGTCCCAACTAAAATATCACATTCCTACAGGAAGCATTCCCCAACCCCTCTTACTTCCAGTGCATTAATTATTGCCTAATTTATCCTGTACATTTTATATATTATTTGCATACTGTTGTAAACTCCTTGAGGGCAGGGACTATCTTTTGCCTATTTTTGTATTCCCAGGGCTTAGCACAGTGCCTGACACATAGTAGGTACTTAATAAATGTTTGTTGATTGGTTGATATTACCTCAGCATCAGTAATCTCTTTGGTTGCCTGGATTATCAACTCACCACTGTCTAGCCCTTAGGATAATATCCCTTCATAGAGTCTTCAGCTTTAAAGATGAAAGGGACCTCAGAGGTCAGCTAGTCTAACTCCCCTCCACTGAGGAACAAAGAAGTTGCCCAAGGTCACATATGTAGTAGGTGGCAGAGTCAGTATTCAAACTCAGGTCCCATGATTTCAGGGGGAAATCCGGTTCCATGACAACACATTACCTTTCCTAGACAGGATGATCCTTTAGGGGCAGGAGAGGAAATGTTGGAGAACAGAGAGAGGCCAGGAGACATGGAAGAAGATAGAGAAGTTGTAAGGGAGATGACAGAAAGATAAATGGGTGAAAGGATAGGGAATGAGAAAAAAGGAAAAGAAGAAAGGATAGAAAAGTGACTGGAAAGGTAGACTAGAGCCAGGGATTTAAATGATGAAGAGTAGTGTGTACACTGGGGAAGCTAGGTGGCATTGGTTAGAGTGTCCAGCCTGGAGTCAGGAGTTCAAATTTGGTCTCAGACACTAACTGTGTGACCCTGGCCAAATCACTTAACCCTGTCTGCCTCTGTTCCTTCCTCTGCAAAATGGGCTGTAGAAAAAAGGCAAACCAGTCCCTTTGCCAAGAAAACCTCAAATGGGTTCACAGAGAGTCAGACATGATTGAACAACAACAAACAAGAGTTTACACTTGATCTTGGACATCCTAATTTTGTGGAAGATGGATTGGAGTCAAGAAAGGCTTAAGGAAGGGAGACTAATTAGGATATTATTATAATAGTCCAGGAACTGGAATTACAGTGATGGCTGTGTGACTAGAGGATGGGAAATCGTTGAGACACATTTTGGAAATGGAGCTGACAATGTTTGGCAATTGTTATTGGGTATGTGTGGATAATAAAGAAATAAGGAGAAAAGGAGAAAAGTGTGTAAACAAATGAAAAGATAAAGGTTTCATACGGGGTGTCCCAAAAGTCTTAGTGGGGCTTTAAGCTTAACTCTTTAAAACTCTATTCTTCTAATGTGACTTCTAACACCTATGATAATATTTCTTAATATTTATTAGAGTTGTAGCATGGAAAAGGGGATATTTAGAATATTATACTTAGAGTATATATGACTTAGGTTTATTTGTAAATAGTTGTTGTTCAGTTACTCTTCAGTCATGTCGGATTCTTCCTAAACCCATTTGGGATTATCTTGGCAAAGATACTGGAGTGGTTTGCTATTTCCTTCCCCAGCTCATTTTATAGATGAGGAAACTGAGGCAAACTGGGTTAAGGGACTTGCCCAGGGTCACACAGTTAGTAAATGACTGAGGCCAGATTTGAACTCAGGAAGATGAGTCTTCCTGACTTCAGGCCCAGAACTCTTATTCACTGAGCCATGTAGCTGTCATGTAAATAATTACCAGTAGCCTAAGTAAAAAAAATCTATAATTGTTCCAACATGAAAATATATGAAACCGTGAGTGAGAAAGTATAAATATTAAACATTCTTTTAAAAAATGTGTCCAAAAGTGATTTTGGACTGATTTGGCCCTAGAATAAACATCTTCTGAAAATAATTACAGCCTTTCATTTCTATAAATCAGGAAAAGGATGCAAACAGGAAAAAAGGATCTTTCTTATTGATTTTCCTTCTATTTATTTTTGTTGAAACACCACTATCTTTGCAGGTTTGCAACCTTGGTGTTATCCTTGCCTCCTCATATGCTCTCACACCCTCATTGGCAATCAGTTACCAACATTTATTGTTTCTCTCTCCAAACCAAGTCTTACGTCCATCCCTTTCTCTGTGATCTCATAGACATCTCTCCAGTTCAGGCTCTTGGTTTCCCAGCCTTGATCCTGGAGAATCCATCTTCCACATTGCTGCCAAGTTGATTTTCCTAAAATGCAGGTCTGACTATGTCGCTCCCCTACTCAATAAATTACAGTAGCTCTTTAGAATCAAATGCAAACTTCCAGTTTGGCATTGAAAGTCTTTCACAGCCTGGCTCCAACCCACTTTTCCAAGCTAACAATATATTACTCTGCTTCCCACGCTCTATTATCTAGCCAAACCAGCCTTCTTGTTGTTCTGCACACATGGTAGGTATTCTAGCTCCTGTCCCTGAACCCTTACACTCATTTGCAGCAGTAACATCTATCCTATGCGTAGTGCTTTCAGGTTTGCAAAATGCTTTACAAATATTATCTTATTTTAACCTCACAACAACTTGGGGGTGGAGGTGGGTGTAATTTTTATCTCCATTTTATAGATGAGAAACCTGAGGCAAACAGAATTTAGGTGACTTGCCCAGGGATGTATAGCTAGTTAGTATCTGAGGTTGAATTTGAACTTAGGTCTTCTATAATACAGGTCCAATGCTTCATCCACTGTGCCACTTACCTGTAATCTCTTCATCCCAACCTTTTAGAAAAGCTTGTTAAAAATATTGATGAAAAAAATTTTTTTAAAGGGGCAGCTAGGTGGCACAGTGGATAAAGCACCAGCCCTGGATTCAGGAGGACCTGAGTTCAAATCTGACCTCAGACACTTGACACGTATTACCTGTGTGACCCTAGGCAAGTCACTTAACCTTCACTGTCCTGCAAAAAAACAAAACAAAAAAATATTGATGAAACATACTATTCACCTCCAAATAAAGAACTGATATTGATGGAAGAGACTGAAGCATACTATTTTTCCCATTCTTTCATTAAGTGACAAATATGGTGATGTTTTACATATGTATAATCCATATTGGATTGTTTGTCACCTCGGGAAGGGGGGAGGGGAGGTAGGGAAGGAGGGATAGATATTGGAACAGAAAAATATAAGAATGTTTAATCTGAAAAAAAAAGGTGGGGGAGGGGTATGCTGGGAAGGGTACAGGATGTATATATATATATATATACAAATAAATATATATGTCATGCATATATGAGTTATTTATGTATTATTTATATAGTAATCATATTGAAACAAATTTGTCATATATATTATTTATATAAATTGAAAAAAAGGAAAGCTTGTTTTTTTCAAAACTGTTCAAGTTATACCAACACAAAGTTTTTTCTCTTCTCCCTGTAAAATAGTAGCTAGTGGTTTCAGCCCATAAAACAATTTATCTTTTCTCTATTTTGTATATACTTATTAATGAGGTACTATGTATATGATTATATTTTATTAAATAAAATTTTCTTCTAAATTAATTTAATATAATTTTAATTGATAAAACATTTTAATATAATTTATTAAGAAGAGTAGACATCAGAGCTAGGAAAACTGGGTTTAAATCCTATTTCTAACATATAGTGACTGTGTGACCCTGGGCAAGTAATTTAACTTGTGTCTCTGTCAAATCAATTAACTTCTCAGTGCACTAGGCAGGATACCAAGATGAAAAGTTGCAGAGAAGGTATTGATCTGTATTGGTAGAGAAGTGTCCTCATTGGAGAGCTCCCTATATCAAGGAAATCACAGATCTTGTCCCATTTTATCTTCCACTTGTCTTGCCCCAAAAGATGAAAACTCTTTGAGGGGAGTGTCATGCTTGTCTTTCTCCCAGTGCCTGACACATAACAAGAGCTTAAAAAAACTTATTCAATGCGGGGCAGCTAGGTGGCACAGTGGAGAAAACAACAGCCCTGTATTCAGGAGGACCTGAGTTCAAATCCAGTCTCAAGACACTCAACACACTAGCTGTGTGACGCTGGGCAAGTCACTTAACCCTCATTGTCCTGCCCCATCAAATACTTATTGGTTGATTGGGGGATCCTTATAAGCTCCACTTAAAAGACTGGACTTTTCCAGAACCTGAACTCCAGTGCCTGCTAGCACAAACTCTTATTCTGTCTCTTATTTTGGAGGAAGGGGAAAGTCACAAGCAGTGGGGTTAAGCCTGGGCAGAGTTCACTCTAAAATCTGTGAGAATTCAGTAGATTTCATATCAAAATGATATTCCAATATTTTCAATTTTAGAAAAAAAAATCCCTAGAAAACCTAGTTGGGTACTCTTTGTACTTGGTAAAGAAACATGCTCATTTAGGACTATTTACACTTCCCCTCTAGTGTCATTAAAAAGCAATATTGCCTTTGTGGCCATAAACTTTGCTAGAAAAGCTTGGGTTTCATTATTAAAACAATATGGGTGGAAATGCATTGCTGAGCAAAACCAGCAGCTTCAAAACATTTTAATTATGTAAGAGGGTAGGCATAGAGTAAACAATTCCTAAGGTGGGCATGGTAAGGGTACATTGAATGTTTACACAATGCCTAAAGAATGCACTCAACTCGAGGTGGCAAGGGGAGGTATCATTGTGACTAACAAAAATACTCTATTCTCCTTTATTTAGCTGATGCAGGGAGTGGGACATGTTTTCTCCTATTCAACAGAACTGTGTCATTGTGGTAGGATTTTCCCCCCTCATGAAATGAACATAACCCAGCTAGTGCATAATTACTGTGTTGCTGTAGCCATTTAGAGCTGCCAATCATGTGAAAAGGTCAAATACATGAAGCCGAATAAGCCACGTGATCTTTAATCGCTGGGAGACTTTAGCAAAGGCAGAAAACCCAGCAAGGAACCATTTGTCACAATAGATCAAAGAACCTCAAGGCTGACAGGAATTCTCTGCAGAGGGAGAAATAAGAGAGAGGAATATAGGAAGAGGAAGAGAAATAGAGAAAGAGAAGAGGTGCTAATAATAACACATTTATGGCATGGTTTTTCCCTTAACAATCCTGTAAGGCGACTAGTGCAACAATTATTATGACTTTCCTTGAAGTCAGAAAAGACCGGAATTTGAATTCCACTCCTGAAATAAGCTGCATGATGCTGAACAGTTTGTTTAACTTCTCTCACCTCAGTTTCCTTATCTGTTAAAATGAGCTGGAGAAGGAAATGGCAAACCTCTCTAGTATCTTTGCCAAGGAAACCCCAGATGGGGTCACGAAGGTTTGGCTACAACAGAAGAAGAAGAAGAAGAAGAAGAAGAAGAAGAAGAAGAAGAAGAAGAAGAAGAAGAAGAAGAAGAAGAAGAAGAAGAAGAAGAAGAAGAAGAAGAAAATTGTCAGGCACTGTGCTAGGCACAGGGGATGTAAAAACAAAAGTGAGAACATATGGAGAGAGACAACATTAGTGTATATATCATTTAATTGAGTATCCAAATTTAGGGGAGAAATAGTAAGAATCATGGGGTGGTTAATGAAAGGCAAACACATTTTTCTTTAAATCTTTTTCAATTTTTTCTCAAACATGATTTTTGCTTTGCAAACTTAAATTTTTATTAATCTCCATTTTTCAGATGAGAAAACTGAGACTAAAAAAAGGCCTAATGACATGCCTGTGATCACGAAGCTAGAAAGTGACAGAGCTAAACTTAGATCTGAGTCTCTTGCCTCCAAATCCAGCATTATTTCCAATATATCACACCACCTCTTGAGTCCCTTCACTATCTTGAATACCAGCCCAGGCCTTTTTCTCCTCTGCTGTGCTGATTTGCCCTAATAAAATACTCTAATGTTAAAAAAATAGAAGTGAAAGGTCTCACATGAAAAATGCTATGTTGGACTTTTAAAAATACCATAGTTGGCACATTTGTATGCAAACATGTTGACTCTAAAATGAATCTGCTTGTTTAGGTAATAATTTTAGTTTTTTTTTCATTTTAAGGATCATTAATTTATAAATTTTCTAGAGCGGCTAATACTCAGCACCCCAAAATGAAGTTTCATAGACAAACTACAATTCATAACAGTCAAGCGGTCTACAAATATTTGCACCTGCTCTGTGCTTAGCACTATGTCAGATGTGGAGAAGTATACAATGCATTTCCTGCCCTCAAGGATATTCTAAAATAAGCTCAGAAGATTTTAGAATTGGGAATTACCTTAGACATCATTGAGTCTAATCTTATTTTCACAGGAGGAAACTGAATCTCAGTGAGATTGGCTAATTTGTCTAAGGTCACTCAGCAAGGTAGGAACAAAGCCACAACGAGATTGCAGGCCTCTTGAACCTAGTAAGTTCCCCAACCCCACCCCACCCTGTATCACTGTATTACCTCATTTGCAAAAGGAGACAAGAATATGAAATAATGGTAACTAAGACAAGAAATATACAAATGATAAATTATGTGGTAGAGATTATAAATTTTGCAGGTGCTGTGAAGGAAAGATGATGAAGTCTGGGGAGATTTTAGAGGATGCTTAATGGAGGCAGTGACTGGTCCTTGAAAGATCAATAGGATTTGGCTGGGTGAAAGGGAGAGGGGAGAGCATCCCACCTAAGGGAACACACTTAAGCAGAGGAACAGAGCGTGGGAATGAGAATGGTATGTTTCTGGAACAGTGAGGAAAGGTTTGATAAGAGTAGGGAAGAATTAAGGTGTGATATTCTTATGAAGTCTTCCTCTTCCTTAAAAACCTGGTATAGTAAATAGAGCACTGGCCCTGAAATTGGGAGGATCTGAGTTCAAATCTCACCTCAGACACTTACTAGCTGTATGACCCTGGGCAAGTCACTTAACCCCAATTGCCTTAAACATCCAGGGCCATCTCCAGTCATCCTGATGTATATCTTGCCACTGCAACCAGGTGGCTCTGGAGGAGAGAGTGAGGCTGGTGACCTTGTATGGTCCTTCCTCACTTAAATCCAATTTAGTGCAAGTCATGACAACCCCGATGTCATGATCCTCTTCAAGAATGAAGGAAAAACAAGAAGAGGCTAAAGAATCACCTCCTTCATGAAGCCTTTTTCTAGTCTATCCTTTCTCTTTCCATACATACTCCTTATGAAAGTGATCTCTCTGGGGGCAGCTAGGTGGTGCAGTGGATACAGCATCGGCCCTGGATTCAGGAGGACCTGAGTTCAAATCCGACCTCAGATACTTGAAACTTACTAGCTGTGTGACCCTGGGCAAGTCACTTAACCCCCACTGTCCTGCAAAAAAAGTGATCTCTCCTTCCTAAGATTTTTCACAGTACTTTTCCTGACTCTACTTTATATTTCTCATTATTTGACCACTCCAGACTTGTGTGGGTTCCAAATCCACCACCCATTAGACTCCAAGGTCCTTGAGTGCAGGAATGATCAGTTATCACCTTTTATCCCCAATGCCTTACAAATGGTAGGCCCTCACATAAATTTGTTAAATGGAACTTAAAGGATCTCCATTTTATAAAAAATCTAAATTGCACCATTATTTTAACATCTTTTTTATTGGGAAAGAAAAATACTTTTCTGAGATTTTTTTTAATAAATCATTTTTTGGGGTTTAATTCAGTGACGTATACTAAATAGCCCTGCAACTCTGACAAAGAGTAAGCATTATTTTATTCTAGGGAAATGGGTTAGAGAATGAGCAACAAAATCAAACTCAGATTTATTGTGATGATCTAGTTTCTGCACAATCTCTCTCATTCTTTTACTCGAGTCAGAATGTGTTTAAGAAGCCAAAAATATGATATTTGAAAAATGGATGAAGGTTATGGGCAGAGAAGTCTACATGGTAAACCTGAGAAGTTAAAAATGATGGGAAGATTCTTGGAGGAAAGAAGCTGGGAAATCCATGGAGAAATTTGATAGAAAGAAAAATAAACCTGATTTTGGGGGGCTATCTAGAGGAATAAAAGAGTTAAAACATCTGTAAGGGAAAATAAGGAAGCTTGGAGTTACTGAAAACATAATTACAGATGAGCAATAGATAATTGGGAAGGAAAGGGAAGGGAAAATTAGGGGGATTCTAACCGATGAGTTGTACAGGATGTGAAACACAGAGTTAAGAGAGAAAAATGAAAGACATATGGGAAAGTTAGTCCAGTTATAAAGGAGTTGGGGGAAAAATGTTAGTCCGTGATTGAAGCCTCAAAGAGGAGCAGAAATAGGTGAGAATTGGTGACCAAGTATTTAGAAAGCACCCATGCTATAATAGGGTAGTGAGGTGGCACAGTGGATAGAGTGCTGAAGCTGGAGTCAGGAAGACTCCTCTTCCTGAGTTCGAATCTGGCCTCAGACACTTACTAGCTGTGTGACCCTGTGTAAGTCACTTCACCCTGTTTTCCTCAGTTTCCTTATTTGAAAAATGAGGTGGAGAAAGAAATGGTAAACTATTCCAGTATCTTTGCCAAGAAAACCCCAAGTAGGGTCTCAAAAACATTGAAACAACTGAACAACAACATGCTACAACTAAGCACTGTGCTTTTGGAGACATGGACAGACAACTCAAGGAGACTGCAATCTGGTTGGGGAGACAAGGATAAAACATCCAAAAATGATGAAAAATTCAAATTAGTATAAAATACTATGCTCGATTTTGTGAGATACACTATAAATTCTATGAGTTCAGAGAAGAGGAAGATCTGTGAAGACATAAAGAAGTCTTCTTGGCCTTAAGCAGGGCCTTGAAAGATATTTCTGATTTGTATAATTATAGCTAATGTTTATATGGAATTGTCATCTTTTCAATTGTTTTTCAGTTGTTTCAATTGTGTCCGACTCTTTATGACCCCATTTGGGCAAAGATCCTAGAGTGGTTTTCTATTTCCTTCTCTAGTTCATTTTACAGATAAAGAAACTGAGGCAAACAGGGTTAGGTGACTTTCCCAGGGTCATGTGACTAGTAAGTGTCTAAGGCTGGATCTGAACTCAGGAAGATGAATCTTCCTAACCTCAGGCCTGTCCCTCTATCCATTGCAATGCTTAGTTACCTGTTAATTTTTCTGTAACATTATGTAATAATCTTATTGTCTTATTTCTCTAACTTATTTCATCTTAGCCTCACAACAACTCTATGTGGACTTTATCGATGAGGACACTAAGCTTCAGAGTGACTAAGTGGCTTACCTCTCTGGTCACACGGTTAGTAAGTACCAGAGGCAAAATTCAAATCCATGTCTTCCTGATGCCAAGCGTAACACTTTCATCTCATTGAGTCCTCAGTACTGCATGCCAATCCTTTTACTCTTCCTTGACTGCTTTTCTATTGCACTCCTCGCAGCATCTGTTCCAAATGTTTTCTTCATGCTAGCTACACTATCCTTTCCATTTCTTCTCTGATCTGAAATCCTTTCCTTAGACTTTACTGAAAAGATGGAAACCATCCCTCAGAAGAGCTCCATCTTCTCAATTTCTTCACTTCAATTCTTTCCTTCTTTGCTCCAATCTCAGAGTGAACCATTACTTGTGGTCTAGATCCCATTCATTCTTATCACCTCTGGGAACTTGCTCCATTTGTTGTTCAGTCATCCAGTTGTGTCCAACTCTTCGTGACCCCATGGACTATAGGAAACTATGCCCTTTTATCCCCAGCTATCTCCCAATGTCTGTAAAACTCACATTCATTGCTTTCATGACACTATCTGTCCATCTCATCTTCTGCCATCCACTTTTCCTTTAGCTTTCAATCTTTCCCAACATCAGGCTCTTTTCCATTGAGTCTCATTCTGTGACTAAAACATTTAAGATTCAGCTTCAGTATTTGATCTTCCAGGGAATAATCTGAGTTAATTTCTTTAAGTACTGACTAATTCCATCTCCTTGCTGTCCAAGGGACTCTCAAAAGTCTTCTCAGCACCACAGTTTGAAAGTATCAATTCTGTAAGTGCTTAGCTATCCTTACAGTCCAATTCTCACAGTCATACAATGCTACTTGAAAAACCCTATCTCTGACTATATAGACCCTTTTCAGCAAGGTGATGTTTCCGCTTTTTGGTATGCTGTCCACATTGTCCGTAGCTTTCTTGCTACTCTGGTCCCTTTGTAATTTCTAAGCTTTCTCACTTCATGCCTACACATATTTCCTGATCTCATCCATTCTAAAAAAACCTTTTATTTAACCCCATCCCGCCCTCAAGTTGCTATGCAATGTTTCCCTTCCCTTTCATAGCCAAATTCTTTCAAAAAAAAAAAAAACCTTGTCTATATTCATTTATTCTATGTCTTCACTTCCCACTCACTTCTCAATCTCTTAAAATTTGGCTGCCATAGTGACAACTCCACCCCTCTCTCTAATGATCTCTTTACTGCTAAATTCAATGGCTTTTCTCATTCCTCCCTTTTCTTGACCTCTCTGCAATACCTGAGTGCCATCCTTCTGGATACGCTTTCCTCACTGAGTTTTCCTATCACTGCTCTGTTGTGGTGTTCCTCCTACCTGACTGGTTAGGCCTGATTAATCTGATTCTGTTTCTTTTATAGGATCTTCATTCCTCTTCTGCCCCCTGTATATCAATGCTTCCCAAAACTCTGTCCTAGTCTTTTTCTTCTTTCTCTACCGTCTCTTTTGATGATCTCATTGGGTCATACAGGCTCAATTATCATCTCTAAGATGACTCCCAAATCTACATAAACTCTCTCTTGAGCTCTAGTCTCACTTCTCCAAATGCCTCTTGGAATCTCTACCTGGATGTCCCACATGTGTCAACTCATCTTTTCCTCTAAACCCACCCTTGTTCTTAATTTCCTCCCTTTTCCATCAAGGCCATGAACATGCTTCTTTGTACCTATGCTCCTAACAAAGAAATCATTCTTGAACCTTCACTTTCATTCATCCCCATTCAATCAGGTATCATCTATTATCCATATTATATATGTGTGTGTGTATTGCATTTAAGTATATGTATGTATGTCTCAATAGTATATATGATCCATCTTTGAACCTCCAGTACCTGGGACAGAGCCTGGCACAAATAATAGGAAGACGAGAGAGTATGTGAAGGGAGAACTGCATTTAGGAAAACCCAGAGGATAGGATAAATGCCACCAACTGCTTATCAGGAAAGAAACAGAAATTGATTTTCCTCAAATATCTCTTCTCAATCACTTTTTTAAGGCCCCAAAGTGAAAACTTCTGTTTTCTTTTATTTTTAATAACTCTATTAATAGAATACTTTTGACAGAAGGGATAGAAAGTAGAATTTGTATTTTCTATAATAGAACAGCCCCCCAAAAAATAGATTCTAATGGCTGGGACTTTCTAGCAGCAGTGAAGAGTAATTGAAATGGGGCAGGATGCCTTCATTACTTTTCACATTATTCTGAAACAAGCAGTCTTTACCAGAACTTAAATGAGACATACCTTTAATATGAGTACAGGACAATGTTAAAAAGTTTCAAATATTTAGCTATTAAAAAATGAACAGGTATAGTAATGATCTCTGTCCAAGAAACTACATTCCAAAAAGAGACTTGTAGAATGATAGAATTTCAGAGCTGGATGGAACAATCTCCTCCTTTGATAGATGAGACCGGTATGGCTCAGTGAAGTTAAGTGATTTGTTAACTGGTCAAACAACCAGTTGTAACAGAGCCTGTCCTGGAACCCAAGTCTACTGATGTACAAGTCAATGCTATTTTCCACCAGATTTTCCTGACAAGGTGTATCTAATTATTCTAGCTTTTATTTGGGCATTGTAAACACCATCTGCTAATTTTAATGATCATGTCTGCTACAGAATTCTTCTGTCCCTGCTAGACTAAAATGAATAGACATTAAAATACACATTTCATGAGGCTTGATTTCTTATCCACATTTCATGAGGCTCTATATCTTAAGACAGAACTCTTGATGCTTCTGCCTTCCTCAGTTTCCTCATCTATAAAATCGGGATAATAATTGTACCTACCTCACAGGGTTGCTGTGAGGATTGAATGAGATCATTATAAAGTATCTTGCAAATATTAATTAAATGTTGATACTATTACTTATGATAATAATTTTGCATATCCATGGAAAACTAAGTGGTACATAATATAGACACTAATTAGGGAATAGGTTTTTACTAAAATGAATCATTTTCAGATGAACACTAAGAAGTCAGTCCTTCTCTTTTGAGGTCCTTGGATTTGGAGCTAATTGTGTACTGCACAAAAACATAGAACTAGCATAGAAGAGGAAAAGAAAAAAACCAAAGAAACGGATTGAATAAAATCCAATCAGATGGAATAAAGGGGAAGATCTTACTACTACCAAATTTTATCATGCAAAAGACTAAGAGTCTGGAGGTCTAATGGGAAGGTCAAGATGATGGTCATTTCTCTTACTATTCCCTTGGGCCGTCCCTCAGATAGCAGCCCATGTGTGAGATTCTACCATCTCTAATCCCTCCACATCTTCCTTTTTTGTGGGGCAATGAGGGTTAAGTGACTTGCCCAGGGTCACACACCTCGTAAGTGTCAAGGGTCTGAGGCTAGATTTGAACTCAGGTCCTTCTGAATCCAGGGCCGGTGTTTATCCACTGCACTACCCAGCTGCCCCTCACATCTTCCTTACTATGCTTCTTCTTCATTGTCTGAAATTCTGAATGTTTTAAAAATCCCTCCGTTAACTGACTAGCCTTGCAGCTATTTCCTAGGCTACCTCCTTTAATGAAAGGAAGGAAACAAGCATTTATTAATTACCCACTATGTGTTAAGCCTGTGCTAATAAGCACTTTATAATAGCTAATTTAATCCTTACAACAACTCTGGAAGAAAGATGCTATTATTATCCCCATTTTACCATTCAGGAAACTGAGACAGGCAGCACCTAAGTGGGTTGTTAAGGGTCACAAAGCTACTAAGTATCTGAGGCTATATTTGAATCAGGTTTTTAGTGCTCTATCCATGGTGCCATCTAACTCTCTCATCAAGGGTTTTGTGTGGCTCCCTGATAAAGAAAGTGTCATGAACAATTAATGAACCAAATAATAAGCATTTATTTTGTGCTAGACCAGTATTCTAAATATCAGAGATACAAAAAAGCAAAAACAGCTTCTGTTTTTCTGTTCTCATAGAACTTCTCATCCTAATAGGTGAAATAGCATGTATATGTAGCACCTGTAATAGGGCATAGACACCTATTTAAGCACTCTGGCCTGGCTCACTCATCCATGTTGCCATTATACTAGCAGCAATGGGGATCCCCAAAATGGACAACTACAAAGTGAATATGACTCTGATGTTCTTAAGATCCTGGTGAGTAATTCTGTTGGGAGTGGTGTATACTCCTACTTCTTTTTTCATGATCCCCTTGAAATGGGTTTCTCATTTAAGCAAAATCAATGACCACGATACTATTAGCTTTTAAATGTAAAACATTTAAATGGTAAAGTGTAAGATAAAACTGGGAATAATCTTAACATTACATTTGTTCAAGAGAGAGCAAATGTACTAATAATCACAACATCACCATCCACATATAAACCTGGGTCACACTCATTTACTAACATTAGCGGGATCTGTGGAGGAGTGTGTGCACACAGAGAAACCTAGCAAAGAGTCACTTGAATGAGAAATGTCCATATGTTCAGGGGAGCTCATGGCTCTGTACTTTAGGCCTTGCCTTTGGTCCCTTTAGGAATAGTCTGCATCATACAGCTAGGTGGTGTGGTGGATAGAGCACTGGCCCTGGAGTCAGGAGGACATGAGTTCAAATCTGTCATCAGGCACTTAGCATTTACTAGTTGCATGTCCCTGGGTAAGTCACTTAACCTCAGTTGCCTCAAACATCTGGGGCCATCTCTAGTCATCCTAATGTATATCTTGCCACTGGACGCAGATGACTCTGGAGGAGAGAGTGAGGTTGGTGACTTTGCACAGCCCTCCCTCACTTAAACACAATTCATTGCAAGTCATGACATCACCTCCCAACATCACAGTCCTCTCTGAGAATGAAGGACAAAACAACAACAAACTACAAAAAACAATGGTACCACACAAAATCACTTGTCAGATAGCTATTCCCTTTCTGGTCCTCACCTCTCTTCTGCTGGGAAAATCTGTTCCTCATTTGCTTCTGAGCTGATCAAGCAGTGACAGTGACCCTTAAGAAGGCACTGAGAAAGCTTCATACCTTGTTGTGATATAAAGGTCGCTTAAGCCAGAGAACTACAAAGCCCCCCAAGTTGGAAAAATGCAAAGTTCAGTCAGCTGTTCTCTCAATAGTGTTCTGTGCCCTACAATCATCTCTCAAAATCTTGTTACAGTAAAACAGAGAGCACATCCCCAGGTTGCCTCTGTGGGCAAGAAGAACAAGTTCCCCAGTTCTTCAATAAGTGAGACTCTATTTTGTCCAACTAGCTTTGTTTTTACATACAAGCACCTGCAAAGACTTTCTCTTTTTTTCTTTTCCCTCTCAAATCAGAGAGAAAAGCTGAGAACAACCATGGATGTACAAGGGGTTTCCCCTCTCTCAAATTGGAAATGATGCTAAAGGTCAAAAATGTAAACTACAGCTCAGTTAAACTTCCTTCCAATCAACAGGCTCCCACTCTTTCCTTATGCCAATGTGCAATGTTTCTCTTTCAATCTGCAGGCTCCAAGTACATAAGCTGAAGTCTTCTTGGGATCTGACTCTTGGTGCTCTCTTCAACCCAGTTCTGGCTGCTCTGATTGTGACCTGAACTCTCCAGTTGAATTCTTTCCTACTCTAATGGCTCAAGTCAGAACCATAGGGTGGTTAGAGACTTATCTTTCCTTTCTGAGGTGAAACTCATGAAATCCAATTTTCTGTCATTTATGAAACAAATTCCTTATGGGTAGCTAGGTGGTGCAATGAATAGAGCACTGGTCCTGGCCTCAAACACTTAGCATTTACTAGTTACATGACCCTGGGCAAGTCACATAATCCTAATTGCCTAAAAACATCTGGGACCATTTCCAGTCATATTGATATACATCTTGCCACTGGACCCATATGGCTTGTGAGAAGAGAGTGAGGTTGGTGGCCTTAAACAGCCCTCCCTCACTTAAATCCAATTCACTACAAGTCATGACATCACCCCAATGTCATAGTCCTGTTCAAGAATGAAGGACAAATACCACCACCAGGTGATGAAGTGGATAGAGTGCTAGGGCTAGAGTGAGGAGGACATCTTCATGAATCTTGCCTCAGAGCCTTACTAGCTGTGTGACCCTGGGCAAGTCCCTTAACTCTTTTTCCCTCAGTTTCCTTATCTGTAAAATGAGCTGGAGAAGGAAATGGCAACGCACTCCAGGATATTTGCAAAAAAAAAAAAACAACAACCCTCAATGAGGTCACAGAGTTGGACAAAACTGAAATAACTGAAAAACAAAAACATGCAATGGCTTAGAGTCAGGGCTAAAGAGGAAAGGGCTACTCACTTGCTCTTTTTGGGTCCTAGCCTCATGTGGTTGGCACGCTAAACCAATTCCTACTCTCAATCTTGGCTTTCTTTCTAGTCATCTCTCTCAGCTCCATTCTTGAGCTTGGCTTGGTTTTACTTTGAAGCTAGAATTAATGGGAAGGCAGGCTATCTATAGACATGAAAAAAATGCTCTCAATCGCTACTATTTAGAGAAATGCAAATTAAAACAGTTCTGAATTTCTACCTCACACCTAACAGAGTGGCTAAGATGATTTTTTTGAAAAAATGTATATGATAAATGTTGGAGGGGCTATGGGAAAACAGGCACACTGGTGCACTATTGTGGACCTATGAATGGGTACAATCATTATGGAAAGCAATTTGGAATTATACAGAAAAGAGTTACTAAATAATGCCTGACTTTTGACGTAGCATATCACTGCTAGGCCTATACTGAAGAGAGATTGAAGAAAAAAGAAAAGGTCTATTATGTACAAAAATATTTATTGCAGCTCTTTTTTTGTGGTGGCAAAAAACCTCTGGAAACTAAAATGATTAAAGAATGGCTGAATAAGTCGTGGTATAAAAATGTAATGAAATACTATTATACTATAAGTAATGAGGAAATAGATGATTTCAAAAAGTTATGGAAAGACATAAATTGATGTGGAATAAAGTGAACAAAACATGGAGAACAATTTTTGCTATAAGATCAATATTATAAAAATGAACTGAGGACTTTCATAAATTAAAGAATGAAAAACAGTACAATTTATACAATGACAACACAACAAATAATTTTGAAAGCTATGAGAACTCTGATCAATAGAAAAACAATTCACAATTCTAGGGCACTGATGATGAAACAAGCTATTACAGAGAGATAATACACACATATGTATATATATGTGCATATGTATGCTTATATACACAATACAAATATATTTGCATATATAGGTACATCTATTGGGAAAATTTCTTTTCCTTGACTATACATTTTTTTTTGGTGGGGCAATGAGGGCTAAGTGATTTGCATAGGGTCACATAGCTAGTAAATGTCAAGTGTCTGAGGTCGAATTTGAACCCAGGTCCTCCTGAATCCAGGGCCAGTGCTTTATCCACTGTACCACCTAGCTGCCCCCAACTATATAAATCTTAACAAGAAATTAATTTTGGTTAAATCTTAATAAGAGAGGTGGGGAAGATGCCATAGATATAAAATGTTGCATAAACTTTCAGATTAGGTCACTGTTTTGAGTTCTCATGAAGTGGAAGTCATCTCTAAATGCATATAATGTACAAACAAAACACATCAATAGAACTGAAAGTGGAAAAACATCTGAAGAATAGTTGAGTCAAAGGTCTCCCATATCAGTTCTGGTTCCTCCCTCTATAATCAAAAGTTTTTGAACTCACTGCCTACGAGAGATCCAGATCCCTCTTTTTCTCTTTGACCCTGGAAGTAATAAAATGTTAATCAATAATTCTCTTTGTTCAGTTTAAACCTCCAGCCAGAAATTCCCTAGTGAATTTTTGCCACAGTTGCAAAATCTATCTCAGGCATTTCACCCCTAGTGCTTTTCCTCTGCTGCATTCAAGCAATTAAATGCATAGATCATTAATGCATTTATCTCAGAAAAACAGAATTGAAAATAAAAATGAAACAAAAAACAAACCTACTCTTAAGCAAGAAAGATTCAGAGAAGAGACATGCCTCTCTTGAGAAAAGAGAGGCATAGGGAGAGAGAGAAATCTTTAGCTTTTTATCTTCTCCGGTTCAGTTCAGCAAAACAGAATCCAATGGGATTTGTCTAATAACGACCTGGGAGTCTAGAGTTCTTAATGTCATCTCTATTGCTCTACTTCTATTCCCATGGTGATGTTTCCATGTGTTCTACTCTCAGCATTGCCTTCCAGGATAACTTCCTATTCTGAAGCTTGTCTCATGCTAACATCTCAGGGATAGGTCAATATGATGATTTCCATTTTGGGAAAATTTAGTTTGAGATGTCAAAAGAATACCCAGTAGCTAATATCCAGGGGACAGCTCATAATGGGAGGACTGGGAGTTCAAGAGATTAGGGTTGGAGAGCTGGGTATAGTATTTATCCTTGTAAATATGACAATTGAATCCACGAAAGCCAATGAAATCACCAAGGAAAAGAAAGTGGGGAGAAGGATTGACAAGCACATAGATTATCCCATCTAAAATTGGAAGGCAACTAGCATGGCATTTCAACTAGCATGTTGTTTCAGCTCCAGCTGAACTATGTCTGCCACAGTCCATTACAAATGTTTATGCTTGGCTACTTTGATCCTTCATATAACATGCAGAAGGATGTGTAGGCTTTGGGGGATTTTTGTAAATACAAATACCATCTTTCCTCTCTGAACATAAGTGAACTGATCATACTTGCTAAAGAAAGCATACCTGTATACGTATATTTATATTTGGTTAGATCCATAGAAGAGGCTGCCTTTCCCTGATATTAGGATACTTGTGGGGCAGAAGTTTACCTCCTTATAGAAACCTCTCCCCACCCACATCTCTCCAGAATCTAGGCTAGCATTTATATGGAGAATTCCAAGGTAAAGCTGTGAGAACCTAGATCAAAAGATCTTTGTGCTTTTCTTTAAAAAACAAACATCCTAAAGCTGATCTGGCAAAGAGAGGACTTTCCTGAGGTAATTCTGGCTACTCCTGGCAATTGTTTAATATTCTCCATATCTGTATAGTTTTCTTGGAGAGGTTGACAGGAGAGGGAGAGGGAGAGAGAGAAAGAGAGAGAGAGAGAGAGAGAGAGACAGAGAGAGAGAGAGAGGGGGGGGAGAGGGGAAGAGGGAGAGGGAGAGGGAGAAGAGAATTAAGAGTCTGTAGGTTCTCATTTATAACTTTAGCACCTTAAAATATCTCAGTTGGGAACAAATTTTCATATTTCAGAGTAACATTATGATGAATAAGACTGAAAATACCAAAACCTTCTCCACTCAGCAGTATCACATCACAAGGAAGTGATTGGGTAAGTGGGCAGGAAATAGAATGGCTGAAAGAAGGGCAGCTAGGTGGCTCAGTGGATAAAACACCGGCCCTGGATTCAGGAGTACTTGAGTTCAAATCTGGCCTCAGACACTTGACACTTATTAGCTGTGTGACCCTGGGCAAGTCACTTAACCCCCATTGCCCCCCCCCAAAAAAAGATGGCTAAAAGAGCATGCAAAAAAGGAAAAGAGAGAAAGGTGACTTTAGGATACTAAGGAAAAGTAGACCAATCCTATTATATGTCTAATGCCCCTTGGAAAGCTGAACATCAGAGAGCTTTTAAAATTCACAAAACAAGATGTGGGGGCAGCTAGGTGGTGCAGTGGATAAAGCACCAGCCCTGGATTCAGGAGGACCTGAGTTCAAATCTGGCTTCAGACACTTGACACTAGCTGTGTGACCCTGGGTAAGTCACTTAACCCCCAATAGCCTTGCAAAACAAACAAACAAACAAAACAAACAAAAAACCAAGATGTAACTCTTTTAATAGTAACACATTAATAAAGAGCTTCAAAGTTTCCAAAGCTCTTCCATCACAACTTTGTAAGGTAAGTACAATAGTGTAATTACTATCACCCCAACTGTGCCCATTTTACAGATTAGGAAACAGAGGCTCAGAGAGGTTTAGTGGAATGGCCTTTGACCATACACATAATAACAGAGACAGGAATCAAATCCAAGTTTCCTGACTCCAAGGCAAACAAGCTTTTAATAGACAATGGTGCCATCCCATTTATTTTTAAAAATCTTTTTAACATAATTTTTTCACTTAAAATAACTCATTAATCTATGTGTTTCATGTTTTGAAATGAGCCTAGGACTCAAGCAACCTACTTTCAGCATCAGCCACTAGGATTTCTGGGAAAATTTAGAGCATTGGTACATTGACTAGTACAGATTTTTATACCCTGTAGCCCCTCAATTCATATTTGCGGATGATGATGACTTTGTGAGAGATCTCCCATCTGAGCAGTGGCCTCAAAATTGCCTGGTCTTGCTTAGTTTCTAGGGAAAAGGTACTCTTGTTCAGGGAGGGAAACTGTAGAGACAGCCATATACTGCATGAAGTAAGGAAAATCAAAATGCTGGATTTGAAAGTAGAATACCTCTGGGGCATAAGCTTAGTAAGGGAAAGACATTTATAACAATTTAATCAAGAAGCAGACTAAGCTGATCTCTTTCACAATGTCACCTTCACAAGGCTACAAAACACACTATTAGGCTGTATAATTAAAAAATGAACATACTTAATCAGGTTGGGGATGTCTGGGAAACAGAAAACAAAAGTAGACTGTTAATCTCAACCTAGGCACCGCAAACCTAAGAGGCTTTGGCCACTGGCGGTTTGTCGTCAAAGTATTAAACATTTTTCAGGCAAAATATTTCGGGATTAAAGAAATCACTTTCCTTGTTTTAAAATTCTCCCGTTTAATATTTACAGGATTACATCTAATGTAATGAAAGGGAATTCCTTTTCTTTTACTGTAGCAGAACTTTACTGATTGAAAATGGGGCATGAATACACACACGCACACATATGCACACACCTACCTACACATAGAGAAGCCATCATCTCCATTCATAAGGGATCTAATAATATCTTCCATTTATACCACACTTTCAGTGTTGCAAAAGTACTTTCCTCACAATCTTGATTCGGAGAGGTGAAAAGCAAGGCAGCATGCTGAAGTGGAGGGCTAGATTTGGATTCAGAGATCTGGTTTCAGATCTCAGTTGTGCTACTTACTATACCTATGGGACATCCTTTCAGAAGGTCAACATGCTTCCCTCTATGTAGTCCACTAATAATCACTAAGACTTTGTGGTGGATTCAAAACTTTGGTGGCAGGGGTAGCTAGGTGGCACAGTGGATAAATCACTGGCTCTGGATTCAGGAGGACCTGAGTTCAAATCCAGCCTCAGACCCTTGACACTTACTAGCTGTGTGACCCTGGGTAAATCACTTAACCCCCATTGCCCCACAAAACAAAAAAAAAAAAACCCTTGGTGGCCTTTGTAAAATAGAAGAGAAACAACTGGTATGAAAATTGAAGGTGTTGTGAGTACCCAAAAATAATCTATAAAGAAATGAAATTTGTTAAATTGCACATAGTTGTTTATATACTGTTTCCCCTTTTAGACTGGGAGATCCTTGATAACAGGGACTGTCTTTTGACTTTCTACTATACCCAAGGTTTAGCACAGTGCCTGGAACAGAGCAGGTGTTTAATCAATGTTTACTGACTGACTGACTGAAAGTGTTGGATATGACTTGTTTGTCTGTCTAACCTCCATTTTTTTTTGGCACATATAGCTCAAGTACCAAAATGTTTGGCAGACAAAATGTGTAATTTCAAGTGGATCCTGTGTAATTAATTTTTAACATCCATTTTTAAAAAATTTGAGTTCCAAATTTTCTCCGCCCTTCCTTTACCTCCTCCCTTCCTAAGATGGTGAGCTATTTCATATAGGTTATATATATGTAATAATGTAAAACATTATTAAAATTTTTAATTAATATTTTATTTTTTCTAAATTCCATGTAAATACAATTCATTAAAAATTTACAATTCATTTAAAAATTTTGCCTGTGTGATTAACAAATGGGACACTCCACTTCCAAGGGCACAGTAAATGAACATTGTCATCAACACTAAATTCAACAAAAAACAATCAGCTAACAAGGGCAGAGAGACAAGAACTGTTTTCTAGATCTGAAGAGGAAAGAGAAAAACTTTTAGAATGAAAGACAAACAAAAATCAATTCCCCATTAAAGAAAAAAAATAAAAAGGAAAGGAAGATAAGTGAAGCTGGTATCAAGAAGCAATTTGACACATGGGTGTTTATTCTCCAGTGAAATAATTATATTGCAGAAACACCTTCCCATAAGATTAAATAGCCAGAGTTGTTCTAATATGAACCTACCCTTTATGATAATAGTTAGACTCACACTAAAATGAATTTAACAAATTATAGTCAAAATGCAGTTTTTTGTCAGATTCTGTCTAGATCAGATCACCTATGTTATAATTAATTTTAGGTCAACAATCTAATATAACTCATCCCTTGTTGGGTTGTTGCTTGGCTGTAGCATTCCTACTCTTATCCAACTCCATACCACATATTATTTCTTTTTTGTTTGTTTGTTTGTTTGTGGGGCAATGAGGGTTAAGTCACTTGCCCAGGGTCCCACAGCTAGTAAGTGTCAAGTGTCTGAGGCCAAATATGAACTCAGGTCCTCCTGAATCCAGGGCCTGTACTTTATGCTCTGTGCCACATAGCTGCCCCCCATATTATTTCTTAGAAGAGTTTACATGAATTGTCTTTCCCCCTCCATAGTGAATACCATAAAGAGGTACAACAAACCACCAGTCACACCTTGCAGTTTAACCAGTCAAAACCAAACCAATCACAGGAAGAATATGAACCATCAGAGCTTAAAAAAATAGTAAAAATTCCAGGATCATGGGATCTGTTCCATCTAAGTGAGTGTGGTGGGGCCCACACTAGACTCCTGAGCACAACCATTTACAAGTGCAAGTACTTAGGGCAACTCCCACTAAGTCTCCAACATACAATTTTCTCGGCTGGTTACCTGACATAAGCTTGTTGTCATCATAAAGAGCCATTACAGTGTCTTGCTGGGGAACTATGGAATGCACCCGAAATGATGGGTTGAAATTTTGGGAACATGTGAATAAGAAAACAAACCTAGAATTCATCATTGGGTCTTTAAAGGTCAGTATAATATTGTAACTCCATGATCAATGCTCAGTATTTATGTGTTTTTGTTTTAACCGAGATGACTGTAGTTGGTAATACAGAGAACATCAGATTGTTTTAATTATCTTTGGGAAATCAAAGGAGCATTTCACAGGACTTCAGTTCTATTATATTTTAGGTGATAGAGAAAGAGAGAGAAATCAGTATCAAATGAGGCCTTAGCTGGCATGGACAAAAGAAGAGGAATATCAAGGCACTTTCCCCCTCATTTCAATCTTCAAGTAAAAGTATTTGAATATCTGCTAAGGCAGAGCTTGACTTTGAGGTGGAGAAAAACATTTTCCTTCAACTTACAGGTCAGGATTCATCAATTAGCCACATTTTTCTAATTAAAGCTTTAAATTTCTGCAAAATAGGTTAAAGTGCAGCTTGGATTATATTTAACAACTATATGAAAACAATTCCAGAATCCTATATATGTATTTTTAAAAATGTACTTAAAATGCAATTTAGCATGCAGTAAGCACTAATTATACAATATATACCTAATTAAAAACTATATACAATCTAGTTACACATAATTAATGCCCCATTGCTGAATTATATGTGATTTATCAGTGAAGCTGCACATTTTAACATCATTCATCAGAATTCACATTGGAAATAACTAAATAATCTGATAATTTATATGAAGTTGCATCTACCTCTGCATATAATAAATTTTCATCAAAATATGCAGCCCTGGAAAAATCTGTAGATATCTGTAACCACTAGGCATTTTTGAAAGCTGTGCTCAGAATTTTAAATTGTTTTGATTTCTTCATAAGATATGCATATACATATAAACTCTAAGTAAAAGTGTTTCAATTTTGAAATCTGTTTTTAAAGTTTATATGCATCACGTAGTAGATAAGTTAACCTATTTTGAAATAAGAGATAACCAGAGCTTTAAATGAAAAAAAAAACAACAAAAACAAGAGGTCATAAAGAAATTGTCTACTGTCATTTCTTAGGTTTAAAGATATCAGGAAATTAGGATCCTAGGAACCCAAGGAATTTATAGATATTCACTCATTCTATCTCAACATGTCAATTAGAGTTACAGGGATTTGAAATATAAATGCAGAAGTTTGACATTTTTGGTAAATAGAACACCACATTGAAATTTCCAAAGCATCTAAAAAGGACTGATTCTAAATGTGTGCCAAGGACATAGACTAGTTGAAGAAAAATTATGAAGGGCAGAAATATAACTACTCTGTCCACTAATTCCCAGTACTATGGGTTAGATTGGAATTGTGGTTCAGAGGCAAACTGGGACCCAAAAGACAAATGTCAAAGTGCAAAGGACTTGAGTTCCCCATTTCCCACAATGTGCCTCTACTTCCTGTGACATGGCTTCCTGGTCACCTAAAGGCATTAAGGTCTCACCCACATAGAGTTGGGGCCCCTGAACTTAGTAGATTTCTGAAGTCTGCCCAAGTGATTGACATTTTCCTTTTGGGACCACTATTTCCACATGGAGGTAAGAGGGGGAGTATCCAGGGAAGTTAAGTTCCATTGTATCCTTATTGCATATCTTTGCTGTGTTTGGGCAAAATAAGTCCTCTATAGTTAACTGTTCAAAGATCTGCAAATGCTTCTTTGGTTCCCAAAACAAATCAGAATTAGGACAGTGCTAGTTTTCTGTCAACCTCTACAAAGTATGCAAACTAGAACCAAGAAGAGGACTACATGATGGGTGTTCAGGGCCAGTCTCATATATGAGTATACTATGCAAACTATGCCTTGTTACTGAACCTATGGGTTCACATGGACCAAGCTCAATCTTGAAGACTTCTCAATAATTCTGTGGCTCATTTTGAAACATCTCCCCTTAAGTTTACCTGAGAACATCTGAATCTGGCTCATTTTCGGGTCATTTGTAGGAGTATTTGGTTTTCCTGCAAGCATTCCAGTTTCTTTCTTTCTTTCTTTCTTTTTTTTTTGCGGAGCAATGAGGGTTAAGTAACTTGCCCAAGGTCACACAGCTAGTAAGTGTCAAGTGTCTGAGGCCAGATTTGAACTCAGTTCCTCCTGAATCCAGGGCCGGTGCTTTATCTACTATGCCATAGCATTCCAGTTTCATAAGGCATGGGATATAGAAAATATTTTTTTTTAAAGATCACGGAAAGGACACACAGGAGACTGATATACTAACCTAGTTATCAAGGAAAGAGCTATAATGTACCTCTCTTTGAGTACTATTCCTTTGTCTTGCCCTAGTGAGTAGGGTCAAGCCATGCAAATTACCCTGGGGCTCAGAGAAGGTGCAAGAAAGTCCTAGAAACATTGGAGGAAGGGGGTAAAGTGGTACTTCACCTAGAAATAGCTTATAGCTCCCCACCTGCATTATGGCTATGATACTAGCTCCTTTTCTCCTTTTACATGTCTTCTAATCTATGTTCCATAATCTATGTTCAGGCTAATAAGCCTAAAGCACTTGCAGGAGGATGGAATGTCCCAAGAAAAAGCTAAGTAAGATTCTACTTTAGACATTACCAAGGAAACTTCTGAGTAGGGGCAAAAAGAGTTATCAACCTTGAACCCAACCCACATGAGCCCAAAGCTTCAGGAATGGGCCACATACTCCATTTTGGAGGCTTGTCTGGGGTGATAGATAAGCTACTTGCACCAGAAGGGAGCAGCACCATACTGGCAGACCATATGTGCTACAATATACTGGTCAATACAGATCTTGAAAGCAGGCTGGGAAAGGTCCAAGAAGCATAGTTCAGTTGTGTGTTAGATGTTGTCAGCTATCATGGCTGTCCTGGTATTAGAGGAATGGTGTTGAATTGAGTGACAGTTCTGGCTGTCAAGCTAGAGCACTTGGATTGGAATCCTACTACTGAATTTTACTTCTTGTGTGACCTTGGAAAAGTCATTTAAGCCCCTTGGGCCTGAGTTTCCATATTTGTGAAATGACTAGGTATAGTAGATGACTCTTTATATGTATAAACTGTTCTAAGTATAGACAAGATGGAAAGCTAGGTAGTACAGTGGGTAGAGTGCCTGGCTTGGAATCAGGAAGACTCTTTTTCCTGAGTTCAAATCCAACCTTAGATACTTACTAGCTGTGGGACTCTGGCCAAGTCACTTAACCATGTTTGCCTCAGTTGGAGCTAGAGAAGAAAATGACAAACCACTCTAGTATGTTTCCCAAGAAAACCCCCAAGGGGGTCACAAAGAGTTGGCCATGGCTAAAAATGATTGAACAAAAGATAGCAGCTCCTTTCCAGTTCAAGATCTATGATCCTATGTCCAGAGTGAGGTAGCAAGGCATGAAGATCTCAGTTCAAGTCCCACTTCTGAAATATACTGTCTGAGTGATTCTGAACAAGTTGTCTAATCTCTCAGTACCTATGAGCAACTTTTTTAGGCTATAATTTACAGGGCAGATACTGATCTTCATCAGTAGAGGGCATTTCTGCACCAAGAGGAAATACCATTGAAAAAATATCATGCTATCTAAACTGCACCACACTCTCTACTTTCTCCCCTGAGCCCAACCCCAAATGAACTATGATAAGATCATTATTGAAAGGACTTGTGCACTGCTGGCAACTTTGGAAATGCTAGAAATGGGAAGGCAAATGGAAAGGGTTGAAAGTATTTTTCTCAACTCCCAAAGACTCATTGGAAGACATTGGTAATGAGCAGTATAACTCTCCTTAACCTCTAGAGAGGAAGAGACAAATTGAATTCAGTATCCCTAATTCAACAAAGGGTAAAGGCCATCAGTTAAATGGGTAAATCAGAAAGTCATCATAGATACTTGGAAAGTCCTTTTGTGTTTTGACAGATAAAGTTATAGACTTGTTTAAAAGTTGGAATTCAAAATGAGTTAACTAACCCAAAGTATATTGGTCCTGGCTATTTTGTTACTGGTACCAAAGAGCTATATCTCTTTAAAGAAGAAAAATAGTGAGAAGTGGACATCAGTGGAAGCATCAGCAGCAATGGATGTGGCAGAGACAGTGAAGAGGCAAGAGCAGCTGGGAGCAAACAACAAAGCAAAGGGGGTCCAAACATTGGAAAGGAGAAGGGAAGCTGGCTCTGGACTTGTTCTGAAACTTCCAGTAGCAATTCAAGAGGCCTGAAGCTTGGTGCCCACTGTGATTTTTCTCTGATAATAATTACTGGCATGAAACTATAATGAACCTCTTTCTATAATCCTATTCATTATTTTGTTAGCTCGATATTTGCAAGGGAATTGAAAGCCCATAGAGAAGAGTAAGAAGCAAACCAAATTCAGAACTTTCGAGGTCTGAACTTTAGGTGGGGACAAGTACAAGTCAAAAATTATTACTATAAAACCTTCAAGATTGAATTCAATTTATGTGTGCCCTGAGTGAGGATTACAAACTATGAGGTATGATTTCAAGGCTTCTATAAATTGCCAATGTTCACAAAGATCCTCATTTGAATATTGGCTTATCTCTGAAACCCCAATTTTAGAATTATATCTTTTCCCCCTTAAGATAGATGTTTTAAGCTATTGCAAATCATTAACATTTTGGTGTAAATGAAGGGTCAGGGAGCAAGTTTTGATGTGTTGTGGGGGGAATAGGATGAGGAAGATTCTCATTCTTTTTTATCATAAAAGTATTTTATTATTTTCTAGTTACATGTAGAGATAGGTTTCAATAATTTTTTTTAGTGAGGGAATTGGGGTTAAGTGACTTGCCCAGGGTCACACAGCTAGTAAGTGTTAAGTGTCTGAGGCCGGATTTGAACTCAGGTACTCCTGAATCCAGGGCCAGTGCTCTATCCACTGCACCATCTAGCTGCCCCTCAACATTTGTTTTTATAAGATTTCTAGTTCCAAATTTTTCTCCCTTCCTCCCTTCCCTGCTCCCTCCCCCCAAAAGTAAGCAATCTGATATAGGTTATATATGTATGATCACATTAAACATATTTCTGCATTAGTTATGTTGTGAAAGAAGATTCTCATTCTTGAAAGGGAAGAGGTGATAATACTGGAGAAGAATTGAGAGGAAATGGAACAAAGGAGGGTAGAACAGGAGGTAGGAGGCATAAAAGATAACTTGACCTACTTCACAGTGGTAGCTTGCTCTTAGAAAGCACACTGAGCTGCATTGTCATTCCCCTCTGGAATATCCTCAGTGTCTCCTCCTTACTCTATGATCCTGGGCAATAAATGAGAAGTCTAAAGGCTGAGCCCTAAATATTAGCTGGTGAATATCAGTACTGCTCAATGACTCTGATAAAGATTCATAGTCATTTTATTCTTTGACACTAACATTTGTTCCTTTTTGGGCTTGTCTCCTCACTCTCGAGACTTCTTTTTGATCAATAAGATAGTAAAATGAGATTGGTAAAGCACTTAGCACAGTACTTGGCATATAGTAGGTGCTTAATAAATGTGTATCCCCTTTTTCCCTTCCTTTTCTCCACAAAGTCCCAAGAACCTTCTTGTCCTAGAAGATCCCTCCATTCTTTTTAAATTATTATTATTTAAAGTTTATTTATTTATTTAGAATTTTTCTCCATTACATGTATAAAGAAATTTTCACATCTATTTTTAAAACTTTGTTTTCCAAATTCTCTTCCTTCTTCCCTCCCTACCCCCTTAAGAACTCAAGCAATTCAGTATAAGTTATACATGTGTAGTCATGCAAAACATTTCCACATTAGTCAAGTTGTGAAAGAAAACAAGACAAAAAAATCTTAGAAAGATGAACTAACAAAAAAATGATACTTTAATCTGTTTTCAGCTACCAACAGTTCTTTCTTTATAGATTAGATCCCTCCATTTTTAGCAACTCTCCTCTGATTAGCCTAGAACTTCCATTTTATGGAAGTGGCTCGGGTCAGTTATGTTCACTCCTGATTCTAGACTTCTTTGTCCAAAATGCTCCAGTTATTAATTTCACTCTCTGTTGTTTTCCAGCTTCCTTCCCATTAGAATGTAAGCATTTTAAAGGCAGGGACTGTCTTTCTTTTTGCTTGTATTTGTATTTTCAGAGCTAAGCATAGTGAATGGCACATAGCAGATGCTTAACAAATGTTTGTTGTTGTGTGTTGATCTATTGTGATGAACTATATTCTTTTCACCAATGCAATGGTACAGAAGAGTTCCAGGGAACTCAAGATAGAAGAGGATCTCCAAATCCAGGAAGAAAAGAACTGTGGAGTATAGAAGCTGAATGAACCATACTATTTCTTTTATTTTTGGTGCTGTTGTTTTTCTATTTTGAGTTTTTTCGTCATTGCTCTGACTTTTCTCTTATAACATGACTAATGCAGAAATATGTTTAATGTTATTATGTGTATATATATAGATATAACCTATATCAGATTACCTGCTGTCTAGGGGAGGGGAGAGGGAGAAAAATCTGAAATTGGAAAGCTTGTATAAACAAAAGTTGAGAACTATCTTTACATGTAATGGGGAAAAAATACTTTATTAAAAAAAAAAGAACAAATGCTTGTTGACTTGATTCATGCCATTAGAGCCTTGAGTCAGGAAGATCCAAGTTCAAATCCAGAGTCAGACACTTATTGACTGTGTGACTCTGGGCAAATCACAACCTTTCTACCTCAATTTCCTCAACTATAAAATGGGGATAATAATAGCACCTACCTCTCGGGGTTGTTGGGATAATTAAATGAGGTAATATTTGATAAAAGTTCTTAGCATAGTGGCTGGCGCATAGTATCATTTAATGTGTATTATCTTCCTTCAGCTCTAAAACAGTTAATCATTCACTAGAATGCATTGTGATGAATAATTAATTGCTTGGGGTGTATTAAACACCTTGGAGGTTACTCTTCAATTCACTGAGGAACCATTTTATGTACTACAGCAGTTGTTTATGAAATGGTACCCTAATGGTAAGTGTTCACTTATAAAAGTAACTAATTCCCTGAAGTGGTTAACACATCCAGCAATCTCTGACCCAAGACTTCTTTATAGGTGATTATTTTCCCATTTTAAAACATTCATTAATATAATTCCCTAGATTTTCCTTTTAATTCAGCAGAATTAAATTCTGAGGACCAAAAGCAGGAGAAAGAGAGACTTTCTTAAATCTATTTGCTGTAGTTTCTCCAGCAAACGCTAGCAGATTTATTTAGTTAGCATGAGTTAGAAAAAACAAACATAAAAGTTTAGAAAAACTATTAACTATATCTTCTATTTCCTTTCAAAATATTAAAATTTATATTAAATTATCAATATTTATAATTCAACACCTTAATGAATCTGTGTTCTCATTAATATTGTTACTCTTTCCATTGGTTCAAGCCCCCAAGTGAACCTTTCATGCCTTCTAATTCTGTACAATTTTATTTTGTATCCACTGGTAAATTCTCCAAAGAAGGTCCACCTTTACTGTGTTGGGAGCTTTCTTCTAGACTCTTCACATTAAATGGTTAACAGGGCAATTAATAATTCAACACATATTTATTAAGCATATATACTATTCAGTTCCAAAGGTTTGTCATGCCGGGGTGGGAGTGGGGATAAGCTCCCACTCTATAAAATGCTCCAATGGCGTGCGTCTCAAATAGCCTCTGACAACCGAAGCCCAACTCCTGGCTTTCTAGTGGCGGAACTGTTTCTACTAACAGGAGAAGGGGCAAAGGGGAGTCACTGGCGCCTTAAAACCAATCACTTCGGGCAGGTGGGGCTCATTAGCCTTGGCAGGCAACCCACCTAGGGAAAGGAACCCTGATTTTAAACCTCCGTTGCCTTGCGGCTATATCCATATATGGGAAAGGCTTTGGGAGTTAACCCCAGGGAAAAGTCAGGAGTCAGAGTCCCTTAGGCAGTTGGATGTTGGACATCACATCCCTCTGGCAACTCCTGCCTCGGCACTGGTGTCAAACTGTATTGTCTCTGCCTCTCCTTTGGATGCACCAATGTTGTGGAGAGGGAAAACCTGCTGCATGGGCAACAGCTTGTTTTCCATATTGATCTGCCCAGGCCAGCGCCCTGGAGAACATACTCCAGCTACTCCTCATGGGGTAGATACAACACAGGATGCAGCAGTTACCGGTTATAAGTCACTCAGGAGCTGCGGCTCCCATATTGGACTGCACAGCCATGCTGTGTCCTGTGGCTCTTCAGTGGTGCTGATCCATGGTCATCTGCGACTGCTGGAGGTTTACTATACTATTCATCTTTACTCCTGCTACCTGGCTGACCTACTGTCTTTCCAATCATACATCTTTGAAGATATAGTTTATATTCTTCGTATATATCACTGACAATATATCAAAACATATATGCTTGCTGTGTATTTCTCCATTTCCTTTTGGGTGACCTGCCAGTTTGAGCTGTTGGAAACTAAATGATGTTAAAAAGTCAGTTGAATGAAAGGCAATAATTTCTTTAAGAAGAGTTTCTTAAAGTCAAATTTTGTTCTACCAAGTCAAATACTTAAAAAAAAAGACCCTAGAAACTATTCACGCACATTCTCTATACATCTCAATCATTTGTATGATGGTGAAACTAGAAAACATCATCCTATGAAATGCTGCCCACTGCCTTCTCAAACATTCATTAAATATACCCTTAGAATGTATTTTCATGAAGATTTTGTAGCAATAAGAAAAAAAAACATATGGGTTAACAGCTGCTGATGTCTTCTCTATTATCCTTTTTTAAAATGTAAAAAATACTATTTGGGACCTTTTGCATTATTTAATAATGTATTTTTTGATGAGAAAAATTGAAAATTGTTCTTTGGATGCATTTAGAATTGTGTTCTCTCCAATATATATTTCTTATGTTATGTATTTGCTCGGGTACATCTGCTTTTCCCAACTTTATCTACTTTAGTGGCATAGCTACTCCCTTATATAAGAGGTAGTAAGGAGGTTTAGTAAAAGTCTGAGTGGTTCCATTCTACTCAATAATGAGAAGATTGAACCAAAGAAATGTCAGGAAATGATGACATTTGCATCTGTTTATTTTTTTCCTTTGAATTTTATTACAAATGTTCTTGAGGTGAAATAGTTTGGCTACCATGATCTCCTAATTTCTTCCCTTCCTTTCCCTTCCTTTCCCTTCCTTTCCTTTCCCTTCCTTTCCCTTCCTTCCCTTCCCTTCCCTTCCCTTCCCTTCCCTTCCCTTCCCTTCCCTTCCCTTCCCTTCCCTTCCCTTCCCTTCCCTTCCCTTCCCTTCCCTTCCCTTCCCTTCCCTTCCCTTCCCTTCCCTTCCCTTCCCTTCCCTTCCCTTCCCTTCCCTTCCCTTCCCTTCCCTTCCCCTACCCTCTTTTCTCTCTCTCCCCAAATTTTTTCCCTCTTTCCCCCTGTACAGATATCTATCTATCTATTTACCTATCTATCTATCTACTCCATTTTCCCCTCAATTTAAAAAAAATCTAATTTTCCCTACATTGTATTGAGTTCAGAATAAGAAATTTTATAGACTTGGTCTTGCTAGGCTACATCTAGAATATTTTGTTAAGTTCTGTATACAATGAGAAGCTAGAATGTGTCTGAAGATAAGCTACCAGATGATAACAAGATTAGAGATCATGTTCTATAAAGAACTGGTAACGTTTAGCTTTCTGAAGAAACTTTAAAATCTCATAAAATTGCAATCATGTTCTCCTTCAAGACTTTCTATGAAGAGAAATAATTCCATTGCTTCAGTTGTTGCTGTTGTTCAGTCATTCAGTCATGCCCATCTCTTCATGGCCCTGTGGACCATACTATCCATGGTGTTTTCTTGGCAAAGGTCTGGAGTGCTTTACCATTTTCTTCTCCAATGGATTAAGGTAAACAGAAGTTAAATAACTTGCCCACACACTTGGTTACACAGCTAGTAAGTGTTTGAGGCCAGATTTGAACTTGGCTCTATCCACTGAGCCATCTAGCTGCCATTGCTTCAAACCATTTTTAATAATATGAATTCCAGTCCCCTCCCATTTTGTTCACCCTCCTCTAAACTTGATTCAACTTACCAATACACCTTCCAAAATATGGCTTGACTATTGGTTTCTCCTATCATTGAGAATCAGAATTAATCAAGCCTTGGATTGTTACCCACTAAGAAGGAATGTGAATTCAGTTTAGACTACGACACAGGTTAGTTTTATCCTATGGATTATGGGTTGTGGTAATAGTAATGCTAATCTAAGAGAAACCACAGGTTTAGACATTAGATTTATGTGATTAACTGAAGAGCCAATTAGGGCACTGTCAATAATTGTAGCGCCAATGACTATCACCAAACAAAATTCCACTGAACAACTTCTATTGATAATGGATGTCCTTGACCCAACCCATATTGTTGTCACCTACTGCTTACAAGTGAAACAGCAGAAGCAGTGTTATAGAGTAGTTAGAGAGGTAGGGCTGGAATCAGGCAACATGAGTTAAAAACCCAGCTGAGACAGATTACCTTTGTGATTTTGGGTAAATCACATAAAGGCTTTGTGCCTCATTCTCTCTGTATGTAAAATAAGAGAATTGTTTTAAATGACCTCAAAGGTTACTTCCAACTTTATACCCATGAACCTCTCTGCCTCCCCAACTACTTCCCTCATTCTAGTTGCTACAACATTACTCAAGAAAACTAGTTCCCACTAAATTTAATGCTTTTTAATGATTACCATGCTATTTCTGCCTAAATATATAATGTTTTGAACCCAAGCCAAATAAGCTGTCCAATGAAAGAAAACTCTTACCTTCTAAATCTTCCTTTTCAAAGTGTGTTTTGAGGATTGAACGAGTTCCACCCCTATCTACAACAGCTTCTTCATCATTTCTCTGCAGAATGAAGGAAGAAAAAAGAACATGATTCAAAATTTCCAAGAGGTTGAAAATATTATTTGACCAGCAAGAATCTATTTTAATAAAAGTACTCTATCTGATGATTAGTGATATACAAGGAAGTACAACTAAATTGCCTGAGGACATACCATGGGAGAAATATCTCATTTTCTTTTTCTTTTTTTTGCAGGGCAATGGGGTTTAAGTGACTTGCCCAGGGTCACACAGCTAGTAAGTGTCTGAGGCTGGGTTTGAACTCAGGTCCTCCTGAATCCAAGGCTAGTGCCTTATCCATTGCGCCACCTAGCTGCCCCCCCGAAATATCTCATTTTCACCTAAAGACATTCTAGATTGAGTCCATTCTAAGGGAATGGGAATTAATAAGCAAATCAGTAGATGTAACATCAATTATTAGTAATATTAATTATACTAATATTAGTTATTAATAATAATAATAACTATTAGACATAAGGCACCAGACTAGGTCCTAGGGGAGATACAAAAATAAGTACAGCTTGGCACCTGCTCTTATGACATTTATAATCTAGAAGCAGATGGAATATAGAAGGGAACAAAGTAATTATTTATTTTTTTTATTTCCTGTAATTTTATCTTTGAGATACAATTCCTACATCAAGATGACATTTTGAACTAAGCAAGCAAAATATAAAAATCATTAGTAGTATTAACAGCTAATATTTTGGTGAGGTTAGAGAATGCTAGTGCTATTAAAAATGAAAAAAAAAGAAATATAATTCCTTGAAAGCAATTAGTAATCAAAAGTGAACTACAACTCATTATTTTGCTTCAAGATGAAGTGTGTTGTTCTAATGGTAAACTATAAACCAGATTATTTCTACTCAATTCAACAAGCATTTAACAGATGTCTGTTTATTCTAGGCACTAGAGAGGCAAAGATGAACAATGAAATTATTCCTGACCTCATGGTGTTTTGGGTCTAATGGGCTAGTGGAGGATGGGGCAAGGTGGTGGGGAAGGTATAGCATATATACAAATATGTATGTTAATAAGAAGAGAATGTGAGGACAGTCAACACATAGACAAAATGGAAATTTAAGTAGATAGGCATGGTGACTCATGCCAGAAACTGGGGAGATTGAGAATAGTGTATTGCTTGAGTCCCAGTGCCCTAAACTATTGTCTACCCACACTAAGTCTCGTACCAATATGGTGAGTTTTTGTGCTGATCAGAGTGGCCACTATACTTTTAAGCCTAAGCAAGATAGGGTGACCCAGCCTCAAAAAAATAAAGAGAAAGGAGAGGAAAAAAAGAGAAAGAAAGAAAAGAGGGAGGGAGGGAGGGAGGAATTTAATTTAATGAGAGAGATTACTCTCAGGGAAGACTTCTTAGAGGAGGTAGTGAAAGAACTGGGACTTCAAGGAAGATTAGAAATCCAACATATAGAAATGTGGAAAGAAAGGATTTTAGAAATGGTCTGCATCAATGCACTTGGAACGCAAGTATCTAGATGTAACTATGGGTATATATTTCACTTCACTTAAGACAGAAGCCCTAGAGGGGTGTCTTTTGACTATTTTGTATAGTTCTGAGAACCTTAAGGTCCCTTGGTTCACAAGGGGTTAAAGGAAGATGAAGATGGGAATTCTGGGGGTGGTAGAATACATTATGAAAAGTGAAGGGGAAAATAACCACTGCTTAAAATTTTGGTTTTACATATATTTTGGAAAATAAAATTCTATTAAAAATGATTTAAAAAAGTGAAGGGGAGATGACTATCAAATTTAGGTTCACTTTAATGAATTGCCTTAATAAGTTCTCTGACTGTGTAGAACAAGAAAACATGGAAATACTGAAGGTTTTGGTTCTTATCTAAATTGCTCTAATATTTTCCCAAATGAGGCAGAAAATATTTTTTCTTTCTTTTACCAAAGAATATGTGGCATTAGGAAATGTGGTAAAAATGGCTTCATGCCCAGTTATGGGGTTATGCCAATGAATTCTTTTTGATAATTATGATAATTTTGGTGATCAACCCTCAGGGAAGAGGGGATTGAGCAGGCTCAACAAGTCTTGACTTTGAGCTGGGGAACTGATTGGATCTTTAGCTAGTAAAGTTAACTGAGGCTGAATTAACCCTGTCTGTTAGTTTATCATGTCCACAATTGATAGCTAAGAGTAGGTCCATTTATGAACACAGTTTCATACCTAGCAAGTCACTTACTCTGATCAAAGCAACTCTGAAGAATCAAGAGACATATATTCTCCCTCCTCTCTGACCGTCTCCTCCTTGATAACTGCCTTGCCAATCTGGAGAAATTTCTGCCCTGGGACCTACTCTCATGATTGGTGATTGACTCTTATTTAAGGAAAACTTCAGCCATAATTGATTTTGCTTATTACATTCTCCAGATATCTTGCCAATAGGTAACTTTTCCTCCTCTCCTTTCTCTACCTCCTTCCCCTACCAAATTCTAGATCCATGAACCATGATCAAATCAGCTCGGCCTTTATTCCCCAATGGTATATGTCAATATACTCCCCTATGGCTCTACCATGGCTTCCCCTCTCTTTGTGAGTTGTGTCTCTTGTTAGAATTTAATCTCCTTGAGGCCAGAGATGGTAATTACTTTGTCTTTATATCCCTGGCTTAGCACAATATCTGGCATTTAGTAATATTTTCCATTCATTAATTCATTCTGAGAAATCTGGCCAGGCAAGACAATGTTTTGGTTGAAGCCTACATGATTTAGGTAGAAGAGGGAACTAGTTCACCAATGGGGCAAGCCAACTAAAAATACTTTATAAGATTTACTTCAAGGAATCAATCAGAACACAGAAGTAGTGAGATGAGAAAGTGATCCATTCCAATTAGACCAGAGAAAGGTCAAGTCACAAGACCTGAAACTCCAAGAATCAGCTTTGTGATCCAGAAAGGAAAGCCATTTCTCACTGGGAGTTTGGGGATGGGGTTGTGAGTGAGATGGGTTACCTTAGGTCATAGCCAGGGGTCCAGAGAATCAGACAGAGAGACAAATGAGCTGTGTCGATATCAGAGAAAAGTCCCTCCCTCCCTAGGCCCAAATTCTCATAACCAATTGAAGGCTGAAGAGCCCGAGCTGCAAAGAACAACTCTGGCCAGCAATTCTACAGCCACAGAACCAGAACTGAATTCATATCAAGCCACAAGTAGATGAGAAAAAATTTAGGCAAGAGAGAGTTAAGGAGGGGGGACAAATATTGGGGAAGCTTTAAATTATTGACTTTTTCTTTGCTAACTATTCCTTTTACTTGTTCCTTTAATACTGTTTGTTATTTTGACCACATATTGACTATATGGGGTTAGTGAGAGTGGGGAGTCAAGGATGACACCAATGTAGTGGGCCTAGGTTACTGGAAGGAGGATAGCATCCTACATAGTAATAAGAAAACATAGAAGAGGGAAGGACTTAGGGCATAGATAACGAATTCCATTTTTCACATGTTGAGTTTGAGATGCCTGTGGGATATCTAGTATGAGATGTCCAGAAGGCATTTTGTGATATGGGAGTATATCTTGGCAAAAAGACTAGGGCTGTATATATAGTTCTGGGAATCATTTTCATAAAGATGATAATTGATCAAACCCATGGGAGGTGATAAGATCACCAAATAATATAGGGCTAAAAGATAAAAAGGACCCAGGACCAGTGTCTTGAGAAACACCCACAGTTAGTAAGTATGACATGGATGAAGATTTGGCAAAGGAGATTGAGGAGGAGCAGTAAGAGAGGTAAGACAAGAGTCAGGAAAGAGCAGTGACATTTGAACCCAGAGAGAAAACAGGACCTAGGAGCAAAAGATGATCAAGTGTCAAATCCTGTAAAGAGGTAAAGAAGAATAAGAATTGACAAACAGCTATTAGATTTAGCATTTACGTAATCATTGGTTTGAATGATGAGGTCAGTAGCCAGATTGCAGAGGGTTTAGAATTGAGTTAGAAGAATGGAAGTAACCCTCCCCCCTGTATAGATAGCTTACTAAAGGAGTTTAGCCACAAAGGAGAAGCGTTTTGGATGATAACTAGCTGTGATGGTGGGATCAAATGAGTGATTCTAAAGGTTGAGGAAACAGATCTGCTTTTAGACTAGTAGATAGGGAATGAGGTGAGACAAAGTAGTAAGTGAAGGGAAGTGAAAGTGAGAATGGATAATCTGCTGGAATGGATATGAACAGATGGTATCAAGGGTGAATGTAGATGGATTTATCTTAATTAGAAATAGAGCCACATCTTCCAAAATAGAGTGAAGGAGGATATAATGGTGAAAGATGTGTGAGAAGTGTGAGCTAGAGGAGCAGATAAAGCAGGGCTCTTAAGGAATGGCCTTAATCTTTTCAATTGGTTGTCCTTCATTCCGGAAGAGGACCATGACACTGGAGTGATGTCATGACTTGCACTGAATTGGATTTAAGTGAGGGAGGGCTGTGCAAGGTCACCAACCTTACTCTCTCCTTCAGAGCCATATGGGTCCAGTGCCAAGATATATATCAGGATGACTGGAGATGGCTCCAGATGTTTAAGGCAATTGGAGTTAACTGACTTGCCCAGGGTCACACAGCTAGTAAGTGTCTGAGCTGAGATTTGAACTCAGGTCCTTCTGACTCTAGGGCCAGTGCTCTATCCACCACAACACCTAGCTGCCCCTCCTTTTTTCAGTTACTTATAAGGCAAGGTCTTGAGCTGAAAGTTTGTGGGGAGGGGATGTAGATAAAGGTTTGGAATGATCACTGTGGAAAATAGGAGAATGAATCAATTAGTGGGTAATAAATGTTTGTCTCTATGCAGTGAGGCCTCAGTTGAGATTAGATTACATAAATTTTGGTGGACTCAGTTGGCATAGTTTTGTGATTTCTGCTAGATCTACTTGGCAAGTAGTAGGAGAAAAAATATCCTTCAGTCTTCTCTCCACGGGGATCTAGAATTTGGAATCCTGGTAATGATGGAGCAGCTTAAAATTTGAAGTGGACCTCACTGACTTAAGAACAAGGCTTGCTGGCAGGGGAAATTATATATATATTATATATATATATATATATATATATAGTCGTGTTACTGCACACATAAGCTTCATGTATCCTGTTGCCTCACAATAAATTACTAAAATTCTTCTATCTAAACCACCAGATCCTAGGATGAGAGGGTTCCTGTTGTTTCCATCCTTTTCTTCATCCAGGTAGGAGTTAACTGTGAGAAAATGAATAGTACACATAGACAGTCACCATGAGAGAAGAAAGAGATCAAAGAATGTTGGTGGGGTCATGTGAAAGACTTTGTAGAGGAAGCTGCCCTTTAATTGGTCCTTAAAAACTAGTATCACTGAAATAGGGATATGAGAAAAGGAAACATTCCAAGCAAGGGGAAAAAAGTATAAGTTGATAGAGACCTGAAAATAAGCATGAATGGGATGGGAACCAGCTTGATTAAATGGAAATGTTTCTACTTATAAGTAGTGGGAGATAAGAGGAAAAAGGTGGTGGTGGGAACATAAAGGGTAATAAAGGGCAATAGATGTCAGTCTGAGGGGTTCACAGTTTATCCCATAGGTAGTAATGAATAATGATTTTTGAGAGGCAGAGTGCTATGATTTTTTTTAAAGGGGAAGGGGTTTTTAAGAAGATTAATCTGGTAGCATTGTGTAAAAATAGATTAGAATCTGGTGGAGGGTATAGATAGACAGACTGCAAAAAACTATTTAGGAGATGATAATAATGCAAAATAACTATGGCTTAAGTTAGGGTGGAATGAGTATGAATGGAGAGGATAGATATAGGAAAGATTTCAAAGGAAGAAGAAAAAATAATTGTTACTAGATACAGGTGATAAGAAAAAGGAATGGATTTGAGACTGAGCTAACTGGATGAGTGGACCACAGATTTGGGGGTGGGAAGGAGAGCTTCAAGCTGCTGCAGGAAGGTGGGTACATCTCAGGTTTACATCTGTTTGTGTTTGTTTACTCCTATGGTGATATAATCTGTTTCTGAAGAAGTGTTATTTACTGGGCTGAGCTACAAATTCACTGTAGTGTTAGGAACAGAAAACTGGTATATTTGGGTGGTAGTCAACAGCACTTCACAACACCTGAATCTTTTATTCTCTTTGGATACCTATTCAGAAGATCCTACTAATCAGAGGTTATAGAATCCTACAGAAACATACTTCCAAGTGGTCAGAACATGTCTGCCATACAAAATGGCTAATATGGTAAGGTTTTACATAATTGCACATGTATAACCTATATGTGATTGCTTAACCACCTCATGGAGGGGGAAAGAGAGGGAAGAAAGAAGGGATAGAATTTGGAATTCAAAATTATAAAAATGTTTATTAAAAAAATAAATCTAGTAAAGAAAAAAAAAAACATGTACACCAGGATGTCCTATAAACACTTGAAACTCCCTATGTGACAAATGAACACATTATATGTTCCTTCCAGATTCTGCTCCTCTCCCCCAAATTTTTGTTTTAATTGCACGAACATTCTGCCAATCACCCACATTTGATATTTTTAATTGCTCCTCCTCCTCCCTCTATTTCCAACAAGTTGCCAAAGCCTTTCATTTTGACCTTTAAAACATTTTGGGTAGGGGCAGCTAGGTGGCACAGTGGATAAAGCACCAGCCCTGGATTTAGGAGGACCTGAGTTCAAATTCAGCATCAGACACTTAACACTTACTAGCCGTGTGACCTTGGGCAAGTCACTTAACTCTCATTGCCCTGCAAACAAACAAAACCCCCCCAACATTTTGGGCATCTGTTTCTCCCTTTCCATTCTCATTGCTGCCACCACCCTAGGTCAAGCCCTTAATACTTCTCACCACCCATAGGTGTCTTCCAACTCTCCCTGCCTCTAGAATCTCTCTGCTTTGTTCCCCATTCTTAATCTCTGCCTGTTGAAAACCCTAGATAATGCCCAGATAAAATGTGTTTTCATGTAGCCCCCCATGATTCCTGTAGCTGGAAGCAATCTCTCCTTCCTCTAGACTTACAAAGAACTTATGTTCTGTAGTATTTGTATCATTTTTCATTGTATTATACTTATTTGTATGTATGCCTCATATTCCCAAGATAAGATTCATGTGGACTGGAATCATGACCTATTGTTCTTTGTATCTCCATAGCCTAGCATAATTCCTTGCACTGGTAGGCACCCCAAAAACATGAACTGAATTGTGAGAAACTATACAAGCCATTGGGTCAAGTGATTACTTTCCCATTTTTTCCTGTACAAGATGAGGACCACTTGTGTCAGACAATATAAAGGAAGACGCAAGAAGCTGTACAAGAGAAAGATACTTCTGGGAGTCAGGTTCCTAAGGAGTTGACAAAAGAAAAAGATCTCATGTATACAAAAGAGGATCCCAGATATCAGCCTTGGAGAAGAGAAGCTCTACAATTAGCAGGAAGGATAAGAAAATAGATGCAAAGACAAAGGTGTTTTGATGTAGAGAGAATAGTATATTTTTCCTCAGAAAAGTCAGAGTTGTTGTCATCTCCCAAGATTTATGGTGTGATAGGTTGGATGGTAGGTTTGAAGTCTTTGAAGAGTTTCAATATATTGTTATATCTAGGGCAGATCTTACAAGCAGAGAAGGTCAGCAGCCTCCTATGTGATGTGACTTGAGGGACCCCCAAGAAATATCTTCCTTGCTTAAAATTTTTTCCCTCATTTGCTCTGCAGAGTATTCCAAATTCCCACACTTTTTACTCCTCTTAAAATAATTAATTGGAAACACCCACTGAAGATAGTTAAAATATAAATAGAGAGAAGTAAAAAGAAATTAAGTGTCATTGGCCATTAACACCTCAGCCAAAACCAGGTTATAAGATTAGCTGAACCAGTTACCTAGTAGCATTGAGTCAGTGGTAGAAAGAATGAGGAAGATGGAATTGTAGAATTTTTTGTTAAGGGCTGGGACGAGAGAAGAAATGCAAGATCTGAGACATGGGGCATTGGGCAAGGTGCTAAAGTGGGGTGGAGAGAAGTAGTTTAAACAGACAAGGGAAGGCTTAAAGGCTTGCTTGTCTGGGTGAGCATAAAACTGAAATGGGGTTGGGTGGGAAGTGTGAACATAAAAGGGAATGAAGGTATACTGGAAACAAATGATCTATTTCACAATTTTGCTTAGGGCCACCCCTGGTATTAACTTATCACAATAGTATAAGATGCTTTAAATGTCTGACTGACTTTATGGATGATGACCAATTAGTTTCCACTGATAGAAGAGTGTAGGACTCTAGGATGTAATCATGTTTCTGCTTCTCGAGAAAATGATCAGACAAAAACATTTGGTTAAAGGTTCTAACTTTGATAAGAGTTGTCCCAATTGTATGTATTGAGCACTGGCCAAGTAGAGATAAAGGGAGGAGTGTTCAACGAGACTAAATTGAACAAGGAATCACATTCCAACCTTGACCTCCCCAAATTCTTGTTCCCTGCTCAACAAAAGGGATGTCATATGCATCCAACCAACCTGGCTAAGGGCTTAGCAGGTACTGGTACTGCCATGTTAGCACTGTAATGGATGGTCTAATAATAGTTAAGCAAAGGAAAGAGGAGGATGACTTAGATTTAAATAGCCCTGAATGTTTTATAAAATGCTTTTATATGCTTTATCTCACTTGGACATAACAATGATTAAGTGAGGTAGGTAGTACATATATTTACAGATGAGGAAACACAAGCCCTGAGAATTTATGACTTGCCTTAGGTCCAAAGCCAGAACTGAAACCCAGTGCTTTACCCTTTTGTCTTCTTAAACTCCATTTTCTCAGAGGATAGATTAAAAATGGCTCTCAACGGGAAGCTAGGTGGCACAGTGGATAAAGCACTAGCTTTATCCTGGATTCAGGAGGATTTGAGGTCAAATCCGGCCTCAGACACTTGACACTTACTAGCTGTGTGATCCTGGACAAGTCACTTAACCCTCATTCAGCCGCAAAAACAAAACAAAACAAACAAAAAATGGCTCTCAAGCACTTGCTCTTTTTGGGGCAGAAAGGGCTTATTTTATTTATTTATTCAATAAGAATAAATACTGAAAACAGTTTGGCAAATATAACTTTTTTTTGGCGGGGCAATGAGGGTTAAATGACTTGCCCAGGGTCACACAGTTAGTAAGTGTCAAGTGTCTGAGGCTGGATCTGAACTCAGGTCCTCCTGAATCCAGAGTGGGTGCTTTATCCACTTCATCACCTAGCTGCCCCTAAAATGCTTTTTAATTGATTAAAATCATCATGATAATGTTTTGAGCTCCATGTTGTTTATAGGTCACTGCTTTCAACTGCCAATTTGGGAAAGATTATAGACAAATTTCATACCAGGGTGTTCACATTTAGTGTTTCATAGGCATCAAAAATAAAACTCAGCAAAAGACAATATGCAATGTTGCCAGTGGTCCTTTTGTACTTTTTTGCAGTATGTTCTATTTGAGCAGAGTCAAGGCCAATGTTTTGGAATCCGAGAGAACAGGAATCAGGCATTACATGCAGGTAAGAGAATATGAAAATGAAGGAAGGATTTCCTGGAGTTCTTTTGTTTTTCTCATCAGCAGTATTTCTTCAGGTTTCATCAGTCAATGTGAAGGACTAGGTGACAGCAACAACACAACAAAGACTGTGAAGGCCTTGTAGAGTTGGGAATCTTTTCCTCCCACACTAATATTATAAGAAACACGAGTATATTCTGGCTCTGGATTAATACATGTTTGCTCAAGGTTTGATCTTGACAACTTTACAGAGAAAATTAATTCCTTTTCTTGCACAGGAAGACAATCAAATATGTGTCACACCAGAATGTAATCATCCCCTCTGGGGTGCTATCAGGCATAATGCTGAAGGCTAACTCATGAAACCATGTCAGATGTCAGAAGGAGGGATGTTCTAATATGACTCACCCACAGCAGTATTTGAATGTAGTTACAAAATTAGTATTTAAAAATGGAAGCAAAGAAATGATTTATTATTGCAGATGAAATAATGTCGATAATACATCTTGTAAATATTAAAATAATATACATGTCTGTGTATAGGTATTTATATACATATTTACATAAATGTCACTGATTATTATTATTTATTTCTTTATAGGGAAAATTTATGTTTACTTTGTGCAAGGCTCTTTAAACAACTCCTCTTATATAATAGTATTAATTTCTTATGTGTATGAGAAAATAAATGTTGTGCCCATATACAAATATATTATTGGACCACTCTTGGTAGAAGGGGTTTGTTTTTCCAGTAATGATGATATTTGTGTATGCTTTCCAGTCCAATTTCCCTTATGAACAATGGCCTGCTTTTATGTCCTGGTTTACCTTGATTCCATTCTCACTCACCTCACATATCCAATCACTGGTAAAATGTCATTTCTAACTCCACATCTCTCACATTTGCCCTTTTCTCTCCAGTCAAATTACCACTACCTAGGTTCATGTCTTTATCACTCTTATGTGGACTACTGCAATAGCCTTTCTAATTGGTTTCTTGCCTTAAGTCTCCCCCTATGAACCTGACAAAGTGATTGTCGTAATATATGATCCCATCACTCCATTATTTAATAAACTCTGGTAACTGCCCATTAGCTTGAGGATCAAATATGAATTCTTTTGTTTAGTATTTAAAACCCTTCGCAATCTGGCCCCAACTTAATTTTTCTAGCCTAGTGTATATTACTCCTTTTCACAACGCTACTACCCAGTAAACATTCAAACAGCCTTCTTATGATTCTCTTATGTGAGTTCTAACTCCCTTCTCCATTTCCTTGCCCAGGATGTTCCCCATGTCTGGAATACCCTGCCGCCCTCCTCAGTTTCCCCCCTTAGAATCTTCAGATTCCTTCAAGGTTCAGCTCAAGTGCAGCCTTCCTTCAAAAATTATCATATCCATTTTGTGTTAATTTTATATACCTCTACATATGTACATGCTGCTGGATTATAAACTCTTTTTTTGGATGCTGAAATTATATCTTTATTTTAAGAGCTCTTAGTTTTGTTTACAATCCTATGGATTTTTAATGTTCTTCATTTTATATATTTTAAAGTTTTATTAATGTGTTTTATTTTTATATTACACATATTTATGATTATTCCCACTTCATAAGAGACCTCTAATAACAAAGTGAAGCAGTAAAATAAAATAATAGTGATTTTACCTGAAAGTATATGCAACATTTCACATTTATTGAAACCCCCACTTTTCTGGGTTTTTTATTAAATAATTTTATTTTTCTCTCCCTCTCCCCCCTTACTTCAATGGGGAAAAAACAAATTTCTTTTAACAAATATGCATGGCTGGGGCAACTAGGTGGAGAAGTGGATAAAGTATCACCCTTGGATTCAGAAGGACCTGAGTTCAAATCCGGCTTCGGACACTTGTGACCTTGGGCAAGTCACTTAACCCTCATTGCCCCACAAAAAACAAACAACCCCCTCAAAAAAATCAAAATATTTATAGTCAAGCAAAACCAATTCCTTCAATGATTATCTAAAAATACATGTGTTTCATTCCACACCTGAAATCTGTCACATCTCCACAATAGAGAGCATGTTCCATAAGGTCTTTTAGGGCATGGACTATTTTGGTTTTATCTTTTTATTCCCAGAGCCTAGTGTGTGGTACCTAGTGAGTACTTATTTTATGCTTGTTGATTAATTTATTAATATTGATCTTTTTTTCTTATATAACTGCAAGCAGTGGCTCATCACATATGGTTTGTTCCAAAGGATACATAGAACAGTTAGGTGTTGAGTTGCTCAAGTCCAACATTGAAAGTTTCTAACATTTGAGATAACTGTGCTTTATAGTCTCATTACTATCAGATCTTCCTCATGAGATTTTTTCTCAAGTAAATTCACCAAGTCACTTTCCTCTGACTGTGTTTCAACTTTTCAAGTATCACTGTTGAAATTGAAGGATCCTTAGCAATTATCTAGCCCAATTCTCTTAATTTATAGAATTGAAAACTTATCCCTAGAGTGAAGTTACTTGCACAAAGTCAGTCACACATTTGAGATTTGAACCCAAGAACTCCAAATTCAATGCTCATTCTTTTATTATTATTTTTTTGTGGGGCAATGGGGGTTAAGTGATTTGTCCAGGGTCACACAGCTAGTAAGTGTCAAGTGTCAGAGGCCAGATTTGAGCTCAGGTCCTTCTGAATCCAGGGCCTGTGCTTTAGCCACTGTGCCATCTACCTGCCCCTGAGAATATAAGATTCTTGAGAGCATAAACTCTTCTTCATCTTTGTATGTCCAGCATCAAAAAAAACCCATAGTATCTTTTACATAGAATATCTCCCATTTTCCAGTTCTCCATCTCTTGTTCTTCACAATCTTTCAAAGGTCACTATCAGTTGCTTTGTAATAATGTTCATTAGTTCTTTCAGTACCCTGCATGAATTTCATCTAGGACAGATGACTTAAACTCATTGAAAATAACTAGGTGTCCTGTTACTATATTATCTTGGTTTTTAACTTCCCATTTTTGCTTTTTACATGTCTAATTCCAAGATTATGCTCTTTGGAGAAAAAAAAACCAGAAGTAGAATAATATTTGAGTAATTCTACCCTATCTCCATCATCTATTATCATGAAAAAAGAAATAGATGTTTAGAAAAGGAAAATTATATAGCAGAACAGAAGTGGAAACCTGCAAGGGGAAAAGGCAGTGCCTAGGTTATGTTTAATATTGCTACTTGAAATGAATTATATTTAACATATTTTTTCTTTAAAACAAAAGAAGTCAGGAATACAAATGCAAGCAAATTAAAAATCATAACATTTGGGTGTCCTATATTGATGCATCATTATTATTCTTTCTAAAACAGTAGCTTTATACATGCAAAGTATCATGAAAATAGTTCTCTCACTGATAGTACTTTAGGAAGAATAAAATAACCAAGTAGCATCTGAACTCATATCCAGAATTAATAGTTGTGCTACTATTATGAAACTAGACTCTAAGACTAGAGAAATATGCACATACACCGAAGACACAAATTCAACCAAGATATTAAACTAACCACTGGGTGTAAGGCCATTTAGAAGGTTATTTAGGTTTCATGCCTGCTTGTGGCATATTTAAGGATATATTAAGGGTGCATGGCTGAGTCTTACTGCTGTTTCCCCTACAGCTATTCCATAGTTATCATTGGGGTTAACAATATTCCCAACATTATTTTGATCCTATTACTTCCTTGTTGAATTCAAATTCATTTCCTAGAATCAAAGAATTTCAGAATTGGAAAGGACTTCAGAAGCAGTCTATTTCAGTCCGTACATAAACAAGTATCCCACCTTCACTTAAATAATTTCAATAAAGGGGAACCCCTAATTCCAGGGAAATTATAATAAAAGACTGAAGTATGGAATTGGGGTGAGTGTGGGAGGAGATACATGGAAAGCTGAAAGCCCAAAATGGCCTTTGAAAGGAAAATCTACTCTCCAAAGCATTTACTTAGATTCAGGACCATGGACAGGGCTTTTAAAAAAAGTAGCTATATAAGACTGTTAATGAAGCTTTCACATTTTATACTGTCTGACTGGTGAATTATCTTTTGGAAAAGAGAAAAGACATGCTCCTCTTTTTTCTTCCCCTGCATATCAGTGTATGGTATGGTGGGGTGGGGGGAAAGGGACTCTTGTCTTTAGGGCTTGGGATTTTGGAGAGTGAATAAAAAGTCTGGGCTACGAGGGAGTGTTGTGATCTACTCTTACGTTTTAACAGTGATCTACATAGTAAAATTAATATTTAGATTTACCTTGAAAATGGCATCCTAGGAATTCCAACCCCTCATACATCCTCAAAGAAACTGTTTTGAACAAGGATTTTTTTTTTCTCTTAAAGAATTAAACAAGGTCAATAAGTATATGTGAAAGAACTTTTTTGAGAGAAGAGGATACCAATTCTGCTAAAATGTTACCATGGAGGAAATGGTTCAAGTAGCCAAGATACTACTGCTGTCTTGTTAAAAAAAAAAAGACAACATGGTCTTGTTCCCAGTTCTAGAAAGTTAATTCACATAATCAGGCACCTGCTGTATTTTAGCTGCCAAATTACTCACAGGGACACTTTGTTACCCCCAAAACATAGAAAAGGAATTGAAAAAATGCAATTTCATCAATAAATCCACAAGTATTTATTAAGCACCTGTGTGCCACACACAGGACAGAGAATAGAGGCTAGGCCTAAAGAAAGGTGCCCATGATATTTACATGCCATTTATTCAAAGACATCTCTATTTTTCATTCATGGGCCACAATTTTTCTTATATGGCAAAGTAAAAAGGAAGAAGAGGAAATTGTTTGGATACCAAGGGTCTTGTACTTAGTGAGGATCTCATAAACTTACTAACAGTAAATGTTTCTTGACTTGAATAATAAAGGAAGGGATTTTACCAGCATATGAATTACCAGCAACAATTGCAAAGACCTAGGTTTAAGTCAGAAGTAAGTTGGAAATTATTTTTCTAAGATTTTGACAATTCAAAAAAAATCTCTAGACAATGAAATATGTCAAACAGCAGAATTAATAAAACCGTCTGCCTTGGATTAGCAAACACACATTAGTTTTACATCAAGAAAGTTTTATGTAAAATATCTTAGCTTGCCAATCTATCAATACAATGTGTAGCAGATTTCTTGTCCTACTACACATGCCTCTGTTGCCCTTATCTTTGCCTCTCTTGAAGATCACTCCTTACAACTGGTCTAATTTGTATATGAAAATATCAGAAGTGATGACAAATTTTCTTAAAATCAACCAAGTTAAAAAGAAAGGAAAATGAATATATGCATATGTACTTATATATGCATGTGTGTATACATGTACTTAAGTATATATGTATATATATGCATACAAATGTATGTGTGTTATGTATATATCCCAGAATTCTGACAACAGCTTTGAAGAAGATTAGATAGCATGGATACAAAGTACCATCTTGTATGCCATCCCTGAAGGATCAGAAGATCATGTGATTGTAGCATCTAGATCTGGAAGGAACCTTAAAGATCATCTAATCTAATGCCTTCATTTATAAAATGAAGCAACAACAGAGAAGGGTAGTGCTTTGCTCAAGTCTTCTGCTTCCAAAATTCAGTGTTTGGAATAAAACTTTTTTCCATAGGATTATTATTAAAAACTGTAAAAGATGTGCAACTTTAATAAAATTTAGTTATGTATGTCAGGGACACCCCTTCTGTGTCACTTGGGAAAAATTTATTCATTTCATAACATCAAGTTTTAGTTCACATAAAATGTTTGCTCTGTCCTCTATGTCTTTCTTTGCTTATGTTGTTTCTTTTTCCCTCTGATCCCTGTATATCCAAATCTCAACTATTACTCAATAACTAGATATTTTCACTATAATACATTGTTTCTAGGTTCTAATTTATTTTTCCCTTTTCTGAATTCCTAAAATACCATAAAGTATTTGAGATAAAAGAGACCTCAGGTATCATCCAGTCTAACTTCCACATTTTATTTATGAGGAAACTGGAGCTCAGTGATATTAAATGACTTACCCAAAACCATACTGTTAGTGGCAAAGCTAAACACATGACATGAAATCAAGCACATGACTGACAATGTCACTATCTTTACAAATGTTTCCTTATTGCCTCGAAGATAAAATACAAACTCCTCAGTCACAATCTGGCTCTGGCTTATTGTTCCAGGTCTATTTCATATTATTCCATTTCACACATTCTATATTCCAGCCATTATATTAGCTACTTGCTGTCCCCAGAATTCAATATTTCATCATTCAGGCCTCCATGCCTTTGCCCAGGCTATCATCCTTCATGCCTGGAATATGCTTCTTCTCCACTTTTTACTCTTAAAAGCCTTAACTTCTTTTAAAGCTCAATTCATTTCAACTCCTTTGCTTAGAGCCATTTCCTGATGACTGGCTTGTCAAATTACTGCATATGTGCATGTTGTATCCACTCTGCAGGATATAAGATCCTTGAGGGCAAGGACTATCTTCTACCTGATCTTTGATGTTCCTGAACCTTGCACAATGCCTTTTACACAGTAAGATTGGAGAATCAAAGGCTTGAAGGGCCTTAGTAGCCATCTAGTCTAATCTTTTCATTTTACAGATGAAGACACTGAGGCACAGAGAAGTTAAGGGACCCATGGAAACCAGTTGTGCCCCCAAAATTCCTTTGTAAGTCAATTATTTATGTCAAAGCATTTTCTCCCATAGAAATAGTATTTTACATGAGGGTCAAGTTTCTAGGCCAGTCCACAAAAGCCCATTTAATTCATATTACAATAAACATAGGAGGCCTTGGTAACAATGCTATGTGGATGGAAAGGGGAAGATGAAGGAGGAAAAACATTTTCTTTCTCCCTTTATGGAAGCAAAACTACTACTAGTCACATTTTTTTAAATAATCGGAATTTGTGTGTATAATCATCCCATCAAACAGGTAGCACAATAGAGCACTGGCCTAGAGTCAGGAAGACCTGAGTTCAAATTAGGCCTCGGATGCTAGCTGTGTGACTCTGGGCAAGTCATTTAACCACTAGTTTCCTCAATTGTAAAATGGGGATAACATCATCACCTACCTCTCAGGGTTGTTGTAAGGATCAAATGAGACAATCTTTTTAAAGTACCTGACACATAGTAGGGGGTCTATAAATGCACATTACCTCTTCCCCTCTCTGCACATTTCTCCAACCTCCTCATTGGGTAAAAATACCCAATGCTCAAATGCTATACTAAGTCTTCCCCTTTGGTACCTTATCTAGGCCTTCTCTCAAACCCCCTAAGACCCATATACTCTACTTTCATCTCTCCCTCACACTCAAAAAATCCCATCCATTCTCTGAATGAAATCAAGACCAGGTGTTAGGAGTAAAGCAGTTTGATTGAAACAATTTTCTCTAATGTGTGAATAGTTTATAGTTCCTGACACTTCCAGAGGACTTTTAGTTTTTCAAAAGGATGCTTATTAACCTCAAAGAATCTCTAATGGGTAGAATTGTAGACCTATTAGTTAAATAAGTGGGAAAAAATGTAAGAAATGTAGGGAGAGATTTCAATAAAGAGAGGTGGACAGATTAGCCCTGGCTAAGAGCAGGTTTGGCTCCTTTAAGATAATTCACAGATTCTTTAAATGTTATAAGGTTTTCCCCAAAGTTGCTCTCATAGCAGTGATTAGGGTGGAAGGGCAGAGAAGGAAGAACAGTGTCAAGGTCAGATGGTGTCATTTTTTGTATGTATGGGTCATTTGTAAATTTATAAGTTTATTTGGAAACTGGTGTTGTTGTCACACTACCCATACATTTAAAAAGCAGAAACATAATTTTAACAGAAACAAATCTGTGAAAATCACAGAATATAACAGAAATGACTGTACATCTTGTGAATTAATCAATCAATAAACATTTATTAAGTACATGTCTGGTAACTGTGCCAAGCACTGAGAATACAAAGAAAGGCAAAAAATCCCAGTCTTTACTCTCAAGAAGCTCACAGTCTAATAGGCAAAGACAACATGCAAGCAACCACATACAAACAAGATATTTGCAGGAAAAATTGGAGATAATAAATAGAAGGAAGGTCCTCAAATTAAGGTGAATAGGGAAAGGCTTTCTATAGAATGTGGGATTTTAGCTGGGACTTGAAGGAAGCTAGGGAAGTTAGGAGGTAGAGATGAGGAGGAAGAGAATTCCAGGTGTGGGGGTAGCCAGTAAAAATGCCCAGAGTCAAGAAAAGGGGTGTCCTGTTTGAGAAGGTGTCACTGGATCACAGAGAACCTGCTAAAGCTGGTCCAGGGGCAGGTGAGAGAGGGTGTAAGATGTAAGAAGACGAGAAATGTGGAGGCCAGGCTAGGAAAAGCTTTGGACAACAGGATTTTGCATTTATCTTGTAGATGATAGACAACCCACTGGAGTTTATGAGTAGGAGAATGACATGATTAGACCTTTGTTTTAGGAAGATCACGTTTACAGCTGAGTGGAGCATGGTCTGGACTAGGGAAAGACTTGTGGCAGGCAGACCGATAATAATAATAATTGCAATAATTCAGGTGTGAAGGGATGGGGTCTTGTATGAGGGTTGTGGTAGAATCAGAAGAGAGAAGGGGGAGTCTTTGAGAGTTGTTTTAGGGTAAAATCTGCAGGCTTGGCAACAGATTATATAGAGGGAAGGGATGGTATGAAAGACAGTGAAAAATCAAGGATGACCCTAGGGGGAAAGTCTGGATGGCTGGGAGGTTGGCAGAATCCTTAATATTAATAAGGAAGTTAGGAAGAGGGGAGGCTTTGGGGGGATTTAAAATTTACATCAATACAAGAACTTCTAAAAAGCATAATTATTGTTGGTAATATGCAGATATTAATTATGCTTACTCTCCTTTGGGCCACCTGAGGTTTTGATTCTTTGGAGACTGATACTTCATAATCCACAGTCATAAAACATGACCAGAAAAATTGGGGGGGTTAAAAAACCAAATTTTTGTTTTAGTGAGCAACTTGGGATCGATGAAAGTGTTATGTGGTATCTCAGGTGCAATCCAACCTTTCTTTATCCTATCCAGTTCTGGGCCCAGATAACTGTCCATCTGCTGTACCTGCCAAGGTACACAGTGTTAATAAAGCTTGTTGAAATAATTACCAGTAAAAAAACATCTCAATGGGTTGTTCATCAAATTTCATTTCATCATTTTTAGAAGTGTAATTTTTATTTACTAGGTTCTACTATATGGAAGTTTAGGCTACACCCTATTAAAGTGTTTGTGGATCTCATTCATGAAGCCCAGTATATTCTGGTGTTTGATACAATTTGTACAATGTCATTTACAAGTAGGAGTATTTGGAGGACTTCATCATCTATGTGATTCCTCCTCTAAGGTTACTTTCCATTTATGCTATATTATATTTTGTATGTACCTATTTATATATGTTGTCTCTCCTTTGGAATGTAAGCTCCTTGAACATTGGAACTGATTTTGCTTTTGCTTTGTATCTGCAAATCTCAGCACTGGGCTAGGGACAGAGTAAGCATCTAACAAATGTTTGTTGATTGGTTGATCTGTAGTGAGGAAATCTCTCTTTAACTTGAACTTTGTGTTGAACATACTCCATGTCAGTTACAAACACTTTGGTAAGGATGCATCACCTTGTTTTAAATCCCACTTGGTATAAAACACCAGAGAATTACTGAATAAAATTATCTCTGTTGTACATCTATCAAGGAGTCTTGGATGAACTTAACAAATACATGGTAGGTACCTCATTGGAGGAGATCTTTTAAGACTCTATTTTGTTTTACTAAATCAAATATTTTTATTTTTGTAATCAAAAGGCAATAAATGTAATGAAATCTTGAATTTTCCTCAGCTTTCAGTCAATGAGTTTTTCTGACTGTTCAATGTTTTCCCTTTCATAGATCTTGAGAATTCCTGAGTACCCTAAAAACTGTTACCCCAGCATGTATTTTTATGTATTCCAACTAATCTTAATCAGTTACTATTCATATCTTTGTCTTTGTTACTGCAATTTCCACTTCCTATAGCACATTAGCTACTAAGATTTGGGAATCTAAATGCAGAAGTTTAATAATCTAGGAACTGCATGATTAGAAAAGGTGTGACAATCATGTTCCAGAGAATTCACTTGATTCCTGTTGTTGCTGGAACAATAGAAAGAGGACTGAATTTGGAATCAGTAGACCTGGATTCAGATCCTGTCTCTATCCTTTGACACCTGGTACTTTGAGCAACTCAATCTCTGTGAGCCTCAGTTTTCTTATATTTAAAGTAAGTATTTTCAACTAAAAACCTACAAGGTCCTTTCCTTCCAACTCTAAAACTACGATCCTAGTAAGTGTAGAGTGCTATGCTAGGCAATAGGGTAGATACAAAGTTAAGATAATATAGTACTTATTACCATAATACCTAATGATGATAATAGCTATATAGTATTTATATAATATCTACTATGTGCCAGACACTGTGCTAAGCACATATCATCTCATTTTGTCTTCACAAAAATCCCAGGAGCTATTATTATTTCAATTTTATAGTTAAGGAAAATGAGGCACACAAAGATTTACTTGCCCAGGATCACACACTTAATAAGTGTCTGAGGCCAGATTTGAACTCAAATCTTCTTAACTCTAGGCCCAGTACTCTATCCACTGTGCCACTTTGTTCCTGCTAATCATGTGATTGATAGACTAGTCGGGGTATAAGATCCATAAATGGATAACTAAAATACATAATAATATATAAGGATACATATAAAAGATGTATAGAACAAAGCATTCTATGAGATCCATCTGGAGATTTCTTGCTCTTCTACTTATATTCCCAGAACATAGTAAGCACTTAATCAAAACTTATTCACTCATTCACTCACTCATTCACTCATTCATTCATTCATCTCCTAGGCATGGATGAACAAAGATACTTTGAATTCTTCACTTCACTTTCTTAAACTGCCTGAAACCCAATCTATTAAGGGTTGATTTGAGTTAACAAGCACATTTTTAACAAAACATCCAAGCATTTCTGGAAGTGGTTATTCCTAATCCCTAGATCAGAAACAGTACTGAACTTCCCTCTTTTCATTTCAGTTGAAAGTTTATTTCACCTTTTGTCTAACCCAAACTCCAAAATAGTACTGAAACTATGACTTCCTCTTATTTAAACACTAAATACTATTTTCATCCAAACCATTTTAAGTACTTTCCATATACAGTTCACACAATCCAAATACTTTCAGTGGTATAGGTATCATTTATCCATGTCTTGCTTACTTTCTAAATATATTTTGGTAAATGCATTTTAGATTCATCTTTGTACATATGTAAATTGGGTCTAAGAAATAGAAATGTATGATAAGTGAGCTAAATCTTTGTCCCCCCCCACATGCTCGAGAGAGGATTATGTTAAAAGATTCAACAAGCTGTCTTTTTATAGTCACATATACTCCAGTGCTGTAGCAGAGAAATCACTTAAAGTTTCCTTGCTTAGTTATGTCCTTTGAAATGTCCTTGAGGGAATACAGTATGATATATTGCAGCTAATGTGGGATTGCACTTTGGATAATAAAAAAATCTTCACAGGAAAAAAAAATGTACTTCTTAATTGTACCTTCTAGAATTGCTTATGGATATCATTATGTCCATTATGGATATGTGAAAATAACTAGGAATTGTATGATACTGACTTCAGATAACTCATTTTACTTTCTCTATAAACTGTATAATCCTCTTTTTCTTGAACTACCTACTAATAGTGATAACATGGATCTTCTGTGGAATAAAATTCAAACTGTAATATATATTTTGTAATCCTTTTAGCCTTTTTCCTACCACCCTGGAGCACACAGGTAATAAGAGGGAAGCAATTTATTTTCATTCCAGATTTCTTTCTTCCGTTGAATTACTTGTCAGATGAATGAGGCCAGCAAAGCCATCAATTTTTTTTTCTCCTTCACAGGAAGTGAGGTAGTGTGAATATAGTTTTTAAAATTACTTCTATAATGTTACAATCTTCAGTCATTTATTTGGAAGAAGAAAGTACAGAATGAATAGGTACCTTTGGCATATTATTCAGCTAATATGCAAGAGTATAGTAGCAAGCAAATGTTGCTGCAAACCTAAAGGAACTCGGAGAAAATGTATCAGATCCTCAATATGTTTATTGATTTTAATGAGGCATATCAAATTTACGGACAACACAAATCTGGATAGGATAGCAAAGACAATTCAGATAAGTAGACCAGACCCAATCTTTTTTTTTTTTTTTTGGCAAGGGGTAATGGGGGTTAAGTGACTTGCCCAGGGTGACACAGCTAGTAAGTGTCAAGTGTTTGAGGTCAGATTTGAACTCAGGTCCTCCTGAATCCAGGCCTGGTGCTTTATCCACTGTGCCACCTAGCTGCCCCCCAGATCCAATCTTAAACTACTGATATCACTGTTTTCTCCCACTCTTGTATATGCTGTATTAAAATACTAAAGCAACTGAATCAGGACCTCCTAAATGAGATAAATTCTAATGAACATCCCCTACATACCATGATTATGATATCCTCCATTCATTCATTCATTCATTCATTCATTCATTCATTCATTCATTCATTCATCCATCCATCCATCCATCCATCCATCCATCCATCCATCCATCCATCCATTCAGCAAGCAAGCACTTATTAAGTGTTTAAAATATTCATGGTGTCACTGCTGTCAATTACTTCTCCAAGCCCTCCCCAATCCAAGCTTTCAAATATTTCTTTCATTTCAAGAAATACATTATTCATTGTACCTACTGGCTTTTCCACTATACTCTCCACAGCAATGTTGATCTTCATACACACCACCCATACCTTCTCTTTTTGTAGCTTTCCAACACAGGGCTTAGACCTAGACTGGAAAATCATCCACCTAATATAAGCAATATACCTTATATCATTATTGTTATGGTAATGATGGAGCCATTTGGCTCTTTCTTTGTTTCAGACTTCATCCAGGACTCTGCACTTCATGATTCCTTCCCCAGGGTTCTCATAAGAGAACTGAAGTTCTATTTCTTTGACCCTAGTTCAAGGAAAATGTTTGGATCTGAGCTCTAATCAACAATAAGATGATGATTTGGGGGTTTGGCTTTCTGTTCCCTGCATGATTTATGACCTCTGGGCCCCTGGGGGGGCATTCTTCCCTTCTCTTTCATTAACTGAACTAAAATGACAACGTACTTTCTAGAAGCAATATGCCTAAACATTTGTATCTACTCTTACTTCCAAGCTACAGAAGGGTGAAGGTCTCATTATCTTTGGTACAGATATGTTTAAAAGAATGGGGAAAGTCTGAGAATATGTAATTGAATATTTGGCTTTTCTTACCTTTTGTATTGATCAGTGGTGTCAAACCCATATTTGGGGATCCCTGTAGCCACATATTGACTTAGAAAATCACATATTTACATTATCTCTGTTTTATTCTGTTTTTATTTTGTTACTATTCTTTAATATTTCCCAATTACACTTTAATATGGTCAATGTGTTTGCCATTCCTGTTCAAGATTAATCACAACCTTTGGTACCCTCTGTTCTCAAAACTTTAGACAGTTTGAAACACAGGTTGCAACTTAACATTTTCCCCAGGGGGACACAGCATAAAATAATATAATCAGAAACAGAGGGAAGGACATTATGCGATTATAGATCAAGAGCTTAAAGGAACCTCGGCAGTCCTGTTGTTCAGCCTGTTCATCTCATAGTGGAGGAAACTGAGGCACAGTGAGATTAAGTGGCTTGCTCAAGGTCACATATTAGTAAGGATCAGAGGCAGTATTTGAACCCAGAACCTGTGTCTCCAGAACTAATTATCTTTCCAATGTATCAGGTATTGGATTCCAGTAATCACAATGCTCTGCCTTGAAGAAGTTCTCATAGAATAAAAAACCTTGGGACCTTGGGAATCATGTGATCCAAACATCTCCCTTGACAAAAGAGAAAACTGAGATCCACAGAGAAATAACTTACTCAATGTCTCATATAGATTTCCTTCTATCTCACCTTCTCACCTTCAAGACTAGTCTATATAATGTCATCAAAGAAAACACACTATTCCCCAGCTTTTGTAGTCAGTACCAGTGTAAGAGAGGTTGATGTAGTTTTCAAGGATTTGCCCTTAATTTCTTTTTTTTTTCTTTTTTCTTTTTTAGCGAGGCAATTGGGGTTAAGTGACTTGCCCAGGGTCACACAGCTAGTAAGTGTTAAGTGTCTGAGGCCAGATTTGAACTCAGGTACTCCTGACTCCAGGGTCGGTGCTCTATCCACTGTGCCATCTAGCTGCCCCTGCCCTTAATTTCTAATTGTCTACCTCCTCACTTACATATCCTGTCTTTCTGGGCTAACATTCTGACTCCTCGGCTAGCTTTTTTCCCCATTACAGATGGCTGTTGTGAGTGAAGATTCACAGTGGTTGTAGAAAGAAATCTATCTATCATCTATCTATCTATAATATCTTAGCAATTTTGAACAAAATATTCCTTGCTATTGTGTTATGGGAAAGTGGAAATACAAAGATATATTCATTAAGATCACTTCAAAATTGAAAAAAAAATCAAAGGTTCCTGATAAAAATTAATTGAGATAATTATAACTCTAAAAAGACTACAGCCAAGTAAAAATCATCTTGTTAAATGTACTTGCTATTTCTCTAACCAAAGATTCTCAGAAACACATTATTTTTAAACTCTATACTAATATCAGTGGTCATATGCTGCTGCTATTTAAATTCATTAACTGGTGATAGCTTGTTGGGTTTCAGTCTTATGGCTTGGTGTTCACCTTATCCTCATCCTTCATTTGAAAATGATGTAATCTATGGAAAGAAATATAAAAACTTTGACAATGCCAGCATTCAAAAATATGTGCATGAGTGAGGAGGCAGCATGTTTGAATACAAGAAGCATTGGACTTGGAGGTAAAAGTTGGAATTCTGCCTCTGCACTTAGTTGTTGTGTAACTATAAGCAAGTCTTTTCATTTATTCAACCCAAGCAATTATTATAGTTCATTTTTAAAGGGAACATTGCAGTTTATAAGGCATCATACTCATAGTCACCCTGGGAGATAGGTGATACAAGCATTATTATCTCCATTTTATAGGTAAGGAAATTAAGGATTGGATAGGTTGTTTTTAGTGCCATATAAATTAAACCACACTACAAATGCAAAGGTTTTACAAGTTAACTTCTAATTGCATTCTCTGTTATCAATGGAAAAAAAAAACAAGTATGAAAAAACAAGTTGAGAATCCTTCTAATTTCCTTGAATATATTTTGTACTAAATAATCAACTTTTCCATTACTTATTCTAGCTCATCAGTTATTATAATGTCTACATTGTGGCTATGGCTTAAACTATCTACAATAAATTCTACCGTTTTACACCTAGAAGGTATCCAGAAATGTTCATTGAAAGAACAAGTTGCTCTCCTCCCTTATGCGATTTTATTAACGTAGTGGTAGTCTTTTCTAAGTTATCTATTTAGGGAGGGAGTGTTACTGACAAAACTGGGTTCATTTAATTATGCAAAGCAAATGTGTTATTTCATCTTTACGCATGTATGAAAAAATAGAATTGAGAACGACAAGAATCAAAGAGCAAAATGCAGTGTAGTAGGAATAGCATTAAGAACAACTTGAATAAAATTGCCATCTGTGACAAGAGAAGTCTTAAGGCTTTCACATCTCATTCATATGGGGAAAAGTTCCATTGCACCCCCCCCCACACACACACACATAAACCTTGCCACTGAAGACCCTTTGCAGGGCAGAAAGAGGAAGTCAAGTAAAAATCAGTTAGCAGAGGAGAGAATAAAAGCTGGAGGGAGAAACTATAGGCAGCAGTATAGTCTGCAGTGTGGCACAGGGAAGAGGAAGAAGGAAGGGATGGAAGTCCAGATAGAAGTAGCAAGACAAAAAGGTAGGCAAAGGGGGTAACTTTGGCCAGCTAATCATACCCCATAGGAGGACCATTCTTGTGAACTGTTCACATGTAAGGGACTTTGTTAACTCCAGGTCTGCTTACACACTGAAACTCAAAGCCCAAGTGAATTGGAATAAGAATAATTTATGTGAATTCAGACCCTCTTGATCCATTCTCTTTTCTCCTTAAGTTTTTCTCTAATTATATCTCTTTATCACATTTTAATTCAACAAACACTTCTTAAGAATCTACCATGTGCAAGGCACTGGGCTAGATCGTGAGAAAACAAAGGTAAAAATGGCCTTCTCTGTTCTCAATGATCTTGCATTCTACTTGCACGCAGATAAAGAAGGGAGTGACTGGAGCAAAAAAGTTCGAGACAAAGTGCTTTAGGAATATATTAGGAAGTAGATTAACATTCACCTGGGATTGGGTCAAGGGGATCAGGTAAAGCTACAGAGAAGTAGTAACTGAGCTGAACCATGAAGAAAGGTAAGGATTCTATATCACAAAGATGAGGAGGAAGTACATTACAGGCATATGGAAGAACCTGCATGAATGAAAAGGAATAGGAGAATATATGACAAACTTGGGGAAAGTCTGTTAACCTAGTTTGCCTGGATCTTGGAGTATCTGAAGAGAAATAATGTAAAATAAGGCTACAGAAGTTGGATTTTATCTTAGAGCAAAATGGAACCAATGAACATTTTAGAATGTGGGAGCTCTTCATGGTTGAACTTGTACCTTAAAAGGATAATTTTGGCAGCTAAACAACTGAAAAGCTGAGTAGCACCATGAGAAGAAGGCAAGAAGAGGTGATATAGAATACAGGGTTAGGCTTTGAAAAGACAAAGGCTGTGGGGCTCAGGTCAAAGGGGATTCAAAGCTGCCCAGAATCAAGTTATCCCCAAGGCTAAAAAAGGATCACTCAATACATTTTCTAGATGTTGGTAATCAGTCGAATCCATGTGTTTAGGAGAGTGGCATCCCCTAGATCTAGATCTAGAGCTGGAAAGAACTTTAGAGGCTATCTAGCATAGGACTTCTTAAACTTTTTCCACTCAAGACCCCTTTTTGCCTAAGAAATTTTTACACAACCCTGGGGTATATAGGTATATAAAACAGGTATACATGGGGCAGCTAGGTGGCACAGTGTATAAAGCACCAGCCCTGGATTCAGGAGGACCTGAGTTCAAATCCGTCTTCAGACACTTGACATGTACTAGCTGTGTGACCCTGGGCAAGTCACTTAAGCCCATTGCCCTGCAAAAAAAAAAAACACCAAAAAACCAAAAAAAAAGAAAAACTAAACAAAAAAACAAACAAAAAATCCCCACAAAAACAGGTATACATAACCTTTTACCATTGCCAAATTGTTGTGATCCCCCTCCACATTCAGTTACATGACCCCATATGGGGTGGTGACCCACAGTTTACGAAGCTAGGATCTAGTATTGTTCCCAGTGCCATTTTAAGAAGAAGGAAGGTACAGCTCAGAGAAATTAAGAAACTTCAAACTCAGGGACTCCAAGTTCAGTACCCTTTCCATTGAAACACATTATCTCCCATTTGGAGCATGAAGCTGCTATAGAACTGGAGAAGTGTATTCTTGGTTAGAATAAATACTAATATGGCATAAGGAAAGGAAACATTTTTTGACCACCTCCTATGTGTCAGTCACAGGTCCAATTGCTTTTCAGGTTTAACACTATGTTTGGAACTTAACAGGTGCTTAATGAATGTTTTTTTTTAATTTACAAATATTATTTCACTTACTAAAAGAATAAGTATTCCATAGAGGAGTAAAAGTGAGGGTATAGAGGTTGAGAATGAATGAATAAATGATAATAGTTTGAGAGTTTATTGAGGTATGGATCCTAGTTATTTGAGGTTGAATCTGAGTGTAGATTCCCAGGGGCTTGCCCCTCTCTATTTAGGGATCTTATGTATTATAAGGATTAAGGCAGCTCATGAAGGCCAGTACCCCCAGCCTATGTAATTAGCTTTCCAGGCTGATAGCATCATTGTTCTTTTCATGGAGCTAATACAATACTTTGGGGTAGTGATGAAAAAGTACTGTTAGACAATGCATAGGTAAATAATACAGTTTGACAGATAGCATTTTCTACTAAAGAAAAGAGAACTTCCTGAGGTGATGAAAGAGTGACTATAGTCGATGTGTGAATGAGTTGATGATAATTAGGGCCTAAATTAGTATTGTGGCTGTATGACTATAGAGAAAGGGCCATATACTAGAAGCATTGTGGGGCTACAAGCACATCTTTGCATATAAAAAGAGGAAAGAGTGGTCATAGGATGCTATGAAAACTAACGGCATGAATGACTAGCTACAAATAATGGAAAGAAGTGGGGTTCTTTCTGCAAATGGTTTTTAAACTTTTTTTAAATTTGAAGTTTTATTGATCACTTTTTGTTGCTGTTTTTTCCATTACAGTTATTTCCCAACATGATCCTACCTAATCAAGCCCTCTCTTGTTAAGAAAGAAAAAAAGGTTAAACAATATACAACATTTGTCATCGGCAATCTCCCCAGCCAGCTGAGGGGACCAATTTTTAATTGGGGAATATTAGCTAAGTGGCTCACCGCAATATTGGGGAAAGGAGGGAGACCAGCAGCCTCTCTCAAAACAGAACAGGATTTATTTTAACAAGAACGAACTTAAAAAAAAAAACCACACAAACAGGATCAGTAGGATCAAGGGAAAGGAAATAAAATGGGGAAAGGGAAATTATACAACCTGAAAAAATACCACAGACCAGGAATCAGTTGAGAATACACAGCCCCGCTCCTGTCGCTGATTTCTCCCCCGTTCCCGAAACCCCACACAGCCCCCAACCAATTGTCTGGCTGCTCTGACAGTCACATGACTACCCTCACTAGGCTTCCAATCATTATAATTTTGCCAGGCCCATGTAGGCATCGGTGAGTGGTGATGATGTGAGGTGCCAGCGCCATGGCAACGGCTACAACCAGTGGAGCACCGTGCAGTTTGCGGAGCCCAAGGCCAGTATGCGGGGAAGCATAAAAACCTCAAATAACAATTAATTCTTTACACAGCTCATATCTCTAAATACCACCAGAGAGGAAAGAGGTGTATTCTTATCAACCGTGCTCTGAAAACTATGTCAGCTATTGCACCTGATCTGAGTCCAGCTGCTTTCATTAATATTATTGTATTTATTTTGTACAGCATCTTCTGCTTCTGCTTTCTTCACTCTGCTCCAGTTCATATAAGCTATCCCATTTTTCTCTGAATTTTGTGGCAGTTTATTAGAAAATTTTTTCTATATCATGAAAAAGAACAGAATAAGAGGCAGTGGATGAGTCCCATCCATAGAGAGCATGGCCTAGCACTAGGGTTCTAAATCAAAGATGAAGACAAGAATGATTTATGGGTAGATATCATAGTTCCAAATATGAAGAGCATGATTAATTCATGGAAAAGGTGAAGGACTCTGGAGTCAGAAATTTAGATAAAGGGAAAAACACACATTTTCTTATCAAGATCATGAAAAATTAAAAGATGTCAAACAGGCCACTGAAAGGCACAAAAACAAAACCAGCATCCTCTGACTCAGTGCTGGGTTGTGAAAGAAATTAAAGTAACAAGGGTGAGGAAACAAGGCTGCCCATGCAACCTCTTATTTTTTTTTTTTTTTTGCGGGACAATGGGGGCCAAGTGACTTGCCCAGAGTCACACAGCCAGTGTCAAGTGTCTAAGGCCGGATTTGAACTCAGGTCCTCCTGAATCCAGGGCCAGTGCTCTATCCACTGCGCCACCTAGCTGCCCCCATGCAACCCCTTATTGTGGGCTACTTTGTAAGGACATCCATTTTAAACTTCGGAGAAGTGGAAAGTTAAGATAAAAAAAGAAATCAATGCAATGGATTGCAGTCATGAGAGAGAGAGATAGATTAACACACATGACCAAAAACACAGGAAGGGTAGTGAGTATTTTAAGTATATACAAAGAATATGACAGAGTAGCTAAAGCAAAAGTTAACACAAAGGTACAATCCGATGGGTAGAGATCCTGAAAGGGAAGATAATAAAAGAAGGGTTGGAGGCTTTCAAGAATGAAATTCTAATGATAGAAATTTGAATGATCCCAATAAGGAAGAAAAATCAAAGGTATCTCAAGAGGGTTGATGTGGCTTCCAAAGAATTTGCCATTGAACTCATATTTAATTTTCAAAGGACATGAGTGAGTATTGGAAGCAGGGTAAAAGACAAACAAAAAAGAATGCCGAGTGGAAAATACTTGTGTGCATAGCATCATTAAAGCAAAAGGTGAGAAATGTGAAGAATATTCAGGAAAACAGAAAAGTCTTCTACTATATTTGGGACAGACTTAGGATCCAAAATATCTAAAGAAAAACAAGAACAATGGGCCAAATTTAACAAGACAAAATTAATGGAAGTGTCGAGTTCTGCTCTTGGGCTTAAAAATTAACTGGGAGATTTGGCTAGCCAATAGTATTTGTGAACATAACTTAGGCGTTTTGGTACATTTTAAGTTCAATGAATCAACATTGGCATGTAATTACTTCATTCAACCCTTGCTCTACTCTGCTGGGGAAGCTGAAGCACAGGTGGGTGATGTGAAGCTAAGGCAATCTTAAGCAACATTAATGGAAGCCCAATCTGTAAAACAATGGAGGCAACAATCTCATTATAATGTAAAGGTTCAGACCATATCTAAAGAATCATTTTCAATTCTTGGTGTTATGTTTTAGGAGGAACTTTGACAAACTGAGGCATTTCTATTTAACCAGGATGACAAGAGCACTCAAAACTGTCTTAAATAAAAACCTGTTGAAGGAATAGGGCAATTTTAGACTGAATGGGGGGAAATTTAAATGGAAAAACAACAACTCTTTTCAAATATTTGGAGTGCTGTCGCAAGGAAAAGGAATTAGACATTCTCTGCCACTGGCAGAAGTAGAGGTAGGCATTGTGAGTGTAGGGATTGTGTTAGTATTATTTTTATCCCATAGTCTCTGGGATTACTTTGTTTTCTATTATCTACCTAAATAGTATAAGGAATCAGGAACCCACAAATGTTGTTTACATATAGAAGGGCACTTGACTCTGAACATTGTTTACAAGATTTACTTAAGGAGGGTTTGATGCTCTTGGCAAGACTGCCTTGCAGCACGTGGTGGGGCATCAAATATACCAAATGTTTGGCAGTATTTCATCCACCCAGCCACAGTACCATATGCTCTTAAGCCCCCTTTCACATCACTGATAAGCAAATCAGAAAGCAAGACCTTACTAGAAACATCTAGCATTGAAAAGGATATCAAAGTGTTTTCCCTAAAGGGCTAGTCTGACTATATCAGCTCCCGACTCAATAAACTCCAAAGTCACCACATTACTTCTAGGATCAAATATAAACTTCCCTGCTGGGCATTTAAAATTCTTCATAACCTGACCCCTTCCTATCTATCCAGGCTTCTGAATAGCTATAACTTTCTATGTATTCTATAGTCTATCCATATTGATCCAATGGCTGCTCCTCACATGACATGCCATATATCATCTCCATGCTTTTGCACTAGCTGGTTCTCACCTTCGTTTCTCATAATCCTTGGTTTCCTTTAAGACCTAACTCAAGTACCACCTTGAAAGGCCAGAGTCTTGTCTACTTTGTATGTATAGGTATATTTACTTATATTTATACATACATATGCATTTTCCTCCATTAAAATGCAAGCTCCTTAGGGCAGCTAGGTGGTACAGTGGATAAAGCACTGGCACTGGACTCAGGAGGACCTGAATTCAAACCCAGCCTCAGAAACTTGGCACTAGCTGTGTGACCCTGGGTAAGTCACTTAACCCTCATTGCCCTGCCCCCCCAAATATTTTGACTTTTTAGGGGGCAGCTTTGTGGTGCAGTGGATAAAAGCACTGGCCCTAGATTCAGGAGTACCTGAGTTTAAATCCAGCCTTAGACACTTGACACTAGCTGTGTGACCCTGGGCAAGTCACTTAACCCTCATTAGCCCACCAAAAAAAAATGCAAGTTCCTCTTGTACATAGATGATTTTCTATTTTTATTCACATCTCCAGTATTTAGCAGAATATATGACATATAATGTTATAAATCTTTGTTGATTGATTGAATGAATTTCATATCCACAAATATAATCCCATCTACCCAGGGGCAACTAAGTAATGTCCCCGCCCCCCCCCCCCCGAAACCCAAGCCTCTCCTGTTCTGGAAACAGGGGCAAGAGGGAAGGGGAACAGAATTATTTACATGAGAAGAGGTGCTCTTTCAGTTTGCTCTCTTGGCCTGTGTCTAGACTCAATAAAGTCACTCTAAAGTGTTGGTCCATATGCAGATCTCCCCTGCTTCCCTCATTTGTACTGCTATGCAGAGTGACAGCATTACTGATATGTGTGTGGCTTGTCACTTCAATTTAACAAACATTTATTAGATACTCACTATGTACCAGGCACCGTCAAGATGCTGGGGATACAAAGACAGAAATAGAACAGTCCCAGCCATGGAGATCCCTCAGTCAGTGTAAGTGCTTAACATGACAGGATCTACAAAATGAGCCCCCAGAGAGTCATTTGGATAAACATATATTATTTTCTATTACTCTGCCCTTTCCTCTCCTCAACCCACACTAAAGTTCTCTGTCTCTTAACAGGCTCAAGAAGATAGGCTAGTATCCCTGGTGGACAGCAACATGGAGATATTTCTCCCTGGAATTTCTTAAAGTCTGGATAAACAGAGGGCTGGTTTTCATAAGATGTAAAAGAAGGTGGGTTAAGTGCAAGAGTATGGACCTGGATTTGAAGACTCTAACTTACAGAAATCAGAAGTAAATATATTCTATCAAAATTTAAGTCAGTAGGGAATAAAAACCCAATTTTATAAATGAGGGGGCCTTCTGCTATGCAGAAAGTAAGTCAAAACAAGAATTTCATTCTTCCTATGCAAGCATAATTTTGTGGTTTTCTCATTCTATTAAATGCAACTGAAATCAATGGCATCATTTATTTTCATGGGATTGTGATGGAAAAACAGTTTTGTGAAAATAAACAAGACAAAAAGCAAAGTTTAGGTATTGTGAGGTATAAATGGTCCAATCATGTACTTTTGACAACAAGCTTCTTTCAAAAAAAAGTGCTCAGGACCTTTGCAGTATTAAATTAAATATAATTCGTCATTGTGTCACTATGTTAAACCTTCCTTAAAGCAAAAGTTGAAGAAGCATCAGCTCCTGTTCTTGATTCTGACTAGACCACTAGGATACTGTTAGAGGTGAATATGATGGCCAATCCAGAGGGGGTAATTACCTTCATTGCCTTAAGTTCCTTGGTATTAAGAAAACTAAAAAGGCAATTCAGAGTAACAGAACAAATGCTGATTCTGGAGTCAAGGGCTCATTTCTCTGTCAGCTGTGTAACATTAGGCAATTCACATAGACTCTCTGGGCCTCAATTTCTGCACTTATATAAGTAGGAAGTTTGAATAGATGAACTCTTAAATTCTCTCTCAGGTCTACATCTATGATTGTATGAACTAGAATCATGGGATCAGATTATTTTGCTTTTGTTTTTTGGGGTTTTTTTGCAGGGCAATGAGGGTTAAGTGATTTGCCCAGGGTCACACAGCTAGCAAGTGTCAAGTGTCTGAGACTGGATTTGAACCCAGGTCCTCCTGAATCCAGGGCCAGCACTTTATCCACTGCACCACCGAGCTGCCCCCAGTGGAATCAGATTATTACAATTGAAAAGGACCTCAAAAAACCAAAAGATTATCTTCAAAGGTTCTTAACCTAAGGTCTGTGAATTTGTATTGTTTTATGTTTTGATAATTATATTTCAATAGAATTGAATTCCTTTTGTAATATATATTTTTTATGTCCTTAAAACATGATTCTGAAAAGGGTTCAACCAGAATTCCAAAGGGGTCCATGACCCAAAAAAAGTTAAGAACCCCTGATTTTTTACATATAAGGAAACTGATTCCAATCTAGTCTAATACTTATCCAAAGCATAAATTTTTCTAGATAATCTCAAGGAAGTGGTATGTCTGTTGCAGACCACTCCCATATGAATATCAGATTTCTGCTTTTCCTGATATGAGGGTAATATGTTTGTCCTTTAATATTTCACACAATTTGATATTTGATACTTCAAATCCTTATGAGATCCTTTAGAGGCAAATATTACTACCTATTCCTATTCACTGCTGAGAAAACTGAGATAACAGGAAGTTAAAAGAATTGTCGCTACTGTAGAAGCAAAAAGCAAAGGTTATAATAATTATCCAGGCTTGATGATTTTCCAACCTAGAATTTTCTCTCCCTATTATTTAGGCAATACTCTCTATACATTCTGAAATTGTACATTATTTTACTCATTCATAGTCTTTCATTTATATTCATATCCACAAATATGCCCAAAGATTAAGCAGCTCAGAGGCATCAGGGTAGAATGTGAAGACTCTTGGCTTGGGTATCCATCTGGATATATGTGGCTTCTATTCCCCACACTAACTTTTTGGGGCACCCTTGTCTTCTCTGTAAAATAAAGAGGTTAAATAAAATGACATCTAAATTCCCTTTAGGTACTTATAATCTATGATCCTAACTCATCTCCCCAATTACCAAATTACATAAAATGTCTTGGATTAGCTTTAGCAATTTCTTCCATATTGAAATAAGGGAAATTAATTTTCTCCTGTTCATGAGCAAAATTAACTTATGGCCAACAATCAATTTTAACCACTAGAAAGTAGCCCAACTATGGAACAGAACAATATATGATCCAAAAAGGTATTCTGTAACCTAGGAATTCTTTGGTCCTTTTGGGCCAAAAAAGCCAAAGCTGAGTCAGACTACAAACTACAAAAAAGTTTCAATCATGGCACAGGAAAATCACCTTTTCTCCTTTCACTTCATCCCTTATGAATGATTCCATAGGTCTCACTATTTCCATCTTTAATATGGGTGAAAAAGCAGTGAAGTGAGGGCATTAAATGCAAAACTTCACAATTCCCATGTACAGATGACACTCTGCTGGGTTATATGCCAAGAGACAAAGCCCATCTGCCCAAAGTCTGAAGGTCATCTATACTTGGATGATATCTATCTGGCTTCTACTCATCCCATGAAAGATTAAGGTGATATTTTAGGGTAGATGATTTAAAGGTCTAGCTAATAGTTTATCTGTACTGAAGTTTACACTGTTTTCCACACACATCCATGGTTTAGATTAAGGCTTAATTATTTAGATTTGTAATTTGTTGAATATTCAAATGACATTCATAGCTAAGAATAACAGTCACAATTTCCACTTGCCTTTGAGAGACATTTTATTTTACTCCCAAAGCTTCATTGCAATGTATTCCTCATATTAAGATGAGCTTATTCAATTGTCCTTAAGACTAATTTTAAAAAACCCCTATGTCAGGTCAACTGCTCAGAAGTGTGGTATTTGTACCAGGAATTTGGAGGGAATTAGCATAGGAATAGATACGTTTTGGTGACAGTAGAGAGGGTGGGTCATGTCACTTCTTTTAGTAGTTTGGATAAAAAATTTCATTACTGCTGTACCCTCTACTTTTTCCATGCAGCAGAAGATCTGCTTCAGCAATCTTACTTTCATCTTCAAAGACCCCAGCCTTTGGGACTGAATTCTCAATATGGAAAATGTTCTTCTGTATGCTTTATATTGTTATTTCCCCAGAGATAAGCAAAGAAGAACAGGTGAGCAGAGGAACCTAAAAATCTGGGAACTCCTAGGCTCATGATCTTAAACCCTCATTGACTGATTGCTCATCCCTTGGGGAAATCTTCAGGTTGAGAAGATTTCTTAACAAAACAGTGTTTGGATCCAGTGATGCCACAAAATTAGGAACTTCTGCATTTAAATATCATCCAAATATCAAATTACTCACACATACTCAAAGAGTTCACTGGAAGATATTTTAAGCAGGCAAATGTTTTTACATTTCTAATTGCCAGAGATATAAAACATTAAACCCTAACAAACAGGAACCAAGAACTAGTAGTTGTTCCTTTCTTTATGCCTTTCTATATCATAGCAATGGCTTAAACAAAAATATTTTTTCATTGTCTCATTTGAAGGGCAAAACTCATGAAAATCTCTTATCAACTAGGATAAAGTCCTTCCTCACTTCCAAAAAAGAGATTTTTTGGTCTATAGTGACCATTACAGATAGATGACAACTGGTCATTATAGCTGAACTATTGCATAGCTTTCATTCATTCACTCACTCACTCAGTTATTTTGCTCCATAACTTTAATGTTAAACTGTAATTGGGAAGTACTGTTACACCCTACACAAAGATGTCTTTCAGTGATGTATGATTGGATTGGTATCATTCTAGAAGCTTTCCTTTCATCAAGTCGAAATCTCTCTTTTTGCAATTTCCAAGTCATTGCTCTTGATTTTGCTTTGAAGAGCTATTCATAATAAGTCTATCCCCTGTTCTATAAGAAAACCCTTAAAATATTCAAAGAAGGGTCCTCTTGTCTTCTCTTCTATGGCTAAACATTCTTAGCTGTAGAACTAATCTTCAAAGAGTATGATTTTGAAACCTTTCTCTATCTTGGGTCACCTGTTTTGTAATGTTTTTATGCTTATCAATGGCCTTCCTAGAAGGTAGAATCCAGCACTAAGAACAAAGATTCAGATATGGTATGTTCCAGGCAGAATACAGTGGGGGGTTCTACTTCTTTATTTTTAGTTCCCTGACTCTTCCCATCAGTCTTTATAAGCTTAAAAATATGAGGAGTTTTACAGACAGGCCCACAATATTACTTAATTCATCCTAGTAATATGTGAAAATATTTCAGTCCAATTTTCCCACTGTTATTGATATCAGTAAATGATACATTGACTGGAAATGAGCCTCAATAGCTGCAAGAACAATATGAGTCATTATTTTCACTTTTATAAGCATCTTATTTCAATGAAGGCTATGTTTTATGGCTGGTCTAATTACTTTGGGATCCAAACTAAGTTTTACAGGTAACACAACTGGTAGAATGCAGTCAATGATTTAATACCAAACAGAGAGCAAATAAAAACATCTTTTGAAAATGTAGTTGATTCATTATAGTTAACCATATCATGGCATGCACACTGAAAACTTTTCAGATATTGTTTAACCAAAGTTGGTAAGTATTTGATTGCACTGTTTAACCTATCCTCATGTTTTTCTAAATAAAGACCAAGCTACCAACAACAACAAAACAAGTAACACAGTGAATTCCTATCAGGTGGGGAATGGTTGAACCAACTGTGGTACTTGTTATGTTATGGAATATTATTGTGCTATAAGAAATGACAATTATGAGAAATTCAATGAAATATGGTAAGACTCATGAACTGGTACAGATAAAAAACAGGATCAGAAGAACAGCATGGACAGACTGCCATAATGAAAATAACAGACCAGTAAAATGCAACTGAATTCAGAGACTATGGTAACTAACCAATCTCAGCCCCAGTGGATAATGATAAAACCATCTTTCTCTCTTTAGAAAAGTTGGGAGGAGGCAAGAGTCATTATGTTGCATACTAGTTGGTTTGCTAAACTGTTTTTCTTTGCTATGTGAGGGTGTTTAATGGGAAGGAAAATGTCTTTTTTTAAAATCATCCATACAATTATCATAAATATATATATATACACACACACAAGCCAATAGATTTGCAAGTAGAAAAAAACTTTGGCACTGTGTGAAACTAACCTTTGCCCTGAATATCTAGGTATGCACATCTTTTTCTGATTTTGCTCTTAAGAGCAAACAACAACTTTTCAAAAATGAGTTTAAAATACAAGCTGTTGTAGGAGAATCTGTCTCTATCCTTTGCTGGGGGCTCAATCCAACCTTCCTCGTTGTTTTCATTCTATAGCACTCCTCTAATCTTGCTCCTGTGGTCTAAATTTTTGTTTGCTTTTACAAGGACTAGTTAATCTGATTAGTTTTTTTTTATCCAGTGGAACAAAAGGCTACATAATACATCCATAAGATCATAGATTTAGTAGTGGAGAGGATCTTGGAGGTCATCTAGTCTAATCCCCTCATTTTATAGATGAGGAAACTAAGATTCATATGTGTGGTCAGATTTCCACAAAGGAACAGAAATAGCATATTTTATAACTCAAATTCAATGTCAGATCCTTTGCTTCCAAAACCAGCACTCTTTCAACTATACCACAAGCCTCCCATTGTACAGTGGTAGAGGGTTTTGGGGAAGAGGAAGAATGCTGTAGATATTCAACAGAGAATTAACCAAATAGTTCATCATGCACTACTATCTTCAGATAATATTTATAATATGTTTTTTTTCTTTGCAGGGCAATAAGGGTTAAGTGACTTGCCCAGGGCCACACAGCTAGTAAATGTCAAGTGTCTGAGGTCAGATTTGAACTCAGGTCCTCCTGAATCCAGGGCTGGTGCTTTATCCACTGCACCACCTAGCTGCCCCCTATAATACATTTTAAATGGATTTTAAACACTGAATATTATAGTTAGAGACTGCTGAAAACATGGCCTACCTTTTCTGAGAAGACTTCCAGAGGCATCACAATTGAAAAGTTCAAGGTTATCTTGAATCATAGGGGGAAGGCTGAAATTATTCTCCAAATGTCTGCTAATTTGACATGCTTTGGGATGGTAATGCCCATCCAATGCCAATGAATGTCTCCCATATTACTAACATGAATTAAGGACTTTGAAACAATTGTCCTCTTCACCTTACAAAACAAATCAACAAGTCTCCATTTAATTGCCAGCAAAGAAAGAGAATAAAAAACCTTGAGCAATTTGGTTCTTTTTAGAAGGTCACAGACAGAGAAAAACAACAAAGTGCTGTGAAACCAATACTTAGAGGAATCCCAGGACAATGCCAAGAAACAGAATGTACTCATAGTGACTAATACATGCAAAGACTGGAAATAAATTCTAACAGATTAAACAGGTTTTATAGCAACTGAAAGGTATATTCAAATCATTCCGAAACTAAGCAAGCTTAGGAATATGGCAGTCTTCCCTATTAATAAGAGTATAATCTGGATAAGCAGGTTGAATAACCTATAAATTTATTGCCAATATCAGTAAGTAGACTTTTTTCCGATGTGTTTTTAATTAAAAAGGACAGACCAACCCTTTAACTGAATCAGTTTATTCTAAGGGCTTCAGGTTCTTTTGCAAAAGTACAAACTTTTGTAGAAACATGCTAAATCACTTTGTCTCTCTGATCATTTAATAAAGATTTTCTGGGTCAAGAGGCCTCAGGCAGCTGTTATAGAATAATGGAATATATACAATATAAAAAGGGAATAAAATGCATTCCTGTAAGCATTTGTGTGTCTAACACATGTATGGTATTTTATACAAATATTTTCCCATGGGGATCTGCTGCAACAAGATGAACTTCATGTGTGGCAGTATCACGTGTGAAAATAGTTTAAAATAAATAGCAGAGTTTTAGAACAAAATGGATGTACTGAAGTGAACTACTTTCCTGGGTCACTGAGTGTTCTATCATTTGTGTGAACCTATTTTAAATGTATTTTTTTTTGCAATTTCCACATGAAAGCAGGCAAATCTTGACTCTTCTGGGTTAAAAAGCCTAGACAAGCTACAATGTCACAAGCCTTCATTTTAGAAGACAGGTCTGTAATCGGCTTTTATCTAAAAATAGTGTCACAGCAGGTATCTACATTAACAGCCCCTAAAGCATCAGCATTTCAAGAGATCTGAGGGATGGAAACCAGTGGTTTTTTTTTTCTTTTTGTATCCTAAAGTAATTGAATTACATTTTCAGTCTCAGAGGATTTAAAACAGTTCAGTTATTACAATCTACATTTGAAAAAAATCTTTATTATACCCCAGATTTTGATAAAAACAATAATACTGTGATCAAACTTTTGTTGCTTGAATCTTTACTTTTTACATGCCTAGATTCCAAGTCAAAGAAAAGAAAATTTTCCTCTCTACTTAAGAATTCTAAAATAATGAGTTGTCTTTCTATATTATTCCACTGACCAGAAAGCAACTAGTTATGGTATATCTTTATCAACCTGACCCAAACATAACGTTCTTAACATTCTGATTTTTTTAATGCAGCTTGGCTATAGCCAGATCTGATCTGGAAAGATCTATACAGCACCTCCCCCCCAATTCTGCATTTAAACACAAATATAAGAATTTTGTATTCCTTTTTACCCCACCCCCACTCCCACTAAGAGCTAGGGCATAAACTACATTTATAAAAAAAAAATGTGTATTATTAAGGTTCTCTGTCACCTACTGTAAATATTCCTCCTGCAAAAGCCTATGGCCAGTCTGATAATAATATTGGTTAATGCATTCTAAATGACTCAAGACTGGGTAAAGAAAAACACAGACCCTACGTTATAATAATATCAGTATAAACCATGAGGTCATACCTGATGACTTAGAGACTGGCATGGCTCACTGGTTCCAGGCTGCATGACCTTTCTATTTCCAGAAACCCCCAAAGATTGCATTTCCTGTCTTACAAAAGAACATCCCAGCCATCTCTATCTCTCAGCATCTTCAGGGCTAGTGAAGAAAGCATCAAACACCAGGTCTGTCCATCAGGATCTGTTTAAGCCATTATCAAATGAACAAATCCTAAATACAGTAGATCATTTCCCCTTGTGCGATGACAAGCATCCAGTATTCAGGAGGGCTGACACAGTTGTATTGCTGATGCTGCTAATGCTGCCTGAAAACAGTAAGCTTACTGCTTAAAGCAATTCTGCATCATCCAAACAGAGAGCAAGCCACATCCTTCAGGTTTTTTTTCACTCGTGTTACTATAAAGATTTTCCCTGCCAAGAAGGGGGGGGGGGGGACAGAATTTGGTTTTCTTTTAACTCCTTTAAAATAAGAACTAAATTATGTGATTATGCATTTAAAGTTTACATTTCAAAGATCAGGGTTGAAAATGTCATTTCTAGATTGAAATGTTTTTCCCCCCTTGCATGAGCAAGCTTCATTGTGATGACCTAAAAAGCAGAACTGTATTCTGATTTAAAGGAAACTTACCTTAAAAAAAGCCCTAGCAATTTCCATCAACACAAAGCCAAACCAGCAAAAGATTAAAGCAAGAGCCCATATCTGCTCAGGTAAATATATCCCCTGCATAGCATAGTGCTTTATGCACAATGACAAATATTTATTGAATTGAAATATAAAGACACTTCTAACATTTTTCCTATCAGTGTCTTAAAAATTAGAAATGTAGAAATATATGTATATATATATATATAAATTTTCAGGTGATAATTTTAAATTTATGTGCCTATATAAATTTATATAGGTTATATAGCCATACATATACATATACAGACGCACAGACACACACACAATACAAGGAACCGAAGCCCAGAAATGTTAAATGACTTTGCAAAGTCATACAGATAGGAAGTGGCAGAACTGGGATTTGAACTCAGGTCCTCTGTCTCCAAGATGAATGTAACTTTTCACTGCACTTTCTTGTCTCTGGTATAGTAGAAATCATGCTCAATTTGAAGTGGAAAGACTAGGGTTCTTCTGAGCTATATATGACAGTTAGGTGGCACCATAATGCATAAATCACGGGGTCTGGATTGAGGAAGACCTGAATTCAAATATGACCTCAGATTTACTAGCTATTTGACCTGCGCTAAGTGACTTAACCTCTGTAGGCTTTAGTTTCCTCATCTGTGAAATGAGGATAATAACCAATCCCCCCTAGGATTGTTGTGATGATCAAATGAAATAACAACTGTAAAGCATCTAGCACAGAGTCTGACATACAGTAAGTACTGTACAAATATTTTGTTGTTGTTGTTGCTATTATTATTATTATTATTATTATTGTCATATGTCCTTGAGCATCAGATTGGATGCTCCTTGGGGGCAGGGACTGCCTTTTTGTGTGTATGTGGGTGTGTGTGTGGGGGTGGCGAGGCAGTTGGGGTTAAGTGACTTGCCCAAGGTCACACAGCCAGTAAGTGTTAAGTGTCTGAGGCAGGATTTGAACTCAGGTCCTCCTGACTCCAGTGCTGGTGCTCTATCCACTGTGCCACCTAGCTGCCCCCCAGGACTGCCTTTTGATTCTTTTTTGCAACCCTAGTGCTTAGCAGATTGCCTGACAATAGTGGGCACTTAATAAATGTTTATTAATTTATTGATTTCTATGGGCCTTTCAATTCCCTCATTTGTAAAATGAAAGATTTGTACTAGATAGCCTTAGATATCTTTCAATGTCACTTTCAGTTCTAAATCATGAGAACTTAATTTAACTGAATCAGAAAATGAGGACAACAAATATAAAATGTTATTCTTTAAACCTTCATGTTATATTCCACCAAATATAATGACTTTAAAAACATTATCTGTCTACCTAGGAAATAAAAAATTCAAAGTTTAATAATAGCTGAAGTATTTTATATGCATGAGAACATAAAATATTTTAGTTAAATGGATAATTATAATAAGTCAGTATAAGTTATCTACTTTCCACTCTTTAATCAGAATGATTCTTAAGGAATCAGAAAAAAGGAATATTCTAGGTAGAATTAACTTCCCAGAATGGGGCAGCTAGGTGGCACAGTGGATAGAGCACTGGCCCTGGAGTCAAGAGGACCTGAGTTCAAATCTTACCTCAGACACTTCCTAGCTGTGTGACCATGGGCAAGTTACTTAACCCCAATTGCCTTTATCTGAGGCCATTTCCAGTAGTCCTGATATATATCTTGGCACTGGACCCAGATGGCTCTGGAGTAGAGAGTGAGGTTGGTGACCTTGCACAGCCCTCCCTCACTTAAATCCAATTCAGTGCAAGTCATGACATCACCCCATGTCATGGTCCTCTTCCAATATGAAGGACAAACAACAGAACAAAAACAATCTTTTCAGAATAGGATTATAGGAAGGTCACTAACCATAGCTTCAATGTGTCAATCACAGGCCTTCAGACACATCCTATATCTGTGAAGTGCCAAAGCATTTGGACAAAAATTTAACCAATCCATCTTCCAAGTTACCCAGCTTTATAACTTTGGACACACTTTTGATATTCTCTCTCTCTGTCTCTCTGTCTCTGTCTCTCTCCAATCAATCAGAGGCCTTTTACTGTTGACTCTAACTCCACAAGCTCTCTTCCTCCATTTCCTCCTTACTCTGTATTAGATAAAGCCTTGGATTTGGAGTTAGGAGAGTCCCGATTCAAATCCTGCATCAAACACTTCACAGCTGTAAAACCCCGGGCAAGTCACAACCTCTTCCTACTTGGGTTTCCTCATCTATAAAATGAGGATAACAGCAGTACCGATCTCATGGGGTTGTTGTGAGGATCAAATGAGATAATTAATGTACAACACTTTGTAAACCTGAGAGTGCTGTGTAAACATGAGGTGTCATTATAGCTCACATAGCTACCACCTTAGGTAAAGCCCTGATCATCTGCCTCTCTCTGGACTGTCATGACAACCATATAACTGCTCTCCAGTTTTGTTATTTTCTGGGCAATTCTGAAAACAATTGTCAAAATAATATTCCTACGGATCATGACTATGTCCTCCTCTACTCAAAAATCTTTAGTGGTTTCCAATAACCTTTAGGTTAAAATACAAATTCCCTTATCCTGGCATTATCGACCCTCTACAACCTAGTTCATTCTTATTTCATATAATTCCTCTTCTTGTAATCTATGTTCCAGACAAACTTGGAATCTCTGAAATCAACATGGTCAGCTCCTAAATCCATGCTTTTGCCTACTTTTCCTAATGCCTAGAAGGTATACCCTCTTTATCTATGCCTTCCCAAATTCTTATTTTCCTTCAAGCCTTAACTCAGCTTCCAGAGTAGGAAGTAGATAAATTATATCCACTTATTCTAATTGTCCATTTACCTAAAATATTTTTCTGTCCTCATGTGCATAAAATATTCAGCTATTATTAAACCTTGATTAATATATTCTCAGGTTCAGCTCCTCTTTAGCATTCCTTCTTTCCTGAAATTCTCCTAGAGCTCTTGGCCTGATCTCTGCATAGCTGCCTTTACTGTCTACCCTGTATAATACTCATGTAGACATGCCATATCTTTTTTTTTTACTTTCCCAGGATCACACATCTAATAAATGTCAAGTGTTTGAAGTTGGATTGAACTCAGGTCCTCTTGAATCCAGGGTTGGTACTTTATCCACTGTGCCACCTAGTTGCCTCCAACATGACATATCTTCTAGTAGAGTGTAAGATACTTGAAAACACAGACTGTTTCATTTTTGTCTTTGCATCCCCAAAGCCTGGTACACAGTATTTTATACTTAGTAGGTACTTGATGAGTATTTATTGGCTTGAGTAGAATTGAAATGTTGATAAATGTGATTTCTCCTCAAGCTTTGTATCAAGTAGATGGTCTTCAAAGTCCAGCTTGGGTTCCACTCTTCCATGAAACCTTCCTAGATCACCTCTAGCCCCAGAATTCTTAATTTAGGATCTACAAACATTTTGAAAAAATATTTTAATAACTGTATTTCAATATAATTGTTTTCCTTTATAATGCTACATATTTTATTTTGTGCATTTAAAAACATTTTATAGAAAGGGGTCTGTAACTTCACCAGATGGCTAAAAGCAGGTCTAATATTCCCAAAAGATGAAGATGCCCCAGTTCATAATAATCCCCCTTCTCTAAATGCCCTTGCTATGCTATATGCCTTTTCATGGTTGTCTATGTATAGGACATATCTCCCCAACTAGAAAGCAACTTCTGGAAAAGAGTATGGCATATGATGGTTTATGCTTCTTCTATATTACTCTTTTTTTTTTGTTTGTTGTGTTGATTTTTTGCAGGGCAATGAGGATTAAGTGACTCGCCTAGAGTCACAGAGCTAGTAAGTGTCAAGTGTCTGAGGCTGAATTTGAACTCAGGTCCTCCTGAATCCAGGGCCAGTGCTTTATCCACTGTGCCACCTAGCTGCCTCTGTCCTGTATTACTCTTGATAACTATCATGGTGCTGTGTATAAAGGCATTTGATAAATACTTATTGAATCAATGAATAAATAAAGAGTAAGTAAAGAAATGAATCAAACACCCTTTGTGATGACCTGAAGATATTCACTTTTTAACTGGAAGTTTCAAAGCATCATATAGGTATGCTCTTTGTTTTTATTAACCAGTACCACTGGTAATGAGATAAAGACCAAGTAAAAAATCTCTTGCCAAAGTATTGTAACTTTAAAAAAAAGAAATTGTACTCATATAAAACTTATAAGCATAGAATGATTTTATTGAATATGTTGCCAAAAAGTACATCACAGTGAGAAGAGAGATTGTGACAATTTATAAGGAAAAAATAGATGCTGTAAGAACCAGAAATAAAATAAATTAAAAACTCTGAGATTGTGTCTGTTACTGTCAGACGTACAAAGCTATTTTTTACAATAGGAAGAAAAAGCTCAGAAAGGCAGCAAGGCAGAGTGGATAATGAGGTGACTTTGAAGTCAGCAAGGCTTGGGTTAAAGTTCCAATATTAACATGTACTGTCCGAGAAATGGTCAAGTCACTCAACCTTTCTGTGGTTCTTGGCAACTCTCTAAGGCTATAAAATTAGAGACAGGTTGTCAAATCTGCTACAGAAGATAGAATTTCCTCACTCGGGAGTTCCCCATGCTAATGAAATCACACATATAGATAACATTCTTACAAAAAAGCTAGTTCCACCCTTATTTCATATTATTCCTATTCTTGTAATCTGTGTTCCAGACCAACTTGACATTCTCTGAAATCAACATGTCAGCTCCTAAATCCATGCATTTACCTAATTTTCTGAATGCCTGGAAGGTCCACCCTCCTTATTTTTGCCTTGCTTCAAGCCTCAGTTAACTCAAATGATATTTTTTAATTGCCAAATCCAAAATACAACAGAGCTTTCTGGGTTTCCTCTAGTTACTTAACTAGTTAACCAAAAGTTGTTTGTCTATAATATGAATATTGACCAATAGTTAATTCACAGCAATTCATTGGGTTGTTTAATTTATTACATAGACATAGCTATTTATTTATCCATTCATTCACTTATTCATTTACTCATTTATTTATTTATCTATCTATCTACCTATTTATTTTTGTTTGTTTATTTAAATGATTGTTTACTTTTTAAAATTTATTTGTTTGTTTTGCGGGGAAATGGGGGTTAAGTGACTTGCCCAGGGTCACACAGGTAGTGTCAAGTGTCTGAGGGCAGATTTGAACTCAGGTCCTCCTGAATCCAGGGACAGTGCTTTATCCACTGTGCCACCTAGCTGCCCCTCATAGTAATTTATTATTAACTGTGAAGTCCTTTAAGCTTAGATGACTCTAAGTTTCATGGGGTAGGAAATGGACAGAGAATAGAATAGAGAACTCCATCATCAAGGCAGTTCAATACCTTCCTGAGGGCATTAAGAGATTAAGTGACTTGCTCAGATAGTAGGTGTCTTGAACCCAGGTCTTCCTGGCTTCAAGGCCAGCTATATGCTCACTACACTAAGCTGTCTCTTGGTTGCAAAAGCCAGCATATTTGAAAATATACTCGAGATGAAGTCAGAAGACAGGTTCTGATCTTAGCTCACAATTACAAATGGTGTGGCACATTTGTAAAATGAGGATTATAATTCTTTTAGTACCTATCCCACAAAATTTTTATAAATGACAAAATATTTTATATACACATATGTATATTCATAAATAAGTTATTAATAACAAGATACTCTTTATTGCCTGTAAAGCTCTATGTAAACCTTAAAGCGCTATGGGGGCAGCTAGGTGGTGCAATGGATAAAGCACTTACTCTGGATTCAGGAGGACCTGAGTTCAAATCTGCCCTCAGACACTTGACACTTACTAGCTGTGTGATGCTGGGCAAGTCACTTAACCCTTATTGCCCCGCAAAACAAACAAACAACAAAAGAGAAAAAAGGAAAAAAGCACTATATAAATCCTAGCTATTTTTAGAGGTATCTAGGCAGTACAGTAGATAGAGCATTGGGCTTGGAGACAGAAAGACTTGAGTTCAAATTCTGTCTCAGATACTTAATAGCTGTGTGATCTTGGACAAGTCACTTGACCTCTATTTGACTCAATTTCCTCAACTATAAAATGAGGATAATAACCCCTACCTTCTATGGTTGTTGTGAAGATAAAACGAGATATTTGTAAAGCACTTAGCACCTAGCATTTGTTGTTGTTTGTTGTTCAGTCCTTTCAGTCTCATCTGACTCTTCATGACCCCATATGGTGTTTTCTTGGCAAAGATACTGGAGGGGTTTGCCATTTCCTTCGCCAGCTCATTTTATAGATGTGGAAATGGGGGCAAACAGGGTTAAGTGACTTGCCCAGAGTCACATAGTAAGTCTCTGAGGCTAGATTTGAAGTCAGGATGAATCTTCCTGACTCCTAGCCCAGCACCCTATCTACTGCATTACTAGCTGCCCTAGAGCATTATACAACATTATATAAATGTTAGATATTACTATTATTGTTATTATTATTATATTACTATACAAATGTTGTTCATATCTATGCAATTAATTTCACAATGAACATTATAGAAGAGTTGACTCAAAACTATTACTATACCATGCTCATAGTACTTCTAACATAAGAAACTTTCCTTCCAAATTTTCAATAGAATAAGCCAGCAGGTACCAGCCTTAGCTCAATTCTTCAACCCACCTGGCTTCCTTCACTTTCTTGTGCCCCTCTTTTCAGCACAGTTTTTTTAAATGCATAAAATCAAATGCATATGTTTAGAAAGAAAACCAATTATATTGAAAAGTCATCAATATATTTTTAGACAGCAATTTTACAGGACTCAGGTTAAGAACTTCTGTTGAATAACTCAATTTTTCACTGCATCTAGGTCTTATTTAGTGAGAATAATGAATTCCCTGAATTGGTCACATGTATTGAATTCGCACAATTCAAAGTTATGATTATGTAAAATATGGTAATTAGTTTCCAGCCAATGGAAATATTCAGTGTGAATTAGAATACATGACCACTTCAGGGGTCACATTATTATAATTTCGCTATTGGGTCCTAACTATATATAAGTTTATGTCTAACCCAAACAATTGTGAGACTTTCAGTGAATATTTAAGTAACTTGGGCTTGAATATGCCTTTCCAACCCTCTGTCACTTTTTACAAGACACAGGACTCCTCATGTTTGTGTGGGATTTTTTTTGTTCTGTATTATACTTAGTGACCTGCTTTCTGGCCCTCAGTCAGTTTCCATATGGAATAATTGGAGAAAAAGGGCAGTTTTAAATAATTCTGTCAAAGCAGAAAACACCTCAGGTGTATCTCAACATTCTCACTCTAAACATCCTTTTTAAGTGAAGTCATTTTGCAAATGATGATGATGATGATTTGAGACCCTTAGTTAGGACAGCTACAAAGCATCATTAATAGTATTCAACTTCCTTTTCTCCCCTTTCTCTTATTTTTACATTACACAGACCATGCTGAGACAAGGCACCAAAAGCATCTAGTCAATGGACAACATATAATTGTGGAAAGACTAGAAAAAAACAAGCAGACAATATACTTTTTTTAGGACAAGGATAATGAGGGAGTTTGAGGAAAACACATTAGAGGTACATAGAGATGAAGAATTGGGGGGGGTGCCAAGCCCTATGGTTTCTCTGCAAATACTTCATTCTGCTTTCAATTCAACACAGTTCATCAGTTTAAATCTGACACAATTTCGGGCCTCAACAATCTGTTATCTTGTCCCTGCCTTACCTTTCCTTTTCTGTCTGAAACTAGAACAGTTGAATGATGTGGCAACAGTCTTGACTTATTAATAAAGGAATTAAATTCCTGCAAATATCTCACAGTACTGATCCCTTGGTCCCTCAGAATTGGCAAGACCACAGAGCTGATCTTTTTCAAAATGGTGGTGTACAACAAGTCAGTCATCCAACTAGCATTTGTTAGGCATATACTTTCTTTTCTTTTCTTTTCTTTTTTGCAAGGCAATGGGGGTTAAGTGACTTGCCCAGGATCACACAGCGAGTGTCAAGTGTCTGAGGTTGGATTTGAACTCAGGTCCTCCTGAATCTAGGGCTGGTACTTTATCCACTGCTCCACGTAGCTGCCCCCAAATATGTACCTCTCATAACTCTTTTTTTTGGTAGGGCGATGAGGGTTAAGTGACTTGCCCAGGGTCACACAGCTAGTGTCAAGTGTCTGAGGCCATATTTGAACTCAGGTCCTCCTGAATCCAGGGCTGGTGCTTTATCCACTGCATCATCTAGCTGCTCCTAGGCATATACTTTCTGCCAGGCACAGTGTAAGTACCAAGGATACACAGAAAGGCAAAAATAAAACAACAATTTTTGACAACAATTTATTAACACTATTTTAACATTTGCTCAACTGGCTGGACATGTATGAAATAGTAATAACTTCTATTCTATATTTTAATATCTTTATCTACAAAGATAATTTGAGCGATTGTCAAAAGCTCTGGTGTGATTTAAGAGTCATCATGTCTATTTTATGTGTGATCAACAAACTCTTTTGAAAAAGGAAGCAAAGTTAGTTTGGCATGACTAGTTCAAGGTGAACCCACATTGATCAATGTCTCTTTTTTAATGCTTACAAATCTTAACAATACCTTCTATAATTTTCCTTGGAAATTTAGTATCAGGCTTATTATAATAAATTTCAAAGACCCTACTGGAAGAATGATCAAATCTTCAAAGCATCATATGTAAAAGACAAGAGAAGGTTTATCACAGTAATTCTTTGTTTTCTCTTTGTTTAATTACAATTCATAAATTAGAATGATAATTCTCTCACTCAAACATAAACAAACACAAGAACCTAAAGAATATGCCACTTTGATCTTTAAAGGCATTGCTGGCAAAACAACAATCACATATTTGAAAACTATTTAAATGCAGTTTTAATAATACTGTGATTTTATTTGTGAACAGAGACTTGAAAGGGTGTTGATTTTCCTTTTTAATTCCTATACAAGTGACAATTATACACTGGCCTGCAAGAGATAAACAAATATAAAACCATAACAATGAAGTCCACAAAAAGTGTAACCTAAAAGAAAAAAATGAAAACTTTGCCCTGTATCAACCAATCAAATATTTCCTGTACACCTACTATGTGCCTAGCACTATGTTAGGACAAATACATGAAGTTCAAGATTTAGTGTCTGTCGTTAAAGGGTTCCCCAAAGCAAGCAGATGATGACAATAATTACACTATGTGGAAAAAAATTTCAAACGAATTTGCTAAAGTCCTTCTAAAATACGCTGTGAGATTTTCTGGTGAACAATTTAATATGTCTGTTTTGCTAATTGCATTCTTAGGAATTAAATGGTTAAAGTGAAAACAAAGTTTATGACACTTTCTTAGGTCATAATATTCTTGATCTGGGAGTTACCAAGTTCTGGAGAGAAGGTCAATGCAGAAACCATGCAGTGCAGAATTTAGAAAAGAAAGAAATACAAATACAACAGATACCAAGGATGTGGAACAAATTTGATGCTTCACTTCAGGGAGGGTAGGTAGGTGTCTGATCATAGAGAAGACAACAAATCAAAATTTGGAGAATCAAGCTGTCTATATCACATTGATTCAGATTATAAAAGTATAAGTTCCTGAACCACAGGAGCCACTTAGTAAACTATATTTGAATGTGTTGAATAGCTAACAAAAAGTTGACTTTCCAACTCACATATGGCCCAATCTACTAAATCTATATTTGCCAGAGTCTACAGAAAGAACTAAGCACTACAAAATAAGCACTGTGAAGAGGGAGGTGGAGTAATGGGCATTATCTGGCTGATTGGATAGCTTCATTTAGAAAGGTCACTATTGTTCTAAATATTTTTCCTATGCTATTGTGTTTTGCCAATGCTTTAACCTAAATGTCCATCAATTAAAAGTGAGATGTATAGTCTCAGTTGAGAACCATACAGCATAGCATGAGTTGTACCTCCAGAAAGAGACAAGGCCTTTAAAAACAATTAGCTTTGGGGCAGCTAGGTGGCACGGTGGATAAAGCACTGGCCCTGGATTCAGGAGGACCTGAGTTCCAATCCAGCCTCAGACACTTGATACTTACCAGCTGTGTGACCCTAGGCAAGTCACTTAACCCTCATTGCCCTGCAAAAAAATTTTAAAAATTAAAAAAAAACCCCAACAATAACTTCACTATACATTTTCCACATCAGGAAAACTAAAAATGTTGAAGTAAATATTTGGTATTTTTGAGGTTCTTTCAGTAGATAGGACTCTGATGTCACTATAGCAACAATGCAAATTTTTATTACAAAGAGAAGAAAATAAGGTTCAACTTCAAGAAATAAAATAATCTCTCCAACCCTGGATCAATGGAGAAATAGGAATCTTTGCCTAAAGGATGTGCTGAGTTAGCTCTTAAGATGAAAAATGAAGCCATCTGTGAAACATACAGAAATGGAGGCGTAGAAGATCATTGACACTGATCCCTCCATTCCTTAGGACCTGATCTGTTTGTTAGGAATATGAAAAGCAAGACAGGTGAAAGTAAAAAACAAAGCAGACATCAGCAGCAAGGGTAGGCTGCTGAACAAAACTAAACCTACCGGGACCATATTTGTGCTATAAATTCTTATGGCTGAATACCAGTCAGTGAGCATTCTAGCAGAGACACTGTAGTTATTAAGGAGGGGAGAAGGATAAGAGTTTCTTCCTGGTTTCCATTAACCTTGAGATATTTAATTTTCACACATTTAGGAGTTATAACATTTACACAACCTCCATTTCACTGAGCTTCAGATGCCATACAGTCACCATTTTTAAAAGAATGGCAACATAACGGGCCATTACTGCAAAAAAGCACAAATGTTCCCACTTAGTGACAACTTTGTATAAGCTTTTCTTGAATACATACCAATGAAGAACTAAAGAGATCTTTGGAATTTTGCCTGAAGAATATGACTTTGATTACAAGCAACAGGATGGTGAAACACAATTATACAGTACCAAAGAACTACGACTGGAAAATAATCTATCTTCTTTATAGTTTTTATATTAAGTAATAGCTAATTGCTAAAATTTATAGAGTACTTTCTAGGTACCAGACATAGTGTTTAAGTACTTTACAATTATTACTTCATTTGAGCCTCATAACAATCCTCAGAGGTAGCTGCTATTATTATCCCCATTTTACAGATGAGGAAAGTGAGGCAAAGGTAAAATGACTTGACCAGGGTGACACAGCTAATAAGTGGGGCCCAATTTGAATCAGGTCTTCCTGACTCCAGGCTCAGAGTTCTATCCACTGTGCCACCTAACTGCCTCTGCGTGTTATTGCTAAGACAAAGAATCTAAGTGTACTTGTTTGTGAACACACAGACATGTTCTCACATATATTGATTATGTACATATGCACATATATAAATATGTATGTATGTATTTATATATTTTTCTTCCAGTAAAGGATAAACTCCTTGAGGGAAGAGACTGTTTTTTGTTTGTTTGTTTGTTTAATGTCTGTATCCCTATCACTTAACCAAGTACCTTACATAAAGTAGGCACTTAAACTCTTGGTTCAGATTGGATTAGAATAGTGACTGAATAGAATCTGTCAAATGACTTTCCTTTTGTTTTGTTTTGCTTTGACTGGGCAATGAGACTTAAGTGACTTATGACTTGCTCAGGGTCACACAGCTAGTAAGTATCAAGTATCTGAGGTCGGATTTGAACTCAGGTCCTCCTGAATCCAGGAAAGGTGCTTTATCCCACTGCGCCACCTAGCTGCCTTGTCAAATGACTTTCAAAGAAAAATTCTATAATTTTAATTATTTCCTGTTGTCTTGTCACCATTAAAATTTTAAATTGAGTTTAAGCATTCTTAAATCCAGGTAAAGTTAATTAGCTGAATTAGTACCTTAAATCCAACATTATTCTTTCCTCAGAACAAAATGAAATAAGAATTTGAGCAATTTTGGTCCCAGCCAGAAACAAAATAGTTTAATTCTCTCTTAACATTTTTTCCCATTAAAGCTTTAGTCTTTATCATGTTTTTTTTTCTTCTAATAAAAAAATCCTTCCTTAGAATAAGATGTGAAAAGTGCCCTTTTCCATTGGTTAAAAATAAACTAATGTATTATTTCAATAAGTATTTTTTAAAATACCTGACGTGCTCTGCTGAAGGCTACAAGGAAACAAGAGACAAAGTATCTGACCTCCAGTACTCTACAATCTCATCAGGGAGATGGCAGGCATACAGTTGACTGAAATATGTCAGTGTAGTGTCATATTAGTGACATAGGCAATGAATGCAGAAAAAGATCATCTCTCACACTTGCCTTAAGTATACTAAAGATTTTCCCTCCAAATAATAACATTTTCTCCAAAAAATTTAGTTTGAGTTTTGTGCAAATGGATATAATAGAAGCATGTCATTTGATGACATCAGATACATAAAAAACAAAAATAACGAATAATGTAGGAATTTTATCTTATTTGCCTATTTCAAGATGGTCATTATTTGTTATTATACTATGTAAGAAATTTCATCATAAAAATTATTTCATTTTTACAATACTCAAATCCTCGGCCTACTAAAAATAATATCACAAAGTTGAACTGAATTCATATTTATACACACACACACACAGGCAGAGTTACAGTCTACCTCTCACAATACATTCTCAAATACAGAGGCTGCTAGGTAGTCCAGTGGATAGAACACTGGATGGGAATCAGAAGACAAAAATTCAAGTCCAGCATCATTATAAGAAAATAGAGATAATAAGATTACCTCCATCTGAGAGTTGTTGTGAGGAACAAATGAGATATTTATTAAATGTTTTGAAAACCTTAAAGCACTATATAAATTCTAGCTATTATATGAAACAATATTCAAGTTAATGAACCATTCCATATTTTAATTAGCTTTTCCTTCCCCTAGACCTCACATAGCATTGTGTTTTACACCTTTTTGTATGTATCATATCCCTCTGCTCCATGACAGCAGGGACTCTGTGCTACCTCAACTTTGTATCTCTCCCATAGCCTGGTAAAGTGCTCAATACCCTGTCTGTGCTTAATAACTATTTGATAAATTTGATGGATATTAAGTATTCATCCAAACATAACATACATTTATGGTATTACTACAGATAGAGGTAGACAAATAAGGATACAAAGTAAATAGACTGAGCCAATCTAGGACTCATTAAGACCTGGGCTGGAGTCCTGCCTTTTTTCCATACTTGGCTGTGTGACCATGAACAAACTGCCTACATTCTCAGTGTCCACTGGTAACTGTCTATGACAATGTATTGGTAGAGAGATCTTCCAAAGATGGAATGTGTCTAACTATACTGAAATAAAATCTCTAGGGCTATACACTGAAAATGTTGGCAACTATGTTTGCAAATATGAAAAATGCTCCAAATAACTAATAAGAGAAATGTTAATTGACAAAGAGGATATAATAAGCCAATAGTCAGTACTGGAGGAGTTACAGGAAGATAATGTATACTAATACATTATTGGAGGAGCTGCAAAACTGATCTAACTATTCTGGAAAACAACTGGAATTATGCTAGAAAAGTCACTAAATCGTATATGAATTCTGTCCAGTTAGCTCAATACTGGATACATATCTCAAGAAGATCAAAGGTTCCATTTATGTGTGTGTATGTGTATATATATGTATGTGTATATGCATATGTATATGTATACACACACATATATATATATATAATATTCACAAGAACATATTTTAGGCTGGGAACAAAGTGGGTTCCAATCTATCGGCAAATGCAGGACAACTTGTGGTATAAGAATATGATAGAATAATATTGCACCATAAGAAATGAAAATTTTGATGAATTCAGAGAAACAAGGGAAGATTTAAATGATTCAGAGTGAAATAAAGGAAATCAGAAGAACAAGGCAGGTAGAGTGGACAGTGGACTAGTGGACAGAGTACTTGGCCCTAGAATGGGGAAGACCTGATATCCCTCTACTCATGATATCAAATCCAGCTTCAGACACTTACTAGCTGAATGATTCTGGGCAAATCACTTAAACTCTCTCTGCCTTGGGTTATTCATCTATAAAATAGGCATAATATAAATGGGTGTATAATAATAATAATAAAAGGAAGACGAAGTACCCACCTCCAGGTCTGTTGTGAGGACTAAATGAGATATTTGTAAAATGCTTTGGAAACTTTAAACACTATAGAAATGTTAGCATTATTATATAGATAGCACACTGAACGATTTTAGTTCTGCATAGAAGGTAATGAAACACAATTCCCTCCCTTTGATATGGTGAGCTTAGGACTATCATTACCATGTAGGGAACTGTCATATACATATAAATGTGTATATATCTGTATATATGCATACACATATATAAATATGCACATAGTGCCTTATTCTTTAATTTTTTTTTGTCCAGACCTTGTAATTTTTTTGTGGTGGTAAAAAAGAGTAAAGCAATAAAGTGGTGAAAAGATTAAGAGGAGTAACATGGTCAGATTTATGCATGAGGACAATTTTTCTGGCAATTATAGGAAGGACTGAAAAGATGGTGAAAGTAGAAGCAGAAAGACTTTTTACAAACATATGCATTATTATATTGATATCTATCGTTTTATGTGTATGTATTATCTCTGGAATGAATTTGTAATCACTGTGAGAGTACAAACCATGTCTTGTACACCTTTATCTAGACTTATATCATGTCTGACATGTAGTAGATGCTTCACAATATTTGTTATTAATGATAATGACAATGGATGGTCATCTTTCTTTAGCACAATGATAATACTATAGACCAGATGTATCAAAAACATCACTTGTGGTCCCATGTGGCCCAGAACACTACTGAGTGTGGCCTGAATGAGATTAAAACATAAATGGGTGGGGCAGCTAGGTGGCGCAGTGGATAAAGCACTGGCCCTGGATTCAGGAGGACCCGAGTTCAAATCTGGCTTCAGACACTGGCCACTGACTAGCTGTGTGACCCTGGGCAAGTCACTTAACCTTCATTGCCCCGCCCAAAATAAAATAAAATAAAATAATAAAACATAAATGGGAAATATTTAACAAAATAATTATAAATATAATAAAACAATAATATCAATATATATTTTTCTAAGTGAATATATGGCTCATAAAGATTCTTATATTCAGTTTAGTGGCTCTGTGTTTCTATTTGAGTTTGATTCCACTACTGTAGACCATCCTTTCAAATCCCAAAGCCCACTACTTTCTATGCCATTAAGTCCTAAGCAACTTAGTACACACCAGTAAAAATGATAGGTACCACAGCTCAGTAGTTTACTATATTAGGAAGATTCCATCTAGGTGAACTCAGAGCAAATTAATCAACAAGCATTCTTTAGGTGCTGCCCATGTACCAGGTACCATGGTAGCCACTGGAGATACAATGACAAAAAAGCAAGACAGTGAAGACTTTCAAAGAGTTTACATTCCACTGGCAAGGGAGCTGGTGAAAAGATTTCATCTTACAGGAGAGAAGAGTCCTATGGATGGGACTATATGCAGTTACCTACATGTTCTGATTTACCAGAAAACCCGGACCTGAAATTCCAACCATTCTATGTCATTCCTTAATGCTTTAAATTCTTTAGAAAGGGCTAATGAAAATGAATACCTAGGAGTGGTACCATACTAGTTACCTAAGTTCTATATAATAAATAGATTACTAATCATTGTAATTGAAAGAGTAGTAGGGCCTGGTAGGAATTTATTAATTCATTTAGCAAGTATTTGTTCAGCACTTAATACCTGCCGGGTGCTGTGTTGGGTACTAAGGATTCAAAGTCACAAGTGAAATAGGGCCTGTTCTTATACACTTGTTCTTATACACTTACACCGAGAGGATGAGGGAAGAGAGAGATGTGCACATAGAAAAAGAGACGTAAAATAGATTAAGAGTAGTGACAGGGGGCAGCTAGGTGCCATAGTGGATAAACCACTAGCTCTGTATTCAGGAGGACCTGATTTCAAATGCATCCTCAGATACTTGACACTTACTAGCTGTGTGACCCTGGCAAGTCCTTTAACCCTCATTTCCCCTGAAAAAAAAAGAGTAGTAACAAGTATTATTCTGAGGGAGTGACTATTAAAACAGAAGAAAGATATGGTTTTGATTGAGCAGCATGAGCTATAAGGGCAACAGATGGGATAAATAGGTCTTGGTTCAAGTCATGGCTCAATAATTAGTAGCTTCATTACCCTGTACAATCCACTTATAATCTGTACCTTAGTTTCCTTATTTGTAAAATGGAAACAACATGACTTATACTACGTACTTTACAAGATTGTTTGTAAGCCTTAAATTACTATCCAAAGATGTTGTATTATTGGTATAAAAAAATAGTGGTTGTCAACCTGGAAAGATGGAGCGGGGAATATCACAGGTACATTCAGCTTACTTCATAATTGTGTCTAAAGCCTTATATGCTTGGGAATCAGTATTTGTTAATATGTATCATCCTTACCCACTAAACCATAATTTTAGTGACAGATCATAAATCATAGCTTTAGAGTTAGAAAATTTAGAGTCAGAAGTCATCTAGAATTGTTTTCTTCATTTTTCATAAGAGGAAGTAAGGCCCAGAGAGTTCAGATAGGAAGAAGCAAAGCTAGATTTGAACTCAGGCCCCAAATCCAGTATGCTTTCCACTGACCCACAGGTTAGTATCATCACATAGTCAACTAAAGTTACAGAGAAATATATCAATTAATCAAAAAAGGCATTTATTAAGTGTCTGGGGCTAGAGATTCAAAGAAAATAATAAAAATCTTTGAGATCAAAAGATTACACTTTATGGTGGGAGACAATATAAATAGGTAAATACAAAAGATATAAAAATAAGCTAAATTATTAGTAGGAGGGAAGGCACTAGATGTTGGAAGAAGGGAAAGGAAATCAGTTCAAGGTTTCATGCAGAAGGTGATGCTTGGAGTCATGAAAAAAAAAAGACAAGAGCTTCCAAAAAATTGTGATGACAAAGTTTTCAAAAATCAATGTGAAAAATTTGTTTTTACATGTAACTTGGGGAAATTCTAAATTAATTTAAAAAATTAAAATAAAAACCCCAAGAAATCCCGATGAGGAAAACAATTCATTAAAAGCATAGGAGTCAGCCAGGCAAAGACAAAGATGAGAAATGGAGTATCACATGTGAGGAACAATAAGAAGGTCAATTGGTTGGACCTCAAAAGCAATATATAATAAAGCTGGAAAGGTGGATTGAGGCCTAGATGGGAAGGACTTTAGGTACTAAATAGAGGATTTGGGTTTTTTTTTATCCTACAGGTAGTAAGGATCCACTGGAGTTTTGATCTGGGTTTGAAGAACATTATTTTGGGTACTGTGTGGATAATGGATTGGTAAGGGGAGAGTCCTGAGGCACAGATTCTTGAGGAAAGACAATGAGTTTTATCTTAGATGAGGCAGATTCATATGGTGAATTGGTTTCAATCCTATTAGGCTACTAAGATAACTCTATTCAGTAATTAGATCATGGGTGATACTAAGCTAGGCATTATAAAGGTGTATGCTCCCAGAGGCATTTGCATCATCATGGAGGGTATCCAGCATAGACTCTAAGTGAAGGAAGGATTAGGTTTAGATGGTAAGATACTTCATAGGCTCATGTTTGTGATTGATATCATGCTGATTATATAAAGTCATGGGCCATTTTAAGTCTTTAAAGAACATTCATAACCAACAAAAAAGTTTGGTCTAACTATTCACAGAGGGAAAACCAAGTAGAAAAAGTACCTATCATCCTACATAGTTCAGCAATCAGTTCAAATATCTTAGACAAACTATGTATAGACAGTGGGGGTTGGGGCCAGAACTGAATAGAAAGACAAGTTTCTGTTGGGCTTCAATGGTAGGAATTTGTGTTGCTTGACTGCATATTTATTACAATGAATTTCTTTCTTTCTCTTTTAAATTGTTGGAGGGTGAGAGGAAGAGGTGGGATAGGAATAGGAGAAACAGAAAAAGAAAGAAAATGAAAAAGAAAGACAAGTGTTATGAATATTTCTAAATCCACGGAAGATAGCAGAAGGAAGGCCAGGACAGAGACACAGGAAGCTTTGAAAGTTACATAATGAATTGATTATATGGGTAAAAAGAAAGCAAATGGTATATTATAGTCACGGTTTTATGCTTAATCCTCTTTTTCTGTTCTACTACATATGTGTGTCTGAATGTATGCATATATACAAACATATATGTGTTATGTGTACACATTCCCATATATACTTCCATGTATGTATGTATATGGAAGTTCCCATTTTGGTATTTCTTAAGTTCAGAATAAAAGTTTTTAAGAAAAAAATTAGTTTAATTCTTTAAGTGGTATTGTCATTGGGAAATTGAATAGTGTTAATTTCTCTCTGAAATACAGGTCATCTTTTTAGCAACATTCTTTCAGTAATACAAAATTTCTACAAGTCATGAAATTACAGTTTCCAAATTAAAACTGCAGGCTATCCAAAGGGCAACAGAAAAGCATATGGTGGGTATTGATGTAGGAGGTGAAAAGAGGGTTAATAGAAAAACCTAAGGTCCAAGCTCAATTCAGATATTAGCTCCAAAAGCGAGTTAGATCCCATTTATATGGATAACTTACAAGTCAAAATGCTAGGTTCTCTTACCCACAGTGATCGGATCCATAATGGACCAAAACAGGTCAGGTCAAAATAACAATAAAGGAAAAGACAAGGCTATAGAAAAAAAAAATTTCTTGGTGAGGCAATTGAAGTTAAGTGACTTGCCCAGGGTCACACAGCTAGTGTCCAAGTGTCTGAGGCCAGATTTGAACTCAGGTTCTCCTGAATCCAGAGCCGGTGCTTTATCCACTGCACCACCTAGCTGCCCTGAGGCTATAGAAATTCTAAGAAAGATGATTTTATTTTGAAACTAGCCATGGGAATCAGAAAGAGGACATGCGCAGAAAAGGTATAATTTGTCCCCAGATTCACCTTATGACGTGTAAACCCCCAAAACACACCTCCACTGAAAAAGGTACCCACCTCCGGGGTTGGCTTAGGACCCCAGGAACTCCAAATTAGGATAAGCCTTCCCTTGTAATACCCCTAGGTGGAGAATATTATAATGAGTAAGGACAGGCCCTCCCTTGTACCTCCCCAAGGTGGAGATTATTATAATGAGACTGATAATCAATTTATCCATACTATAATATAACTGTCTTTTTCTTTCACTATTCAAGAGATGCCTTTCCACTTTTCTGGTTCTCTCCCTGTGATCGATCACTCACAGCATTGCAATAAAACTTGGTAAACCTGAGTCACTAAGTCTTGTAATTCTTTTGGGATGACTCACAATCAGTTTGACCCCAAATTTCCTGCCCACATCAGGTATGAATTGACCACAATATTTCACCAATGAAAAATTACTCAGGATTATTGGCACAAACTATCATCAAAGTAATGTATGAATGAAAAAAGGCAGAGGTTGGGCATGTATCAGAGTAAGTAAAAAAATCTTTAGAAAGTCCATGTGTCTCACCGGTATACAAACAAGGACAAGAAATCTAAAAGGAGGTTCCCAACACATTGGATGGACCCTTGAGAATATTTACAAGATGACACAGAAAATCTTGTACAGAAGAAGGGGACACCCACATTGATGAGATTACAGATTCATCATACTACCTTTGTATCAAAATGGCTGACTCATAGTTTGAATTACCATATTAGAATTATGGAATAAGTAATAAAAAAAGAGGCCATGATTTTTGATAGTTTAATGTACTAGAATATCCAAGTTGAATGATGGTACTTCTATATTATTTCATCCTCTGTTTTTTTTTCTTTTTTCCTTCAATACAAAATAAATCACTAATTTTATAAAGGGAATAGTGGATATCTCTGCTTTTATCATTTATCTAGAAATATTAGGAAGACAAAATATAAATGTCAATTTTTGTTAGGGAAAAAAACCTTCACCTGGTTATATTTGGTATATGATTATATAATATTTTTTAAGTAATTTTTTCATTAGGAAAGATTTTCATCTTGGACACAGAGAATAAGGGGTTTTTTGGTTTGTTTTTTTTTAGTGAGGCAGTTGGGGTTAGGTGACTTGCCCAGGGTCACACAGCTAGTAAGTGTTAAGTGTCTGAGGCCGGGTTTGAACTCAGGTACTCCTGACTCCAGGGCTCGTGCTCTATCCTCTGTGCCACCTAGCCACCCTGAGAAAAAGTTTTAAAATGTAAAAATGTAGTGTTAAAATGTTTTCCAATGTGAATTATAACATCCCATATTGCACACAAAAGATATCAAAGAGACTGCCTTTTATTCTATTTCAAGGCTAGAAGAGACCTTAAAAGATCACCTGGGTTCAATCTTCTGCTATGAAAAATTTAACAGCTAAACCATCTAAACCTCCTATTGTTAGCCTAAATGAAGATTCTGCAGCATCACTAAGCATTTGGCCTCTATTTACTGTGGGAGTGGAGCCCTGTCTTTGGTCTGACTCTTGCTGCAACTTAAACCCATTTCTCTTCTTGATCCTCTACGGAGATAGAGAACAATTGGCCAGAACTTCTTCATAATTAATTGCAATTTACTTGAGGAAGACAGTTATTAAATCACTCATAGTCTCTTCTTGAGGCCAAATTTCAACTACTTTTTGTGATTATTTCTCTAACACTTTAATTATTTTGTTACATATTACTTCTTTTAATAAGTATTTAGAAATAGCTTAATACTTATTGTCTTCATCATGGTATTAATTAATACTAAGTGAAAATTATATTATTCTCTCCTTTCTTACTTTTTATTTTATGACTGGATTAGGACCTATTTAATAATTCATATGTGGTTATGGCTGGTATTTAGAGTAAAATCACATTGTATAATACAGATCATCATTTAAATTATGTTGATTCCTACCAGTATCTCTTTTTTTTTCTGTTTGGCAACATGTTCCTATTTTTCCAAGTTTTTCCTTAAGCTACTTACCAATAATTCTGGAATTATGATCCTCATTTGAGAAACTGATTTGTTCTAAATAATATTGAATATTTTACCATGATTTTATGATATATATTTAAATAAATGAAATTCAACCCATAAATGGCATGACAACTCTTTAGTCATGTCTCTAAGTTGCCATGAGGAGTCTTAGTTATCTATTCATTTTCATTCACTTTTCTTTTTACATAGTTGTCATTAGAGAGACATCATGACATAGTTGATAGAAGCTAACTTCGAGTTGGGAAAACCCAAGTTTGAGACTTCCTTCCTCAGTCTATGATCAGAAGCCAGTCTCTTAACCTATCTGTGGTCCTAAGAGCATCTAAAATGTACATTTTACAGATGAGTTGCCAATCTACAGAAGTTTCCACACCAGGAAATTGCCCACACTAATGAAACCATAAAAATGGACAAAAAGGTGAGTCCCTCTTAGATGTACTCTGTTCTTCTGGATCTGTTTTTTCACCATCCTTCATAACTTTGCTAAGTTTTTCCACATATCCTTATATTCTCCATACTTCTCAGTCTTAGTTGCATTATAGTATTTCCTTATATTGATGTACCACAATCTAGGAAGCCATTCCTTAGTTGTTGGCTTTTTAGTTTGCTTCTAATTTTTGCAATTACAGATAATATTTCTATGAAAATCTTCAAACTGTTAACCTCTTTTGTTTGCTTTGGATAATACTTTTGGGGAAATATTCTCAATATGTAATTATTGGGTACAAACACTTCTAGCATGTACTAAAGCCAAAAGGTTATTGTCTGACTGCCCTTGCTAATCTTCTTTCCCTGAAATCAAACCAAAAAATAAATACATGGGGAAAATAACTAGGAAGAATACCAATTGCGATTAAGAATAGGAAATATATGAAATAGCCTATTGCCTAGCAAAAGAAGAGCATATCAACAAAATATTTCTATTATTGATCATACAATACTACTCATCATCTTCAAAGTTTAACATATCTTTTCTCTAAATTCATTTGTTATCTCTCGCCATTATCAATTTTGGATTTTTTTAAAGGAAAAAATTATACTAAGATCTTAAATGCAAAATAATAATCTTAACCGATGTTAAGAACAGTATCAAAAAGTCATTTTTTTTGAGGGGCAATGTGGGTTAAGTGACTTGCCCAGGGTCACACAGCTAGTAAGTGTCAAGTGTCTGAGGCCAGATTTGAACTCAGTTCCTCCTGAATCCAGGGCCAGTGCTTTATCTACTTTGCCACCTAGCTGCCCCCATATGTTTTTTATTCAAATGGAGATAGGGATAACCCTTTGGTGGAAATGTTCTAAAGGAAATTTCTATAAGAGTACAAGTAATATTAGGTGAATTCTGAAATCTTTTCTAACCCTAATATTCAATTATTCTTGAATCCTTCGATGCTTTGTTTTCTAATTGCCAAATAGATATCCATCAATACATGTCCTACCAAGCAGCTGGAAAATGCAACCTGTAGTCAAGGAAGACATCAGAGATGGGAGGTAGAAGTATATGGCTCATTTACATAAAATGATAGTTGAAACCATGAGAGAAATTTCATTATCTTTCTTTCTTTTCTTCCTTCCTTCTTAAAAGTGAAAGTGAAATAATAACCTAGTAATGATCTAAAGCAGTAGTATTCATTAAAATTAATACCATAGGGGGCGGCTAGGTGGCACAGTGGATAAAGCACCGACCCTGGAGTCAGGAGTATCTGAGTTCAAATCCGGTCTCAGACACTTAACACTTACTAGCTGTGTGACCCTGGGCAAGTCACTTAACCCCAACTGCCTCACTAAAAAAAAAAAATTAATACCATAAAATCAGACTTATAGCTGTAATAGACTTTATAGTACAACCACCTCCTTTTACATAAACTGAGTCCAGAAATGTTGTTACTGTTATTTAAGGTAACCCACATAGTAAGAGGAAAAGATGGACTTTAAACTTGGTTCCTCTGATTTCAGAGTAAGTTTTCTTTCAAATTATATCATGCTGCCTCCAATGAGTTCACTTGCAATGTATAGGATGATTTGTTTTAGCGCAGCTGTAGAACTGGGGGCAAGGAAACTGTTAGGAAGCAACTGTAGTAGGTCTAGTAGATTGGAGGGTTATGGGGATTTTAATGAAAGTGACACAAGTTGAATGAAAAAGAGGGGTTGGATTTAAGAGAAACAGTGAGAGAATTGATAGGAAAGGTCAGTGATTGTGGCTAAATGGATTTGTTAGAGAAAGGAAAAAATGAACTGCCATATTTATAGTCTGGGTAACTGGGAGAATGGAGGTATCATGAATGAACCAAGGAAATCAATAGGGGATTAGATAGTTTTGGGGTGAAGCTGATAAATTTGATATTGGATATCTGGAGTAGCGTTCAGTTCTGGGTGTTTTTAGGGAAAATAATGTATTTTAAAATTTTGTAGCTTTCAAGTAAATGTCAAATAATTTGGTTCATCATCATGGGGTTAACTTTAGCCTGAAGCTTAGTATCTTAAGTAACACCAAATCGGTTAGTAGCACCTGTGTTGGTTTGAAACCATCTGTTTCTAGGATGGAATTGGCCTTAAACCTCATGTACACACACACACACACACACACACACACACTTTTGTAAATTAAATTGATGTAGGAATATAATGAGTTACTTTCAAAATTTTGTAAGTGACATGAAAACTTAATTTGGTTTTATAATGGAGTAAATTGATATGAGCAAAAGGGGTCAAACAAGATGGAAAAAGGACTAAAGAGTGTGTCATATGACAATACATTTAAGGAACTAAGTATGGTGAGCCTGCAGAAATTGAGGTGCCTGCCTCATTTCCACGACCTTTCATAATCTAGTTCTATCCTTTTTTAGATCTTTCTACAATTCCCCAACACAAACTTGCACTCCAGTCAAAGTGTATCCTTGTTGCCCTTAGTATACACTCTGTTCCTTTCACATTTAGGTATTTATCATGCTTGCCATATTATAGCCCAAGTATACCTGTCTAAATCGCATACAAGCTATAAATCCAGTGCTTACACATCCTTTGACCATAAGCCAGCAATAGTTTTTACAGCCCTAAAAGATCTCTCTCTTTTTTGCTCTCCTGTAGCACTTAAAAAAATTTTTTTGGCAGGGCAATGAGGGTTAAGTGACTTGCCCAGGGTCACAAAGCCAGTAAGTGTCTAAGTGTCTGAGGTCAGATTTGAACTCAGGTCCTCTTGAATTCAGGGCCAGTGCTTTATGCACTGTGCCACCTAGCTGCCCACTCCTATAGCACTTTAACCTGTATTATAATAATCAATCAATCAACAAGCATTTATTAAGCACTATTATTGTGCAGCTAGGTGGTGCTGTAGATAGGGTGCCAGGGTATGAGTCAGGAAGATTCTTCTTCTTGAGTTCAAATCTGGCCTCATACATTTGCTAGCTGTGTGACACTGGCCAAGTCAATTAATCCTATTTGCCTCAGTTTCCTCATCTGTAAAATGAGCTGGAGAGGAAATAGCAAATCTCTCCAGTATCTTCCTGCCAAGAAACCCCCAATGGGGTCACAAAGAGTTGAAACACCATTGAATAATGACTCAATAACAAGATTGTGTGCCAGGAACTGAGCATATAAATACAACAACAAGGCAATACCTATTCTCAGAGTATTGATTCTATTATTTAGCCACTGATCACATGAATACTCCCAACTTGTATTATTTTCCAAGCTTGATTAAAAGTTCTTAGAAGGAAAAGAACATCTTTAATGCTTTTCTATAGAGAAGTTCTGGTTCTAGGTCCTAGTGCAGTGATGGACATGTGGTGATTCTCTACTGCTGACTGTTCATTCTTTTGAATCATGCTTACACTTGAGTAAATCTATTGTTGGAGTCTATGACTTGACTACAGACTAGACCTATACTGCCGAGTTAAAGGACACAATAATACATCTTGAAGTCCCTACGAGCAAAAGTGCATTGTAGATCTCCAACTGATAGATTTAATATATCAATTGATTTTAATGCTTTCTTGCAAATAAATCATGGACCATGAAATGCTAATAAATGCTCACTTCCGTACTGAGGCCTGTATAATTACCTCCTTTGTATAAATGCAGAAAGGCACGTGAAATCTAGAGATTAAACAGCAACTCTCATCATGTATTGCATTGTGGAGGAAGAAATCTTCAACCTCTGGTCCAATGTATTTAGTCTCCTACCGGCACCCTAGGACTAGAAATTTTTTGGGATACTAAAAGGCCCAGAAAGGAATATTGATTTCATCAATTTTTCAACATAATCACACTATAGGGGAGGGCTGGTTGGCTCATATTTGTACTACAGGGAATTTTGGGGAACTGTCATTAGTGTTGGTTTTCCAAGCAACAAAATTAAATTGGGCATTATGAAATACTGCAATTTATTTACATAAAAAACTGATGAGTTAAAAAAACAAGAAGTTGAGTTAAGGTGAATTCAAACTGCCAGGAGTTGACTATTCAATGTAAAGGGAGCATATTTAATGATGTCTTTAATACAGGAGTTGTAACCCGGGGGTCCATGAACTTGCATGTGTAACTTTTAAAAAATGTTTTGAGGGGCAGCTAGGTGGCGCAGTGGATAGAGCACCGACCCTGGAGTCAGGAGTACTGAGTTCAAATCTGGCCCTCAGACACTTAACACTTACTAGCTGTGTGACCCTGGGCAAGTCACTTAACCCCCAATTGCCTCACTAAAAAAAAAAAGTTTTGATAACCCTAGTTCAATAAAATATAATTGGGTGTCCTTTGTATTCTAGGTATTTTGCTTAAAAACATTATTTTTAGAAGGGGTCCATAGGGTTTGCTAGACTGTCAAAGTGGAGGTGGAAGTAGTTGGAACAGTGAATAGAGAGCACTGGTGCTAGATTCTGGAAAATCGGAGTTCAAATCCTCTTCTAAACACTAGCTTTGTGACTCTGTCCAAGTCACTGTCTACCTTAACTGCGAAATAAGGATAATAGCAGTACCTATATCCAAGGACTGTTGTAAGAATCAAATGAGATATTTGTAATGGACTTAGCATAGCAAAGGGGTCAATGAAAAAAAAAGTAAGAACTCTTATTCTAAAAAGTCTTCTAGAATCATCAGCCCAAAATATGAGTTAGTCTACATTCCAGGCATAGAGTGAAATGAAATGAAAGTGAAAATGTCAGGAATAGGGAGATGGGGCATCTTATTTAAGAAACAGCAAAGAAGCCAGTGTTACTGCATCACAAAATATGTGAGGAGAGGGGTTATAAGGTGTAAGAAGACTAGGGAAGTGGGAGAACAGGTTTTGGAGGACATTAACAACCAAAGAGAGACTTCAATATTTGGTACTGAAGGTGATAAGGAGCCTCTAGAGTTTACTAAGTAGGGGAATGCAGATGACTTTGACAGCTGAATGGAAGATGAACTGGAGTCAGGAGAGACTTTGACTTATGCCAGGAAGAACAACCAGCATTCTAGAGCACTAGCGAGGTGATGAGGACCTGCATCAGGGTTCTGGCAGTGTCAGAAAAGGCAAAGAGGTTAATGTGAGAGATGTAACAAAGATGAAACCTTGGCAACAGATTGGATATGGAAGGGAAGAGAGAGTGAGTCAAAGATGGAACCTAGGTTGCAAGCCTGGCTAACTGGGAGGATAGTGGTCTCCTCAAAGTGATAGAGAGGGGGCAGCTAGGTGGCGCAGTGGATAAAGCATCGGTCCTGGATCAGGAGGACCTGAGTTCAAATTCGGTCTCAGACACTTGATACTTACTAGCTGTGTGACCCTGGGTAAGTCACTTAACCCTCATTTCCTGCAAAACAAGTGATAGTTAGGAAAAGGGGGAGGCATTCAATGTAAAGATAATGAGCTCAGTTTTGGATGTGTTGAGTTTTAAATGTCTACAAGACATCTGGTTCTAGATGTTCAACAGGCAGTTGGAGTGGTGAGGTTTGAAGCCAGGAGAGTAGTTAGAGCTGTATATTTAGATTTAAGAATCATCAGCACAGAGATGATAATTGAAGGCACTGGAACTGATGAGATCATGGAGTGAAACAGTGTAGAGGAAGAAAAGAAAAGGGTCTGGGACAAAGCCCTCTTGGATGCTTGCAGTTAGGACATGCAACCTGTATAATAATGTAGTAAAGGAGACTGGAAGGGGTGGTGAGAAAGGTCGCAGAAGAACCAGGAGAGAGTGTCTCAAAAACCTAGAAAAAGAGGGTATCAAGGAGAAAAGAGCAAACCACAGTGTCAAAGGCTGCAGAGGGGTCAAGAAGGAGAAAGATCAAGAAAAAGACCATTGGTAACTAAGAGATTATTAGGAACTGAGAGAGCATAGTTTAGAATATAGACTTAGAACAGATGGTCTTAACCTTTCTTTGTGTGCTGTGGGTCTCTTGGATATTTAGATCCTTTCACCAAAAAAAATGCTTTCAAATGCACAAAATTAAAAAAAAAAACCCGCATAGGATTATGAAGGAAACCAAAGGTTAGTGAAAACAAAGATGTGATTTCCCACCCCCCATCCAATTTCACAGACCTATCTAAAATCTGTCCACAGACAAATTAAGAGCCCCTGACTTAGAGGGCTCTTAGAAGTAATCTAGCTCAACTTCCTAGTCAATGTTCTTCAACATCTCTAAACAATGTTTTTCCATCTTCTGCTTAAACACATCTAGTGACAGGTAGTGTATGACTTTGACTCACAGCATTTTTTTTGCAGGGCAATGAGGGTTAAGTGACTTGCCCAGGGTCACACAGCTAGTAAGTGTCAAGTGTCTGAGGCCAGATTTGAACTCAGGTCTTCCTGAATCCAGGGCCAGTGCTTTATCCACTGCACCACCTAGGTGCCCTTAGTGTATGACTTTGAGAGGCATGCCATTCCATTTCTGATAGCTCTTAATTTATTAATTTAGCTTAGTACTTAATTTATTTCTGTTTTACCATTTTAAAGGCCCAAATAGTGTGGCAGCCAGTAGGATAAAAGAAACTAATTTATTTTACAGTATCCAATAAGAAGAGAAATTCTTATCAGCAAAGTAAAAAACTGACATTTTCCACTTCCTTATGTCTACTTCCATATAACCCCACTCCCCATCCCTGTATCTTTCAGAAACATAGATCCCTTCCCTGGCCTCTACTCTCCTGGGTGAGTTCTCTGCCCTCCCTCCTCATTATAATGTAAATTCCTTGAAGACAGGAACCATATTTGTATCCCTAGCACTTCATACAGTTATTGGCACATATTAAGTGCTAAATAAATGCATTTTCATTTAGTCTTTTATCTTCAAGAAGAAATGAGAGACAAAACAAGGAAGGGAAGTTAGGAAGGGTTTGTCATTGTTGACAAGAAGACTATGCTTAGACTAGGCCTCAAAGGCCATTTCATCACTTGCATCTCTGTTTACTGAGATAGCTCTGATTTCTAAAGAAACACAGGTTCATCTGGGGCCAAGAGGGCCATGAGATGGAGACAGCAAGAATACCTTCATATAATTCAAACCATTAGACTACTTCAAAGGAATTTTTCCTATAATATCATAAATGTTTCTTATCAGAAAAAAGTGAATTAAGGTAGGAGGAGACACAATGCTCAATGATATTTTATATTTGAGCAAAAAACAGTAAATAAGAGATGTGAAACCACAGAATCACAGAATATTAAATAGAGCTGGAAATGACCTAAGAAATTGTCTATCCCAATGCCTTCATTTCATGCCTGAAGAAAATTGCCCCATAATAGTCACACAGCTAGGTAATATCAGAATATGCTATAACTTCCTTATATTAAAATAACAGCACAACTTGCCAGATTTCAGGTGAATTGCTTTTTCCATTTTAAAAAGTAGAAATCTACCATGGAAAAATAATGAGTCCAAACAGGATTCTTGTCCTCTACCTGTTAGCAGCTGAGAGTTTAGATCTTGCCTGGAACAGAAAGTATCATACTCTCCAGTGGCAATCCTAAATTGTACAAACACTGCACTGGCAGTATCCCTGTCCAACCTCATTCAGGGGGAGAGATAATCACCAGGATGAAGGCCATGTTTAGCATGTGGGGAGGGGAATGAAGTCTACAATAGAAAGGGAATGAATACATGAGGTTTAAAGAGGCCTAAAGGACTCTGAGTCATTGGCAAAAGAGGAATATGCTCCCATCGCCACATAATACAGGCTGTGATTTTATAGATCATGGTCATGAAAATCAGTTATGAAAGATGACTGTAATAAGCTGTTCAAACTGTATTTTAAGACTAGCATCTCACAATAGTTCTCATTTACCTTATACCATTGAAATAAAAGTGGTCCATTCTGACAATATGCCTTGAATATGTTTCTACAAGTTCCCTTAAGTTGTTGCAAACTGGAAAGAGAAAGCATGACAACCAAATGCTACATTCAGGTAAAATTTTAATATGATTTGTTTTTGGTGAGGCAATTGGGGTTAAGTGACTTGCCCAGGGTCCACAGCTAGGAAGTGTCAAGGTCTGAGGCCAGATTTGAACTCAGGTCCTCCTGAATTCAGGGCCAGTGTTCTATTCACTTCATCACCTAGCTACCACTCTACTATGAATTATTAAAGATGCTTTGTTGGCACTAAGAAAAATAAATGGCAATCACTATGAGCCCAGCATGGATTCGCCAAGAAAAAAAATGATGCTACACTACTTAATTTCTTCTTTTTTAATAGATTTTCGAGACTGATAAATCAGGGAAATACCAGACATAGATTGTATAGAGTTCAGCAAGCAATTTGATAACATCTCTACTTTCTGGGCATCTCCCTACAATGCTGCATGCAACCCAGCCATCTTCCTCACACCAACTTCCCAATGAAACCGTGGATGCCTTCCTTCAGACACTGTGCTCCATTCGCCTTATGTTGCCCAGAACATATTTGCATTCCAGTGCCTAGCACATTGTAAATACCTAATATGTAATTTTTTTAATCCATTTATCTGTTACTTTCAATGTACAAGATGGGGAACTGGCGACTGGATGACAACACAATAATGTAAAATTGGAATATGAAGGGCAATGATGCAGAAGAGCAACTACACTGGTCTTCCTAATTAGGGAGGCAAACCTAGGACTGATGGAAATTCTAAGGCAGGTTTTATCTTGACACAAGGAAAAAACTTAAGAACAGAAAACTATCCCAAAGTGAAATGGGGTTATCCTAGAGGATAATGGGTTCTCTATCCCTAAAGAATGCAAGTGGAAACTAGATCTCAGAAGATTCCAGTGAGTTATGGGTTAAACTAGATGACTTGGAAAATGGCTTTTCACCTCTGAAATGCCAGCATTCTATATTATCATAAATCTAGGAAATGTCAATAGTCAGTAATCATTTATTAAGTAATTAAGTTAGTAATCATTTATTATGTCAGACGCTGTGAGAAGCACTGGGGATAAAAATGAGAAAAGGAAAGATAGTCCCTGACCCCAAGGTACTCACAATTAAATAGGGAAAGATAATACACAAAAGGAAGATGAAAAGGGGGGAGACAAACAGTTACTTGACATGGGGAATGATGTTTGTGGAGCTGAAAACAAGCAGAGCTGCTGATGGAAAAGGAAGAGCTATCCAGAAGTTCTGAGCCCTCTCTAAAGGAAAGCTTTGGAGTTTAATTGCTACATCCTCCAGCCCTTCAATAAGAGGGGAGAGACAATGGGAATACTGAGAAGATGTATGCATCAAAGCTGATGCTATCTGCATGATGATGAGATTTCAGATGATGGATTTATCCTGACTGACAGCACGATGTTCCCGAGCTGAAAACCATGCAGACGGCACTGATGGAAAATGAAGAGTGCCATGACTAGAATTTCAGGCTTTAGAATATTTTTAAAACTTGTGCTTGGTTGAATAGAACAGAATAGAAGATGAAAAAGGTATTAAATTGCAGGTAATGTTTTCTACAGGCTAGCAGATAATTTTGCTTTTGACCCCTATTGATTTTCTGTACCACCTTTTTTGCCACACTGAGAGATTTTTGTAATGTAATGAAAGATGACCAGATGTCCTGGATTTTCATAAGCATGGAGGGCATGAAGGAAGAGAGGGAAGCTCGGATCTTCTAGATAATGGCTTTTATCTTTCAAATATGTTTGTGCACTACCTGAAATGTCTGATTAAGGCCATGGTTGCTTTCATTCACATATAATTTACATTTCTGGATATTGGCTAGTTGCTAAGGACATTCTGAGCAATGAATCCCCAACAGTGCCCCTCCCACACCCAAAGCAACACCAAATTGCATGCTGTAAAATAAAATTCCTGTTTTGGGTTTAAGACACACTCTAATTTTTATTTGACATTTAATGAATAGGGGAGATGAATGGTTTATTTTTGAAATCAATTTCTCAAAGAAAATTTTGTTTTAGCAATGATATGGGCTCCCTGACATGCTCCGAATAAATCTGCTTTTGCTGAGTATTCTTTATAAATGATTTTTCCTTGTTGACAAAAGCACATGGAACAGAATTATTGAATATAAAAAACAAAACAGAAATTACTGAATCAAAACAAAACTGAGATAGTATCTGTCTAACAGATTTCAAAAGAACAAGGTTATCATCACCTGACTACATTAATGAGTTTTAAAATGTATTTTGAATGTATTTGCCAATTTCCCACATTAACTAAAACATATTTTGGGAGGGAAAATTTTCAGTTTTCCTAACTCCTTTTTCCTCTAGTGGTCCAAATAATATGGCATTCCTTTTCCTAAACATGCTTTTTATAGTCTTCAATCTAATCTGTGAAATCCTTATACAATCACTGCGGTCTTCATCAGTGATATGTAAAATGGAACACACATATATCTATAAATAATGAGACTTTTCTTTTTAGCAAACATAGCCAAACATATGGCATCCAAAATGAGTGTTGTCCAAGTAGCAGCAGTGGAAGGACTATTCACTCAGCCCACAATTGCTAGAGCATTTTTCGGGAATCCTCTTTTGGACACTATTTTCAAAGATAGTTTTCACCCAGAGAAAGAAAAAAACGTAATGATCACTCAACAGTAGACCTCCCTCCCCACCCCACCCAAAACCCCTTAACAAAACAGAAGTGATTTCATCAATCTTATTCACCAGACATGACTGAATGGTTTTTGGTTCCTTCCAAAAATTCAAATATGCTCTAAGGGATAAATATTTACCAGCATTTGGGGAGAGGCAAAAGGATCTGCTTCAGGTTCTAAAGGCAGTTGCGAATTCTTTGGAATAATGTTAGCATTATGGAAACATGTGTCTAGCCTTCCAAAGTGATTTATTGTCAAGAGGATGATGACAACTTAGATGCATAGATTGTGGTAAGTTTGTTTAAAACATTGCCTTGGCAGCTAGGTGGCGCAGTGGATAGAGCACCGGCCCTGGAGTCAGGAGTACTGGGTTCGGATCCGGCCTCAGACACTTAACACTTACTAGCTGTGTGACCCTGGGCAAGTCACTTGACCCCAATTGCCTCACTAAAAAAAAGAAAAAAACAAAAAACATTGCCTTACAGTAATATATCATGTTAATCTCCACTATTACTGCACCCCAAACATAACACGTCTCAATTCATATGTATATATGGACACATCATATTGTCTCTCAACTTTACCTTCTACAAATTTAGAGTGATTTTAGAGACAACCGCAAATTTTAATTTTTAATTGATACTGATTAAATTATGCTATATATTTATGTATCACATAGGACCAAAAAAAAAAAAAAAAAGGAAGAGTGAAGATGCGAAACCTGATCTACCAGAAATAACCTAGGACACTATTTTTTTTAGATTTTCCATATCCAAAAGTCCAAAAGATATAAAATATACATGATTATACATATGTGCCACACAATCTATAATAATAATTAGTCCAAACATCTTAATATATTCTTTCCAGCTTTTGAAGCTCAGGAAGAAAATTCTGGTTTTTTTGTGTTAGGAAAAGTTCATTTCACAAAACTAAAAAAATGACTCTACAGGCCAACCCAATATAACATGGTGTCAAAGTAATGGGCCTATTTAAAGAATACTTTTTCTAAGCAGTGAGGCTTAGTATTTAACAGTTCACTGTTTTGAAAATCATTAGCCTGCTCTGGGGCTATAATATATTTACATAAATTACATTGTTTCTTGTAAGCTATTATTAAGTAGTACATTTGAAAGATTTGGGGAAAGACTTACACCATATTCAATTGTGTGTATAGCAAACCTTTAAGAACGCCTTCCATATTTAAATTTCCAAGCTCCATTTATGTGCTATAGGAGAAATACTATATTTCATGAATTATTCATACTATCTAGTCAGATGTTAGATCAGGTGTCAGATTAATCCTAGGTGGTAGAAAGTGCTGAGTTTAACATGAGGTATTCATTAAACTTGGTGAACTCATTAAAGTATGTTAATTAGGTAATAGACAAAAGGAACTTGGTATTTGGTAGAGATTGGGCACTGTTAATACCTTGCATTGTGCTAATACCTTGGCTGCAGTTTTTTGCTTAATGAGCACAGGGAAAAGCTGATTATTCCAAATACAAGGAAAAGAAACCATCACATGTGTTACGTGTTGGAAAAACTGCCCCAGGTGACAAAAGGAAACACGTACCAAAGGAACTGGCACCTTAACAAAGAAAGTATCATTTCAAAGCACGTATATTCTTCTTAACTACAACATGCTGTCATGGGAAATCTACATGCAAATTTTGATTCTAACAAGAAACATTTCATTGTTAGGACCTACTGCATGAAAAACATGATTTTATTTCCATCCACATTTGATATTACTTGTATTCTGTGAGACACCTACCAGTCCATAATTTTTACAATATTTTAAATAGTAATTTTAAAAAACTATCTCTGAGAACATCCATGCTCTTTTGCAGGTTTCTCCAATAACACTAAGATTTTTGTTTCACTAAATGCTCTATGAAAAAAATCAGCTTTTTGTAGATCATAGATTTAGAGCTAAGAAGGGAACTTAATGAACGTCAAATCCAATGCTTTCATTTTGCAGATGAGGAAACTGAGAAATATAAGTTAAGTAAGTTGCCCTGACACATTTAGTAAGTGATGAAGGCAGAATTTACAATCTTTTCAGTCTTAAGAATTTTGCATATAAAATATGCATTTGTAAAACAAGGATAGGGAATATTTACAATGTGTGTGTTTCTAGTCTACCAATATATTAATCACTGTAAAATATGATCTTGGGTCTATTACTGTTATGATAATGCGTGGTCATATAAAAGAATTCTAAATTATTCCCAATACATATGATTAAATCTTACAAGTCTTGCAACCAATTTGTTTGGGTCTTGAATTTTATACATTCAATTTTGTTTCAACAAAATCTACATTTTCATAGAAAAATTGAGTTCATCCTTGAAAAGATAATTAAATTATTTCTTCCAATTGTCAAATTCCATGAGATTTGGTCTTTTTTGTGCACTTAGAGGTTCCTATCATAAGATATATACAATTCTTAATCAAAAGCCAAGTGATGACAACTGCTATTATTTGCAAAATGCCTTTCTTCTAAAGAGCTCCTAGCTTTTCACTTACCTTGCTCTGCTTCCTACTTTCCCATCTCTCCACCATGCTACCATTACTTATGTAGTTAATCTGAAAGAAAGACAGCATGGCATAGAGAATATTGCTAGGAAATAACGGGGTTTACATCCTACCTTTGACACATATTGACTATGTGACCTGTACTAAGTCATTCATCCTCTCAGCAAGCCAGGCAATTCTCCCAAAAGCTAAAGTGCTACTGAGCAGTTGCAAATCTCCACTTACAGAAGGACCTCATCATCAGCATTTCCCTACTCCTGTGAATTTTGCTCATTCAGACTAAAAACAAACAAACTGGAAAAATTAATTTTTAAAGTTTCTGTATAGGATGTTTGAGAATTTGAATGGATCTTAGAGATCATCTATTCCAACCCCTTAATTTTACAGAGGATGAAGTCCAAAGAGGCCAAATAATTCTATATAACCACTTGGTGTATATGTATACACACGTGGCATATATACATATATACATACATGTCTTGGCCTATAATTATATATTATCATTTTATGGCACAAATCTATATATCATTTCAATATATGTAATTTTATATAGTATATATAATATATGCATGCAATATGTAAATATTGAATATAATGTATCATATAATGATATAAAAGTTATTGTATTTAATTATATGTATTTATGAGCATAGATAGAAATAATTGCCATATATATAGTCATAAAATTGGAGCAAGTCTACTATAATTGTCATTATACTGTGCTAATTCTTCAACACAGGTATAATATTCAGGGTACTCTCCTAGATCATCTGTTCAGAAATGATGTCATCTTACAGCCTGAAGCCCCGAGTTTCTGCCTTTCTGTATGCCTGGTGGAAAAGAGCAAACCATGGAGTCAGGAAGAAGAGAAAGAACCCGCTTCTGATACACAGCTGTGTGATCCTGGGCACATCACCTAAATGCTGAGTGTCCCTGGCAGCGTTCTAAGTTATAACATGTGTTACAGAACTGCCTCAGTAGAGAATTTTTCATCAAATGAAATTACAGGCCCAGAATATCCACTTCCCCCCACTAACACCAAATAAATCAATACATAGCTAGAATTTATATAGCACTTTAAGGTTTTCAAAGCACTCTACAATTATCTCATTTTATCCTTAAAACAACACTGGAGTGGATAGAGCACTGGCCCTGGAGTCAGGAGTACCTGGGTTCAAATCTGGCCTCGGACGCTTACTAGCTGTGTGACCCTGGGGCAAGTCACTTAACACCAATTGCCTCACTTAAAAAATAATCACTGGGAGTTAAATGCTATTGATGTTCCCATTTTACATATGAGGAAACTAAGGCAAACAGTTTGTATGACTTGTCCAGGGTAATGTAGCTAGCAACAGCATTTTAAAATGGAGACTGTTAGACATATCCCTGGAATAACAACCCTCAGTTATGGTCTGGGTTTAATTAAAAGAAAACCCAAAGGAAATGCCTCATGTGAGTTGAATTTCAAAAAAATAAAAATATTTTATTTCCTTGGAAAGGGTTTTAATTTATTTGCTTTAGGTTAGAAAATTCTTGTTCAATCGCTTACCATCTCAAGGAGGCTGGATGTGAGGAAGGGAGGAAATTTGGAATTAAGGTTTGGGGTTTTTTTTGTTTGTTTGTTTGTTTGTTTTGTGGGGCAATGGGGGTTAAGTGACTTGCCCAGGGTCACACAGCTAGTAAGTGTCAAGTGTCTGAGGTCGGATTTGAACTCAGGTACTCCTGAATCCAGGGCCGGTGCTTTATCCACTGCGCCACCTAGCCGCCCCCTGGAATTAAGTTTTTTTAAATGAATGTTAATTACTAGCTGTGTGACCCTGGGCAAGTCACTTAACCCTCATTGTCCCACACACACAAAAAAAAGAATGTTAAAAATTGTCTTTTAATTGGAAAAATATTATTTTTTAAAAGTTTACTCACAAAATACAAACTGGGATTCATTTTTATTTCACAAAATAGTTGCAATTTGAATTTAGAACTGCTTGTGTGTGTGTGCATGCACACATGTGCTGCAATCAGTGACCAGCAATCATTTAACAGCTATGTTTTTCAGCTTGAATCTTTTATCAAGTCTTTTCTATATTAAATTTCAATATTATCTGTATAAAAATATGTCCTCCAATTATTTTTAAAAACCATGCATTAAATGATACCAAACAGCATTTTCTTCCCCATGCTCAGGATAAAATACTGTTCTTTTGCCAAAGAACATTAAGAGTGAAAATGTATTAATATATAAAGGGTTTTAATATTTACCTCACACCTTTAGAAAGACACACAAAAAATCTGATCCCTGAGAAAGTGTTAAGGACTCTGCCTTTCCAATGTTCTTTAAAGATATAGTGCTACATAATTCACCAATATTAAATAATAACAGAAACTAGAACTAAGGATTGATCATGTGTATCACCAATTACCAGTAATCATTTAACTTTAGTACTTTAAGGTTTGCAAAGTATTTTACAAATATTATGTCATTTGGTTTTCTCAACAAACCTGTGGTATATGTACTATTATTATCCCCACTTTATAGTTAAGGAAACTGAGACCGAGAGAAATTAATTTATTTGTCCAGGGTTACAAAGCTATTACCTGTCTGAGGAAGAATTTGAAATTGTCTTCCTGAGAGTAGGTCCAGTGCTCTATGCACTATATCACCTACCTGCTTCAAGTTCAGATTAGAACCCCAGAAAAAAATAGTCATGGTAATGATAACAACAATCACAACATTGATCCATAAAAATGTGAAGAATATTATAACTGATTCACCATTTCAAATGCTTATAATCTCCCACCAATGTGGAATGAAAAGATTCCAAAAAACAGATGTGGCAGAAAAATAAAAACCAAGAAAGAATGAGAAGGGGTGCTTATCAGCCCCATTGTCCTGTTTGGCACTGGAATTATTCTGACAATGCTTCCAATGACCTTGTATTTAATTACAAAAAGTATTCATTTTATCTAGTTATACAATAATTAGCATAATGTTAGACATAAACAAACATAAGTAGGATAGAGAAATGTACCTGGATGATTTTTTCTATTTGAATTCCATCTAAAAAGATCATTGAGATTATTATTATTATTATTATTAATAATAATAATTCTAGTAGAGGATGAGGTATACCATCCCTACTTTCCTGTCAGCATCTAAAAGCATGGCAAAGATGATTTTAGAGATCCTAGAGAAGATGGAATTACATCTTAATATTCTCATTTATTTCAAAAAGTCATCTAATGCACTGCAATAGTAGCAGGACATTCAGGATAAAAGAATAATAGCAGGATAGTGGCTGTCCTCAGACAGTTTCTATCTGAACTCCAAAAAAGATAATAATAATAATGACATTTTAATTATTCATACCTATACTGCACTTTAAGGTTTGTAAAATGTTTTAATATATTATCTCATCCCTAAAACAAGCTTGTGATATAGGTAAAAAATTGAGAACTTCATATTTTGTGTTCAAATTTCGTTCACTTCTCAATTCTTGATACTCTATTCTCAGTATTTTTCTTGGTATTTTTAAAGAGGATAATTTTACAGAATAATGCAGTCTTCAAACTTCCTGCTGAAGGGGTCTGATTTGGCACATCAAGAGGCACCATACCCACCTAATAAAACAGCATGAGTTCATTTACCAGAAGTCATGTATTGGCATCAAGGGTAGTTCCTGTGATTGTCATGATCACTGGCTGCACACTTCAAAAACAGCATTTTCACTAATCCAGTGATTAGCTCCTAAATATCTAAGAAATTTCCTAGCTCTATAAGACATACAATTTAGTCACTTTAAGCCAGAAGAAGTCATTAGCTGGAAAAGGGGGGGAAATATAAGGAGATATTCATTCCCATCCTCATCTTTAGTTAACACTTTGAAATTATCCAATCTTTAAACTCAATGTAATTCTGAGTAATTTGTTAGATAGAAGTGACTTTTAGTTATAATCTTAAGGATTTTACTATACAAGGGTTATAGTTACTCTAACAGTGTCAAAATGCTTTATAAATATCATTATATTAAATTTTATGATGTGTCAAAGAGATGACCAACTAAAAACTTCCATCCCATTTTTTTGAGGAAAATAGTTTTTGTCCCAAGGCTTCCATAAGCTTCTGGTTTCCAGTTTTTATGGACAGTAATTACAAAAACAATTTTTTCAATATTTTTATAGCTCCTTAAATATAATAGAGGTAGCCACACTTAAGAGGTACTTGTTAAGGCTGTGGTCTTTTTCCCAAAGGCAATTCTTTGACAGGTAGAAAAGTATGAAAAATACACACAAATACAATACACACATATATATATATACACACCCCTATTCTCTATGCATTTGTAGGAATTAATATAAGTATTATAAGATTATAATATAAATAATTAATATAATCACAGAAAGCCCTGAAAGCTTAATGGAATCAATCAGAAGTGTGAACAAGGGGCGGCTAGGTGGCGCAGTGGATAAAGCACCAGCCCTGGATTCAGGAGTACCTGAGTTCAAATCCAGCCTCAGACACTTGACACTTACTAGCTGTGTGACCCTGGGCAAGTCACTTAACCCCCACTGCCCCGCAAAAAAAAAAAAAAGAAGAAGAAGAAGAAGAAATGTGAACAAGTGGGGGGAAAGCCCTTAATCAATTTAAGATGTTATTTTTATCATTGGATACAGACAGATAATACCACTCAGGAAATCACTTATAATTAGCTGGATGAATTGTTCATACCTCTGGGTCTATCAAACAAGCAAGAGAATTATGAAGTCCAGTACTGGACCAGGCTAGGGGTAGGAGAGCCCCTGAGCTTTTGGGGGAGAAGAAAGTTTCTTTTTCATCGTCTCCATCAGAGACAAGAGTTGGTGGAATTGATATTACCAAGCCAACAGATGTTACTGAACAATGAGATGTCATTGCTTTAGAATTTTATAGACAAGACTGGAAATATCACTTTATCATCACTGATGAAAAACCATGAAAGCAGAAACACACAGATGAAGGAGTTTCAGATTAGCATTTTTATTTTGCAATGTATTTGCATTTTAAGCATAGATAATAAAAGCACCCACTCAAGATAATATCCTCCCAATCCCCCATTGTCCTTAAAGAACAATAACCACTAATGTTTTTTTCTCCTTTTATTTGATCTTTTTTTTTCTAATTATTTAAGACCAGATTAAGAGCACATTCATATCAGACATAACTGTTTTACTCAGTCATAGCTATGATAAAAAGATGATGACCACAGTTCAATGTAACAATTTCTCATCTTTCCTTGAATAATTATTATAATAAAAGTAGTATTATTCACATGGCCCATTATGGTTTGAAAAGTGCTTTACCTGTTAAATAATTTAATATTTTAATGAACGATGAATGAAAAGACAAAAGGGAGAAACAGATTTCTAGAATCAGTCAACTGCCTCTCTGTACACACTGAAGAGGACAGTGAATGTAAACACAAAATAAAAATAACAGCAAGCTTTTGTCTCCAGCTCTAGCTTTCCTAATGTTCTTTCTTTCTTTGCTAATTAATTTGCAAAGTGCCTGCTATCCTCTGCAGAATTTAATTCCAGTAGGTTTAAGAATAGAGTCAGTCCCTTCAGGGATGAAACAGGGTTATGAATAGCTAGACCAAACTGCTTATGTTATCAACACATTCTTTAGAAACAATAAATAAAAATCAGACAAATGTATTCTTTGATTATAGGAACTTGAGTACTGGCTTAATTTTGGAGCATTTGGTCAAAGTTTGTGGTCTCTGAGGGAGGGGGAGACCCATGAGGATACCTACTTACTGCATATAGTCAACTGTACTTATAATAAAATACATCCATAACTCAATTTTTGGTGTCCATAGTTTTTTTTTTTTCCCCTCAGTCAAAGGTTAGTTAAGAAAGTAAAGGCAGCATAAGCACCAACTTCCTCCACCAGGAAGCTTTGCTTTTTTATTGTCTACTGCATTAACATCTAACTGGAAGCAATCAAGAAACTAATTTGTAGGGCGTGTAGAAGTGTCAAAAGGCTGAAAACTCATGGATCAAGTGACTGCATTACAACTCAATTCAATTCAACAAGTATTTAAGTGCCTACTATGTGCAAGTCATTGCATAGATTCCTGGAATACAAAGATAAAAACAAAGTCTTTGTCCTAAAGGAGTTCATATTCTAATAGTGACAGATAGATATGATATGCTAGATAGTTTAGATGATAGATGATATATAGTTACATAGATGGAAGGATGAATGGATGGATGTTTAAATACAAAATCATCCTAGAAGGGAGAAAAACTGAGTTGAACCTTGAAGGAAACTAAAGTTTTAAAGAAAACTAGGTAAGAAAGACATGAATGCAGATATGAGTAACAACCTATACAAAGGTTGATGGGAGAAAATGATGAGTTAATGAAACTAGCAAATAGACCAATTTGGTAAGAATGTAAAGGATATGAAAAAGAGCGGTGTGAATTAATTTTGATTATCCCTTAATGTAGGTGCACTGGATCAGCTGCTGGGTAGAATCCTACTGACAGGACAGCATACTACAACTTATGGTTTAATTAAGAGACACTAATTAAATTTCCATTTCTATTATTTTCCATACAGTAATTTTCTGATCAATAGAACATTTTCATTACCAATGATGACTTTTATTACCAATGATAACAAGAAACTGAGTTTTAAATATCATCAAAGATCTGTATAAATGGAAAAGGAAATGAGATCATGCTGGTGGGAGGATAAGGGTTAACAAATGGACTCCCTGAGTATGAAAACACACAGAGGAAGGCTGCCAGTACTTTGTGTAGTTGATCTAGGGAGGATTCATGGAAGACACACAGGATGAGAGATTAGAGATTGGCTGAAATCTATGCCAGCAAAAGGAATGCCCACACCAATAAGATTATAGCTCCAGTGAAGCACCATAGACATCTGAACTCTAACCAGTAAACATATCTATGCATATCAGAAACTGAAAGAGAAGAAAATATGACCAACCTCTAGAACCTCTGAAATCTTACCTTTTGATAAGTAGTAAATTGCAGAGAGTAAAGGGGCTCTGAAAGGAATTATTTTCTTTATTCCTATTTCTAATGCATTCTAGCTATATTATGCAAGGGTAATTCCAACTCATGAGGATGACTGGAAAATTTTGTAAAATGTTTTACCTTAAAGTTTCTTAGAAAGATGACTATTTTAAATGTAAAATAATATAATAAATTATAATTTATTTAAATTATATTGATTGTAAATCACATATATTGTATATATTATAAATAATGCATATAGATATAATTTATTATATTAATTTATTAAATTATAAACATTCTGAATGTATCTCCAGAAATAATACCTAAAGTGATATGGCTCTTTTGGATTGCAGCAAGAATAAAAGCAAAGCGTGGGTAAAAGGAATGTTCATTTCCAAAGGTGAATGCAGGTTCAAAATCTCATGTCTACTTATAAAAATTATACAATTATAAAAGCAACCATATGACTTAATGGCTTAAGAAATAAAGCAAAAGACTGAAGGGTTGGATAAGTTGAAAGATTACATAATGGTCTTCAAATGTACAGTGATATATAACTCTAAAGATGAGGATGATTGAATTAAATCATTCACCCCATTCCATTTCAAGTAACTAACTGAATCAGATGAGAATACCTTTATTGGGCAATTAAATTCATTAAATTAAAAGTAAAAAGTCCTCAACAAGTTTGGAAGGATACTGAATGATGCTACATGGGAAATGTATTGGGATTAGTTGAGTAACACTCTCTTTGTCTTCACTAGAGTAGGAAAGTCAGTTCAGAATCTGGGCATTCAAGTATCTGACCAGCCTAAAGGAGAAAGCAATCCCTTCAGAGGGAATCACTTGTGGGGATGGAGAAAAGACCCTCTTTCTCCTCCCTTCCCCTTGATCAGTGAATGACAATGTGAGTTTCAAAAGGTTGAAATATTTTAGACTTCTTATGAGCATGTTAGCAGAGTCCCTGGAATAGTTAATGGAAGTGTCTGCATCAGGAGAGAAAATCAAACTAGACACCCTAAGAGAAGGCAGATGTAGGACTCTACAAGGAGCTTAGTGGAAAGCCACACCAAGTTTAAGGGAAATTTCATTAGGATTCCCCAGATCTCTAAAACCCAGGAGCTGTGAGCTCATGCCTTTGTTCTATGAATTTTCTAGGTTTGAGCCCATTTTTCCTTGGACTCTGTATATGGGAGAGTGTGTACACCCCAAGCTTTGGGGGGAATGTTTTATATCAATGGTTATTATTGTACCATCTTGTATATATTTATTTCTGATAACTAATTAAGTTTTTATAATTACTAGATATCAACTGATAATTAATGGGGGAAAGCATGTCAGTGGAGACCCTGGAGCTATAGTACTCCTAAAGAAAGCACCCAACCACACAGGGGGACCCCTGGAACACTGAAGAGAAGATCCAGTCACCCTCTGAGGACTCAGGAAGTCAATAGGAATACAGGTTTGAGAGAGTATCACCAGAGCTTGTTCTACATGATAAAGATAATGAACATAATGTTCTCTTTATTTGTGGAGTTCAGGACAGAAGAATGGGATCTGAATTTCAATTAAATAGATTCATATTAGATTTATAGATGAATTTCCTTTAAACTTTTTCAAAATAACAAAATGTTAAATTATGTTATCTAGGGAATGACCTATCATGTTCAGTCTTCAACCAAATGTGGTTAACTATATCTCTTTATGGGGAGTTTGGTGGCATAGTAGATAGAGTGCCAGCCTTGGAGTCAGGAAGAACTGAGTTCAAATCTGGCCCTTGGACACTTACTAGCTGTGTGACCCTGAGCAAGTCATTTAACCCTGTTTGTCTTACTTTCCTCATATCTAGAATGACCTGGAGAAAGAATTGGCAAACCACTCCAGTATTTTTGTCAAGAAAACCCCATGGATGGTCCATAGGGTTATGAAAAGTCAGACATGACTGAATGATTGAACAACAATGACATGCCCAAGTCCTTAAACATTCACCTACTCTCCTTCACATACTTCCATTCACTTCTCAATCCCTTACGAACCTTACCACTCTGCTGAAACTTTTCTCTTTAAGGTTACTAATATTTCTTCATTGCTAAATCCAATGATATTTTCTTAGTTCTCATCCTCCTTGACATCTCTTTAACTTCTTATGCCAATCACCAATCCTTTCTTCTCTTGGCTTCCATGTCACTGATCTCTCTCTTGTTTCTCTTCCAATCTGTGATCAATTCCTTCTCAGTATTTTTTGCTTCTTCATAACCCATTTCTCACTCCATAAGCCATAATCATGGATGTCCCCTAAGGTTCTATACTAGCCCCTCTTTTCTTTCTATAGTTTTTCCTCCAGTGATTTCATCTGTTTTTTAACATGTTCAGTTATTATATCTATAATTATGATTCTAAAATCTGTATAACAATCCCTAAACTGCTTCCTTCCTCATTGATAACTATATGCTTGTTATTGCCACTTGGAAGTCCCACTAGCAACACAAATTCAACATGCCTACCATATAATTATCTTCCCCTCTAAAGCTACACTTCCTCTAAATTTTCCTATTTATGTTAAGGGCACTGCCATCCTTTTAGGTACCAATGGTTACCCAGGTTCCTAACCTTGGAATCATCCTGAATTTTTACTCTTCCATTTCTATTTTCCAAGTCTTACTGACTCCACCTATTTAACATTTCACTCCTCTTTCTCTTCTCTCTAACCATCAAACCATCATCTTGCTTTAGACCACCTTGCTTCAATTATCGTTTGTCCCCTATTTGGTTTGCCTGCTTTCAATGTTTTCAGTCTATAAATCCAGGCTCTACATAGCTGTCAAATATTTTTCCAAAGACACAAACTCTGCTAGCTGTTTCAGAACTTTCCATTTCCTGCCTCCATGTTACCACCTTTGTTTCTCCACCTCTTAGAATCTCTTTTTACCTTCAAAGCTCAGCTCAGGTGCTAACGCTTTCATTGATATTCATTTCTCTCCCTTATTAGTGTTGTCTCCTCCCTCAGATGTGCTCACTTGTGCTGAAAAGCTACAAACATATTCTATTCCTACCATCCTTCAAATAGGCTCTAAGATTCTTGAGGAAAGGAACCGATTCATTTCTGGTTTTATATCCTGGCACAGGGTCTTTCACATAGTAGGCATTTAATAAATGATTATTGAATTGAATCATGGTCTTGGCTAGAGGCAGAGGGATTCTCAAAGTATTTTCTTAGTCAAAGAATTATACAAAAAAGGGAGGGAATAAGAATGCATGTAAAACCCACTATATGCTAGACACTGTGCTAAATGCTTTTTTAAAAACTCTCATTTGATCTTTACAACAACACTGGGAGGTATGTATTATTATTATTATCCCCATTTTACAGGTGGGGAAACTGATGTAAAAAGTAGTTAAGTGGTTTGCCCAGAGTCACACAGCTAGTGAGTATCTGAGACTGTCTTTGAACTCAGCTCTTCCTAACTCCAGGTCCAGTGCTTTATCCACTGCACTGCTGGCTGCCTATGTGATTCTTTGACAAATAATGGGATAAACTATTTGAAGGAATGAAAACAGGTCCTTAAAAAGTAATTGCTCTTTTAGAAATGTAAAAGAAAAATAGGAGAATCCAGTGCAGCAGGATTTTAATGACTTTGGTTTTTTTTTTTGTAAATGTTCTTTTATTTTTTTGCTTTCCGCTTAAGGTTAAATTTCCATTCCTTTTTAAAAAACAAACAAAACAAAACAACTTCAAAAGACAAAAAACAAAGTCATGCATGTACAAAAATCATATCTTAGATTCAGTAAGTTAACTTATAAATATGACCAGTTTTGAGTATTTTAATATCCTTTAGCACAATTTTAATAAATGGAAAATATTTGAATGAGTGGAAAACTCTAATCTGTAGCTACAATTTTAAGTTTCAATCCATTTACTACTAACTTAGTCCTGGAAAAATCTTGTAACCATACTTCAATAACTCACTCTACAAAATGGAAATGATATCAATATATAGAAGTTCTAAGAGTATTAGTGAATTCCATGGAGAACCATATATACAAAGGGAACTAAAGATCAAAGAGGTAACTTCAGAACATCTAGCATAGTAAAATTACATGAAGCATTAAAAAAGGGAAACTAAATATCAGACAGTCCTCAAGACATTTTCAATCTAATCAGAAGAGAATCAGCCACTTGTGATTTCAACAACACTGTAAAACATTATTCTTGCTTTTCATTCTGATGCTGAAAATTAGATTTTATGAGAACCAAAAGAAAGTAATAGAATTAAATGAATTGGCAGCAGACAGATAGGGGAACTGCACCATAAGCTAAAAATCATTGCCATGAGTATAATACTGAATTGAAGGATGGTGACCTGGGTTCTTGCAAAGATTCTATTAAAATAATCAGAATTCAAATATAAATTCAGTTGATCAATGTAGGAATACAAGTGGGGAATACACAAACAGTATACTTTTTGTTCTTTACTTTTGTCTAAGAGTATCACATGATGTTTTTGGTCAAATACAGAGACATCCTAGACAACAATAATGTTATTGTTTGGTAATATCAAGTATCCCACAGATACTTCCACTGCTTCTCACTGAGCATTCATCAATACACTATTATATTGTTGAATCGAATATGCTCCCTTTGTTTCAAATGGCACATTCACAATAAGGATTCTTTCTTAACGCAAAGAGGGGGAAGAGGGGGAAAAGGGATCGTGTGACTACTTTTGACATTCACCCATCTCAATGTCAAGCCTTTGTCACTTAGTTTGAGTACTTCCTCTAATGACCACAGCTTTTTCACAGCCATATCCAGGTGGAGAGATTAATGAATTGCTGGGGTCAAAAATATAATAATAATGATAATGGTGATGATGATGATGAAATATCACCCAGTAGCCAACTCTATCTTTGATGATGAGCTTCCCTGAACTTAACTATGTTCCTACTCAAAGGACAGACATTCAGTCCATCTTTGAGCCTATATGCAAGACCTTTCCAATTTGGTAGAACCTGCCAAAGTTTTCACTACCTTGCTCTGGCCTACAATACCTCAGGATGACCTCTCCATCCCAGTGAAGATTCAGATTTGTATTTTGTTCCAGCAAACAGTGAATAATTAAGTCATCTAAACATGTGAGGTGCCATTTTGTTTTTTTATGTTGACATTTTTTCTTCTAATAAAAAACATTTAAAAATATTAATAAAAATATTAATAAAAATATTTAAAGTTTTGAGTTCCAAATTCTATCCCTCCTTCCCCTCACCCCCGAGGTAGTAAGCATATATAGGTCATACATGTGTAATTATGTAAAACATTAATCATTTTGTATGAGAAAAATTGAATAAAAGAAAAAAATAAAAAAGTGAAAAATAGCATACTTCAATCTGTGTTCTATTAATATCAGTTCTTTTCTTTGGAGGTGGATAGTATGCTTTATCATTAGTCCTTTGAGATTGTCTTGGATCATTGTAATGCTGAGAATAGTTGTCATTCACAGTTCTTCATTGACCAATATTGTTGTCTCTGTGTACAATGTTTTCCTGGTTCTGCTCTTGTCATTATACATCAGTTCATATAAGTCTTAACAGGCCTTTCTAAAATCATCCTGCTTGTCATTTCTTATAGCACAAGAATATTCCATCACAATCATATGCCACAGCTTGTTTAACCATTCGCCAATTGATGGGTATTCCTTTAATTTCCAATTTTAGCTACTACAAAAAGAGCTGCTAGAAATATTTTTTGTACAAATAGGTTTCAAATTGACATTTTAAAGGAATTAGTACTACAAATTATTGACTTAGAATAGGGAAAGGCTTTAGAGGTCATCTGGTCTAACTGTTTAACCCATAAAGGAACTCCCTCTACAACATCCCTGACAGATGCTTACCAGATGTCTGTTTGAATACTACCATTGTCAAGGAACTTAGTACTTCTCATTATAGTTAATTCCAATTGGGAGAAACTTGTGTTCTTAAAAAGTTCTTCCTTATATTAAGTAAAACACCTTTGTTATTACTGCTGCTAATTTTGCCTCCTGGGACTACACAGAGTACAACTAATTAGTTTAATTTAAGCATTTATTAAGAGGGTTAGGAACTGTCCTAGGTGCCAGAGATACTAAGGCAAAAATCAAAGTCTTTGTCCTTAAGAAGCTGACAATATGGGGGCAGCTAGGTGGCGCAGTGGATAAAGCACCGGCCCTGGATTCAGGAGTACCTGAGTTCAAATCCGGCCTCAGACACTTGACACTTACTAGCTGTGTGACCCTGGGCAAGTCACTTAACCCCAATTGCCTCACTAAAAAAAAAAAAAGAAGCTGACAATATAAGGGAAAATAACAAAGGAACTAAGTCAAAGATGTATACAAAGTAATTTCTGGTGGAAAAACTCTAGCAACTGGAGAGGATAATCAGGAAAAGCTTCCAGGAAAAGGGGATATGAGCTGAGCTTTGAAGAAAACTAGAGATTCTAAGAAGAATTTAAAAGCAGAGAATACATTGCAAGCATGGGAGATAGCCTTGCAAAGGCATAGAGAAGTTATATACAGGGAACAGCAAGCAGATCATATACAATGTGTAAAGGAGAGAATGTGCAATAAGCCTGGAAAGGTACAATGGTCTCAGAGAGTAAATGGCTTTACAATACAAAACAGATGACTTTTCATTTTATCCTACAGAAAAGAAGAAAGTTACTGGAGTTTCTTGAACGGGGGACTGACTTTGTTATACCTGTGCTTTAGGAATATCAATCTGGTAGCTATGTGAAAAATAGATTGGACTCTTCTTCATGATGGCTATTTAAATAATACAGAATAGCTGTCACATTTTACTCCATTAAAATTTTATTTTGGAGCAGGTAGGTGGCACAGTGGATAAAGCCCCAGCCCTGGATTCAGGAGGATCTGAGTTCAAATCCAGCCTCAGATACTTGACACTTGCTAGCTGTGTGACCCTCAGCAAGTCACTTAACCCTCATTGCCCTGCAAAAAATTCTATTTTGATGCTTTGTTGTAATATGGAAGTGACATTGGCCCTTAAAGACTATACCAGTGGAGGGTAAGCACTCATAGTTTAACCTAGCTAGAAAGGCTTCAGGTATGGACCCAGTGGTAGAATGTATTTTGGAATGTATTTTTCTAAGGGCCAGCCTAGAAAGGCCTGAGAACCTCATTGCAAGAGGTTTTATCACTAGGTGATGGACTTTTGTTGTTGTGGTTTATTTTGCCATAGCAACCTAAGGAATGTAGGGAAACCACAAAATAGTTCCCACTTCTGTGCCACCCTCCAGTACCACAGTGATGATGACACAATCTTTCCAACACCACATAAATTAAATAAATGGTTAATGCACTCACTGTGTGTTCTTTGTGAAATTACCAATAACTGATGTACTTCTGGGAAAACTGAGCTATGTACATAAAATGAAGAAGTTGGGAATAAATGAATAATTCTGGGCATGATAAGCACTAGATGGTATCACAAAAGGCAAAAACAACCATTTCATAAAAATCAGGCAATTATGGGTTCCAAATACAGCAGTCATGTCAGAATGAGTTATCTTTGGAAATGATACAATTTAGAGCTAGAAGGGACCTTCTAGTTCATTGAATCCACCACCCTCATTTAACAGATGAGAAAACTGAGGTCCAGAGAGGATAAGTGATTTGCTCCAAGGTAATAGTAGTTACATTCTCTTCTTTGATCTACCCTCCAAAGTAGACCACTAGAGGACTGTTTATTCTAATCTTCACCCTAGCCACTTTTCACCCATCTTTTCTACTTATTCATCTGAGCACTATGATCAACTCATCATTGCCTCTGGAAAAGCTACGAAAATGGACTGCTCTATTGTTCCACTCAACATCCCTAGCCACCACTCCTCTATATGTATTGTCTCTCCCCATTAGAAGGTAAACTTCTAGAAGGCATGGACTAGACATATCACTTTTGCATTTGTATTCATAGTGTTTGGTAGATAATAAGTGTGTAATAAGTACTTTTTATGCATTCATTCATATCACTGAGTGGTAAGACCTAAGGTCAAAGTAAGTGCTAAATTTGACGTAAGAAGATGATAAACAGTATGAAATTATAGCAGTTTTGACCTGAGCTGTTTAAACAAGCTGTCACCTCTGGAAAAAGGGAAATGAGCAAAAATAACGACACTGACTCTGAATATCACCATTTCTTAGAAAAGTTTAATTGATGCAAAATAGTTGCCACAACAAGGAGGCTGAAAGAGCCCAGAAAGTGACTCAGCCAGCAAATACAATCTCCTTGCCAAGTGGAGAGACATAGCAGCCAAGGTAAACACAGATTTAGAACAAAAATTCATTTGAAAAACATCACAGAGGAGGATAATAATAATAGCATCTCGCATTTACATTGCACTTTGAGGTTTCCAAAATGTTTTCCTCATAACAACCCTGTGAGGTAGTCCAAGATACCATTGCTTCTATCTGGTAGATGAGGGAACAGGTTCCAAGAGGGTTATTTACTCATGACCACACACCTAGTAAATACCTGAAACAAGACTTGAACCTAGGCCTGCTGACCACAAGTCCAATGTTGTTTCTACTCTGTTGTGCTGCTTTGTTGAGCTAGAAGTCTACTAAGCTTCCCATATCATTTTCGTAGGACTGTTGCCTAGCCACACACCCCCTATCTCTCAGTTGAGCACTATGCTGGTTCCCTAAAGATGTTAAAATAACTTTTTAAAACAGCTAGAAAAAAGCAGATTGGGTGGATCTATTATAGAAGATTATGGAAAGACAGACAAGAATAATACAATATATGAAGGGATGGAAAAATTTTTATCTACACCCACACCATTGGGACCCTAGCTTTGAAGATAGAAATTCTCAGTGTTCATCTGGTCCAACCCCTTGATTTTGCATATATGGAAACTGAGGCTCATAGAGGGTAAATTACCTACCTAAAGTCAATATGATTTGAACCCATGTCCTCTAACTCTACAGCCAGGGTTCTTTTCCATTTACTATGCTGTCTTTCCCACCTACCAATGTATTAAATTATCACGTGCTCTTTAAGTTTTCTCCTTTCTAATCTAAAAATTCTTCCTTTGGACAATCTTCATACAATATTCTCACTATCTTGGGTGTCATTCTATAGAAATATTTCATTTTTCCAGTATCCTTCTTAAAATATGCACCAAGAATGGAACATTATGTTGAAGATGTTGTTTAATCAGAGAACAGTACAATGGGACTATTAATTCTTCTTCTAGGATCTATCCTTTAATTAAAACCCACTAAGATTAAACTAAGTTCATTGGCATCAATGTCACAGTCAAGTTCAATAAATCAGTTCAACAAATATTAAAGTGCCTACCCTATACAAGGTTGGGATGTTAGGTGCTAGGGGTACAAAGATGAAAAATGACACATTCTGTCCTTAAGGTACATAAAATATAATGGGGAAATGGGGAAGAGGATATAATAAATACATAAATATGAAATTAGGTAGAATGTGATAGAGACAAAACAGAAAGTGGCAAAATACTATGAAATTCAAGGATAGGCAGATCGCTTTTACCTGAGGGTTACCCAAAAGGCTTCATAAAGGAATCTTATCAGACATTTGAGTCATGTCTTGAAAGAAGAAGAGGTGAAAGAGGGAAGGGAAAACAAGAGAATAAGAATTTATATAGCACCCATTATGTGCCAAGTACCATGCTAAGTGCTTTTTACAAATATTTCTTTTGAAGTGACTCCAATAGAAAAAAGATGGGGAGATCTGTTCCAGACATAGGAAACAGTTTAAACAAAGACACTGAAACAGAAGTTGTTACAAGAAAGCTATGGGAGTGGATGTGATCACCAATGGAAAAAAAACATAGAGCAAAGGACTCAACACAAGTCCAGGGAATGCTCATGTTTAAGGGGTGGGAAAAAAATGAAGAATCAGAAAAGAAATTTGAGAGAAGAGGCTGAAGGGTAAGAAGAGAACCATGAGAATTCAGTGTCATAGAGGCCAAGAAGGATGAGGTGGTCCACAGTGTAAAATGCCAGAGAGGTCAAGAAGGATGAAAATAGGGAAAAAGTCACTGGATTTGGTGAGAAGGAAGTAACTAGATCTTGAATAGGGATACTTTATTGGAGCGACAGAGATGAAAACCAACTGAAAAGGGTTGAGAAGGAAACATAAGTTGATACAGTTTACTCATAGTTAACTAAAAACCAAAATATTTTAAAATAAACTACAAGGTCTCCCTGATTCTGTTCTGATGACTTTGTTTTAAACTTAAGTATAGGACTTCACATTTATCCATGCAAAATTTAATTCTGGTGATTCTATTGAGACTTTTTTTGGATAATGATTTTTTCATCTAAGGAATTAAGTTTCCTGGCCTTCTAACAGTAACTGATAAAAAACTAAACAGTACTGTGTCGAGGATAGGGAAGGTACTGTGGTGTGTGACTCTAGAGAATTCCTTAAGGCTGACAGTTAACATTTTTAGATCTTTTCCAGAAGGATATCTGGAGAGAGGCTTAGGCCTATTCTAGAGCTGTCAAGGACCCACACTGTGTACTATTTAGCAGGAAAACTTGGGTTTGTGAGTTTCTAAAATCTTGATGAGAATGGTCAGAAGGAGATTACACAAAGGGGAATTAAACTAAATTATTTTCACCTAGATGTTTCTATCATGAAGGAAGAATGAGGGAAGAACCTTTAGGAACTGAATTGCATGGTGGACAAAAGACCATTGGAAGACTGTTTCTGGGAAGAAACAGATAATACTATGTTTTAATGACTCTTAGGAAAACAAAAAGGAGTTAATTAGGAGTTGATGTTTTTGTTTTCTCTCCTAGCAAAAACTTTTATTCATGGGCCTCCACCATTTTGTGACTCCAGCTACCATGTTATTCTCTCTCCCCATTTGATATCTCTTCTACTCATGTACTCTCAGTGTTCTACTAGAATTGTCATGTTATTAGGCAACCAAAAATCATTAAAGGCTACATCCTACTTGACTGCATTCAAGATTAAATATGTACAGTGGTCACTTTGTCAGGTCATCAGCTAGGTCAAATGAATTGACCAAAGCATACAATTGGGGATCCATCAGGAGAACTCATTCACAAAGGTGCATAGGAGCAGAGGGCCCAGGATCCAGCACAAAATGGAAAGGAGACCAGGTAAAATGTCTAATGAATGTAAAGGATGACCTGGGATTTTCCTCAAGTGAATAGGAGGCTAGGAGAATGTACAAAGAAAAGAAAGTGATTAATGAATCCATCTCTAAGTGAACAGAAGACCAACAGTATGTCACAGAAATGAACAAAAATAGGAAATCAAGACTCCTTCCCTTAGAAGAAAGAAAGTCTTAAGGAGAACAAAAAAAATCTGTACAGAAGGATGATGAAGGATAGCTTGGGGGGAAATGGGGACATTTGGGGTTTTAAGGGCATAGATATTTTGGTCAGAAACCCAACATGAGATACAGGGAGTCACAAATATCATGAAAATTTTTTGTCAAATAACTCGCCTGAGATACATCGTGACTATATAGCATGTTCCTGATCTACACTATTAAAAAAGGAAATGAGGCTTGTTTGGAATAGCTTACTTTTAATGAACTTATGCTGGCACCTAGTGATCACCATTTTCCTTCCTAAGTGTGCACAAACCATCTGTTTAAGGAACCATTCTAGAATTTTTCTCAGAAATCAAAATAAGATCTTAGATTCAGAGTTGCATTGAACCCTAGTGATTATCTAGTCCAATCCCTTCATCTTACAGATGAGAAAATAGGTTAAATAACTTGCCCAAGATCACAAAGAAATGGAGATTCAAACACTGGTTCTTTAATTCCAAATCTAGTGCTCTCTTTTCTTTGTACCACAAAGGCCTCCATCAAACTCAGTGCTGTATGGGTTACAGAATCTACTTTTTCCCCTTTTTTGAAAACTGAAGAAAACATATTCCTCTCTCCTATCTCCTGGCATCTCTCCTGTTTCTCCATGATTCCTTAAAGATTGCCAGCAATACTTTTTCTGTTCAAGGGATAACAGAAAAGACACAGGCAGCTCTAGAGAAATCTGTGTCCCAGGAGGTTGCTGTAACTACGCCAACCAGCCCTGGCTCAGTACATCCAGTACACGCCATCTCAGCAAGGAGTGACTTTTAACTCTAGAGCTACACAGTTAAGAGATTCAGATGGTAGAAATGCAGAAAGATCTCCAGTGTAGTCTCTAAGATTCAAGATGAACAAATGGGATTGCATTTGCAGACTCTATCAGTACCCTGGATGCAATCCATCTGGCCTTAGAGACCTGAACTTATTTAAATCAGGTAGCTAACTTCCTGCTTCCACTTCATATTAACCATATCCATAACCAATGAAGATCATTCTGTTTGATAAAGAAGGATTGGGGATTTCATTGGTGTAGGGAATGCCACAGGGTTCTTCTATTACTTCAGGTTAGGATTTTATCACTTGGAATCTTATACAGTTGTCTAGAGCAATGAGAGGTTAAAATAATGGCAAAATGTCATGTAGCCAAAAGAAGCAGTACTTGAACCCAGGTCTTTTGGGTTTGTGAGGCCAGCTCTCTGTCATATCCACTATGACGCACTGCCTCTATCTTGATAAAGACAAAAGTAAAAGAGGATCAGAGTACAGTAGCTCTGACCTGTCTCTTTATTAAGTTAATATGTTATGTTTTTAAGTAATGTTTTCTATTTTATTATACCATTTTCCTTAAGCAATGAAACTATCCCTTCCTTCGTTTTTTCTTTTTGCTCTGAATGTACATTCAAAGTGTTTCTTTATCGTCCTTAGATTGTTCACAAGGCTCAGTTTATTCTGGGCTTGAGCTACTCTGAACCTATTTTCACCAGTACAGAACACTCTTTTTCATTTGTTCTTCTTTTCCATTTTTTCTACATATTCTTTTAAAACAGGAGCTCTTCTGAGAACTCCCAGCACAGCTATTTCTCACTTAAAATGCCTCTCTTTTTCCTCATCCAGGTCAATCGTGATTGTCTTGTCAGAATTTCATCTTTGAGAGGTTCCTGAGACATTTTCCTTGAAATCATAACCTATATTTTTTCCCGCTGTTTTCAAATCTGCTTCCCTAATGCTTCTGGCTGTAATTGTCAAACTTTTTTCTTTCTTTCTTTTCCCACATGGCACAGTATTCTTTGCTAGGAAAAAGTGTGGGCACAGTGAACATTTAGATTGGACATACAAAAGGTTTCTGAGTAGGGGGCCATCTACATATATTGATTAACCTGGCTTTCAGATTCTTCTGCCTTTCCTTCCCCTTCTCCACCTCCTCACCTTCCATTTTCTTTAATTCCTTTGAATTTCTAATGGAGGACACAGCTTTGGACTGGTTGGCAGAAAGCCACTATAGTGACCTTCCTGACACCAAGTCTGGAAGAAACTGGCTAGGGTTGGAGGTGGAATGTATGTGGAAAATTCTGGGGTGCAGGGAAGGGAAACAGGGGAGAAGGCAAATGACACTTCAACGTTGAGAAACATTTGCTATTCTTGCAGTTCAGGAGGGCATTTTTTTCTTTGAGTTTCGATGGCTCATAATATTAATTGTGAGCTTAAAAGGAGCTGAATTTATAGCGGAGGTCAAAGTGGTTATTTTGGAATTTATGAATTTAAAAAATGGATATGTAGACAGAAAATTTTCAGGGCACATTTTTTTTGTCCAATTCTATACAGTACTCCCTTCTTTCACTGTTATGAACTTGGTTACTTTCTCCTAAGGCTCCATTTGACTTAATTTCACCAAAACATTCTTTTTCCTTAGGGAGAATCATGTCCAAGTTGCTTTGTCCACCTCAGAAATGAACTGTCAACAAGGCAAGTCAAATATGGATCTGATGTGCTGCTTTTATCAGCACAAAACTTCCAACAGATTTCAAGACAATCAAAGTTTTCCAACTCCAGTTTATTGCTTTAGTTTCCATTTTGTGATGTATAGATCTAAGAAAAGGTCTATATTCTCCATCTGTCCAGACTCCATACGGAACTGCTTCCATATTTCTGCCTCCCTTTGTCCCCAATCCTTAAAATGCTTTGTTTTACATTGATCAACAGGTTAGTGAATTTCCATTTAGTCATATATCTTTTGTGATCCTTTGAGGGGTTTTTCTTGGCAAAGATACTGGAATGGTTTGCCATTTCCTTTTCTAGCTCATTTTACAGATAAGGAAACTGAGGCAAACAGAGCTGTGACTTGACCAGGATCACACATCTAGTAAGTGTCTGACACTGGATTTGAATTCAGAAAGAGGAGTCTTCTTGACTCCAAGCCCAGAACTCTATCTACTATACCACCTACCTGTCCATCTCATACATGTTTGGCTCTTGGCAAATATTCATGGAATGAATTAATGAAATCTCTAATTTCCTCTAGTTCTGAGACATTTTCTGTATGAATAAAGTTTTTGAAAATGACAAAGCAGATAATCAATAACAAAAAATTTATCTAATTTCTGAAAATGTGTCTTGTGGTGACTAGATAGCATGTGTATTAATTAGACATTTTTTTAAAATGTAAATGTTTTATTAAAATATTACCTTACTTGGATGTCCTTCTCTCCAGACAGTAAAATTAAAGACATTGTAATGAACAACAAATTCATTCTAAACATAATATCATCAAGGGCTAAAGTCAAGGGTTATATGGCAGTAAATTCAGCAGGAATGTTTGAAGCCCTAAGTTAGCATGGTTATAACCATATATCATTCTGTTCAGATGACAATGCTGACACATTTTCTGTACTCTGGCATATGGTTTTGCTGCCATCCATCATGGAATCCCTATCTAAGGTCAGGTACTACCTTTCCTTGTAACAGCTGAGACAAGCAATGTAATTCACAAAGCTGCATTACTTTCTCAAGTGTATACCAGTATATTTTCACCTCTGTCACCTTTGACCTTCCTCCCCATCACCCCTGTTCTTCCCCCTACCAAATTAACTTATTAGATCCTCACTTTCTTTCCCCCCACCTCTTGCTCTGTCCTGTCCTACTACTTAATCCATTTTCCATATCAGCTTTCTTAACTATCCTCTTCTCTTCTGCAGCTAACAGCCTCATATGTTCTGGTAAGTGTCCTTGCCTCTAATTAGAGATTCAACTTCTCATTTTTTTGAGTATCTGGTTCTGGAAGAATAACAAAAATTCATAAAAGATCTATTTTTGAAATGGCTTAATATTCATACACTTTTAAAAAATTTAACCTTTTATTTTATTTTTCAATTAATAAATACGTGTCTTTTTCTTAAACACTTCATTTAAAAGAAAAGAAAAAGAAAATGCTTGTAACAGATGTGCTTAGTCAAGAAAAGCAAAATTGCCCATTATTCATATCCAGAAAAGTTCATAATACACATTTAGACCACATTCTGCAAGGTAGCATGTACTTTCCTCAGCAATAGGTGCAAATTTTTTGGTTTTAAGGTGAAAATGAGATATAATATTGGTCAAATGGCAATTATCCCTCCCCCTTAATGTCCCTATATAACTTAGTTTATTATTGAAATATCTCTTACTGGTCTTCTAACCAGTTGTTCTATTTAATTTTCTCATATTCTATACTGGCAAAAGAAAAAGAACAGAAGTATGAAAACCCAGGATGGGCATGGTGCTTGAGCCAGGAGAACATTGTACACAGTATCAACAACATTGTGTGTTGATCAGCTGTGATAGACTTGACTCTTCTCAGCAATACAATGGTCCAACATAGTTCCAAAGGACTCATGATAGAAAATGCTTTTCAAATCCAGAAAAAAGAACTATGGAATCTAGATGCAGGTTGAACCATACTATTTCTATTTTTTTTCTTTTTTGAGGTTTTCCCTTTTTGCTCTGATTCTTCTTTCCCAGCATGACTAATGCAGAAATATGTTTAATGTGATTGTACACATATAGCCTATATCAGATTGTTTGCTGTCTTGAGGAGGGGGGAGAGAGGGGAGGGAAGGAGAAAAATTTTAAGCTAGAAATCTTATAAAAACAAATGTTGAAAACTATCTCTACATGCAACTGGAAAATAATAAAATACTTTTATGAAAAAAAAAAGAAGTCTTCCTGCTTTAACCAGCTTTCCATTGACTTGTATTCCAGTAAACTCCCACCACAAGGGGCACCACTTGGAGTTGTCATCATCTATAGATAACTTTTGTCTAAATTTAAATATATTCACTAATACAGCTAACATCTGAATATATATTAACTTATCAGATTAGATTGCTATCACCTTTGAGAGAAGAGAGCAAGGTCCTAAGGGAAAAGGATAGACTTTTTTTTATTGAGCAAGTGGGGAAGAGTGGGATTGAAAGCCTGTAGAGAAAAGAGAGAAAGATTCAAGAGGAACCATTCAAGTAGGGTAGGTTCTACTGTGGTATCTCCAAAGTGGTACCAGTCAAAGGGCAGAATGGGAGATCTCAGAGCCTGGGAATAAAGATCTCATAGCTGGAAAGGGAATGTTTGCTCGTTTAATATAAGTTAACTTTTGGCACGGTTACGAGAAATACAAGTAGGTAAGTCCAAAGCAGGGACTAAGAGAAAATGAAAGTTTACTTTTACTCACAGGACTACTCATTGAAATTCTCACTCTTGCATCTCTAACAATAGTTCAAGCCTTCATTATAATTCTCCTCAACTATTTCAAAGACCTAATAACTAGTCTAATTGCTTCCAAGCTCTCCTTTCTATAGTTTATCTTCCACACAGTGGCCAAAATAATCTTTCTAAGACACAGACCTGACTACTTCACTCCCCACTTAAAAACCTTCATTGACTTCATAATACTTCTAGGATAAAATATAACCCCCTTATGTCTTAACCAGGCATTTCAGATCCTCTTCTATCTGGCCAATTTAATTTTCCAGTGTGATTTTATATCACTACCCTTCATGTACTCTTCTGCTTCCATGAATTTGGAAGAGACAAACACCATATCTTTAATGCATTCTTTCCTCATCTTTCTCTCTCAATGCTCAGCTCCTTTCCCTCTCAATGCTCAGTGTACCCACTTTCTCCTGAAACTTACTGCTCTCTCAATCCTCAAATTTCTTTATATTTATATATTTGTATACATATTGTATACTAGTTATACAAAAGGTTAAAAAAATAGCCTACAAGCTTCAAGTGCAAGCAAAACTCTGGAGTGCTGCCTGAGCCAGGTTAAAATGTAAGTGGGTGGAAAGTCCTGGAAAGACTTGTCTGAACTGATGTATAGTGAAGGGAACAGAACCAGAACATTGTGCACAGCGACAGCAATAGTTTGATGAAGAATTGTGAATGACTTAACTACTCTCAGCAATACAATGATCCAAGGCAATCTCAAAGGACTAATGAAGTATACTATCTACCTCCAAAGAAAGAACTGATATTGATTGAACACAGACTGATGCATGCTATTTTTTCACCTTATTTCCTTCATTTTTTCCATTTATTTGAGTTTTCTTATACAAAAGACCAATATGGTAATGTTTTACATACTTCCACATGTATAACCTATATCTAATTGCTTACTGCCTCAAGGGCAGTAGAGGGGAGAGAGAGAAAGAGGAATAGGATTTGGAACTCAAAACTTTAAATAAAAATGTAACTGGGAAATGTTTAACAAAATAAATAAAAATACAATAAAACATAATTATGTTAATTTTTAGGTCAATATGCAGTCCATGGGGATCCATTTCTGTTTGACATTACTGCAGAATAGATATTCTCTGAGGGCAAATTGCTTAGTTTTTATCTTTGTTACTCCATAGCAAGAGTGCCTTGCCCACAATAGGTGCATAATAATTGTTAAATTAAATCAAAGAAAAATAAAGGACTTCTCAAGCTGTTGGCTGTTAAGCCAAATGTTCCCCCTGACAATTCAGCAGCCATTTTCACCTCTTGATTTTGTTGTTATACAATTTAAATAATTCTTCTTAACAAAAACTTTCAAGTTTCTTTTGCCCTCTGAACTGCAATGAATCAGGTCTCCAAGATACATACTACCATTAGCTTTTACCTTCCAGCCTAAACTTCTCATGCCCATAAAAAATTATAAAGTGGTTTTAAAAAAGAAAATCCCACATAAGATATTAAATTTAGAGCTGCTTTGTTATAATACACTTTTTATCATGACTTTACCATTTTAGTTACCATGGATATGAGATTTTTTAAAATATGCTAAGTCAAACCATGCTCTTTAGGAAAGAGTTAGATGAGAAATGTCATGTTAAATCACATTGTTAGCCTAGGAGATGATAAAATGTTGTTTTCTGAATCAATGCTTTGCATAGAGTTGGCATTTAATGATGAATAACATGAATGAATGAATGAATGAATGAATGAATGAATGAATGAATGAATGAATGAATGACAGGTTTTGAGATGATTTTAACTTAACCTTTGCAGAAAGAGGAAGCCTCTTAAATTTGGGGGCAATTGTGTTTTCAAATGAGGCACTTTAATCTTCTGCATAATGACTGATGTTTTATTTTTAAAATCATTCTTTTATTAGCAAGACAGGGACCTTGTCATTACTCAAAAGGCTAAAAAGGTTTTTGTTTTTATTTTAAGCACAGAATGGGTGCTACCCTCACTAATCACACCCCTAAAAGGGTTTTTTTGTTGTTTTAGAAAGTTTGATGGTTACTAGAAGTTTTTAAATGTCAAGTCTTTAGTATGCTCTATGCTTTTTGTATAAAAATTCCATCAAATTGACGTCAATGCAGAGTATTCAAATAATACTTGTACCATAAGAACATGAAACTTATGTTAAGTTTATTCTTGAGTTGTTTAAAAAGGCATAGTTCATGCTTAGCACCATAATCCAGATGCTAACTCAGTTCTCCACAGAGGGGAGATTTCTTCATTCTACAAAGTAGATGTAAAGTCCCGTTGTGCTCAGAAAGTTCAAAAACATTAACATATTCAATGCATTGAGAATTAAACAATGGTCTGACCTGGCATCACTGCTTCCAAGTCCAAACTTGACAATGTGATCACTCACTTTGAGACATTTTGAAAACTTCCCAACTTCACCCCATAAATCCTATGGACCTAAAAATAGTCTTCAGAAACTTTTATGTTATTGAGTCTTCAATAGACAAGCGCATAAAAACCATGGACATGAATGAGTCAAATACTGAGAACAGGGGGCAAGACAGAGAGATACATGGAAATTTCACTGCAGAGAAACTCATGCCCATCGTTACATCAAGATATGGAGCAAAAGTAGAATCACAGGGTAAGTGAGCATTGGAAGGAATCCCAGCAGGTACCTAAGTACCCTCCTACTTGAACAAGATTACCCTCTAGAATAGCTCCAATGCTTAAAAGGTTTTTCCTCACATTCAACTTATATATGCTTCTCTTCACCTTCTGCATTATGTGCCTATTTCTGTCCTCTGGAGCAAAGCAAAATAAGGCTAAACCCTCTTTCAATAGTATGAGGGATCCCCTTCAAATATTTGAGGAAATCTACCATGTCTTCTGAAAGTCTCTTCTTTTATAGGCTGAGCATTCCCAACTCTCCACAGCCAATCTTTATGCATGTCATGATCTCAAAGACTCCTACAATACTTCTTACCCTCTTTTAGTGAATCCTCAGCTAATCAATATATTTGTTATAATAAGGCATCTAGAACTACTCACAAAGCCCTAGCAGTCCTCTAACCAGAGCAGAGAGTAAGCAGTACTGTCACATCCTTGGTCCTGAACACTATTCCTCTCTTAATCCAGACCCAGACCACACTTGCTTTTTTTAAAAAACTTTTTATTGATGTCTAATGTTTCTTAAATCACCATAGTTATTCCAAGTATTCCTCCCAGAGGACCATTTCATATAATAAATAGTATTTTTAGAGGGGAAAAAGAGCACAACCCATCCATCAATCCACTGAAAAAGTCTGAAAACATGTGCAATGATTAACACCTCCCCCCATCCACTAAAGTGGGGGGAATTACAGGTGTCTCCTCATATCTCTTCATTTGAGTCCTGTTTGATCTTTATCATTTAGTCACATTTATTTTGATTTTTTGTTGTGTAGTGGTTCATCCCATTTACATTGCTGTGGTTACTGGGTATACTGTTTTCATGGTTCTTATTTCACTTTGCATCAGTTTGTGTAGATCTTTCCACACTTCTCTACTCAGGACATAAATTTTTACATTACAGTAACACTCCATTACATTCATGTGCCACAATTTGTATCTATTTTGCTTCCAATTCTTAGTTATCACCAAAAGTGATGCTATAAATATTTTGGAGTATATGGGAACTTTCTTCTTATGGATAGCCTCCTTGGTGTATAAGTTCAGTAATGGAGTCTCTGGTTCAAAGTGTATGGACATTTTAGTCACTTTGCATAATTTCAAATTGTTTTTGAAGTGGTTGCACTATTTCACAGCTTCAACAAAAATGTATTAGTGTGTCTATCCTTCTACAAACCATCCAACATTAACTATTGACATTTTTTGTCATTTTTGAAAATTTGTAGGGTGTATGGTAAAATCTCAGTGTTATTTTGATTTGCATTTTGCTTATTAATTATGGTTTAGAGATTTCTTTCATGTGGCTGTAAAGACTCTGTGATTCTTCTTTTGAGAAGAATTATTATTTATCTATTTAGGGAATGCCTTTCATATTTGTTATACACTCTGCTATGTCACATTGTTGACCCAGATTTTTTTCTTCCATAAAATATTATCTAACCATATACTTCCATCTTATATTTATTGATGGTTTTTTAAACTCAAGAGTAAGATCTTCCATTTTCCCTATAAAACATAATCTTATTTGATTTAACCCAAATTTCATACCTGTTGAGATCCTTTTGCATACTGATTATATCATCTAATTTGTGAATCATCTCTCTTAGCTTTGCCTCATCTGCAAAACTGATAAGGCAAACCATATATACCTTATTCAAGTCATTGACAAAAATGCGAAACAGCCTCATTGGACATTAAGTCATTAAGGACCACTCTTCAAATCCAGTCAGAGTTCTAAATTCAAATAACTTGACCAGCACATAATCTGCATCTCCCTATTTTCCCCACAAAAACAGCATGGCACACTTTTTCAGATGCCTTGCTAACATCTCCATAAATTCAATTACAACATTCCCTGATATGTCAATTTAATAATATTGTCTGAACAAGAAATGAGGTCAATTCAGTATAACTTGTCTTTGATGAAGGATTTTCTTTTGTTTTGTTGATCACTACTTCCTTTTCTAAATATTCACTAACTAGTTATACCTTTAACAATCCATTCTAGAAGTTTGCCAGGAATATAATCGAAGCTTACTAGCCTATAGTTTATAGACTTCATTCTCTTCCTTTTAAAAACACACATATAAGAGGTCACTTTCTCTTCTAGTTTTATGGATTTCCCCCCCCCCCAAAAGATCACTCATACTTGCTCTATAATCACATCAGACAGTTATTTCTACAACTTGGATACGGTGGGCATTGACCAGGTGATTTGAATGTAGTTGGTAATTAGGTATCCATTTTTAATCTCCCTAGTTATCTTCAGTTTCAACTTCCCAGGAGCCATTTTTGTTTGGTCTTTTCCTAATCTAAATATTTTTCTCCTTTGTAGAGAAAAAAAGAAGCAAAATAAGAGTTGGGTAGTTCCTTCTGCCTTTTCCCTGGTTATCTCTTTATCCTCTTTCCATCTACCCAGGAGCAGTCACATGCCTTGTTTTATCAGAGACCAAATGTCAATACACTTGATTCATACATTATAAGAATATTCAAAATACTTAAGGAAAATATGCTGAAAGGAATAAAATCTAGTCTGTTAAACTAAGAAAAAAGTTGATATTCTAAAACAGCAAATCATTTATAGTGTAAATTCTGTAAAAAAATCAGAGGTGTCAAACACATGGTCTGCAAAGTTGGCTACATGTGCATGAAATTTCTTTACTCACAGCAAATCAACCAATGGGGTACAAACCATAACACATTAAAATACTACCACATAAGCATCCAGACTACCTGTAGTCAATCTATAGACAATTTCCAAGCTCAGAAATTGATGATAATAGCTAGCACTTATATGGCACTTTAGTATTTACAAAGAGCTTTAAAAATATCTTACCATAAACTTCAGAGGCATGGGTTATTATTGTCCCCATTTTGCAGGAATGGAGAAGACTGAGGTAGGCAGAGGTTAAAAGCCTTGACCAGGGTCTTACAACTAGAGAGTGTGTAAGGTTGGATTTGAACTAAGACCTTCCTGACTAAGTTTCTGAGGCTGGATTTGAACTTGTGAAGAGGGGTCTTGACTCCAGGCCCAGCACTCTATCCACTATAGCACCTAGTTGCCTCTAGGATATAAAATAAGCCCATATAAATCATCAGCATTTTATATACTACCATCAAAACCCAACAGCAAGAAGAGAAACCTCAGTTAAAATAACTGTAAACGGGGCGGCTAGGTGGCACAGTGGATAGAGCACTGGCCCTGGAGTCAGGAGTACCTGAGTTCGAATGCGGCCACAGACACTTGACACTTTCTAGCTGTGTGACCCTGGGCAAGTCACTTAACCCCAATTGCCTCACTTAAAAAAAAACTGTAAACAATATGAAATACTTGGGAATCTACCTACCAAGAGAAACCCAGGGACTATATGAAGAACACAATTACAAAACACTTTTCACACAAAGACAGATCTAAACAATTGGGGAAATATTTTTTGCTCATGGCTCCTGAGCTCATGGGTAGTTTTTGTTTTCCCAGCAATTTTTGTCAGTTGGAGAGTTCTTACACTCAAAGCTTTGGATCTTTGGGTTTCTCAAACACTAGATTACTATGGTCATTTACTACTTACTGTGTATTGTGTACAAACGCAGTTACAGGACAAAAATCAATGAACTGTAAATAGGATAAGTAAGAAAATACAGAATCGATCTTCATCATTTAACTATCAATAGTCACATAAAAAAATTCTCTAAATCACTATATATTAGAGAAATGCAAATTAAAACAACTCTGAGGTACTACCTGTCTGATTAACTAACATGACAGAAAATAAAAATGACCAATGCTGGAGAGGATATGGAAAAAACGGGACACTAATACACTGTTGGTGGAATTATGAACCAATCCAACAATTCTGGAGAACAATTTGAAACTACCGTTGAAGGGCTAGAAAACTGTGCATACCCTTTGCTCCAGCGATAGAAAGTCTGCATCTCAAAGATATCAGGGAAAAGAGAAAAGAACCTATTTGTACAAAAATATTTATAGCATCTCTTTTGTAGTGTTTTTGTAGAATTGAAAATCAAGGGGATGTTCATCAACTGAGGAATAGTTGAACAAGTTGTGGTATATGATTGTAATGGACTACTGTTGTGCTATAGGAAATGATGAGCAAGAAATAATGAGCAAATGATGAGTTTCGGAAAAACCTAGGAAGACTTAGACTTCTCATGCAAAGTGAAGTGAGCAGAACAAGAACAATGTTAAGGATGATCAACTGTGAAAGACAGCTGCTCTGGTGAAGATAATGATCCAAGACAATCCAGAACTCATGAAAAAAAATGTTATCTACTTCCAGAAAGAAAATTAATGAACTCTAAATGCAGACTGAAGCACATTTTTTGCTTTATTTTTCTTTGGAGTTTTTGTCTTTTTCTTTTGCAACATGGCTAATATGAAAAAATATAATTGGAAAATATTTACCAAAATAAACAGAAAAATAACAAAACACAGATAGTGATAGTATGTGGTTTTCTTAGTAAGTTTGTAACCTCGGGAATCCTTATATACAATTTAGTGGGCTCCAGCAATACCACTGATTTACATGGTGAGATAAAGTTAAAATAAAGAAGAAATTAAGGAAAAACACACAAAAAAGTGACATATCATTTCCAAAAAAATATTTTGCCATTAATACTTTCATTTCTCCTAAAGATCATGTAAGCAGTGTAGTACAGCTGAAATATCAGTGGCTTTGTATTAAGAGGATGTGGCTTCATCTTTTGTCACTGTCACTTGCTACTACTGTGACCTCTGGAATCATATAACCTCTTTAGAATTCATTTTCCTCTTCTAAAAAATTCAGAGTTCAGACTAGATGGCTTTTAAATTCCCTTCCAACTGTATAATCTATGAATCTATTTTGTGGTTCCTTTGCTCAACATAATTGTTTAAACTCAATTGGTGGAGGCCATCTCTTTTTCTGATTTCCTATAAAGATCTAATGAGTGCCCAAATAAATGGGATCAGCTTTTTACAAACCACTAAAACCACTATCCACCAAGATCATGAGAAGTTATTCCAATTACTTGAGAGAGTACACATGTCATACTACGTCCTTTCTCCCTGGAATTAAAAACACTTGCCCCAGTTAGGATAATGTATTGTCCCACCCAACCCCTCTTATTGAATAACCTCCATGCAAGGGTCAATCATAGGATTATAAAGAGGAAAGACCCATAAGTCAGAACTGCTAAAAATTAACACTGTTCAATGATACAAGAGAAAGCCTTGCCTGTTAAATATAGTGTAGCGGTGGGGGTTGATTGAATCAATCACCCAGCTTCAGTAATGTAAATACTATATCCTTGATACCTTCATCAGCTGAGAATACCACTAAGGAATCAATGAAAATCAAAGCCATCAAAGTAGGTGTAAAAAGATTACTGAGTGTCAGCAGTGGTAGCACACAAGGTTCACTCAGTTAAAGAGAAGATTCCCTTCAGAGGTGAAGTGCTGTTAGCTACCAGTCAAGATAATATAATTAGAGCACATTCTAATGGAATTGTTGCAGTTTTGCATATTCCCTCCAGAACTCATATTTTTTTTTTTAGTGAGGCAATTGGGGTTAAGTGACTTGCCCAGGGTCACACAACTAGTAAGTGTTAAGTGTCTGAGGCCAGATTTGAACTCAGGTACTCCTGACTCCAGGGCCGGTGCTCTATCCACTGCACCACCTAGCTGCACCCAGAACTCATCTTAATCCAAGTGGATTAGATACTAGAGTTTGGTTATAAATTTCATCCATCCAATAATCAGTTTCTTGCAAAATTTAGACAATTAACTATCTCTCATTCATTTTTATATATTCACTTAATAACCTCATAATAATGCAAAAATTAATGACAAAAGGCATTGACTACATGTTATAAATTATTATTATAGCATATTTTAGTAACTTTTTTACTCTGTACAGTTTTTTCTAAAGAAGTAGCAAAGAAGAATATAGCAAATAGGATAATTTCAACTGTAATTTTATATCTTAGAACATATCAAATCATAAATTTGCAAGTCTGATTATGCCATATGGTTTTAATGTTTACCAAGTACTATTCTGAACTTTCATTTTAGCTAGACCTTTGTTTTCATCGATTTAGGGCAGAACATAATAAAACCTTAATTATCCAGGAAAATAAATGACTAGGAATTTTGATTAAACAGAATTTTTCTTCTCTCCCCTTTATTTTTTAAAAATGAAAAATCTGAACAAAACAAGTTAATATTAGGTAGTTTTTGTTCCAAAAATTCAAGTTGTGTCCTGGAGTCCCAGAATTATGATATTTGAGAGTCTAAAGGAATCTCAGCAATTTTCTAATCTAATCCATAACCACAAAGAATCCTCACTAAAACATGCCTGATTAGAACATATCTCCATCAGCACACAGTCAGTACAATTTCAACTAAAACAATGGAATCAAAGATAAAGGTTAGAGGTTTGTTGTTGTTTTCATCTGAACCTAGGATGCTGAATGGATAAGGGACTTCACCATGTTCCCAGAGTTAACGTGTCAGAGATAGAACTTGAACCCATGTCTTACTGGCTTTAAGACCAATACAGCAACAACATCACACTGCTTCTCAGGATTAGGGTTAGGATTTTTATTAAAAGGGAAATATTTCAGGGGGCAGCTAGGTGGTGCAGTGGATAAAACACCAGCCCTGGATTCAGAAGGACCTGAGTTCAAATCCAGCCTCAGACACTTGACACTAGCTGTGTGACCCTGGGCAAGTCACTTAACTCTCATTGCCCCACCAGAAAAAAAAGGAAATATTTCAAACAATAAGAATTAATTCCTGGTCAAATTCTAGAATAAATTATTAAGGAGATGGCTTGTGAGCAATTGTAAAGGGAAAGGGTAGTTATAATAAATAAGCATTAATTCATCAAGGAAGAGTTATACCAGGCTACCCTTGATTCATTTTTAATAAACTTACTAAAGTATAAAAATCAGAATATAAAAACATAATTGGATAAATCTGGATTTTAGCAGGGGGGTCTGACAAAGTCTTTTACACTTTATACTTATGAGAAAGATGAAGAGCTATGTACTAGATTGGATGTTCTCAATCCCTGGGGCTGAAGGACTCTTAAGGACCCTTTCAAATGGCCCAAGAAGTCAAAACAATTTTCATAGTAATACTATCTAGCTATTAAAATACTTCTCCTTTTTCCAACTACGTATCTGTGTGAGGCCAGATTTTCTTCATATACTTCAACCAAAACAACATAGCACAACAGATTGAATGCAGAAGCAGATATGAGAATCCAACTGCTTTCTGTTAAGCCAGAAAGTCAAGAGTTTTGCAAAAATATGTAAAACACTGTCACTCTTCTCACTAAATGTTTTTGTTTTGGAAAATAGTTATTTTTCATTCATTAAAATATTATTTATGTTAACATGTAATGGGTTTAATACTGTTTTTCTAAATGACTTAATAAATATTTTATTCCTCAATTTCTAATATCTGAATATTGAGATATAGATGTATAACATAGATATAATCTCACTTAAACAAGGCTTTTTGGTGTCTCCTCAAAAGAATATAAAGATGATCTCCATAATTGTAAAGAGTGTAAAGGAGTCTTGATCCTAAAAAACTTGAGAAACCCTACACTAGTTGTTATATTGCACAGTTAGAGAGGTTCAGAACTGTTTGAGAGAACCCAAAGTACTATAGATATAGATTAGTGTCAGCCTGAAAGGGTGTCTCCAGTGGCAAGCTGTGAGATTGACTCTTGGCCTAGTTAAGTTCAATATGTTAATCAATGTTTTAGATGAAGGTATAGAAGCCACACTTGCCAAATCTCCAGATGCTACAAAACTGGAAAGGACAGTTAATGTATTCAATAGCATAATTGGAATCTCCACAGGATAGAACAATAGACTGATATTAACAAATCTAAATTTAATAGAGATGAATGTAAAGGCTAACACTTTTTAAAAAAAAATCAGTTAAACGAGTACAGAATGAAGAACACATTGGCTACAAGGAAGTTTTTGTAGAAAACAAGAATCTAAGGGATTAATGAACTATAAGTTCACCATGATTCCGTAGTGTGGTACAGTAGTTGAAAGAAGGAATGTGACCATAGCTTGCATGTACTGAAGTATAGTGTCCAGGGGAAGGGAGAGAATGGTCCCACTAACTCATATACTAGCGATTCATATCTGAAATATTTTGCCCATTATTGAGTACCACATTTTAAAAAGGACACTAACAAAATAGAGTGCATCCAAAGAAAGACAACTAGGATGGTAAGAATATTAAAAATCTTACCATAAGAGGATTCTATTAAGGAACTTGAAATGCTTAAGCTAAAAAAAGAAAATAGACTAATATATAATAATAATATAACAAAATATTATCTAGTATTTACATAGCCCTCTAAAGTTTGTAAAGCACTGTACATATAATATTTCATTTGGTCCTCACAACAACCCTATGGGCTAGGTGCTATTATTTTTATTCCCAATTTACAGATGAGGATATTGAAACTGAGAGAGATTAAGTGATGTCTTTCTGAGCACTCTTACCCACAACAATACCTAGTTATGGTGCAGATGAGAGATTAGGCTGATTCAATTTGACAGTAGAGGGCAGAACCTAAACCAATGGGTGAAAGTTATAGGGAGGCAGATTTCAGCACCATATAAGGGACAATTACATAATTAGAGCTGTTCCAAAATGAAGTCTTTTCTTGGGGAAAAGAGAGTCTTGCTTATCCTAGGAGGTCTTTTTGTTTTATTTTGTTTTTTGTGGGGCAATGAGGGTTAAGTGACTTGCCCAGGGTCACACAGCTAGTAAGTGTCAAGTGTCTGAGGCTGGATTTGAACTCAGGTCCTCCTGAATCCAGGGCCGGTGCTTTATCCACTGTGCCACCTAGCTTCCCTGGAACTCAGTTCTAATTATGCATATAGTACCATAGCTGTAAAATCAGATCCAGGAAGTTCCTGCAGAGGACATCTTGCCCAAACTACCACAAAAATATGAATTCCACCTACAACATCCTGAACTGGGGGTTATCTAACTTCTTTATTAAGTGGAAAGCATGTAGATTAGTTCAAGATTTCTAAGTATCCATGACCTCATTATGATTGATTTTCTCTCTAGTCCTATAAATTGTAAATCATCCATATCTTCTCAACCTGACATTCTTGTTCATGATCTTCCATAAATCCTTCATAGAAAATCTCACAACACAATGAAGGTCTTCTGCTATGTTCGTGGTTCTCAGTCTTTTCAAGAATGAGGACCCTTGGGGGCAATTGGTGGCTCAGTGGATATAGCAACAGCCCTGAATTAAGGAGGACCTGAGTTCAAATCTGACCTTAGACACTTGACACTTACTAGCTGGGTGACCTTGGGCAAGTCACTTAACTGTCATTGCCCCGTTTCAAAACAAAACAAAACAAAAACCAACAACAAAGGAACTGAAGTTAGAATTAACTGTGGCTTCCTATTGCCTCTAAGGTAAAATATAAATTGATGTTTGAGCCCTTCACATTCTGGCTCCAATATATCTTTCTAAATTGATTCCACATTCCTGCCTTGCCGTGTATTTATTATATTCAAGCAAAACTGGCCTGCTTACTATTTCCTGTGAACAATAGTACACATTAATATATAATATTCCATCTCTCACTTTTCTGTTTTAGTACTTGTCAAGAATGCTCATTCACCTCCCCTTTGTATTTGAAATCCCTACCTCCCTTCAGGATTCAGCTCAAATGCTACCTCTAACATGAAGCCTTTCTTGATCCCCCTAAATTTAGGTTGTATATAGTTTGTATTTATTTATTTATATATGGGATATTTCTCCCCAGTAGAATATGTTTCTTGAGGGTAGGTATTCTTTTTAAAAAACAATATACATATTCATAGTGTCTAACTGGTACTTCATAGATACTTAATAAATAGAATTGGATCTAACTGCACTGAATTGGGTTGATAATCAAATGATATTTATAAATTCATCACAGAATATAGACCTATTTTTGAAAAGTAAAAAATAGTCTATTGAAAAAATAAGTTCTACTTTGCTTGAAAAAAACAAGTTAGTCATCAAGCTAGAAACTGCATATGAATTAATTTCTTTTTGCACCAAGCAATATTTAAATCATCTCTATACAAAAGTATAGTATACTATTTTGTTTCGATTTAAAATAATAAATACACTTCAAAGTACCAAGAAGAGGGTAGTTGTTGTTTTTTTTAATGCATTGTAAATAGCCTGGGTAAATGCTTTTAAATTATTGTCCAACATCATCGCAATTGATTATAAAAGGAACTGAATAGTGTACAATTGACAAAGAGTACTTCACTGAACTCAAGTTTTATAATATCTAGATTATGCCATTTATTTAATCTTTCTTCTAAGCTAGACAAATCATTTATTTCCCTGATATCTCCCTCTTAGAAATCAATAAATGTCAAAGCAACATGAAATCACTTGTATATGTAGACTCTTCAAGTTGATGGTGCTCTCCCCACCCCAAACCCTAAAAAAAGCTATATACAAGCATTATTTTGAGTTCTGATAATATTCTGTAACAGTATAAAAGTGATACTAGTTGCACATACCAGTTGTTCAATAACTTTTAGACAAATATTGTCACCGTTTATAGTTGGAGTCTACCTTATCCCTCAATCCTCTCCCCACCTAATTTCCCCGGATATACTCTTCTTCTAAGAGCACTGAGATACAGTGGAAAGCACGTAGATTAGTTCAAGATTGCTAAGTATCCATGAACTCATTATGATTGATTTTCTCTCTAGTCCTATAAATTCTAAACCATCCATATCTTCTCAACCTGACATTCTTATTCATGATCTTCCATAGATCCTTCATAGAAAATCTCACAACACAATGAAGGTCTTCTTCTATGTTAGTGGTTCTAAGTCTTTTCAAGAATGAGGACCCTTGGGGGTAGCTAAGTGATGCAGTGGATAGAGAACTGGCCCTGGATTCAGGAGGACCTGAGTTCAAATCCAGCCTCAGACACTTGACACTTACTAGCTGTGTGACCCTGGGCAAATCACTTAACCCTCATTGCCCCACCAAAAAAAAAACCTAAATTGATGGATAAATGACATATGGATATCTTAATGGATATGAAGTTGGACATTTCAAAATTAAATATATGTAAATTGTTTATATCTCACAGCTATGGTTAAGGAGAAAATTCTTAAACAATAGAGTTTATCACAAAAGAAAAAATGGATGATTTCTTTATATAAAATTTAAAAGCTTTTCTACAAACAAAATAAATGTAGCTAGGAAATGAATTTTTAAAAGCATCAATTTGGAAATATGTTTGGACCTAATATCTCTTACTAAGGGTCTGCTAGCGAATAGATATCTATATGCATACATACATATTCATGCCATTTCCATATGGATAAATGGTCAAAGGATATGAATAAACATTTCTCAAAAAAGAGTCATGCACTACTAATGATTTTAAGAAAGCTCCAAATAACTAAGAATAAAAGAAATGTAAATCAATACTATGCTAATGTTTCATTCAGCATCCAGAAAATTCCAAAAAATGACAAAAGATGGAAATAGCTAGTGTCAATTGGTCTAATTATTCCAGTAAGCAATTTGAAAACAATTATGCTTAATTTAATGATTAAGGAAATCCAAATCATTTGACCCGGAGATCTCACTGCTGAGAATATACTGAACCAAGAACAAAGATAGGAAGAAGCATCCTATATACACCAAAGTATTCATAGCAGCATTTTGTGTGTGTGTGTACATGTATGTGTGCACATAGTCTTCTGTGTGTGTGTCTGGGTGTGGAATCAAAGAACTAGAAACAAAGTAGATTCTCATTGGTTGGATAATTATTGAGCAAATCATGGTATGTGCATTTAATGAACTATTATTGTACCATAAGCTATGAGTATGATGAACTTATATACATATGGGAAGACTTAGATGAACCAATGCAGAATGAAGTACACAGAACCATTAAAACAATATTCCTGATAACCACGAACATGTAGATAGAAAAGCAAAAAAACAAAAAAACCCCACCCCTATACATTATATAATCATAATGACTAAGCTTAATCTTGGAGAAGTGTTGATACAATATATCTCCCTCCCTTCTTTTTAGAAGAAGGGGTGGTTCTATGGGTAGAAAATACAGCATCTACTCTCAGGAGAGATGCATTGACTGGATTTTTTGAAATTATTTTATCTTTTTTTATTGTCATAATGGATGACTAGATGAGTAGTGGGAAAGAAGAATATATTTGGAAGTGAATGATGTGAAACAAAATATATCAATAAATATTTAAAAAATAAAATAAATTGATTCCTATATTCATTAAAATTCTATAGCCTGAAAGCAAAGATTTAGTGTGTGTGTGTGTGTGTGTGTGTGTGTGTGTGTGTTCAGACTGGCCAAGTTGCTTTTCCCAACTCAATTTTCTTACTGCCACTTCCATTTCCTCCTATACAACATCAGAAATTGAGAATCTGAATCTGGTGACTCCTCTGTTATCAATGATGAAACCATATCGCTGCAGAAATGTTGGCCAATCTGTTCCAGCTTCTATCTATTTGCTATCCTCTTTCCAGTTTTATCTATAAATGTTCTTTAGGAAAATACAGCTGAAACCAGTTCATACAGAGCTCTTTGTATGCTTCCCCCAGTTCAGATTTTGACTATTTTGTGAGGTATTTGCCTATGTTAAGATTTTTTCAAATAAGTTTGTGCTATAAACCAGTGTTGTCTTTGGCTGCAATGTCTAGCTGGTTGGCAAGAAGATTTCCTGGCTGAGATAGTATATGGGCTTTTAGTCTCTGCATTATGGTGATTATTTTACATCTCTTAAACTTTTCTAAGAAATAGTGACAATCAAAATCAATATCTTTACTTTTTATCCATTTCCCATGTTCACAGCCAAAAATTTAAATAGGTCAGGTTGCAGCTATTTGATCTTTCCTCTTCTATTAAATGAGAGGGCTGTATTAGACAACCACTAAAATCCCTCCAAGCTATAAATCTATAATTATTTTAATATAATTGCATGAAGTCTTCATCTCACATTTACCATTTTTTTCTAATTAAAGTTTGGTCATTGCTCTAGCTAGTGTAATCTGATTATACACAAATGGCTGATTAAAAATGACCTATGTAGTAAGTAGGTGTTGCATTTTAAGATGTGGTCAATCTACTTTTTTGTAAAGATATTCAATGTTTTCCCTATACAGAAGCTTATAAGTCTCTCCTTGAAGAAAATATTTATGAAATATAAACATAAAGATTAAAAAGTCTATAAGTCGGAGCAGCTAGGTGGCACAGTGGATAAAGCACTGGTCCTGCATTCAGGAGGACCTGAGTTCAAATACGGATTCAGACACTTGACACTTACTAGCTGTGTGACCCTGGGCAAGTCACTTAACCCCCATTGCCCCACAAAAAAAAGTCTATAAGTCTTTGGCCCCTTTCATTTCTTAATCAGAAATAGTTTTTGTTATCATGCCCCTGTGCCTACCTTCACATAAAATCATTCATTATGAAGGTATATATGGACTTTGGAAAATCTTGTCAAGCTCTTCATTGACTTTTTCTACTTCGATACCCAGAGCAGATATGTTGGTTTATAAACTTCAACTATCTTCATGGTATATCTTTGTGATTATGCTACTCCTGAGCACAAACAATGCAGAGCAAGATGAGCTGGTTTCCCATGAAATTATATTTCAGGACCTAGCTCACTGTCTTCCTTTCTACTGCAAACCCTGGTATAATATTTGGTAACCTCAATATTCATGCCAATGCCCTTTCAAAAACCCTGGACTCCCAATTCATCAATCTTCTCAGCTCTCATAACCTACAAATAGACTCTACTCAGGCACACAAAAGGACTATTATATCAGTTATACCTTCACCATTAGTCAAATTTTGTGACACTGCAGTTCTACCTAAATAGTCAGTCCTTCTCACTCTCTTTTGCTGGGTCATTAGTCATCCCTAACTGGAAGAGCATTCCAAAGCTCTGACTTGGGCCCTCTACTCTTCTCCCTATACTCTCTCTCTAATTGTTCTCATTAGCTTCCATGGCATCAATTATCTCTGCAAGTTAATTTATATATATATAATTATATATATATAATTTATATATATATATATACACACACACACACATACATACATACACATAACCCTAATCTCTCTCCTCAGCTCCAATCCCACATTGTTATTCAATCATTTTCCAGTCATGTTCAACTCTTTATGACCCCATTTGGCATTTTCTTGGCAAAGATACTGGAGTGGTTTGCCATTTCCTTATCCAGCTCATTTTACAGATGAAGAAACTGAGGCAAAAATGGTTATGTGACTTGCCCAGGGTCACACAACTAGTAAGTGGCTGAAGCTAGATTTGGACTCAGAAAAAGGAGTCTTCCTGACCCCATGCCTGGCACTCTATCCATTCTATCATCTAGCTGCCCTAACTCTACACTACCAATTGCCTATTGGATATTCAAGACTATATCTCAAATTTAGCATGTCTAAAACAGAATATATTAGCTTATTCCTCTTCTACATTTCCCAGGTTCTGTTAAGGGCACCACCATTCTTCTAGTCACCTAAGTTTGCAAACTCAGAGTCATCTTCAATTCTTCATTCTCATTCTCTTCCTAATCAGTTTCAAAATGGTTGTTGATTTTACCTTTCCAACTCTTGCATCCATCTCCTGTCCAAGCACAAATACATACTACTCTAATTCAGTCCCTCATCACCTCCATTCACTGGGACCAGAACAATCACCTCCTAAACAGTGTCCCTGCCTCCAGTCTCACTCACCTCTAGTTTGTTCTCCATACAGCTGCCAAAATAATACCCTTAAAACACAAGTTTAACCATGTTACAACCATGCTTGAAAAGATTCAGCATCTCCACATCACCTCTAAAATAGTATGCAAATTCCTTAGTCCATCTTTTAAAGTGCTCTACAATCTATTTCCAAACGACCTTTCCAAATTTTTAAAATATCATTCCTTTCACATGCTGTATATTTCACTCAACCTGATCTACTATTTATTCTTTGAACTTACTATCCCACATTCTGCATCTGCATTCACACAAGGTTATTCTTCATGCCTGAAATTCACTTCTTCCTCATTTTAAAAAAGTTCTGCTCACGTGTCAAGCCTCCTGTAATACCCTTATCAATTCCTAAGGGGAGAGTGTTCTGTCCTCCTCAAATTGCCTGGTATTATAGGGATGGCTTCATGTTTTCCCTTTTGTTTCTGCAACACATTGCCTTATACATAGATTCAAAAGCTATTTGTTAAATTTAATTAGAAATTTTCATGTTGTCATTGGACCCACAGTGAAACTAATTCCTTTATTTGCCTCTCTGAGGGGAACACCTGTGACCTATCAGTTTAGTTGCACTATCTTTACATCTTTTTTAAAACATTTAAATGGCATAGAAGTCAATTAGGTGGTGTACCAGATAAGATGCTGGATTTGACGTCAGGAAAACTTGAGTTCAAATCCTGCTTCAGGCACTTACTGGTTCTGGGATCCTGTGCGAACCACTTAATCTCTTTATGCTTCAGTTTCCTTGCCTGTATAATGAGGGGATTCAACTGGGTGGACTTCTAAGGAACCTTCCAGATCTAAGTCAGTTAATTAGTTTTTAAGTTTCTGATATATACCAGGCACTGTACTAAGTACTATGATAAGTGCCGCTGCTGTTGTTGTTTGTCCTTGCTCTTGAAGAGGACCATAACATCAGGAGGGGATGTCATTAGTTGCAGTTAATTGGATTTAAATGAAAGAGGACTGTGCAAGGTCACCAACCTCACTCTCTCCTCCTAAGCCATCTGGGTCCAGTGGCAAGATCAGGATGACTGGAGATGGCCCTGGATTTTTAAGGAAATCAGGGTTAGGTGACTTGTTCAGGGTCACATAGCTAGTAAGTACCTGATGTGAGATTTGAACTCAGGTCATCCCAACTTCACAGCCAGTACTCTATCCACCATACCACCTAACTGCCCCTAAGTGATAAGTCTATAATCAAAATCTCTAATTCTATGGTACATCTATTCATTGTCACTATACAAAGATTTCACATTGAGATTAATGTTCTAGTGTTCTAAATGGTCTAAAACTTGTGTGATTCTTAGCATTATCTGCTTCCTTTTCTAACTTTTCTGTGCTATAAGAAATGATGAACTCAATGATCTTAGAAAAGCATGAAAAGATTTACATAAAATAATGAGGAGTAAAATGAGCAGGATCAAGAGAACATTGTACACAATAACAGCAATATTGTTTTAAGAATGACTTTGAGCAAATAAGTTATTTTGATTATTAGAAATGCCCAAATTAACTATAAAGGACATATAAAGAAAGACACTATCTGCATCCAGAGACAGAACTTGATAAATAGACACAGGTATAGAATAATTTTATACCCATGTGTATACATATACATCCATGCATACATACATGTACACACGCATGTATGCACGCATACATATTTGTGTCTAATGGTGGCCACCTCAAGGTCAGAGTGAGGGGAGGGAAGAAACAAAAGGGGGTAAAGTATACATTTTAACTTTGTTGTATTTTTAAAATGAATACCAAGTTGTACATGATAGATTTGCAGTTTCATGTGCAATCATCTTTTTTTATTATACTATGTGATGGAAATGCTTGTTTTATTCCAAAAACAAAATAAGTTTCTTAAAAATCACTAAACCTGAGTGGATTCCTGTTTACTTTTCTTGAAAACAGTAATCACAACAGGAACTTCAAAGGCATATACTTATAGGGGTGGGGAAAAGGAATCTGATCATTGCTGTATCAGGGCTTTTCAAAAGTTAAACATATTATATAAATGAATGATGTTAAAATGGGATTTCTAATTGACTAATCATCATGATCTTTAATTGAGTTTGGGCCATGGTAGTCTTCCATCCCCTCATTTAACTTAGGTCCTATTCTTTAATGATACCAACCTACCAAAGGCAACATAGCACCTCGGTCTATAGGAGATGTGCACTACAATGAAGGAAATTAACCCCCAGAAAGTAAAAAGGACATTTTATTAAAAATTTAAGGAAACAGAAAATTAATTTCAGCGTTGCTTATGTTAATAGCAACCAGCATTTTAAATTTCAGAACCAGTGGCCTGGCTTGTTCTGTATCAACTTAATGCTCAGGCATCCTTTTTTTTTTTTACACTGATACAAACAAAATACTACAATCATCATATTGTACTGTGCTTCCTGACCAGGTTAGTCTTTTGGTCTTCTTTTGCTAAAGAAACGTCTGTTTATACTCACTTTAAGAAGCCAAGGGCTCTCCATCCTGTTTGAAGCTGCTTTCTGATGCTGCTAGACTTCTATACCACAAAAATGTACTGATCATTTCACAACATATACTATAAAAGGGGACCACAAAGGGTCAGGAAATTCCCATGTTGTTCACTGAAACATGTATCTAGGAGATTAACTGCATATTCACTAATCAAGAAGAAAGGGGCTGGACTTGTGCTCTCTCCAGTGTAGGGAATTCCCAGATGAGGAAACTCTCTCTATTAAGGCATCTCAGCACTTCTTGGCAAGAGTGAGAACTTCAAGTGATTTGCCCAGGGGTACACAATTACTATAGATCAGAACAGAGACTTGAACCTAGGTTTTTCCATCTCTGAGGCCATCTTTGAGCTATATTCACTACACTATCCTATACCTCTGATCAAGAGTAAATCATTACCAATTAACATTTAAAATTTGGCATAATCCAATCACATCTGATTTTGCCAGTGACCTTTCTTCTAAAATACATTGTATTTAACTACATTGTATATATGAACATTTATTAACTTTCTATTTATGCAGTATATGTTTTAAATGTATTTATTGTCTCTCTCCATCAAAATGTAAACTCATTATGAGAATTAGGGTATTCTTTTTACTTGTACCTTGGGGACCTAGCACAGTACTTGGAACAAAGTAGGTACTTCAGAAATACTTGTGGATTGATTGGTTTCAGCATGGAAACAAGCATGTTCCTGAAACCCTAACTGCACACCTGTGGAGTCTAATCATTTCTCTAACATCATTTTCTTCCAGAAAGAACCCTGTGTTTTAAATCTGAGGATCTAAGTTCAAATTCTGTCTCTGCTGCTTCCTATCTGTGAACCCCTGGGCAGTTCCTTTAACCTCTCTGGGCCTCAGTTTCTTCATCTTTAAAGTGGCTGGACAATATGACCCTTTAGATTCCTTCCAGCTCCAGTTCTTTGATACTTTAGCCCTAGCCAGACAAAGGAATTGGATAAGAAGTTGAATTCTGAACTTCCGAAGTATCTTCCACCTCTGAAATTGGGATCATATACTCATAATAAGTTTTATATAGTAATGACTATAATGTAGCACTTATGGTTGAAGAAGAAAAGTTGTTTTATTCCAAATCCACTCTGTAGAGCTCTGTCCCTGAAGATGTAAGACCTTTCCAGGAAAAAAATAAAATGTATGTATGTATGTGTATATGTAAGTAAATAATGTGTGTGTGTGTGTGTGTATATAAACCATAAATTTCTTTTAACTGTCCTTTTCCATGAGGAAGTTTTAATATAACCATTACAAGAAAAGAAAAAATTTGTCTTTAAAAAGACAATGTGACATCTTATGTATTGCTTGGTTTTGATTAACTGCTTCCCCCCCTTTTATAATTGTTGTTACAGGTGATAACTTACTGGGTAAAGGGCATAGTTTTGGAAATTTAACATGACATAAAAACAAAAATACCAATAATTTAAAAAAATTAAATATGTACAAAATATGTATACTCTAAGATCTCTAGTTTGAAGATACAAAGGCTATGAAAGAGAAGAAACATATGCATGTCAAGAATTCCCGAGGTGTAATCCTATTCCACTGGTAACAGACTCTACCATATAATAAAGAAACTATTTTAGAATTATGAAGAGATGACGATAAGTGTGAAATTGTGCTGTCTTGCTACACATATAACTGTTGATACTAATATAATGGAAATTCCTGAAACAATATATAATACAACCAACTAAGAGGAAAGATTTCAACGAATATGAAATGTTTTTATATCACAGTAGCAAAGCTTTCTATAAACGTAACATTTTACACACATATAGTAGATGAAAGTTATCTATGGCACTGGCTAGACACAATTTTGAAATGACTAATTTACTTTTATGAGGCAGAAATCAACCGATAGTTTAACATTGTGGTGATGCTCAGTAATATTGATCTCAAAATACGCATCCAGACATGTTAAAACATGAGCCAAATTCTGCTCTTCGATTCACACATACAGTTTTCATTGGAATTAATAGGATATGCATATCATGAGGATGAATTTGGGCTTTGACACGAAGCTTTGCAGGAGCCTTCCACCCTAGCTGGAAATAAGAGTGTGAAAGGGATTAATTTAACCTGAAGTTTTCTACTTCACAGAATCAAAATATTTCCTATGCATTTCAGCTGAATAATTTAAACTTGTAAAAACAAGTTAGAAGGAGGTTTTTGTTTTGTTTTAATTTTAGCATCTTTATAGTCAACTCTATCTCAGTTCCTAACAACACAAATCCTTCTGCCTAAATCTCTCAACTATAACGGTAGGCATGAATATCAAAAACTAGATTTCTAAACAGAGGGGCATTCTAAAGACACACATGATGCCACACATTTACCAAACTCCTCTAGTAGTTAAAATTACTTTTAAACTATTGACCCTTATGGTTGGTCAGCTAATCCAATTTGACTACGGTAGTTGTCATTATCATCATCATCTCCCAGTATAAATCAAGCAAAACATCTTTGTATCATAGCAAAGTGGACTGAAAATCTACTTGGTTTTTGGCATCACTTTGTCAATACCTAACCAAGTTCATATTCTTGCTTCAGTGTCTCAGCAGTTCCTCCAATGGCAACAACATAATTTTATCAAATTCTATTTTTCTTGGAAAGTCATAGATAAGAAAAATGTCAAACAGGGATATCAGATGGGAGCTTCATTTTACTGCCCCTTCCTATCTTGGCAGAACCCACTGCCTTTAAAAGAAAAATCACAAAAATAGAAAATAGACCTTCAAAATAAGCCAAGGTCACACGAATATGTGAAGTTATTAGGAAAGGATTTCAAAATACTGTAACATCAAATTCAACAGACATTCGATTTTACTAGACTCTTAAAGTGACAGATTTATGGTGTTTTCTTTTATCAAGAGTATCCTTAATGAAAACAGGAGACAGAAACAGCCAGACATTTTGCAGACAGTTTATTTTGTAGACAATATCTTTATGGTCACACAACTGACTGAGGTTAGAGAATACAAGATCCCACTGTGTTTATTGTTTACTTATTTTAGAAAATCATTTGAAGTGGTCAAACAAAATGTAGCCCTGAAAGCTCTCCTCAGACAAGGTGTCTCCAACTCATACACTACAATCATTTAAGACTCTATGACAGCTACAGCTACAAAGGTAGCTTTATTTAATGACCCCCTGAGAACTGATATAAAGTAATATGTCAAAAATAGCAGTATATGTTCTGTTTTTTTCAGTGTCATGAAAGACTCTCTTTTGATGGAGACATTCTCTAAATGTTCCTATTCATCAATGATACAGTAATTACATTGAGCCCCAGAATACTGAAGTCTCTTCACTGAAATTCACAGCAATTCCAAAGAAACAAATATAGTCAGCCATACTTTAAAAACAAAGTGGATGAAAAGTATACATTATTTTGACTAGGTATGACATGAAAATGGATGAGTAAACTGTTGGATTAGTCATATAAACATATGCAAATATATACATATGCATATATAAATGTTTAAAAATACATATACGTGCATATATACACACTATATATATGTTCGATGTGCTTGTCATATACACACACACTTCAAGTGATTCAGAATTTAATAGAAATAGGAGGTAAAAGTTGAGGTGAATTACATTTGGAAAATAGAGTGATGCTTTCAATTGTTCTCAAATTGCCCACAACCATAAAGACGTTTACACTTCAACACCAATAACTTCAATAATGCCATTTGACTGTAAATCATGGACTACCATGATCTCAGAAGATTAAAATTATAAATAACCAAGAAGGTAATGGAAAAACCATGCTAGATATAAGCAATATACCCTTATGTTACCAATAACAAGTAAACACTATGGTGAAATATGAAAAAAACACTAGATTCTGATAAAAGAAACAGACAATGTATGTGTATGTGAGAGAGGGGGAGAAAGGAAGGAAGGGAGAGGGAGGGAAGGAGAGAGAGGGTGGAGGGGGGCGGGAGGGGGGAGGGAGAGAGAACATGAACATTTATTATGTGGTAGGCAATGTAAGTGGTGGGATCTGCATTTGATTCCAGACTGCTACTTACTATGGTTCTGACCTCAGGTAACTCATTGCACTTCTCTACATCTTACTCACTTCATATATAAAATGAGGAAGTTAAATTAATGAGCTCTAAGATTCTTTTCAGCTTTAAGTCTAAACCACATATGTAAAATGTCACAAAGGAAAGCTGATGAAATGTAGCTGGCTAGACAGCAGTGAAGCAGAGACAGACAGTCTGAGAGATATATTGGGACTCTGAAGAAGGTGACAAGCATGCAAGATAGAGACTTTATTTAACAATATAATAAAGAATGAAAGGGGGCAGCTAGGTGGCGCAGTGTATAGAGCACCATCCCTGGATTCAGGAGGACCTGAGTTCAAATCCAGCCTCAGACACTTAACACTTACTAGCTGTGTGACCCTGGGCAAGTCACTTAACCCCAATTGCCTCACTAAAAAAATTTTTTTTAAATTAAAATTAAGAATGAAAGGAATCGCAAAGGATAAGAAATGAGCAAACAACTATTGAGAATTTATTAAGTATATACTACATACCAGGAACGATGCTAAATGCTAACAATACAAATATAAAAAATGAAAAACTCCCTGTTCTCAGGGATCTTATGTTCTTTTGAGAGAGATGACATTCATATGAATAATTATATACAGAATAAAAATAGAGATAATAAATTTAAGGTAGTTAGGGAAGTTTGGTTTGGGGTGGGGTTGGGGAGTGAGAAAGGAAGAGATCAGGAAAGGCTTCTGAATCTTGAAGGAAGTGACAGATTCTATGAAGTATAGGTGAAGAGGTATTTCATTCTAGGTATGTGAATAAAGCAGTGCAAAGGCATGGTCTTGGGAAATGAAGCACTATTTATGAGGAATAGAGAAAAGCCAGTTTGGCTGAAACAAAGTATAAAAGGGGGGAATGCATAATAAGGACAGAAGATGGGTTGGAGCCATATTTTTGAAAGGCTTTAAAAGTGAGACAGAAGAGTTGGTAGTGCATTGAATAGAAGACTGCTGCTTTTGGAGACTGGAAAACAAGTTCAAATTCCATACCACACTTGTTAGCTGTGTGATTCAGGGGAAGTTTTAGTTTCCTAATCTATAAAATGAAGGAGTTAGATTCTATCTGAGGTCTCTTTCAGCTCTAAATCTTTAATTCTATAATCCTAAAGACAATAGGGAGCTACCAGAATTGATTCAGTAGGGGAGCAATCATTATGGGTGGAAGGAATACCTATGCCAAGGAAATCACAAATCTAAAGCACTTTGGGTCAAATAACCTGCAGTAGAAGAGGTCACTGTAATATATTTTGAGTTATATTATCACCCTGATTTCTGAATTTTTCTCATATAAAGGTAAGGCACCTACCAACTTTAAAGGACTTCTGCATATAAAATAGGCCTACAGAAGAGGAAGGGAAATAAAGGGAGACTTTCCAAAGCACCTAACACACCACTGTCATTCAATAAATGCTAAAAGGAATAAGCCCATCTACATCTCTATTTTGACTGACTCAGATTTCTGTAAAAATTACCTTTCTTGGCTAATAATTCCAACATGCTGCCAATAGTGAATTCCTTTGGAATGTTAAATTTTGAGAATTTGAGCATCTTGAAATTATAGCAGAGTAAAAATAGTAGGGCATATTTTCTGGCATAGATTTTTTCCCAATGTACCTAACGATGAAACATTCCATAAGCTTACATGGTTTACAACCATGATGAGTTATAGAAATATGATAAAAAATTAGGAAGTTAGACAAATCATGTAATAATTCCTAACCCACATGCTCAGTGTCTAAAAGAAGGCAGGGTGAGCCTATTGAGCAATGGAATATATTGGGCTACTACTTCCATTTCCTTTCTGTTTGGATTTCATGGGAGTCAATGTTTGTGGGGGGAATTCTGAATATATTTGTTTTAGGTAAATATTGTTAGAAAAAGCTATCTGTCTGGAAATTATTGCTGAAATATCTGGAATCCTTCCTTCCTACCTTCCTTTCTTGGAGGCAATCGGGTCCAGGGTGGGTGCTCTCTCCACTGTGTCACCTAGCTGCCCCCTAATATCTGGAGTTCTTAATAAAAACTGAAGGAAGCTCAATAGTTTCTGGAGTATATATGAAACCAAGAAGAAAAAAAAAGTTATATTCTAGAGAATTCCCTAGAGTTGCTTCAATTTAATGAGATTTGAAAAGGCATTAGAACATGGAATTGTTCCTATCTTGGCCAGGTAGAAAGAGAAATTACCTCCTTGTTGCTAAAAGGTAAAGGTTGATTAGACTAAGTAGAATCTCTCCTTTAATGTACCTTCAGTAGTTTGGCTGAATTACATTGTTGAGTGCTCTCTTGCCCATTTCATGTAGAAGGACATAATATTTAACTACAAGATATGCTTAGTTGTCTTATTGTAAAATATGCAGAATGTAAGCTTCTTAAGTGTAGGAACTGTCCTTCTTATCTTGGTATCTAGTACAGTATTAAGTCTATAGTATACATTTAATAAATGCTAATATATGGTTATTATTTACTCTGAACCTAGAAAATAAGCTCTTTTTTTGCTGTTGAAAATGGGCTCTTTTTTTTTTTTTTTTTTTTTTTTTTTAGTGAGGCAATTGGGGTTAAGTGACTTGCCTAGGGTCACACAGCTAGTAAGTGTTAAGTGTCTGAGGCCGGATTTGAACTCAGGTACTCCTGACTCCAGGGCCGGTGCTCTATCCACTGTGCCATCTAGCTGCCCCGAAAATGGGCTCTTTTAAAGTTACAATCAACAAATATTTACCAAGTGCCTACTGTGTGTCAGGTATTGTGGTATTTTGTTTTGTTTTTCAGGCAGCCTGTTATTGCAGTAGATAGAGAACTGAACTAGAAGTCAGGAAGACCTGAATTCAAATCCACCCTCGACACTATTTACTAGCTGTGTGAACCCTGGCAAGACATTTAACTTCGTTAAGCCTCTTTTTTTCCTCATCTCTAAAATAAGAATATTAATATAACCTACCACCCAGGGTTGTTTGTGAGAATCAAATAAGATATTTGGAAAGTGCTTTGTAAACTTTAAAGTGCTGTTATTATTATTTTTGGAATAGCTTTCCTTTATCGGAACTAAGCATTCTCTCTGACCCTTTCTAGCTTTTTTTCTCCTGATTTGCTTTAAAGCTACTGACCTAATCCCTAATCATAAACAAACTGACTCATTTGTTCAAGGAATCAATACAGTCAGCACATCATAAATTTATTCCTTTAGTCATTTCATTATGGGCTATCACATGGACAATAAAAAACGTGGGAACATGATACATTATGTTCAAATGCAACTTCCTTTTTACCCTGAGAATCACAACAGGTACTAAATGTGGTTAAAAGCCTCTTATTCGCCTTACCTTGAAACATTTTGATTGCTGTACATTATAAGGTTCTTTGATCTCTCAAAGCAAATAAAAGGTATAATGTTTCTATGTCAATAACTTCTTTTTGAATATGGGCTAACATTTGTAAATTTGGGTATGTCCCTATGTGGATAGTCTCTACCATTTGCCAGTCATATAAATAATCAGACACCCATAATCCCTGCCAAAGGGCAAATGTAGCTAGAGTGTTGGATCTTTTTACAAGTGGATTTACAACTAATTTAAAATCAATTATTTTAAGTTAATTTACTCTGGGTCTGTTTATGGTTACTGATATTTTTACCTAATCAATTAATAATACATACTTTTTGCCCCCCCCTCAACTTTTCTCAGACTAGCATATGTGTGTATGTATAGACATAGGTCATGTTTCTATGAGTTTTATAATTATAAGCGGCTTTCTTCATGACAACCATATAAAGTGGGCATCAGCATCTCCATATTCTAGATGAGGGAATTATGCATATGTGTGCTGGTAAAAAAGTTAACACTGAATATGAAAAAAGCAGCTATGCATGCATGCTAGACTACTTTTAAGTTTAATCTGCACTATTAATATTTCCTTCAATAATTTCTTAAATATGTACAAGCAACAAAATCATAAGTCAAGTCTTGTTTTGTAACATTTGAATACTGATGTGGAAAATTTAACAATCCACTCTCATGAATCTGCATAAGCTATTTCCATCAAATCAGAGGAAATAAGACTCAGGGAAGGGTAATGATTTGTCTATAGCCATGTAGTGAAGGATTCTGACTTAAGATGGCTGACTCACGGACCAATGTTCTTTTCACTCTACCATACATATATATATATAGGGCAGCTATGTGGTGCAGTGGATATAGCACCAGCCCTAAAGTTGGGAAGGGCTGAGTTGACATCTCATCTCAGATACTTACAAGCTTTGTGACCCTGGGTAAGTCACTTAACCCCAATTGCCTTAAACATCTGGGGCCATCTCCAGTTGTCCTGATATATATCTTGTCACTGGACTCAGATGGCTCTGGAGGAGAGAGTGAGGTTGCTGACCTTGCACTGACCTTCCTCACTTAAATCCAATTCAGTGCAAGTCATGACAGACTAAAAACCATAAAATTATGTATCTAAGTCCACTCAAGTCAAAACCCAGCTGCATTTTAGATCTAGCCAAATACTTCTTTTTTTATATGAAAGTCTTTTGAAGCTCCAAATAGATTTTGTCATGTGTGTTTGCTCTTTAGTTTCTAAGAACACAATCACATTTCAAGAGGAAAGTAATATGTGTTTTGTATTCATTTCTACATAGCTCATCAATTTTTTTCTTGGGATAATTTGATATTGAATAAACCTTATAAATTTTTTAATTCCCCTTTTAGTTTATAACTCCCCCAAAGAGAAAAAAGAAAACAGGAAATCATGTTTTGGCAAGAAAGGCTGAATGGCCTGGTAGACTGAGAGCTGTTCTTGGAGTTAAGAAGACACAAGGTCAAGTTTCACCTCTGACCCTTGCCAACTCATTTAAATTTTCAACATCCTAGGCAAGTCTCTAAAACTATAATTTGCAACAAAGTTGCAAATCTGCCTTGGTAGAGAGGGATGCAAAAATCTGGAATAATACAACAAAAAGGTGACATTAAAAATCTAAAGGACCCAAAGTAGCACTGAAATTTGGAATGAGAAATTTCTTAATATGAAAATGTAGTTTCAGAGTAAATGTAATTTATTCTAAAATACTTAATCCATGTTAGGAATTAAGAGAGAGACTGATTTGTGTAAACAAAGTTCTTTACCTTTCACTCTCTACACTAATTCCCTTTCCTATGAACTATTTAATTATATAGATATAAATATAGAAATGGATACAGATACAAATATAGATACAGATAGATAATAGTTATAGATATAGCCTTCTGGTCTACCAAACACCTCTAAATCTATGATGCTATGATCACCCACATAGCTATAAATTAATGCCTCAGTCCCCTTAGAAATTATAGCAATCTGGAGAATAGTATCACAGAAACATAAATCTAGAGCTAGAATGAATCTTAGACATCATCTAGTCTATTGTGCTAATTTTATCAATGAGAACACTTCAGGACAGAGAGATTGAGTGATGTGTCCAAGAATGGTAGAACTGAGATTTGAATTCAGGTCTTTCCCATGCTATACGCTTAAATAAGTGGGGAAAAAGGAGAATGAAAGGAGGAAAAACACCATGAGAGATAGGAAGGAAAACCTGTTTTTGTAAAAGGATGACTATTGGCTACTTGTCTTTTTTCCCTCTTTCTTTTTAACTAACTCAAAAGTTAACCAATGTCAATTAACCAAATATAAGTAAATATATCACATCTAAAACTCAGTGAATTAGAAAACTCCTTAGGAATCTGTTAAAAATTAAAATGTAATGAGGATGTGGCATTCATGCTTTTCTATGATATTAAATTAAATCATTTCTGAAATATTCAAAGAGATGCTAAAACACTTAAACATCAAGTTACTAAGATGACATTTAATAGGAATAAGTGTAAAACTTTTGGTTCAAAATTATTTATATAAGTTCCAGGTTAGGTTACCTGAGTAACAATATGTTTCAAAAGATCTCAGCCTGGGGTAGCTAGGTGGCATAGTGGATAAAGTACTGGCCTTGGATTCAGGAGGACCTGAGTTCAAATCCGGCCTCAGACACTTGACACTTACTAGCTGTGTGACCATGGGCAAGTCACTTAACCCTCATTGCCCCGCAAAAAAAAAAAAGAAAGAAAAACAAACAAAAAAAAAGGTCTCAGCCGGCTAGTTCACTTTACTGGGCCAGCACTACCTCTTGAGCCTTTCGCAATATACTAAAAGATTATTGATGGAATATTTTGACATTTTATAATGAACATTTATGTGAAAAGGACTAAATGGAAAGTACTTCCATAATCACATTGCCAAGAAAAGATTGAGGTAATGACTGAAGCATAGTTGCTGGTAGATTATAGTATTCCACCTAGGTTTAACAAAATCCTATTTGTTAGAACTATTTTCTTGAAATTATACCAACATAAAAATAGCAGAACTATTAATTAAGTTGTCAGCCATGCATAAAAATTGACTACACATCCAGCCTAAAATTATATTTAGTAAGTTTCACAAACATATTTCAATGTATACAGATGCATAAACATCTTTCAAATGTAATGAAAGCTAAATTCATAGCTATTCTCATCATTATCATCAAAACACATTAGTTAAGTACTGACATACAGTGACATGTCAGTCCAATCTTTCAACTTCTTAGAAGGGTCAAGGCTTGTAATTTTTCTTTAAAGAGTACCATCAACCAAGTTTATTATGAGATAAGATGTAAAAATTCTTTGAAAACCTTAATTTTACTGCTATTGTTATCAGCATTATTTCTATGACAACTTAAGAGCAACAACAATAATATAATATGCATAATATTAAGAACAACAATAAGAACTTAAAAATAATAAATACAAGTGTGACTATAAATGGAAAGCATTTAGAATGTGATCTTGTGAATAATGGTTCAGGACAAAAATGAGAATGCCTTCCTCCCAAGGTGTACTTGAGATCAAAATACCATATGTAAGAATTAGCTAATTCAGGCATAACAATCATATCCAAAATTGCCTCCATGCAGTCTGCTATAACCTGCAAATAAACAGGCTGAAGGATATAGCTCATGGCACACTGGAACAAACAGCTCATTAGCCCCTCAACCTCACTCATAAGAAGGAAAATGGAGGTGTGTGTTTTTCAGGAAACCTGAAGTAGGAAAGTAGTATATCAGTCTTTATCCAAAGGAAATTGCCAATTTGCACTCCCAGAAGTAGGAATCAATGCATACCCTAGTGACCAGGTGGGAGTTTCACAGCTTCTCACCTTCACACATGCAAGGGAGCTACTTGCACAAGAGACAAGTCTGTAACTATTTTGTGCTCCATTTCAATAACACCTCAAGTCAGGAGGACGGAATTGCAGAATTTTTCAAAGAGGTGCTATAGCTCAATGTTTCTTCTAAACTGTGATGTAAAATAAAGTCTGCTTCAGAAGAAAGCAGACTTCCTGGTTACCAGCCAAGAGGAATATAGAGGAAGAAAGGCAGAAAAGGGGCAAAGGGGAGTGGTTAGTAAATATTATATTCCTAAAAGTGTACCATGTTATATAACTACTATATTCATATTTCATGTCAACTGAACTAAAAAGAAACTATGGGATAAATATCACTTAACTATAATGAGACTGAACTGACAAATTGAACTGAGAGGCAGTTGGTGCCATGGATAGAAATTTGGCCTGGAGACATATAATCGTTATGGTTCCCAGGACAAATCACTTAACCTCTCAGTGTTCTAGTCAACTTTCTTAGGATTATAAATTGTAGAGAAGATGCTGACCTACGTTGGCAACAAAGAGTTTCCTCACCTGAGAGTTCCCTATACCAATGAAATAGTAGGTAAAATGCCTTCTTCTACCCACTACAGTAAACAAATGGAGAATACTAACTCACATTTCTATTGTGCCTTAACATTTAAAAAGTGCTTTTCTCACAATAATCTTTCAAAACAGATAGTAAAAGGCATCATTATCCCTATTCTATTGGGATAGAAACTAAGGCTCAGAGAGACTAATTGACTTGTCCAAGATTTCAAAACCAGTAAGTGTCCTAACTCACAATATTCCACATTTGTTATCATTTGGAAAACTGTTAAACCTATCCTTTTACTCATTAATTAATCAATAACCTACAAATGACTATTGGCAATACATTGTATACCAGGTTCTATGAGAAATACAAAGACATATTGGACACAGTCACGGCCATTCAAGAAGTTTACAATCTAGTTGAAAGAGGATAGATATACAGGTAAAGAGATTACTAAAATTTCAAGATAATACATTTTAAGGCCAATTAAGTGCTACAGATTCAAGTAAATTCTCAGTTTTCTAATCCTTCATTTTAAAAATGTGTTAAAGTCCTTTGTCTCCTGGCATTTCCATAGGGATCAATTAAAAAATTGATCTGAAAATTTTCTTAGATTTTCATATAAGTCAGTGGGATAATGATGGTCATACAAATTGTAAAAATCTTAGGACTCGGACCCAGATACCGGGTCTCCCATCTGATGTTCTTTGGACTATAATAGTGGGATTGTCTTTGCCAACCACATGTTGTTTTTCCTCCATTCTTTAATGAGACTCATTCCTAAGCCCAACACAAGAATTGTGGTAAGCCTGATTGTAGAGAAGCCCGGACTTATTTGTTCTGGAACAATGTAATATGGCTGGGTTGGTCTGAGAACAATCATGATCAGATGTATAATCTACAGGCATAACACACACATATATATGTATCTCTGGGTGTAAGCATTTGTGTGTATATATATACATATATATGTCTATGTGTGTATATGTTGTGCACATAAAAATATATGTGTGTGTGTGTGTGTGTGTATATATACACACACACACACACACATATGCACACATATTTATTTATTTATTTGTTTTAAGTCCTACCTGGTAGTTGGTGTGTACCTGACCTTCTCCTTATACCACCCATTTGGTATTTGATATACTTATTTGATAGTTGATCTTCCGTAATACCATCATGGATTCACAGGTCTAAATTATTAGCCACTGAAGAATACAGTGCAACCTTAAGTAAATTTATTTCCAGAAAAAAAGGATGAAATACTGGGAGGAAATGAAAAGGTTTATTTTGAAGGTCAGAATTTTCTTCTAAAGATTTAACTACAGTCAGGTCTCTAACTTACTGTCTTTGCGCCTGGCACAGGCATTAGACAACAGGGTTGAACCAGGTGAGAGAGTAGGTCACCTGGAAGTGGCCATCAATAAAGGAAGAAAGTCTTGGAAATGACTCTTTACGAATTATTCTTGCTAAGCACTAAAAATCTTTTGTTACTAAACAGCTGAGAGCCTGAGGGTGGTAAGTGCTATCAGTGACTTCTAACTTTCTAGGCCAGGGGCAAGGCCTTAGTTGAATCATCCTAACTATGGCTTTGACTACAGTCTAGTTGAATGGTTGTTGTTGTTTCTTTTTGTGCTCCTGTCACACAATGGTCACTACTGGAAAAGAAATGCCATTATATTTACAAAGCAACTTCATTTTAAAAGGTGATTAACTATTGCCACATTTGTCTCAAAATTTTAATATTATTTCTCTTCCTGTATGTCAGAATTAACGAAGGTGATTTTGCCAAAACAAATTATTGTCTTCATTATATTTTAGACTACAAACTTAGAAAAAGGATCTTAGACATCATCTATTCCAACTTCCCTTCCCATACCTTTTCTACAATATCTCTGAGTACCGGTTATCTAACCTCTGTCTAGTCAAGTTCCATGACAAGGTCCTCACTAGTTCATGAGGAAATCCATTTGATTTGGGGGAAGCTTTGACTTTACTAGCCGCAAAACTTTCCCTCCACCTTCTCTTTCTAACCCTTATTCTCCAATCTGGTAGCCTTGTGCCAACACATATCATTTGGCCATCTGTCCTACCTCCTTCTTTCTATGTGTTTAACCATCTGCTCTCCCTCTACTAATTTAGATGACTTGGCAAAGTAATAGAGCACTGACCTGGAATTAGGAAGACCTGAGTTCAAATGCAGCCTTAGACTAGTGTCTTAGACTATGTTCAAATGCAGTCTTAGACTAATGGCCTGTGTGACCACAAGCAAGTCACTTAACCTCTGACTGCCTCAATTTCCTCAACTGTAAATTGGGGATCATAACACTTATTGGTTTTGTGAGGATTGGATCTTCATAAAGTGCTTAGCACAATGTCTGGCACCTAACAGGTGCTTAACAAATGCTAGCTCCCTTCCCTCCCTAAAGCAAACTTCCAGAATAAGAATTAGGTTTCCTAGCATAGATGCAGCCATTGATAAAGAATAAAGAGAAGTTATCCTTAAGAATTAGGTGAGTCGAAGTTGGGAAAATCATATGCCCTGTCACTGATCCTTGCCTTGACAACTTAATACTGGTCTTTGTTATGGAGAGAGGCCATGACTCATTTGCAAAGGTATGCTTTAAAGGAATGAATGATCCTAATTGTCAATGAGAAGGTAGGAAAAAACTTAAAATAGCTGTTCAGGAGTTGCTATTTTAATATGTCTTGCTGACACCAATAGAAAAGTGTCCTGGGACTATGACTTGTTCCTGAAAGCTACAGTACCTAATGTGTGTTAAATACGCATACATGGAGTTTTGGAGTGTTGCAGAAAATATAAACTGAAAGTCACAAACTGTGAACTTTAAATTAATTCAGGGAATTAAGATGCATTAGTTTTTTACAGATATAGATTTTAATTTATCATACCATAAAAGTTGTAAATTTGGGGTTTTGTTATAAGGAAAATTATTTCCACTTACCTTGGTCTAAGTTGTTGGGGAAGTCTAAGAGATGGGCTGGAGGAATGAAGAAGGCATAAAATTGGGGAATATATATATTCACCTAAACTGAATACAAATCCAACAAACACCAAAGTACCTTATCATTTTGTTCATATTGTTCCCTACCATATCATGCTCCACCTCTCATTCAGACAGTTAGCCATTAGACACCAGGGCCTATCCTTAAAATAACCTCTTTCTTCCTTCCCCACCCCCTGCTTTTCAACTTCCTATTCTAGAAAAGAAATACCATATTGCTAACTATAAAGAATGTGACCCTATACTCCACTTACAATCCCTAGACTACTTAAACTAAAAATGCTACTTCTGTCTCCCATTCCTCTCAGGTTTTGCATCTCCCTACCAGAATAAGTATTTACTGGAAACAGAAACTGTCTCATTTCTGCCTCTGTATCCCCAGTGACTGGCATGTTGTTGGTACTTCATAAATGCCAGTTTACTTATTATACTACCCCAGGGCAGCCCTTATTGTGAAGATATAGCTGATCCAAATAGTTTTGGCCTAAAAGCAGTTTTGATGTTCTCCAAAGACTATAGATTCCTTCCAGTTATAATATCCTTTGACTCCAACTACCTTTTATTAGTGAGGAAAACTGCTTTCATTGACTTGGAAGGAAAAGTAAAATTTCTAAAAAATATGTTTTTCTATTCCCAGTCCCTAGAAATAGATTCTTATAAAGCAGTGGACAAATCATAAAGTAGCTTTTAAAAGCACCCAAAGAACATCTAGAAAAAGACGTAGAAAAGTTGGTATGAACAAGAATCAACCGAGTCTCTATTTTTAGTCATACTCTTTAACTTTGTAAATCTGAGGTCCAACTTAAAAAAAAAGGTCAAAGAGAAACTTCTTACTGTGAATAGCTTTGGTTTATTGGGATTAGCAAGGACAAGCAGAATTCCAAATGCAACTTGAGGTTACTCTAGCAACCAGATATATTTTATATGCAGTGGAAAAATCCTCTTTTCTCAAACTCACTTAATGGAATCTAATAATACAATTTGCATAGACTCCCCTGCTGATTCAGCCCACAGATGAACAAGTCTTCTTGATGGAAGTATGGAGAATTTATAAGTCAGTTATATCATCACATAGTTTGGACCTTGGCAGGACATCCCTCAATCCTAACTCACATCATAAGTGACTGAATCTCCATGTCCTGAGGAAACCTGTAGAATCTTGTCCTACAATGGCCAAAGCTAGGGTTCCCCCATGATTTTCAAAACTACAAGACACAGGGGTGTCTGCAGCTAGTCTGAGAAATGCATTTGAGAAGAAAATTTGGGGGCTTCTCTCAAACAGGGACTCAGGAGCTCAAGGGCTGAGCTCAAAGTGGCTATTTCATAGTCCTAATCAGGAGCATTAGTATTTGCTAAGGAGAACTATCCTGGATTTAACAGGTGTTCTCATCAAATGGACAGCACAGGTGTAAGCCCTATCAGCTGATAAGAAGTTTGTCCTTTGGAAACTTTACTGATCTCCAGGATGTGAAAAGTAGTCACAGGAAACAAGTTAATCCAATCAAAAGTAAAAACATCTCAAGCCCCATCAACAAGGGACAGAATGAGAAACTCTTACCAAACTTCCTCCTCTCCTTCCTCGCTCTTCAGAAAGGAAAATAAAATAAAGATAAGCAAATTGTATTGTTCTGTATAAAACAATAGTCAACCAATTCAATTATCACTGCCAAAGTTTAGGTAAAAAACCTCTTAAAGTCTTCCATTTATACCCTTGAAGTCCTTCCAGAAACCATACTGGCTGTATGAATACTATCATCAAATCCTCTGGACAAAATCACCAGTGGATCCTTCTAAGCAAATAGCTCTTTTGTTTTTGATGATTTTATCTTATAGCCCTACTTTTAAAAATTATTGTCTGAAAATATGGGTTAATCTACACATCTATATACATATGCGGATACATATATATGCATAAATACAACAAAAGTAAATGGGATATTAAATTTCTACTTCATGACTTTTTTTCTAACAGTTTCTCTATGGGTCAAAAATAATCTTTCAAAATAATTTTTCTTTTGGAAAACCAAACCAAAAAGACCTTGATAAGTTGGCTAACCAACTCATCTCAGTATTTTCCATTGTTATCTTTGCTTTGCTGTCTCAGCTACCTTATAGCTCTGCCCCCCTGGCTGTTTAGCTGAAGGATGTCCTTTTTTCTTAATTGTCTTTCCAGCACCCTAACTTTTAAGGAGATATTTTTTATGAAAGGTAAAGAACCAAGTAGCTACTTGTTGATTCATATGCCTTTTAGGGTTCAAGGTTTCCATATCATCCTAGAGGAGAATCATTTGGAATGAGAGAGTGACAGCAACTTTAAAACTTTCATAACTGGATAGTGAGTTGGGCAAATCTAAATTGTCCTCCCAGAAAAGATGTATTTGATATCAGTTAGCATCAAAGAAGAAGTACAGCAGGTCGTTTAAGTGACACAGGATTGTATTTTTAAATTGTTTTTTAAACTGTGGAGAGGCTATGTGGCATGATGGATAAAGAAATGACCAGAACGACCTGGGTTCAAGTCTTACCAGTGATACATATGACCGTGGTCATGCCACTTAACCTCAAAAATCCTCAGCAGTTCTCCAATATTTTAAGTTTCAAAAAAGTTGTTTGCCTGCATTGGTAGGGCAATTTCCTTATGTTGGAATTCCTTGCCCTATCTCTACTAACATTTTTACTTATTCTCTTTCTGATTTTTTTCTCTTCTTTTGAGGAGGGAAGGAAGGGAAGAGTGGGTAGAGGCCTTCTGTTGGGCCCAAGTAAATTTGTATGGAACTGGCTACAAGTAAACTTCATATCCTCAGTTCATCAATATAATCTCCAATCTTCCTCACATAAGAAGTTAATTCCTTACCAATCATCCCTTATATTTTTGAAAACATTTTCCCATAAATTATATCATCATCACTACCAGCTTAAATTAGTTGTGTCCTTCTTATTGCACACTGAAGAAATGACTAGCATCATGGGAAAGATACCAGACTTGCTTTAGGAGACAAGTTCTCTATTGTTGTTCAGTCATTTTTCAGTCATGTCCAAATCTTCATGATCCTATTTGGGGTTTTCTTGGCAAAAACAGTGAAGTGGTTTGCCATTGAGTTCTGTGTAGTTTCAACTAATTGGCTTATTCCTTGACACATGTCGCCTACCTTCTTTGTACCTCAGTTTCTTCATATGTAAAATGAGGAAATTGAACTAGATAAGCTGTAGGATCCCTTCCCATTCCAACACTCAATATATGCATGAAAGACATGCTTTATCTCCCCCATTCTTTAAAGAATTCTTAGCACAAAAATAAAGTTAAAACCTGTAAGCTTTTTAATGGTTCCTATAATATCTTACAGCTATTTCTCATAAGGAAAACAACCTTAATAACAGAGACTAAAGTCATTCCTTCTTGTCATTTCCCTTCCACCCACCACCACAGGTGTGGAGCCATTGAAGGAAGCCTACTATTCAGTAGGGAGAGAGAAAATTAGTCCCATTTAACCCCTAGTTTCCCTGCTTCTACAATCTGAGTCACTCTTTCTGAAACCCAACTAAAAAAGTAATGAAATGGTCCACCATTAAATTATCCTAATTTGTAAACTCTCAATCTGGTTCTACATAAAGCCTGACTCCAAATAATTCAGGTGAAGTAAAATGCTTAGGCTATAAAATGTTCCCTGTATGAGCAAATTTTTAGGGGAATCATTTATTGTCCTGAGAAGGAAAATTTACTTCATCTATGCCAGTATCTAGCCCATTAGTCATATCCAGGAGATAATGTTGTTTTGATGCTAGTTTTGGGGTGTTTATTGTTTCCTTACTTTTTGGGTCCATACCTATGATTCATGAGTGCAACAACTTCCATTATTATAGAACTGCTTTCCACTAATGTAGATCAATCTGTAGCATCTAGTCTCTGAGAGACACCTGGGACATTGAGAAACTTAAATAACTTGCCTATAATCACATATCCAGAATGCATCAAAGGCAGAGTTCTCTCTAAGTCAGGGGTTCTTAATTTTTTTTTATGTCATGGATTCCTCTGACAATCTAGGGAAGCCTTTGGGACCCTTTCTCAGAAGAATGCTTTTAAATGCAAAAAATAGAATGTATAGGAATATGAAGAAGACCAACTGCAATACAGTTATCAAATTAATTTTAAAATATTGTAATTTACTTTCAAAGTAGAGACTTAAAAAAAAACTATTATATACAGTTCCAAATTCTTCTCCCCATCCCTCACCTAATGATAAGGCAAGAAAAACAAAATTCATTAGGAATATTTATAGGCATGCAAAACAAATTTCTATATTAACCATTAAAAAAGCAAGAAAGAGAAAGAGAAAATAATGCATCAGTCTGCACTCTAAGTCCATCACCAAATTCACAGACCCGAAGAGCCCCTGCTCTAGGTAGTTACTATGGTACTACAGAATCACAGATTCAAAATAAGAAGGGTTCTTTAGAGGTCACCTAGTCTAACTTCCTAATTTTACATCTGAGGAAATTGAGACCCAGAAATAGTCAAGTCACTTATTGAAGATGACACTGTTGCTTAATGATAGAGCAGGGACTGGCACACAGATCTATTAACAGCCAAATCTTTTCTCATATTATATTGCTTATCTGAGCACTCTACACCAATGTTGAAATACTGAATCGTCTCCATAAAGGGTTTCCATTTACTCCCTAATTTTTCCTACATAAAACATTGCTGACAATTTTGAAGTTGTTCTCTTGCACATTTATGTAAAGTTAATCCATTTCTGGCTTTCAGATTCTACCAACCAGTTCCCTTTATGCACACACACCACACACACATACATACATACATACATATATATATATATATACACACACACATATATATGTTTTATTGGATTTATAGAGAGTAATAATATATGGAGGAAAAATGGAAAAGAAGGTTCATTGTTGTCCCTTGCATATAGCTGGTACTAAATAACTGCTTAACTGAATAACTTTTTGTTCAATTGAATTTTACTTCCTGTGTACCACATGGAGAATAGGCTTAGTGTTATTTAAACTTTTTAATATGTCTATAACTCAGGCTTGAAAATAAATATTAAAGTATGATATGCCAAAAATTATCCATAAAAATTCAAATTAATCGTAAAGATCAAATTTCACAACTAAAATAACTTATTTTCACTGCTTTTTTGACTATGATCTTTGTGGTCCTTTTCTAACGTTTACAGTATAGATTTTTCAAATCTCATTTCACAATTTTTCCAAAAGAATATGATGTCCTCATCCAATCAGCACTAATCTTTTTGGGGGTGGGGTAGGCAGGGCAATGAGGGTTAAGTGACTTGCCCAGGGTCACACAGCTAGTAACTGTCAAGTGTTTGTTGCCAGATTTGAACCTAGATCCTCCTGAAGGCAGGGCCAGTGCTTTATCCACTGTGCTACCTAGTCAGGCCTAATCTCCCCCCTTCCCCCCCCCTGCCCTGCGGGGCAATGGGGGTTAAGTGACTTGCCCAGGGTCATACAGCTGGTAAGTGTCAAGTGTCTGAGGCCGGATTTGAACTCAGGTCCCCCTGAATCCAGGGCCGATGCTTTATCCACTGTGCCACCTAGACGAATCAGGTCTAATCTTAAAGGCAGATCTATATTTCTAACACTAGAAAGTGCAGCTGAACTCTGTCATGTGATGTGCCTTTTTTAATTAGAATGTGAGCTCTGAGAACAGGGACTGTCTCAATTCTCTACTTAGTGTTTAACACAATGCATGACACACAGTAAGGCCTTGTAAATGCCCTTTCCATTCCCTTCTATTTTATGTGAGAAATCGGTGATGTTCTGTTACACTACACTGTTAACCCCCTATGGTTAGTTTTTTTTTTTTTTTTAAAGTACACCACCAGACTCTTGTTATAACACTGTCCTCTGGATTCATGTTTCATGATAGCCTTCAAGATGAGACCATCTCATAAAAAGATCTTTAGGGTATATCAATAATTAAGCTCCCTTGGGTTGGTTTCAAAATAGGCCCACATTATACTTTGTTCATAACTTTGTTTTATGCTTGTGATAGTCTCATTTCTATTTTATTTGTATACCTGTACCATCTTCTCTATAGATAAGGGCAGAGGCCGTGTTTCATTATTCTTTGAAACTTGAAAGAACCTAATGTTTGCTCATACTAGCCAATAATATTTGTTGAATGGAATAGCTGTGTAAAAATATACATTCAATCCCAAGTGTCACATCAGATGTGAAAGAATAAAGCAGGGGCAACTAGGTGGCACAATGGATAAAGCACCGACTCTGGATTCAGGAGGACCTGAGTTCCAATCTGGCCTCAGACACTTGACACTTACTACCTGTGTGACCCTGGACAAGTCACTTAGCCTTCATTGCCCCCCCCAAAAAAAGGATAAAGCAAACCTCTAAATATATATATTGTCACATTAATATTTTAAATAGGAATATGATGTGCCAATATCATATTTAATATCAATGTGTTATGCAAATGGAACATTAAATGTAAATATAATAAACCAAATCCTAAATACATATTTTTATAATGAAAAATATTAATTCATCCTCCCCCTCCCAGACCTTTTGATTTCTTCAGTGTAGAAATTCCATTTACTGGTATAGATCATTGTTGCTATACCTCTAAAAATAAAGGAACAGAGAAGTTAGGTGACTAATCTAGAGTCACACAGCTAGTATGTGTTAATCTTTCTGACTCTGAGTTTAGTCTCCTAACCTCCACTCTGCGTTATTTCTCAATTCATCTTTACAAAGATGATACCGCAACTCTTATTGCTGAAGTATATCTTCTTACAGAATGGATCTCCTAGGATTGGGTATATTTTTGAGAAAGATCAGCACACTATTGAAATACAGTTCATATTTTGCTCTGGCTGCCCAACATGCCTAGTTCTGCAGCCAAAGAAGCAACAAGAAAATTGTATTCAGATGAGTATATTTTGTGAGACTAGTTGGGCCATGAGAATACCTCAAAAAGGGAACAGGGTCTTATCTATAGTACCACAGAAGCAATAGTTGACAAGCAAGATAGGGCAGGATAGGGACAGAGGGAAGCATGCATTTAGGCCTCCTTTATACATATATGTGTGAATATATATATATATATATACACATACACACATACTTTATACTTACATATGCATATATATACTTTATACATCTATGCATACACACATACATTTATCTATACATAAATACATTTATATACAAAACACACATATAAATACATGTGTATATATGTATCTCAAGGGGTATATTTATTGATGTGTCTCTATATCTATATCATATATCTATATATGTTATATTTGTATGTATATATGTCCTATTCTCTTAAGAGAGTCAACTGAAAGAGACAATCATTTGGAGACCACTTGCTCCAAGGCATGATGAAGAAGATTCACAAGATTCCTTTTTCTCTACTCTTTTTTCAGTTGAAAAAACATCCACTCCCCTCAGGAAGCTCATTCAATCAATCAGTTAAGATTTACTAAGTGCAGAGGCAGCTAGGTGGCAGAGTGGATAAAGCACTGGCCCTAGATTCAGGAGGACCTGAGTTCAAATTTGAGCTCAGACACTTGACACTTACTAGCTGTGTGACCCTTGGCAAGTCACTTAACCCTCATTGCCCTGCCAAAAAAAAAAAAAAAAAAGATCTACTAACTGGATCTACTAACTGCTTACTATGTGCCAGGCACTGTGTGAAGTACTGTGAATATGAAAAGACAAAAGATGATCCCTGCCCTCAAGAAGCCTATAATCTAATGTCCCACTTTGATGATGTTTCTTGTTTCTATACTCTGTTTCCACTCCTAGATTCTTTTTGTTCCCTATTCTTGGGTTTCTAAAGAGCATTTGAACATTTTTATTTTGGAGTATAGCTGTAAAGATTTGGATTCAAAGGCATCTGGATGCTACTCTGCTTGGCTACTTATTGCCTATATGACCTTGGCTGGGCAAGTCACGTAGCTTCTCTGGGCCTCTGATTGGACTCTAAGTTTTTCTATTCGAGCTCTAAATTCTATTCTACTAATAATTTCTCTGCCAGCACTACAAATTCACTATGATTAAATCAAACTCCTCTTCTGCATCCTCAGCAATCCCAGGCCTTTGCCATTGTCCTACTGACCCACTTACCCATCACTGGTGACAGTACCAATATCCTACCTGGTTCTCAACCCTGAAAGCTAGTATATATTTCAATAAGCATCAGGCTGTCATTATTATTATTATTATTATTTCTTCATAGTCATTTACTAAGTTTAGCTGCTTGTTTTTCTACAAAACTCAAATCTTCTACCTATTCCTTCATGTTCCTACTAAAAAAATTCTTTTCCAAACCCTGGCCACCCTCTACCAAGATTGTAGAGCCAAAGAAGCCAAAGGTGGAGAAGGTTAAATAAATATAAGGACAAGAAAAATTCCAAGAGTGGATGGAATCACTGAGAAGAGGGAATGGTGTTTTTTTTTCAGTTGAAAGAAGAGTAAAAGAAAAGGAATCATTTGAAATCCCTTTTGATATCTGAGATTTGAGAAGAAAAGGAATATCTTGGGGGGAAAACATTGAATTTTTAGTCAAAAGAGCTGGGTTCTGGTGCTGCTTCTGTCACTAACAAGTTGTGTGAACATGGGCAAATCACTATTACCTAATGTTAGTGCCTTGAACATGGTGGAAACTCAAATGTTTGTGGAACAAACGAATCTCCCTGCCTCAATCTCTTCTCCAAGGATAATAAAAGCTGTGTTACCTACCTCAGTGTTGTTTCAAGGATATATAAGAAATGTGGAAGTGATTCCAAAGTTAAAAGCCTGTTCAAATGCAAACTATTATTATTAAAATAATATATCCTTTATTCTAACCTCTCATTTCCAGTCTTTCTACTACTCCCTGCTGACTCCCCCTCTCCCATTCTCACTATTTTAGACCACATCACTCTGCTATTATCTCCAAATGGCTCCCTCCAAATTTTTGGCTATGATATTCAAATCCCACTTCCCATCAACTCACCCACCCTAGTTTAGATCAAGTATCCTAGCCAAGCTTACATTCCTACTATTTCATTTTCTCCTCCCTCTCCTTTCTCTAAGCCATTGTCCAGATTATGCCAAAGTGCTAGCAGCCTCTAAAACCTGACTTCTTGGCATTTGACTTCAACCTAAAGGCCACTGACCCTACACCATAGCACTCCCCGCTCCAACCCGCAGCTCAGGTTGGCTCACCACTTTGAGCTCTGTGTTCTAAGCCCTTTGTCTGTTTCTCAGGTGTGGTTCCTGTTTATCCTAGTCAGGCTCTTTTCCACATAGTTGAATTGTCCAACTTCCTCACACTTACCTGAGCCTTCACTAACTCCCTATACCTCCTTCATGCCTCCTCCCATCCCTGAGTACGTTTTCCACCTCTTATAATAATAATTAATAACTAAAATTTACATAGTACTTAATATGTGCTGGCACTATGCTAAGTGCTTTATAATTATCTCATTTGATCTTCACAACCACTTTGGGAGGTAAGTGCTATTATTATCTCCATTTTACATATGAGGAAACTGAGGCAAACAGGTTAAGCAATTTGCTCCAGGTCACATGGCTAGTAAATGTCTGAGATCAGATTTGAACTCTGGTCTTCCAGACTCTAGGCCCAACACTCTGTCCACTGTGCCATCTAGTTACCTCTATGGTTCTTGTTTTCTTGAAGCCGCTGCTTCTACCTTTCATTTATTCATACTTTAACAAGTATTAGGTAATAATATGTATGTATATGTCCATAGCACACTGAGATTTACAAAGCACTTTACATTTATTATCTCACAACTCTCTGTGAGGTAGGTACCAAAACTTTCCTCATATTACAGACAAGTAAACCGAGTCTGAGAGAAGTTAAGTGACTTGAAGTGGCTTGCCTGTGATCACACAGAAACAGTAGTGGACTGTGTGAGGATGTTTTACAATGATAAGAAAGGCAGATTCCTGCCCTCAAGAACCAGGATCTCAGAGGGTGGGGGAAAATCATAGGATCTCTCTCAAATATTTTTAATATCCTATGAGTAGCAACTAAAGTCTAATGTATGTAACTAGCCCAATTTAAAGGGAAACAGAGACATGCACTTGTCTATATGAAATGTGTGAAGTGAGAGTCTAACTGTATTTCTTGTGTAAACCCAATATCAAAATAAACCCTCTTTGCTTGGGGTAGACATGACTCTGCAAAAGGACACCTATATTCTGAAATAGGTAGGCTAATCACCAATGTTTTCCATCTACCTTTTTTATATAGTCACACTAGCCCTGTCCTTTTCAGATTCATTCCTTTTGTGAGGACTGTCTTGTTTTTCCCATATGCCTCCTTCCTCTTTGCCCAAACCTGAGACCTGGAAGAACTAAAAAGGTAAAAGAAAAAAAAATCCACTGACTGCTAAGAAGAGAGCTGGGCATGCTCAGTAGCCAGAGGAGATTCTGGGGGTCTAAATAGGAAGCTTCCAATGCTTTTGAGCCCAGCAGGAAGGAAAAATACAGTGGTCCAGGATGTGTGCCTGTCTCTTGTGCCATCCCTAGTAAATATTAACAAGCAGAAAATTGACTCCTGTGAATGGACCACTTGCAACCAGTCCCTAGCAGGGGACACTAGATAGGATAACAGTGTGCTAAGAAACAGTCCCTCCATCTGGTTTGGTGCAGGAAAGGAAGGGATCTTTGCTCTACTGCTCCACAAAGCTCTAGTAGATGGGAAGAAGATGGGCTCTTGGCACCTCTGGTGCATCCATAGAGTGCAGCTTTTTGCTAGGATACAGCAATGTGGCTGCTCCAGACTGAGAAATGAGATACTGCCTAAGGACTCATCCCCTGAGGCTGACTATGACCCATCTTGTGGCCGATTGCGGGGGCTCTTGGGAAGAATAGACAGACCATGGGCACAATCTAGGGAGGCAGCTTAGGACTCAGGGCTAAACAGATGGACTGTCTCCATGTGTGACAAGCCAGGGATCTTTCAGACATTGAAATCTGTGTGTGAGCCTCCAAATGCACACCTTCTTTGTCCACAGACTAGTAGAGTCCTTTCCCCTTCTCTTAGGACAGGGAGATGTGAAGGAAGGGAGGAAGAAAAGGAGAGAGAGAGGGAGAGAGAGGGAGATAGAGGGAGAGAGAGGGAGAGAGAGGGAGAGAGAGGGAGAGAGAGGGAGAGAGAGAGAGAGAGAGAGAGAGAGAGAGAGAGAGAGAGAGAGAGAGAGAGAGAGAGAGAGAGAGAGAGAAATAGGAGACATTGTTCTCTCCTCTTCCTTGATTTCTGGAGCCAGAGCAGACTCCCTGGAGTAGCAACAGCAGGTTCCTCACCTTTCTGCCCGGAGACTAAAATGGGTTGGGGATTCTGTCAGGGATGGGTTGTGATTTATAATTGAAAAGAGAAAGCTTAGATGCAAGGGATGCCGCCACCACTGCACAGTCTAGGAGACAAACAGAGAGACAGACAGGAAAAGAAGCGATGGGAAAGAAGGAGAGAGAGAGGGAGAGGGAAAGGGAGAGGGAGAGGGAGAGGGAGAGGAGAGAGAGAGAGAGAGAGAGAGAGAGAGAGAGAGAGAGAGAGAGAGAGAGAGAGAGAGAGAGACACGCACAGCTGCCCCTGTTGCTAAAACCTAGCCGTTCTCTTCAATCAGCAGCAAAACATGAGACATTTCCACTGTAGTGCATCCATATTGAGAAGGTGGGAAAAAAATCCCCTGTGCTCTGCTGCGTGCATTCCAGTCACCCCGAGATGGGAGGCGACCCACGTCCATATGCCATGGAGCGATTCTCCCCCCCCCCCCTCTCGCTGCACACTCTCTCTGCACCTAGCTAAAGCAGACCACTCGCTTGGCAGGTTTTGCAGCAAACCCGGTTAATCAGTCTGACAGCAGCTAGTCTCTTACCGTGGGTAGCAGTGGTTCCATTTGCGCTCCTTGCTCTTTCATTTCCATGTTTTGAGATACCTCTGGAATAGGCACCTTTCTTCTGCAATGTCTTCAGCGTCTTCCACGGAGCCCGGCGCTCGCTCTGCTTAGTATTCGGATCAGGTAGCTCTGAAGCAGGAGGCACTTGAACACTCCAAATCACCACAGTCACATGGCTCCTACTCACTCGGGCTGCTGGCCAGATTTCACACTGAACGCCTTGGAACCCTGGGCCAGTGAAAGAGATTTCCCCAATCCCTGTATCCCTGCCCATACCTGGCGCCTGGAGGAAAGGGCGTTTGTCAACACTGGTGTCCTGGGGTATTAGCCATCTGACCTAGAATGAGAAAGTACTAACTTCTTAGGCTGAACAGACCCAGCTGAGGGCTCCCTCCGACGCTGCTTAGGTTCTGGGGCTCATCAATCAAATAAGTTATTACTCCAAATCAAACAAAGACAAATGCACCCTACTTTGTACTTTGGGGGACCTCCCGAACTAGATAAGGCACACTCACTAATTATCTTATATCAGTGGCTCCCCAAATTTGCACAAATGACATGGGCTCATGCTTTTTAGTCACAAAAGTTAACCAGCCTGTAGTTAGTTATATCTCACTCATCACAACAGTAAGATATAAGTAGAGGTACTAATAAATTTTTTAACTGGAAAACAGGGTAAATCGCTCTAGCAAATAGAAATATGAGTTGTCACCGTACACCTGAATAATCTGTGATTTTTATGAGGATGAAGAAATCTTTCCACCAAAGTAAACTGACAACGGCACATAGAGATTAAATGATTAGCCAGTGTCAGAAGCAGAATTTGAACCCAGGTCTTTCTGCCTCTAAGTCTAGTACACTACTTCACAAGGCTGCCCCTGCATAGATGACACAGAAAACAAAATCTATTTTCATAACAGCATTATTTACAGTGCTTTGTATTAAGCATTTTAACCCAACAAATGAGTGGCTGAAGTTTTCAAAACAAGTCACTGTAATAAAAGGGAAGAACTTATTTGTGAAGAGTAGCTGGTGATGACATTTTTTTTATTAGAATGATTATGGATCCTGAACAATGTGTCATGGAGCCATTTAGATCACCTGATCTGAGACCTTTGGTATCCACCATTATATTAGTGATGGGGAAAGAGAGGAAAGCTGAAACATCAGAAAGTTTCACCCTAAAATGAGCACCATTTTTCAAAATTAAAACAAAACAAAACAACCATTTTACCATAAGTAAAGGGCAGCTTTGGAGGATTTGAGTTCAAATACCATCTCAGACACTTGCTAGCTGTGTGACCCTAGACAAGTCACTTACCACTGTTTGCCTCAGTTTCTCACCTTAAAACGAGCTGGAGAAGGAAAAGGCAAACTGCTCCAGTATCTTTGCCAAGAAAACTCAAAATGTGGTCATGGAGAGTCAACATGACTGAAACAATACAGCAACAAAAATCATAAGAAAATTACTCAGTTACTTTCAGTGTTCCAACCTTCCAAGACAGATTACTTCTCCTTATTTTGTCATTTTTAGAGACATCTTTTCTTTTGTTGCTAGTATTGGGCCAGGAGAGTAATTTTGTAATAGGAATCAATGGTGTCAAATTGACACAGAAAGCAGGCCACTAAATTGTACATAAGGATCCCCATGGCAGCATATTGACTTGGAAAATCATATAATAAGATTATCTATGTTCTATCTTTTTTATTTATTTTTTAAAAATATTTCCCAATTACATTTTTTTTTTTTAGTGAGGCAATTGGGGTTAAGTGACTTGCCCAGGGTCACACAGCTAGTAAGTGTTAAGTGTCTGAGACCGGATTTGAACTCAGGTCCTCCTGAATCCAGGGCCAGTGCTCTATCCACTGCGCCACCTAGCTGCCCCTTCCCAATTACATTTTAATGTGGTCCAGCCCACACTAGGTACTGTTCCTGGCACATGTGTTTGACACGTCAGCCTTCGATTACCCAATTTATGAATCATGTACCTTTGAAAGTTCCATTCCCTTGGTACATTCTCCCTGAAATTTCACTGGTATTGGGAACTCTCATCACCTGGCAACCCATTTGTAAGAGAGGTGATGATCTAAACATGCAGAAGGAGATATGAATTTTCAGACATGGCCAAAGTGGGAATGTGTTTTGCTTGACTATGTATATTTATTACAAGGTTTTTGCTTTTTTTCCGGACAGAGGGAGCTACAGGGAGAAAACAAATGTTTGTTAATTTTTAAAAATCAGATTTTTAAAAAGAGAGTTTCTAGACACTCAAAGGTTATTTCATTTGCCCACAGCCACAGAGTCTATGTCATGGGTAGAATATGGAGTAAGATCTTCCTTACTTCAAATCTAGCCCTCATTTGCTTCTCCACATCGGTATCTGGAATTGTGCAAACTTATTGATATACACTATATTCTTAACATTCTGAAGCTTAAATCCATAACAATAAACAGAACCAACTTTAATTTACCATGTCTTTCTGGTGTTATTTATCTTTCCTCTTCTGTCTTCTTGTATTATATAACTTGGCTTATTTTACTGGACTCTAGTAGCATTGTCTTCTAAGTGGATTTATTCAACCACTTATCCTGCATTACCAGCAATAAAAAAAAAATTGTGTTTTCTTACCTTTTACCATTATTCTGAACCAACTTGGTCTGCAAAGAATCAGAGTTTATTGGGAAAAGAATCAATTCTGTACAATTTACTAGTCAACCTCACCTATTTATACAAAGGCTTCTTTTTTCAAAGCACTGCTTAAGACAGTGCCCAGTGTAAGTGGCTGTGCCTCATGTCCCCCAGCCCCTAGGGCCTTGAACATCCTCTGTGCCTATCTGGGACAGTAAGTACTATTCCTCGCCCCCCCCCCCATAGAATATCAACTTCTTGAAAGCAGTGACTATTTTTTTTTGGTCTTTCTATCTTTAATGCTTAGCATGGTGCCCAGCACACGAGTGGGCACTTAGTAAGAAATTGTTGATTAATCGATTAGAGTAGGGAAGGTTCTGATTAGGCTTTTCAAACAAGAGAATAGCCACTCTAATGTTTCTTATACATGAGGGGGAGTAGTTGTTGTTTTTAATCAACTGCCAAAAATCAATCCTACTGAAAAATGAGCAACTTACCTCATTATCCTCCTCAATAAATTAACAACATGGATTGAGTGTTGACTTAATCTGACTATGTGTAGAGCACTCTGAAGAGATGCACAAGGAGGAGATAGTGACTGAATGACCTTAAGGAGCACCTGTTGGCTCAGTGGAAGATTAGGAAATAAACACCTACTCCTAGTGGAGCTTGAAATAAGACTTAGCTCCCTTCTTATCCATGTCCAAATGACAAGGATGGGTTAGCAATTTCATTCATCCGGGTCAAGCTGAAGATATCACTACAGGACATTCCCTCTATACCACTGCCAAAACCTTACGGCATCTGGTTGATACTTCTTCAAAAAAGGAAATGTTGAGTGTGTTTAAACATGCTGGAAAATTAAAGAGATCTGTTTGGCTATGTGTGAATGAAAAGAAGTAAAATGAAAAGGAAAGGCTTAAATTTTAAGTCACTTTTAATCAATTGATTCCTACAGCTCCTTTAACTGCATAGCCCATGAACTTAGCCAAAGCTTCCAACATAATACCATAGAGGATGAGAAGAATGGAGCAGGGGAATCTTGAATTTCAGGATTTTCTCGAATAGTATTCTGGGGAATCTGGGAAAAGCAACTTGGGATAGGTCAAAAAGTAAGAGGGATAGAGCTTACAACTCCTTTTAAACTTTGCAACAATTAGAGATCCGCCAGGAAGCTCTAGGAACAGAAAGTTCCTATTCCTCAGGCCATGAATTGAGAAAGCCCTTTCCTCAGAGGTCTCTCCAGGTCAAGAAATGCGGCACAGTTAAGCTGTTGAAGGCCAGCCAAGTACATGGTAAATGAAGGAATGGAAGCTGCTTGTTTGTCTATTGTCATTTATCCTTATCTAAATAGCCTTTAGAAATATTCCACATACACCTTTGGAATATTCTGCTAGTAAAAATCAGTTGCTAATGAAAAAGACAAAAGTTTGAAGTAAGCTCCCCTTAAAACCTTATGTTTACGCTATTTTTATATTTAAGGAATCAAGGGATAGTAAAGCTGGAGGGGATCTCAAAAATTCTCTTACTCCCATCAATGGGATTAGACATTTAGAGCTAGAAGGGACTTCAAAGATCATCTGGTCAAGTCTCATTTTATAGATGAGGATAATGAGGCCAAGAATATATAAATGGTTTTTCCAAGGTCATGAGGGTAAGAAATTAGCTGAGCTGCAATTCAGGTCCTCCAACACTAAATCCAAGGCTCTTTCCATTGTACCATGCTACATCAGATGAAGAAAACGAGGTCTAGAGAGTTTAAGAGCTTAGACAAGATCACAGTCAGTGACAAAGCCAGAACTGGAACCCAGATCTAGTATTTTTCCACTATGCCAAACAGCTCCTGACTCTGTGGATAACTGAGTAGGTGCCTGTCTAACTTACTCTTGAATGGCCAAAAATCCAATGAGATTTCCTTAGAGGCTTTTGGCAGTCAGGCCAAACTATTAAATTTCGGGGGACTAAATGTGTCCCATGAACCACAAGCTCCAATGACCTTGATTGAAGAGGACAGTGGGTTGACCTTTTATTCATTCATTCAATCATTCATTCAGCAAGTTAAACAGCAAGTTAAATCTGTTAAACAAAAACTCTTTGAGGCTCTATGCTACTGCTAGTTCTTCCCTTTTTCTTAGACCCAGGAAATTAAGAAGTTGAATTTTATCCTTTAAAACCTTAAAAAAATATATAATAAGGCTAGAGTAAGGCCAGATGCCAGTCATGCAGACAGAAGGGGCCTGCGGGGAAGTGCCACAGAGCAGGATGTCCCCTTCCTTTCTGGCTGCCCATAGTCATTCTTGACCAGCAGGGAAGAAACATTGCCACCATGGTGAGCTTCCTTCCTCACTCCATCTTCCATCCTGGGATTCCTGCTGACCACTATTTCTGCCAGCTACCCCCTAAGCATACAAGTCAGAATGGATCTAAGACTACTTTAAGTTCCTGTACTCTTTTGTTCCTGAGCTAATACAAACACATTGTCAAAGAATCTGGCTCATCACTTCAGAATTAACCATCTACCACTAAAGCTGGTATACCAGGGTATAGTGGAAAGAGGAATAGATCTGGAAATGGAAAACCTGGGTTCAAATCCAACACTAGTTGTATAACTCTGGACTCCTTCATGCATCACTCTCTTCCTCCATAAAAAATGAAGTAGGTTATGCCACCTACTTCATAAAATTATTATTATTTTTTTAGTGAGGCAATTGGGGGTTAAGTGACTTGCCCAGGGTCACACAGCTAGTAATTGTTAAGTGTCTGAGGCCAGATTTGAACTCAGGTCCTCCTGAACCTAGGGCCAGTGATCTATCCACTGCACCACCTAGCTGCCCCCATAAAATTATGTTGAAAAAACATTTTGGGGGGGCAGAGCCAAGATGGCGGGGGGAAAGACATTAAGCTCACAGGGCTCCTGATACAATAACCCCAAAAATAGCAATAAAAGAACCCTTGGGGCAGAAAAACACATTAAAAATACAGGCTGAGAGTTTTCTCCAGCTATAGATAGATTTCAAGGGGCCATGCTGAGCCACGAATAAAGCCTAACCCCACAATCGGGCTGACACACCAGACACCTGCCAGAGGAATTTGCCCCAGTGCCTCTGAATTGGCTGCAGCACCAGCATCTTCTGGAACCGAGCATGCGATCAGACTTAACAGCTGGTGGGGGGGGAGCGGTGCAGGGGTACCAGTGGATTGAGGGGAAGGATTTGACTGTCTCACCCCAGTGGGCAACGAGGAAGAAATCCTGAGCAGCGGGAGACCCAGGTGGGGGAGGGGAGCAGTCTCATCAGAAGCTGAGAACCACACCACAGAAAGCTTTGCTGGTTGGTTTCTTAGTAAATAGGCCTGAGGTTTATCTCCTGACCTGAGAACAGGCCAGGTGAGATTAAAGCCTGACCCCCCTCAAACCAAAACACCTGGGATCCTCTGAAGCTGAGAACAGGAGTGGAGGCAAGAAGCAGCCCTACCCCCACACACCCCCACCTCCCCCCCCCAGTGGAGAGTTTAAAATCAAATGAAAGCGAGGCCAGGTAGGCTGAGAAGAAGCCCAACCATCCACCAGGCCATGCTGTAGCTGGAACAGTGTGTCCTGGAAGCAGCGCCACACTTAAAGAAGGAGTTAAAAGCCAAGAAATAGTAAGCCAGGATGAGCAGGCAGAGAAAGCAGAAGACCATCGAAAACTTCTTTGGGGGTAAAGTAGACCACAATACAACCTCAGAAGAAGAAGATAATAACAGGGTCAAAGCTCCAACATCCAAAGTTTCCAAGAAAAATATGAACTGGTCTCAGGCCGTGGAAGCTCTCAAAAGGGACTTTGAAGAGAAAGTAGGAGGAATAGAAAGAAGATGTAGAGAAAAGGAGGAAAGAATGGAAAGGGAAATGAGAGCAATGAAGGAGAGTCATGAGAAAAAAGTCAACAGTTTGAAAAGCCAAATGGAAAAGGAGATTAAAAAACTGTCTGATGAAAATAACTGCCTAAGAATTAGGATTGAACAAATGAAAGCTAGTGACTTTATGAGAAACCAAGACACAGTAAAGCAAATCCAATTGAATGAAAAAATAGAGGGCAGTGTGAAATATCTCCTTGGAAAAACATTTTGTAAACCCTTAAAAGTTTACAAATTTTTTATCATTACAATGATAATGATATATTCGAAGGCAAATTTTGGACAGTTTTTTTGTGCGTCATTGTCTTCATTCTTTTTTTGCTGGGCAATGGGGGTTAAGTGACTTGCCCAGGGTCACACAGCTAGTAAGTGTCAAGTGTCTGAGGCTGGATTTGTTCCACCTAGCTGCCCCCATTGTCTTCATTCTTAATCTATCCCTTGAGTGCTGAGCCTAGAGTAAGGAAGACCTGAATTGAAACATGGCCTCAGACACTTACTAGCTGTGTGATCCTGGGCAAATCGAGTAACCTTGTTTGCTTCAGCTTCCTCAGCTGGAAAATGAGCTGGAAAAGGACATGGCCAACCACCACAGTATCTTGGCTAAGAAAACCCCAAATGGGGTCACCAAGAGTTGAACACTACCAAACAACAACTGAACAACAAAATTTATTATTATCATATTCCAAGGAAACAGTCTTATCAGTTTTTCATAGTACCAGGTTTCTGACCAAGGCCTCATAATCTTCTATATAAAAAACTTTTCTCAGATTGAATATAAAGTGTTTCATTTGTTACCACAAAGATTAAATTTGGGAATATTCCCCCCAAATAGAACAGGCTCTCTTTTACAAACACTCAGGTTCACAAGGCATTGAAAAATAACTATAGATTGTATTTGCCCAATAAGAAATATAGACAAACTTCACACCAGAACTCAGAAAGGCAGGAGAATCCTTTTCTCTATATCTTTTCTCTCTACCCTAGTGGAGAATTGCCCACTCCCCGTAACTCACCATCCTGATGCAACTCCAGGAAGAAACAACATCTACGGCTGCTTTTCCTGTTATTCTCTCAACGATTCACCTCTGCAGATGGCTTTGCCTCTAGGCAGACATCTGTCTCTATACTTTTACACAGCTACTGCCCCCTGCTCTCAAATATCATAGTCTTTCCAGCTAGTGTTGTTGTCTTTCAAGTCCATTTCAATACTTCCTGCTATTCTGATGTCTTTCCAACAGTTGCTCTGTTTCTACAGGAGATAGGATGAGCTATCAAATTGCTAAACATCTGAAATGTGATGAAATTCCAGCTCAAAATATTACAACTCTTTCCCACCCAATGTTAAAAAGGCTCAAGATCAGCACCAGCCCTGGAGTCAGGAGTACCTGAGTTCAAATCCGGCCTTGGACACTTAACACTTACTAGCTGTGTGACCCTGGGCAAGTCACAACCCCAATTGCCTCACTAAAAAAAAAAAAAGGCTCAGGATCCACTTTACATAGGAGTCCCACAGACCCATTCTACAATGTGCCTACTCAAAATACCGCAGAAAGTTAATCAATGAGAGTCTGGGGGAGGTTAGCTGACATAAATTTGTTGTGAGTCTAGTCAACATGGTTTGGGGGTTTTCTCCATAAGTGTACAAAAATATATGAAAAAATAGTAGAGGAAGCTTCCCTGAGAGTAACTCAAGGTTGGGGTTTGACAAGGTGTGAGTGGGCAGCTAGGTGGCAGTAAATAGTGTCCCATCTGGGGGCATTGATAGGATAAGGTCAGCAACTGGTTAATTGTGGGAACTGGATGAACCACACTGAACTCCATCTTCTGACTCAGTTCTAGAGCTAGCTCAGTTTCCTTTCTATTCCATTATGGGCCTAGAGCAAATTCTGCCTTGAGAGAAAACTTTATTCAATCGTGGGCATTGGGAGAAAACCTTATTTTAATGTTTGAACCCAGCTCTGCATAGCTGGGAAGCTGGGCCACCTCTACCTACTGCCAAGAGACCCTTAACTAAGGACCAAGATTATGCTCCTTAGAAACCTGGTCATATCCAAAGATTGATGCAAAGAGTTTTCTTACAATTGTACAACTCAAGCAATCCATATGTCTCATTAGAAAACCAGTCCCACACTGATCAATCAGTTATTTAGGGAAAAGCGAGAGACCTCTTTGTCTGAATTCAGGGAATTGCACCTGTTTTCTCCCCACCCTCCCAACTTGGAAAGTCCCTAATTTTTCATCCAACTAGAAATCAGATCACCCAATGCTGAATTGTTTCGTTTTAATTAATTGGTCTTATTTGATTAATTGCTGTTAATGTCTAAAAGTCTGTCTCTCCCTGTATTCAGGATCCAGGCCTAAGCTGAGATCTGGTCCTCCTTTTGTTGGGCAATTGCCATGAATTGCTTAATAAATTGATATGCTCAGAAGATCAAAGCTTTGTTTCCATAGTCATATCATCTTTTACCCACCACAGTTTTCTTGCAAATCCAGCCAAGGTCAAGTCAGAAGTCTAACCCCTAGGGTCAACATTTTTCCAGAATAACTTCCTATAGGGTTCTATTTAATCTTTCATCAAGGGTTTTTTTTTTTGTTGGAGGACTGCCCATGAAGGTAGGACTCCTGCTCCTAATCCCCATTTCTTCCAAGCTAACGTAAGGATTAAGTTTGTCCCAAGGAGACACACCATGTAGGCGCTGGAAGAAGGATATAATAATGGGAACTTATTTACCTTAACTCAACCAGGAATTGGGGATAGAGTGGAACATCTTAAGTAGACAGTAGTTCTGCTATTTGTAGAGTCACGATCATAGATTCTGAGCATGAAAGGACCTTAGAGGCAATATAGTCCAACTCATTCAATTCTACAGATGAAGAAAACTGAGGCTGGGAGAGATTAAATGATTCATCCAAGATCACATAGTCAATAAATGTCTCAGGAATGAAGGAAGTCAGATCTTACTGAGTCCAAGCCCAGAAATCTATCTATTGTACTACCCAGTTATCTCTAGTTCAGGCCCCCTTCATGTTATTTCTGAACAATTAAAACTAGATGGTAGAGTGGATAGAGTGCTGGGCCTGGAGGCAGGAAAGACTCATCTTCCCAAGTTCAAATCTGGCCTCAGACATTTCCCAGCTGTGTGACCTCGGGCAAGTCACTTAACCCTGTTTGCCTCAGTTCCTCATGTATAAAATAAGCTAGAGAAGGAAGTAGAAAACCACTCTAAATAAGGTCACAAAAAGTTGGACATGACTGAAATGACTTAACAACAACAACAAATTGCAGTAACTTTCTAATTCATCTCCCTGCTTTAAGTTTTTCACCTCTCCAATCTATCTTCTACACAGCTGCCAAACTTATATTTCCAAAACACAAATCTGGCCATGTTACTACTCTACTCAAAATCCCTATTTCTTCTAGGACAAATTGTTTTAAAACTCCTCAGCCTGGCATTTAAAGCCTTCCACAAACTGTCTTCCATCAACTTTTCCAGTCACTTCAAATTATTACTATTCCAATCAATCTGACCTATTAGTTGTTCCCTATCCATCTCCATGTCTTTGCAAAGGTTGTCTCCCATGTTTCAAATATACTCTGCCTATATATAACCCATATTGGATTTCTTACTATCTCAGAAAGGGGGGTGGGAAGAAAGGGACAGAGGCATTTATAACTCAAAACTTTTGGGGGGAAATGATTATTCTTTTTTAAACATTTTTATTAAAAGTTTTGAGTTCCTAATTCTATCCCTCCCCCAACCCTTCCCTTCTCCCTCCCTGAAATGGGAAGTGGTCAGATATAGGTACATGTGCAATTACGTAAAACACTTCCATATCAGTCATTTTGTACAAGAAGATTTGAATGAAAGAAAAACAATGAAAGAAAGAAAGAAATAGCAAGCTTCATCTGTATTCAATCAATATCAGTTCTTTCTTTGGCGGTGGATAGTATGCTTCAACATTAGTCCTTTGGGATTGCCTTCAGTCATTGTATGGTTGAGAATAGTAAGCCATTCACAGTTCTTCAATGATCAATATTGCTGTTACTGTGTACAATATTTTCCTGGTTCTGTTCACTTCATGTAAGTCTTGAACCCAAAACTTTTTTTAAATGTTAAAAAATTGTTTTATCATGTGATTGAGGAAAAATAAAAAATTATATTAAAATATATATTCCGACATAACTTCCTTCTAGTCACAGTGTGAGTGCCACCTCCTATGTGAGGCCATTTTAGTTTTCTCTACCGTTGGAAATTTATAATGATTATAATTTATATTTACCTATAAATCTGCATGTAGATTCCTCTTGAAGACTATAACCTCCTTGATGGAAAGTTCTGTTTCATTTTCCTCCTTGTATCCCTAGCACTTACTACAATATCCAACAGCAGGCTGTTAATAAATGTTTGTTGAATTGAACTGAAAGGCCACTTTCATATTTTTCTATTTATCTTTTGGCTCTCATTCTCCTCCAGAGTATATTGTCTGGACAATGAAACTTAGCTTGAAACTATTTTGAAAAAGAACTAGTAGGAAGGAGGCACAGAGGAGCTTCCCTGAGGATCCAAGGAAGATTTATATCTCTAACTGCACATCTTGAATTGAATTATAAAAAATTAAATTGAAAAAACAAATCAATGTTTGTCAGAAAAGATTCTCCCTCCCATTTGCCAGTATTTTTAAAGAAATCCCTCACCAATTGATGCTTGGAGTGTCCATCTGAAACCTGGCACCAGCCCAAGGTTGTTATGGGCACCCAAACTCCCATTATTGTGCTTACAAAATTACTTATTTCTGTTGTTTGACAGCTAAAATCACTGATAATCTAACAGAATTATGACAACAGCCCACAATGGCCCCAGGGAAGCCAGGGCACTTTCTCCCTTCCATTAAGGAGCCCATACTTCTGGACTCAAGGGCACATACTAAATCCTGTGGGGATACAGCCTCCAGAGGGAGAAGACAGTCTCTCTTTTTTTCATCCTCTCTGGCTCTTTATGCCCTCATCTCAGAGGCCCAGGGAAAATCACAGAATGTAAGGTTTGGCTTATGTCTGGGATCTCCTTCAAGATATAATGTACAGTGCATAGAGCACCAGCCCTGGATTCAAGAGTACCTAAGTTCAAATCCAGCCTCAGACACTTAACACTTACTAGCTGTGTGACCCTGGGCAAGTCACTTAACCCCAATTGCCTCACTTAAAAAAAAAAGATATAATGTAGATCTTGTCAACCTCCTCCACATGAAAGAAATGCTGAAAACACAATAGACTCAATAATGGTATATGGACAAAAATTCAAAGCTGACACAATAATCTACAACTACTTTTATATTCTCACAGGAAGTTAATATTTAAAATAGTAAAGCCTAGGACATTTAGTGAAACTATTGAATAGTCATTTCACCTTTAACTTGGCTCCGCTCTATCTGAACAATTCCCCCCAAAATGTCTGTGTCTTATGTCTAGCTAGGACAGGTGTTGGGCTTATCCTCCTGATGGTGGTCTTCTCCAAGAAGCACTGGAGTAACTTCAGAGAGCACTTCCCACTAAGCAACTGATACTTCCAAAGGATGCAGAAGCTCCCATTGTCCCAAGCTGGAAAGTCCATCCCAGGAGTCCTGTCTGGTCACCTCTACTAAAGGAAATACAGAGAGAAGAAGAAATATCTGAGGAGGTTGCCCAAGAGAGTACTGGTCAGGGGCAGCTAGGTGGCACAGTGGATAGAGCACTGGTCCTGGATTCAGGAGGACCTGAGTTCAAATCCAGCCTCAGACACTTGACACTTACTAGCTGTGTGACCCTGGGCAAGTCACTTAATCCCAACTGCCTCACCAAAAAAAAAAGAAAAGAAAAGAGAGTACTGCTCAGCTCTGCTTATGTTCAATGGGTTGATCCCCTGCTACAGAATGGAAATGAGAACTTCTGCAACACAGGATCAAGACAGGTTCATTTAAACCTGTTATGTAAAACTTTGGCGGGTCCCTGGTATGCTCAAAAGGTTTGAAAAGTTAAACTATGCCCTAGCCCCCATTTTGCTACCAAAGTTTTCTCCATTCATGGCAATTTTTAGCTATCTATAATAGATGGGAACTTGGGCAATCTCTTGCCACTTGTCCACATGTAGTTGATCTATGCAAATCTACACTGTAGGCTTTAATTTTTCTTAACATTGAGATGTGCCCAAAACAAACATGGATATCAGAATCAAATGTAAAGAGTGGAATGCAAGTGGTAGGATATTTTCAGGAATGGAAAAAAATAATTTTCTAATTTCTAAATGTCAATCCTCAACCAATTTTATCACCACTAAAAACGAATTCAACAATAATTTCTCAAAGAGGAAAATTCTAGATAGGCCTAATTTCAATATGTTTTAGGACCAAACTGAGATCTCCCCAAGAATGTCTAGAGTCAGTAATGTGGAGCACAAAGAATCCTGGACTGAAAATCAAGGGGCCTGGATTCTAAGGCTATCTCCCTCCATTGGAGGGATGGAGTCAGAAAGGATGCAAAATAGAATAATAACTAAAGTTGGAAGGCAGCTTTTCCTGGGAAAGAGAAACACAGTGTCTAACTTGGGAGTCTAAGAACTATAAACCAAAGGACAGACTAAGAGCCAGTATTCCTTGGAAGTACTAAAATTCAAGTCTAAGACCAAAGTGTGAATCTGGTTACAGGAAATTCAAGTTGGGCTATCTGGACTGGATCAAAACACAAGACAGAGTAAGCATGGGTGACCTCTTTGAATCAGTCTGCTCTCTTTTATCCAGGGAATGTGAGGACTCCACACCTATCCCACTCTGATATGCATTCCCCAGAATACAAGGTAGGTCCTTCCTTGCATTGTTGCTTCAAAGGATCTGCAGGAAACTTGGGAATTGGTGAAATCTCTATTATGTTAGGTCTTTGAACCTCTGAGAATAGACGACCACTTCTCAGTCTATTTTAGAGGGGATTTCTGGTAAGATACTGATTGTGCCTTTAAGATTCCTTCCATCTCTGAGAACTAATAATTCTAGAATTCTAAATCATTTAATAGGGAAAGTTAGGTATCGCAGTGGATAGAGTGCCAAGTCTGGAATCAGGAAGACTCATCTTTGTGAGTTCAAATCTGACTTCAGACACTTACTAGCTTTATGACCCTGGGCGAGCCACTTAACCCTTTTATTGCCTCTGTTTCATCATCTGTAAAATGAACTAGAGAAGGAAATGGCAGACCACTCTAGTATCTCTGCCAAGAAAACACTAAATGGTGTCACAAAGAGTTGGACATGACTGAAGATGATTAAACAACAAACTCATTTAAATCTCATCAAAATTCAGTTTTCATCTCTGTAAAAGGATAATAGTAGGGAGCAGCTAGGTGGCGCAGTGGATAAAGCACCAGCCCTGGATTCAGGAGGACCTGAGTTCAAATTTGGCCTCAGACACTTGACACTTACTAGCTGAGTGACCCTGGGCAAGTCACTTAACCCCCATTGCCCCGCAAAAAAAAAAAAAAAAAACACAAAAAAGGATAATAGTAGGACCCATCCTACCTGCGCTACAGAGCTGTTGTAAGGATCAAATGTAATGATGGAAGTATCAATTCTCTGTACAGGAATATCACACCTTATATCTCTTATTGGTCTCACACATTGTTAGATGAAATCCCATTATGGGGGCAATTAATTCCATACAAATAATACTATAAAAGTTACAAATAGGAAATCTGCCCATAGACATGACTAAGAATTTACAACCTTTGTTGTAATTTGGTTATAACTTATTAACAAATGTTTTTGCAAAACAATGGTGGGTAGAGCCTTACATGAGGAATCCTTATAAACTATGAATAATTCTATAAATATGTTATTATTTAATACCTGAGTTGGGGATTTACATGCAGTGTATGCATATTTCAATAAAAGAAGCCTCCACATTTGAGAGGCCAACATTTTAAAGAATTTCAAGTACAGCAAAATCTGCAAAGACATACTTCCTGTAGGTAGATAAATCTCTTCAATTAGTTGTGAAATTATGAGATTTTAAGAAGAGATATTAGCAGTTATGGGCTTTGTGGCTCTAGCACATGCCATATGGATCACAGCAAATGTTAAAAACTATGTGTTGAATTCCATTAAAGAAATCCTTATTAAGTTTCCATCGTGCTGAGAGAAGTAGTCTAGGTGCCGAGTGAGATGAAAGATTTAGATAAAACTTATTCTCAAGATTTTTGTGGCATATCATCTAGTAGGGGGGGTATGACATATGTAGAAATAACTATAATTTAAAATAAGAAATGATAAGTGTAAGATGAGTGAAAAATGCTGCATGACAACTGAGAAAAGAAAGGTCATTGCTAACTGGGAAAATTACAACCAATCATAAATTTCCCATTAAGCAACATTTTTTTAAAAGAGGCTATTACATGGTCACATTCTCAGGTTCATGAGCCTGGCACAACTCACTTCTCAGGGGGACCTTGATATAGCCCACAGCTACAAAATCTGACTCCTCCTATCTAGGTGATCTTTAGAACTAAGAATTCCTTTGAAGGAATACAACGAAGAAGATAATCTTAAATACAGGAATGACAGCAGAAAGGGCTATCAAGAAGACTGCTTCATTTCAAGAAAACAGAATCCATAAACATTGGCTCCTATTCTTCCTTCATATTGTCCCTACTTCTATGTGCAGATACTATTGACTACCACTGAGGGATCCATCATAGATGGTCAGGATCCTGAATGTCACGTTGGAATATGACTAACAAAGTACTAACAAAGGACAAGAACTTCGGGTTGAATTGAAAAATTCCTTCTTGAAGGAATAGGTATTTGAGGTAGACTTTAAAGGGTAAGAGTTCAGTCTTTTCTGTACAGATGCGTAAATTTAGCTTATAGCTCTGGCTCTCACTGAATGGATAATAATAGCTTTGTTTAATTTTTGGTGGCTTAGAATGAGTGCAAATAGCAAATGTTTTCTGTTCTGGCCAGAAACTCTAAGGGTTTTTAAATTGATGGTTTTGTGATGGTAAATTGGGCCATCTTTTGCTTCAATCCTTACTTAGTCTTTAGTCACTGAATGAGTGTTGCCTCAGACAAACTGAGACCTCAGAAAAGACCTAATTTAGAAAGGCCAAGATCACCCACTACATTCCAGGCTTGATTCTTGTCCTACCACTGGACTTTGATAATTTTGGAGGAGAGATGAAGCTGATGACTTGGCACGGCTCTGCCTCACTTAAATCCAATTCACACACAAGTTAAGACATCATCCTTACGATGTCATTGGTCCTCTTCAAAGATGAAGGATGAACAACCACAGCTTATAACATAATTTACTTTAGTTCCCCAAAAAGGGTCATGTCTAATTCTCCATTCATTATATTATGTACCTAGCATATTGTTGGCACTCTATTAATATGAAGAATAATTTGTATAAAGGTCATTATATGCTTATGAAAAATGAGCACTAGGTGGCACCATATTAATGGCCTTTTATTCTCACCTTTTTATACCTTATCAGAGATTTTAAATCCTTGAGATATTTCTCGTTTGAAAATGTAATTTTCTTTTGCTAGTTGTGTAAACTGATTCCTCCTCCCATTATCAGTCTTTAAGGCTTATTATCACTGTCTTGGATAAACAGTTCTAAACATATAATCTCTATTCCTAACTTAAGAATAATCAATATTGTACCCATTATAAATGGCTAAACACTGCTAAGCACACCTAACTGATCTTTTCTGTCAGTTGGTCATGTATGATTACACTAAGTAAATAATAATCAAACTGTTCCATCTTTCAAATGAATTCATTAAGTCTTTTTTAAAGGAATATTTTATTTTCCCCAACTACATGTTAAAACAATTTTTAACATTTCTTTAAAGTTTTGAGTTCCTATATCCTCCTTTCCTCCTTCCCCTCCCTTATCCATGAGATGATAAGAAATATTATATAGGTTATACATGTGCAATCATATAAAACATTTCCATATTAGTAATTTTGTACAAATTAAGCATCTACTAAGTACTGGAATTTAAAAATTCTACCTCTTACATTAATTTGTCTGAATTTTGCTATGAACATTATTTGAAGGCAAGAGAAAATGTTATATTTATTACTGGGTTTACACTGTCAAGGTAAAATAATAAATGATATCAAGGCAAATATATGGATAAAAACTTATACCCAAATCTCCAAATATTTTCTTAATATCTATGTCCTCTCACAAACAACCCAATCATTGCTATTTGGTCAGTAGAGTTCAATTATATTTTCCACATTTCAGGAAACCATGAATGCCTTCTCCCATTACCAAAGAACTTGGACTGTCTTGTTTTGATTTTATGACAACGCTTTTGAAAAGTCCTGAATCTGTGTTTCTCTACATGAATGTATTGTGATTGCATACCATTTTCCTAAAGGCAATAAACTCATGCTTGAAACTTAAATTTAGCTGAGCTAAGGAATCATTTTGACAACTTTCTTTTAACAAAGACTTTTTGCTTATTTCTACTAAACTCTGGAAGTGCCCATCACAAATATCAAATGGAAATGCTATTAAGAGAAACTAATGCCCCTGATAATCCCTAAAATTTGAGCATTCTCAGATGTGGAATTATATGAAGTAGAGATTATAGTTACAGGAACCATAATCTTTTCTTATAAACAGGTGATGTTTTGAAAAGGAACCAAGAGGCCTGGATTCTAGTCCCAACTACTCCACTAATCTAATGCCAAATTTCCATTTTCATATATATGGAAATGAAAATATTAATAGCTATCAAATAATAGATAACATTTATATTACACTTTAAGGTTTCTGAAACACATTATATACTTTATCCTGTTTGAGCTCTACCTACCTCAGAGGATTGTTATGACTGTTCAGTTGGGTGGTATGCATAATTTTTTTCAAACTGAACCTTTGATTTCATTAATATAGAGAATTCCCAATGAGAAAACTCCTGCTACCAATGCAGGTCATCAACTGCTCTGCAAATTGTTTCTTAGATAGTTGTTTGAGTCAGTAGGGTCAGTAAGAAGTTAAGCAAACCTGCTAGGATAACACAGTCTCCATGTGTCAAGCTGAACTTGAATCCTGGTCTTTTTGACTCTGAAGAGACAGTTTTATTAATCCTACACCATATTGCCTCTTTCCTTAAAAAATTATGTCAGAGATATACCTGGTAAAGTGTGTGAGAGCCCTCTGACAATTAGAAAGTGCTACAATGGAGGAAAGGTTTTATTATTGTCATCATATTCATTTTATATTAATGCAAGTAATATTGATTGCTCAACAAGAAAAGATTGAAGATGTAGTGAGTGGCTTTTCATTATTTTTGGTATTCCAAATGGATACTCTTTAAATGAAGGGGAAGAAATATATTCACACAAGCTAACAAATTAAATACCTCGCTTAGAGGAGGTGCAAATGCTATTTTAAATTGGGTGCTGAACCATAATCAGAAAGGTGTTTTATCAATTAAGACTTGAAATAAAGTTAATAGAAGTTTTAATGGAATACAAATGACCTTGAAATCCCAGCTGGAAAATACATGTATGTTAATCTTCAATCACTTGCCAATTAAGTAATAGGTTTTCCAACTAATAGATTGCCGGTGGCATAAGCTAAAGTAGCTACAGTGGAAACAACTTCATGTTGGAAGAGTGGATTTATTTAGAATTGGTTAAGGGATGTTAAGAAGTGAATTTGCTTGATAGTCCCTTACACTGATGCCCTTATGTTTTGAGACTCTACTCAGTACCTCTTGCCTTCCTGAAAAGAAAGTAGTTTATTATCATAGTCAAATAATATTTAACATAAGACACATGGCACCATAATATAGCACATGTCCTATAGATTAACAAAGGCTTAACTAAAGCTCTAGCTTATTCAGTTGGCCAGATGAATTAAACAGGTAACAAACAACTAGTTCCTCCTGAAGATAAACAAGATTTGATCCAATTAAAAAATCATTTAAGAGCTTACTTTGTGAAAGGCACTAGACACTGATTTTAATCCTCCTATTTAAATGGGGCTTAGGACTCAAACCAGGACCACAATTTTAATTTTCTGTCTCCATTGCTATTGGTCACAAATGGGAGAACAGAGGATAAAGTTGATTTAGCAAAATATGGAGAAGGGCAGGTGCACCAATCACAGAGGCATACGCTCCATTAATTAATTAATTCTTCAAGTTCTTTAAAAGAAAACTGATTGGAAAGCATATGAACCTATTTGGTCACAGCAAATAACTTGGCTTGACCACTGTGTGAACATCAAGAGTACGTTTATTTTTGCAGAGGTAAGTGGTTATCGACTTCAAGTAATGTTTCTGTAGGTTAGCATCATTAGCACATTTCTCCCTCGGCAACATAAGATTTCACAAGCCACAAGGCTTTATTTTATGCCAAAGATAGTGAGAAGGTTGTGTGTTAATTTGTGGTCTATATTTATTTAACTATCATCAGCTACTTGCCTGATCCTTTTCACAAGAAGACATAGGCATGGAAAGTATCATGCTCTTCCCTGCAGTTGTGATCATGCAATATTAGAAGGAGCTCTGGAGCAATACCAACTAATCCACTACTCCCTAAACCCATTCCTAGCAAGGTGGCAGCTGCTGATGTCCTTACCTGGGCCAATGACCTTTTTTTAGAAAATATTTTGATAACTGCATTGTAATATAACAGGTTTCCTTTGCAACTCTATGTATTTCATTTTATACATTTAAAAATATTATTCTGAGAAGGGATCCATAGGCTTCATCAGCCTGCAAAGGGGTCCATTACACAAAAAAGGTTAAAAGAACTCCTAGCTTAAGAGATGTAGTCAGATCTTATTTATGAAATCAGTAAAAACAAACAAACAAAATCCTTTGGAGCACCATTCTACTGACAAACCTACTTCCCAGCTATGCTATATTTAACGAAGTCCTGATCATGTGAGCAAGGCATTAGGAAGTCAGCCACACTTGTATGCAATTTCTTTACTCACAGTAAATCAACAAAATGGGTAAAATATCACAACATATTAAAATACCACCACACAAGCTCCTAGATCACAGACAATCTATAGACAAGATAATAATACTTACTATTTAATGTTTGCAAAGATCTTTACAAGTATCTCAACCTATCCTCACCACAAGCTTCCAAGGCAAGGGTTATCATTATCCTCCTTTTGTAGGAAGGGAGGAAACTGAGGTAGTCAGAGGTTAAATGCCTTGGCCAGGGTGTTACAGTTAGAAGGTGCCTGTCTAAGACTGGATTTGAACTTGGTTTTTTCTGACTTCAAGTTCAGCACTCAATCTACTGAACCAACCACCTGCTGAGTTTTAAGAAAGACACAGTTATTTTCCCCAGAAATTAGTGGGAACCTGCATGGGGGCTGAAATAATAGCATAGAGTTCAGATGTTATTCTGCTTCCTTCCATGTGCCCAGTTTCTCATGAGGAACTCAAAAGTTGGGGCAATTTAGCTTTCCTCCTCATGACATAGGAAGGTGGACCAGACCACTTTAGACATTGAGAGGGGGGAAAGCTTTTCAGAAAAAAAAAATAAGCTGATCCAGCTGTTTTCATTCTTGTAGGAACAAGCTTCACCCTTTCCTGCTCATAATTTGGCTCCTGACAAAGGCATGTAGTATAATGGAAAACTGGCACCAGGGACAGGGCATTCCCTCATTGACCCAACTGCTATCATATCTTGTCTTTAAGTTCTTCCTTCTTTTTTCCTGTGTTCTTAAAATACTCATGGAACTCTCTCCCTCTTCAGTTTCATCTGCATTATTTCCATGCTAGATCTTCTTGTAGTGTCTCCACTTCATGGGGATACCCACGCTTAGAGGTGTCATGAGTGGGAGCAGCCAGAAACACATAGCTGACGTTCGTCGATTGAGGCATAAATATCACCCCAGTTACATTTACAAAACAGTCACAATATATCTAGAAGTTTATAATCTATGCATACAACATAGTTTCTGCTCCCAATATGAGGGCTTTCTAATATGTCTGTCCCCTTTTTCTACCCCATTCCCTATCTCAAGAACAATCAGAAGTTGAGAGGCTAAGTCAGCAAGGAAAACAGCAGCCCACTTCATTATCCTCTATCATGGCCCAGTGACTGAAAAGACACAATTAGGTTCAGAAGTTAGGAAGACTTTTATATTCTTTTAGATTCAGTTGGGAAGTTGCAGAACCATTTTGATGAGACCAAACTGTATATGATGAAAAAAAAATCTGCCTCTGTAACATGACATTTCTCTACGTTCATGGAGCAACTAACCAATATGTTCTCAGTCCTTAGAGTATGGTCAGATTTGCTCTTAAGAGAAGTAGAAGGAAGAACATGCAGGATGTGCAGATATTTCCTACCTGGTTTTAATCTACAGAAGGTCACTTTTGAAAAGGAAGTGATAAAAGTCCTAGGCCAGCAATAGCAGGGGAGTTGACATACCATGGAGGGTCAACTCATGAGTTACATGGATCCATAGGCTTGCATTCTATGACATGTAATAAATACACTGTCACAGGGTGCCTTGGGTTAGTCAAAGTGAGGTGGTTTCTTGTTCTGACTCTGGGGATAAGAGATTTTCTCAGTGAGCTGTCTCTTAAGTTGAAGTGACATTCGGCATCTGTGCAGAGATTATCTTAAGCAGTGTGTTATGCCACTCTTAGATAGCATTTTTAACCACAAAGTGTCAAACTTTCCTTTTACTTTTTTGATAACTGCTTCAGGATTGGTTAATCTGAATATTGCCTATCCTGACCATATCTTCTTCAGGTAACAAGCTTTGAGGTTTACTGGTAACCATCCTAGGGTCAGTTAATTTACTGCTACCCATATTAGGGTTGTTTAATTAGCCTATCATTGACACTTGCTACTAGACTATAAGGTCAGATTGATCCAGGGGTCCTATAAGACCAGAAGGAACTCACTGCCTTTTCACTAGCTGCCACAGTCAAATTGCTCCTGTCTCTGAACCAATGTCATTCCAGACTGACATGCTTATGCTCCCCACAGGCTTGCTGAAATCATCTGCCATTAAGCATTGCTCGTCCTTCTGCCAAATCTCAGCTGTGAGCCAAGATTCATGACAAAGAGAGTGACCTCCAGGCCTCTTCCAAATGGTGAGAACTCAGGGGGTGCTGGGGTATGTTTCCTATGTTCAATTTTCTGGCTCTCTGTGTTTGAATATACCTAGATAAGGTATAATGCTTTGCATCTTTACACTGAAAATTGGGTATTGTATTTCTTGGCCTTCGTATTCTGTTCTGTAGAAAGTGATTCATGGTTTTGACCACATGCATATACACTTGACTATACACACATGTATACATGCACACATTTATTTATTTATTTATTTGCTTGGTTTTTTATTTGTTTATTTATTTGGCACCATTTGATCTTTTGAGGAATTTATGTGGCATAGTAGATAGGGAACTGGGCTTGGAGTCAGGAAGATAAATTTAAATGCTATCTCAGACCACTACTAGCTGTGTGATCCTGGGCAAGTCACTTAATCTCTGTCTACCTCAGTTTCCTCATCTGTAAAATGAGAAAGATAATAACACCTACCTCCAAAAGATGCTGAGTAGGGGCAGCTAGGTGGCGCAGTGGATAGAGCACCGGCCCTGGAGTCAGGAGTACCTGGGTTCAAATCCGGCCTCAGACACATAACACTTACTAGCTGTGTGACCCTGGGCAAGTCACTTAACCCTAATTGCCTCACTTAAAAAAATAAATGAATAAACAAAAGATGCTGAGTATCAAATGAGAAAATACACATAAAGCACTTTGTAAACCTTAAAACACTATGAAAATGTTAGATATAATTATTATTATTATGACCTCTCTATATAGTCATTTTCCTGGTTCGGTTATTTCTTTAGTTATCTAGCAACCTAGTAGAGTAACTACTTGCAGATGGCTAAAGGGAAAAAAAATTTTGAGCAAAGTTGAAAATAAGCTCCTGGATGGAACTTTTGATACCAGCCTGTTCCAAAGATCTGGAGCTATCTTAAGGCCAAAGAAGAAGCTCATTCTAAGATAAAGTTAGAAAAACATGTCTTTCTCAAAATTGAATGGAAAATAAAAGTTAGATTAAATGGTGATTACAGCAGAGGAAAGGCAGTAACCACTCAGACTTCCTGACACAATTACCCCCAAAAAAACTCCAAACACAGCTAGAAGACAACTCCTGAAGGAGCAGAACCCACAAAAAGACGGCTGAAATTATTTTCCATCTAAAGACACCTTGGAAGTTCTGCAGAAGGGGGACCAGGCTAAGAGTAGAATCCAGCCCTGCAATCATGCCAACACAAATCCAGCCTCAGGCAGGCTACACCAGAGAAACTTGCCCCCAAGCTTCTAAATCAGCTGCAGTGCTGGTGTCTTCTGGAACTAAACTCACCGTTTGGTGAGAGGGCTGAATGGCTGACCAGGAGGAGTCTATGGGGGTGTATGCAGGAGCTAAGCAGGGATTTGGATGTCCTACCCTAGCAGGAAACCAGGAAGAAACCTTGAGTGGTGGCAGCCGAGGTGGGGGAGGGTTGCAAGCTCATCAGAGCTAGCAACCACAACACACAAAGTTTTGCTGTCTGGTTGATTGGCAAGTTGGCCTGGGGTTATCTATGGACCAGAGAAAGGGCCAGGTGAGTGAAGCAACTGCCCCTCATTAAATCGTAACACCTGGGACCACCTGAAGCTTGGGACAGTATATGCTGGAAGCAGGGCCCCACACTAAGAAGGAGTTAAAAGTCAAGTGAAAGACAGACAAGATGAGTAGGCAGAGATAATTGTGAATTATAGAAAGCTTCTTTAGTGACAAGGAAGATTGAGGTGCATCCTCAGAAGAGGATAGCAACATCAGGGCCCCCTACATCTAAAGTTTCCAAGAAAAATATGAATTGGTCTCAGGCCATAGAAGCACTCAAAAAGGACTTTGAAGATAAATTAAGAGAGGCAGAGGAAAAAAATGGAAAGAGAAATGAAGTTGATGCAGGAAAGACATGAGAAAAAAGTCAACAGCTTGAAAAGTCAAGTGGAAAAGCTCTCTGACGAAAATAACTGCCTAAGAATTAGGATTGAACAAATGGAAGCTAGTGACTTTATGAAAAACCAAGACACAATAAAGCAAATCCAAATGAATAAAAAAATAGAGGACAATGTGAAATATCTTCTTGGAAAAACTGCTGACCTGGAAAATAGACCCTGGAGAGATAATTTGAAAATTATTGGACAACCTGAAAACCATGATCAAGGAAAGAGCTTCGACATTATCTTTCAGGAAATTGTGGGAAAATTACCCTGATATTCTAGAAGCAGAAGGTAAAATAGAAATGGAAAGAATCCACTGATAACCTCCTGAAAGAGATCACAAAAGGAATACTCCCAGGAATATTATAGCCAAATTCTAGAGCTCTCAGGTGAAGGAGAAAATATTGGAAGCTGACAAGAACAAAAAAAAATGGTGATTACAAAAGATTATTGGGGAAAATACGCAAATTATACATAGACTATTGTTTTCTTTGATCTTTTTTTTCTCCCTGTGTCCATCTACTTCATCCTTTAATGTTTATCCTTAGTTGTTTCTATAAAGAAGGGCTGCTTTTTAAAAGCATAATTGAATAGAAACACGTTATGATCTCCAATTTAGATAATAATCCCAGTGGAAAGCCTAGTGTCATCAGTTTAAGTTTCTTATGAATGAAAAATACATGACAGGAAGTAAGCAAATTCACCTGTACTCATCAAAAGCCATGAAATCTCACATATTTGGGAGGCGAGTAGAAAAAAGGAGAAGGGAGGAGGGGGTACACAAACTCATAGTCACTACAAATAATCACTTACAAAGAATGCCTTTTCAATGGTACCCCAGACCCACTGAATGGAATAACATAGCCATAAGAGTCAATGGCACTAGGGCAGCTAGGTGGCACAGTGGATAAAGCACCAGCCCTGGATTCAGGAGTACCTGAGTCCAAATCCGGCCTCAGACACTTGATACTTACTAGCTGTGTGACCCTGGGCAAGTCACTTAACCCCCATTGCCCCACAAAAAAAAAAGAAAAGGAAAGCAGCCTGGAAAAAATAAAAATAAATTAAATTTTTTTAAAAATTGGGGGGGGCAGCTAGGTGGCACAGTGGATAGAGCACTAGCCCTGGAGTCAGGAGTACCTGAGTTCAAATCTGGCCTCAGACACTTAACACTTACTAGCTGTGTGACCCTGGGCAAGTCACTTAACCCCAATTGCCTCACTAAAAAAAAAACCTCAATGGCACTGATGATTTGATCTGACCATGTGTCATAGCCTAGCTATGATGTTACTGCACTGAGAGAGCTGTACAATTTCTCAAGTAGAAACTTCAAACGTACAGATCATAGGGTCATTGACATAAGAGCTGAAAGGGACCTTTAGAGATCAAGTCGAACCACCCCATTTTACAGATGGAGTAACTGGGGCCCAGAAAAAATGACTTACCCAAAGTAGAGCTGGAATTTGAAACTTTGTCCTCTGATGTCAAATCCTGAGCCCTTTCCACTGTATCTTCCAAGTTATTTCCCCATGTGACTCAAGGAATTATCCCACTACAATAATTCGGTATCCTATTCCTTAATAACTAGTTTTAAAATTAGATATCTGTCTTGTGATCTTCCTAGCAAAGAATGGCCCAGAGTGTCCCATGTTCTGTATGTTTATTCCCAGGAGACCTCAGAACCCAGAATAGATGATCTACCTCACTATGAGTGTAAATAAGATAAAGGGTCCAGAAAATTGGCCTGAGATGGTCAGACTCCTAGGGGGTATAGCCACTGATGAAAATTGGCCTCAGACTAAGCTAACGAAGCTTGTGTCTGCAAGTGTGTCTCTGAGGTTTCCTCTATCTCCATGATCCTGAAACAATAACTAAAGCAATATTCTCAAAACTAGCTGAGGGCATGAAACTATAATTAAGTCACCACAACTCATCTGGCAGCAGCTTACCCCAAGTGCAAGCAAAAGAAGCTAAGAGGGAATAAACCCTGAATGCTTTAATGTTAGTGTTGGTTTCCTTAATTTTTTAGTCTTTGAATGTATTTCTTGTGTTCTTATCCCATTACAAAGCATAATCTTTTTTAAAGCATATCTTTGTTCAAATATGGGTAGAGCTGCCACTTTATTTAGGATCCAACTACAAGCCACCCCACAGTTAGACCTCTCAAATTTTATACCTGCCCATTTTGAACCTGGATCCTTACTGCCTGTCATTTCGAGGTTGCCTCTACCATATTCCTCTTTCTACCCCAACACACACACACACACACACACATCAGAAACTCATGTCATATTTTACTTGAGCTCTCCGTGCCTTCTGATATAACAACTATTTTGCCCAATGAACAAATGTGTATTACTGAGAGATTAGAAGAGATCCTTCTCTATTAAGTCTATTCTATATTTTCCTGTGAATATATGAACTTTAAAAGTAGACTTCTGTTGTCAAATTCAGTAGAGTGACTCTGATGTTAATAATTTCAAATCAACTAAAAGAAGGTTAATCTCACCATGGTAGGCCAGAAGAGGAAATTTTGGGGGGCATGGTGCATCTTAAGGTAGTTCCTAAATGATGCCATATGTATATTTTGGTCCATTTCATTGCTCTTGGATATCTAATCCATCACTGAAGAATCTAAGTAGAAGTAGGCTGAGTAAATGCTTAGCTAAGAACTGTAATAGGAAGGGTGATCCTAAATGTTTCATCTAAATCAGATTCAGTGAACGGTCAACTGCCGGGTGCTGGGGGGTTTTTTGGTGGGTTTTTTTTGGCAGGGCAATGAGGATTAAGTGACTTGCCCAGGATCACGCAGCTAGTAAGTGTCATGTATTTGAGGTCAGATTTGATCTCAGGTCCTCCTGAATCCAGGGCCAGTTCTCTATCCACTGCACCACCTGGCTGCCCCCCCCAGGGGCTGTTTTATGAGCAAATACTAAATTAACTACAAAGGACATAAGAAGGAAGATGCCATCTGCATTCAGAGAAAGCACTGATAAACAAAAGTATATATAGAATGATTTAAAATATATCTGTGTATATATATATACACACCTACATATTTACACATATGTTTTATATGTGTGTGTATATATATATATATACATATATATATATATACTTATATATTTGTATCTAATGGTAGCCATCTCTAGGGTAGGGAAGAAAGAAGGGAAAAATAAATCATGTGAAAATTTTATTATATATTTAAAAAGAATAGCAAGTTGTACATAACAGATTTGCAGTTTCATGTACAATTGTCTTTTTAAAATTATACTATGTTATGAGAATGTTTCTTTTGTTCAATAAATCAAAATAAATATTTTTTTAAAAAATTAAATATTCCCTATTTTTAAGATAAATTTGTACCCTAAATTGGTGTTGTCCTTTGCTGGCAAGGAGAGAAAGAGCTTAATCCATTGTTGGTGGAGTCATGAACTGATTCAACCATTTTGGAGAGCAATTTGGAACTATGCCCAACAGGCTATAAAACTATGCATACCCTTTGATCCAACAATACTACTGCCAGGTTTATATCCCAAAGACATCCTAAAAAGGGGGAAAGGACCTATTTGTAGAAAAATATTTATAGCAGCTCTTTTTGTTGTGGCTAAGAATTGGAAATCAAAGGAATGCCCATCAACTGGGGAATGGCTAAACAAGCTGCGCTATATGATTTTAATGGAATGTTATTGTGCTATAAGAAATGGCAAGCAGGATGATTTCAGAAAGTCTGGAAAGACATATGAAGATGTATACTGAAGTGATCAGAACCAGGAGAACATTGTACACAGTAACAGCAATATTGTTTGATGAAGAACTGTGAATGACTTAAGCAATACAAGGATCCAAGACATTCCCAAAAGACTAATGATGAAGCATACTATCCACCTCCAAAGAAAGAACTGATATGATTAAACACAGCCTGAAGCATGCTATTTTTTACTTCCTTTCTTTTTTCTTTTATTCGTTTTCTTAGACAAAATGACTCATATGTTTTACATAGTTGCACATGTATAACCTATATATGATTGCTTATCACCTTCGAGAGCAGAGAGATGGGGGGTAAGTTTAGAATTTGGAACTCAAAACTTTAAATAAAAGTGTTTATTTAAAAAAAAGAAGAGGAAGAGCTTATAGGTTGAGGTGGGTTCCAAGCTCCTTTGTGCTTGTTATAAAAACTGTTTTGCATCAGGTAAGTTTCCTTAGTAAGAGGCAATGTCATTGCTTTTTCCCATTTCTCATTTTTCTGAGTCAGCAGGTTATTTAAACTGGTCAGGTTGAAGCAACTGTAATTGCATGCTATATCATCTCATTTTCATCCTTTCTGCTTGTTACTGATTTTGACCTTTTCCATAACCAGCCAATGATGTAACTATTCAAAGACAGCTGATTCTAAAAAGATGTCTATTACTATAATTAGCCACAATACAGTTAATTTCATTTTTCATGTTTCTCAGAATTTGTAAAATTTGGTGTCGCTTGAAGAAAATGTCTTGTTCATTTAGGAGATTATTAAGTCTATAGGTCTTTGATTGCTTTCATTTCTTAACTATGAACCACATTTTAAAATAGTTTTTATTGTCATCTTCATGCTAATTTTCCCCAATAAAATTACTGAGTATCAAATTATTTGTTCACTTATTTGGGATATGCTGTAAAGTTCTTTATTAAACTTCATTTTCTGTGGTTTTGTGCCAATTTTAAGACATTGGTACAATTTCATGTGTTTAAAAAAACTACAAAGAAGAAAGAAAAAAATTTAAGCTCTACTCTCTCATAAAATATTAAAAAATACTTAAGGAGAAAACAAATTTTTAAAGAGTTGGGTATGGGAAACAAGTGAGCCCAAACAACCAAGAACATTTATAGGTAAAATTGGAAGGGCAACAAAGAGACATAGATCTGGTGGTATTTCTATAGTGAGATATTTTTATTTGTAAGAATAGTGGAAACATCAAACATCAGCTGCACAATTTCTGAACTTAGTATGTGATGAAATAACAATGACACTTGATATAAAGTTGGAAATGATGACAGAGCCTGAGCAACTATAGAAAACAATTCATGCAAAAGGTGGCCTAAGGGATCAAATATAAAAATTTCTCCAAAAAGTAGAAGATCTTCCTTACACAGAAAAGATTGCAGCAGGGTCTTTTCCAGAAGGGAAAAAAGTGTCTAGGAAGTCATAAGCAACTATTAACTCAGGTGCCTATTTCTTCATCTCTCTATAAGAAGTTTCCCACTCAATTCTGGAATTATATTACTACTCAGGTTCAATATGGTGGCTAATATTTGTCTCAGGGCTTCCATACAATGCATGTTCTCCCAATAGACAAGACAGGAACCTAAATCGATTAACATCTAATTAGGACAGAATAGCATAGAAAAATAGAACGTCAAGTAACAGAAAGTCAAACAATAATCATTCTCAATCCTCCATTGCTAATCCATGAATTGAGTAGTCTCCCACAGATTCCTGCAGCAGCAGGACATTAAACAGTTCCTTATGTAACTCACAGTCCGTAGGTAAGGGAGGGTTATTTATCTCTCCAGCGTGAAAACTAATGGCTCTGCATCCTGGAAACCCAATGTGCTTCACTGCTTCTCAGCTCTGCCCCATACATCTCCCTTACCGATACCTCTCAACTCTGTCTCTAAAGACATCATTTGCTGAAGCTCCACCATCTACTCTTGATTTCTGCCTCCAAAGATGTCACTCATTTCTTCTCCATCAAGCTGTGGCTCCCACCTATGGATGCTTCTTCCTCAGGGGAGTACTATTATTCTTTCAAGGTGAGATGACTATGGGCCAAAATGCTTCTCCTAGGGGGCAGCTAGGTGGCACAGTGGATAAAGCAACGGCCCTGGATTCAGGAGTGCCTGAGTTCAAATCCAGCCTCAGACACTTGACACTTACTAGCTGTGTGACCCTGGGCAAGTCACTTAACCCTCACTGCCCCACACAAAATGCTTCTCCTGGTCTAGTCCACATATTTTCAGCTATTTTATTAGTTGAGCCGATACCATGCCAGGATTCTATACAAAAGGGTCACTAAAACAGCTGTCAAGACCTTGCTTATTCACTCTCTCTCCCAGAACTGTCCCTAGCTTTTACTTGAAACCAGATTAAATTGAACAAATTCCTTTCACATCTTTTCCACCTCAGAGCACAAGGCCATGTGACTTGAATATGATCTGTACCTCGTACTGACTCTGATTCAGGAGGGAGATACTATTATCCCTTTTCAAATGCCCAGAGCCATGCATATTGCTTTGAAAGAGCAATAACCCTCGATAAGGCTTATTCACCAAGATTGGAAAGAAGAGGCCAAGAATGATCATAGCAAGGGCATTCTTGATAACAAAATGAGAAAAAAATAGACAAGTTTTCATGGATAGTTTTCGACAGTAGATCACATCTTAATAGTAACAATGAGAGGTATAGAGAACATAACATTCCATTATCCATTTTTTGTTAATTTCAAAATATTATTTAACTAGAACAAAATGTCAAATTTTATCCTTAAAAATTTTCTTCAAATAAGTGTCTCCCAAGCATATGTAGAAATCATAAAAGATTCTATGAAGAAAGTAACCATGGAAATAACTTTGTTCAGTGATCTGAGTATTAAATCAAGGAAGATAAATAAAATGGGGAGACATATGCTTAAAGTGCTAATCAAGGATATAGAGGATGATCTACTAGGAGTCCAGTCAAAAAGATTTCCACTTAATGGTGAGTTTTCCCATATGTCCCTATTAGCAAGTGATATTTTAATTGCATGGAGTGCTTTAAAAAAAAAAAAAAGAGACAAAGTGGGATTGGGAGTTGGACTTTATTTGTTATTTCCCTTCATATATCTTTTTATATTTGTGTATTCATGAGGTTTTGTTGTTATAATTTTGGTTGTTTTTTTGGGTTTTGTGGGGCAATGAGGGTTAAGTGACTTGCCCAGGGTCACACAGCTAGTGTCGTGTCTGAGGTCAGATTTGAACTCAGGTTCTCCTGGATCCAGGGCTAGTTCTTTATCCACTGCGCCAACTAGCTACCCCCAACAATGACTTTTCAATGAAATCCATAGCCGTTCAAAAGAGAGCAACATCATCACCAAACTGGAAAAACCAGATGGGTGGAAAATGCATGTTGCCTATATTATGGCCTAAAGTTGAATATATCTTGGACAGATGCTGCATATAGACAAGGAGCTTGATGCAAAATTGAACAGGAAAAAAAATTGAACTGGACTGAATTTAGGGAATTGCACTTTGTGATTTAATGATTTCCCAAGCTCCTCAGTGCCACAAAAGCCCATCTTTTGACATCATTATTTTAGGAATGTCATGCAGCTAGAAATCATGGAATATCATAATATCAGAGGAATCAAGATTGCAGGTGACACAAGAAGTATTGGAAAGATGAATGCTAAAAATAAAAGAAAGAAAAGATAAATCATTGAGGCATTTTTTTAAATGCAGAGAAAAGAATAGAAAGGAAGCCAGAAAGAAGCACAAACAGGGAAGCTGTGAAAACATCAGGTTGAATTATTATCAACTTAAAAAGAAAATCAAGTTGTACATAGTAGACATCTGCAGGTTAATGTACATTTTTCTTTTTCTGTTCTACTAGGTATATAGAAGTGCCCATTTTATCTAGTGTTTGTTAATTTCAGAATATTTTTTTAAAGAAAGAAAAGATGTATTCACCTATTACCAACAATGACTCAGAGGCTTACAGAGGGATAGACAGATGGATGTGGAGTCAAGAAGACTCAAATTCCAAACTACTTCTGATCTTGCTAGCTACCTGAACATGGGCAATGCCAATGACCTCCATCTCTAAAACTTCACCTTCCTCATCTATAAAATTAAAGAGTTAGCCTAGATGGCCTCCAAAAATGCTTCAAGCTCTAAATCAATGATTCTGTTACTATGCCCTGGATGTGAAAAGTAAAATAGAAGACATCATCAAGAAAAACATCTTCTACGTCATGGCAAAAAAGGTGATGAATCAGAGACACAGAGACATATAATTAAACATGCACATTCAGACATAGCCAATATGATTTATTTTTGTTTGACTATACCTATATATTCTTTATTAAAAAAACATTTGGGGGTAGCTAGTAGATGGAGGGGAGTTAATGGGTGGTGATAGACATGAAAACACAAATATTTTAACAGGTGCACAGATCTGCATAAAGATGATAATTGGGACAGGCTAGAAGTTAACAGTGCAGCTCCACAGATCCCCTTAGGAATGAAAGTGAAAGGCTTCAGACTTAAAAAATTTCTGTAGTCGAAAAGTGAAAGTGAAAGACTTCACCCTAAAAACCTCAATTGCCTCAGTAGAAAGAAATCCCCTGAGGGGCCAAAGGGAAACTATTAGACTTTGGTGCTAAGATTAAAAACAAAGACAAAACCTCCAGCGTGAGGAAAACACCAGAGTGTGATTTTTAAAATGGACCTTCTCTCTGGCTGACAACTAATGTTTTAAAAAAGACTGAAAGAAAAGGACCATGACTTCTCTTTTCTTTTCCCTCAAGGAAAAGGCCTTCAGAGGAGATCATCCTTAGATTTAACTGAGGATTTTTAAAAGGACTCTTTTCTCTCTGTCTGTCTCTGTCTCTAGTTTTGTGTCTCTGTCTTTTTGTCTCTATCATGTCTCTGTGCCTCTGTCTCTCTGGCTCTGTCTCTCTGGCTCTCTGTCTGTCTCTGTCTCTGTGTCTCTGCCTCTGTCTGTCTCTCTGTCTCTCTCTCTCTGTCCCTCTCTCTGTCTGTCTGTCTCTCTCTGTCTCTGTCTCTCTCTGTCTCTCTCTCTCTATGTCTCTCTGTCTCTGTCTCTGTCTCTCTCCCCTCATCCAAAGGAAAGGGTTTCAACCAAGGTTGATCACAAAAGAAGAGAACTTTGGTGTCCAGGAAAAGGCCTAAACAAAGACCACTGGAGTAAAGGAAAGATCCTCACAATTTGATTCCTAGAGAAGGAGAGAACTAGAAATCAACTCTTGAATGGTTTCAGAAAAACTTGTGAAGTCTTATATGAACTGATGCAAAGTGAAGTGAGCAGAACCAGGAGAACATTTTACAAAGCAACAGCAATATTGTAATTGTGATCAACTGTGAAAGACTTAGCTACTCTGATTGATACAATAATCTATGACAGTTCTAAAGAACCTGTGATGAAAAATGCTATCCACTTACAAAGAGAGAAGTGATGAAATTCTGGGTGCATTATTGAAGCATGCTTTTTTCCATTTCTCAAATTTTTCTTGTTATTTTTGGTGTGTTTTCTTCTGCAACATAGCTACTAAGGCAATATGTTTTGCATGACTTCCTATGTATAATAGATATCATATTACTTGCCTTCTCAATGGGTAGAGAAGGGGAGGAAGAGGGGGAAAGAATTTAGAACTCAAATTTTTTTTTAAGTAAAAATTTTTAAATGTAATTCACAAATATTTAATAAATAAAAAAATAGATTAACAATAAATCAGCTCCTGAGGTCACAGCAACAAAAATGAGTAAGCAAAAATAAAAATAAAATAAGGGGCTTTTATGATGTTAAGGAAGGCCAAAGCCCAAACCTGTAAGAGGAGAATAATTCAGAAAACATCTAATATTAAAACTCAAAGAAAAATAGTTCACCTACAAGAACATTTAGAAAATTTTGAAGAATTGAGGCAAGAGTTTTCAAAGGACATCATAAAAGAAATGAGTGTTGCAGAGGAGAATTGGAAAAATTGATTAACAGCTTAACAAAAGAGCTACAAAACCTGACCTAATAAAAAAACTCCCTAAAATAAGAATAGATAAAATGTAAATTAATGATCCCAAAAGATGAGTTCCTTTTTATAAATTAAAAAATGTTTTCATGCAAAATATATTTCTATATTATACATTATCCAAAAAAGCAGGAAAAATAGTGAAAAAATATGCTTTAGGCTGTACTTACAGTCTTTCTCTGGAGGTGGATAGCATTTTTCATCATTGGTCCTTTGAAATTATCTTGAATTGATCAAAGTAGCTAAATATTTCATGGTTGATAATTGTTACTATATTTCTGGTTCTGTGTACAATGTTCTCCAAGTTCTGCTCACTTCACTTTGCATCAGTTCATATGTCTTACCAGGTTTTTCTGAAACCTCCCCTTTCTTTCTAATAGGACAATAGAATTGCATCACAATCATATATCACAACTAGTTCAGCCAATTGATGGGCATCCCCTCAATTTCCAGTTCTTTGCCACCACAAAAAGAGCTTCTATAAATATTTTGTATATATGGTTCCTTTTCCTTTTCTTTTGCTTTCTTTGTGACACACACCTAGTACTGGCATTGCTGGGTCAAAGAGTATGAACAGTCTTATTTCCTTTGAGAATAATTCCTAATGAGATGAACATTCCTAAAATAAAATCAAAAGAAAAAGAAAATGGAAACATTAACATTTCTAATATCAAAAACAACTGATCTGGAAAATAGATCAAGGGATTACTTAAGAAATCGTAAGATTACCCTGAAATCTGTAACTACAAAAATAACCTGGATATTACATTTCAAGAAATCATTTTTTAAATTTCCAGAAATATTACAGTAAGAGGTTTATAGAAAAAAATAAAAAGAATCCATGATTACCTTCTGAAAAAACTACCAAAATAAAAACTCTCAGGAATGTCATTAAATTAAGAGCTTCCATAAATAGAAAAAATACTACAAACAATCAGAAAGGAAAAAATTAACATTCTGAGAATTCATAATCAGAATTACACAAGATTTAGTAGCTATCATTTTAAAGGACTGGGGAACATGAAATGAGATATTCCAAAAGGTAAAAGAAAACCAAGCATAACTTATTTTTTTTAATTTAATATCATTTTACAAGGGAAAAAATGGACCTTTATAAAATAAAAGATTTTCAAATATTCCTGGTAAAGAAAAAATGCAGCTGAAAAAGAACTTTGAATTATATCTACAGAAGTTAAGAGAAAAATAAAAGTGAACAATCAGAAGTAACTATAAGAATGAACTCTCTACATTATAATGGAGAAGAGGAAAAGTTAAAAGTCTTCTTTTAGAATTCTAATGTCACAAGGGGTCATAGAGGTAATCAAGAAAGAAGAAATATAAACAATATTTTGAATAATTAATAAAAAAAGATTTAAATTAGCTAATTAAATTACCAAAAATTGTTTTACTGAACTAGAAAAAACAACAAAATTCATTTGGAAGAACAAAAAGTAAAGCATATCAAAGGAACTAATGGAAAAAAAATGTAAAGGAAGAAGGTTTAGTAGTACCAGATCTTAAACTATATTATAAAGCAATAATTATCAAAACTATCTGGTACTGGCTAAGAAATAGAGGGGTAGACCTGTGGAACAGAGAAGACATACAATCTACAGCAGCAAACAAATATAGTAACCTAGTATTTGACAAGTGTAAAGACTCAAGTTTGGGGGACAAAGAATTCATTATTTGGTAAAAATTGTTGGAAAAGCTATCAAGCAAAAATTGGAAACAGACAAATATTTTACACCATTTACTAAGATAAGGTCAAAATGGATGCATGACCTAGATATAAAGGCAATTATTACAAGAAAATTTGAAGAACACAGAACATATTTATTGCCTACCAGACTTATGTATATGTGAATAATTTGTGAACAAACAAGAGATAGAGAGCATTGTGAGATGTAAAATAGATAATTTTGATTACATTAAATTAAAAGTTTTTGTACAAATAAAACAAATGTAACCAAGATCAAAAGGAAAGCATAAAAATAGGGGATATTTTAAAGACAATTCCTCAGATAAAGGTCTCATATCTCAAATATATAAAGAACTACAAATCTGTAAGAATGTGAGTCATTCCCCAATTGATAAATATTCAAAGGATATGAACCGGCAGTTTTCTGATGAAGAAATCAAACCTTAGTCACCTGAAAAAATGCTCTAAATCATTATTCTTTAGAGAAATGCAAATTTAAAAGTCCTTGAGATATAGTTTTATACCTATCAAATTGGCTAAAATGGTAGAAGGGAAAGTAACAAATGTTGGAGGGGATGTGGAAAAATTGGGACCTTGATTCATTGTTGGTAGATCTGTGAGATGATCCAACCATTTTGAGAGAGATTTGGAATTATTCCCAAAGAGTTATTAAATTGCCTTTACCCTTTGATCCAGCAGTACCATTAGTTTACTTCCCAAGGTGGTTATGGGAAAAGGAAAAGAACCTATATGTTCTAAAATATTTATAGCAGCTCTCTTTGTGATCACAAAGAACTGGAAATTGCAGGGATGCCTGTCCATTGGACAATAGCTAAACAAATTGTATTATATGTTAATGATGGAATATTACTCTGCTATAAGAAATTATGAGCTCGGGGTGGCTAGGTGGCACAGTGGATAGAGCACCGGCCCTGGATTCAGGAGGACCTGAGTTCAGATCTGGCCTCAGACACTTAACACACTTACTAGCTATGTGACCCTGGGAAAGTCACTTAACCCTAATTGCCTCACCAAAATTTTTTTTAAAACCACCAAAAACAAAGAAATTATGAGCTCAATTATTTTAGAGACCTCCACGAAATAATGAAGAGTGAAATGAGCAGAACCAAGAGAAAATTGTATACATTTAACAGCAGTATCATTTTAAGAACAATTCTGAGTGACCAAGTCATTCTGACTATTATAAATACCCAAATTAACCGTAAAGATCATATGAAGGAAGATAATGTTTGCATCCAGAAAAAGAGCTCACACACATACACACATATGTATATGTATATACATGTGTAGACATGTGGGTGTGTTTATACACCTACATATAGACACATATAGATATATAAATATAGATGCACAAACATACAGATATGTGTCTAATGGTAGTAATCTCAGTCTAGTGGGGGGGAGAAAGTTACATGATAACTTTGTTGTATATTTGAAAGGAATAGCAAGTTGTAAATTATGGATCTGCAATTTCAGGTATGATCCTCTGTTTTACTATTCTATTTTGTTCTGGAAATGCTTGTTTTATTTCTTAAATTCAGAATAAAATAAATTACAATTTGTTTGCAAAAATCACAAAAGAAGACACACTACTAAATTTCTTCTTTAACATAGAAATGGTCTTCATACATAAAACAGGGAGAATCAAAATAAAACAAGAAACCTGTAGACTGATTTCCCTCATGAACATAGATGCAAATATTTTAAATAAAATATTAGCAGAGAGACTACAATGACATATCACAATTAGGATATCACAAAGAGGATTATACACAATAGTCAGATTGTATTTATTGCCTGGAAGTTAATATTAAGAAAACCATAAACTTAATTAAACATATTAGTAACAAAACCAATAAAAATCATAGGCTTATGTCAATAAATTTAGGAAAAACTTTTAACAAAATACATCACCCATTTCTGTTAAAAAAAACACACTAGAGAACAGAAAAATAAGTATATATTTCGTTAAAATGATAATAGTGCTAGTATATATACATATACATACACACATGTATATATACTTATATACACATATATGTATATGTACTACATACATACACCAAAAGTTATCATTATATGTAATGGAAATCAATATAAATCCTTTACAATAAATTCAGGGGTGAAACAAGGATGTTAATTATGACCATTTCTATTGGCATAGTACTAAAAATGTGGACTATAGTAATAAGACAAGAAAAAGAAATTAAAGAAATAAGCATAGATAAAGAAGAAACAAAGTTGCCACTTTTACCAAATAATATGATAAAATAATAACTTGAGCAAAATTTAAGGATATAAAATAAATTTACATAAATCATCATCATTTTTATATATTATCAATAAAATCCAGCAAGAAAAAGAAAAAATGATTGAGTCCATTTAAAATTACTGCAGAATGTATCAAATATTTGGGAATCTACCTTACAAAGTCTTACAAACCACATAAACACAATTACAAACAACTGTTTACAGAAATAGACATAAATAGAGAAATATTAATAGCTTGTGGATAGAATAAGCCAATATAATAAAAGTGACAGTGCTACCTAAATTAATTTACTTATTCAATGCCACAAAAAAACTCCTAAAGGATCACTTTATAAAACTATAAAAAAATAACTAAATTTAAATGGAAAAAGATCAAGAATCTCAAGAGAAATAATGTAAAGAAGTGGGAGTGAAGGGTGCCTAGTAGTGCCATATCTCAAACTCTACTAAAAAGTAGTAAGTATTAAAACAATTTTGTCCTGGTTTAAAAAAATAGTGAGATTAATCAGTGGAACAGATAAAATATATAATATGCAGAAGCAAATGTATCTAATATTCAGTAAACAAAAAACCCAGCTACTAGGATAAGGACTCCCTATCTGATAAAAAGCTGCTAAGGAAATTAGATAGTAGTATGGAAAATATTAGATTTAGATCAACTCCTCACACCTTATAACAAGATAAACTCCAAATGGATATGTGATCTAGCTATAAAAGGTCACTTCATAAACAAATTAGAGAAACAAGGAAAAAAGTAAAGTATGACTTCTATGGATAGAAGTCAAATTTATAACCAAAAAAGTAATAGAGATTAAATGAATAATTTTGATTACACAAAATTTAAAAGGAACTGATTTATATTTATAAAATTTATAAACTGTTACTTAATAAATGGTCCAAGGCAGATTTCAAGGAAAGGAACCTAGTCTATCTAAAGCCATATTTTAAAATGTTTCAAATCACTAGTAATTAGAGAAATGAAAATTAAAGAAACTCTGAGATTCTACCTCACATCCATCAGACTGATAAAGATAACCAAAGAAAAAGAAAATTACAAATGTTTAAAGGGCTGTTGAAAAACAGGCACATTGATGCACTGTCAGTGGACCTGTGAATGGGTACCACTATCCTGAAAAAGTATTTGGAATTATAAATAAAAATTCTCTAAAGAGTTCATGACCTTTTATTCATCTATACTATACAAATGTTAGGCTTCTATCCAAGAAAGATCAAAGAAAGAGGAAAAGCAATAGATGAACAATTGCGGGGGAGGGGGGGTTGTTTTCTGTTTGTTGTTGTTGTTTTGCCACGGCAAAACAAAAACAAAAACCTGGAAACTAAGGGGATGCCTACTAGTTAAGGAGATGCCTGCTCAATAAGTTGTGGTATATGAGTGCAAAGAAGTATATATGAATATAATGGTGTGCTATAAGAAATAAGGAAATAGATAATTTCAAAGACAAATGAAAAAGACTTACATGAACTGATGCAAAGTCAGAAGAACCAGGAGAACAATTTATACTATAAATCAATATTTTAACATTGATTTAGTATTTTATTTTTCCCTAATTACATATAAAAACCATTTAAAACATCCATTTTAAACATTTTGCGTTCCAAATTCTCTCCCTCTCTCCCTCCATCCCCCCACTTTGAGAAGGCAAACAATTTGATATAGGTTACACATGTGTAGTGATGCAAAACATTTCCATATAAGTCATGTTGTGAAAGAAAACAGACAAAAAACATAAGGCTATATGTGTGTGTATTCAATCTGTTTTCAGACACCATCAGTTCTTTCTCTGGAGATTGATAGCATTTTTCATTCTAAGTCCTTCAGAGTTGTCTCATTGTATTGTATCAGAGTTGGATCATTGTATTGTTGAGAATAGCTAAGTCATTCACAGCTTATCATCTTAGAATATTGCTTTTACTTTGTACACAGTACTTTTCACTTTGTATCACCTCATGTAAGTCTGTCTGGGTTTTTCTGAGAGCATCCTGCTTATCATTTCTTATAGCATAATAGTATTACTCCATCACATACCACAATTTCCTCAGCCATTCCCCAACTGATGGTCATCCCTTCCATTTCAAATTATTTGCCACCAGAAAAGAGCTGCTATAAATATTTTTTACTTATAAGTCCTTTTCCTTTTTATTTTTTATCTCTTTTTGGATACAGACCTAGTAGTAGTATTGCTAGGTCAAAGAGTATATAACATCAATGTTATAAAAATGAACAATTTTGAAGATTTTTATAAAGTGATGAAGAATGAAATGATTAGAGCCAGGAAAACAATTGATATAACAACACTGTAAAAAATCAACTTTGAAAGCTGTAAGAACTATCATTAAAAATGACCATTGATGGGGCAGCTAAGTGGCGCAGTGGATAGAGCACTGGCCCTGGAGTCAGGAGTACCTGAGTTCAAATTCGGCCTCAGTCACTTAACAATTACTAGCTGTGTGACCCTGGGCAAGTCACTTAACCCCAATTGCCTCACTAAAAAAAAAAATGACCATTGATTATTATAGAGGACTGATGATAAAACATACTATATGGCCTACAGAGATGTGATGGGTTTAGGGTACAGAATGAAACAGGTGATATGGATAAGTGTCGTGCCTGGAGGCAGGAAGTCTTGAGTTAAAATTCAGACTCAAACACTTAATAGCTGTGTGACCCTTAGAAAGCCACTTAAACTCTATCTACCTAATTTTCCTCAACTGTAAGATAAGGATAATAATAGCACCAGCTTCCCAGGGTTGGGTATTAAGGCTACATGTAAAAGTGGTATTTTTTCTAGGAATTTGGCTAATAAATGAGAGTTATACAGGTTTATAGCTTGAAGAAAATGTAATGTCAAGGGAAGGGTTTTTTGGGTTTTTTTTTAAGGATTGGGACATGTATATGATTTTTGGCTTCCAGGGAGACTGAAGGTGAGACATGAGAGATATTGATCTAAGGTCAAACTTCTGAAGACAGTAAAAGATTGGCTCAAGGGCACAAGAAGAAGAATTGATGGGGCAGCTAGGTGACACAGTGGATAGAGCACTAGCCCTGGAGTCAGGAGTCAAATCCGGCCTCAGACACTTAACACTTACTAGCTGTGCGACCCTAGGCAAGTCACTTAACCCCAATTGCCTCACCAAAAAAAAAAAAAGAAGAAGAAGAGTTGGCCTTGGCAAAGAAAGGGGACATGTCTTTATGAGAACTTGGCAAAAAAGGAGTAAAGAATTGGAGATAATGTAGAGATGGGAAGAGAGAATTATGTTTTGATGGACTATTTTCTCAGTAAAGTAGAAAGTGAGTTCCTCTGCTGAAAAGGAATAGGGTGTGGGATTTGTATAGGAGATCAGAGGAGAGGAGAGAAGGTCTAGATTAGCTGTTATAGTATAACCTCTATCTGATTGCTTACTACCTGAGGAATGGGGAGGGAAGGGAAGGATAGAATTTGAAATTCAAAACTTTAAATAAAAATGTTAAAAATTAATATAAGTGGGGGCAGCTAGATAGCACAGTGGATAAAGCACCAACCCTGGATCCAAGAGCACCTGAGTTCAAATCCAGCCTCAGACACTTGACACTAGCTGTGTGACCCTGGGTAAGTCACTTAACCCTCATTGCCCTGCCCCCCCCAAAAGAAAAAAAGATAAAAATGAATATGAGCTCCTTGAGTGCAAGGAACTATTTTGCTTTTGTTCTCCCAGTGCTTAGCATGGTGCCTTGAACCTAGTAAATGCTTAATAAATTTTTTCCATCCATATATGAATATTCTGCAACTAATACACTATGGGGGCCATGGGGAGTCTTCTATTATGTCAGTTACTTTTCCTGTAGTGCAATGCATTTATGTTGAAGTAACCTTCATAAGATGACATTTCTATAATAGTGATAAATGCCTAGTTTAAAAACAATTCTTTTTCTAGGTAGATTTTTTTAAACAAATCTGTCGTAAAGGCTAGACCTATGTAAAAGATCAAATATGGATGTCTTCTATTCCCTTTTATGTTATCTTTTATGTTAAATCAGTATTTCCAAAGATTAAAATTTTATAGAAATACTCTATACAGTAAAAGTTGAGATTTATATGCCATTCTTACAACTTTTCATGTTATCATTTTATTTCTTTATTTTATTTTAACTACTGTATAGGTAAAGAGAGTTTGAGAGGCTTTGTAGAGTCTCAAAAGTTCTGGACTTCACGTCAGCAAAGGCCTACACTCAAAATCCATCTAGAATACGAGTCAAAGGACCATAGACAAGACAGGACCCTTAATTTTCTCCTCTGTAAAATGGGCTTAATAATACTAATATTACTTAAATCAAGGGATTATTGTAAGGATCAAAGATAAATATCAGCTATTATTAATTGGGATGAATCTATAATACAATAGAAACAGTGCTAGGTTTGGAGTCTGAGGGCTTGGTGAATGTTCAAATCCCAATTCTGCCACTTAACTTGCCTGTGTGATTGGACAAGTCACCTAACCTCCCTGGGCCTCAGCTTCCTCCCCTGTCAAATGAAAGGTGCTTCGTGTTGAATATAACCTTGACAAAGGCATCTTCACACCAATATTTTAATGAATTCTACAAGACCTGGAGGAGGGGGGTAGAGCTCTGGACTTGGAGTCACTAAATGCCTCTGACATTTATCACTTGATGAATCATGGATCAGTCACAAACTCTCAGAGACTTAATTTCTTTATTTATAAAATGGGAATAATGATACCTGTAGTATGTATCTCTCAGGTTTGTAGTAAGGACGCGTTAATAGATGTAAAGAACTCTGAAAACCTCAAAATTCTCTCTCTCTCTCTCTCTCTCTCTCTCTCTCTCTCTCTCTCTCTCTCTCTCTCTCTCTCTCTCTCTCTCCCTCCCTCCCTCCCTTCTCTCCCCTCCCCTCCTCTCCTCCTCCTTCTCCTTCTCTCCCTCCCACCTTGACCCCAACGTGCCTGACTCAGAATCCCTTTCTGCTAAGATGAAAACCTTCTTCCCCTACTACCTCTCCCCACACTGTCAATGCTCTACTCTTCCAACTCCAGACCTTTATCTTCACTCCCTTCCCCTTCCATTATGCCTTCTTAGATACAACATAACTGACTTTCTGCAGGAAACTCCTCTTCCCTGCCTATAGTTTCCAATTCTTTTTGCTCTTTCTCTCAGCCTTCCCCTCCCTTTTCCTCCCTTGAAGTCCACTGGATGCCTCTACATCACTTTGCTAAGATCCTTCTTATTGTAATCTACTGACCTCTATATCACTCTCCTTTATCGTATAATTTGAGGTATTTAGATGGTAGAGTATAGAACTCTTGGCCTGGATTTCAGAAGAGCTGAGTTCAAATCCAGCCTAAGACACTTCCTAGTTATATGACTTTGGGCTGGTCACTTAATTTGTATGTACCTCAGTTTCCTTAACTGTAAAATGGGGATAATGATAGCACCTACCTCCCAAGGGTGTTGCAAGGACCAAATGAAATAATATTTGTAAAGTGCTAAACACAGTGCCTGGAACACAGTAGGTGCTATATAAATGCTAGCTTTTATTTTGATTTTATTATTATTATTAATTATTTGGAAGGGGACTTAGATATACCACATTCTTTCTGGGCTACTCTCCCAACTTACACTTGGACTAAATAGGTTGGGGTCCCCAGCAGCAATCTTTGCTCCCAGGTTCTACAGTACCTTGAGGGTCTGCCCTACTAAAATTAGAGCTCACCATTCCCCAGTGGTGATAATTCTCTTAATAGCCATTCCAGTAGACACAGTTAGCTCCATGCAATGGCATTTACCATAATGACATAGTAAATCCAGTAGGTATAAGCATTCCCTCCCATCAACCTGCAGAGTACTCTCCCACACATACACAATGTGCCCTGGGGAGAGTGGGCACAATTGTAGAGTACAATGGTATTGATATACACATGTAGCCAGGGCAACTTGTACTTCCATCATTGCAGGGCCTCAGTGTTAGTCAGGAAGCACTTTTGCCCATAGTATTTTATTTTTCAGTTAATAAGCATTTATTTTCTCTTCCTCCTACTCTTCTAATATAAAGGGGGGCGGGGGGAATCCTTGTAAACAAATATGCATAGTCAAGCAAACAAATTCCCACATTGGTTGTTTCTAAAAATCTATGCCTCATTCTACATTCAATAAGATTTATTCAGGGATATTTTGTGCCAGGCACTGTGCTAAGCACTGTAAAAGAAGGAGAATGAAAAAAAAAAAACCAACAAGAAAGCATAATCCTTGCCTTTAAAGAGTTCACATTCTTGGGAGAAACAACATGTAAAAAACTGTACATACAAAATATGAACCATTGTAAATGGAAAGCAATCTGAGAAGAAAGGCCTTGCAGTTGAGGGAGGGGAGTTAAGGAGAGATAAAGAAAGGCCCCCTGGGGCAGCTAGATGGCTCAGTGGTAAAGCACCGGCCCTGGATTCAGGAGTACCTGAGTTCAAATTCGACCTCAGACAACTTAACACTTACTAGCTGTGTGACCCTGGGCAAGTCACTTAACCCCCCCCCCAATTGCCTCACTAAAAAAAAATGAAAAGAAAAGAAAAGAAAAGAAAAGAAAGGCCCCCTGCAGAAGGGAGGAGTTGGGCTGTTTTGAAGAAAGCCAGTAGAAAAGGTAGAGGGGCCTTTCCATCTACGGGAGTCGCCGCGAGAGCAGCCCCCGCCGCCGCCATGTCGGCCCATCTGCAGTGGACAGTCCTCTGGAACTGCTCCATCTTCCTCATCATGCACAACAAGCAGACGTACAGCACTGACCCCAACAACCTCAAGGCCCGAAACTCCTTCCGCTACAACGGGCTGATCCACCGGAATACGGTGGGCATCGAGCCGGCCGCTGACGGCAAGGGCATCGTGATGGTGCTGAAGCACAGGGCAGGTCAGAGGAAGCCTGCTACTTCCTATGTGAGGACCACCATCAACAAAAATGCCCAGGCCACGCACATCATCCGCAAGAACAAATACCGGAAAGATCTCCACATGGCCGCTTTGCGCCAGGCCAGTGCCATCCTGCGGAGCCAGAAGTCAGTGGTGGTGAAGAAGAAGCAAACCGCCCACCCAAGAGCACTTAGGGGGCCAGACCTGCCTTTGGCTAATAAAGTCAAACTGCTCCAAAAAAAAAAAACAAAAGAAGAGGTAGAGGGAGAGCACTGCACTCACCTATTGCTACTGATAGAGCTACCTGTGTTGATATACTCAAACTGCACTCCCAACACTGCCTGGATTTTAGGGCTTATTCTGGCTCTGGGAAACTTCTTGCTTTGTCTAACATAGAGATGTAAGCCGTCCTGAATGTCAATCTGTTCATTGTACCTAGGTCATATTTTAGAGTCTAGAAGAATTTTGCAGAGTCCATCTAGGGCCAGGAAGAGAGGATTACTATTTCTAAGAGTTTATCATATCATCTATAAAAAGTGATCATTTTTTTTCTTATATACTTATGTCGATTCCCTCGATTTCTTTTGCTTACATTATTGCTGTTGTCAGCATTTCTAGTTCTATGTTAAAAATAGGTGATAAGGGGGCAGCTAGGTGGCCCAGTGGATAGAGCACTGGCCCTGGATTCAGAAGGACCTGAGTTCAAATCCAGTCTCAGACACCTGACACTTACTAGCTGTATGACCCTGGGTAAATCACTTAACCCCCATTGTCCCACAAAAGAAAAAAAGGAGGTGATATTGTTGTTTCACCTTTGATTTTATTGAAAAGGATTCTATTTTATGTTATGCAGAAAAATCACTAATTTTAGATAGAAAATGTTCATTATTTTAAGGGGTGAAATCCATTTATTTCTGTTTTCCAGTGCTTTTAATAGAAATGGGTATTGTGGTTTGTCAAAAGCTTTTATGTATATATTGACATAATATTATTTTTTCTGGTTTTATTAATATGGTTTTTAGTTATTTTCCTAATATTAAACCAACCCTGTATTCCCGGTATAAATCCAACTTGTTCATAGTGTATAATCTTTGAAATACGCTGTTATAGCCTCTTTGTTAATATTTTGATTAAATTTTTTTTGGTGAGGCAATTGGGGTTAAGTGACTTGCCCAGGGTCACACAGCTAGTAAGTGTCAAGCGTCTGACGCCGGATTTGAACTCAGGTCCTCCTGACTCCAGGGCCGGTGCTCTAGCCACTGTACCACCTAGCTGCCCCTATTTTGATTAAATTTTTACAATAATTCATTAGAGATATTGGCATTTTTCTATTTTGACTCTCACTGGTTTATTTATCATGGTCATTGCTCCCATCACAGAAGGAATTTAACAGGACCCCTTCTTTTGCTATTTATAAAGAAAACAACAACAGTTTAGGTCCTATTGGGATTAATTGGGGTTTTTTTTCCTTTGGAATTTTATTTATGGACCATTTGATATTTTCCTTTGAAACTGGATTGTTTAAATTCCCTATTTCTTGTTCTGTTAATTTGGGTACTTTGTATTTTTTGAAATTTTAATTTATTGTACTTGAATTGTTGATTTTGTTGGCATAGAGTTTGGCAAAATAGTTTCTAATAATAGTTTCCTTTATTCTTCATTTGTTGTGAATTCTACTTTTTCACTTTTAATACTAGTTATTTGATTTTCCCCCATATTCATTTTAATCAAATTGACTAATGATTTAGCTATTCAAAACACTTCCCAGAGGGCAGCTAGGTGGCACAGTGGATAGAACACCAGCCCTGGATTCAGGAGGACCTCAGTTCAAATCCGGCTTCAGACACTTGACATTTACTAGCTAGGTGACCCTGGGCAAGTCACTTAACCCTCACTGCCCCACAAAACCAAAACAAAACAGAAAAAACCCACTCCCCAGTTTTATTTGTAAATTCAATGGTTTGTAGTTTTCCATTTTGTTCATCTCTTTGATTTTCAGGAAATCTATTTTGCTATTTAATTGAGCTTTAAAAATTTGTTGGTTTGGGACAGCTAGGTGGCGCTGTGGATAATGTACCGGCCCTGGATTCAGGAATACCTGAAGTTCAAATCCAGCCTCAGACACTTGATGCTTACAAGCTGTGTAACCCTGGGCAAGTCACTTAACCCCCATTGCCCCGCCCCCCCCAATTGTTGGTTTTCTGGTATTTTAAATTTCATTCCCAAGTCATTTATCTGTTTGTTCTCTTTTTTGTTAATAAAAGTGTTTAGAGATTAAAAATTTCCCTTAAGGAGTGCTTTGGTGGTATCTCTACAATTTTGGTATGTTTGTGTCATTGTTCTCTTTAACAAAATAAACTATTACTTCTAAAATGTATTCTTTGACCCCAAAATTGCCTAAGACTGATATACTTAGCCTCCAGGTGACTTTTAATACTTTTCAGGGGCCCTTTAATATAATTTTATTGCGTTTTGGCCAGTAAATTATATGTCCAATATTTCTTTTCAGCATTTGTAAGATTTTTATGTACTAACACATGGTCAATTTTTGTAAAGGTATCATAAATAGCATGTGCATTTATGTGTGTATCTTTCCCCATTAAATACTTATCAGAGGTTTATAATACGCATTTTTTTCTAAAATTCAATTCATCTACTAACTTTTTAATTTTTAGTTAGATTTAGCTAAGGCTAAAAGGGTTGCACTGAGGTATCCCACTCTTATTGTTTGCTGTCTATGGTCTTGATCCCTAAACTAGAGTGAATCAAAATAGAATACACACACACACATATGTGTGTGTGTGTGTGTATGCATAGACATATACATATATGTGGTGTTGGTATTGGTATTTGGTATTGGTTAAAATTGGTAAAAAAAAAAAATAGATTATAGGTCCACAACATAAAGAAGCAAACACAGCCTGGTATTCAACAGATACAAAGACAACAGATACTAGGATAAGGACTCATTATTTGATTTTTTTTTTTAAAACTGAGAAAATTGAGCAGAGGAAATAAGACAAAATAGCATCTTACACCTTATATCAAGATAAGCTCCAAATGTGTATATGACCTATATATATAAAAGGTCATATCATAAACAAATTAGAGGAACATGGGGAAAAATTACCTACCAGATCTATGGATAGAAGAAAAGTTGATGACTAAGCAAGGGAAAGAGAGAATCACAGAATATGAAATTTGATTACAGAATTTTTTTTAAAATGCATGAATATATCCAATAAAACTAAGATTAAAAGGAAACAATTAACTGTGAAAAAATCTTTGCAGCAAGTTTCCCTGATAAAGATCTCACTTAAAAGATATATAAGGAAATTATTCCAATTTATTAAAAAAAAACTATATAGGCTATTTTTCCATTGAAAAATGATCTAAGAAAAAAAAAAGAAAAATGATCTAAGGATGTGAACAGATAGTTTCCAAAGGAAGGAACCTAGACTATCTATAGCCATGTGAAAAAAAATACTCTAAGTCCCTGATAATTAGAGAAAATAAAATTAAAACAATTCTAAGACTCTACCTTATATACACTGGATTGGCAAAGATGAAGAAAAAGGAAAATGATAAATGTTGGAAAGTCAGTGGTAAAACAGTCATATTAAAATACTGTTGGTATAAATGAGAACAATCATTTGGAATACTACTTGGAATTTTATCCCTCTCAAAAAATTTACTCAACTTTTTGACCCTGCTATATCACTGCGAGGCTTCTACTCAAAAAAGATCAAAGAAAGAAGAAAAAGTCTTATATAAACAAAAATATTGATAGTAACTCTTCTGTGGTGGCAAAAGACTAGAAATTAAAGGTGTGCCTATCAATCGAAAAATGATGGAATAAATTGTGGTATATTAATTTGATGGAATACTATTGTGCCATAAGAAATAAATAAAAAGATGATTACAAAAAGATCTGGAAAGAGGTATATGACCTTACGCACAGTGAAGCAGAACCAGAAGAACAATTTATATGATAAAGAACAATAACAAGACAGTAAAGGCAAACAACTTTGAAAACTCTAAGTACTATGTTTAATACAATAACCATTAATAATTCCAGAGGAACAATGATGAAACATATCATCTACCTCCTGTCAGAGAAGCAATGGATTTAGGGTGCAGAATGAGACTTTATTTTTTTATACAGCCAATGAAATAATTTGTTTTGCTTGATTATGCATATTTGTTAAAAGGAATTTATTTTTCTTTTCTCCTTTTCTCAGTGGAATAGGGAGTGAATGGAATGAAAACAGATCTTTCAATTATGAAAAATAGTTAAAATCAAAAGGTTGAAAGGCTACAGGTATGTAATGTTGTATGCACTTTCAGATAAAGTCACTATATTATTAGTATTGCTTATTCTGTTACAAGAAAAAAACCCAAAACTATCATCTTACACCTCTATCCCATACTACTGCCCACATATACTTATCAGCATTCACAGAGCCGTGACGACCCACATTGGAATTCTCATCCCCTGAGACCATCCTCGACCAAAGTCGTTGACCTGGAATGAAGCATTCAACTTATACTTGGGGAATTATAAAAAGTAAGTCAACAACTACAAGGGATGAGTCACTGGTTGAACTATCTGCCTACCATGTGATTGCTGAAGCAGTTTGGGTTCTGTGTTCCTACATAGTAAGAAGCCAGTGAATGGGGAAACTGCATCTGCTGAGGTGATAAACAATAGGGAACTGGACATTTCCCTTCTCTTACACTGCTTGCAACCATAGTAATGGATGAAATCTACTACATATCAGGCATGTACCTATGGTACAACTGCTGCATGGTTGCTCTTTCTATAAAAGCCAATGAATAGGTAGAGCCCTAAGGCACTGCTTCTTACATCAGTGCCCAAAGTGCTAAAAATATATGATCTACCAAAAAACTGAAAGGACAACAACTTTAAAATATGGCTAGTTGATAAAATATGTTGGTTTTGCTTTGCATTTGAAGACTAAGAGAAGAAACTAGAAATTCTGAATGTTTATCCTCAAATGTTTTAAGTACCATTAAATCATTGTTTATATATATTAATATAATTTAAAATATAACTAGATATATGAACTTGTACACATAAATGTATATATAAACGTGTGTGTGTTTTAGGAAAATTGTAAAGCACTTTTACTAACCTTAAGGTTTCTCCATCTCTTCAATGTGACTATAGCGCTCCCTGCATTGTGACAATACACAGTCATCCTAGAATCCACCGGCAACAGATGTTTTAGAAAAGAGACTTAGGAAAGCTGTGTGTGAAGGCTTTGGGGAGTATTTACAGAGTTCTGAAAGAAAAATGCCAGAAGGAGGCTGTTGTAGCTGTCTTAAAGAAAAACTACAAGACCCAGTAACTAGTCAACAGATTTTAAACTTACTAACAAGGTATATTCATGCAAAGAAATATATCTACATAAAGCCCATTTAGATTTTACTATAAGACTTCTTTCATAAAAAGGGTAACAAAATCAAAGTAAATGCTTACTCTGTTCTGATTATCTACACTAATAATTTACATAATTTTGTGCAGTAGAGGAAAACAAACAATTAAGAAGGATGTTTTTAAAAGATATAAATGAAATTCAGTAGAGACAATTTACAGCAGCAAATGAGAAATCTATATAATCAAGATTTGTGTGATATATGGTATATGCAACTAACCATACCCAAGAAATAAACATTGGAACAGGATAAAAAGTACAAGATGTTTCTTCATATACATATATGTGTGTGTGTTGCACTTACTCAACAAACTATAGCAGTTCTGTGATAACTTAAAACCAAGATACAGCTATTTATATTCAGAGTTATTTAAACCCTATTTCATAGAGGAATGTAGCAGTCAAGGACAAGGACATTGTGTGGTATTGAATAGATCTTGTTAAGTGAGATTTCCCATCAAAAACATCTTCCCTGTCCCTGATAATCTTTTCTGAGGAGGAAGGGGTCTATTCCCGATCCTACTAGATAAGCAAATTGGTTTCCCAGAAGATTGCTAACTACTTCCTCCAAGGTTTTAGGGGTGATCCTGAGGAACTAGGGTTTCTTACACAATTGTTCATGTTCACCAGTCTTCATTTTAGAAATGGGTGTTTACTAAGGTGATGTAGTAAAATCAGGTCAAATAAAATATTCCTCCTTTAGAAGTCTGGTACACCCTGTGTTTGTGTTTTCAAAGATCCTTGGGAGAGTCTGCTCAAACTAAGAGAGCTCACATGACAAAATGTAAATTCACACCTTCTGATTGTTTGATGTCCTTTTGTCCTTACATAGAGTCTTCGTGATTTCATGGTGTCTGGAACTTTTGATGGGTTATGATGATTAGAGCCATTGTACAGTGTTGAAGCTGTACTTCTCTTCACCTAGAAAAAGTCATGTTCCAGGAAGTTGACTTTCTTAAGTGGTTCTCATTTGTCCGATCTTGGCTCCCAAGTGGATGCACTGATTATTGCATGTCCAGTTTCACCAATAATACGGTCAATGGGAACAAAGGGGTATAACATCCTACTTGGGCCTTCCTTACCCTTGCTGCTCTTAATGTAGTTGCTGGGATGCTTCTACTAAGTATCTCCTTTTCTGATATACATAGACCCAGAGATATGCCTAATTCTTTCAACCAATCTCAATATATTTCCTCATTTTATTTAATCCAGTGGTTGGAAGCACTTTACTCCTTCCCAATTTGATTAACTAGGTTTTTCCTATCTGCTATATGTCTTTGATGTATTGATTCCAAAGAGATATCTAGGAATTGTTCACACTTCTTTTACACCTTTGATTGATTCTGTAACTCAAAGAGGTTTTTCTTACATTATAAAAGCATGAGAGTCACAGCTTCATGTTATTTACATTAATAGGAGTTGGGGATGTCGAATGCCCTCCAACAATTAACTAACTTCTTCTGTTCTTGCAGTGAAACGTATGTAACACTGGCTGCTGTATTCCCAATAAACTCTGCTGGCTAGACCTTCTTTCTCCTCTTCACCCTGTACTTTGTTCTTTGAATCTTTTACTCAATCCATCCCTTTTTGTTAATAAATATCCTGTTGAGAGATTAAAAAATAAATTAGCATACTAACCTTTGTTCATGAGTTGTCATTTGGGTAAAAGATGTTGGAAGCATATAAAGTCTGGAATAAGAATGGTGGATGCATAAATTCTCCTTCATTCTCTGTCAAAAAGAAACATGGGAGCAGCAGTCAAGCAGTGGGTTCCCACTGGAACTTGTAAACCCAATGGTACTGCTTGTGACCATTTTATAAACCAGTCCAAGGTGATAACTGGAAAAGATGAAAACAAATAGAAATATCTTAATTCTGAAGCCATCAATCTTCAAGACTAGTGCTATCAGGAAGTTATTTGAGAAAAGAAAGGAGTGGCCTTTTGAAAGGTCTCAGTAATGCATATGGGCAATTAGGTGGCACAGTGGAGAGAATGCCAAGTCTGAAGTTAGGAAAACTCATCTTCCTGAGTTCAAATCTGGCCTTAGACACTTAATAGCTGTGTTACCCTGAGCAAGTTACTTAACACAGTTTGCTCCAGTTCCTCATCTGTGAAATGAGCTGGAGAAGAAAATGACAAACGATGCCAGTATCTTTGCCAAGAAAACTCCAAATGGTCTTATATAGAGTTGGACATGACTGAAAATTGACTGAACAACAAGTAATGTGTTTCCTGTTTCCTCATTTAGTACAAATTTCCCTTAGATTATTATTATAAGTGAACCAGAATCCCAGGATGAGGAGGAAAAGGAGAGAGGTTCATAAACTTTCCTAGGTTCTTCTATCCCCTCTCTCTAGTCAGTGCTAAATAGAGGAATCCCATGTTACACAAACATTCTGATAGTGCTTTTATATGGCAGAGAAACCTATAACACTACTTCTTCCTAAGAACTAAAGATGAGCAGGTTGCAACATGTAACTCAGAGGGATCTCTGAAGAACAGGAATAAAGGAGGTCTTCTATGAATTTTATGATAGAGAAAATGGGCTGGTCATCTGACCATAGCAAAAGATGACAGGACAGTCAGGGCATTCTACTGGAGCCCTCACAATATCAGGAGAAATCAAGGAAGTTTTCCAACATGTTAGATAGAGCCCTGGCACTGAACTTTTAGGAGTACAGATGACAAGACTTACACAGAATGGAAAGGCATAGATGGATTGCTATCTGCATTACTGGAGGAAACTCAATTATGAATCAGTGAAATCACAGATCCATCTCAGTATAAAATTCTGAACTGTCAGTTACATCATATATTTCTGTTCCTGCTAATAATTGAATTTGTAAATATAAATGTTGTTTGGATTCTAAAGTATTTGAAATATAGTTTTATGCACTATTAGTAACCGAAATGTATGTCTACAAGATGACAAGTCATTAAAGAATGCAACTGTTCAATACTCCTCCTCTCTCGCCCATAGAGATAGAAATGCCCCCAAACTTAAAAAATAAGGATATAAATAATAGATACAAGTATATAAATAATAAATAGAATATAAGTAATGAAAATAAGAGAGAAAAGAGAGCACATTGTTTTCTTGGTTCTGCTTATTTCACTCTCCATCAGTTCATGTAGATCTCTCCATGCTTCTCTGAAATCATCACATACATCATTTCTTAGAGAATGGTAATATTCCACTACATTCATGTATCACTATTTGAAATTCCCCTTGGTGGTTTCTACTTTTTTCTAATTCTTTGCTGTCACAAAAAAAGTTACTATAAATATTTTGGGGAACTTTTTATTTATGAATTCCTTGGTTCAAAGCATATAAACATTTTAGCTACTTTGCATAATTCAAAATTTGCTTTCCAAAATTGTTATGCCATTTCATAACTTCACCAATAACCTATTAGTGAGCCTATCATTCCACAATACCTACAACGTTGATTCTTTGTCATGTGTGCTATCAGATGAAACCTCATGGTAATTTTGACTTGCATATCTATTATGCTTAGTTATTTGGAGCATTCTTTCATGTAGTTGTGAATACTTTGCAATTCTTATTTTGAGAACTATTTAGTCATATCCCTTGACTACTTAACTATGAAGGAATAAGATAAAATTGATTCATAGGTGTTTGATGAATTCTCTTCTCATCCTAGGAGCATTAACTTTGTGTAGAAGCTATTTGGTTTCATGTAGTCAAAGTTATCAATTACATATTTTATAATTGCCTCTTTTTTGTTCTTAAAAATAAGTATCATAGTTGTGAAAGGCATATGATCTGCACGTCTCCTATTGTTTTTATATTTTATCTTATAGAAATTTATTGTATGATCTTTAATATGAAGGTTGCATATCCATTTAGAATATATTTTGAAATTTTGTGTAAGATATTGTTCTAAATCTAATTTCTGCCAGACTGCTTTCCAGTTTTCCCAGTATTTTTATCAAATATGGAGGGTTTTTTCCATAGTTAATTTAAGTTAACCACTATATCAAACCTGGGTTATTGAGTTTCATTATTTTTTATTTTTCCTTGTTTAGTATCTATTTAGTATCTATCCACCCTTTAAAAAGAAAAAAACTGATACCAGATGCTTTGATGACTGCTGCTTTATAATATAGTTTGAGGTCTGGAAATACTATTGCCGCTTCATCACTACCTCTTTTCATCATAGATCTTTTGCTTTTCAGAATGAATTTTGTTATTTTTCTCAAGTTCTATAAAATACCTCTTGGTAATTTGATTAGTTTAGCACTAAAAGTATAAATAAACTCTCATAGTATTGTCATTATTGTTATATTGACATAGGTTAGCCATGAGTAATGAATACTCCTCTAACTATTTGAGGCTTTTGAAAATTTTCTTTAAGGAGCACTTCTAAATTGAATCTATACAAATCTTTTTTTGTGCATTTGTAGGTCAATCCCAACATATTTTATGCATTCTTTAGTTATGTGAAATAAAATGTCCCTTTCTTTTATTTCTTCTTGAGATTTGTTATTATTATAAAGAAATGTTGTTGGTTTTTGAAAGAACATTTTACAGCCTGAAATTTTGCTGAAGCTATTGGTTGTCTCAGTATCTTTGCTGAATCCCTAGGATTTTCCAAGTAAACTATCCTATTATCAGCAAATAGGGATGGTTCATCTCTTTATTTCTCTTTATGCTTTCTCTCTATCTCTCTCAAATTGCTGTTGCGAGTATTTCTAGAAACATATCAAATTATAATGGGGAGAGTATCCTTCCTTCACTCCATATTCACTCCATCTTCAACATTTATGATTTTCCTTTTTTGTCATAATAGCCCATCTTATTGGTATGAAGTGATACTTCAGAGTTGTTTTAATTTGAATAGTGATTTAGAATATTTTTTTCATATAACTGTAGATAGCTTTAATTTATTCATCTGAAAATTGCCTGTTCATATCCTTTGACCATTTCTCAATTGAGGAATGACTTATGTTCTTATAAATTTGATTCAGTTCTCTATAAATGTGAGAAATGAGACCTTTATTTTCTGGTTCCTTTAACTTTGAACTTTGTCCATAGTTGTTTTCTCTTTGTTATGCCTAGCCCATTAATATATATGTTCAACCTTTTCTTATGTGAGAAAATTCATTATTCATAGTATTGCAAACTTGTAGAATTTGTCAAACACTCTAGCAGTACAATAGTAAAATATTATTTTAAAATAATATTTTAAACCACAAAATCCAAAAGTTGAGAATATTTCTTGAAAGTGTTATCAAAAACAAAGAAATTTTTAAAATTTTTTTCATAACAGCATTATATAATTTCCAAAAAATGGAAATAACCCAAGTATCTAGCAATGAAGAATGCTTGGGAGAACAATGGTACATTTCTGTCAAGGAATATTATAATGTAATGAAGATGGGAAAACATGAGGAATAAAATGAAGTAAATAATGACCTCTCCATTGACATAATGGAGGCTTAGATGTAGTGACTGAAAAATTATGACATTTTATTAATTGTATTTCATTTATTTAAATGCAAATAATTGTGAAACAAGTTTAATAACTAATATTAATGTCAAATATTGTTTGCAATAAAATATTTACAACAAAATGTAGCATTTTCCTTTGCATCAGGTATTTTCAAGTTAATTTCTTTACTATAAGATATTTATTAATTGTACTGACTCTTTTTCTTGATTTTTCTTTGTTCATTGTTTTCTTTCTGATCAATTTCTTTGCTGGTTTTTATAAGCTGCATTTCCTTGATATGTTATTGCCTATCCTTTCTCTGATGCTTGTTATTAGTCTTTTATTCTATTTGGCATATTTCTTGCTATTCTGAAATGGCATTTCCCATTTCTCACTCTGCCATCTTGCCCTTGCCCTTCTCTAAGATGTTGGTTTATTTTTTTTTCCTTTAATTAATTTAGTGCCTGTTTCAGCTGTTTTAGTCAGTGAGAATCTAAGAAGTACAACTAACATCTCATTGAACCTTCTTAACTGAAGTCTCTTCACTTATATACTTATAATTCTATTCCTTCCTTATAAGTCTATTCTCTTAGATAGTCAAATTTCTATATCAAAAAGCCAAACTCCAAGAATAAGCTACACACACCTGTTGCCTCTGCTTCCTCTTCTCTTATTCATTCTTTAGTCCTCTGCATTCTGGCTTCAGTCCTTATCACTCAACACAAACCACTTTCTCCAAAGATACTAATATCTTAATTAGTATATCTAATTGCAAGCATCATACTTTTTCATCTCTTTACATTATTTGATACTGTTACTCTCCCTCTCATATTGGATGTTGGATGTGGGTACAGGGCATTTCTTTCTTCTGGTTCTCCTACGTCTCTGAAGGTTCTTAGTCTCTTTTGCTACTATCCATAATGCTTCCCCTAACTGGAGGTGTGCCCTATAGCTATGTCTTGGGCCCCATTTTCTCTTCTCTCTATACATTCTCCTTTGATGATCTCATCAGCTCCCACAGGTTTAATTAGCATCTTTATGCAGATAGATACCTCTAAAGATTCAATCTTATTCTTTCCCCCAAGCTCCAGTCCTGCATTGCCAGCTGCTTATTGCACATATCAAACTGAATATGCCCCAAACATCCCAAATTCAACAGCAAAACAGAGTTCATTTTCTTTTCTTCCAAATCTCCTCCTATGCTGAACTTTCTAATTTCTTTTGGAGACATTAATATGTTTCCTGTCACAAATATGTATAGCCAGAGTCATTGTACTGCTAACTGTCCCTCACAGTCCAACAAGTCAGTGACTAAATCATGTCATTTCTATTTCCACATCATCTCTCAAATACGTTAACTTCTCTCCACTTACATAGACACCTTAGTTTATTTTTTAAAGTAATAACCTTTTTTTTTTTGGTGAGGCAGTTGGGGTTGAGTGACTTGCCCAGGGTCACACAGCTAGTGTCAAGCATCTGAGGTCTGCGCCACCTAGCTGCCCCATAATAAACATTTTTATTTATGGTTTTGAATTCCAATTTTTATCCCCTCCTTCCCTACCCACTCCCTGAAGCAGTAGGCAATCAGATAGGGGTTATACATGTAAAATTATGTAAAACATTACCATATTAGTCATTTCATACAAGAAAACTTAAAAGAAAAAAATGAGGGGCAGCTAGGTGGCACAGTGGATAAAACAACGGCCCTGGATTCAGGAGGACGTGAGTTCAAATCCAGCCTCAGATACTTGACACTTACTAGCTGTGTGACTCTGGACAAGTCACTTAACCCTCATTGCCCTGAAAAAAAAAGGAAAAATTTTAAAAAAGAACAAAATGAAAGAAAGTGAAAAATAGCATTCAGTCTGTGTTCCATCAATATCAGTTCTTTCTTTGGAGGTGGATAGTATGTGTCATCAATAGTCCTTTGGGATTGTCTTGGATCATTGTATTGTTGAGAATAGTTAAGTCATTCACAGTTCATCAAACAGTCTTTGTGCACAACTTTCTCTTGGTTTTTCTCACTTCACTATACATCAATTCATACCAGTCTTTCTGAAGTCATCCTGCTTGTCATTTCTTATAACACAATAATATTACATCATCATCATCATCATCATATGCCACAGCTTATTTAACCATTCCACAATTTATGGGCATTCCTTTGATTTCCAATTCTTAGACACCTTAGTTTATGCCCTTATCACCTCTTGCCTAAACTATCATAATAATCTTTTCATGGATTTCTATGCTTCATTCCCTTCTCCAATTCATCTTCCTCATATCTGCCACAATGATTTTCCTAAATAGATCTTACCATATCAACCCCTCACTCAATAAACTCCAGTGGCTTCCACTGGAGCCATTCCCACTGGCTTCTTGAATAATATATAAATTCCTCTGGCATTTAAACCCATCCACAATATGGGTTCAACCTCCTTTTTCAGCCTTATTATATATTACTCCCTTTCATGCACTCTGTGGTACAGTCACACAGGCCTTCCCATAGATGGCATTCCACCTTCCATTTTCATGCTTTTGTACTGGTTATACCCCTTTCCTGGAATATCCTTCTTCACCACTAGCTCTTAATATCCCAACCTTCTTCTAAGACTGAGCTCAAGCTCTACCTTCTACATGAATCCCTTCCCAACAATCAATGTTAATTTGACTTACTGAAAACAATTAACACATCATATTGGGGGAAAGGCCACCTAGGTGGTACAAGGGATAGAATGCCGGACTTCAAATCACAAAGAGTCCACCTCCTGAATTCAAATATGGTCTCAGGCACTTACCAGTTATGTAACCTAGGCAAGTCACTTAATACTGTCTGCCTCCATTTCTCATCTATAAAATGAGCTGGAAAAGAAAATGGCAAAGCATTCCAGAATCTTTCCCAAGAAAACCCCAAATGGGGTCACAAAGAGTTGGACATGACTAAAGGATGACTGACTTAGCAATAAAAAACAATAAGATCCATTTTTATCTTCATGTTCTCAGTGTTTAATATGTTTGTTTATACATTTTAAATAGTTCACAGATGTTTTTTAATGGAAATTAGTTACTTCTATGCATTGGGGTATCAATGGGAAAATACTCAATTGATTCATTTTAAAAGAATAGTACAAAAAATAAATAAAAGAATAGTACTAAGAAACCACATGCCCATTAACATTCGGTGCTCTTCCAAAATAAAAAGTGGACATATACCACTTCACACTTTACCACTAAATTTATTAATCATGTCCCCATGAATGTCTTTATATATAACCTAATAGAATACTAATTAATTTCCAAAAATGAAACAGATACAAGTAACCAATGACCTGCATTATCTCTATCCTCTGCCCAAAATAAGACCAAGTATATAGGTTAATGAAGAATAACCTTTTAACTTTCTGAAGTATAGCCACATGAACTCAAGAAATCGTCATATTAACTTCTACTCTTTCTAAGAAGTTGGGTACCCAGAGGGTTATCTAGTTACAGCTCCCATCAAAGTTCTAGGGGCAACCTAAGAGATTATTGTTTTCCCTAATGCCATCATATTAGTTCAGGCCCCCATTCCGATGTATTCTCCCAATATCAAATGCCAGTTATAGTTAGCATCTCCCCAATATCATCAATTGACCCAGTGATTAGCTCCCAGGTATCATTTAGCCAATTAATACCAATCAACTTTTACAAAGAAGTACTTTACTGACAAGATATAGCAAGAACAGAAGTATACACACATTGAACACTGTCCCCTATATCACCTTAGACTGAGAAATGAGTGGACTCAAACTTAAAATGGGGGCTACAAAGCATTTGGCCCACCAAGTTCATTTCCAACTGGAGAATAACCCATGAATCAAGTCATTCCCTTGCTTGTAGAAGATGATGTCTCAGCTCATTGTTGCCTAGATCAAGAAGGTCATTCCTAGGGACTTCACTAGTACTTAACCAGACTAAACAGTCAGCAATTCTAGTATGCAGTTTAGTTCCTTGGACCCCTGGTGACTCTCTTGACCTTTTGAAATTCACAAGATTATAACCTACTCCTTTACATCTCTAGTACAGGAAAGAAAGAATAAAGAGGCAAATAAGAGAGGGACCATACATTCATAGCCACACATAGGTTTGAGTGGGGAGAAGAGAAGAGACCACTGGTGCTACCTCTTTCCCCAACCAGAGATTTAGAAGTTATTGTCTTATTCACAATCAGGAGATAATCAGAGGGCCTGTTCATAAATACTTGGAAAGTCTATCTTAAAGCAGTCAAATCTTACTCTGACAAAGCCATCAGAAAAAATGAAGACATACACTGATTATATATTGGCTGGTGGTGAGGTGGGCTAATAACAATTTGTCAAAGCTAGTCATAGCACACTTGGCAGCAATAAATATTATGGTATTAGTCATGGATTGTTGATAATATTTTTGGTCAGGCAGACTTAATTTTTATGCAAATTATAAAGTTCCTCCCTTGTGATCACGATTAATAGCTTTTCCTCTTTTCTAACAACTTTCCAGATGTGGAGTAATAACCTAATTCTTCAGAACACCCAGAATAATGCCATTTTTAAATAGTGACTACAAAGGACCTACTTTTGAAAATCCATACTTATTTCTGCTATGACTAAATGTTCTAAATATGATCTGGACATCAATTTAAGACAGTCTAATTGTACCAAACTGCTCTAAAATAATTAAAAGCCCATTTTGTTAAAGACAAGTTAACTGTGAAATAGAACATCTTTCATAAAAAAGGTTGAAAACCCATAATAATGGGTATGCATATACTTTGACATAAGACATGTTTTCTGACAGAAAAAAATGCAAATTTTCATTGTAATTCAGCATGGGTATAAGAAAAGAAAATGAATGCCCTTAACAGTATTACAGATTTTTGGTGAATTTTCTCTCTGAATAATTATCACAGTGGGTTCTCCCTTATCTATAATATTATCATTCAAGTTGAAAGATGTAACTTCTTGTAATTCTCATCCTACACATCACAGAATAGAAAGAGCAAATTTTTACTCTGCCAAACCACTAGGTAGTATCATCGAATAATCAATTGATAGCTCAAAGAGGCATTATATAACATCTATTTCAATCCCTTCATTGTAAATATGAAGAAACTGAAACCTAAGCAGATTATTTTGCCCAGTGTCACACAGGCATTAAGTAGTAGAGCCAGGATTTGAACCAAGTCCTCTGATTTGAAATTCATTCTTCTTTCCACTATGCCATGCTATATATATATATATATATATATATAATATCCCAGGTTCAAGGGTGGCAAGCTAGGATGACTGGAGCTAGTTTATATCTCCTAAGAGGCAATTATTAAATTTTCAACTCAGAAAAACCCAGAAAGACTTACATAAACTGATATAGAGTGAAGTGAGCAGAACCAGGAGAACATTGTACACAGTAACAGCAACATTGTGTGATGATCAATTGTGATAGACTTAGTTCTTCTCAGCAATACAATGATACAAGACAATTCCAAAAGATTCATCATAGAAAATGCTCTCCACATCCAGAAAAAGAACTATGGCATCTGAATTCATACTGCAGCATACTATTTTCGCTTTATTTGTTGTTTATTTGTTTTTTATTTCTTGTGATTTTTCCCTATTGTTCTGATTCTTCTTTCACAACACAAATAATGTGGAAATATGTTTAACATGATTTTACATATATAACATATATCAGATTTCTTGCTGTCTTGGAAAGGGGGAAGGGAAAGGAAGGAAGGAGAAAAATTTGTAACTCAAAATCTTACAGAAATTAGTGTTAAAAACATATATATATATATATGCATTTATATATATATATATATATACTATTGCTTATGAAAAAGAAAAAAATTTAAAATAACACCTCAAAATGAATTTTGGAAAAGCAGAACCAAGTAAAAGATGGGGTAAAACAATTTCTCAGCCTAAGAGAACTTAGAAATCGTTAGGGAAAATCTGTCTGATTAGGGTGAGTGTAGCACAATGCAACACAGGCCTCACCCTGACAAGCCAGCAGTAGAGCTTGGGAGTGACTGAATTGGTGGCAACAGCTTCCCAAGATCTCAGCCCACAGATGGTGAGGGGGTCAAACAACTTGTCAGAAGTTTTGTCAGAAGAACTTTGCTAGCACTGGATGCAGGACTCTGTTGCATTACCCATATTCAGGTCAAATTAGTAGTCCCAAGGCAAGAAGGAGCATGAACACACTAGAGTTTGTGGCTACAAGGAGGCAAAAACCCTGGTCATAATTCTAGGGTGAAAAAGAATGCTTTGGTCATTCACAAACAAGAGCACAAGCCAGGAGAGTAGTGACCACACCTCTCCTTTGAAGAACTGACCTTGGAAGAACTAAAAACTTACAGACTTCCAGAATGAGCTCTGAAAGGAGCAGCACAAAAAAACAGAAGCTTGGGACAGTGCCCTCTCCACCCCAGGAGCAGAGCCCAACTTTAATAAAATTTAAAAGTCAAGAAATAGGCTGGAAAACATGAGCAAACAACAAAAAAAGAACTTGACCTTAGAAAGTTACTGTGGTGATGGGAAAGTCAAAACACAAATTCAGAAGAAGACAACAAAGTCAAAACTGCTACATCTAAAGCCTCAAAAAATAATTTAAATTGATCTTAGGCCCCAAAAGAATTCCTACAAGATCTAAAAAAGGTTTTTAAAAATCAAATAAGAGAGATAGAGGGAAATTGGGAAGAGAAATGAGAGAGACACAAGAAAATCATGGTAAAAGAGTAAACAACTTTGTAAAGGAGGCACAAAAAATACTGAAGAAAATAACGTTAGAAAACAGAATACACCAAATGGTAAAAAAAAAAAAGGCACAAAAATCCACTGAAAGGAAAAACTCCTTAAAAAGCAGAATTGATCAAATGGTAAAATATGTACAAAAATTTAATGAAGAAAAGAATTTCCTAAAAAGTAGAATTGGCCAATTAAAAAGGAAGTACAAAATGTCACTAAAGAAAATAATTCATTAAAAATTATAACTGGGCAAGTGGAAGCTAATGATTTTTTGAGGCATCAAGAAACAATAAAGCAAAATCAAAAGAATGAAAAAATAGAAGAAAATGTGAAATATCTTATTGGAAAAACAACTGACCTGGAAAATAGATCCAGGAGAGATAATTTCAGGAATGGTTGGACTATCTGAAAGACATAATCAAAAAAAAAGCCTAAACATCATATTTCAAGAAATTATTTTTTAAAAACTGACCTAATATTCTATAATCAAAGGATAAAATTGAAATTGAAAGGTCCACTAATCACCTCCTGAAAGAGATTTTAAAATGAAAACTCCCAGGAATATTGCAGCCAAATTCCAGAGTCTCCATGTCAAGAAGAAAATATCGAAGATAAACTGAAAGAAACAATTCCAATATGGAACCACAGTGAAGATAACACAAGATTGATCAGTTTCTATATTGAAGGATCAGAGGACTTTGAATATGATATTCAAGAGGGCAAACAAGCTAGAATTACAACCAAGAATCACTCATCCAGCAAAGCTGCGTATAATCCATCAGGGAGGGAAATGGATATTAAAAGAAATAGAGAACTCTCAAGCTTTCCTCATGAAAAGACCAGAGATGAACTTTAAAAATTGACTTTCAATTACAGGATTCAAGAGAAGTATAAAAGGTAAACAGGAAAGAGAAATCATAAGGAATTCAATAAGGTTAAACTGTTTTTATTCCTACAAGGGAAAAATGATACTTTCAACTCCTAAGAATTTTATCATTATTAGGGTGGATAGAAGCAGTATACATGTACAGAGGGCACAAGTCTGAGTTGACTATGATGGGATGATATCCAAAAGAATAAAATTAAGGGGACAGAAAGATGGATGCACTGGGGAAAAGGGGGAGGGTAAATTATTTCACATAAAAGAAGTAAGGAATAGATTTTATAGAGGAGGATAAAATGGGAGAGGTGGAGAAGATTGCATGAATCTTATTCTCCTTTCATGATAAAAAATAAGCATAGAAACTATATTATACTTAAAGACACCATAAATAATGAATTAGTATTCATATCAAATACACATACACCAATACCTATATAAATATATAATACATATATAAACTCGTGTGAAGCCAGATTTTCTTATCTTTTACTTATAGGATTGATTTTATCTGATATGTAAAGCTTTACATTTATCATTAGTGCTTTTATCTTATTGTTTCGACCAATGGTCCTCGTCTTCTGAGGTATTTTTTTTTTATTCCTGAGATTGTGATCCAACATATTAGTCACTTTGTGTCATTAGAATGTTTAATAAGCATACTTTCTAAGACTATCAAAGTCACTGGTATAAATGTTGAATAGCAGAGAGTCTCCCCGCCCCCCCAAAAAAAAAAAAACAATGTCTTGAGAGCTCTCTCCAAAGTGACTAAATATTTCTATGGATTTATGAACTCATCAACATTGGTATACCTTTCACTGATGTGATCAAAACCCATTCATACCTTTTAATCCAGTGAAATTCTTGTCCCTGTTCTACCAAAAATCCTGGAGGTCAATTTATTGAGACCTTCATCTAGATATTTTTCCTTTGTATTTGTACCACAGTACAGTCAGACTCTCTATAGCTATTTACTTGTTATGTCTACATGACCAGCTGACCTTCTTTCTTAATCTTGGGACTCTTCTTACATATATGTCATCACTGGAAACATGGTAAAATCTACTTATACCAACTATACATCTCTCTATGGTCTTCTGGATCACTTGCAAATCTGATCCTTTGAAAATAGTCATGCCCCCCCACCATGTAGCACATCACTCAGAGAACACTGAAGTTAAAGAGATGGGTTTCACATTGTGGAAGCAGCTTTGGAATCATAGCATTGTGCAGTTTCCCAAATGTAATTCAAATTTCCCTTTTACTCCAATTTAATTCTGTTCAATGTGGCATCAGTATATTAAATAGTGCTCTTTGAATATAGATATTCAGCTAAGAAAACATAAAAGAAGGAAGAGTCTTTATTATGTGTTTACAATGTGGCAAGTACTAAGGTGTTAAGCTCTGGGGAAAGAAATAGGAAAACAAAGATAGTCTCTGTCCTCAAGGAGTTTAGATTATAATGGGCAGACAACAGAAAAGGGAGAACCGATGCTACTAGAGTTGGGGCACTTTAATCCTGAAAGTTACTGAGAGGATGAGTAGGGACTTAGGACAATAGACTGACCTCACCATCTTCCCTCCCCTCTCCCAATCCAGGAATAGTAGCAGAGTTGACCATGGTTTGTGGTTCCAAAACTATGTGAGTTGAGGAAGGAGATAGAGGTGCCCACTGTGGACACAAGGTAGTTGGTGAGAAAATGGCAGAAGAGTAGAGAGTGAACAACAATAGTGCTGGATTTGGCATCAAATGATATGAATTCACATCCTTACTCTTCTCTCTGGAATAATTTTCTTTATCTGTAAAATTAATGGATTAGAGGACCTCTGATGACTCTTCAAGCTCTAAATCTATGATCATAGATTTTGCCATAAGAAATGACAAATACAAAAAATATGAATATGGCAAGTCTCAAGTCTGAAATAAAGCAAAGCAGAGAAGGCATAAGCAAATCTTCCCAGAATCAATGCCAAAATGAAGCATCAGAGAAGGACTTTAATATTTTAAAATACTTTTTTAAAAAGAGAAGAAAACAGAATCAGAAAAATATGCACAATTTTTATAATTATGCGTAGGTGCTATTAAATTGTCCTTAACCCATATTATGACCCTCCACTCTCTGCATGGGAAAGAAAAATGGTGGTTGATTCCTACCACCAAAGATGTCAACAGAAAGCAACTCCAGGTAATAAGAAAAACTCCACTCAACTAGCCCCAAATGGAGCCCTGGGAACTCAATAGACCATGAGGGAATTTTTTTTACAATTCCTAGATCTGTGGGAAGTGTTAACAAAGGAAGGAAACAGCCCTGTATGCTGAGGAAAAGTGGGCATCAGCCTACAGATTCACCCTGATGCAGTCCAGTATAATATTTGAAGATTAAGAATTGAGAGCTTGTACATGAGGCTAGAGGCCTATGAACAAGGGAGGGGCTTTATTAAAGTAGACAATTTAGTCTGATTCTATGGCTAACACAGGCAATTCAGAAATCTACCTTTCTTGTAGGCCACAAAAGAAAAGAGGTTTTTACTCTATAAAAAGGACTTGTGAGCCACCTGCTGGGAATTTTGAAGAACTGTAGGCAGAGTGAGGCAGATGAATTACTGGGCTATAGAACCCCAGAAGGAGAACAGCTGATACTATTGGCACAAGAATCATAGGAAACTACAGGAGTTATGGGCACAACCCGCAGGGAACTGTGGAAAGCTGTAGGAGGCATCATGTACTGAGGAATTACAAAAGTCTCTGCCTGCTAAGAACCCTGTCTCTCATAGAATAAAAGTGGCTGGAGCACTATAGGTCTTTGGAAAGGCTGCTCATTGTTGGGGGTTGATGTTTTCCATGAAGATAAGGGGTCCATCTATTTGTTTCTTTCCATTTGTAAATAAAACTTTTTCTTCCTTGAATTTTCGGAAATATATTTTTAAGGGGAGTTATTGACAACATATTGAATGACATTAAGCTGTAAAATTTCCAGGTTTTTTAGGATTACAATGAGAGGTTTGAGCCCTTCATGTCAAAGGAAAATTTGCATCACAATTTATTGTTGTTGCTGCTAATGTAATCACTAATAATAAATAATAATAAAGGTAACAAAATCTGAAAATACATGGAAGATTAAGTTGAGAAAGAACCAAATATGACATTTTTTCTATTATCTTTAAGGTGGTAGGGGTATAGGAGAGTCAATGAAGCAGTTTTTTTCTTTCCCTTCTTCATTTCAAACAAGTTCGGGGTTTTTTTTCCAGTCATGTCCAGTTCTTTGTAACCTCATTTGGGGTTTTCATGGCAGAGATACTAGAGTGGTTTGCCATTCCCTTCTCCAGTTCATTTTACAGAAGAAGGGACTGAGACAGAGTTAAGTGACTTGCCCACAGCCACATAGTTAGTAAGTGTCTGATGCCAGATTTTAACTCATGAAGATGAGGCTTTCTGAGTCCTGGCCCAGCACTCCATTCTCTTCAGCACTTAGGTGTCTGATAGAATCTCTTCAGGGATATCACTAAACTTGAATAACTTGTCCAAACTCAGCACCTAATCCATTTAATAACGCTTTACAGAAGTAATAAAATTTTTCTTAAATTATATAATAGATTAATTTATCAAAAAAGAAGAGAAAATTATTTTCTCTATCCAAGTGATTCTCATTCTAAGGTTAATCTATGTATTTTTGTTTTGGTTTTTTTGCTTTTTTTTGCAGGGCAATGAGGGTTAAGTGACTTGCCCAGAGTCACACAGCTAGTTAAGTGTCAAGTGTCTGAGGCTGGATTTGAACTCAGGTCCTCCTGAATCCAAAGCCAGTGCTTTATCTACTGCACTACCTAGCTGCCCCCAATCTATGTATTTTTAATACCCATACACTCAATCTTAAATCAGTATCCTAAAGCCATCTAAACTTTAAATGTTCTTATGCTATTATTAACATTAGTAATAACAATGAAATAGTACCAAATATTACTTTAACAATGCTATCTTACTAGTGTTTATGCAGCAAATTTCTTCTTGCAAATGGATCATATTATAGCTGACTTTTATGTTTTCATTTTGGTGACCATAAATAAAAACTTGAGGCTAAGCCTATCTGCGTGTTTCTTAGTTACCAGTTAGTCATGCAAGCATCAAAGAATTATTAGGAACTGACTCTACTCATTGTACTTGTACTGAGCATTGGGAGAGATAAAGTCATGAAATGATACTGGGGCTATACCCTGGAGAAGTTTTTAACAAAGTAGAAAGAGGTTAGAAATGATCACAGATAAAGAGACATAACTTATAATGTTAGTCCTTAAGAGGAATAGAAAGTACCAGAAAGGTAAAGATTTCTTCTGGGTTGTAGGGATGGGTGGCTTAAGGAAGAAGGGAAATATCTGGAATAACGTGGTACTTCCATTATTACTTATAGTAACTAACAGAAATAGGGGGCAAAGATAGCTGGATTGATTAAAATATTTTATCAAAGAATTTTTTTTACCAGTTTTAATTTTATGTTCCTGACACTGCTGGTCATGAAGTGGAAAGACTAAGAAGCATATCTCTCTTGTAGTCTTATTTAGCAAAATCCATACATACCATGGACTGAACTAGATAAAAGAGGACATATGTTTTGGGGTTTGGGCTTTGTTTTGTTTTTTCATAACAGAAATAACTTGAAGAGTCATGTGCCTATTGGCCTAACATCCGGGATATCTGCCCATCTCTTCTGAGTATAATGGAAAACCTTGCCCTTAAGAAATCATCTACTGATAGCAAATAAACTTGTTCACAGAGCCTTCACTAGGATGAGGGAACTGAAGCTTTGCTCCAGGGACACTAATGTAACACAAGCTCTCCTCCAGCAGCATAGAAATTTCTATAGTAATTAATTCCCCTATCCCATTGAACCAAATTCCTCTTCATTATTTCTTTTATCATTCTCATGTCATCATTACAAAATTTATTTAAGGACACCATTCTTGCTGCCTGCTCAGGATAAATTTCACCAATTGCTAGCTATAACTCTACACTATCACTTCAGATGCTAATGCACTTGGCCCTCCTTTATTTTTTTATAAGGCTGGCTCATTAGCAAATTAGGAGGGTTTTTTTCTGTCATTTTTCAATGGCATGCTCCTTTCTTCACTCAACTACAGGAAGCACAGATGTGACATTTTTAAGCACAGACTTGTCACTGACAACTCTCAAATATACTGACAAAAGATCACTTCATTTAACCAATGAAATGTTTAGGTTAATTTATTAATAAATAACAACTAATGTTTACTTAGTCTGTGGTTAATACACTTTTCCTAGAGATAAAATATACCATGAATAAACTAAAGGACTGGTCACAAATAAGAACTTTCTATTTTCAATGAAAAAAATATACATTTTAAAGAAATGATAGATTATCCTTCATTTTCATAATGTTAGAAAGATTGAAGATAGGAATTATCCTCTTGACATGACTAACTCATATTCAACTTGTTCATATTTATCAGTTTATTCCCACAAATTATATTTAGAATTGGTCAAAGGAGCATTATATCTGTTGGCAATAAAGGAACTCTGGCTACAAGGGCATAATGGATCTTTAGATTTAAGTGCTAAACAATGATAATGAGTGACTTGATTCTACACTTGGAACATTCCACCTGGCCTTGAGCCAATTTGAGTACTCCCCTAGGGCCATTTTGTAGTATTCTGGGGCTAATTTTGCCCCCAAGAACTAAAATGTAGCTCCTAACTTGAAACAGAATCACAGGAAGATAAAAATTGGTAGAGATAAAAGAACCTTGGAGTGGGTGAAGACACCTGTATTCTAGTTCTAGTTCTAGCTCTGCAACTAAGAAACAAGTTGGACAAGTTATTCTAGCTCTCTGGGCAAGAAAGCAAAATGACAATTTTTGGAAGGAATGTGGGAGGACAAATACTAATGCACTGTTAATGGAGCTCTAAAGTGGTCCTACCATTCTAGAGAGTCAACTCAACAAGCATTTGTTATGTGCTTACTATGTATACCAGGCACTGCGCTAGATGCTAGAAATGCAAAGCAAGCTAAAAAAGAGTCCCTGCTCTCAAAGAACTAGCATTCCAATAGAGTAGACCATAGACAAACAAGTGTGTGTGTGTGTGTGTGTGTGTATACACACACACACTTGTTTGTATATTTGTGTGTATGTATGTATCTATATCTATATATATATATGTGTGTGTGTGTATGTATAAATATGATATCTGTGGGGTAAATTGGAGATAATCTCAGAGGGAGGGCATTAGTAGGAGAGATGAAAAAGATCTGCTGCAGAATGTTGAATTTGAGCTGTCTTGAAGGAAGTCAAAAGTCACTAAATTGTACATCCCCTATTACTACCACTAAAACTACAACTACTTCAACTACTACAGCTAGTACAACTATAACAACAACCAACAACTCCTCCTCCTCCTCCTCCTCTTCCTCTTCCTCCTCCTACTACCACCCCCCCAACACCGCCACCACTCCTTTTCCTCAGTAGCAATCAATGACAGAGAGAAAGGACCACATATGGACATTTTTTGGTTGTAGTAAAGAACTGGAAACAAACTGGATGGCAATAAACTGGGGAACTAATAAACAAATGATTTTACATAAATGTAATAAATTATTATTATGGAGTAAGAAATTATAAAGGGAATGGACTCATAAGAACCTAGAAAGATTTATATAACTTAAATATATTGAAGTGAATAGAAATGGTCTAAAAAATTATACAATGACTTAAAGACAACATAATTTCCAATCATAACTTCAGAAGGCTGGTGATGATGATTAATGGTTCTGATTTCTTGGCAGAGAGGTAATGGGCTACAGGTCCAAAATGAAACATTCATTTTCAGACACAAAAAAGTGGTTGTTTTGGACTATACTTATTTTTTTATAAGGGAAAACTTTTATATAGCAGGGAGAAGTTGGGGGACGATAATAGCGATGCAGGCAGCTAGGTGGTGCAGTGCATAGTGAACCAGAGCTGGAAGTCAGGAAGTCTCTTCTTCCTGAGTTCAAATCTAGTCTCAGACACTTACTAGCTGTGTGACCCTGAGCAAGTCACTTAACCCTGTTTGCCAACATTTCCTCATATGTAAAAATGCACTGGGGAAGGAAATGGCTACTACCATTCTAGTATCTTTGACAGGAAAACCCCAAATGGGGTCATGAAGAGTTGGACATGACTAAAAAATGATTAAACAACAAAAAGTAGTGATGCCAAAAAAATAAGAAAAGAAAGAAAAGACCTTCAGTAAAAATTTTTTTAAATGCTTAGAAGAGAACAGAAGCGATTTCAGAAAAGAGATAGACATGCAGGTCACTGTTGTTGCTACAATGTCAAATTTAATATATACTTTTATTGGGGGCAGCTAGGTTGAGCAGTAGATACAGCACCGGTGCTGGATTCAGGAGGACTTGAGTTCAAATCCAGCCTCAGACACTTGACACTAGCTGTGTGACCCTAAGTCACTTAACCCTCATTGCCCCACAAAATATGGTACATGATACAGAGCATATTCTGCCTGCTGCCCACCTAACACAAAAAACTGGAATGAAATTTTTTCCAGGCATGCTTAATGGATGTGAGGGTGGGCACAAGGACAGGTATCTGCTGACTCCTTCCTACCAGCATACTGCATAATGACCAAGATTCTTTTAATTGGCTGTCGAGCTGGAATTGGGTGTGTATATGAAAAATTTAAGTGGAGGATTTCCCATTTTCTTCCTAGATATTGAGCCAAGGCAATACCTTATCACCAAACTGATCGCTACAAGTCTGAGAACAACATGTTACCTATATCTTTTTTCTCTTATGTTTATTTTTTCTTGATCTTGGAAGAAAGAACTGCAGAGAAAAAAAAGGTGAACTTCAAAATGTCAAAAGAGTTACCAGAGATACAGGAAGTGGAATAAGTAGCAGAGTTTGGAACAGCTGAGTCTGACCATGAGGCATTGCAGAGAAACAACTTGCCCGACCCAGATCATTTAAGGAGCTGAATAAGGAAGAAACATGCCCACTGGCTATATCATACCCAGAAGTAAACTTAGCAGGGACTCTGCAAGGAGATAAAAGGACTTCCAGGGCCAGAAAGCTGGGTAGAGTATGTGTTGTACAAATCACTTTAAGTTTGAGCCCAGTCTCCCCAGGGTCAAGTGACTGTACAGCAGGAAGGTACACTTGTCTATTTAGGAGGATGTCATTGTACTTTATTACTTGATATACCAGGAAAGAGAAAGATCCCCTTGTAAAAGCTATTTTATTTTAACTGGTTCATTGATATTAGAAAGCTGTTAACTGGCTAAATGATATTTGGAAGGCATACAAGGATCATGAGTTATAGTAGTAGAAACTTCCAAGTTCCTCAGAGTTCCATCTAGAATCCTGAAAGGTAAGTAGCTCATTTCTCTCTGGATACCTGACCTAGTCTAGTGCAAGTTAGTAGAATGAAACCAGATCCTGCTCAAAATTTTAAAAAACAAAAAAATCTGGGGCAGCTAGGTGGAGCAGTGGATAGAGTACCAGCCCTGGATTCAGGAGGACCTGAGTTCAAATCTGACCTCAGACTCTTGACACTTACTAGCTATGTGACCCTGGGCAAGTCACTTAACCCCAATTGTCTCACCCCCCCCCCAAAAAAATATCCAAGTAGTATGTAATAGAGGTTCATCATTTCATATGCAATGCTCTTTTTGTCATCTTTATATATAGAAAGTTAATATTTGTAAAGTTCATAAAAATGTGAAATTCAATTAATATAATATTTTAATTATCTAGCTTATAGGGCTAATGTGGAAAACATCTACTTCAAACTGTAAAGTACCATTCATCATCATAATCACTAATACAGTTATTATCACTACGAACAACAACTGATATATTGAGGGTCTACTATGTGGAGGACAATATACTTGGCACTCTGGTATACAGAGATGTATATTTCACCTTACTTCCCATATGTTACTAAGTACCACACTAAGACTTTGAATAATCTATGATTTTTTAAATATATTAACTACCCCTCCAATATGACTCCATCTTATCTTCTCCTCCAGTGAGACTTTTGTCCATGTTTTATCATGAATCCTGCCCCTAAGACTGACCTCATCATGCCAAGAGCCTTCCTTTTTTTCTTTTTGAAAATTGAAGGCATCAGCATACTACTGGATTTATCCATTTATTTTGCTTAATTCTCTTCTCACAAGATGCTTGGCCCAATTCAATATAACACATCTATTAAGTAATTTGAAGAATATTATGTTTTGACAAGACTAGTTTTTGCAATGGCATATAGCTTGGGATAATTCAAAGTGCTGGACAATTTCCCAAATGCAATACAGTCCCACCTCCTTTAACAATTAATTGTTTAATTATAGGCTGTGTTAATATTCACTTGGAGCACTTGTCCAAGATACTTCCTAGGGTTGTTATGAGGATTAAATGAGATAATATTTGTAAAGTAATTTGCAAACCTTATAGTATTATGTAAATGCTATTTTTTAAAATTATAATAAACATTTTATTTATAGTTTGGGGTTCCAATTTTTATTCCTCCTTTCCTCCCCTCATCCCTCCTTGAGGTGGCAAGCAATCAGATATAGGTTATATTTGTATGATTATCTAAAACATTACCATGTAAATGCTATTATTAATAGCTATTGTTATACACATATGACAGAATAAACTGACACGTTCTCTGTCAAGCTTCATATATGATTTGGGCAATATTCATTTTTCATCCACTTTGGTTTTCCATTGTGTTTGGTTAGAACAATATCTTCCATATCACTATTAATTTCACTGAGGAGTTTTTGAAACTTTCTAGAGCACTATGAAATTAGGATGATGTCATCCATATAAATAGGAGCATCTGGAGTATTTCACAATAAAAAGAAAATTATCATTGTACTTGTATCTCAAGCAGAAAATCTTTCATTACTCTGAAGAATAAATCAAACAATGTGCCTCTCACATGTATGTCAAAATTGAAGATTCCATGATGAAGTTTACTATAGAGTTCACTTTGTTCAATGATCTGCTGAATATTGATATCAGGAAATATATGAAATATGGAGACAGAGGTGTCACCACACTAATATTCCAATAAATGTGTTAATATCCACTAAAATACTTGAAGTCACACTGCACTGGGAATAATTCAGAATCAGGGATGACTAATATTTCCTTTTCACTCTGTGAGCGCATGGCATTCTACAAAGGTAGAAGCAACAAAAGGCATAATGACTTCTCTGCTTATCTGCTTCCTAATTTCTTACAGTGCTCCACACCTTATTTTTTATTATTTTGTTTGTTTGTTTTTGTTTTTGTGGGGCAATAGGGGTTAAGTGACTTGCTCAGGGTCACACAGCTAGTAAGTGTCAAGTGTCTGAGGCTGGATTTGAACTCAGGTACTCCTGAATCCAGGGCCGGTGCTTTATCCACGCACCACCTAGCTGCCCCACACCTTATTTTTAAACTGAATCTTTTATCAGCCTATCAACATGCATGTCAGAAATCCTTTTTTTCTTCAATCTTAGTACCATCACAAATATAAATTCTATTTGCATGTTACCTACATATATGATATCCTCATGGACCTAACATTCTCACTTAGTCCATACACGGCCATCACACAGTCTGCATCATGCAACTTCTAATATCAAAACATTTTTTTAAGAAAGAAATTCATCTTTTTTATTGATGGGTTATTTTTAAATTTTTTTAATGCTTTGCCTAGTTTTCCATAGGTGATGACTGAGTGAATTCTAAGATGTTCTACAAGTTTCTCCTGATAAATGGGGGCCAGATATTAGTCATTAAGGAGACTCACTAGTATATGAATATGTGTATATAATATGTGTATGTTTGTGTACACATGCTCTCCCATACCACCAAGAGGCAAGGTTTCAGCCATAGATGCTAATAAGGTTTAAAAATAAAATTCTATAAATGAAATAATTCCACTGGATCTATGATCTCATCCCTGTGGTACTTTTCTAATGATGCAGACTGTGTCCTGTCCATTCCTTTCCATCCTGTATGACTCTGGTTCATGTTCTCCCATAAGTTTGGGTCCCACATGGGATCCACCTAATGTAGTGAGACCTTCCTTGTTTTCTTTGGATATCATAAGTTTTCCATTGGAGCACATGGATTATCTCTGGCTTATCTCTCATCCTCTTCTTGTAACCAGCCCATTCTCTTTTTCACACACATTTCTTTGATAACACTCTTTACTCTCCTCCTTTATAATTCCCTGTTTTACTGTGTTGCTAGCAGTTCACACCCACCAATAACCATTTCACTGCTATCTGGGTGATACCCATTTCCAGTTCTTCAGATACTGAAGTGCTCCATGTTTCACAGACTCTCAACAACTTCAGAAGAGATGAGTATTAAAAAGGATGGCCGGGGCAGCTGGGTGGCACAGTGGATAAAACACTGGCCCTGAATTCAGGAGGACCTGAGTTCAAATCCGGCCTCAGACACTTGACACTTACTAGCTGTGTGACCATGGACAAGTCACTTAACCCTCATCACCCCACAAAAATAAAATTTTAAAATTAAAAAAAAGGATGGCCCTTTTTCCCAGAAAGAGGTTTGGGGTCAGTAAAAGAATGTTAAAGTATCCCAAAGGCAATACAACCTGTTCTCTTCCTTCTGTTCAATTCTGTCCATTTGCAGCATCTGTCCAAAATAAATAAAATCGTAATGTTAAAAAAAATCTCCTAGGGAAAATTAGAAGTAAAATTTCCAGGTTGTTCTGATCATCATTTTAGTATGGTGTGAAAAAAAAATGGCCTAATATAGTAGGTAGGGATGGCAGGTTACCAGGTGCAAAAGTTGACTCCTAGACTTCTCTCTTTAGCAAACTTTCCTTCTTAAAAACAGATGCATCTGTTGTATATCATGAGAAATATGGCTAGTTAACACTTACTATAGAAGCTCAATGTATATATCATAAAGCATTTTTTGAAATCATAAAAAGAATGACAAAGATATGAGGTTAATTCTGCAAATACAAATTCTTCCCCTATTAAATGCCAATAGTTAAATGCTACTGCATATTCTTTAGAATGTAAAACCAGAGATCAAAAATACAGGTATGTCAGGAGAACCTACATAATTTAATCAAATCTTACTCCAAGATCAAGAATTAATGTCTTTTTCTATTGGTGGGGTCACAACTTTTGTAGTCACTCAGGCTCAAAACTAGTGTTGTTCTTGACCTTTCTTTTTTCCCTCACTGTCAATGTTTGATCCACTGCCAAGTCCTATCTATTTTACTTCAGAAATCTTTCTCACATCCATCTCTTCTTTTCTCCTTTTACTCTTATCACCTTTTTTGAAGCTCTTACCAGTTGCTTAGACTATTGTAATACTCTCCTAACTGCTCCAATTTCTCTCCTCATCACCATATTGCTGCCAAAATTACCTTTCTGATGCAAAGGCCTGAATCACATCACTCCCCTAATCAAACATTTCAAGTCTCCCCACATTGCCCTACTGAACAGCGAGCACATTCATCATTAGTCTGGCATCCAAGGCTCTCCATAATTTAAGCCCAATTTACCTTCACAGCCTCATTTCAAGCACTGCCCTTTATATATTCTGTGTTCTAGCCAAATGACACTCCTCCATCTTTCCCCATCTCATCTCTCCCCCATCTGAACTTTGGCCCTCTCTGAGTCCTGGCCTCTCGAATGGACTTTTCCAACCTCCTTCTAATGACATCCTTTTCTTTATTCAATGCCCAATGAACAGAAGCCTCATCAACCATAAAACCTTGCAAATTCTTCCCAACAAGAAGTGTCTTCTATCCTTGAATCTCACAGACAATTCTGCTTGATCCTTTCTATCCACTTAGTCATTTTCAGACTTGTGCTAAAGTTGTTTGTGCCCATCTCACCATTATTGCCCTGGTAAACTGTCAGATCCCTGAGTTACATAGTATTATTCCCAGAGCTCATCTGGGTTCAAAACTACTTTGCTCATAGGAGATCATTTTAAAATGGGGAATCAGTAGAGCAGCTAGATGGCCCTGGAGACAGGAGAACCCAAGTTCAAACCCAACCTCAGTCATTTATTAGTTGTATGACCCAGGGCAAGTCACAACCCTAATTGCCTCCCAAAAGATCGGGTGGTTAGGTGACAGTTTCATTCTTTTGTTTTGTTTTTTCCAAACTTATGATTTTATCAATATAAGGAACTCCCTGGTAAAGAAACTCCCTTTACTGATGCATATCAACACCTGCCCTATAGTTACTTAAAATCATTAAGAGGTCAAGTGACATTTTCAGGGTCATACAGATAGTATAATATCAGAGGTAGAACTTGAACCCAGGTCTTCCCATAAGGGTAATGTTACACCATTGCTCTATACTGCTTCTCTAATAATTCAATAAATTCTACTTAAGTTTATTAAAATTGAGTGGTATGAGGGGGCAGCTAGGTGGCGCAGTGGATAAAGCACTGGCCCTGGATTCGGGAGTACCTGAGTTCAAATCCAGCCTCAGACACTTGACACTTATTAGCTGTGTGACCCTGGGCAAGTCACTTAACCCCCATTGCCCCACCAAAAAAAAAAATTGAATGGTATGGGGAATGGATAACACTGAAAATGAGTATCAGAGAAGAGAAATTCTCAAAAGATTAGTTCAGTTCATATAAGCACCTAAAAGAATGCTTATCTGACTCCTTCCTAAAATAAACACTATGAGGTCTTACAAACTAGAAAGATTTTACAGTCTCCTTATTAACTTTCATACTTCCAGATGCATAAATATTACTTTGGGAATAAATAGATTCCATGTCATCATTTATTGAGTACAGTCTCTAGGTACAAGTATCTAGATTCAAAGACGATTCAGTCCCGAGAAATGCTACTGGAAGTTTATGAAGCACATACAGCGCTATGCCTAGAACTGTTTTTTAAAAGTATAGAATCTTGAAAAATACAAAAATTCTTGAGGTCAGGGAGTAAAATTACTCAACTCTTTCTCGAAAATTAAAAGGTTCTTGGACAGTGGCAAAGCAGTTTTCCTCTTATTTGCCAATTCTTCCTCAGATGTAGAGAAGTATGACAATTTGCAAAAAAAAAAAAAGAATCATATAAAATTAAAATAGCAGGAAGTTAAAGCATTTCTAAATCCCATAGCATTTAGATCTGGAGGGAACCTTAGAGATCATTTCATTCAATCCCCTTATCTTTCAGATAAGCAAACTAAGTTCCACAGAAGTATTAAGAGCAAGGTCAAGTAGCAAAGCCAAGATTCAAGTCCAAATCTCCTGTCTCCAAATTCAGTGCTTTCTACTACAGCAATGACAATTCAGTTTTTTCAGTATCTGTTAGTCTTACCTTTTGCAAGAAGCTTTTCCTAGTCCTCCTTAATCCAGGTGCTTTCACTCTGAGACGATCTCCAATTCATCCTGTCTATATCTATACAAATACAATCATTTGCATGTTGTCTCCCTCATCAGACTGTGAGCTACTAAAGAACAGGAACTGGTCTTTGTTTTTCTTTATATGCTCAGTGTTTAACACGGTGTCTAAAACATGGTGGGTGCTTAATAAATGTTGACCAATTAAATACCTATGAATGAATAATTTCTAATTTCCCAAATTAATTGGTCCCCAGAACAGTACAATTTTGTGAGACAACATTTATGCTCAGAAATATAACATTCATCAATTTACCTACCCATCAATGAAATGTTAAACCTCAGAAGCTGATTTAAGATTTTGAAGCTTAGAAACCAGAATCCTAAGCATTTTATCTGTGACCTGGGTTTTAGTGCCACTCAGTGTTCAGATGATATAATTACATTTAACCAAACAGCTCAATCTTGGGGCTTCATTCTCCTGAACAGAATACAGTATTTAATGCCTTGATATTTTCACAGCTCCAAATAAGTTCTCAAGCCTTTTAAGGTACTTGCTGATTCACAAGAACTCTGATTACATCCTATTACACTTTGCCTGAGGCTCACAGACAGAACAGGCTTCTCAGTGTTTATTCAGGTGCCTAATAGAACTCTGGTCAGGGCAAAGTGGAGAACGTGTGTCAGGGTGCCAAAGACCCTTACGTCCTTTCTCTGCCTATGGCATCGTGCACTATGCCATGTATTCAAGTATCAATTAACTTGCTGAAAGCAGAACGGAACAGGATAATCGGTGCTGAAAAGACTAACTCAACTGTAAGAAAAGAACACAAAAAATGTTTCTCAAAATTATGGTGATAGGGATACAGTTGAGGAAACATACTTATCTGTTGGTGCCACAATTACACCAGGACTCATGAGCTAGATCATAAAGTCCTAATTCATTTGAAGAACATGAGATGAATGCACAGGCATGTCCTTTCATTCCATACAAGATCCATGCCAACTTTGCTTTTTTTGTTGTGGGAACAAGAGAGGGATTCAAATAATTGGTACTGGAAGATGAAATGGCAAAGAATTTGGGCTAAAAAACAGGAGGCAGAGGGAGATAAGGTTGAGAAAGTAGTAAGAAAGTAGAAGTCACAGCATCCTACTGGAAAAAATTCGATAAGAAAATTGAACTTGTAACACTGAAATAAAAAATATAAAGATCTGGCTAGCCAATGGGTCAGGATAAAAATTACATATAAATATCATTAGCACGACTTTTTTGCCCCTTGGAAGAATTATGTAAGCTGAAAAAAACATTCATTTAGAAGCAGAATGGTGATCCCTTGATCCTACTTATTAAATATTCAGGATTGTACCTACTGAAACTGCTCTCTACAGGTATAAAAAAGGATGTGGATATTGCAAAGTACATCAAAAATTCTTCCTTTTCTAAAATCTATTATTTATGCCTTTTAAAACCCATAAATACAACAATAGATAATTCCCTAGGAGCTTATATTTAGAACTGAAAGAGAACTTTAGAGATCATCTAGTTCATCTTCCTAGTTTAACAGATAAGGAAACTGAGGCCCAAAGAGGGTAAATGACTTGCCTGAGGTCACACAAGTAGAAAGTGGCACTCATGTCCTCTGATTCCAAATGCAGTGTTCTTTCCACTGCACTTATAGTTATAAATCATAAGATACTGAGTCTCAAAAGAATGAAAATTGAGGACTATCCAAAGGGGAATGGAGAAGCATATGGTAGATATGAGCAGACTGCAACAACACATTACAAAAAAGGAATTAAGAAGTGGTGTAAAGGATGACATCAAAGAAATATATGCATGAAAAACAAGATGGACTAGAATAATGGAATGCCTATGTGCACAATTGGTATCCTCATAAGAAAGAGGAACCAAGTATGGCCCTTAGTACTTTGGGTGGACCCTTCATAGTGAAATTGTGGAAAGGCAGGCATGAGATTCACCCAGAATGGACAGGCATGGATGGGTTTTGATCTGCCTCTTTGAAAGGAGTGCCTATATCAAAGAGACCCCGCTCCATCTATGTATTTAAAAGACATTTCAGCTCTTAAGAACTGAAATGTATTTTTTCAAGTCTAAAATCATGGAGGAGTACAAACTTGAGATGCAGTATGGTATGATAGAAAGAGCCCAGCATTTGAAAATCAAGGAATCACAATTCTAATCCTGCATACTAGAAGTAAGATGTTAAATAACTGATATGACTTCAATTGCCTTAATCCATAAAAGGAGAGGGTTTGGATAGACGACCTCTAAAAGCTATCCAAGCTCTAAATCCTGAAAGGTACATAACAATAAAAATTTTGGCTAAGGAGTACTAACAGTGTGACTTTAAAAAATATATACAACATAAAATATAATAGGTGGGAAGCAACCTAGTGTGTCAGGGGAAAAAAATTAATCTGGCTCTGGAGCCAAAGGTATTGGGTTCAAATCCCATTTCTGATATTACCTGTGTGACCTTGGACAAGCCACTTAACCTCTTTGGGCCTGTTTCCCCATATGAAAATGAAGTCAGAACTCATAGCCTCTGAAGTCCCTTCTAACTCTAATCTGATGGTTCTGGATATTGAGAATAATACATCAAAATAATATATCAAAAATCCATAAGACACTAGTAGTATATTAATAATCCTTTTTCTTTGTACCTCTGCTCAGTATTGTACTTTTTTATATAATGTGTAAGAGAAATACACATAGATCAAGAGCAATGGTCCAGTCTAGCAGAGTGGTTACATCACTCTCAGGTTGCCTGTTTTAGTAGATATTATTCTTTGCCTTCATCTAAGAGACCAGGGAAATGAAATGAGAGAGCATTTACTAAGTTCTTCCTGTTCAGCAGGCACTGCGCTAACTGCTACAGATAAAACTACAAAAGAAAGACAAGTTCCTAAGACTAAGAAGTTAGATTCTAATAGAGAGAGATGACACATATAGGGGAGCACATGGAGTCTGATGACTGACTGAGCTGACTAATTGACTGATGCTTTATTTTGATGTCTCATAAGAGCTCATCTTGCATTTCCAAAGACTGAGAGAATGAAGCTCTGGCAGGTCCATCCACGCTGGAAAGACCATGGTAATAGACCACACATCTGTAATGGGAGAATCAGGCTAGGGAAGTCTGGAAAGGCTCATCAGAAGTTTGGCTGCCAGTTGATGCCTTTTTGCATTTGTTTTGTTTTGTTTGGTCATAGAAATGAAGAAAACCCATTGAACTAAAAAACAAGTAGGGCTTATTCATTGGTACAAGAACAAACACTAATGAAATCTTTTATCCTTGAAGCATACCTCATAAAAACCAAACTCTTTGCTAAAGCTTATGTTACTCTTTATGTTGTCAAAGTTCTACATATATATGTATGTCTTCATATATAAACATGTGTGTATGTATATGTAACCAGACCTGGGATTTCACCCATGGATACCTTCTCATCAACTTACGATTTTAGAGAACTACCTGGGGCATTGAGAGTTAAGTGACCTGTCCAGGGTCATACAGTCAGTATTATCATAACTGGGACTTGCTGCTTCTCAAAATTATACCATGGCTTAATTATTTCAAATAAATTAATCTCCATTTGAATGGTCATTGAGTCTTTTTAGTTTTGTTTTAATTGATGATCCTAGGACACCCATTGCAACAGTAGAAAGATGGTTTATGAGTTCAGATTTCTTTACTCCTAATCTACTCACCACTCTTGGATTCCATGGCATAAAGCCTCTTAAGAATGTAGCAAGTTCTGGCCGGCCAAGGTGTCACACACACATTTGAACCGGGATGGCAGATTCCATCCAGCAGAGGACAGCACACACCAGCTGAAACACCAGGCTGTGTGTGATGTTTCCAGAAGTAGCTCCTCCTGCATGTCCCTAATATATGCAATATTTTGTGGAAGCAGCAATTATAAGGACAGCACTTAATGAGAGCAATATTCCCATATTACCAGATAGCAAAGAGTAATAAAGTAGAAAAATCTTTTGAAAGTTCTGTACAATGATATTTTTTTCTAAATGAGTTTTAAATACAATAGCTTTTAAGGTCTAAAAGGAGTGCGATTATATGATATGTTAGATTTTCACTTGTAATTCACACATAAAACTTTTTTTGAAAGTTGACACTATTTTATTGAATCATAGAGCTGAAAGGGACCTTAAAGGTCATTTTATCCTCTCCCATTTTTTTTAAATTTAGTAAATTGAGGCCCATAGCAGGAAGTAATCTGCCCAAGCTCATAAGGTTCATTTTATTCTAATCCCTTCATTTTATAGATAAAGAAATAACCATAGCCTAGAAAAGTAAGGCAAACTGTTAAAGCTCACAGTGGTGAGAAATATCAGAGCCAAAATCAGAGTCCCTAGCTTTTTGAAATCAGAATCAGTGCTCTCTCCATTATATCATGTTGTCTCCTCCCCAAATATAAACAGAGCAAATTTTATAATTATTGTAGGAGAATTAATCCAATAAATATGCTTAAAATTATAACAATAAAAATATGTATTATGAAAGATCCAAAAATGCTATTAAAATCTAATAGAAATTTTCCTTATCTCCATTTTATAGATACTTGGTAACATTTTTTTTTCTTATATAACCATAAAACTGCAGTGGTAGAGGATAAGAATCTGTCCTTCTAAATCTAGGCACTGAGTGAATAATGATTTTTTCCAAGGTCACAAGGCTGTCAGTGACTCTAATTCTGGTCCACTTCTCTATCTGCCATACCATGAAATGCCTAACATACACACATCTTAAAATATGTAGAGAAAAGTCATAAGAATTGCTAATACTATTTTTCAGCACTGTCATATTTTGTCCGCTGAGCCAAATGTACCAGATGTCTTTAAATAAAAGATTTAGACAGCATAAAAATAAAGTGTTATTGTATATGGACATTTCTGAAATGTAACAATACGTTAAGTGATATCATAGTGTTTTAATATATGTCATTGTTATAGGTGATGGTGTGTTTCTTTTATTTCATAAATAATAGCAAAGTATACCTAATGGCACAAAGATAACCCATAAGTAAATTTATATGAATAAAAAAGGTGGATAAAATTAATGTAACTGCATGGCAAAAGAATATCTGTACCCATTTTGACATAATGGGCTCTGATCATGCATTTCTGCTCCTTGGAAATCATGTGGATCAGCAGTGTGCAGTTCTACAAGATCTCTATGAAAAGCCTTTGTTGATAAGCAGACTAAACTAGTTGTAAGGCATGCAAGTGATGGTGAAGAGAGGATTAGGATTAGCTCTGTGTATTTTAAAACACACACACACACACACACTCACAAAAACTAGTGAAAATGGAATTTTGAGGGCTGCAAGAACAGATTTGAAATGATACCTTCATCCCAAACTGCACTTGTGCATCTGTTACATTTAGACATTTCTATCTGGTAACTTTAGATGTTTAAGTGAGCATCTCTCTCCCTCATCCCACCCACAAAAGATCATATAGGGAAAGGTAGGAGGGGAATGGATAAAAGGACGTGGGGTGGCAAGTCTTACTCACAGCAAGCTGAAGTATAATATACTGAAGGGCACCGTACGTAATTTTCTTTTAAAAAGTTGAATTTTTTCATTCTACAAGCTAAAATAACCTTATTAACACGAGGGTGAGACAGGATATTATACTACAAAGAGTCAACCTGGTTATCTATCTCAAGGATCAAAGGCCAGGGTGATATGAAACCTCCATGGTCTTGGGTTTGAGTCCTAGATCTCTACCCTGTAGTAACCATCTGTCCAGGCATTAATGACCTATTCCCTCCTGTAAAATTAGTGCATAAGACCAGATGACTACTCAGGTCCCTGCTAGCTCTAAATCCATGATTCTTCTGAGCTTCAAATAAAGAGTTTTCTTCCCTTTCTACCTGTAGTGCAAAGGTTCTGTAACCATTTCATGTCAGGCCAGGCTGGTAAAGATTATGTATCCCCTTCTCAGAATAATGTTGTTAAAAGCATAAAATAAAATGCATAGGCTTATAAAGGAAGCCAATTATAATGAAAGTTACCAAAGTTTTGGGGGTTTTTTAAACATTCATGGAGTCCAGGTGGAGAATTTCTACTGGAGGATATAGAATGGACTACCTATAGAGTGGCTGCCCTGAGAATCTACATTAGAAGGATAGAAGGAGTACAGCTTTTTAAATCATCATTTATTAATGTTAAGCCCTTATTAATATTAATTTATAACTCCCACTGTGTACAGAGTACCATGCTAGGTGTTAGGGATATACAAAATGAAGATAAGGCATTTGTCTTCACAAAGTTTATGCTAGTACAAAAGAAACATCAGCAGCTTCCATAATCAGTAAAACCATCCTCCATCCCATAACCCCCTAATAAGGCAAATCTCATGAGAACAGTCATACTCAGAGTCACTCTTCCCACTTGAAGAATAGGAGGGATTCTCACCTTTTCTCCTTCCACTCCCCACACTATCTCCCAGTTGTTCCACTTCTTCCCCTCTCTGTCCCTTGGTGTTTATCCACAATTATGGGGAGAAACTTACTATAGATGTGCCTCAACTTGAACAATAGAATTGTTCCTGAAGAAGATACTTGACGTGTGGTTTTATTTGCACACAACCAGGCAGCTGGACTTTTTTGATGAGTCCTTTTGTAAAGCTAATAATCACACCCTAATGTACCAGTTTTATAAATCTGGATTTACAAATGTTGAGTTCATATGTTGAGCTTGTTTAATGTGAGCTACACCATATTTGAAAAAGCCTGCTGCACCAATGCCTTCAACTTGTTCTGTCAAATATTTTGTTGTAGTTGTATTTAAGTACTTAAAAAAACAAATATACAAAATAAGTCACATGGTTGATATATAGTTCTCATAATGCTACTCTTTTCTTTTCACCTGAGATTGCTTAGTTAGTTGGTTAGAAAACTGACCTCACCTTGAAGTTAGGAACACCTGAGTCCAAGTCTTGTCTCTGACATATTCTGGCTGTGTAATTCTGGGCAAGTCACTTAAAAACCTTAATGTTCCAGGAAACTCTATTAGTTGTAGAGAAAGTGACAATCTGCATTGGTAGAGAGAATGTCCTCACTAGCAACACTCTATACCAATAAAATCTGAGATCTAATTTTTTCACACCCACTAATTACATAGGTCTCTGTGTATCTGTCCCTCTCCTCCATACATGCATTTTTGTGCATATGTACACACACACATATATGCATAAATATGTGTATGCATACACATACACATACTTACAAAGAAAGGAGAAAATATTCTATACTCCTTTCCAATGGTTACAATCAAAGCAGAGAATCATGTAGATAGTACCTTAGGTGGCTATCATGTTTTCCATTTTGTAGGGAAATTAAGTAGGAGTTATTTATTCTCTAACCTTAAAGTTCAGTGTTAAACTTATAAATGCTTAGAAACTCAAAGGAAGCATAGCACAAACTGAAAGAATAGACTGGAACTTTTTCTAAAAAACTTCTTAACAACTAAATGCCTTGAGCACCATATGTAATAGTTAAGAATAATGGGGTTAATTAAGGACTCAGCAATCTTGAGTCTGTTTTCTTGATTTCATATAATATAATTACCTGAGTAGCCAGTGTGACATTCATATTTAAGGCTTTCAGAGGCAACTGTGGAGAAGCAAGCATAACATATTTTGCATTTGCTATCTCTCTCCACTACATCATGGTATATTCTTGCGGTCACAAAGTGTCAAATGAAAATCAACAGAAAAAAATGCACTACTGATTTCAGTGGGACTGAGAAAAATTAAAAATCTTATGTAGTAAAAACAATATGTGTGAGCCACCTGTTTACTATGTAATGAAATGGATTGGTGTGGAAATGACAGCTGCTGCAGAACCCACAACACTTCAAATACTATATATCACTTTGCCAAGTGGACTTAAAATTTGTGTATCATTTACTTTATTACCATGGAATGTGTTGGTAGATATTAATATGTAATAGCAACTGTAATGAATATCCCTAGCCGCTAAGCGTCAGTGTTCCTACAGGGTGTTGTGGGTTGTTGTTGTTGTTGTTTTAATGCTATATACACTATTTGTTGACTCTATCCACAGTTCCTCTTGAATAGGGTCAATGGGAAGAAATGAATCAATAGTGAAATCCCATACACTCTAAAACAAAGAGTAGGCACTAAACCAGTGTAAACCATGAAAGGGGGTTCCTGGAAACAGAGGTGTTGCTCTCAGTGCAAAACCAACTGATCAAATCAGACATTTTGCAAGATTAAATAAGGTTTGAGCTACACTAAGCCGTGTAATCTGTTTTTACCGATATAAATGCCAAAACTGAATTGCCACTCTAAAGTCTGCCAAGTTTCTTTGTATTGTATGTCAGTCTGCTGTTTTCCTTGATGGTGCCATCAATAAACATGTCTGGGGATCAACTGCTTGTGATCAGATATAGAGCTTTCATTGTTTCGAGTTGAGCTGTTGCTGAACAAATTGTGAATTCCAGGGAGGTCCTTTGGGGGTCTGAAGGTGGACAAGAGGAAAGCCCACTCTGTTTATGAAGGTTTAGGTTAGTGGCAGAACAGCATAATTTCCTAGTCACTCACTGATTTGGAAATCAGTTCCAGAATGTCCCAGTATTCAACAAAACTCATTCAATAATTCAAAAGATATAGAGTTGCCAAAAGAAATTATTTTCATTCTCACAATGGGTCATGCCATAGGAATTCTTGTTTTCTCCATATTAAAGAGAACTAAATATTACAGTATAATCTTCTCATGTAACTGAGCTATTATAGCATATAATATATCCAAAATTTCTTTCTCTCGTCTTAAATTTCAGAAGATATATATAGGTTGTAGTATGAATTTAGTCTGTTGACGGTGACTTCTACTTAAAATAATCTGTTCCTCTTTGGAGTAACTCCCATTTCAGTGAGAGATTTATTAATCTGCTCAATTTCAGCCTTCAATCAATCAGCAGATATTTGTCAAGTACCTATTATATGCAGAGCACTAGAGAGTGAGAGAAAGGCATTGACAGAGATAGAAAGACAGAGATAGAGACAGAGACAAAAAAAAATAGGAATAAGACACTTCATTTACCTTCAAGGAGCTTACAATCTAGCTTGAAATATAAAATATGCACACGTGAACACTTACATCAAAGGGCAGTAAATTATGAAGGTCCAGAGAATGGTACAGAGAATATATACTAGAGAGATAAGAGGAACAAGAAAACACTTTGGTGTCCTCAGGAACTAGCGGTATAATCTTGGGCAAATCACTTAAACTGTCTGGGTCTCAGTAGTTTCATCTGTTAAAAACAAAACAAAACAAAACACCTACAACATATGCGGGATTGCACTAGAACTTTGAGATCTCTTTGAACTGTACAATCTGAACAAAGGTTTCGTAGAGATGGTAGAACACTAATATATAGGTTCTGAAAAAACATTTTTTTTCTATGTGGAGATATGGTCCCATGGTGGACCATTACAGAGAGGAAAAGTGGTATGAGCAAATGTGAGGAGGAAGGAAAAAATAAAATGTACTTGGGAGAAGGTGTTGAAACACAAGTTTGGTGACCATGGATAAGCCACTTAATCTCTTTCTCCCTTAGCCTTAAGTTCTTCATATGTAACAAGGTATTGTTGTGAGGTTACTATTTTAAAGTTCTTTAAAAACCTTAAAATGATATATAAATTTTATTGATGATGATGATGATGATGCACCCCCACTTGAATGGACAAGTTAGAATTCCCAGAGAACAGTGGACTAATATGGGTAACCCCAAGGAGCTAGATTTTTACCACTGCCACTGACTAGCCCCCACCAGTGTGCTTCCCACTAAAAATTAGCCAGTATACTTAATTAGCTTTGGGGGGGGGTATTTGGGGTTAAGTGACTTGCCCAGGGTCACACAGCTAGCAAGTGTCAAGTGTCTGAGGCTGGATTTGAACTCAGGTCCTCCTGAATCCAGGGCCGGTGCTTTATCCACTGTGCCACCTAGCTGCCCCCACTTAATTAGCTTTTGGCAAAGGAATTTACTAAGTAGTATAGTAAGAACAGTTGGTTGTTTTTTTAATCTCCCAAAAAGTCTGGCACAGAGTCTCCCATAAATACATATAGGCCCATGGGAAAAGCGGACTCACATTTATTAGTTAACACACAATTCCTTCCACCTTATAACCTGGAAAAACTTTCTTCAGTCCATAATCAGTATTTTTCTTTGATGCAAGAGGTGATGCTACTTAAAGCTGCCCCTCTCTTTTCTCTTTCCAAATACATTTGCTTTCAATGTATCACTCTGTCATGGGCTATATATATATTATCTCTTTCTGGTCCACTCTCTCAGATCCCAGCTGAATGGTACTGTTACTGGTCCAATTTCTCTGGTAGAGTCATTCCATCTCTAGGCTCTAACCCCAACTCTGGAATCTTCAACTCCCACTAACTTGAAGTTTTCTACATCTGAACCTGCCCACCACTTGACTGCCTTAGACAGTCACAAGATGTTTCCTGTTTTTTTTTTTTAACTTTCATATGAAACTGAGGGATGGAGGTAGGGGCAGGACACTATTGTAGCCCAGAGTTGGATGGACTTGGTTTATGTGCTAGAATCTCACACCACAGATTTGTTCTTGGTGAAAAAAGTTGCTTTTGGTGTCTGTGTCTACATGAGCCTGCTAGCCAATAACAACTTTTGGTGAGAGAGCCCCAGCCTCTCCTTGTAGACATATCTAATAAAGGCAACAACTGGCAAGTTCTCAGTCTCACTGGTCCAAATGACTATCTTTTCCCCCTTGGTGTAAACATTGAGTGCCTTCATCCAATGATCAAAGCCTTATAAGGCTTACCAATCAAGAACTTCATCATATATTGTGGTGGAATTGTAGGAAAAATGCTTAACATCTTGCTTACATTTTGTGATTACATTCTATTGACTGAATTATTCAAATGAGGTGTATGCACCTCCCGTGATTACATTAATTGAGGTAAACTTGGAAGACCCATTTCCTTATATTACTACTGTCAATGCAAACACAGACACTTAAAACATGCCCAGGAAAATACATAGGAGATCCTCTCCCACAGAGCTATCCTTTATGGATAGCAACCTTGCCATCAGAACATATAAGAGAAAAAGTACCATTGTTCACTACTGTAAACTGGTTAATGGTATCATCTACAAGTCTGTACATACTTCCCAGCATGTTGGGCATACCTCCTTTCTTCCCCACCCTGGATATACATTTTCCCACACTGGAGATACCTGTGTTGTACTAACACAGAATTCTTGGGCTCTAATTCTACCTTGGCCACTAATGAACAATTCTTTGGCCTCAGTTTCTTCACCTATAAAATTAAGAATTTTGAATAAGTAATTTTGAAATTCTCTAAACTTTTGAAGCTCTATTCTGTGTAATTTAAATTTCTAAATGTAGGTTTTAATCTGTCCCCCCAGTTTTGGGGGAAAAGTGACTAAAATCACTGATAAACAAATTTAGGTTTTTAAGGGTTTATTAAAAGATAGTAAAAAAGGGGGCAGCTAGGTGGCGCAGGGGAAAATGTTCTAGATCATTATTGATTAGATAAATGCAAATTAAAACAACTCTGAGGGGGGCAGCTAGGTGGCCCAGTGGATAAAGCACCGGCCCTGGATTCAGGAGTACCTGAGTTCAAATCCGACCTCAGACACTTGACACTTACTAGCTGTGTGACCCTGGGCAAGTCACAACCCCCATTGCCCCACAAAAAAAATAATAATAATAATAATAATTAATTAATTAAAAGATAGTAAAAGAAAGACAAAGATTGAGAACAGAATTCCTACAACCTTGCAATCCTATCTTTCCTCCACTCCCCTGTGAAGTCCTCTGGAGTTTCGCCTCCACCATGGCCAGGTCAGGAACCAAAAGAGAGCGAACTCCCCCGCCAGCTTCCGCTTCCTACTTCATGTCCTCCTCCCAGAAATGGGAGGCTCCTCAAGTTAATTGGCTGGTAGCCTTGATAGACAGTACCCATGAGCAAACATCACTTCCTGGGGCCAAAGAAAAGCCACATGGCCTTGCCCTCAGAGGCCTTCTCCTCATGGTGGAGCTTTCCTACAGTAAGTCTCCAGCAGGTGGCATCATTCCAATCATTACAATTCCTTTATTCTGGGGCAGTAGGAATAGGAATGGAAAGGTAAGGACAGATGCATGAGACATTACAAAGGAAGAATTCACTGGGTTTGGTTCACTCACCAGTACATCCTGCAAGCTTTTTAATCATCTCTAATCTCTGTCCCTATTTTAGTTCATTCATTCAACAATGTTTCTTAAATACCTCCTAAGTTCAAAGCACTATGCTTGGGGCTAGGAATATAAAGATGAAAATTAAATCAATCTTTGACCTCAAGGAACTTGCCTTCTACTGGGTAATATGATATGAACATAAATAAGTAAATATAAGGTAATTTGGTAAAGGAAAAGAGCATTATCATCTGGGGAAAGGTTAAGTGACTTATCCATAGGATCACATAGCTAGTAAACGTCGACAGGATTTTAATTCAGATGTTCCTGATTTCAAGGTGATACCTCTACTTTCTAAAAACTTACTCTTAGATTCCTTAAAATGTAATTTCTGTTCCCAGAACTCCACTGAAACTACCCTACACAGCCTTTCTTACATAGGTTCAGAGATATATGGGATCTTATGTATTACTCCTGTAATGTAACCAATGACCTCCTTATTACCAAATACAATAGCCTTTTCTCAGTCTTAATTCTCTTTGACTTCTATGCAACATTTGACACTAATGAGCATTTTTTCCTTCTAGATACTTTCTCTTCTTGTTTCTAAGACACCATATTCATTATTTCTCCTTCTAATCCTGTCACTATGGTCATCTTTTCTTTCACTGGCCCTTATTTGTCATTCTAGCCCCTTAATGTTGCTACTCCCAACAATCTGTCTTTGACTCTCTTTTCTTTCTACATTCTCTCCCTTGGCAATTTTATTTACACCCAAGATTTCAATTATTGCCTCCATGTTGATGATTCCTTAATGTTTATCTACAGTTACTACTTCTTTCCCAAGCTCCTAACCTGTATCTCCAAATCCCTACAAGACACATGAACTGTGTTTGCAAATTTCTAACAACATACAATAATAACTAATAGCTAACATTTACATAACATTTACTATGCACCAGGCACTGTGCTAAAGCATTTTATTGTTATCTCATCTGATCCTCACAACCACCCTAGGAGGTAGGTGCTATTATTATGCCCATTTTAAAGATGAAGAAACTGAGGCAAACTGTGGTTAAGTGATTTGCTCAAGGTCACATTGCTAAGGAGTTATCTGAGTCTACATTTGCACTCAGGTCTTCCTGACTCCAGACCCAGTGCTCTATCCACTATGTCACCTAGTTGTTTGAGCTTATAATTTTTTTTCCCCAAAGACAAATGACTGACCTTAAATTTCCCCCAAGATATCCAAAATCTGCTCTTGCTTCTGACTTCACTGTTTCTATGACACAATTCTATAGAAACACTGTTTCTATGACAACAATGAAACCATAATTCACGCAGTCCTCCATGTTTACAACCTGGATGTTATCTTTCACTTTTCCCCCTCTCTTTTAGTCCTCCTTCTTATCTCTCCCATCCAATCAGTCATCAATAATTGTGTTGATTATGACTATGAAAATAAAATCTTTTGTTTTCATCCCCTCCTGTCTATTCCCACAACCACTCTGATCCTAAAACATGAATTTATTGCTATCTGTGTAGACTAATGCAATCATGTCCTAACATCATTTTACACCTTCATTCTCTCTTTACTCTTTATTCCACTTGAGATTCGATCACACCAATTCACTGCTAAATAACCTTTAATGGCTCCCTGATGCCTATCAAATCGAATCCAAACTCCATTGCCTGACATTTAGAGCCATCCGCAATTTGGCAGAACCCTATATATTTTTAGTTTTATGTCATACTATTACTCTCCACATAGCCCACCTCCCACTCTAACCAAATTACCAAGTCATGCCTGCATTTCTTCTCACTCATATATTAATTCATACTATTACCTATGTCAGGAAAGCTCTCTATCTCCCTCTCTTGACATTTTACCCTCCTTTTAACATTCAGCTCAAATGGCACTTCATACAAAAAGATATCTCAGATTCCCTACTTCCAGTTGGTAATGATCCTTTGCCTTTGGACCTCACACAGTACTTTTGTTGGAATCCTTGTTATATATTTAACATTAATTATTTTGTATTATAGTTATTTGTGTATTATCATGTCCTTAAATTAGATTCCAAACTTTATGGCTTACATTGTCTTATCTAATCTTTGTGTAGTATGTAGGGCAACTACTCTAAAGTGAATATTTCAGAACAGCTACCCCAAGTTCATGGTACTCTGTGGGGTCACATCCACCAGGAACCATAGCTCATAATTCCTCACTATCTTTTGTACTTTTTCTCTTAGGTCAAAGAACAAACTATTCAAGGATGAGACATTTAACAAAATAGTATAGTAAGAAAAGTAGCAGTATATTATTCTCCATACCCTATAAATATGAGACATACATACAGATACCATGAGTGAGAACAGTGGACCCACCCTGGGATCATGCACAATGGACATAAATATAAATAATATGTAGCCTCAGAGTACATGTGTAGAAGGTCAAACACATAAGAAATACATGGGATACCATGTTGGAGGGGCAACTCAAGCCCCTGACATTGCCACCTACCTCCAACAGTGCAGGACTAGTGGGACTATCCATATCTTCTGAAGCCATCTCATGCTGTCTATGAACCTGTTTTCCTGATAAGTGTGCCGTCTTCAATGGACTTGTTGTTCTACGGATCTCCAATGGTTTTACAGTGACTCCTGCTGACTACTGAGCAGTCTCTGCAGAATGTTGCTCCCTTTTAGGCTTCATCTCTTCAGGATCACCTGAAGGCAATCTCAGCTCCAGTCTGCCAAGGACATATATAATGGCAAGAAAATTTCTGCCTAATAAAGTCAGGTCAATGGCTCTTTGCTCTTAACCACCAACAGCAACAACAAAACAACAAGAAGTCAGGCAAAGTGCCCTCAGGCTAATATTAAGTCTTTCCTCTTTAATCCCAATATTTAGGATGGAGATTATAGTCTTCTATTTCATACAGCTATATGATGTAGGGCTAAAAATTTCCAATGCCCGCAATGGATTAGCATACAGATGAACTTGAGCCAAAACAAAAGGTAAGACAAGGAGAGAAGATCATTGATCTCTGGTCCAACTTAAGCTATTTGCTTTAGTGTAGGATTTTAACCTGTGAGAAACCCTATTTGTCTCCCTAAATTTATGCGAATTAGCATAGTTCTCTGTACACAACTGGTTCCTAAAAAGTGTTTAATTGAATTCTTTATCTGTCTTCCTGGATAGGTGAAATATTCAGAATTCTTCCAATAGAAATTGCTAAAAAGGAGAAAGCAGTTTTAGTAAACCCGCTCAGTTGGTTGTAGTTACTACTCAGTTGTGGACATTGGACCGCATTAGAACTTTTGTTTTCCGAAGTTTAGGTAAAATAGAATACCAGATATCCAGTGGATCTTGGGGGAAGTGACTGTAAAATTAACTCCCTAGGAAAAAAAAAAAAGAGGTAAAACAGAATAAATCAGGTGGCCTCTTAAAAAAAGAAAGAAGAAAGAAAGAAAGAAAAAAGCATTATGTCCTGCTTCACTCATATCCTGTGCTTAATTTGGCTCTTGCTGTCTAATAGTACACAGATCATTAGACATTAACTTTAACAGCACAGCCCCATTGAACATATGTGCTGTCTGCATGGGAGGTCTGAGGGCCAGAGCTAGAGCATGCAACAAGAAATGTGTGAAGAGCAGTGATCATTTTGGAAACATTTGACTGAACGCTAATCTCCACGAAAAAACTTTCTTTGTGGTGCACATGACTCATCATCTTCATCCAGCTCCCCCTTCCCCATCGATGATTTTTGTATTAAGTTAATTTAGATTTTAAATATACCTCAGGTCATTAGCTAAAATAAGGCTAGATAGAATTATTCAGTGATCTGGAGGAGGCAAAGGTGCCAAGAAGGTCACACCATCAAGTCTCTGAATCCTCTGAGCCCAGGGGAATTTTATTTGAATTTGTTACAGAAACTCTTTGAAGTCAGGCTTTGGGAAATACATAAGAAAAATCTAGCCTTCAAAATATAGCCACATGTTAGTTGCAAATGACTGACACTGGCGAGCAAACTTCAATATGACCTTTAGAGTGCCTATATCTTTTCAAGCATCACAAGTATCCCTTTCATTCATTCTCGTTGTCACCGTGTAGCTCATTTCAGTAAAATCGTTCAATCCCATCTGTAAAAGAATCTGTTTCCAGAGAAACTGGTAAAACGACAAAGGCCTTGTGCTGTATTGGATCTGAGGTTAAATATTTTACAAGGAGCTTTTCATTTAAAATATTAAGCAGTGGCCTTAGAGCTAGAAGGGACTTCAGAAGGCATCTGGTCTACTACCCTCGTATTACAGATGAGAAAACCGAGGCCCAAGGCCTCTCAGGGAATCAATGAGAGAGTAGGATTTGAACCTTAGCCTTGTGACTCCAAATTCAGCATTCTTCCCACTGAACCATTCTGTCTTCCTAATAATATGCATTTCTACCATATTCCAACTTTATGGGCCTCATCCTCTAGGACTATACCCACATTCAGTCTGAATCCTAAAGAGCTTCACACCAATAGTACAATGTAGCCACCTCTGAGATGAGGGGCACAAAGCCAGCTGGCATTCAGCATGGCACAAAACAGAAGAGAGAAAGAAAAGCTTAGCCAAGAATCATGAGGGGATAATAATCTAGTTTTATGAAAGGTATTTTAATTGTCTGTAGAAAATAAGCATTGTCTTGCTTTTGGGTAAAAGCATAGTAGACATTTAACGTGGCCTTAAGGTCAATAAAGGTTTTCCATGTTGGTGATCCCCTTCTCCATTTTCATTAAAAACGAAACTAGAGGTTGCCTTAAGCTTCCATGTGAAGAATTATGGTAAAAGTATACATATTTATAATGAGTTCTGTTTTTATTGCCTTTCTCAATGGATGAGTAAAGGGAGGCTAGGAGGGAGAGGATTTGGAATGGAAAATAAAAGAATATTTAATTTTAGAAAGAATAAGGTGAAATACAAGAAAGTTTCTGATGGTGAGGATTGCTAAACTTTAAAAAGGTTATACCGGGGGCAGCTAGGTGGTACAGTGGATAGAGCACTGGCCCTGGAGTCAGGAAGACCTGAGTTCAAATCCGGCCTCAGACACTTAACACTTACTAGCTGTGTGACCCTTGGCAAGTCACTTAACCCCAATTGCCTCGCAAAAATTAAAACAAAAACAAACAAACAAACAAACAAAAAAGGTTATACCACCCACTATCAAATATAGGACAGTAAGCATTTAGTTGGGTCAGGGGAATGAGTGGGAGCATGGAGTCTGCCAGAGACCAGTGGGACGCTGAAATGAGGAGTCCTGAACAACCTCAGGGAAACAAGAGGGCACTGACAAGAAACAAGCAAAGAAGGAGTGACATGACACCAAAAATAAACATTTCCTGTTTCACAATTTTGCCTAGAGCCAACCCTAAGTTTAGATGACTGAGAAAAGCAACCAAGTTATTATTCTAACTTCAGGTTTAGCACCCCATCTACCTTGTGTCTGGCATAGACATCGCATGTTTCAGTTGATCTAATATTCTGAAGGATAATGAGACAATTAGAAAATGAAAGAAAGCCATCATTAAATATGAATTGTTTTTAAAGACAAAAAAATTAATAAGACCATAAAGGCTTAATTTTACTAGTATGTGGTGGCTAGTACATTCATTGCTCACATTTCTCATGAGGCAGAAAAACTGGGGAACATCAATTCAGTGACTGATTATTTGAGCTATTAACACTGTTTAAAATTATAACGTCAGATCTATTTTTTATTATAATCAACTGTAAGGGCAGCTAGGTGGTGCAGTGGATAGAGCACTGGCCCTGGAGTTGAAACTGAGTTCAAATCCAGCTTCAAACACTTGACACTTACCAGCTGTGTGACCCTGGACAAGTCACTTAACCCTCATTGCCCCACAAAAAATAACAACAACAACAAGCACAAAAAACAAACAACAAACAAAAAAACTGGAGTAAAGTTGTTGTTACTATCACCTCCTATTTATATGACACCATTTACCAAAATACATTTCAATGTATTAAAGTTCAATTAAAATGAAGGCTGCAACAGGTCTGTGATTTGAAATATGGCACTTAAATTAAACAGTATCTCAGAGACAGTAGGGATATTTAGATGGGTCTTGGATGAAAAGGAGCAAGGAAATGCAAACTAGACTTACAGGGTAAAAGAGAACCAATACTGTCTTCTTTTTCATGATGGAGTATTTTAAATAGCCTTGGCCATGTAGTTACTGATCAGCATACAGCATCACTGCAAAACTAGGTAAAGTAGAAGACAATAATCTCTGCTTATTGGGCACTTGCAAATTAAAAGAAGGGTCCCTGACTCAGCTACCCAGCCTATGTCTGGCAGTCACTGAAAACCTTTCATCCATCTTCCTTTATTTATTTATTTTTTAGTGAGGCAAAGGGGGTTAAGTGACTTGCCCAGGGTCACACAGCTAGCAAGTGTCAAGTGTCTGAGGCTGGATTTGAACTCAGGTACTCCTGAATCCAGGGCCAGTGCTTTATCCACTGTGCCACCTGGCTGCCCCCATCTTCCTTTCAACTAAGACTTTCTTTGAAGCATAGCAATGCTTACAAGTCATATGTGCTTCAAATGAAAAGGAGTATTATTTTTCTAGAATCCATAACTTCATTTAATACCCATCAGATAAGTGAATCATTTTCTAATCAACACTTGAGTGACTATTTTAAAGGTTTGGGGAGTCTTCCATTATGTTGGATTTTGACAGGGCATTCCATTGTCTTGTAGTCATATTGGTCATTTGAACATTATCCATTCTCATTCTACCTGGACAGTCTGGGGTCTGCACTTAGATCTTCTTGCTAGGAGGTTCACCTCACCACACATGGCCTTACTTGTAAATATCTCTTTCCATTAATTCATTTAAATTCAATTCAACAAACATTTGTTAAGAAAATATTGATGAAATATATTATCCACCTACAAAGAAAAAACTGATATTGATTGAACACAGACTGAATCATGCTATTTTTCACTTTCTTTCATTTTTTTCTTTTATTGAAGTTTTCTTATACAAAATGACTAATATGGTAATGTTTTACATAATTGCACATATATAACCCATATCTGATTGCTTACTGCCTGAGGGAGGGGGAAGAGGAGGGAGGGAAGGAGGAAGAAAATTGGAACTCGAAACAAAATGTTTATTAAAAATGTTTATTATTTTTTAAAAAGAAAGAAACTACCAGATAGACCCTGCATGCCCTAAAAGAAGTTAAACACGGAAGTAGGGGTGGAGAGTGACAGAAATTTGGGGATGAATGATATTTACATAGATACATATAATAAAAGGTAAGGGGGCAGCTAGGTGGTGCAGTGGATAGAGCACTGGCCCTGGAGTCAGGAGTACCTGAGTTCAAATCCGGCCTCAGACACTTAACATTTACCCTGGGCAAGTCACTTAACCCCAATTGCCTCACTAAAAAAAAAAGGTAAGAGAGTGATGAGAGTAAAGGAGAGATCTAGGCAAAGCGTTCTAGAAATGTTTTGTTTTGTTTTTAAGAGAGAAAAAAAAAAAACACTTTCATCCATAGAACAGGGAAAGGGAATCAGGGAAGGCTCTGAGGGGGAGGTAACATGAGCTGATCCTTGAAGGAAGATTGTGATCTTGAAAAGCAGAGAAAATGGAAGGTACAAAGGTGGGAGAGTAAATATTGAGTTTAGAGAACAGTTTGCCCATAGAGTGCCTAAAGTAGAATAATATGAAAGAAGATGGAAAGTTGGATTGGAAGGCCTTAAAAGGTAGCCTAAGACACAAGTGTCAAACACAGGCCTTTCGGGCATATAATGTTTATATGTAGTTTTCTAAAACAATATGCTGTCCACAGGGATACTTACGCATGGTTTAGCATCTGCCATTTCTTTTGTAGTTTGGAAAAGCCGTAGTGATGAGTAAGACGGTGAGTGGAGGTGCAAAAGGATTACCTTGCTGCTGTGAAGACTCAGTTGAAGTTATGTAAAATAAACATGTGGATCTAGTCATTGTGGTTTCCTGACTTTCTCCAACTTTGTTCAACAACACAGGAGTAGGAATAGAAGCAGCAGACATTGGGTAAAAACAAGGCAGAGGCTTGGCTGGACAAGATCAGAGATGGAATATGGAAGCAAAAGATTTGAGAGAAGAGGACAGCGTAGTTGAACTGGTTCATCTGGGGATCACCATGGGGAAGGAAAGAGAAAGTACTCCCACTCATTCCCCTGCCCCAACTAAATGCTTACTGTCCTATATTTGATAGTGGGTGGTATAACCTTTTTTGTTTGTTTGTTTGATTTTGTTTTAATTTTTTGCGAGACAATTGGGGTTAAGTGACTTGCCAAGGGTCACACAGCTAGTTAGTGTTAAGTGTCTGAGGCCGGATTTGAACTCAGGTCTTCCTGACTCCAGGGCCAGTGCTCTATCCACTGTACCACCTAGCTGCCCCCGGTATAACCTTTTTAAAGTTTAGCAATCCTCACCATCAGAAACTTTCTTGTATTTCACCTTATTCTTTCTAAAATTAAATATTCTTTTATTTTCCATTCCAAATCCTCTCCCTCCTAGCCTCCCTTTACCGTGGGGCCAGTTCAAGGGAAAGTACTCAAGTGAGGGGGCAGCTAGGTGGCACAGTGGATAAAGCACTGGCCCTGGATTCAGGAGGACCTGAGTTCAAATCCAACCTCGGACACTTGACATTAGCTGTGTGACCCTGGGCAAGTCACTTAACCCTCACTGCCCTGCAAAAAAAAAGTAAATTAAAAAAAAAAAGTATTTAAGTAAAATAGGCCCCACTTACAAAATGCTTACAATATAGCCAATGGAAACACGTATTTCTATAAGCATACTCTAAGTAGCTAAAAGATCACTTAAGGGAAGGCAATAGGAACCAGAAAGATCAGGAAAGGCATCATGTACAAGATGATTCTTGAGTTGAGTCTTAAAGGACAGTGGAGATTAGAGACAACAAAGGTGAGGAAGGAGAGAGAGCATTCCAGGCAGGAGAAACAGCCCATGAAAAAGCATGGAAATAGGAAATGGAGTACTGTGTGTGAGGAACATTAAGATTACTAGTTTGGCTGGACCTTAGGATGTGAGAAGGAGTCTGGACGGGGTCAATTGAGTAAATTAATTGTCACTAAAATCTACTTAAAATAAGTAATAATATGTCCAGATACCTTAATGGGGTAAAAACAAATATCAATTAATCAATCAATCTCAATCATAGATTTTAGTCTAAATCATCATAGTCTTTAGTCTAAGTGAAAAAAAACAAAAACAAAAACAAAAACCTCCTTGAATTAAAGTGATATTGCACAGTAATCCTGTTCAGACTATATGAAAAAACTTGGTCACACTTGGTTTTTCCATAATATATCAAGCTAGTTGAGAAACAAGATTCTTTTATAATTTGGAGTATGCAGCATGTAGTAAAATCTTTGAAAAGGGAGCTAGCTATTTGGAGAGGGAGGGAAAGAGAAGCCATAGCTTTAGCCTTAGCCTAAGTCTCCTCCTTTCCCTGTCCCACTTTATCCAGATCCAGGCATCCATGGATAATCTCACAGCAATGTCTACATTGGTAGCCAAGGTCAGAATGGAAGTAGAATTTGAGATCCACAAGCAGTTCAGCAAAGAAGCTACACCATGCCTAAACGGAGGCGGAGGGGGGGGGGACTTCTTGAGCACCTCTTGAAGCAGAGGAAAGGACTTTCAGCAAACAGAAGCTATCAGTTACCTCTTTGCTGCATAAGCTCTCCAAGTTTGAATTAGGCTTCACATTCCCACCCCTAACTCTGTATATAACTATGAGAGAATGTCACAGAAATTTGTTTGTTTTTGAGGGGAATAATTTGAATAAATTGTCTTACTATAATACCTTAGTAAATACTCCTTTCTAAAAAGTCTGATTGATATATCCATTGATAAGCTTGGAGGAGAGGAAACACACAACTAGGGCTTGGGAGCTATAACACTAAAAAGATGATTCCCTCTCCCCTAAGAGATATCCTTAGAACCCTGAGGGGAAATGAAGCTGTGTTCTGGAAATATAACTCATCAGTGTGAGTGGGACTTAGGATAGTCACATCAGAGCATGTGTTACATGAATACTTAGACTGGAAGATTAGGTTGAGGCCAGAGTGTGAAGGTCTGTAAATGCCCTTCACAAGAACAGAGGAATTTTATTTTAGACGTAATATGGGGATCCATTGGAGTTTATTGAAGAGAGGAGTGATGTGGTCAGACCTGCACCTTAGGAAAATCATTTTGGTAGCTGTGATGAAGTTGGCTTGAGGTGGAGAGAAACTCGAGACTGGGAGAACAACTAGGAGACTATTACAAAACTCCAGGCAAAAGATAACTGTTGCTGTTTAGTTGTGTCTTTGTGACTCCATCCTGGGTTTTCTTAGCAAAGATACTGGAATAGTTTGCCATGTCCTTCTCCAGTTCATATATAGATGAGGAAACTGAGACAAAGAGGGTTAAGTGACTTGCCCAGGGCCACACAGTATCAGAGGCTGGATTTGAACTCAGGTCTTTTTTACTCCAGGCCTAGCTTTCTTTTCTTTTTAATTACTAAAGCACATCTTTATTTTGTAATTGAACAAGTAAGTTTCACAACTATATTTATTTTCAAGTTTTACTAAACAACTATTTCTCAACAGAAATTAAACATAGCCACAAAATGTTTAACAGCATCTCACATGATAAAATGAAGTTTTTCTTAGGACTAAAACAATATTGGTTAATGAAAGTTAGCCTTTTCATCCTGGGAACTGCTGGTATTCTGTAGATTATTTTGTTGTATTGATGGCAAGAGCTTTTATCTTTGCTGAGATGAAGACAAAATACACAAACCCCTTTTAAAGTGTACAGTAAATACAGGCCCAGTTTTCTATCTAGCATTCCATCTAGCTGTCTCATGGTAGTTCTCTCAACTAAAAGTGGAAAGTTTGGAAGATGGATGGGTTTGTGAGGAAAATATAGTCAGTTCTCTTTTGGACATTTTGATTACTGGAGGGCATCCATCCAATTTGAAATGTCCATAGGCAGTGGGTGATACTCAGGGGAGAGACTAAGTCTGGATTTTTATAACTGGGATCATCAGTATAAAGATAACCAAATCATACAAGTTGATGAAGTCACTGAAAAGGAAAGAAGTGAAATGAAGAATTTGAAGGACAATTAAAGTGATAGAGAGCCAGTGCAGGTCAATGAGTGAGGAGGAGGGGGTGACATTTGCTCTTTAGGAAGATCAGTTTTGAGGTGGGAGACAGGATGAAAAATAGCAGACTGGCATTTAGAGAGAGCTGTGCAAACATAGCTGGCCTGATTATTTTTGATCTTGGTTCTGTAGCATGAAAGGACCCTCTCCCCTAGTAAGGAAAAGCTGAATTATATAAACCTCTGTGGGAATAAGGATGTTGTTGGAGCCTCCGGAGCATCTTGACATCTGCTCCAAGATACGGCCCAGCCCAAGGATAGAGCCTCTGGGGCGTCGTGATATTTGCTAGACAAAATATTCTGCTGAGGTGTCATGAGAGGAGGTACCAAGAAGTAAGGAAGACCCTCTGCATGATTTTTCTTTGTTTACTCTGCCCTATAAAAGTTGGTAGTTTCTTCATGGGTCTCTCCTCCTGGTCAGTTGCTCTATTGCAATAAACCAAATCCTACTTTTATCTAAATTATGTGTGTGAGTTTAATTCTTTAATTGAGGATATCTAAGAACCAGCCCCCGCCTGTGACAGTTTGACAGCTGACTAGAAGACAGAATAGAATGGGGAGAGACTTGAGGAAAGTAGACCAACTAGCAGGATATTGCAATAGTCCAGGTGTGAGACGATAGGGGCCTGCACCAGGGTGGTGTTATGTTAGAGGAGAGAAGGGGGCATATTTGAGAGATGTTACAAATTGATGAGACTAAAAATGGATTGTATATTGGGGAGGAGAGGAAAGTGAATGAGGAGTTGAGGATGACACCTAGGTTGTAAGCCTGGGTGATTGGGAGGACGCTGGTGCCCTTAACAGTAATAGGAAAGTATGAAGGTTTGCAAGGGAAAATAACAATTTCAGTTTTGGACATGTTGAGTTAAAGATGTCTATGGGATACACAGTTTTAAATGTTTAATAGACAGTTGGACATGTAAAACTTGAGGTCAACAGAGACCTTAGTGCTAGATATTTAGATTTGAGAACCTTTAGCATTGTGATAATAATTGAATCTGTGAGAGTTGATGGGATTACCAAGTAAGGGAGAAGAGAAGATGCCTCAGGAAGGAACCCTGTGGCACACCCACAATTAGTGGGTAAGACTTAGCAAAGATCTAACAAAGGATACCAGGGAGTAATCGGATAGGTAAGAGAAGGAGAGAGCAATGTCATGAAAACCTAGAGAGAAGAATGCATCAAGAAGAGGGTGATCAACAACATCAGAGACTACAGAAAGGTCAAGAAGTCTGAGGGATTGAGCAAAGGACATTAGATTGGGCAATTAAGATATCATTGGTCACTTTGGAGGGAGAAGGTGCAGTTGAATGATGAGCTCAGAAGCCAAACTATGGAGAGTTAAGCAGAGGGTGAAAGGTAAGGAAGTGAAAGCCATCTAGTATAGACAGACTTCTCAAGACTGGCCACAAAAGGAAGGAGAGATATAGAATGATAGCTAGCAGGGACAGATGATCAGGTGGGGAGGCTATTTTGAGGATGGGGGAGACACAGGAATGTTAATAGGCAATAGGAAAGCTGCCAGGAAACAGGAAGAGACTAAAGATATCTAAAAGATTGGGAATGATAGAGGGGACAATCTGCTGAAGAAAAGAAGATGGAATAGGATCACATGTATATGCAGAGGGGTTCATCTTGGCAAGGAGAAGAAAGGCCTTTTCGTGTGATACAGGGATAAAGGGGAGATAGTGGCATGTGAGTGATATGAGATGAAGAGGAGAGAACAAACAAGAACTCTCAGAGAACAGCTTCAATTTTTTTCAGTAAAATAGGTAGAAAGGACTTATGAAGGAATATAACTTCTGGCTAACCCCTAGCTAAATAGTCAGGGCTCTCCTGTGACCCCAGGAACTCCATTTCCAATCCTAAATTCACTTCTTTTTCTGTCTTCTAGGTAGGCATTCAACTATATTGTCATATTAATTAATGCCATCAGATAATTCCCAGATAGAAGTTGCCTTGTTAAGCAGACCTTTAAGTTTTCATTCAAATTTTTACTCTAAGTATAAGATGGTTCTCACCTGGCAGAATTTCTTTTCAAAGACTACTGTTGGTGGAATTCCAGAATAGTGGTAATCAGGTATCATTTTTAATGAGGATGCCCCAATATGATCATAAACTTTATTTCATACTATTGATATCTTCCTATCAGGGGGCATCCATCGTTCATCAAAGGAACTGCCCATTCTAAGAAGGGCCTGCCCATCATGGCTGAGTCATAAATACCAATTCAGAAGAAACTAAGGTCAGTATCTGATTCCATTACCTTTGAAACAAACAGGACAAAGGTCTTGCAGCAAAAATACAAAGGGGGGGAGGCTAGGTGGCGCAGTGGATAAAGCACCGGCCCTGGATTCAGGAGTACCTGAGTTCAAGTCCGGCCTCAGACACTTGACACTTACTAGCTGTGTGACCCTGGGCAAGTCACTTAACCCCTATTGCCCCGCAAAAAAAAAAAAATACAAAGGGAATTAACACAAATATATAACCATGAGCCTTTTCTCAATGGATAAGTAGTCAAAGGACACAAACAATTTTCAAAAGAAGCATTTAAAACTATTAAACATTTCTCCAAATCACCAATAACAAAAGAAATTTAAATTAAAACAGTTGTTTTCTTCTCACAATGAACAAATTGACAAAGATGACAAAAGATGAAAACAGTCAATGTTGAAGTCATGAAAAGATAGACACATGAGTACATTGGTTATAGACCTGCAACTGGTTTACCCATTCTCGAAAGCAATTTGGAATTATGCCCCCAACCCCCCAAAAAGATGGAGGAATGAAGAAAATAAAATATCCATGCCCTTTGACCCAGAGATCCCAATCCTAGGCATATACCCCAAGAAGGTCAATGACAGAAAGAAAGGTCCTATGTACACCAACTTAATTATAGCAGCACATTTTATGATAGCAAAGAGCTAGAAATAATACAGATACCCCACTTCTAATATATCCTTTTATCAGAGAAACATTGTGGTGTATTGGAAAATATCATCCATACCTCACTTTAAGTCTAGGCTCTGCACCCCTACGTGACTCTAGTCAAGTCACATAACTTATCTGGCTTCAGTTTCATCATCTGCAAAATGAGGGACATTGAGCTAGATGACCTCTAATGTTCTTTACAAATCTAAAGTTATTAAATTATAAATGTGACCATAGATTAGGGAAGGACTAAATAACTTGTTTTATATGAATTTAATGCAATACTGTGGCACATAGGTGTCTCAGTGGATAGAGTGCTGTACCCAGAATCAAGAAGATGTAAATTCAAATCCAACCTCAGACATTTACTAGCTATGAGACCTTGGGCAAGACACTTAACCTGTTTGCCTCTTCCCTCATCTGTAAAATCAGAATAAACTGCATCTACCTCACAGGGTTGTTGTGAGGATCAAATGAGATAATAATTGTAAGGTGCTTAGCACAATGCCTGGTACATAGTAAGCACTATATAAATGTTACCTATTATTACTACTAAGCCATAAGAAGTAATTCATATGAAAAAATTAGAGAAACATAAGAAGACTTGTATAAACGGATGAAGCACAAACTAAGCAGAACCAGAAAAACAATATAAATGATTGCTACAATCATAGAAACAGAAGGAACAACAAACCAAAAAAATCCAACCTGGATGCTTTGTAATTATAACAAGGTTGTCCCTGAAGAATAGATGAGAAAAATGCACCTCCCTCTCTCCGAGTACAGAGGCAGGCTTTCAGATACAGTCAATGCATTCATTGGTATTGAGGAACTTATTTTTAAAAATCTGTTTTTACAATGGAAGGGGCACTGAGAAGAAAATGTGTGTGTATACACACACACACACACACACATATTAAATAATGTGATGTTTTCAAAGGGCAGCAATTTTTTTAAAAGGATAGAAAAATGGCTTAGGAAAAATGATGGCATTAGGCAGTGTGACTGCCCCCCTTCATGGGGCCACCCTACAGCACCACAAACCAAGCAGATCATTCTTTTTGCTATTCAGTTTTCCTGATATTACCTCCATAAAGGTTAACCCCTGCCATAACCCTTAGTAGTGTGGATGGAATCCTCTACTGTATGCTGGTGTTACAGCTAGAATTCCACAACCTTTGGCATAAGCACACCCTAGAGCTTAGGAAAGATCTCAGAAAGGGTGGTTAAGATAACAAATTCTTGCTAACCTTGTCAACAACTCAGAGTTGTCATTGCCCAAATCCTTCATTGTTTTCTATGTTTAAGACCACAAGCAGCTCACAGTAAAGCCTGGCACACCAGACTTCCCCAGGGACATACAAGACAGAAGAACAAAGGAAAAACCACCTAGGAACATCAGAACCCCTGGAGACATACTGTTCTGCCATGCAGATATCTCACTTAGCTCTTTCTCTCTTTCTCCTAAAGGATAATCAGCTTTTTCAACCACAGTGGAGTGGGCCAGCCTGGGAACACAGCCCACAGGCTCTGGCTTTCCCTGCTTTTATCTGCTGCCTGCAGGCAAGCTCACAGTAGGAGAGAGACTAGTGCCCTCATTAGGCCAGCTGCTGCCTTCCTGCCCCCACAGCTCAACTGCCTTGCCTTCCCAAGTGTGATAACACCTTTTAATATTGACATTGGGAAGGAGAAAACGATTTCTTCTCACAACTTAGTTCCACTGTTAGAGACAGAATATTGGGCGAGCTGAACCATGGGGCCAACCCATTATGATAATTCTTAAGTTGTCGCAGTCGTGCCACCGCAAGTCTCACCTGAGTCTACTTCATTTTGTCTGTTAAGCCTTCCATGGCCAGATACAGTAAGTTTCTGTTTTTAACAAAAGCTTCTCTCCTGTCTTTAAAAGTTGTTTGCCTGAGCAATCTTCCTATATTCCCCTCTAATTATGATGGTGCAGCCAGCAAGATTTTTGTTTTCATAACAACTACTATTTATGAGTGTCTATTTTTATTTTTTATATGAAAGGACTGAAAATTAAACACATAATAGCACATTTTTTTCAGATTCACATTTATATATGGTCTAGCTTTAGACTAATGGGCTAGCTTTGGAAATGGGGATATATATCTCTGAGCTTATTTTTTAATTATACTAAAAATATTCAAGACCTTTTACTTATGAATACTTGCATTGGGTGATGATCCAGGTATCATGCCAGTGATTAAGCTCTTTGGATTAGCAGTGCTAATAATAATTAGTACACAGATGTTACAATGAGTACCCTCTTCTTATTCTAGTTATGCTTATTTTTATGTAATGCACAAAATTTGGGCCATGTTCAAGTAAACAAAATGACATCAACCCAAGTAATTTCTGGCTCAACACCTCCAAACTGAAAATCTCCCCTCTATGTCGGGATCTCCCTCTTAAATCAATAACAGCTCTGAGTGTGGAGTGCGGAAGGAAGCTAAAACACTATGCTTGTCAAAGTACAACAGTGGTAGACACTATATAAATAAGTTAAACAACACAAATGAACATTAGTACACACCAAGTAATCCTATAACAAATCAAACCTGAAAATGACATAAAAGAATCCTGAATGAGGATAGCATCACCTGATTTTTTTAATCCCCAAATTATTTAAATCTAGTTGTTGTTGTTATTGTTGCTGTTTTGTTTGTTTTTTGTTTTGGCAGGGCAATGAGGGTAAAGTGACTTTTCCAGGGTGACACAGCTAGTAAGTGTCAAGTGTCTGAGGTCATATTTGAATTCAGGTCTTCCTGAATCCAATGCTGGTGCTTTATCTACTGCACCACCTAACTGCCCCTATTTGTTTTTGTTTTTTTAAAGCATCATAACATGGACATTTATGGAGCACCAGCAGTGGTAAATAGCAAATTTTCAAAGCAAATCCTTGGCAAAACTGTAAATTTGCTCAAAGTTCCTCCTATTTTACCTTTCTTCCCTCCTCTAATCTAATCAAGGGCTGGGTACCCTACCTCGTTATTGTTGTTGCTGTTGTTGTTCTGTTATTTTCAGTGTCTTCCCACTCTTCTTGACACCATTTGGGGTTTCCTTGGCAGAGACATGAGTGGCTTGGAATTTCCTTCTCCAGCTCATTTTACAGATGAGGAAATAGAAACAGAGTTAAAGTGACTTATCCAGGGTCACACAGCTAGTAAGTGTCGGAGGCCAGATTTTAACTCAGGAAGATGAGTCTTCCTCACTCCAGGCCTGACACTCTATCCACTGTGCCACCTAGCTGCCCTTCATATCCTGCCTATCACACCCCAACTAATTAGAAATCTCCCACTGAAACAATCCATCCAGTTCTGCCCTCCTAAACAGTGTAACATGTTTCATAATTGTCTATCCTTCCTCCCCACCAAAATTTCCATTTCCTCAGCATACAACTTTCAGACACCATGAAGGAAATCATTTGATGAACTGTGACAAGACTTGAAACCTAAAGATCTATGTTCAAGTCCCTACTCCACCATTTACTAATTATATGACCTTGAGCAAGTTACTGGGTTTCAGTTCTCTCCTCTGTAAAATGAGGAGATTGGGGTCTGAGGTCGATTCTGGACCTCAGATCCCAGGAGCTATTTCATGTATTAATGATTTAATGCATGATTCCTTCCATAGGGTATCTGCATTTTATCAAAAGACTCTTGTAGAGTACAAGTGCCTTAAATCAAAAGAATAAATCTCCAATGTGAAATTTCAGTAATTCTGAACACCAGTGGGGATAATATTTTTGGACAAGTTAAGTTGTCTCAGGACAACCATTTACTTTGTGGTACAGTAAGTAGATAGAGCCCTGAGCATAGGGTCAGGAAGACCTAAGTTCAGATCTGGTCGCAAATACTTATTGTGAGACTTGGGCAAGTCACTTGGCCTCTGTTTTCCTCAGTTTCTTCAACTATAATATGAGGATAACAATAGCACAGCAGAGTTGTGAGGATCGAATGAGATAAGAATTTTAAAGTGATTAGCACAGTGCCTAGCACATAGCAAAAGCTATATAAATGTTAGTTATCATCATTAATTATAATCAACATTATGTCTACATTGTACCTTAAAAATAGATATTATCTCATTTGATACTTTTACAACTTATAAGATAATGCAAGTATGATTATACATATATATGCATATATGTATAAATAAATCTATTTATCTATATATGTGAACTTACACATGTGAGTGTGTGTGTGAGAGTGTATGTAAACTGAGGCTACAAGTGGTAAGTTTGAGACTCAAATTCTGGTCTCCTGATTCCAAGTTCAGTACCTTTTTTAAATTCTTTTTTTTTTTTTTTAGTGAGGCAATTGGGGTTAAGTGACTTGCCCAGGGTCACACAGCTGGTAAGTGTTAAGTGTCTTAGGTCGGATTTGAACTCAGATACTCCTGACTTCAGGACCGGTGCTCTATCCACTGCGCCACCTAGCTGCCCCTCAGTACCTTTTTTATAACCATATACTACCTCTCAATCATAAAACATACTTGAACAGAACTCTGGACTTGGACTCAGGAAGGCCTGAGTTCAAATCCTGCCTAAGATACTTCCTAGCTGTGTGATCCTGGGCAAGTTGTTTAACTTTTCTAAGCCTGTTTCCTCATCTGTAAAGTGAGAATATCATAATAGCACCTACTCACGAATTGTAATGAGGATAAAATGAGATAAAATATGTAAAGTAGTTTGCAAATCTTAGAATGTTCTATGCATATTTTCATTATTACTTTATTATTATTATTAATTATTATATGTAAGGCCTACCTTGGTGTATAAAGTATAACTGCTATAGGCAGTACATCTACAGTTTAAGGAAAAGTAGCCCATGAATTCACTATCCTTTTGAGTAAGAAAAACTATTTTGTCTGCGTTCCCCTCATCCTGTTCACTATTCTGCTTTACTTATTTTTTAAGTCACTGCTGTACCAAAAAAAATTACTAGAAAAAATTAGACCCAAGTCTAGGCATTAATTACTAATTATACTGATTTACCCAGAATAGGTACAAATTCTTAGTTCCAATCCCCATAGTCTTTCTCATCACCCATGCATTTTGTTAACAGGGTCAAAAAATATATTTTGTTTTGGAAATATGTCATTAGTCCTTATTTTTAAAATAATAAATGTAGTATCTTTCTTCTGCAGAAATTATTTTAAAATGAAAACCTTCAGCCATTTTCTTCAGTTTTAAAATGATCTTTTTAACCAGCTTTAAAATACTCTTTACAATCCAGCCATGATACTCTGCATTGCCATCTGCCCTAAATGCTATCCTCCCACTCTACCTTGTTATTCTTACACCTAATTCTCTTTGTAACCCTTACACCTCCCACACTATCTACCCAAACTACACAATTTTCAAGAAGGAAATGATCATTTCATCTCACAGACCATCCTTTTTGGCAATTTTTCTCATCCAGAGGGTGTGGCCTTTTCCCCCAGCCAGCTAACTGTTAGAACCTTGCTTTCTCATACTATCAGTGGGAAGGCATCGATGAACTACACTGGTCTTCAAAATAAGGAAGATAATTATGAATACATTGCTCTTTGACTCTGGAACATACTGGACACAAAGAGAACATTCTCATGTCCTCAAGTTCACCATCTCTCTTTTTTACTAGCTCTGTTGCATTTTTAGGCTTTGCTATGATGGCATTTTCTCAGATCCATATATCTCGGCCAGCTAACTCAATTGGGTTAATCTGGCATTAATCAAGCCAAGTGTATGGGTTCAATTCCCATACTAGCCAATTAGCTGAACAGAGAAAAAAAATTCATCCACAGAACAAACAGACTGTACCCTTACCCTAGAACACAAAATCATAAACATGGGAAGCCCGGGCCAGAGAATGTCTGTGACTGACAGTAGTCAGTCATTGAGACTAATTGAAAACTCACACATCCTACTTACTACCATAAAAGGCACTACTATAATCCAACACTGCAATATTGTCCAAATGTTGTATAGCCACAGAGAAAATGATAGGGCTGATTATGTAACAGACGTTTTTAAGTGGTTACTCCACAGTACAATCCAGTAAAATGATCAATGAGATGAGAAGAAAGGAAATATGAGTCACTTTTAGGAAGTAAAGGCCTTCATTTCTTCCTGTAGAAAATGAGAGCAAATCCTTCAGGTCAAATGAGATGATATTTGTAAAGTGCTTTTCATAGTGTCTGGCAGATAGTAGGTGATTAATAAATGCTTGTTCCCTTCCCTACCACCATCCCCCTATCCCTACCCCTCTGCCAGTTTTTATTCAGCAAATGTGTATAGAACACTTCAGTCTGCTACAAAAGATTGTGAAAATCAAGTGTTCTAAGATATATATAGCTATGAACAGTTTATAAACTGCTTTGTTAATATGTAAATTAGCATTATTTCTGTTTACAAGAAATTGTTGTAGATACTGAAGGAAAGAGGTAGAAGGTGGAGGTGGAGATGGAGAAGAGGGACAAAAATACAAAACACATGGCTCTGGTCTTCAAAAATCACAGAATGTTAGGGATGGAAAGGGCCTCAATGATCATTGGGCCCAAGCCCCTCATTGTAAAGATGAAGATAAGGCCCACAAAAAAATGAATTGTCTTAAATGACTAATACAGAAATGTTTTACATGACTACACAGGTATAGCCTATATCAGATCACTTACCATCTCAGGAAGGGGTAGAAGGGAAGAGGGAGGGGTAGAATTTGAAACACAAAACTTTGAAAAAAAATGTTTAAAATAGTTTATTCATAAAATTGGAGGGAAAATAAAATGCTCTTTTAAAAAATAAGTAGGTGGGGCAGCTAGGTGGCGCAGTGGATAGAGCACCGGCCCTGGAGTCAGGAGTACCTGAGTTCAAATCCAGCCTCAGACACTTAATACTTACTAGCTGTGTGACCCTGGGCAAGTCACTTAACCCCAATTGCCTCGCTTAAAAAAAAAAAGAGTTTGTATTCGGGGCGGCTAGGTGGTGCAGTGGATAAAGCACCAGCCCTGAATTCAGGAGTACCTGAGTTCAAATCCTGCCTCAGACACTTGACACTTACTAGCTGTGTGACCCTAGGCAAGTCACTTAACCCCAATTGCCTCACTAAAACAAACAAACTAAATAAATAAATAAATAAAAATAAGTAGGGCAGCTAGGCGGCACAGTGGATAAAGCACCAGCCCTGGATTCAGGAGGACCTGAGTTCAAATCTGGCCTCAGACACTTGACACTTACTAGCTGTGTGACCCTGGGCAAGTCACTTAACCTCCATTGCCCCGCCAAAAAAAAACCCCAAAAAACAAAGAAGTAAAAGTAGGCTAAAGAACAACAGTTGTACCTGTGGAAATTATGACTTCTTTAGTTTCATTAAATGCTTTTTTTTTTTAGTGAGGCAATTGGGGTTAAGTGACTTGCCCAGGGTCATACAGCTAGTAAGTGTCAAGTGTCTGAGGCTGGATTTGAACTCAGGTCCTCCTGAATCCAGGGCTGGTGTTTTATCTACTACACCACCTAGCTGCCCCTTTTGGGGGAATTTTTAAAAAATGAACTGTCTCAGGGCAGCTAGGTGGTGCAGCGGATAAAGCACCTTATTTATATATATATATATATATATATATATGGGAAAGTATAAAAGGGGGAGATTAATGCTCCATATATCTAATTTTTATATATGACATAATAATGCTCCATAATATCCAATGCTCCATATATCCAATTTTGATATATGACAATTATGTATATGTATTTATGTGTATATGTGTGTGTGTGTGTGTGTGTGTGTGTGTGTGTGTATACCTCCCAGGCCAATAAGAAAAGGAGCCTCTGAGCTTTAGTTCATAAAGTATCAGGTTTTATTGCTTGGGAATTAATTAGACCACAAAGGTGAAACCAATTAAGGAAATAAGGAAGTAGAAATACAGCTAGATAGTCTTAACACTAAACTTAGGGTTTTCTGTCATTAACTCACCAACCCAGTCAGTCTGCAGTAACTCAGCAGTCACCCGAAACAGAGTACGAAACATGTGCTCCGCCAGTTCCCCGGATGCCACCAGCCTGAACTCCTCTTGCATGCCATCATGACTAAGTCAACCACCAGAGAGAGCGAACTTCCGTTCCCACCATCACTTTAGAGTTGGTGTTCTGGAAGTTCCTCGAATTTTCCTCCCCAAAAGGGAAGGTCCTTCAAAAGCTGCTGAGTAGCATGGGCAATCTCAGGGTGGGCCAGGTGTGGCCCCTCTCAAATGATTCAGCTAGAACTTTCAATATTAATCTTTACCACAAATAATTTTTACCACATCTCCATCTCTTAGAATTCCTAGTTTTCTGCAGAGCTCAGCTCATACACCATCTTCTACATGAAGCCCTTTCCAATTCCTAAGCTGCTATAGTGTCTCCCTAAAAAATAACTTTGTACTTATTTTTCCATGGTTTTTTTAATACTTTATGCATAAATGCTACTCCTTGAGGGTAGGGGCTGTTTCGTTTCTGTCTTTGTTGCCAATGCCTAGAGTGGTACATAGTGAGCACTTTTAAGTTTGATTGATTGACAATAATGAGCCATCAAAGGTGGCTACAATATGATATGATATAAACAAAGCTGTTTCTTAGAAGGATTAATTTTATTTCAGTACAGTATGAATTGGATTGTAGTAAGTAAGAATTATGTAGGAAGCCAAGTGAAGAGGGTGCTGCAATAGCCAAGGAATGAGGTGATAAGGGTTTGAGTTGTGGTGGGATGACATAATGGAAATAAAGGAACTGATAAGAGAGAGTCTGAAGAAATAAATAGGATCAGAATATGCCTAAATAAATAAAATAAGAGAAAATGATCTCTAGAGGGAAATGGCTATATAAATGAAAAAATATTGTAAATTTTTTTAAAAAGAATTTCAAAAGTTTGGGGGTTTGTTTTTTGATGGTTGTGGGTTTTGTTTTGTTTTGTTGTTTTTATCATATTACTGAGGGAAGAGACACTGTAGTTCACTATCACTAAACTTTAAAAAAAAAAAGAAAGAAGATTTAGTGAGAGTTTTGAAAGAAAAGTGAAAGCTACTGTATATAGACTGAATGGTTTTTCCAAATACCCAGGATGAAAGAGGCATTGTGGCATAGTTGATAGATTACTGAAACTCAAATCTGAAAGACCTAGGACCTCCAAAACATCCTTTGTGGCCTTGGGGAAAAATCACTGCACTTCTGAGAGAGTTGGTAGAAAATAGAAAAGAACAGGAAGTTTCCACACAGGGGGTGTCAGAAGCTAAGAAAATGGTAGATATTCTTTTTATTCCATTATTCCCAAATAAGACAACACAGAGAAGGCACAGATTATGATAAACAGGTTTGAAATAAAGGTTTCCCCAAAGAAGGAAGTGAAAGACAGAATATGACATGAAAGAGGACCTATAAATCAATTCTAAGTATTCTGATTTTGAGAATGAATCGTGATGTGATTCATGATAAAAAAAAAAAAGTGATTTCACCAACATTATTTTAACAGTCTAGAGAGCAGAGAAGTTAGCAGTGGGAAGGTCAATAGGCAATTTACAGAAATTCCAAAATGGTTAGCTATCTAGTGTGGCCATGATTGAACTAGTTAATACCTTATTACATCCCAGCTGCTTAGTGGAATACCCCATGGTGGGCAGATTCACCCAGAGTAAAGGTCTTAGAATAGAGGTGTGATTGAATTGGAGAAATAACTCTCTGTTAATAACAGGACAGGCTTTTTTCTAATCTCAGCTGCCCTTGTCCCTTGAGGAGTCTAGTGTGGTATATGTACAGTGACCATATGTCTTGGATTTTCCAGAACAGTTCTGATTTCAAGAAAAGAAAGTGTATTTTAATAAGGTTTTGCAAAAATAAATATCCTTTGGCAGACCACATGTTCTGATTTGGGAAAATATGGTTACCATAAGCAAACCCCAAAAAGAGGTTAATGAAGTCCAAGCCTGGCATGAATTTCAAGGATTTTAACCTTCTCCACTACCTCCCAAACTGGGCAACAGAAAAGGCATAAGGGAAAGAAAGGTATTTAGCACCTAAAAGAAATAAATTAAACCTGGCTCCACTTCTTGAGCCATAGAAAAGGAAGGTGAAGAAATAAGGAAGAGGGTGTGATGTCTTGTTCATCCTTTTTTCCAAGTTTCTACCTCCCCTGTTATTGACACTGCAAGTATGTGTATGAAGCTTTGTTGGGGTAGCGTAAAAGGTTTGGAGGGTAAGATCTTTGGTGACCCAAATACTCTCATCCAGAAGATATCAGGGGTAGAAGAGGGATCTTTGGTCCCCAAAGAGTGTGATGACTTCTACGAAGTTGAAAGTCAAGAGAAGCAACTAAAACGGGCATGATTGTTCCCTCCTTGTCTGGACACAGCTGTTAAGGGATGAGAAAATATACTCTCTTTTATGATAGACCAGAAACAGGTATTTGTGGGCTGATAAATAAAATCCAAGAAGACAGGGGAGTTGTATTATCTTAACTTAAATCCCCTTGACTCACCTCATCACAATTGTGAAAGTGTGCCTGTTGCAACCTTAGAGCTTAGTTTCTATTTAATTTCACTGCAGAACTCTTTCTATCTAGCTAAAGCTTTTTCTTGGACCTAAAATCTAAATGTCAAGTGGTCAATTCATCAGGACTTTGGAGGGTTTAATAACAATTTCATTTCTTTCTATAGTAATGTTTAGACAACCGAATGCTTTAAATTTTGCATTACTGCAAAAATTCCCCATGGAAAAAAGGATATTTTGTAGATTGGCATATTTGTTTTTGGCTTAATTTTCCCAAAGTAATCAGTGTGCATTTTAGTCTTGTGTTTGATAAACATATGTTCCTGTTTGTTAAATAGAAATCTGTATGTGGAATTTATTAGGGTTCTATCTCCCACAATGTTCTTTCACCAAGGTTCAAATATCTCAAGGTTCCCTAGACTTCTTCTGCTGGAAAATTGGGGAAACAGTCTCATTAATAGTCTTGGTAGAGAACTCCATTAACCCTGCCTTAACAGTAGCAGTTTGGGGTTGCACACAATAGCAATTGTCTTCAAATGTTGAACAGGTTGTCATGAGGAAGATGCTTTAGCCTTATTTAGCATAACTCTAGAGGGAATAACTAATAAACTCCTTAAGGGCAGAAACATCTTTTTTTGTATTTGCATACCAGGGCCTAGTATAGTGTCTGGCACAAAAGAGACACAGTAAATATTTGTTAAATTGAAATTAGAAGGAGACAGATTTTTGGTTTAATAAAAGAAGAACTTTCTAACAATTAGAAGGATCCAAAGAAGTAATATGCTGACTTATGAAAGGCTATGTCCTACTAGAACCTAGGGCAGCTAGGAGGTGCAGTGGATAGAGTGCTGAGCCTGGAGTCAGGAAAACTCATCTTCCTGAGTTCAAATTTGGTCTCAGACACTTACTTGCAGTATGACCCTGGGCAAGTCACCTTACCATGTTTGCTTCAGTTTCCTCATCTGTAAAATGAGATGGAGAAGGAAACAGAAAACTACTCCAGTATCTTTGCTAAGAAAACCCCAAGGGGCGGGGGTGGGGTGGGGGTCATGAAGAGTCAGACATGCTTCAAAACAACTGAATAACAACAAGAGGTCCCACTCACCAGAAATATTCAAGGAGAAGTGTCAGGAATGTCATAGTAGTGATTCCTACATGGACTGGCAGACTGGGCTAACATCAAAACTCATTTCCAAAGGTTAAATTTTTAGGACAGCAAGGAGTCAAGAACTATTTGAGATTCCATAACTGGCATCTTAGAAAAAGGACAGTGTCTCTTTTATGACTAAGTTGTTCACAAGAAATTTCTTCCATTAGATTGTGAGCTTCTTGAGGACAGATTATTTCTTGCCTTAATATCCCTAGTGCTTAGCATAGTGGCTGGCACACAGTAGTCACTTTAAATAAACACCTGTGGACTGGACCAATAATCAAGAGCTCCAGGATATATACCAGTCCCTGTGTATTGAGATTAAGCATCACCCTCTTCCCATCTCCTGCCTTTTCCTCCTTATTTTCAATCCTACCGACAAATTAAACCTAGCCCCAGGTTTAATTTTCAGAAAAATTCTTCAGTTTCCAATATCTTGTTATAATCAGTGGAGTGAATTTTGTCCAAATGAAAAGTTGTGCAGGAGCGCCAATAAGGAATGACTGTTTTCCTTTCTGGACCACTGTGTAATTTCACACAAGCAAGGCTCAGGTGCAGAAACAGGACTTGGTGTGCTCCGGGATATTCTTACCATGCTGACTAAGGTAAGTGTGAATTACCCTTTGAAATTAGATCTCATACTGAATCTTACATAATCAAAAAGATGTTCTGTAATGTCCCTATTTTAATTGCATAAACAGATATTTATTTTTCTCAACTCCTCCTTATATGTTATTGAAATATTCAAAACTCTGTAAATTACACGATAAAATTAAGACAAAAAAAAGCAAAAGATTTTACATTCTTTAGAGTATGTTAGAACAGGCCACATAACCAATCTCTTCACTGGTTTTTGAGAAAGATTAGGTCAAATGGAAGTGTTAAAAGTGATTAAATATGGAAGAATTTTTTGCTTAATCAACTAAAACACCATGTGAAGTTTTCACAAGATAGCTCACTTATCTGAAATTTACTAATCTGATAGCCTCATCTATCCTAAATAGAGCAGAGAACTAGGAAGGCAACCAGGGGAAAATAAAGCCTTTGAAAAAAAAATAAAGTATCAAAGTCTAAGCCCTAAAGCTCAGATCATGTACTTTATTTACATGAGGGTTCGTCAGCTCCTAACTCAAAGCCTGTCTAAGGAATTACTTAAAAGTGGACCCTTGAACAAGAGCAAGAAAACATTAGAAAGTCTGATAACGATATACTAGACATAAAAATTATAAAAAGCAGACATGAGAATTAAAAAAGGGTAGCCCCCACTGCCCCGCAAAAAAAAAAAAAAAAAGAATTAAAAAGGGGGAGGAAAAGCAAACAAACAAACAAAACCATAGTTGTCCAGAGCCAGTAAGTATAGTGGCGGATAACCCTACAAACTCCAAACAGTCAGGAGGGCTTCCTCATATCATAACAATCAGTTCAACAAACCTTTGATAAAAACCTGTTGTGTGCAGAGCACTGTGATCTCTCATGAAGTTTCCTGTCAAAGAGAGGGATAAAACACATTCGCAGAAAGCTATTAATATATGATAAGTACAAAACAAAGTGCATCCGTGTCCATAAGGTCCGAAGAAGAAAAGTACCTGCCTTGGTCATAAAAATTCATACCCTACAAAGGCCTTTCTTTAAAATTGCTCTGAGATAGATCACACAAATATTCATGTTGCAGGTGGGGAACCAAAGCTTAGAAAGGTTAAGTGACTTCTCATGGTCACAGAGGGAAGCAACAGAGTTTAGGATTTCAACCCATGTTGAAAATCTACTTCAAATTCGATGCTCCTTCAGGAAATGTGGTTTTGAATCCTAGCTCTTTTTTCACCAATGGGGAAATGAAACTCGGAGGTCAAGACTTCTTTAGTGTTTTAATTTGATCTTCAGTTCCATGTTGAACCAATGAAGTATTGTTATTTACCTCTTTAAAGACCGAAGCTACATAGAGGAGCAAAAGTTAAGTAGGGTTATGTTATTTCGGTGGTTAAATAGGACATTCTCTCAGAATTGAAGACTATAAAAGCCGTCAACTAACAGAAAAAAAAACTAAAATACTTTTTCAGAAGTAGTGCTTTTGGGGCAGGTAGGTGGCACAGTGGATTCAGGAGGACCTGAGTTCAAATCTGGCCTCAGACACTTAACCCTTACTAGCTGTGTGACTCTGGACAAGTCACTTAAACCTTATTGCCCTGCCATAAAACAAAAACAAAAACAGAAGTAGTGCTTTTCCTCTAATTCCTAAATAGCTGACCCAGAACAGTGTCTATGGGGGGAAAGGTGACTGGTACTCTCTTCAATATTATCTTCACTCTTCTCCTACATTTCCCTCCCTTTCTATACCTAGAGGCAACTAAGTGGCAAAAGGGGATAGAGTCACTGGACCTAGAGTCAGGAAGATTTGATGTCAAATTCTGCCTCACACATTTACGAGCTGTGTGTCCCTCAACAAGTCCCTTTACCTCCGTCTGCCTCGATAATAATAATAGAACCTACTTCCCAGGGTTGTCATGAGGATAAAATGAGGTTGTATTTGCAAATTGCTTTGTAAAATACTTTGCAAACGTTAAAACACTATATAAAATGCTAGCTACTATTATTATTAGTTATATTTGTCTCATGTTCCTATGGTATTTCCTTATATTCCTTTGCAACAGTAAAGAAAAGGCTCTAATGGAATAGAGTATCTAAGCATTTTGAGGCTACTCTGAAAATGACTCCCTTTTCAAGAGTTTGACTCCACCCCAACTGTCAAACCTCTAGTCATCTTGCTGTCTCCCAGGTGTGAAAGATCTTCTATTCTATTATTGAAGAAGACCTGCTCCCTCCTGTTCTGGGTCCATCTTCATCCTTTTTTCCCCTCATAGAATTATAGAATCTGAGTTGAAAGGTATCTTTTTCAGATTATTTTCAATAACTCTTTCATTAACTGTTTTGCTTTGTGTGTATATGTGTGTGATTACCTCCCTTGTTCTGGACACCAAACTCTAATTAATAAAGCTCTCGGTTGTGTTAACCCTTTTGGCTACCATGATATTCATCTTGAAATCAAAGTTTGAATTAGGTTTTGTCCCCACCCGTACAATCCCCATGCCAACTAAATGATCCATTTATCAAAAGCTCCAAGGTTTGCTATATATGTTATTGTTTTCTGTCCTGCTAAGAATATTTTTTTAAGTTTCTCTAGTTGGGTTAGTTTTCCTTACTATCAATTTCTCTTTGCTGCTAGTACCTTTTATCTGCTCTCCTCTCCCTGCCCTCCCCACCCCCCACACACATACATCCTGCTTTGACTGTCTCTCTTTTTCCTGTGATTAATCTTTATCTTAATTGCTTCACCTGGACTTTTGACCATATATGTCCTCCCAGTTCTGAACCATATGCTAGGTTTTGCCATTCCCTTTATTTGATCTATGCTATGTGTCTACATCTAAATTCTGGATTGCTTACCTGGCTCTAGGCCCCACACTTGTTTTCATTAAAAGTTCCCTAATACTTCACCATGTCTGGCCCATTCTTGTGCCAGCTCTCCATTGTAAATTTCCTCAGACTTTCCCCCCTATATCTCTGACTGATGCCAGTCTATAGGGCTGGCTTTGACAGGAACAGTACCCAGGAAGAAAGGCCCAGAACAAAAATTAATAGTTTCCTGATGTCATAAACTTAGTCACAATTTATTAAATTTTTTTTCAGACTTCTGATTATGGAAGAAAAATTTCCACAGGGAGAAAAAATACCTCCAGGTAGATAGTTGCAGCTTTAAGATACACACACACACACACACACACACACACACACACACACACACACACACAAACTATAAGACTCATTACTATGTCAAAATAGAAAACTAATATTTCAACTTTATTGGGATATTTCTTATGGAACTACCTACACCTTACCCATTCCAGAAAAACTGCTCAACGGTTTCCCAGGTTCAATGAAGGAGATTTGTCCACAGATATTACTGAACATGATTTTCAGCTGAGTCTTAAGGAATAAGAGGGGGGAAAGTTTATATGAAAGTAGATAGGTAGTTTAAAGGGGGTAGTAGAAAATTTAGCTCTCCATGTCTGACTTCAAGACACAGAAGACCCAGATAAATAAAGATTAAGATGCCTTGTCTTCCAATTCAAATCTGAACTAAAGTCAGCCTTGCGTCTTGAAGTTTTTGTGCCTCTGCTTTAAATTTTAAAAGGTGAAGTATCAGAAAAGAATGTCTAGCAATGAACTGCTCAGAGTTTCTTACAGACAGAAGAAGCAATCAGCTAAGAGACGATGGAAAGCATCTGAGTGGGAAGTTTGTGACCCATGAGGTTGATTGCTGGAAACTTGAATAAAAAGTTGAAAGGCTTTAGGATTAGGCCAGACTAGATAGATAGTGAGGCAATTAGAATCATTCATGGCTGCCAAGGCATCAGGCCAAAGTGAATTACAACCCAAACCGAATGAAGTAGAATGGAAAATAGAAAAGCCTTTAATGAAAATGTTTGAGAACTCACAGGGGATGGGGAAAGTGCCAAATAACTGGAAGATGGCTAAGTAACTAAAAGGTCTGTTCTCCCACCAATGCATAAGGGATTTACAAGTTTAACTCTCATTGCTGTTAATAGGAGTTCTATGTGTGATCCAAGGATGTATTCATGGGGAAAATGCATCTATTAGTGTCTTGATTGGCCTCTCTTGAGCCAACACTGGCAAAGGCTCCAAATTATGTGGTGGTTTGGTGACAGGGACTAAGGGGGGGGGGGACTAAAATGAAAACAGCCACTTTAGCTTCTCTTTGTAGTATTTGGACAGAGCAGGATCCCAAGTCAACAAAAGCTAAAAATTAATCTCTTCTATCATTCAGTCCTTTTTTTAAAACTTAAAATGTTTTAGAACTTAAATTTCGGTTAACTGAGGAGACAGAGGAAGAGAAAGGGAAGTAGTTTTGTACAGTTGGAAGGTTTAGCTTTGGCAAGGGAAAGAATATTTTAATCTCCCTGTCAACTTGACTGAATGTCCATTAGCACTCTTACGAGGGTGCTTACTTTTGCCAACTCACATAAAACAGCACAGCTCATTCAACAGAAGTCCTACGCTAACTCACTAAGACTTGACATAACCGGTTCCCCAATCCAATGCCAATTTCCAAAGCCACTAACTCACTATTTGACACAAGAAAGGAATTATAACTGTTTCAGAGGCAGAGTAAATTCTGACACATACTAGCTCTGTAACAATGAGCAAGTCATTGAACTTCTTAGTGCCCCCAGGAAATACCCTGAAAGTCTAAGTTATAGATGAGTTAGTAATTTGCATGAATGGTAGAAAATGCCACATGAAGAGGGCCAAATCCTTTCCCCTTCCAAAAAAGTTGTGTTTTTTAAACCATATCTATAGACCATACTGTCACTCTTTCTAAAGATCTCAATGAAGATTAACAACTCAGTTAATTTTTATCCCCTTTAAAATCATTCACAGAAACATTTGCCTCTTCCAAATGTTATAAAAGCATATGTAATGACAAACTTCCTTGTTCCCATTAAGCAGTTCAAGGAAGCTAGAGGTTCAATACAATTAAATTATTTCTAGAACCCAGAGCAATGACTCTCCAGGCTCCTTTCTACAATTAAGATATTAACCATTTAAAAACTTTTTAAAAAATATTGTGCCTCACATTTTTTGATGATTCTGAAGACTTTCTCTTATGTACTCAAATCCTTGAGAACCAGTTTGAACAAGTTTTATAAAATAGCCTGAGTAGGCTTAGTTCAAACAAACAGCAAAACAATCCCCAGACCCACAGGTAGGTGCTGGATACCTCTTTCATTTGAGTTAATTAAAAGTATTTGATCCACTATGGCTCATTTTAGTGTAAGATCTTTAAAAGAATCGATTAATACATGCAAGGCTTGTGACCAGATGTTAATCAAGAGCTAGCTATTGGTTACTGAACTATCTCAGAATTTGTTTGCTTTCTGAGACGAAGGTTCTTAAAAAATGGAATAGCTCTCAAAGTCGGCACTGTTTTCCAATTTCAATTATTTAAATCAATTAAAGATACCTGTGGAAAATAGAAAAGTAAGAAGGTTATTGTAGAAGGTAGATAATAGTGAGATTACTGAGGGAAAGACACAAATATTATCTTCTTCTACTTTGCTAGTGTCCAGAAAGTTATTTGGAGTAAGGATGACTGACAGAAATGGAGATATTCCCATCTCTTGGTGGATGCCTAGTTCTATTCAAATTTCCATATTTAAAGTAGGCTGGTATTCATAGATTACCATAGATTGCCAACCCCCAAACCCAGAAAATCTACATGTCATACCAACACCAATTTTAAGAGTAGGCAGGGTAGGTGATCATTTTTTTAATGTAATTTCATCGGGGTGGGAAGGGTAGAATGAGGAAACTAGGGTAACCAAAGACAAAGTCCATAATGTCTAACTTACCAACACTAATATGGATATTTTTAGAGAATAAGGCTACTTTAGAGGTAATGTTATAGGTGTAATCTGAAGTCATATCATATTTACTACAGTTTCCTTTGAACAAAGATAATAGAATATAAGCTCCTTGAAGACAGGGACTGTTTTGTTTTTGTCTTTCTATCTCTAGTACCTTTCACAGCATCCTGTGAACTCTAGATATTTAATAAATGTTCAATTAAGCTGAATTGAATAAATAGCTCCTAATCTTCACATACACTCCCCATAAGCCTCCCTATTTCATAACATGAAATAAACTAGTATAAATAACTTGTTCATTCAATAAACACCTACTAAACATTTATTGTATCCAATGAGCTCTGATAGACACTTGGGGAAACAAAGATAAAAAGTTACAGATACTATTCTCATGGAATTTATATTCTAAGAAATATTACTAATGTAACAGGGTTATATGGAAGGGCAACCTCTTATATGATTATAAAATATAATATTATAATTATAGATATAAAAGATACAACATTATAATAAGGATTATAAGGATCATTGTCTCATGTCTAGGTCATCATTCAATCTTTTACTTAACCCATTCACACATTTAATTTTCTCATCCCAAGGTCTAGGGTCATATCCATATATTTCCTCATTAATTAATAAATTATCAACATATATTTCAATTAAACAACTAAGCTCAAAGCACCTAGACCAGTTCATCAAGTATATATTTAATAAGATAAAGGAACCCCTTTTCTCTCTGTTTTTTTGGATCCCCTTTTCTCAATAGTAGTTATTCACATTTCTGGATATATCAAGCTCCTTAACATCCCATGATATAATAATTTAAATTGCTTAATAAAGTGTAGTAACAATAAAAGTAATAATAAAATAATAACATGTATGAGTATTTAAAATATTTACCTGTAAAAAAATGATCTCAACCAGAATCACTTCAAAACCTCATTGTAAATGCTCACTTCTGAGAACACAGTCACATACCATTTAGTTGTCAGGATAATGAATAAAGTTTCTTTGCAAGACTCCTCTTTGCAAAATAAAGTTTCAATAGAAAGAAGATGGCTCTATTTTCTGTTTTCTCCAGCTTATCTCCAGCCATGGCAGGAAAACAAATCTCTTCAGTTTTCCTTAAGCTATCACTCTCAACAGTTTCTTTCCCATCCCACCTCTCATAAAATTCTCTTGATAATGATTCTTCATAGACAATTCAGACAGTTCTAACAAGAAAGAGGTTCCTCCTCACCTTCTTTCTGTCTTCTCTATAATTTATCTTTAAAATTCTTACAGATCAGGTAAATTCACGCAAATTGTCCCTGACTCCATAGTAAGAAGTATCTTATATAATGAGTTACAGCTGTAATTCCTAACTTCTCTTCTTCCTAAATTAAAGAGCAAACATTTCTATAGCCCCTGTAATAGCAGCTTTGGAAACAGGTTATACTGGTGTGTACTTATTACTGTGTATACTTTTCTTATCTGCATATTTAAGCTATAGATTTTTTTTAAATCTATAAAATTAAATATACTATACAAAATGAGTGGGTTTTGTTTTCATTGTGACAGAAAATGTACCACACCTTGAAAATAATATATAGTCAATTATTACTCTAAAAAGAAACTCTGAAAGTCAAAAAAGACATCTGACTTTTATTTGTAAATGAGTCAGAAAGGCAAACTCTTCTTTGAGTCCACTCCAAATTTTTCAGGCATATTTTTGCCTGTCCTATTTCTGTCACATTTTTTCTGGAAATACTTTAGCTTATTTTTAAGCAAATAGAAAAGGAGATTTACAGCTTGAAATTAACAAGACCATAACCTCATGTAATTATGTTAAATAATGTGAAGGTTTTCCAATTTGGACTGACTATGAAATTCAGAACACAAACTCTCTGACTTAAATAGGCTTGAATAATGGACTTGAAAAAGTCCATATTTTCCACAAAAGGAGTTTATTTCATTTTGCATTTGTTTAAAGTATATATTATATATATTTTTTAAATGAAAATTTCTCATTTTATAGGCCTAATTGTACATGATAACATTTCATAGGCTGGTTTGTCCCACTTACCTCTAGTACCTTAACTATCTCCCAAATGATTCCAGTTAAAACTGAAGACCATCGAGCAGCTATAACTGCTGTTTTGGAAAGAATATTTTTCTAAATTTAAAAATGAGACATCTTTTATTTCAATAGAATGAAGGTAGTTACAAAAAGCACTACTTGCAGGCTTTATGATGCTGAAAATCTCAACAATGTGGGAAACCAACAAAACAAATGATGGAATGATTTAAATTTATGAAGTAGAAATAGATGTTTAAAATTATAGACAAATGTTTTAATTATACAAATAATTCCAATCGTTATAAAATGTCTGGTACAATGTTTGGCAACAGAGGTATGCTGGAACCATCTCCAATGGTCTGACAAGACCAATTGTTAAATTTTCAGTGTGAGCATTAAACCACAGAAATCCACAAACACAGCAAATCAGGTCTTGATTCATTGTTCTGTTTATTGTTTAGAATTAAGAAAGTGATGGAGAAAATGCTAATAATGCAGATTAAACTTAACACTGTCTTGTGAGCACATTTCTTTTCTCAGAGAACCACTTGTCAAACATTTATCAGCATATTAGTGGTTAGGAGTAATGTTTGGCCAGTTCAGAAACTACATGCAATACTACCATTCCATATGAAAGAAAATAATCACTATATCTTATATAAAAGTCTGATTCTATAAACGTGTGTATCAGGTATCAAAAGATTAACAAGAAAATTACTAACTTGCTTTACTGACATATAAGACTGCAAGTGAACCAGGTCTTTACTGTCTAAAGAATACATCAGGGGCAGCTAGGTGGCTCAGTGGATAGAGTACCAGCCCTGGATTCAGGAGTATCTGAGTTCAAATGTGGCCTCAGACACTTCACACTTACTAGCTGTGTGACTCTGGGCAAGTCACTTAACCCCAACTGCCTCACTAAAAAAAAAAAAAAAGAATACATCAAAGATTTGCTCTATTTTTTGGGCCTCTAAGCCATGATCCCCTTTGGGTCTATTGTTTTTCTTGATAATGCTTTTACACTGGTGGTAAGTGGAAGTGGTGAGAGTGAGGCAGTGTATATAATGAATTATTGCTTCATAGTCCTCTTAATACTACTACTAAGAGTCATCACTATAATTTCACCCATTTCTTTTTGGTTTAACAACATCACCATCACCAATTGAACCATTTAATTGGTGATTTAACTATCACCAATTAAAACTCCTTATTCTCAACTTGAGAGGTAGCATGAAATAGTAGATAAAGAGCTAGGTTCAGAGTCATGAAAAAATGAATTCAGGCTCTGCATCTGACACAGTGGCTATGGGACTCTGGAGAAATCACTTAACCTTCCAGCATCTGAGGGAACTCAATATAAATTGCAAAGAAGGTGTATCTCTGCATTGGTAGACTTATTTCCTCACTGTCAGGTCCCCAAACCAATGAAATCACAGGTCTGAAATCCCAGAATTGATATAGTGTCCAAGGAACTGTTGTTGTTCTAATTTTATGTTAGTTACTTTTATGCACTTGAGGTAAATTTTTACTTCGCTTAATGTTCTACTAAACCCAAGCACATTGGCTTTAAGAGACAGGTTTGAAGCAAAATAATAGTTAAAAAATATGGTCGATGAATGATAATAGGAGCTTCTGATAGTGACCATTCAAAGACTCATAGAAAAAAGATTTTAGGAACTAATTTCATTCATACTCTCAATTTCAGGCATGCTCACCTATCATCAGTCATTGACAAATGAGACTGTAGTATATTTTTAAAACCTCTAGAAAAATTGATTTCCATACACTCTCATTTCCAATGTTCATATGATCTTTCCAAGACTTCTAAGAGTTGTATCATGTCATAATGTCTGACAATGTAGATCTTTCACTCAGTAAACTCTAGTGGTTATTTATTATCTATAGAATCAAATCAAACAAATTCCCCTGATGGGCGTTTAAAACCATTCACAAACTGATTGAAACTTATCTTTCCAGCCACATATTCTTCAGTCAAGGCCAGAAGGCTTTTCAATTGCTGCAGTCATAGCTACAGTAAATGGATTATATGGGAGATGGCTTGCTAGTAAAATGATTACACCTGCATATATGTCGTTTAACTTACCACCACCTCTTCACAGATTCTATTAAAGTACTACATACCGGTTTCCATGAGGCTTTATTCCCTTAGGTAAATAGCTAGGAACTAGCCTTCTTGCTGTTCCTCAGTCACTATAGTCTATCTCCCATTCCCCGTACCCTTACAAAGACTTCACCTCCTCCCATGCAGCTAATGCATCCCTTCCTAATTCTGTCCCTTAGAATCCCTAGTTCCTTTCAACAGAGCTAAAATGCTACCTCTTACCTGAAATCTTTCCTTATTCCCCATTTGCCAGTGCCTCCCTTAAATTATCTTGCATTTATTTTGACTATATTTTGTATCTATGAATACATATTATATGTGTTGTCCATCCCTATAGAATAGAAGGTCCTGTATAAATAGAATCTATGTAGCCAAGAATAGAAGGAATGCAGAAAAATGGGAAAAAAACTTTCATGGAAATATCCCAGAAAAGATGTGAATGTGTCAGAATATTGCTGTGGTATATGAGATGATGAGTTGGTTGACTTGGAAAGTCATGGAAAGACTTGGACTTGTGAAGGAAGATGCAAAACATGATGAGTAGAAATAAGCATAGTACAGTCTTACATAGAGTATATGAGTATATATGTGCAGTATGTGTATGTGTATAGATATCTATGTATATGTAGATATATATCCACACTTAATTGCAGCCTTCTTTTTATGGAGGCGGGGAGGATAACAAAGTAAAAAGCACACAGCTGGGGGACAGCTAGGTGGCTCAGGGCATAAAACACCGGCCCTGGATTCAGGAGGACCTGAGTTCAAATCTGACATCAGACACTTCACACTTACTAGCTGTGACCCTGGGCAAGTCAGTTAACCCTCACTGACCCACAAAAAAAAACCCAAAACAAAACAAAAAGTACAAAGCAGAGAACAAAAAAAAAACCTATAAGGAAGCAAAGAAAAGCTGGACAGATTTGAAAACTGTGTGATATTTATTATATAAGTTTTCTTGAAGTGGAAAGTTATTGTTTTATATTGAATCCTCTCTTATGTTCCACTGTGTACAAGGCAACATTTTTTTCTTTTCTCATTGTGTACTTAAGATCAAATTTTTTTTTTAAACAGGGCAATGTGGGTTAAGTGACTTGCCCAGGGTCACACAGCTACTAAATATCTGAGGTCAGATTTGAACTCAGGTCCTCCTGAATCCAGGGCCAGTATTTTATCCACTGAGGCACCTAGCTGCCCCAAGATCAAAATTTTCAACAAATATAATACAAGGTCCCCAAAGGTAGGAAATTTTAATTTTTGTCTTTGTCTCCCCAGCATTTAACATCTAACACATAGTAGTTGTTTAATAAATACTTGCTGGGGGGCGGCTAGGTGGCGCAATTGATAAAGCACTGGCTCTGGTTTCAGGAGTACCTGAGTTCAAATCCGGCCTCAGACACTTGACACTTACTAGCTGTGTGACCCTGGGCAAGTCATTTAACCCCCATTGCCCCGTAAAAAAAAATAATAATTAATAAATACTTGCTAGTTGATTAGCTGATATCCCAATTGTTTTGTAATATGAGAAGCAGCTTGGCAGATAAGTGGACATGAAGCCAGCATCAGAATCAAGAAGTCCTGGAAGCAAGTCATGTCTCTGACACATATTATCTGTGACTCTGGTCAAGTCCCTTAATCTTCCAGTGTCCTTAGGCACTCTAAAACTGTAATATGAACAAGAGCTTCCAACCTATACTGGTAGAGGAAATGTCTTCAATGGGAATTCCCTTCATCGATGACATAATAGATCCAGACCACCAAATATTTACTGCAATATGTATTACGATATGTTGAAGGTACAGTGATTATCTAGAGTATAAAAAACATTTGATGATGATAATTAACTGTGAGAGCTTCAAAGTTCTATTTAGAACATGTAAAAATGTAACCACCATAGAGATTGTTTACATCAAGATGATATTTTTTAAAATAAGATCTTTCTGAATCTGTTAAATAAAATGTAGCTTAAATTTTGGGTTGTTTTTTTAAGTGCAAATACACAGACTTTGCAATAAGGAATAAGTTGTTAAAACCAACATTTAAGATTTACTTGTCAAAGCTTCTCATTTACAGATTGGCCAGAAGGTAATTAGTGTGGAGATGTGTTCCAGGCAGATGTGTACAAAGGAGAGGTTCTGAGATTATTACCAGCTAAGAAAGGGTGAATTAAAGTCAAGACTAAAAAGAAGATTATTATCTGTTCTCTTGTTCTCATGAAAGTCCCTGAGAGTTACTCCAATGAGACCAATAAGTGGAGAGATTGAATTTTTTTTTTAAAGGCAGAAGGCCAAAGTGTCATAATGCTGTTAAAGTATATGATAAAAGCTATCCACTCGAGGTTCGTTGTAACACATCGAATAATGATCTTCCCATATTTAGACACAAGAGATAGCAGACCAAACCCCCTGGAAAAGATGTGATACTGTAATACAACAACATACAGAACTATATTTATTTCATCATTGCTACCTATGCACCCTATGGTGTTAGTAAGAAACCGGATTTGATATACACGTTATAATGTTTGGAAGCTGCTCTGATTATTCTCCCCTAATTAGCAATATGTCTGGTAAAGCCAGCAAACAATACAATCCCTCAGTATGGTACTAAACTAGGTCTTAAATCTCCGTAATATTTTTTAAACAAACAAACAAGGACATGAATGTGTTCCCCCCCTCCCCAGATTCATCTCTTTCAGAAAATTCCAAGATCCTTTCAGTCGATACATAAGATAGGGTACATATTGTCAAGGATAAGTTGTTAAAGTGAATTTGAAATGTGCTTCTCAAAATATCATTTACACATTTACCAGATGGTAAAATAAACATGTAAATTGTTATCAAGTATACACCAAGTTTGTATTAAAATTTTGCACACTGTAGAAATGGTGTAAAAATTATTGCATATTGAAATACTTGTTCATTTAATAGTTTATTAGCATTTTATAAATATTTTATTTAAGGAAATATACTTATGAAAATGGTCATAGTTTTCATATGTTGAATATTAGAAGCAAAGTAGCTAAAAGTTGGGTATTAAGACCCAGGTTAACTAGCTCCTATGTCACTTCATTTTAATTTTTTTTGCATCCACCCACTCCTCTGAGATAGGAACAATGTTCAAAAATAAGCATAGAGGAATACTTCAAATAAAACCAGCAGAATGCCTAGGCTATCATATGACCAACAAAATGCAAGTTAGTTATCACAAGTAAATATCTGAAGACCTGATGTGACAAGGGACTTTAAATACAAAGTAAAAGAAAATGTCTCAGACATTCCCCAAATAGAAATGTCACTGCCATTTTGCCCACAATGTTCCCTTGGGTCTTTTTGTATTGAAGAAAATAAAAATCATAAAATGTCAGCATTGTAATCTCATCAGATAGAAACTATATCTGTGTTCAGTAGAGGATTGCTGGTTTTCCAGGACTGGGAGATTCTATCCCCAAATAGTAAGAAAGAAAATCAACAGAAGATTCACATTGCATCCCTCCATAAGCTTACCAGAGATTTCACTTTCCATACACATGTGACAGCTTTGCAGAAGGTCAAGGGACTCATATCTTGCTCCAATTGTAGTCATAAAAAGCAAAGTAGCCAGCATATACTGAAGCTAACCAGCAGTTAAATACAAAAAAGGACAATTCTGCCACTCATCTATATTATACATTTAGTCAATGCCAAACAGCTATATACCTAGACCTGCCCATAGACCAGTTAGTGAACATGAAGCTAATTACAGAGATTCTGGGAATTCTTCACTACTCCTAACTCTTCAGTGTCAGCGAGAAACACCATGTCAAACTATCTGTCAAGAATGAGAAACCACTGCTTTCTGTTCTTGCCACTGAGTAGACACAGGAGTAGAAGACTATAATGAGAACCTGGAGGGAACAGAAACAGCTTTAAAAAAGATACACCACACACACACTCTGGCTTTCTACAAAGGTATGATGTTATGTACCAATAGAACTGAATACTAGAGCTATTTGGTTGGTCTACCCTCAACCCTAGTCAGTTGACCCATATCTTTCTACAGTTTGGTTTGCTGTTCTATTACTTGGTTTAGAAGTATATACTGCAACAGAAAGACTATGGGATTATAGATATGTTAGTATGAAAAATCTTGGTTGAACTCTCTAATTCTTTTCCAGAATCAGTATTTCTAAATACCAAATATTAGCACATAAAAGGAGCTACATATAAATTTTTCCCTTCCTTCTACTCTCTCAAGTTTGAAAGGGGAAAGGGCAGGCAGTGGTGGTAAGGTTCTCACCCTATCACATATATTTGGCTCAATTTATTTTTTCAAAAGCCAAAACACACTTTCAATATTTTCATGTTCACAACGCCCTCCTCATGGGCAGGTGCCTTCTTATATAGCATATTAAAAGTTTGTTTTACATTTCCAAGTTAACTTTGACTTTCATGTATAAAGACAATATTGAAAATATTATAATATCTAGAAAGCAGTTTTTGAAATGAAATAATATTTAGACTTCTTATAGATCTTCTAGCCAATAAAATCAACATTGAATGCTTTCACAGAAAAATAATTGAGAACAGAATCATTGGCTTTGGAGTTTCCTTTAATGTTAACAATTTGTGGGACCTTGAATAAGACATTTAGCTCTACTGGGCCTCGGTTTACTCATCTTAAAAATGAGAGGTTGGATTAGATGGCTTGTGTGGTCACTTTCAGATCTAAATCTATAATCCTTTGGTATAGTCCAAATTCCCTAAATTTACAAATGAAGCACATGGGCTCCAGGGAAGTTAAAGGACTTGTCCAAGGTCACACAATAGCAGTGAGATTTTAAACATAAATTCTCTGATTGCAAATTCAGCACTAATTCTACCATTCTGCACTGTTCTCTAAGCATGCAAGCTACTAACTCCAAAATAAGTGGTTGATTTCCAAATCATGGTATTGTAGAATTTTGAGCAGTAAGGGATCTTAAATATCATCTATCCTGATGCCTCTGAGCCTCCAAAAAGTGGAGTGACATCCAATATCATATAGGTGGTAAGCATTCAAACCCAGATTACTTGCTCCAAAACTAGTACTTGAGATGTACCCAAAAAAGACAGAGATACTCTGAAGCCTCCAATGAGGCAGAGATCCCTTCTCGATGGTTGGTATCAGGCAAGGCATCAAGGAGGAGGTGGATCCTGAGCTGGGCCTTAAAAGATGGCAAATCCAGACAAGCAACAACCATTTATGTCCAAGGAATGAGAATGAAAGGGAGCGGTCAGGGATGACTTCCAGGAAGAGGTAGGAGAAGGTCATTCTCAAGGATAGTTCAAGGAAAGAGAGACAGAGAGACAGACAGAGACAGAGACAGAGAGACAAAGAGACAGACACAGAGACAGAGACAGACACAGAGACAGAGACAGAAAGAGACAGAGGGAGAGGGAGAGAGAGGGAGAGAGAGAGAGAGAGAGAGAGAGAGAGAGAGAGAGAGAGAGAGAGAGAGAGAGAGAGGGGAATGAGGAACAAAAATGTCTTCTTAGAAAAGATCAGTGGTGGGGGGCATTCCAGGTAAGGAGAATAATTATATTATTAGTGCAATATAAAACTAAGAAATTCCCTCAAACTCTTATTCATTCTTCTGATCGTCAGACCCTCAGACTATTCTCCTTTATATCTATTGTTTTTGAGGTTCCTCTCTGCTAGGCTAAGTTCTCCCAAACTTAAAAAATATGGACTGGGCTCTGCATAGCATTAAGTTGAACGTGTTATTACATATATATATATATTGTTCCTGAGTTTCATTTTTGGTACTTGGATCTAAAAAATTATGTGTTTGGAAATGTGTTCATCAATTATGTAGAATCTTTTGAAAGACATATGACCAAGTCATTTAGCAACATGCCACTAGAGAAAGTTGAGTCTTTTGTTGGAGTACCTTCTTCCCACCAAAAAACATGTTTGTCCTTATTCCTCCCCTTCATCAATTATTTTTTTACATTCAAGGCCTTCAATCTGAGTCCAACATACTCAACTTTACCATTCACTAGCGTCATTCACAGACTCTACACTCTAGCTAAACTGAACCAGTCACCATCCTTTTAACACTTCCAACACTCCGTGTTTCTGTGTTTTTGTTCACATCACCTCGACCATCTGGAATGCACTCACTGTACGGCCCTTGTCAACTGAAATCTTTCCAGTCCTTCAAGGTTGAAGTTCAGGTGACATAATCTCCATGAGATTTTCACTAAACCTCCCAGTTTGCAATTCTTTCTCCTTCAACTCAAATAGCCCTTTGTTTATACTTTCTAGGTGCCTCTAGGCTCCTTCAGCTTTTAATCCTTGGTTTTACTTATAAGGTTGATTAGTGTTTTCCCTTGTTTTCTGGTTTAGTTGTTAGTAATATTGGAAAGTTTCATATATACCCCACTCTTGGAAACTATTCTGATTTGTTTTTAGCATCATATTTTAATTTTGATCTAGGTGTACCTCAATTTATGAAATAAATTCTTGAGTCTAGATGGAATTTAAAAATAAGTTGTATTTACATTATTGAAGAAAAATAATGAAAAGTTTCTCAAGGAATTGTCATGGGAGGATTATGGGCCCCGGTCACCCCAACAATTCTCTGGGGGGTTCAAGGAACCTTTTCCTTGAAACCTCAGGGGTTTTCCCTTGAAATCAAGTAGGCCTCTCCTTGAACACAATCAAGGACACACACACTCACCTAACGGAGATAAGCGGCACAGATTGAACTGAGCATGCTCCAGGACCATCACCCCACATTCCAGTCCTCCTAAGCATCTGGATGAGGTAATCCAGGAGAAGACCACCTGGAACCGCCCATCAGCAGACTGCTTAGACCCATCAGGACAAAGTTGACACCCACCACCAGATCTCTCACGAGGGATTCTTCCTACCACAGCGCAACGAGGGAAGACCACCAGCCCCTCACCCAATAAGAGACTCTTACCCACCCCTCATCGAAACCCTATAAAATGGCACCCCACAAGTCAGTGGGGAGGAAGCGTTTTGTTCTGGCAAACCCTTCCTCCCGGCCGGTTTCTCGTGTACCCCAATAAACCTGTTCTCTTATTCCTGATTAGGTCTTGTGCGAGAGTGTAATTCTTTACAGAGGAATCCTAAGGACCCACGTGCTTTCTCCTATCGGCTCTCCCCATATCAGAATCATGGAACTTTGTAACTGATAGAAATCAGCTGTTCATCTAGTCCAGGTCCTTCATTTTAGAGATGAGAAGACAACAAGGCCTCAAAAGATTGGTTGAGTTCAAACAGAGAGTTCAGTAAAGCCAGGACTAGAACCCAGATCTCCTGACCACTAGGCTCATGCTCTTTCCACCTACACTGAACTAACCTTGAGCTCATCAGATAGGAATTTCATGTCTTGGTAACTGGTCATGGCAATTATGATTATTTAAAATCATTTACTAAAAGTACATCTTTTAAAATATGAAATCACAGTGATACTTAATAAAATGCCTGTCCTACTCAGTCAATGATACTTTTAAAATCTCCTGACATTTGTTATAAGTGTCAGCTGGAAGCATTTTATTGGCTTTCTGGTCTCTTTTTTTGTTTAGCCTTTGGTTTGAACTCACAGCTTTGGTGTGCACATTGTGCACAACAGACTTGGGTTCCCTCCTGTTTGGAAGAAAAGGGATGATGTACCATGAGGGAATACTACTTTCCTTCCATGTGGTCAAAACAATTTATGGACTTCACACATATATTTGTATTATTTCAACTTAAGATTTAAGGCAGAATTTCTGGACTAAATCATACTTAAATAATAACCTGTAAATTAATCACTTAAAATGTCTTTTAAAGACAACACCCCCTCCCAAATAAAAGGCTAGATTAAAGACTAATACAAGTTCTCTTCGTGGAACAATTAAAAAATAGGTGTTCCAGTGTTCATTTTAATTTAAATAATGATTTAAAATAGAATTTTTCTATGTTCCTAGATGCAAGCAGAATTTAGACTATGCACACAACGACCTACTATTTATATAATCTGTAAATCCTATGTATTATAGTGTCTACATCCTGGGTGTATGTGACTAAAAATGTTGTGATAGATTTTCCCCCCATTATTTCAGTCTAAAAGACTAGGCTGAAAAAATATAATGAAATGTTGCACTATGGAAGATTAGTGTAGAAGGCTCCATACTTATCCAACTGAGAGATGCAGATTTCTGATTCCAAATAATAATAGCTCAAAATAGGCATGCAATTCAATTCAATTCACCAGAATCTGTTAAGTACCTATTATATACATTGTGTGCTTGGATACAAGATTTTAAAAAACAATGCAATCCCTAGGATTGCTTGCAATCTAATATAAGTGATATTCACTAGCTCCTTGATAGTCAGGAATATGGTTCAATGCAATATCAGTTGAATATATTTTAAAATTAAAATTAATAGTTAACCTTTGGTAAGCAGAAAACAAAACTTTTAAGATCCATCTGTCCCTAACTTAATGTTTTTGTTTTGTTTCATTTTGGTCTAGACCTATGACTTCATAGGGTAGGAATGAGTAGAAATTCCTGGAGTACAAACTAATTGGTAGAAATTCCTGGAGAAGAAACTCCCTCCATCAATGCAAGTCAGTAATTCCTAGGTAACTTATAGGTTTTTTTTTTTCCTTTTTTAAATGATATTTTTAATGATATTTTATTTTTCCCCAATTACATGGAAAAACAATTTTTAGCATTTGAGTTACAAATTCTATCCCTCCTTCCCTCTCCTCCCTCCTCCCTAAGACAGTATATCTGATATAGGTTATACATGTGCAACCATGTAAAATACTTCCATATTGGTAAATAAAGAACTGCTTGAGACCTTGAGAGGGTAAATGACTTGCCAATGGTCATAGAGACCAGAAGTAGGATTAACTCACAGTGTTTTTTTTAAAAATCAAACATTTACTAAGTGTCTTGTATGTTCCTTGAACTCACAGAAGAAACAAAAATTTCTAAGACATGGTCCTTGCCCTTGAAAAGATAACAAAAGGATCACACAGCAACTAATAATAATAGACAGTAAGGGCTATAGTTCAGAGGGACTTCATGTTCAGTAAATAAAGCCAACAACTTATATTGAGTAATTTCCATGTGCAGAGGTGCTATTGGTTCAATAAAGCTAGTCCCTGCCCTCAAATAACTTGCAATATAATGAGACAGAAGCATTAATATTAGAGTCATAATTAGAACTCTGGTGCCTGGAGCAAATTCAGTGGAAGCACATAGGAGAAGATGGGTCAGTCAGTCCCCCTTCCCATGCCACCCTTAGCCTGAGGCTCCCCTAGAGCCATCCTGTCTCTCTCCCTGCTCTGTGGTGTGAGCCAGTATATCTCCCACACTAGGGCTTCATATTACTTGTCTCTAAGACAACTCAAGATCTAGAAAAGCACATGCATGCTCTGGAGAAATAAAACTCTTCCTCTGAGGGTAGAAGGTTAGAAGAAAGAGATTGCACTCCCATCTGCCACTCATCCCAGAAGCGCACTGTCTCTCTTCCCAGGGCACCAGCAGCTCTGGAGAATCAGTCTCTCCAACAGACCCCTATACTTGTCTGCTGCTTATCCTAGCACCAACTTGGTAAGGACAGGGAGTCTCTCTCCGTTGTTACCTAAAGAGGAGGACCACCCTGGGAAAGGAAACACATTGCCTTATATTTCTTCCTTGGTATAAAGCCCCAGTAGTTATGCCCTAGTTATGCCCTGAGATTAGACAGATGAACAGACAGATAAACTAGAGAATGGCAATGTGATAGAGTGGATATGAAACTAGCCTTAGAGTCAGAACAACCTAGGTTCATATCCCACCTCTGACATATAGTCATTGTGTGACCCCGAGCAAATTGCTTACCCTTTCAATTGTTGTTGTTTAGTCATTCAGTCTTCTTCATGATCTCATTCTGTCCATGGAGTTTTCTTGGCAAAGATACTGGAGTAGTTTGCCATTTCCTTCTCCAATGGATTAAGGTAAACAGAGGTAAATTGAGTTGCCCGGGGTCACATAGCTAGTAAGTGTCTAAGGTCAGATTTGAATCTTCCTGACTCCAGGCCCAGCACTCTATCCAATGAGCTGCCTCTGATACTCCCAGGAAATTCTCTGTAAATATAAAGTTGTAGAGCAGTTGCCTTTTTGCTATTGAAGGAGTTTCCCCTGGGGAAACTCTCTATTAATGAAATCACAGGTCTAAACCAATTGATTTTTAGATGGATCTATGATTTCATTAATTTAGGGAAGCTCTCTGGTGGGGGAAATTCCCTCTACCAGTGCAATGGCAGCATAAAATAGCACAGAAAAAAACATGATGTCATAAAGAGAAATCTGGCCTCAAGGTTAAAGGGCCCTGGGTTCAACACTTACCTCTGATATGTTCTGGCTGTGTGACTGTGGTAAGTTACAATTGCTCAGTATCCCCCACCTAACTCTCTAAGTTGCAGAATAGTGGTCTGTTTGCATTGTCATATATATATATATATATATATATATATATATATATGGCAAAAAAATATAGCCATATGCAACAAGAAGTGCTAAATAAGCAAAAATGGAGAGATGTAAGAAAAGGAAGAGATCTTAGAGACAGAAAATATTATTATTATTAATGTTGTAACGGGTATTGATTTAGCACTTTAACATTTTGCAAAACACTCTACATACATCATCTTATTTGATTCTTACTATAGTGGCAGTGGGGCAGCTAATCAGCTATAATTACCTCTCCCTGTTGGGAAATTTGAGAGAGGAAGAGAGCAAAATATGAAACAGGGAAGAGTAACAATTGTCAATAAGCTTGAAAATCTACCAGGTAGAGCTTAAGATCTACTAATGTATCCCGATATATCAGAAGCCTCCTGCCTTAGACCGTTCTTAGACACTGATGCTGAATTTTTTCTTAATCTCTTATATATCCTACAGTGTTCCTGTGCTCAATTAAAATATGCTTTTGAATATTTTATGACAATTAGTGGTAGCACTAGGTACCAAAAATAGCATAGATAAATGAAATCCATAGATTATCTAAAGGTTTAATTTTAGCAATATTGTTCTCTTCCTTCCTAATAAAACTTTTTAACTAAAGTGTCTAATATGTTCAAAGATTTCAATTCCAACTACTATAATTCATATTTCTACTGTCTACTGAAGTGAATTAATGAGCAATGAAGTGGATAAAAGGCTGGCAAATAAAAGATGTGAGTAATATAGAAACTGGAAATACCAAAATATATATTTTTTTAATTACTATCTAGAATTCCTGGGTATTGTTAGTTGAAAAACGACAGAAATCAAATATTAAATAGTACCCCTATTATTTTTTTCAAATAAAACTCAATGTTTTCATACAATTTTCATCAAAACCTTACTTCAGTTTCTAAAACATCCCTTTTAAAATATGCAGATTATGAAATCTCTTCATAAGCATTCAAAGTCCAAAAACAAAGACAGAGAGCTTGAGTGAAAAAACTCAACTTCACATTTGTTCTCTCTTCCCTTTACCATTTTCAATCTGGGAACACTTCTAAATTTAGGAGTAAACTATAATAAGCCATGGTCATATGACTTCAAAGTCTCTTTAATATTAATAAATAATTTATTCCAAAACAGATGAAACATATTGCAGTGTAGGAAAAAAACAACCAGGATCAATGGTTTAACTTTTTATTCTGGTTTTCTTGCCCCTATAAATCTCATTAACCTATAGATTTCTAAATATGGGACACCATGTTTTGTCTTCAACAGAAACCTAAATTGTTTTTCAAATGTCTAAAAGTTTATCGAAACCTAAATTATAGTTAATGAAACCATTTCACTTTAGTCTTTTTTTTTAGCTGTGTGCATTTTTTTCATTCCATCATTTCTTCTAAGCCATCAACACCTTTCTAAATCACTTCCCTTTAATCCATGAAATAAAAATTTTGAATTTTTAAAAAATATTGCCTTATGTGAAAAAGACTTTTCTACCAACACATGGAACTCACTAAAAAAAAAAAGCTTTTTCCTCAATGTAAACTTGGGCACCTGTATTTTCACCGGAGCTAGAGAAAGAAGGGACCTTGGAGATCACCTAGTTCACGTCACTAAGTGAATAAACATTTATTAAGCACTTACTATGTGCCAGGAATTTTGGGAGACACTGGGGATACAAAAAAGGGCCAAAAGACACTTCCTGCTCTCATGGAGCTCACAGTCTTAGCAGGGAGATAACATGTAAATAACTATGTACAAATAAGCTATATACAGAATAAATTGTAAATAATCAATAGAGGGAAGGCACTGAAATTAAGAAGGATCTGGAAAAACTTCCTTTTAGAAGGTGGAATTTTAAATAAGACTTGAAGGGGGGAAAAACAGGGAATCCAGAAGATAGAGATGAGGAGGGAGATTGTTCCAAGTATGAAGGATGGCCAGGAAAAAAATGTCCAGAGGCACGAAATAGTGTCTTGTTTGAAGACCAGCAGGGAAGCCAGTGTCACAGGTTATATGTGACATATAGATTATATGGAGAGATGTAAGAAGACTGGAAAGGTGGGGAGGTTATGAAGAATTGGGTTATGGAGAACTTGGAATGCTAATCTGGGGAATATATATTTGATCCTGGAAGTGAAAGGGGGCCACTGGAGTTTATTGAATGGGGTAGAGAAGGATTGATATGGTCAGACCTGTGCTTTAGGAATATCACTTTGACAACTAAATTGAAGACAGACTGAGGCAGAGAAAGGAAGGGAGGAAGGGAGAACAAACGACAGACTATTTCAGTAATCCAGATGTGAAAGGATGAGAACCTACACTGGGATGGTAGCAGTGTTAGAGAAGAGAAGGGGGTGTATGCAAGAGGTGGTATAAAGGGAAAATCAGCAGAACTTGGCATCAAATTGGGGATGGGCATGAGAGGGAGAAAAGAGTCAAGAATGATGCCTAGGTTATGAGCCTGGGTGAATGGGAGAGTGGTGGTGCCCTCAACAGTAATAGGGAAGAGGGGAGGGGGGAGAGAAAATAACAAATTCCATTTTGGACACGTGGAATTTAAGATGTCTACCAAGGGGGAAGCTAGGTGGCACAGTGGATAAAGCACCAGCCCTGGATTCAGGAGGACCTGAGTTCAAATCTGGATTCAGACACTTGACACTTACTAGCTGTGTGACCCTGGGCAAGTCAGTTAACCCCCATTGTCCCGCAAAAAAAATAAAATTTTTTTAAAAGATGTCTACCAAACATCCAGTTTGGGATGACCAATAGTGTACTATAACTATTGTTAAGAACCATCAATAAATGGCATAAATATTGTACAAAACATTGATGCCATCTAATTAATATGATCTAACATTTCCGGGGCAGTTAATTGCAGCAAATCAGTAATCCTCAAAATGTTCAAGGACTGAAAAACTAACGAAAGCACTAACTTAAAATTCTGTATATTTCCACTGCAGTACCTTGAATACAAGAATTTCTCCATTATGTAGATTACTTTGTGACTCAATGTGCTGGATATTATTCACCTCATGACTCAAAAGGATGCAACCACTTTGAAACTGAATGACTTGGGAATCTGCCATGGACTCTGAAGCTATCTGCCTGAATCTGGCCTATATTGAGGGAAAGATATTTTGCCATCTGACATATTTAGAGGTAATCCCTCTTTAACAGAATGGAAATACAGTATACTGCTGGCACTGCTGTGCCCACTTCCCACCCCTGGAATGTTATACTTGTTTCATAGATTAAGACTATTCTAGGCTGCCTGGAATTTTTTTTTTTGAGAATGAAGTCAGATGTCAAATGCATAATACTTCTAGATGACCTTCCAATTTCAGTCTATCCAGAAGAATTTATGGATGATTGCAGGGTTTCTGAAATCACTGCTAATTACTGTGTTTAATCATGCTAAGCTGAGGAAAGAGGAGGGAGATGAGGGAAGAGGAGGGATAGGAGAAAGAAGGATTAAAGGAGGAGAAAGAAGAGGTGAAGGAGGGAGAGGAGAAAGGAGAAGGAAACATGAAGATGAGGGAGAGGAGAAAGAATACAAATGTTTATTCTAGATATGAAGTGAGAAGATAGTATGCTTCAGGTATATTTTGACCTATAGTCAAGGGGTTGAACATAATGTTACAAAATGTAATGAATTTGCCACTTCATATTCCCATGCCATACCATTTCCACACAAAAAAAGATATGATTCAAAATATCTACATGTATTTATTTCACAGGATCTCAGAACTACAAGGGACCTCAAAGGCCATCTAGTCTAAACTGCACCTGAGCAAGAACCCCTAGTAGAATATTCCTAAGAAATCCAACCTTTGCTCAAAGACTTCAAGTAAAAGGGGAAGAATCCCCTTGCTGCCACAACCCCGGGAGTCCATTATACTTTTGGATAGATCTGTTAGGAAGTTCTACCTAACAGGCATCTAGATGGTTTGGTGAATAATGAGCAGGCCTGGAGTCAGGAAGACCTGAGTTCAAATCCAGCCTCAGACATTTATTAGCTGTGTGATCCTGAACTTAACTGCTATCTGCCTCAGTTTCCTCATCTGTAAGATGAGGGTGATAACAGCAGCATCTACCTCATAGAGTTGTTCTGAGGATCAAAATCAGGTAATATTTATAAAATGGCAGGCACTTAATACATTTTGCTCCCTTTCCCACTGAGCCTAAATTTGCGTTTGTGCAACTTTTACTCAACTCTCCAAGTTATGCCATCTGGAGCCAAGCAAATCAAATCAAATCTCTCTTCCACATATTCTTCAATGTATTTTAAGAGACTTAGAATATCCTATACCCCAAACCAAACTAAACATTTCCAATTCATTCAAACAATCTTCACATGATGTGTTCTCAACCATCCTGGCTGTCCTTGTTTGATTTCTCTTGGTTAATTAATGTCCTTCCTAAAATGTGATACCTAGAGCTGAACACAAGATTCAGATGTAGTCTAACCAGAGTAGAATACAAGGACTAGACCTCCCTGATTCAGTCTATACTAAATAGTATAGTACGAATTAGTACTGATACTAATCTAATACATTGGTATTTTTGTGTTGATTAAACAATAAACATTTATTAAGTACCTACTATGTGCCAGGCACCATGCTACATGAGGGGCATACGAAAAGAGGCAAAAGATGGTCACTCTATTAACTCATGTAGAATTTTCAGTTTGCTAAAACTTCCCAAATTTTTTTCAGGTGTATTGTGGTCTAGCCAATGTGTCCCCAATCTTGAACTTGTGAAGTTTATTTTTTTAATACAGTGTAAGAAAACCTTTATTCCTATTAGATTTCATCTTATCAGGTTCAGCCCAATGTTCTAATATGACAAGATCTTTTTGGATCTTGGAGGGGGAGCCATCCTTCTCATCTTTGTGCCATCTGAAAATGTGATCAATATTCCTTCTAATCATTGATAAATAGGTAATACAGCACAGGGTCAAAGAAAGGCTCACTCTGCTGGAGAGCTCCTTCTAAATCAACCATGAACTGTTAATGGTTGTTCTTTAGGACTAATCATTCAATCAGTTTGGTTCTAACCTAACTCTACTATTGTTCTTCATCTTGTTCACAAAAACAACAGGAAAGACTTTGTCATATGCTTGGCTAAAACTTGGCCAAAGGCTTGGTTAGTACTCTGTACATGTATAACCTATATCATATTGCTTGCTGTCTTGGGGAGGGAGGAGGGAAGAGAGGGAGAAAAATTTGGAACTCAAAATCTTATAAAAACGAATGTTGGAAACTATCTTTACATGTAATTGGGGAAAAAATAGAACACTATTAAGTGAAAAAAACTATGTACAGTAGTCATCTTATAAACAAATCTAAAAACCCTATCAAAAAAGAAATGGTGCTCGTCTAGCAAGATTTGTTCTTAATAGAGCCATGACGGCACTGCATGCTCACCAGTTCTTTTTCTAGATTTCAATAATTCCATCTGGTTTTCTGTTAGTGAGCAAAGTCAAACCCACAGGCCTATCATTTGAAAGTCCCATTATCTTCCCTTCTTTGGAAATCAGGTCACTTGCTCTTCTACAGTTCTCTTGTATCTTTCTTCTTCTCCACTCTCTTTCCAAAATTATTACAATAGCTCAGGAATTAAATCCACAAATTCTTTCTGAATGCTGGAATATAATTTATTTGACCCTAGTGACTTGAACTCATCCAGTGCAGCAAGGTACTACTCTCTTACTATCTCCCTTACTTATCCAAGGTTTGAATTCATTAGCCTGTTGCTGTTGTTCTGTCTTCTTCAGTTTAGAAATAAATATTTTCTCAATTTTTTCACCAGTCCTGTGTCTTCCCAAACTAAGAGAGCCCTATCTGGTCACCATTCCCCTGTATGTGCTGTCTCCCCCTATTCTTTGGGGGCAGAGGCTATCTTATTTTGCTATTTTTATGCCTGGAACTTAGGATGGTACTTGATAAATAATGGGTAGTGTGGCACTTTAAGGTTTGTGTTTTGTCCTCACGATAACCTTAGGAGGGAGGTGCTGTTATTATACCCTCTTAACAGATGAGGAAAATGAGGCAAGCAGCAATTAAGTGACTAGATCAGGGTCACATTGCTAGTGAGTATGAGGCTGTATTTGAACTCAAATTGCCATGGCTTCAAGCCAAGTGCTCTATCTGTTGTGTCTCCAGTAAATACATAATAATTTTATTGATTCATTCTTTGATATAAAACACCACCACCATCACTACCACACTCACTAACAAGTGTTCCCTTGTACATAACCAAGGGATGTGTGTATGTAAATAAAATGTGTGTGTGTGTGTGTGTGTGTGTTCACTTCTTCATTTGTAACAGTGGCAGTTGAAATCCTTGTTAGCTAGTGGAGATCCCAAGGGAAATTCTACTTGTAGCCAAGACTGGTACCAGGAGATGAAAGGTGACAGGTACTCAAGTACCACACTAGTAGAAATGGACCCCATTTTTCTCGAGATAAATGCAATAACATAAATATGCTTGATATAAATAATGGATTCCTGTGAAATGTCTAAAAGGATTCTCTCTAATAAGTCAAAGTATTAAATAAAACAAGAAGCTTTGAAGGTCAAAATTCTCCAAACCATAATAGAAAGAAAATTCTAATGGGTAAAGCATCACACTTCAACTCAACATCCCCTAACTCTGCCAATCTAATAGCTTCCTGAAAATCCTAACTGAAATCAGGGTGAATTGGAAGAGTGGTCCCTAAAATAATCAGGGTACAATCTAATTTTTATTGCTTTTTTTCAAATAGGCAAGAAATGTTCTTGAAACCAAATCACAGGGTAGGTAATTAATGGAGAAGTGACTTATGTTTCGTTTTAAAAATATTTAGCTCTACCTTCCTAAAAGAAAATTCTGAGTCAAGGAGGTAAGGAAAACAGACTATTTTATACTGTAAAAATGCCCCCTTTTTCCATCAGAATTAGTTTAGCCTGACTTATCAGTTTGTGTTCAATGTGAAAATATAATCATAGTGACTGGTCCAATGTCCGCTGGCTAGTTAGCAATAAAGCCAATCTAGAACCCAGATTTCCTTATTTTTAGTCAGGTGCTCTTCTCTCTATACTATCAATTGTTCTATTTTGTATTTTCAAAGTAGATTTTCCACATTATTTACCACACCATGTCACCAAGTTACCAACTATACCTTCCCATTTAAATTACTTATAAACTTATAAGTTTTGATGATATTTGATGATTTTCAAAATTTCCACGATATCACATTAAGCACAGAAAACAGTACAGGACACTGTACACCAAGCAGTTAAATTCATTGCTAAGACTCCATACTAATGCTAGAAGAGAGAAAATTGTTTCCATAGATAGAAGGTAATAGCTGTCTCAGTTAATTTCAGCTTTATTCTTTGAGTTTTACTCCTAAAGAGTTTCATTTTAGGGACAGAGCCAATGAGAGAATTAAGCAATAACTTAGTGAAGAAGAATTTAAGGAATCACCAAACTCTCCCTTTTGCTTTTCTTGGCCTCATCCTCTTGTTCCCCACAATCACCATACTATAATCTAATGTGCTATTTTGAGAGATGCCTGCAGAGCAAAAAGAACTGTGAGAACCAGTAGGATAAAGACTATAATCCTGTGGAGCTTTAAGGGTCCAAACAAGAACTGGGAGTTTAATATAGAAAACAGAATGATGCAAGTGAAAATGGATCTCCTGATCTGCAAATCTTGAATTATGGATTCTTAGATCTGTTCTTTATTTTTTGTGGGCATGAGGAGAAAGGGCATGTAAATATGCTTTTGGTTAGTATGAGACTTCAGAGTGATAGTACATCTGCTTCTATAACTATAAAACTCTACCTTCTGCCACCTTGGAAAGCAAGCCTAAGAGCCCATGTGTTCAATTATGTTATTGTCTTCTTGAGGGTTATAACCTCTTTCCCTTTCATCAGGTAATAAATGGGCATTTGCTAATAAATGAATGGAAACTAATGGAGTAAAAACATTTATTAAATGCTTACCATTTGTCAAATATAGAAAGCCAGATAGTTTAAGAACTCTATAGCACACTAAAATGAGGACATCTATCTTAATCATCATCATATTTTAAGTTGAGTCAAGTTTTGCCAGAAAAACATAGGCTGGTATGAATTGATTCATGAAAAAAACAAGGTAAAGAAATTGGGCAGGGGGGTGAATCACCTGTCCAAGAGAGAAGCTCAAAAGACTTGAGTTCAAATACTGGTTTTAACATTTAATGTTTATGTGTCCTTTGACAAATGTACATCATCTTGTTCTCTAACCCTCAATATTCTCATCTGTGAAAGTATGGGAGCTATATTATATGATCTATATGTACCCTTCTAGTTCTAGGTCCTATTACTATTCCTGAAACATTTAGGAAATACAATCATCAAGTGAATTAAAGTAGTCATGTAGTATGTGTGTGTATATATACTTCTACATATATACACATATGTATATATACATACAAACATAAACAAACACATATGCATGTATGTGTGTGTCTATATATGTGTGTGTGTCTATATATATGTGTGTGTGTGTGTGTGTGTGTGTGTATACATATACAGTTTATATATTTAACCAGGAAGGTACTAGTCATTCTCCCACCTGAATGTCCATGCACTCTATTCCCTAAAATAAAACCTCTCAGGTAAGGCTTAAGAGGGAACCAGAGACACCAATTTCTTTGGGATGTCCATGAAAAACAAAAGTGACTAGGTAAGAAAGATGTATAAAAAGAAAGCTGAGGAGGTGATAAAGGAGAGGATAGAGTTGCAGAATCAAAGTGCTAATTAGAGTTGAAAATGGCAGCCAGAACCAAGGATGAGTGCTTAATAAGACTCTTCAATTTGGCTAAGTGAAGGTCATTGTTGATTTTAGTAAGAGTGATTTTAATGTTAATGCAAATGAGAAAGCAGTGTTGAAAGGGATCAAAGGAACCTTTGAAAGATACTCTCTGAGTATCAAAAGAGAGTGGAGACAAAAGATGTATACCACATGTATGCCAAGAATGCTGGGTATAAAGAAAAGTAGAAAAAACAATATAATAGACAAATACCACCTTTAAGAAGAGAAAAATATTTAGTTGTCCCTTAGCAAATAGAAATAAACTAAATGATAAAAAAAAGTGAACATAGGGTAAAGGACAGGTTACAGGAGTACATGGAAAGGTAATACTAAATAGAAAGGAGGGCCCAGGCATACATTTTGGATACATTGTATCTGATGTTTCTTCAAAAAGTTCTGAAGTGGCCTTTGGCCAATATTATGAAAGTATGAACCTAAAAAACAACAGATTAAGAAATGAGAAGTGGATTGTATAAAGGATAAGGGTCAGGAAAAAGAATAAGGAAGTGGCTTGAGAAGAGATAGAAAAGATCTGTTGGCAAGAGAGTCAACAAGGGCAAAACAAGTATATGGTTTGTTGAGGGAGACAGCAGAATTGGAGGAGGAATGAACAAATTTGTTGGAGGAAGTCAGTATGCTTCCTTTGACTTTCTTCAAAGGAATACAACAGAATGTGAGCAAAAATAGAGCACATTTCAAAGGTGAGTGAGGTCAGAGAGTTATTAAAAACAAAGTCACTGAAAAACACAGCAAATAACACTGAAAGCAAAAGAAAGGCTTAAGATGAGAAAAGAACAGATACCACGCAGAAAGAAAAATTTTGTAAATGAATATGCTTTTGTAAAGAGCTTCTGGTTTTTCAAAGATGGAGCTAGGTGACTAACAAGTCCTAATGTTATTGGAGAAAACATAGGTAAAATAATTTTTATATATTTAATTTATAAACTGACCATATTATCAAAGCATTATCTAACTTGTGCTACATATTTATGATGTAGCAAGAACTATTTTGACTTCCAGTAAATTCCAATGGACTAGGCCATGCAGAATAACAGAAATCTAACTGGGTTAACAGAAAGAACCATCATAAAATATCAATGTTAGCTGCAGCTAGTCTACACTTAAGTAAAGATCCAAACACTCATTTGTCTGCAAAAATAGGAGGCAACTAAACTTTTTTCTTAAAAAGCACCTGATACCATAATTAAAATTTTATACATATAGATTTAGAAAGCTTTGATTCCAAAAACACCCACAATTCAGTTACATTACAAAGGGGGAGATGTTCTACGACTGCATATGTTAGATGTAATCATAGAAAATACTATGTACTATAAACATAAGTGGGGAGATACTTGCTGGTAATCTAAAAGCAATTTTTTTTTCCCTTAGAACTCTAAGAAATCTAATGAATGAAAATATATTGGTGCCTGTATGTTCCCATACCCATAGAGAATTAAATAATCATATATTCAAATGCACACATCTGAAACAGAAGTATATTTCTGTTAGCCTGTGTAGGTCCGACACGTACCCACAATCTGTAGCAAAGTATTCAGTCACATCAACCATCCAAGTGTATGGTATACAGTACAAAACAGGGCAGTGTAGGGCTCTCTTGTTTATAAAGGCCTTATTTCCCAACTAGTTTTTAATCACACTTGGCATGATCAGGGGGAACATGTGCTCTGCTAAATTTGAACTTTTAAGATGAAACTGAATTAACCAAGGACAAAAAAAAGGGCATCTGAATTTTTTCTTAAGATTGCAAAATGGTTTTTTTTTCCTCACACTAGTAATCATAAAAGGAATCAAATGCAACTTTGTGTGTGTGTGTAGGTTGGGAAGAGATTGAGAGGAAGGGAGTACTTATAGTTTAAGAATAAATACTGCAAATATGTACCTATATTTTAAAAACATACTTTTTTAAAAAATTAGGATCTTAAAATGAGAGGTTTTCAATTAAAGGCCTTCTTCCAGTAGCCATGTGTTTGCTAACAAAAGGATCCAAGACAACTTAGGCTTGCTCTACTAAAGAAGAACAAGAAAATATACTTTCCCCACTGGGGTTTTAATTTCATTTTCCATTTAGTTAAATTTGGGAGAAGTCATGTAACCATAGAACCATTGCTTTCCCTGCCCATCAATTAACCCTCTATTCTCTTTCTGTCCTCACTAGAATAGGATCAAGTAAGTAGACTGTTACAATTGCCAGAGATAAAGCCCTCAAGTACTTGCCTCTACCTAATAACACTCTCCCTATGAAAACTCTGTTCTTCTTCACAAAAATACTTTATAACTAGGATATGTGCACTAGCATGCAGAAAATATAAAAAAGCTGAAATCCAAGATCCCCCCCCCAAAAAAAAGGTTTTTAAAATCCAGCTTTAAAATTACAGGTAATATTTACAAGGACACTAGCGTTATGTAATACGTCAAATAACCTGAAGCAGCTTGGGGTACAAGACTCTGTATAGATCTCTGTCTTTGGTTGGATGTGGTATTAATAATGTCACAGTTAGCATGTTTATTAAATTAAATATTATCAGCAAGGGTCTTCTAAATGCCATGCTTCTTGCATTAGATTACATATTTATTTCAGAGTTAGCATAGTAAGAGGGAGAGCTATCACTGGAAGGATTATTAAGTCATTGCTTTAATGGAACTATTCAAATCAAGTTCCTCATGCCATGCCTTGTACACTGCTGCAAACCATACTGTGGGTGTAAAATACATGCAAGGCAGATATAATCAGCTCAGAGAGACCAGGGATTTGTACACCATCAGGTTTACTTTATTGGGAAAGCAGTGGGGTTTTCTTTTAAGTGAATACATTTAAAAATATGTTGCAACCTATTGTTATACAAGCTGAAGACGGGAGCCATGAAGATACACACATCTCAAAGCAACTGAAATTAAATCCAGTACAATAGCAATAAGCAAACTCCTGACCTAGCTTGTCTTCAACTTTTGCAACCCATATGAAACAACATCTCAAGAACCTGTGTGCCAGCAAATGTCCCCAAATAGATTTTGCTTAAGCATCCATCACAACAGATTCAGTGGGGTAGAGGGTGAAAGAGGGTTAGGGAGAAAGAGGAAAAGATTCCTTTACTTTTTTCCCTTAACATCTCAGATACATTTCCCCCCCTCAGCTTTCATTAGTATAGGGATGAAAAGGTTCTTCTAATTGCTCTTTTTTTTTAATTATAAAATTCACTAGAACTTTAAAAAAATAATTAAATGTAGGGAGACAGAGTTCTTATTTGGGGATATTTTAAATGGTCTGCTTCCTAATATGTTGATTTTAATTATATGCCTTACTTGTATATGCACATATACAGCTGTGCATGTTCACATGTACATAAATACCTATGAGCATTCCCCTAGTTCTTCATCTACTTTGTATTAATCTAATTTGTATTTCAAGGACACCAATAGTTTCTATTTTCCTTGTCCATCTTACCTAATGAGAGGTCTCAGAACTGAAGTCTTCTGCTGGTTTGCTTTAAAATTCATCCCCCCCAAAAGTCTCCACACCTGAGGTGCCAGCTGAACATCGGGTAAAGATGACATGCACACACGTGGGCACACACCTAAGTGCAATGCAAGTGTCTTAAATTCTGAGTTAGAATTAGCCTCATCCTCAAAAAAATTTTCTTCTGATTACTCTATCAGGATACCATTTAAATGTTTTAAAATTTCGTGTGATGAATAAGTAAATTTTTAACGTCCAGTAAAAATAAGGCATCCATCATATTCTTTCAATTAAATCCACCTACAAGGGAGGGGAAAGTGAGAATCACAAACTGAAGGCTCTTGGATCACGCTCAAGGGATTGAAATCCTCCCTTTAGTGAGACCATCCGCCATCGTATTAAAATCAGTTAATTGCGCTAACCTTTGAGAACCCTAAAAAGACTCAGTTCACTCTCCCTCCCGCTCCCCCAACCCTTGCTCCCTATCCCAGACCTTTCTTTCTCCTACTCTGAAGTATCTCTGCAAGGTTCTGTTGGGGGCTTTGGAGAATGGCTTTAGCCCACTTTTCAGTTTGATCAGCCTGGGTCTCCTGACACCCTCAGCTCCAGCCTGAGGTCCGACTAAGGGCATAACACCTCCCACAGGTTCGGAGCAGCCCCAGCACTGCGCGTCTAGCTGCGCCTAGACGCCGAACTGGCGGCACTGCGGAAAAAGAAAGTCTCTGTCCTCACGTGCAAGTGCTACAACCCAGCCGCCCCCACCACCACCCCCAGAACAAATATAGAAATCACGAGGCACCCAACCCAGCGCACTCAGGCCTAGGACGAACCCTAATATCCTACTCTTGTTCAAAACTGTTTTCTCCCAGAAACACCCAGGCCCATGCTGAGCAAAAGCAGAACCATGACCCTATGTATGTCATGGTGCAGGGAGCAAGGATTACAGAAGGTGGAACGGAGAACGGGTTAAGGGATGGGACTGTCTCCATTGCTGCCACAACAAGACTCAGTCATTTGGTCTGGTACCCCAGTGACTGGCTCACCACTGGCTTCCCGCCTCCTCCCCAGACTCCTCACTCACTGCGCTCCCTCCCGTGCCCAAGACCTTTACACCTGGGCCTCTTCCTCCCAGCAAAACCCAGTTCCCGTTCTGAGTTTGAAACTGGAGAATCAGAGGTCTGTTTAGCGGGTTTTAAGCACTTTTGGGGGTGGGTGGAAAGAGGAAGGAAAGCGGAAATATGATAAAGTGATTCTCGAAAATTTTGGGTTCCCTCCCCCCCCCCCCCGCCCCTTAAGCTGTGAGTTCAAAGGATTTGGAGCTGAAAAAGAACTTGGGAGGTCATCTAGTTCCCAGTTAACTTTTTTTCTTTCTTTCTTTTTTTCTTTTTCTTTTTCTTTTCTTTCTTTCTTTTTTTTTTTTTTTGCGTGTTACTGACCCCTTTGGCTGTCTGTGGAAGCCTATGGACTTCTCAGAAAGAGGTTTTTAAATGCACAAAACAAAATGCAGTGGAATATAAAGGAAACCAATTATATTGAAAAAAGTTATCCAAAAAAATGTTTTAAGAAGTTCATGGATCCCAGGTTAAGAACTCCTGATCTAGTCCAGCTCCCTCTTTTTTTTTTTTAACAGTTTATGAAATAAAGGTCTAGCGAGATTAAACGACTTGCCCAAGGAGGAGAGTCAGAATTTGAACTCAGGTCCTCTGACTCCAAAGCCAGGACTACTTCCTCTGTTACCCTGCTGTCTTACTACTACTTTATGCCCTCATTTTAGGTGGGAGGAAACTGATACCTTTACACAGGACTTGGTTTGATCAAGGTCACATTGGCAGTGGGAGAACGAGGATTTTCACCCAAGGTCCTCCAACTCCATTCCCAATACCTTGTGCCATACTTAAGAAAAAGAAAGAAACCTTCAAGATGCACAGTAGCTATTCCTGAAGCCTTAACTCCAGGGCCTTGCCCCCCCCCCCCAATATCGACCTAAGCAAAAGGAACGGAAAGTTGCATTCCACCCCTTACCCCCCCCCCCCGCACACAGACTCCCTTCCTCGGGCAAATTCTGGGTTCCCTTAAACAACAACAGCAGCTTCTCAGACACATCGACAGTGTCACTTAACAAGACACCGAACCCTTCCAGGAAGCGTTGAGAAAATGATCACTGCTTTGAAAAAGAAAGAAAAGCGTACTGCCTAGGGAAGAGCAAGGAGCTGCAAATTTACCTCACGCTGACTCAGTCCACACAGCAGATGGTAGCAGAGCCTGCAAGGGAAACGACCTACCCAATTTTTTTAAAGTACTTCCTAATATCATCAAAGGCTCGTCTTTGAGTACAAGGCACTTCGTTCCTGTGAAAATCTATCCCTGTCTCTGAGAAGCTCGTTTACGCACATTGTGCGGACTGTTTTTACTCGCTGCTAGCTTTTGCCACTGGAGACGGAAGAGGCCAGGAAAAGCGCGCAAACCTGACCGCAAAGCGCGCGCGTGAACACATACCCATCCCCATCAACACCGTGCACTACAGTTTGCATCCGTCAAAAATAAATAAATAAATGAAAAACAAAAGCAATAGCCCCAAAACAAAACAACCCAAACCAACAAAAAACAACAACCGTCGAGTTCCGAGGACAATCCACCACTTTTACTTACAACTGCGAGGGCACCTCCTCTGCATCTGACTCCAAAAGACCCACAGGAGAATTGGGAACCAAAGGGTTGGGTTACATTAAATTTTAAAAAAAAGAAAAAGTGAACTCTCACGTGAGGAGCTTTACTTGTTAAATATGAACCGTAATTTGTACTTTTCTTCTTGTTGTTTGGTATTTAAGGGGGTGAGGGAGTCGGGGACAAAGAAAAAAAATCAGAAATAGCAGTTTTGCTATGTATGACAAAACAAAACTCCACGGAGCGCCGTCTAGTGGTAGTTGAATTGTCCAAAGAAGGAAAACGAGCCGTACTTGGGAATGAATGTCTTCTTATATTTGCTACTTTTTAGTCTTCTTTAGATCTGTCAAACTTAAGGGGGAAATATTATAACCATTAAGACTCTTGAAAAACATGGTATCAGAAACATGGGGATTATCCAGTTAGACGAAAATTTGGAGTTTGAGTGGATTCTTAGCGCCTTACTTCCAAAACGAGCGGCAATCACCTGCACAAAAAGAGGCGTTTTCCCCGATCAGACAAGGGCAAATATCTGCAAGACCCTCAGCTGAGACTTAACTGTATTCCTCTTCCTCTGCCCTACCGGTACAGTTAGATACTGTCATTTATACTTTAGTTACCCAGAGAGAATAAAGGCCCGAGACCCAACAAGACACCTATTCAGTTTTCCATTTGACCCCTAAGCACCGTCAGACACTTCTCAACATAAACTGATTGGTTTTTTAATGGACCCTGGGTACATATCAAGAGCATTTTTTTTAAGTAGACTCAGTAGCTTCAGGATGAGTAAGGTATATTCTGGGTCTACCTTTCCCCCCAAAATTAGTATTCTTGCCTCAGAGATCACAAGCTAGTGAAAGACAATTATCAGTATCCTCTACCTAAAGCTTGGCTCAATACTACTTTAGCAGGCCTTTTTATTAACTTCATCCATTCTATATACACATATGCATGCATGCATACATACATACGTACATACACACGCATACTCCAGCCCATTCTCATCACTTCTTCCCTTTTCCTCTCTGAATTTTAAAGTAAACCCCTGATTTTAAAACGTCTCCTTCTGCTTGCTTTGTCTCAGAATTTCTGTGAGCGCCAGTTTGAAAAGATGGGGAGGGGGGCGCGGGAAGACATACTCTTTTCTGAAAAGAAAAAGAGTAAAGAAAAAGATGAGAAGTTTGTAATAATATATTTGCAAATAAAAAGGATAAGGGAGACTGAGTAGTGATTGGTCCTGGGGGAGGGGGAAACAGACAGCTCACGTTACAACTAGATGTCCCATGGCTGGTTGAGGTTTCGCCCAATCATTTAAAATAAATCACCTATAGTAAAATAATTTTCCTCAAACGGTAAACTGCTTTAAAACACCATGTTAAAGTTTTAGCAGATTTATTTTACTTGTTATACACAGACGATACAAACGAGCAAAAAACAAAACATTTCTCAGTGGAGCTTGTACTTGTATAAATTATTCAGTTCACAGACAAAACATAACAAATATAAAAATCACAACATTAGATTTACAGAAGAGTCAAAAATATACACACGTTTAAACCCTGAATTGCTATTAGGAAAATCCCCCCCATGGACTGGAATCTAGATTGAATATTGTGTATTATTATGCATATTTCACGTTATAATTTAAAATACCAAAAAAAAATTGTATAAGTTTGCTACACAACATTCGAAATCCTACTAATCTACTTCCAGGGGGATTAATGTTCCTTATCAAATGTAACAAGACTTACAAGAGGAAAAAAAAATCAGTCTTACTCGCACCAATGCTAGTGTTTTTCCAAGGAAGTCAGATTTCAGCTGTTTTCTAGGTTAGAGGAAAAAAATCATTTTCAAAACTAAAATGCAGTAAAATATACAACTCACACGATTCATCTTCACTGGACTACACTATAGTTACCAACAATTCAATCATCTATATCGTTTTAGAGTATTCATTACAAAGATTTACAGCATATAAAGAGGGAGAAAACTGAAGAGAAATTCGGAAACAGTTTGTCAGCATATTTGGCACCTGCACAGACCAGTAATGGATTTGGCACTTTGGGAAAAACAAATAAGGCAAAATAATATTGCTGATGTCGAGCTATTCGATTTAGGAAGTGGAAAAAAAAAACCTTACAAATTCAGTTAACTTTGCTTTTTGGAGGCATCATGCCATTTAATTAACTTTCCTATAAAACAGATTCCCATTCTTTATAGGAGTTAGGGTGGGTAGGTACTCCTTAGCTGTGTGCACTTAGGGCACAGAGTAAATTATTCCATGCGAGGGATTGCAGAGAAGTGAGAAACCCATTACTCATTGCCACAGCTGCTGGCCATTATACATTACCAGAGCCTCTAGAATATAGTTAACCATCTCTCAAGGAAAATAAATAAATAAATAGATAGATAAATGGAGTTAAGCATGAACTGGTTTTGTGCCTTCACAATAAGAATAAAAACTAGCCATTCGTTACAATAAATTAACACTATGTACAGACATTTCACAGGCTTTGTTCCACTAAAATTATTAACATCCCTACCATCCATCCATCCATTCATGGATAAGGAAGGAAGCGCTGTATGGGCTCCAGGTTCTAGAGTCAGGCGTCCTACTTCTTAATGAGGGTAAGGGTTGGGGGGAAAGGTGTGGAAAGGATTGGAATTGCTGCATTACTATAGCATTGCTTGGCTTTTGCCTGGCAAAACCAAGGACTGTCCAGATCTCCCAAAGGTTAAGGATTTCATTACAAGGAAAGGGAAAAACAAAACTAAACAAAACGAGCACTGGGTCAAAGAAGGGGAGAAGAGAGAAGGGAAGGTAGGGTAGAAACTTAGATAAAGACAACTTCATGAAAGGGAAGAAAGGCCGGGACATTTAAAGGGGCCAAAGGTTTACACCTAAAGTTGAAGATCAGTGCGCTAACTGCAGAGGTTGTGGGGGGGGGGGCGGGGCGGGGAGTGTTGTGGGTGGAGGGGGGGAAGGTTAAAAACACACTCGGAGACCTGTATTTATTCACTGAAGACGGCAATGGAGGGGCCCAAAGAAAATGCACAAAATGAGGAAAGTGGGGTTGTAGTGAGTGGAGATGAAAAGGGAAGAAGAAAGTTGTGTCGGGGTCTGGCCTTGGGGGGAGATGAAAGGGAGTCTTGGGGCTTGTAGCGGGGCCTAGGCGGTGCTGCCGGATGCAAGTCTAGCTGTGAGAGTAGAATCCGTAGTAGCCTATGTCCTTGGCGCAGTTCTTCTCACAGTCCCTTTGGGTCAACACTTCGCTCTTGAGGGGAGAGGAGCTCTCGGACACCGGCGTGTCAGATGGCGAGATACGCCTCCGCTTGGCTTGCTCGTAAATCCCAGAATCAGTGGAGTCGATGGACTTAATGGACGACGGGGTTTCGATCCAGCTGGAGTCGGACAAGTCTTTGGGCTTGGAGTCCTCGGAGCCCGGGGGCAAAGGGGAGCGCTCCGTAGCCAGGCTCTCCGCCTCCTCGCCTAGGTAGGGGTTGCTGCTGGCCATGCGGGCGGCCGCCGCTGCGCTGTTAGGCCAACACGAGAGCATGGAGCTGGACTTGCTGCAGTACTGCGGGGGGCTGCGGGCCCCCCAGCCCGACGGGTCAGCGTAGTAGCCCAGGGGCCGGCCCGTGCAACCTGCAGCCTGAAGTGGGAGAGCCTTGACGCCCGCCGCCGCATACGAGAGCAAGGTGGCTGCGTTTCCTGCGAAGTCAGTGGCCGTGTCGTAGGCCGAGGCGGCGAAGTCCAGACGGTTGTTAGCTGGCGTGACAAACCAGCGCTGGGGTGACGGGGCCCCGGGGTCCTCGGCCTGCTGGGGCGACAGGAGCCCATTGGTATGCGGCACGCTGCGATCTGTGCCTGGGCCTGGGCCGGCCCCGGCCCCCGGGTGGAAGCGCGCCTTGGCGTAGTTGCTTACGAACTGGTCCTGCAGGAAAGAGCCGGCCATGGCATAGCGGGCTCCTGGCACTATCTGCGAGCGGGGAGAGTCGTTGGGCGAAGGGGTCAGGCGGTCCATATCACAGCCCGTGTAGATCCTATCAGGAGGGAGAGACAGAAAGAAACGGGAGGAATGGCACGCAGTGTCCGTAGAAGAAGAGGAGGAAGAGGAGAAAGGGGGCCCCAGGGTCAGGGAAAGAGAAGGAACTCTGACCCCCGCCCTTAACTTCCTCCCCCTTCCCCCAATAAGTATACATCCCTCCTGTGGCCATGCCCAATCTCAAGAAGCCACGCTCTATGGAGACATGGAGTGGAGGTGAGAAGGGCAGGGGAGGGCACCTATCCCTTCATCCCCATCCCAGGAAATACTGACCCAAAAGGAAGGGGAAAGGTCTGTGTGCGTGGGCATAAGGAAGGCACGGGGGTACAAAATGAAGACTACCTCTTCTCCATTCTCTCCGTCTCTTTGTCACGGAACACGGTCCTTCCCAAAATATGCAGTTCAAGGGCAGAGGAAGCTAATTGAAGATCTCTCACCCTTTGCTTGGTCAAAACATATTTATGCCTATTCACACAACCAGGCTGACTGGAGATTAACAGGCCTTCTCTGTGTGGTCAGGGGGTTTCTACACTCTGGGGCTACTTCCTGTATGGTTTTCGAGAGAGATTTTAAACAAAGACTCTCCCTTCTCTCTACCTCTTCCTCTCTCTCTCTCTCTCTCTCTCTCTCTCTCTCTCTCTCTCTCTCTCTCTCTCTCTCTCTCTCTCTCTATAAACCACTCTCCTTCCACCCTCTCTTTTATTTTCAATGTCATCCATACCTTCTTCTCAAAAAGTCATCCATACTTTCTTCTCTTCATTTTCTTGTATAAATGATATAAGAAATATAAATGTGTGTGCCTCTAGTAGGGATTTTTGAAGGAAAAGCCCCCAACCAACCTCCAGAGTAAGAGATGAGCGTTTAGATTATTTTGGAGGCACTCTCTAGTATTCTATTGTTTTCTCTTTACTCTCCACACCCACCAAAACAAACCAAAAGGAATCCTTAGTGGCTGAAAGAATGATGAAACTATGAAAGGGAAAGATTTTAAAGTTTTTACAAAGAAGAATGTTTCCCTCGTCCATCACATTCTTCTTCATGGCCCTCCATCTCACACAGTTAGGAGCCTTGAGTATGGCTGTCAAAAAATAGAGGCTGAAACCTTTTGCTATCCAACTATCCCCAGGCAATCCCAAAAGGCTTTAACTGGTAGGCTTGGGTCATTGGCAGCTGCTGTGCTGGTATACAGTGGCATGAATGACTTTCATTAGAGAATAAACCCAGGCCTCTGGGCTAATAGAAACTCATTAGAGATTATTTGAGTGAGGAAAAGGCTGTTAGATGAATAGGAATGTATCTACCTACAGATCAACAAAAAATCCTCCACTTTCAGTTAACTAATGCAGGAACCCTAAAATGCTCATCAATTAGTCTTTAAAGCAACTGGGGGGTGGGGTAGTGAAAGGAGAATAACAGTTCTTTCATATCTCAGCCCCATTTGGGGGAGAGGATCTTATTGATTACAAAATATCTTGCTGAATGCTCCAAAGATAGCAACAAAGTTGAAATCTGATTTTTTTTCAGAGCTCTGCCTTCAAAAAACAATAAATAATTCGAGGGAATATCCAGAATTCGATTTCAGTGGAGGAGGAAGGGAGGAAAGCAGTGTTTCCTTTTTACTTAGGGAAAATTGTATAGTTGTGAAAAATACTTTTTCATAGTAAACATCAACTGATTTAAAAATCAAAGTGGGGAAAAGAACGATGAAATCAAGAGCAAGTTTTTTTTTAAAATAGATATTTGCAACATTTAGCCCATTAGGACTTGAGGAGGGGAGGGAGCATTAAGAGATAAAAGGGCTCCTCTGCTCTGGATACTCAAAATATGTAATCTCTGTCCTGAAATCTAGTTGTATTTCAGAATTAGAAATAGGGGGGGGACTGGAAAGGAACAAAAGTAAGCAACTCTGTCTATCTTCTCTATTAACTGAGATACAGAAACAGTGTTGCCAAAAGTTAGTTCAACCACCCACTGACAGTTTAACTAGGTCTGAACCCCTTGGGAATCCTGCGCCCTTTTGGAATACTAAATGTATTCGAACAGATTTTAATAATAAAAATTTAAAAGTTGGGATTCTAAAGGTTTCTCCTCTAATATCCCTGGTCACCAGCATATTCTGGATTTACCTATACTTTAGATAAAACCCTTTGCAAACACTGTCCCATGACGCCCCTTTTCGAAAGGGCAAGAATAGGGGGAGTATATTTCCTTTAGAATAATATTTATGATGGAAGAATAATACTTCTGCTGGGCTTTTTAAAAGGAGAAGATGAAGCAATATGGATCACTATCAGTCACCCTCATCTAGGCCCACGGTTTCCTAAACTGCTTCTCATGGCAGAAGCAGTTCGAGTACAGATTGGGTTTAGGGGTTTAAGGAATGATGGCATCTGCCCGAAGCTGGAAATGAAGCCGCAGCCCTGTTTCTCTTTTCCCTGCAAATTTAATCTGATCCTACGCAGAGGGAGGCTACAACTTCGTGGCAGTGTCCCAGGCACTGAGAGCAAGCCATCTAATTAAGACTTGTGTCTTTCCCTTATATGGTCAAGGAAAAAAATAGGGGGAATCCCCACACTTCTTTGAAATCTAGATTTAGAACTCATTATCCACCACTATCCAAACCCTGAGCCACGAAGCCTGGTCCCCTACACTAATGCTCCGATAGAGAATGAGCTTTGAAAGAACTTAGTTTAAACTGAAATTTTGACCTCAAAGAAGGAAAAATTAAATAAGACAAGGGGGAAAGAGAAGGGAAAAGAACAAGCACAAGTTTTTAAGTCACATCCAGAAAGTAAAAATTTAGGGGGAAAAATATTTCCTTTTGACGCTATTTAAATGTGCACCAAACACCGCTTCACATCTTTCCCCAAACTCAAAACTGCTAAAGCAAGCAGTTCATCACATTAGCTGTAGACTGCCACACATTTTTATTTAGTCCACAATAATGCACAGGAAATGCTATTACAGGAAACTTGAAAGTGGGTAAATAATATGTCACATATGCCAATAAAACTCTCACAACTGCCAAGCAACGTGCAGTTTCGGACAGAATCCCGAACAGGCTTCAGATATAGACAATCTGAGCTAAGCATCTGCAGCCACACACACAACAGAACTGCAACCAGAGGCAAAGCTATCTTCCGCCAACCAAGCCAAAGTCCCAGCAACAACTGAACAACATCTCAATTCAGACAAAAGCTAAAGATAGATAGAAACTCAAAACACCTGGACCATACCAAAATATAACCAATTTAAGAAAGCCTTTGCAAAGATGGAGAGGACAAACAAAAGAGGGAGAGGAACGAAAAAAAAAAAACAACAAACAAAACCAAAACACTGCTACAACCTCGTCCTCACACAATTCAGCGCCTGAAAGCATTCTATTAGACAATTCTACAATTTTATAAACTGATAGGCATTGCATTTATTAGTGAGACCCCGAAAACTGAAGTAACAGAGAAGCAAATTTACTTACGTGTCATAGTTATCCCGAAAGCCCTTTGCGAAGGGGTTGTGATCTATTTTCAATTGCGTAATCTGAGGAGAAAAAGATCAATATTTAATTGACAAGCCAAAAGAAATTGTACTTTCAAGAATGAATAGTCAGTCAATTATTACAAGGACAATTTCATTAGACTCACGGCTTCCCCTATTTAAACACCTGGAGTAAGGAAAGTAATGGGAAAGGGAAAGTTTAAATTAGTAATAACTACACTTTAACGAAAGGCCGAAATTAAATGAATGTTTTAAAATTCATTTCTACTCTACGTTTATAACATTTAAAACATATATGTATATATACATACACATATATAAAACAAATGCTTAAAAGCAATATACTTGTTCAGACAAAAGTATTTCCAGAGAGATTGAATTTATGACCAGATGTTGAATATTTGAAAACTTTTCGCGACATTTTAAAAGGCTGTGTGATGAGTTTGGTATAGCAGTTGTACGATCAGAGAGAATTCATCTTACACATTAAATCCAAGTTTCACTTAAATGAAAGTACCTACTAACAAAATAAAAGTTTCAGTACATTTAAAAAGCACCATCACCCCCAACCCAGACAACAGCAGCTATTGCCAGTTTTCAAAAACTTGCTTTAAAATTGTTGGATTGACCAGTGGCGCTGATTCCCTTCTGAATATTCCCTCCCTTAATAACATGCTTAATATAGTTTTCACATGACTTTGTGTATGTATGTATGCACGTATTGCATGTTTCCTTAGTCCCCCAGGGTGGTGATTTTTGTTCTATTTAGCCATCAGTCCGGCCCACCTAGGAAACGGTTTCAAAGGCGTTTTGATTTTCTGTGATAACGATGGCGCTTGCCAAGAATGAAAATGCAGGGGGGCGGGGGGGGGTGTGAATCTGCTTGTTTTGCAAAGGGAGGGAAATTGAGGGAACAGCTTTTTAATCTGTTCTTGTTTACAGACAAAATTCTAACTATCCGAATTAAGGCCGCTAAAAAGCCTGTATGCAACCTAAGTACCAACACGGGTCCCCGAAGTCAGAGGCAATAAACAATCGTATTCCCCTCCTGCCTGCAATTTTTGGAGGGCGCACATCCGGCCTCTCCTGCTATAGCTAAACGCAGTGGCGGCGGCGGCTGCTGCTGCTGCTGCTGCTGCTGCTGCCGGAGCCGGGGGTGATGCCTGCATCAAGTAGAATGTACAAGCCCAGTTACATCTGTGTTTTGGTAGGCGGTGACTGCTATGAACTGTGTCTCTGGGAAGGTGAAAGTCTGGACCCTCCCTGGCTGGTTGGTATCCTCTGTGCCATCTTCGTTCACTTCCACCACATGCAAGCGGGGCTGGTACTTGTGCAAAGACTGTAAAACCACCATCTGTCGAGCGGAGAGAAAAGGGGAGAGACCCAGCGGCAAGTTAAAACATTGTGCCTGTTATGTGAGTGTGTGCGTGTGCGCGCGTGTATGTTGTATGGAGCAGATTATATATTTTGCAGGACTTGCCTCTCGTCGCTAGTCTGGTAACTAGGGGTAAGACCTCACCATCTCGCGTCTGTCAGAAGAGATCCGACTAGGTTACCCTCAGGAAACTGTGACCCCAACCACCCAACCCTCAGGCCCTCTTCTTTTCCTCTCCCCAACCCTTGCCCCCAAGGATGATCAGACATTTACTCAACCTGCAAAAATCAGGTTCTCCTTTCAAAAATCAATTTATTTAGGTAGATGGGAGCATGTAGGGTAAGAAAGGAAGGATTTATCCATGTTTCTTTGTTCATTTCATTGAAATTCAATTTTAAAAGACAGAAAACCATCAAATCCTTATCTTTCCACAAAGGAGGAAAAAGTGTTCCGATTCTAGGCAGAGGTGGGGGTAGGGAAGAGATAATTTAGTTTATGAATTAGGTAGCACTATTTATTTTTCTTTCTGGTAGTTGATTTTTAAGAGCTTAGGGAGCCGGGAGAGTAGGGATTATAATGTGCGAGATGTGTGTGTGTGTGTGTGTGTGTGTGTGTGCGTGCGTGTGCGTGTGCGTGCGTGTTTCACTGACCTGGCCATTGTTGTTTGAAGCTCCTTTGTTGTTAGTAAGTTTTAATTTCCCAAAAGAGATTTCTTGGCGCATCCAATGAGCCCCTGTATTGGGGGAATCGGGATGCATATAGACCCGGTTTCCTAGAGAAACAAACACATTGCTTACTCATGCACACCTCCATTCCCTGCCACCGTGGTCAAGAACATACATACATACATACATAAGCACACACACACACACACACACACACACACACACACACACCTTGAGTCAGTAAGTCATATTAGATGGGTATTTTCAGGTAGCACTCTTCTTTTTATTAGCTGTAAATGATTAAAATAGCTTTTGCATGATCTATTCTCCCTCTTTCCTCTGTCCCCCCTTTCCTCGTCTCCTTTTCTTTCAAAAAAAAAATCGGCCAATCGTTTTTAAAGTCTCTCGAGCCAGTCCACAAAGGCTTTAATTAATCATTCTCACCTAAATATGTGTCAGAAAAAAGTGTTAATTGGAAGAACTTGCCTTGTACATTGGTGTCCGCTTTGCCGCAAGGAACCCATTTCCCTCCTTGAAATCTCCAGTGATTGGGGTCCGCCAAAATTACATCCACAAAAATATTGTAATGAGCCGTGGGATCCAGACCAGAAATGTTAAAACTTAAAAAAGGAAACATGCGCCTATTTAAATTAAAAGGAGGGAGGGAAAAGGAAGAAGATAGCAGAAGAAAGAAATATTAATGTTAAAGATGTTATACAAAACAAGCAAAAAAAAAAAACCCTAAGCAATGCCCCAGAAGTAAAGTCAAAACTTGCTATGGCAGCATAGCTGCCGGGTTAAAGAAAGAGCGACGAGAAAGAGGAAAAAAAATCGTAAGGGACCCGCGGAATATAAGGGGAATGAGGTGGGTTGGAGTGGCAGGAGCGGCAGCCCTTTCCTCTCTCCCGGAGGAGAGAGAGGCAAGGAGGGATCCCTGGAAGAATGCATCCTTCTCCAGGTGCCGGTGCCCAAACGGCCCTTTCCCATCTTCCACCCTGGCGTGTCAGATCTTTGTTATAAATCTCACCTTTGCCCTCAGGGTTGTCACCCCATCACACACATAGATTCCTCTATTTTAAAAAAATTAGGAAAATCGGGGTGCATACCCCTCGGATTTCGATCCCCCCCTCCCGACCCTCGCTGCCTCAGACGCCACCACTCTGCGGACTGTCCGCTTGCCCAGCAGGCAGCGTCTGTAAGAGCAGCAGCGGCAGTGACAGTAGCAGCAGCAACGAATGTAGCTTTTACCTTCCTTGTTTGGTGATGATCATCTCTGTTTGATGTCGATGAAATTTCAGCCAGAGTGGTCTGTTGCACAAGTAGACCTGAGCTTTGCCGGGCACCAGTCCGGGTTGAGTAGAGGAGAACTGATAGAAAGGCGCCCCTTGATAAGAGTGCCCATACTGTTGAGGGTAAGGATAACCCGCCGCTGGATAGCCCTGTGGCGAAGAATTGGACAGGAGACTGTTGTAAGCTCCATTGGTGATCACGGGGTGGTGTGCCATGTAGCGACTGGGGCTGCCGATAGAGAAGGCAGGGTGAGCGGGTCCATGCTGGCTGGGGTAAGGGAACATGGTACTGGGAGCAGTGGCAGCGGACTGGGGCTGGCTGGACTGAGAGAGGAGATAGCGATCTGCAGCAGATCCATCGAAACTGTGACGAAGCTCAGAGACCCCGTCCAAGACAGGAGAGAGTTTACTTCTCTGGACGTCCCCTGGTGAGTCCTTGGAGTCAGGAAAATTGTCTGTATCTGACTGATTCGTCATCCCCCTGGTAATTTTTTTCAAAGGTGAACTTCTCTCCAGGTTGTCAGTGGTCGAGATAATGGGATGATCATGCAAGACAAGCTCAGATCCGCCTGAATGTGGGTAACTGCTGCTCACATTGAGAAATTTCTTGGAGAGCATGATAGAAGGAGAAAGACAGTGCTCCAGCTGCATAGCTCTAGAACCAGAGCAATCGCCCTCCCTTCCCTGGTTTTTAAAGTGCTATTTATCATAAACTAGAAATCCACAGACCCCCTCACTAGACGGAAAGCACTTCAACCAGCAAATGCTTCTCAAAGGTTTGATTTACTTTTTTTTTTCCCTGGGAGAAGAGATTGGCCAATTGACACTATGCAGCAATCAGAAAAGGCTCACTTTTGATCTTGCTGCCTGTGCAGCCGATGAAACGGCTCCTGCCATTGGTTAACTGCTGACAGTAATTTAATTAGATAGACATTAATTAGGATAATCACCTGGCTCCTGGTCGCGATGATCATGGCAATTTGAAGGAGATGATTTTATTGTGGGCAATGGGGGGGGGGGGAAGTGTGTGTTGGTTCTACGTGATCATTGTTGTGTCACCTTTAAGCTTTGTGACCACTGCGTTAGGAAAATTCAAAAGACTTGCCATTTACTAAACATTTTCCAACCCCCTCCCTTCTTTTGGGTGGAGGGACGGGGGAGGGGATTCGATGTTGGGAGACTTTTCAGTTTTGAATGAGCCAAATATTCAGTTGAATGTAACCATTTTCAAAGTGCAAAGTATACAAACCACGAGCCGGTGGCCTCAACTAACCCTGTAAAAGTTCCAGAATTTGTCTTTTCCAGCGAATACAAAAGTACACAATACCTGAGTTAGCCCTTTGTGAATGGGTCATATGTGTCTTATGCCTCCCCCTTCATTATACTCCCCCCCCCACTTCTCTTCAAGAATAGCCGCTGCTCGGAGTGGTCGTGGTGGAAGAGAGTGAGTGTAATGTGGGAGGGGACAGAGTGGGCAACGACAGTAACCAACCCACCCACTTCGGGAAGGTTTCGTTTCTTGGTTGACTACAGATACAGTGACAATATATGATCTCATTTTTAGGTTTTGAAATAATAATAAGCTGTGGAGCTGAAATGCCTTAATGTATTTGCAGTGATGTTTACGGGTTCTTTAGTAAATAAATATTTTATCTGCGTGCTTGAATGCAGATTATCTGAGGAGCATCTAACTGATGTGATGTTCAGGCTTCTGCATTTCTTACCATTGGAGGTCCCCTGGCGTGGCCACTGGATCAGAAGCAACGCCAGGAAGAAGGGATGGTTCCCTTTGTAAATACAATTGTCAGAAGCAGTGGTTTTGGTAGACACAAAATGGAAGTAGTGTCAAAACTCTGATCACTACTAAGAGGCGGCCGGGGGTGGGGGAGAATTAGATCAAGAGAGAAAATTAACCCAGGTCTAAATTTTAAAAGGAGGGGAAGAAACCCCTGATTTAAAGGAGTTTTTAAAAAATAATAATAATAATAATTAGAACAAGGCCTGAAGCGACCTCGGTATGTAGAGAGTGTGTGTGTGGGGTGGTGGTAAGATTATCCCAAGATCACTGACATAGCTAGATAAAAGACGCCCTGCACACTCTGGCTCCGGGGAAGCGGGCATAGCGGGAGAGGAGAGTGTTTGATCAAACCTGCTTCCCCACTGTAGGGTGCACCCTCAACCCCGCCCTCCTGCTGCCTTCTCCGCCAGGCTGTGTGCGGTGAGTGAAAAGAGAGAGGAGGAGCCGCAACCTGAACATCGAGGTTCAGCCCAGACAGGTCTGTGAACTCTCCCTCGGGTGGACGCTCAGCTCTGTCCACCAGCAGGTGCGCCAGTGCCCTGGGAGCCGGCGCAATGTGCGCGCACCTCCCACCCTTTTTCCTCCTCTCTTCACTCCACCTCATTGTTCTGCAGACTGCAGCGCGGTGGCTGAGACAGAGCGGGCTTCCCCCCTGCACTCAGCCGGCGAGGAGGAGTCACCCACCTGGGCAGAGGGAGGGAAGCTAGGCCGGGGATGGGTAACGAAACAGCGCCTGGCAGGCTTCCTGGCGGTGGGAGGGGAGGGGGTACTCCCTTCTTGCCTGCCAGTGTTTCGGGGAGGGAGAAGGTAGCTCAGCCAAGCTGTCTCCCCAGAACTCCTGTTCCGCAGGCAGGGTGAGTTCAGCTTTGCAGGAGCAACACCTCCTTGGTGGCCAGGATCAGCCATAACTAGGAGACCAGAGTTGTAGCGTTGGAATGGTAGTGATATAAGGGGAGGGGTCAACCAGGTTTCTTAACTTTACAAGCTCTGGGTACAACGGTTAAAATCTAGTCTTCTCAAGGTGGTCAATTTACAACACCTTAGGCCCCGGGTTAAGTATGTATTGGGGAGGGCCATGGGCTGCAAAGGCTACCAACTGGGGCCTAGGACTGCAAGCCAAAGGGTGGGGAGTTGGGGGGAAGTCGAACACACTCGAGGTCTGCTCATGCATTCCAAGACTATATAAATCACAGGAGAGAATTTTCTACAGGGGGAAAAATGCGGCAAAGCTTCTCCTCCAAGAAGTAAAAGTGAAACATCTGATCTGGCTTGTTTCATGCCAGTACCTTAGTCTTTCTGAGATGTTAGGAATTTAAATCCAGCAAGAGAGGATGATGAGTGTCCTCTCCTTTATTTCCATAGGCCTTTTAGAGTCACGATTCCCTTGGCTGCCTTTCATGGAAAAGAAAACACATGGGAGGAGAGGGGAGAGAAAGCCACAGAGAACTAAAGCTGAAAAGTCTACAGGTAGAAATAATATTGGATTTGGAAGTCAGATGGCAGCAGGTTAAAATCTCAGTTTTCTTTTACCTGGGACAAATCTAGGTTTCTAGATCTGTAGAGAACTAGTCTAGACTAGGTACATAAGATTCCTTCCAATTCTAAATGCAGAAATGACCTTCCTCTGTACTCCAATTGGAACATTCTCCAGAGTTTGGTGATTTTGAAGGCTGAAGGAAAAACAGTGTGAGGTGTGAGGCTGGGGAAGGAGCACCAGCACTCCTGAAACTGTCTTAATTAAATGGATACAAAGATAAATTTGTTTTCTCTGCTTTGTAGTTACCAGCACCAAACTTGGTTCTTTTAACTTGGTTTACATAATAAAGGTTTTTCTAAGAATTATATACAAGAAGAAAATTCAAGACACTGGAGGTAGTGTTTTCCTTAGTAAGAAAGGTGTGTATACACACTGTAGTTTATTCTGTTAGATGAAACTTCTTTGCATTACTGGAACAGGTATTTGTCAGAAGGCCCCTCTAATTTAGCAGCAGCTTCAGGAGGGAAAGTGCTTTGAACTAAGAGTTTGGGTAACCTGAATTCAAAACTGTCTACAAGGAAAACCAGAGTTCTGATTTACTATGAATTTATTAAGGTCTGTGCTTGGGAACGCTGGGGAGTGAGTGCTGGAGGTAAGATCAGCAAAGAAGACCTGGGTGGTTAAAAGACAGGGAAATATAAAAACCAGGAGATTGGGAAAGGGCTTTTCAAACCTCTTGGACCCCATAAGGATTAAACTGAAAGATAAAAATGTTTTAATAAAGGATTCAGTTTAAAGCTATGTGTACTCCCAACTTTAATCCATTGAGAAAACAAACCAAAAAAACCAACTCACTGGGTCATCTTACAAGCTATCATATCTTTACCTGAGAAAAAAAAGTGTTTTAAAATACACACACTAGACTGGAATATTCTCTACATTTAGGTTTATGCTAGCTACGGCAAAACAGCCATTTTTTCCTGATGCTGTGAATCTGAGTGCTATATACCTGCTCTCTGTTACATTCCCATAATAGCTGACATTTAAAGTAACACTTTTATGGTTTACAAAGAGCTTTACATAATAATGTAATCTCACTGGATCCTGTGAAATAGGCGCTACAGGTATTATCCTGATCTTACAGATGAAGATATGATGTTCAAAGGTTAAGGTACTTGCCCAAGTCAAACAAGGTAGGATGGAAACCAAGGTGTCAGTGCTACATTAGGCCCTCATCTCAATTCAGGCACTCAGTATGAATATACCCACCACTTTAGGACCCAAACTATCCTGATACTCTATCCATTTCCCATAGTTCCTAACAGGAAGTAGGTTACATAATAGAATTGGATCCAGTCCACTCCATATACCAAAAATCAATAGTCTATCTTCTATCATCTTTGGGAAAGCAGAGCAAGGCAAGGGCAAAAGTATTCAAGAGCAGCCCCCCCCCCCAAAAAAAACCCCTTATCATTTAGGCATACTGGAAATTGAGTTGGCCTTCACTTAAATTCTGGGTTACATACCTGGCTACCTAAAGACTCACAGAAAAGTCTAAATTCCCAATTTTAGCCTAACACTTTATTGGTGTAATTTCTCTAAATTTAAACTTCAAACATGGTAACTAACTTTGCTGAAACACTAGAAAACATTCTCATCCAAGAAGCCGTCTTGTCAGGCTTACTAGAATTATAGGAACTTGGTAGCTTTACCAATAACTTTTTGGGAAGGGAGAGTTCAATATTTGCCTAGACATTACATAATGAGCTATTTAAGAACTACCTTTGCCAAGCTCTGAGTTTCTATTTTCATGATGCTTTATGATTTTAAAATGATTTATCATAACCCTATGACAAAGTAGGTTGGGGCTTTTTTATTTTTGTTTTTGTCCAGACCTAGAATTTTATCCATGTAAGGAACTCCCAGTCCCATCAATCTGTTTAGGCAATTTAACCAATTTATAGCTTTAGAGATAGCTGGGATACTTAGAGATTAAATGACTTGCCTGATATCACAGCTAGTAAGTATAAAGGGTAGGATTTGAATAAAGGCTCCTGACTTCAATGCTAATCTTCTAAACACTCAGACTGCTTTTTGGTAGATAGTATAAGAATTATTATCCCATTTGACAGATGAACAAATTGTGGCACTAACTGGTTAAGCAACTTACCCAAAGGCTTTGGTATTCAGTCCAGTGCTAGGCACACAATGAGGAACAAAATGCTTAATGATAATAATCACCACCTCAGATTGGAAGCTTATTTTAGAGGGAGGGCAGTAGCTTAGTAACACTCTACTATTGTTTAATGCTTGGAAGACAGTATGATTTCATCTGCAAGTGTCTGACTTGAGGATCTGGAATTTATAAAGGTCAATTTGTAGGAATCTCTCTGGGCTCAGTGTCATTTTGAATCCTTAGTACTTCAAAAACCCAATTCTTGTCCCCTTCAGCTAAGTCTTGAAAGCACAATATATGTTACATTAATAAAATCTTCAGCATGGAATTTCACCTCTTCTTGAATGCGTTGAACAAAATGTTAATGTACATTCTTTTTCTGGGTTACATGCGAGAGTTGCAAACTAATGGCAACCATTTTTCATTTGTGAAGTTTTGTTATCACACTGATGTTTTATGTGTTACAAGAGCTTCAAAATGTAAAGGAAAACACATCTCATCTGTATGAGCTTCCTAGAGTGTTGTCAAATGTAATACTGTCAATTCCACTCAGTGCCAAAAAGACCTCAGGAGACTAGATAGATTGTAAATGTATTTTTATTATGTAGCAACAATCAAAATATATATGTACTACTGATTTCTTGAAATATTAAATGGTAACTTAATGAAATTTGTCCACTTTGATGTATTCTTGTCCTACTTTGGAATCTGCAAAGATCCTGACCTAAAGAAACAGAAGTAATTGCACAACAGAGACCCAAAGGTGTTACAGTGCTGCTCTTGGACTGCAAATGATGCCAGATGTCTTCCATTTAACCAAATACACCTTCGGCAGTCGACTGATTGTGAGCGTTAGAAACAATAGACGAATATACACTGAAAGTATCACTAAGAGTTTTCTGCTGTTTTTTTTTTTTTATTTGAATACAACAGTATCCAACATAGCTGCTAAACACTGGACAATATTTGAGGTCATAAGCACATCCACATGTTCTTCCAAATGACGCTTTGGGTCCTAAAAGCAAACCAAAAAGGGAAAAACAAAACAACAAAAAAAATTATATCAGCAGTAGAGAAAAGAAGAATTATCTTCATACACTTAGATTTCAGTAACTGGTAATCATGTAAATGGAAAAACTGAGATAAACCGTGCTAAAGATATAATTTCCTAAAGCCTACAACTTCAACTCATACTATTTATTGTGTTTAATTCAATTTCCAAGATAGTAAAATAATTTATATCATCACCATCATTACACTCCTCTAGAATTTGGGCTGAAATATACAATAATGAATTCTATATACTCTTTGTTCATTTGGAAAAAGAATTTTCCCCTTGTTACACACATGTAACTGAATGAATCTTTTAAGAACAATATACAAAAGAGATATGCTTAAAGAAAGGGAGGATCAATGAAATCCAGCATCATTTTAATAAACCTTGTTCAATATGCTTTGTTTTCACTGATTTGAAAAAGAGATTTTTGTATTGAAATTTACTGTTTGAAGTTGAGAAAATTTAAATACTAATTTTAAGCAATGTCACACATAAGTATTGATAAGGCCATTTGGCTAATTTTTTTCTTTTTGCTAGAAAAAATAATTAAACTGGGATGGGAGAATTTCTTTTTTGCATTTTTAAAATAAAATGGCTCAGAGAATGTAGGCAAAGAACATTATGTTTCAGGTCAAATGCACTTTACAAATGAATATAAAAAGCTCTGAAAAAGGTGTTGTGTAATGGATACAATAAACAAATCTTTAATTAAAACAATGCTAATAGATGTTGCTATAATACCCAAGACTCTCAACTTTTTATAGCTGCGCAATGTGGAATAATTACTTGGCTATGCCTTTGTAAGCTGTTTGTTCAAGACCCTGAGGTTATTCATACCACTGAACTCTCACAAAATGCAACCAGCAATTTCAAATGGATAAACCACAATACTTACTGTATTTCGTTCAATACATTTGTAGAAAATTAAAGCATAAAAGGTGAAGCGGAAAGACAGGCTTGCAAAAGAAATAGTAAGAGGGTTTTTTTTTTTTTTTGCCTCATGGAGAAGAGGCCAAAACTGAAATACTAAGATCTTTTGGATGATCCTTATGAGCATAAAAAGTGCCAATTTTTCTCATTTCACTTATTTTAATTAGCTACTTCCTTCCTTTTCCCACTAAATGGAAAAGAAAACCCAACATTAATAAATCAACTACAAAGAAGTTATAATGTATTTTAACAGCAAAAACAATGGAAAGTGAAAAATGCCCTCAAATAATAAAAATACTTTATATCCTACAGCAAAAATAATATCTGAGTATTATGGAAAATTATCTACAAACTGGAGATAAGAATGCCTAACCTCACAAAAATCAGTAACAATATTTGAGGCATACCGGAAACTTTAAAACAAAATTACATATCAAATATGTAGCAAGACAATTTTACACATGACCCAAAAATACAGAAAATAGGAGGCATGAGAAAAGCTTATTTAATTATCTTTCCCACTACTTTTTTAAGGATAAGAGAATATTTAGGGAATAATGGGATCTTCATTTATTACATTTAAAGGTGAACTTTGCCCCTAGTGTTTTACTGGGATAACTGGCTCTAACTGGTAACATCCTCTCCTCAGTCATCTACACTACATTCTTGTGGCAGCTGGGTGTTTCTTAGAGATTTCCCATCCAAGAATGGTCCTGGCCCAAACCTACATAGCTTGTGAGATGTGATGGGATCACAGCATATGGTAGGATGGCTGAAAGCAAAGACAGCTTAGTGTCTTGCATCTGAAATAGCGGGATTCTGCCAACATCAGCAATATGATAACCATGTTCCATGGCATGAAAAAAAAAAGTAATCAATGTTCTTTAAAAAACAGTCTCATTAATATGGAAAGTCTTCTAATAGGTGAGATTTTTATTTTTCCCTTGCCCCAATAACAGGAAATAAAATGTCTATTTCCCTTCCAAGACTGTCTACTTCTGAACAGAATTACATATTTTTAAGTATTTCAATCTTTATTTTTTACTCTCTCTGTTTTGGGGCAAGAGTAAAGGCAACCATTTAAATCTGTATGTATGTGATTTTAATTTCAGTCATCACACAAATACCTACTCAACAGATGTTTAAAAAAAAAACCCAGCAACTTGATTATTAGTTTACAGTCAAAAATTTTAATACTTTAAAATTGTATTCTTTATGAATGAATTTCAACAAAACCACTGTGTTAAAAGGTAAGTGAATGATTTGGTATCTAATTTTTCAAGAGATGAAAAAACCAGATAGCACCAAATGCCCCTGAAAATTAATTTCACATTTCCTCAAAACAACAAATACTTATTAAGTACCTATTGTGCATAGAGGCTTGGGGAAGAAGTTTAGATAGGACATAATCTCTGACTAGAAGAAGCTTAAAATCTAGTGAGGCAATAACTACAACAAAATATAAGTATATTAAAGACAAAGTTATGTGATGGCCAAGGGAGAAGGTCCTTACTGATTAAGAGAATTAGGAAAATTTCCATAGAAGAGATGTTTTTGAATTGGGCTTTAAAGACTTGGGAGGAATTTAATAAGTACAGAGACTATTGGCTACATTGCAGTCATGGAGGAGAAGGGCACTTAACTGATCTTGAAGCAGAATAAATAAAGGAGTGATAAGAAACAAAGGTAGAAAGGTCTTGAATGTAGGTCAAAGAATAATAAAGCAGTGGAAAGAAAGAAGCAGATAAAGTTCCCCATACAGACCCTAAAATACAGTTGGACAATCCACAAAGCCTGCTACCGTATAATGTGGTACATCTCACCTGCTTGCCAACGTTCTTTATTGCCAGCTGTTCAGGTGTCATCTTATCTTCTTCTTCGACTGCCTGTAAATGAAAGATCAAGGTCAGCATTTTCAATTTTGTTTACTTTTTCCACAGCATTAAAAAAAAATCATCAAATAAACTATAATAACCTTCATTCTTAGGATTCAAAGAACTTCACTTTAGTGATACTCTTTGCTAATCTTCACAACTTAATTACTATCAACTTGAAGACTTAAGAGATATCTTAAAGATTATGCAAAATCATACTGTCACCATAAGAAATGGAATGCTTTGAGAGACAAGAAACTGCTAATCATCTATTTTTTAAGATTAGATAACCTATAATACTGGGTGATACTCAATGGCATTTGAAGCAAATATTGGTTGTATTGTACCAATGTACTAGATGAACTTTAACAGGCTGTTCCTTCCAGCTCTATGATTCATTTAAAGAACTGAAAACAACTGGGAGCAAAGCAATAACTTGGAAAGCAAAGGGAAATCCTTCACAATACAGGTGACCACAGAAATGGAGACAAAAGGAACATGGAACATATACACAAATGCAAGCTACCTATTGGGTGCCTCAAATTGATCATCTCAGTGCCAAATTTACTCACATTTAGGAAATACAATTCAAATGCTATCCATAAATTGAGAAGTTTGGCTACATTTCACACCTTCTTAATGGTTTTATAAACAGAGAACTTGAAAATGAGCAAGAATGGCAAGTGCATAATTTTGTAAATGGATAAGCTACCTAGAGAATTTGCCCCAGCAGAACCATCCCCAAAAGAAAGGATGCTAGATTAAGGATTGTATCAACTAATTATTAGATTATATTTTTTAACAACACACATTAAAAAAAATAAAATTATGACTCATAAAAAAATGAGCAAAGGAAAAATAGCAATTAATAACACCTCCCCAATTGGGAATCCCCAGGGTAGCAAGTATTTTCATTTTCAAGGCTGGATGTCATTTCTATTATTTTCAGATAGTATAAATTTGATTTTTATCTGGGAACTTCCTTCTCCATGTACCCTAGTGTTATATAGATTTTCTTGTTAAATCATGTTAATAATGTGAATCCCAGATAGGTTTGGTTTACATGGATATATTGGTTATATTAGGAGTAATTAAATGGCTAAGACTCTGACATGCAAATGTATTTGTAAAGAATCCAATGATCAGGGGTGGCTGGGTGGCACAGTGGATAAAGCTCTGGCCCTGGATTCAGGAAGACCTGAGTTCAAATCCGACCTCCGACGCTTGATACTTACCAGCTCTGTGACCCTGGGCAAGTTACTTAACCCCCACTGCCCCGCAAAAAACCCCCAACCCCCCCCCCCAAAACCCAAACCCAATGATCAGTAAGAAGACCTGTTATATATTCCAGAGGTAATCTAGAACAAACTTTAGTACTTGTTTTCAAAACTGAGAAATGTAATAAAGAAGAGAGAATGGGGGAATGGGAGGGGGGGGGGAGGAGAACCACAATGATATTCTGTACTTTGTCAATTTGAAGCTGGGCTTCAAATCCCATCTGAAGGATAGTATCTAACACTTTATACTCTATGTTCATTCAATATGGAAAATGCCAATAATGGTGCCTAGTATAATATTTGAAGAAGACAATAGTTGTGGAATTTGGCTCAATCCGCTAATACATGAACAAAATAGCTATTAAGAAATGATTTCTTAGTACTATACATATCTACCAGTAATCTAAGTAGGTGCAGGTGAACAAGCTCTAGCTCATAAAGTGACTCAAATTGTTTGTATTATATAGCCACCTTATAAATTACTCCCCCCCCCCATTTCCAATAATCCCCCTGGAGAGAGAAAGAAATGCTCAGAAACTCCTTGTTAAATGCAGATGGCAAAAAGTACTCCCAGCCATAGCTGCCATCTGGGAATTGAGGAGCAGCTGTAGATTTAGGCATACACCAAGGTTGCAAACCTTCATGGCAAAAGGGTAAGTATATTCCATTCGGTAATAAGGGAGGCCAAACTCACCCACCAAAAGCCCTAAACATTTCTTTCATCTACTTGCATTACCTCTATCTGTATAGACTGAGACCAGACCAGTTTGTCTTTGCTCATATTCCTTGTCTGGCCAGTCACCAGAAAAATTCAGAAATGGTAGCAGTAGAATTAAATGAAATTCAGGCACAGGCAGTGTCCTCACTAGGGAACTTCTGTGTTTATGGCAACTTCTATGATTTGGCGTCAAATTTTGCTTTTGCATTCATGTTCATCGGTTTACTCAACCAACAAAAAGCACTGAAAATGTTTGTGGCTATTCACACTAGAAACGTTTATAACAGTTTATCAACAAAGACCCCCAGATGGCTATCCCATCGTGCACTGTCTGCACAGTTCTTGAAAATTCTTGGAACAAGGTCTGATGCATGATCATAATCCCCCTAAAAGTCTCCCCTGTCTTAAAAAGCTTTCACTCAACCCCCAAACTTTAAATATCATTCCATCTTTTTGCTTTTTCTTCTTTAAGCACCTGTGGCTTCAGTTCTTATCATTTTAGTCAAACTCCTATTGGGGAATCTCCTCTAGGTCAATTCCATTGTGCTCTTTTTAGTTTTCACTCTTTTTCACCTCTTCAAAACAACTAACCATCTGGTTTCCCTGTGATACTCCATAAGCTCAGTTTCCTCTGAAATAATGTGTTACTCTTAATGTCTTTCTCCCCCTCTTCTTTCCCTGTACCCATTAACTATAAAACATCCCACAAGGCCCAGTCCTGGATCCTTTTTTTCTGCTTTTCCCCTTAAAAGCTGCCATTTAAACATATTATTCCAACCACTACTATGTATGTGGCTACATCTCATTAGGAACTAATATGTGACATGTCAAAAACAACTTCAACATCATCACCTCTCTGGTCACTTCTTCCCAATTTCCCATTACTGACAATGAAGCCATTAATTCTCATTTCCTCAGGTTCCTTTATAAAAAGGATGCTTCTGAGTATGAAGCAAAGAGAAAAGTATCAGAGCTAGGACTCAAATACGAATGTTCTAATTCCAAGTCTCTTCTCTTTTTATTATACCACAATGCACTTGACACTGAAGTGTAACATGGAGAACATGGAGCTGAGAATTCTACAAGAATGATGAAGGAAAGGCTATGGAATTTGTAAATAAGGAGGTGACCAGTGGGTAAGCAGAGGTTCAGGGAATAATAAGGGATAATGTAAACAGAGGTGGAAGTTGTAGGACCCTTGTTTGAGAAGTTTTGTGGAGAAAAGGTAGCTAGAGGTGGAGTTGGTAGGAATTCTTTACTCAAGATGGGGCAACCTCTGTAATCTGAAGGCAAAGGGAAAAGAGTCAGAGAACTGAGAAAGAAGGTGGTAGAGAAACAGGAAGAGGGGAGCCCAAAGACACAGGTAATGCCTTTAAAGTGGAGGAAGAGGGACATCTGTTCCTTTGAGACTAGAGGGAAAGCAAATACAGTATTACGGTCCAATACAGGCCATGCTTTTTCCTATGATTTTTCCCCCCACTTGTATAAAACTGAAGTGTATCCTATAATTGCACTTTTAGTACCACAAATAGTACTTAAGCTTTCCTGGTTTCCCCAGAAGTAACAGAAGCAGTATCAGTGTTTTCCCTCTGGCCCACACACCTGCTGGAGAAACCTGTGCTGAATGTTCCTACTGTTGCAAAACGAGAGAGACTAAACGGATGGCTTTAGCAAGAATCTTCCTAAAGTCATGTTTTAATGATGTCATTCCTGTGATGTGAAACTAGAGCAACTCCTAAAACCTTTTCACAGTGAGTTTAAACTCCTTACAATGTACTTCATAACTCATGAATCAACTGGCCTGCACGTCTCTCTAGATCTAAATATCTCATCTACTTAAAGAGTCAGAATCAATAAACATTTATTAAGCACCTACGAAGTTCCAGACATTGTGCTAAGTGCTAGGGATAAAAAGAAAGGCATAAGATAGTCCCTACTCTCAAAAAGCTCACAAGCTAATGGGGGAAGGAAAACAAAAAAATAGCTTAAAAGCTGGGGAGGAGGGGAAGGAGAAATCAGCTTGGGAGTATGATGAAGTCATGCAGCTGGGAAGGGAAATGATGTGAGGAGGTATGAGTTTTGAGTTGATTTCATCTTGGAAAACTATGAGTTTCTGGGGGGCGGCTAGATAGCACAGTGGATAAAGCACTGGCCCTGGATTCAGGAGTACCTGAGTTCAAATCCGGCCGTGGACACTTGACACTTACTAGCTGTGTGACCCTGGGCAAGTCACTTAACCCCCATTGCCCCACCAAAAAAAACCCCAAAAAACTATGAGTTTCTGCAGATGATGAAGACCAGAAAGGTAGGTGGGTGGGAAATGATGAGTGAGAATTCTCTAGGTGCCATCCTTAAATAAGGAAGATCAGGGACAAGCTCCCAGATGTCTTCTTTCCATACTCTCTAACCAGAGGGAAAGAGGGCAGGTGGTGCTGAGGACAAATGAGTTTCAGAGTTAATTTCATCCTGCAGAATGCTAAATTTTGGAGATGATGAAGTCCAGGAAAACAGCTGGGTGGAAAATGATACTTCTATGTCACAGACCCTTTGGCAGTCTGGTGAGACTATGAACCCCTTTCTAAGAAAATGTTTGTAATTTATTTCAAAACAAAATATTGAAAATAAATATTTGTATTTTATATTATCTATTGTAAATGCATGAAATAAAAAATAGGATTACAAAGGAAACCAACTAATTGAAATATAGTTATCAAAAGAACAAAAATTCTGCATACATGTTCCCCCTAAGAGTCTGGGGACCCCACGCTAAGAATGCCTAGTCTAGATTCCAGCTTCTTAAACTGGAGGTTTGTGACCCCACATGGGGTCAAATAACCGAATGTGGGGGTTGTGAAAAATTTGGCAACAGTATACCTATGTACACAGGGTCGCCTAAAAGGAGTGGGAAAAAGTTTAAGAAGCCCTGGTCTAGATTAATTTTTTGTTTAGAAATTATCTACTTCAGCCAAACTTACTCTTACGACAACAGTTATCAATGCCACATTGACAAAGTACCTTTAAAGCACCATCCTCACAATAACAAGTTATTATTCACTTTTCACAGACAAGGAAACTGATGCACAGAGGTGGGAAAACGCAGTCCTCCTGACATCATATTTCTGCTACACCAAGCAAACTTCTTACATCCTTCCTCTTGAAGAAAAAGATATTTTATTTTATGCCTTTGTGTATCTTTCTTCCCTCATAATCTTAGTACCATTTTTTAAGAATAGTTGGAAATAACATGGTAAATCAGGTTAGTGTAGAAAGCCAATATGAGCCCACTATCAAAATTTATCCTAGTATTTCTACTACATGAATGGATTTCTTCCCTTAAATTCTAGGGGTAATTTTGGCTTCATGTTATCTATTCTTTGAATAAAATACACTACAGTGACCTTTTGATAAATTACTTAAAATAACTTCAACTATCAGCATTGAGTATTTTTAATGATGCTTTTCGTTTCTTACTATTACATGAGTCATTCTTTGTAACAAAGATTAAAAAGAAAAAAAAGTAGTTCTATAAAATTAACGAAATATACTGACTCAGTTTTAGATTTTAACTTACTATTTTACAATTTATATACCTCACTTCCCTCCCCTCCATGCTTTGCCTAGTTTCACAATCAGGCCTGAAATGGCATGTGGGTCCTGAATATAAACTTCTCCTTGAATATAAAATATAACACTAAAATGAGATCACTTTTTAAAAATGGAAATATGGTATAGTTGAATTAGATATCTATCAAGAGACCAGATCTAATTCATAATTATCTGTTTTGCTTAAGAGGGCAGAGTTAGAGAATAATTTGAAGAACAATTAACTTCAATTAACTTCTTGAGTAAGGTTCTGTGAAGAAATCACTCTTATATTGACATCTTAAAATGGTTCCATTCTAGCTATCTGGGATCAACCTATCCAAGTTTGGAGAGGCTGATCACTAGGCAACTGGCTCAAAGTGATAGAAATTTTTGCCAACAGAAATTCATCAAGACTATTTATTCAATTGTAGAAGGATGGTAATTGACATCAAAGGAGGGCAATACCTTCACTGATAAAAAATCATGGGTTTGGTTAAGTACTTAAAATGTAGCTTAAAAAGTTAAGTTCTAAGATTTTAACATCATCAAACTCATTTAAGCCATATTTCAGGTAATTTTTCTTGTAAAGCTGTGGCAAGGGGGGGGGGGGGACGACGGACTGCATATCAGCTGATAACAATCAGCACGATGCTGATGCATCTGAAGAAACCTAAGGAAGTACCTTCAAACAGGAAGGGGGAAAGAAAGAAAACAGGTTAAGTTTTAGAAACTGGTAGTTGGAAAACTACTGACAAAAAAAGAAAGAAAAGAAAAGAAAAGAAAAGAAAAGAAAAGAAAAGAAAAGAAAAGAAAAGAAAAGAAAAGAAAAGAAAAGAAAAGAAAAGAAAAGAAAAGAAAAGAAAAGAAAAGAAAAGAAAAAGAAAAGAAAAGAAAAGAAAGGGAAAGAAGAAAGAAAGAAAGAAAGAAAGAAAGAAAGAAGAAAGAAAGAAAGAAAGAAAGAAAGAAAGAAAGAAAGAAAGAAAGAAAGAAAGAAAGAAAGAAAGAAAGAAGAGAGAAAGACCATTAGTATTTTTTTACCTACATCATGATAGCGATTGTCTATTTAAAAAACTTTAACCACCGGGGAAGACTGAAGATAGAAAACAAGCTAAGATGATGATCTAAAGGCTTGTCTTTTTATTAAGTTGTAAGTAATCAAATTTCTCCTCTTAGAGAAATTAAAATATTGGGGAAAAGAGCTACCCACAAGAGCTCTTGATACCAAGCCAAAGCTTAATTGTTACCAATATACTGAAGAGATGATTTGCCCTTTAAGGGTGATTTAGGGATTCTATTCTTCCATTAAAGGGAAGGTTAGAAATATATTAAAAACTGTGAAGTCCATGAGAATTTTATTTAATCTTTGTATATACTCTTCATACCATGCATATAAATATTTGTTTAGTATCTTTAATGAAAAAAGTATCAGATTAGTAGATGTATTTTTTTTTTGTTTTTGGTTAGGCAATTGGGGTTAAGTGACTTGCCCAGGGTCACACAGCTAGTAAGTGTCAAGCATCTGACGCCGGATTTGAACTCAGGTACTCCTGATTCCAGGGCCGGTGCTCTATCCACTGCACCACCTAGCTGCCCCAGTAGATGTATTTTTAAAAACCTTATGCTGTATATTTTATAAAGTTTGGTTAATTCTAACTAATATTTGTGCTTAGCAGTTCTAATGATGTTTTATGATAGAAAAAGGCTAAGTGAAAAACTCAGATGCTCAGTTACATCATACTTAGTAAATACTAACACAAGTATGAGGTAGGTGCTCTGGGGAACACAATCCCTGCTTTCAGAGACATTAATATCTTTTGGAGAAAGAAGACCAGGACGGTGAAAGTAACGACAACTACTGTGTACCATAAAAGGGTCAGCAGAAGGAACTGGTGATGAGAAGACAAGAGCACTCTCTTCTAATAGTCAAGGGGATACCACTTGGAAGTGGGATTAGCCTTGTTCTACTTGACATTAGAGGGCAGAAATAGGAAAAATACAGGAAAGGAATAAAAGAAAAGATGTAGCCTGATGTAAGGAAAACCTTCCTTAACAATTAGAAATCAAAAAACATGTCAAGATGCTTCCAAATAGAAAGGTTTCCAGTCACAGAAATGCTTCCAAAAGAAGCTATGAGGCTTCCTGTTGAGAATGTTCTGGAAGAGATTCTCATTCAGGTAAAGCTGGACTACATAATATCTGAAGTCCCTTCCAACCCTGAAATTCTGAGAAAACCTAATTGGGGGGACAAGCCATATACACAAATGGTAACATAACATGGCACACAAGTGACCAAATCCTTGGGAAGCTATCCATTCTTACCATGAGATCAGAGCTTAGAAACCACACTAGACACTACTCTAACCCTGATTACCTGTCATGTAGCTTGCTGTAATAGACTGCTTCCAGTCTCTTTTTCCCCAAATCCAATCTCCAAGACTACTGTCACAATCTTGTTCAAAAGCCCTCTGTGGTTCCCTCTTGGTTCTAAGACTTGTGACATGTAAAATTAAATGTGTGGTCGCCTTATTCCTGTCCCAAGTGTAGGGAAAGCTAGCTAAAGTTTACTTATAAATTAGAAGCTTTAGCACCAGTTTTTGGGCATTAAGCATTTATGAGAAAGAAAAAAAAAAAAGAACACTTGGGTCAGAAAGTTAAGAAAAGGCCTATCTAGCCTAGCGTTCCAGCCTCGTCTGGTTCTTCCTCAATTTCTCCACCACCAGCTTGGTCAAGAGACAAACTGGGCGTGGAAGTTTCCTCTTCATCCCAATGAGAGGTGGTCCTTCCACAATGCTTCAAACTAATTGGCTAGCATCACCCAAAACCATTGGTTCACTGGACTTGAGAGTGGTCATGTGTTGAGGTCAGAGTCCACAGTCTCTGAGAACATAGGCTCCTGAGGGCCAGGTAGGTGTGGCTTCAATTGAATTAACTTTAAGTAAGTTAATCAGCGAAGTCAGTCAATCCAATCAGTACAGATCAATCCCCTTAAGCTGGGGCCTTTGGGCATTGGCAAAGCCCATTATTTTCTTATAGACTCAAGTACAATATGGCTCTCATTTACCTTTTCAAAATTATTTCATGCTGCTCCTCTTGAAACAGGAACTCTTTCAAACAAACTGGACTGTTACCTGTTTTCTGAACTTAATACCTGCCTTCATGCTTTCTGGAAGCACAAGCCATCCCACATGCCTCTAATCCACTCATTACAAATCTCTGACTCTTAGAATGTGTCTTCCTTTAAAGCTCAGTTGACATTCCATATTGTGTGAAGCCTTCATTCTTTGACTTCAGTTCATTAGGGTTCTTTTAACCTCGTCAACTTACAAAGTAGTGGGTTTATTTATGTATATGTTCTATCCCTCATAGTACCAGGTAAACGCTGGAGAGCAGAAGATCTTTTTTGTCTTTATGTCTTCAACATAAACCACGGGGCCTTCAAAAATAGCATGTGCTTCATGTTGGTGGAGTGAAATTGTCTTGTTTTTATAGTAAAATATCTTAGAAGGTATTTATTTTAATAAGTTCAATTTTATTTAAAGTGAGGAAAACCTTTAATTCCTACATATTAAAACTCACTGATTATTGAGTATTAAGTGGTAGCATAAATGTCATTTAAGCAGAAATTCTTAGAGGTAGTCATGTGTTCTAAACCAATACTTCTGGGTCCTGAATGTGGTCAAGTAGAAAGAATGACGAATTAAAAGTCAGAGGACTTGGGGTCAAATGACAGTTTTAATATTTACCATCTGTGGCAACCTTGGGCAAGCCACATAATCGTTCTGGGTCTCAGTTTCCTAATATGAAAAATGAGGAGGTTGGACTAGATGACCTCTGAAGTCCTATCTAGCAATCTATTCTGCTGGCACTCAAATAAGCTAATATTTTCACGCGAAAATACAAACTGTCTTTAAATCACAAAATGTATAGAATTCCAAGGTTAAAAAAATGGACAAAATAGGAGGCAGGGAAATATTTCCTACTCATGGATCATCATGCTCTCCACCTTTGTTCCTCTACCACCCACAGAAGCAATGCTCTTTTGCAGTTCATTTTTCCACCTGCACACTCATTTACAAATTTTGCAATCAAAATACTAAAATAAGACACAAAAATAGCAGATGCATCCTGGCATGAATAAATTAGGTGAGTTAGAATAGCAGGAATGTGGGTGTTTCAGTTCAAGAATTAAGGAGATAACCAAATGAATAAAAGTGAAAATCAGGATTTTCAAAATTGTTCTTTCTTTGCTGAATTCAGTGTTGAAATTGATTACTTAATACCTACTTACTCAAACGTTCTAATTTCCACGTACTATGGTTAAGAGAGCAGATATAATCATATGACTTAAAAACTCAATATCATTAGGTATAATGCCAATCAATCAGCATTTATCAATTGTCTATTCTGTACCAGGCACTGGGAATATAAAGACAAAAAAGAAATAGTTCCTGCCTTCAAGCAGTTTATATTTTATCAGAAGAGATAACATGCTCAAATATAAGTATACACAAAATACACAGAAAACAAACCAAAAAAAGTACTGGGGTAGGGGTGGAGAGGGGATCTGTAGCAGGTGAGGGCATCAAGAAAAGGAACAGCAGCTGGTGGGATCAGGAAAGGCCTCAGGAACACATAAACTGGGATTTTAAGAGGCAGAGATGAAGGAGTGCGTTCTAGGCATGTGGTATATATAGCCTGTGCAAAGACATGGAGAAGGGATGTAAAATGTTTTGATAAACAGCAAGAAAAAAAGCCCTGACTTGGCAGTGGGATCTGTTTCTGTATTTCAAACACTCTTTTAAAAAGAAAATGACATTCTCCCTCAATCACGAAGAAAAGTTAAAAGTCCCAATCCGGGCATGGTAAGAAGCCCACTATGACCACAACAATGCAAATGAAAACAAAACTGAAAAACTTTATAACACCCATCAACACAATATCCAATTTTTACTTTATGGGAGAAGCTCCTTCTTTCTTGGTAGGGAAGGGGTTGACTCAAGTGAGGCAGATGCTATCAGTCATCATACTGCTTTATAACCTAATGTATGATAATTAAAAAAAAAACTCTTCAAGAAAAAAGTAAGCTAATAATACAAAATATACTAAATATTTTGTTTCCTTTCCCATAATCTCCACAGCATCAAACTACTAAACCAGAAAAATTAAGCATCCCAACCCTAGCACTACTTGCCCTTCAAAACCAAGCTAACTCTGTTGGCAGTAAGTTTCCAATGCCCTGTCAATTTTAGTTTAAGAACTGAATCTTTGAATTTCCACAAAGGGCAATATATTTGCTGTAATATTTAGATGAATTTTACATACACTGAATCCTGGTTCTTGGTTTTTTTGTTGTTTTTTGGGGAGGGCAATGAGGGTTAAGTGACTTGCCCAGGGTCATACAGCTAGTAAGTGTCAAGTGTCTGAGGCCAGATTTGAGCTCAGGTCCTCCTGAATCCAGGGCCAGTGCTTTATCTACTGCACCACCTAGGTGCCCCTGGTTCATATTACTTCAACATCATATCCTCAATATAGAGCAGAGCATATCAAACCTTACACTATTATATTTTTAAATCATCATATAAAGTCTGTTCCTAATATTTCAGATATTTTTCTAACATAAAAACATGTTTTTATATAATAAAGATCTTAAAAAGAGAAGCAAAGAAGATTTCATAAAATGACACATTTCAGCTGACTGAAAAGTTTGTATAGCCAAATAATACCTATTAGAATAGTTTCATCATGATTTGCTTATTACACTTTTCAAAAGAGCACTGTTACTTCATTGGCTTTAAAAAGCTATAAATGAGTATCAAGAAAGAAGTTTATGTAAAAAACTTACATGTCAGTGTATTAGTTGTTGCTTCATTCATATCTTTGAAAGTAATATATATATATATATTTTGGGGAGGGGGCGGCAATGGGGGTTAAGTGATTTGCCCAGGGTCACACAGCTAGTAAGTGTCAAGTGTCTGAGGCCGGATTTGAACTCAGGTACTCCTGAATCCAGGGCCGGTGCTTTATCCACTGCGTCACCCAGCTGCCCCCGAAAGTAATATAATTTTAGAGAAAAACTTCTAATTTAAAGTTACTTAACTAGTACACAGCAGAAAAGGCAATTTTATTTCAAAAATATAAATTATTAGAAACAATTACCTTATTGTAATTCTTAGCTAATTCCAACATCTCCTTTACTACAGATTCATTGAGTTTACAATGTTCACTGTAGTCTTGAAGTGTCAAACCTTCCATCCAACTCTTCTTATGCAAATTTAGCAACATCTGAAAAAGAGTCATGTCATAATTACCTGCAACAACAACTTCATGAATGAATTAAAAATTAAACAGAACAAGCTTAATACATGTACAAATAGGCCTGTTTCTAGGATTACATTTACTAAATGTTCTCATTCGTAACTAAGAAAGTTAGATGAACTGGCCCCTGAGATTTCTTCCGGCTTTAGAGCTACCGTCTCATAAATGTACATATTCCTTGCAAAAATACCTTATTTGTGCAATGAGATTAGACTATATTATACAATCTCATTTCCAAATGCAAAAATAAGGAGTTGTAATCATGGATGGCGCAGCAGGAAAAGCTCAACCAAATTTCAGCTATTTCTCAAAGACCCCTAAAATTCATAAGTTTTGGAGACTATTTGGCATAAAATTTTCACCCTTCTAACACAAACATAAGGATTGGGACTGGGTCTGTAGTTTCAGTGATGTAGGGAACTCCCAGATGAGGAAATACAGGCCAACTCATTTTCTCTGCAAACTGAAGAGGGCTGTTTAGAATCTCTTGTTAATGTTCATGTAACTAAAGTTGGTACCATCAGTAGCTACATATGCAGTGAAACTCTCCTTGAATGAACTGGCTGTAGTTAGGATATTGGCTTTGCCTTTCTTCTCTAGTCCTTCAAAGATACTGTCCAGACAGCCCTTGGTGGACTGGTTAAACCCTGACAACTTCCCCAGAGCAAGAGGTGAGAGGTGGATTCTCTACCACTTAAGAAGCTTTTAAAAAAAGAATAGTACTAATTACTACTTAGAGTTAGAGGGTTATGTTTGGGGTCTAGTGGGTATGGTTGAGTAAGAGTGAAAACATGCCTGTGCTGTGTGGTTAAGATAATAAACAACATTAATTTTTTAAAAATTATTTTTTAATCCAAAGATTGTGATATAAGATATCCCCAAACTGGATGGAATTTGAAAGTCACTTAGTTATTTGCATATTTCCAAAAGGCTAAATGCTAACCAACCAACATGGAGAAAAAAAATTCATACTTTTGGATGAATTTTTCATCTTTTATTTGAATGTTCAGCTATCCCACATTTCTTATGTACACAAATGTATATAGACTATATGAAAAAGTGCCCTCAAACACAAAATATTTATCTCTACATTATCACCTTTATAAAAAAAATTAGTAAAATAAGAAATTGAGTTTCTGTGGCCCTAATTCATGTAAGTTTGAGAGATAGGGTTGTCACTCTTCCTAGGCACTTTTGGAGGTGATAAATGTATACTAAAAGCTCGTTTACCAAAATAAAAATATGGATGGATGTGCAGATGAATATTTTTATAGCTTTCATCGATGCATTGTTTTTAGTATAAAAAAGTAATAATACTGGATACTGACTAGAATTCAAACAATAATATTAAACAAGAGACAAAATTTCACATTTAATTGAGGCTAGGTAGGAAAAAAGTTGCCTTCAAAATATTTGAAAATTAATAAAGCAAAATTCTAATCTAACCAAGATGTTAAGATATTTTTAAGAAGACATTTAGAAATTTGGAGAATGGTAAATTCTGAATATGAGGGCTATTAACATACTCATTTTCTCTTTTTCTCCCCTTTCCCTCCCTTTCCCCTCTCTCACTGAGCCTAGGTCCTTTATCTTGCATCAGCATGGGAGTTCTGACCTGCTTAATTTCTGACTTGGGTAAAGCTGCCCCTGCTTCAGCAGCATGGCTACCCCTTACCCTTAGGGTTCACCAAAGTGACAACACTTAGAATGGACACCTGACTGGTTTAACCCACTGCAGCTCAGGACACCTAAGCTTAAATGATCCACCAGTCTCAGCTTCCCCAGGAACAGAGATTACAGATGTGTGGCATCATTTGTGGTTCAATAATTTTCAAATTTATTTTTTATTCTTTACTTAAGATTACTATGGCACACTTGAAAACAGGTTTAAAAAAAAAAATCACAATCCATTCAATGTATTTTCCCCAAACTTTGAGGAAATTAAATTCAACGTTAGTTAATAATTTAGCTACAAATTATAGTAAGAGAAGCTTGAAAAATTATACAACTTTACAGGGTAATAAAAATTTAATCAGAAAATCACAAAGCTGAGAAAAGGAAAGATTTTATAATCTGTCAAAATAAACATTACATTGGAATTATTTTTTATTAGCCACCTCTTTCCTGCTTTAGCATCCAGTGATTAGTCTTAATTAAACATGCTTTATGGAGGAGAATATGTAACCTATTCCAAAGGAGTCTTTCATTTATTGTGTTCTATAATGCAACAGGAACATGACACAGAAGAAAATACTGGAGATAACTGAAGAAAGATGACAAATTAAAATTCAAATCACAATGCTACAACATGGCATAAGAGTTGAAACCATTTTTCCCCCTCTCTCTAAAACAAAAATGAAAACTTACCTTCTGTTCTAGCTCATTCTTTCTATAGTTGATAGTAATGGAGTAATAATGTCTGTTCAGTCCATGAATTAATGCCTGCAAAAATCAAATGATTAGAAAAGAGGTGGGCAAGTGAAACTTTTAAACTTATAATTAAAGAAGCACAAATTGAAGTATTAAACAGCTTGGCATCTACTGTTGTTCTATAGCACTGTGTAGGTGTGAGCTATTACATTTACTGTCCATTGTAAAGGGTGTGTTTTTCTGATTAAGAGAATTCGTTCTAGCAACAAACTTATAAAATTAAAAGAGGTTAACTCCCTTGGTTGCTATGAGCTTAAAGCATGCTATAGAATAGCTCAGACTCCCCTGAGCTGCCAGCTGACTGGCTCAAGGATAATCATAGAAACAAAAATTTCTAGATCTGCTGCTGTACAGTTCAGCCAGTTCTCTGACTTGGCTACTATCAAAAGAGAAAAGCAAAAAGCCAAACATCTGATTCCTTCATTATACCTTCATGCCTTTCTACTTCCTGGAATGCACTCCCTCCTTACTGCCACCTCTTGGAATACCAAATTTCCTTCAAGGTCCATCATAAGCATCATCTATTACATGAAGCCTTTCCCTAGAAGTGTCTTGAATCCATTTTGTGTATACCTATACACAGGGAATCCGAATCCTTCACTAAGATGTTTGGGATACCCCATACATAAATGCTGCCTCACTTAGCTAGATAGTAAGGTTCCTGATAGCAGGGAACACCTGTGTATCCCCATTCCCTAACATAGTGCTTAGCACACAGTAGTCACTTAATAAACATTTGTTGATAGAGTATATTTCCACCCACATTCTGGATTGGGGCTTAGCTCTGATGGATTCAAACAGTCCTAGCTACATACAGCTTAGAAATAGAAACTTGAGGATGATGTTGCATAGTTTTTCAGTTACAGATTTCATCCACCACTGGTTTTTAATCTTCCCAAGCAATAGCTACAGTGTATAATTAAACCCATTTAAAATTTTCTGAATTGTATATAAGACAATGTGTTCTTTTGATACTCAGCTACTATCTAAAAGAATTTCTGCAACTAATTTGTTTTTAAGTTAAAAGGAACCATTTTCCTATGCATAGGTGTGTAGAAGATTAAATTATAAAAGTTCCTGTTCAGTGATGGTCAGGAATATATTGACTATATTTCATGCCAAGGAAAGCCAGTCCCACAAAGACCCAAGAATTGACACTAATTTCAAGTACTTGCTGTAACCAGTATAAAGTACCACTAGACGTTTGGAGAAGGATTACATTGACAATATATATGTATATAGCTTGTTCTGAGGTAAATGTATTTCAATTTAAACTAAACTAGGTTGGAGGTGGGAAGGAGAAAATGGGAACACAGTATAAGACTGGTAAGTACAGTCTAGAAGAACATAAAATACACTTGTTGGATTGAATTAATTTTCAAATAAGGAAAAAATGCTGAATATATGAAAATTAAGAGGAAAAAAGCCACAGAAGCAAATAAATATCAACATGGCTTCCTAAAGAATAAATTCAAATTCAATCTACTTCACATGTGATGAAATCACAAACACTTGCTGCCACTTGGTGGGGACGTACTCTAAATGCAGACAGTTTTTTCTGGAGTTTGAATCTGCAAACCTAATTATGTAATAGGAAAAGAGCAAAGATCATAGTAAAAAAAAAAGTTATACATATGATATTTTTCTTGACAATCAAATATAGGTGAGGTTTTATGTTCTGCTTCACAAACTTTAAGGGTCTATTAAAATACAGGTAGTCAGTCCCTAGCCTACAGGTGTATTCCAAATTCAACTATTATGCCAGCTATGTAGAATTCAGAAAATGTTTTGTCATTGAAATCATCAAGGGTGGTTATAGACATTGGGCTACATAAGTTCTTTTTTTTTTTTTTTTTGGTGAGGCAATTGGGTTTAAGTGACTTGCTTAGGGTCACACAGCTAGTAAATATTAAGTGTCTGAGGCCACATTTGAACTCAAGTCCTCCTGAATCCAGGGCCGGTGCTCTATTCACTGCTCCACCTAGCTGCCCCTTACATAAGTTCATTTAACCTACAAGATGTCTGAATTATGGAACAAATAATATTCTAACTTCCTTTAACAGGATTCTTTTGGAAAAATTGTTTTGAGTTCCAATTCAGTGATTACTTGTTCTACTGTCATCTTGAATTCCTTGCTTACCTTTCTTTTCTATGCGGGGTATAGGCCTTTACAAGAGAGTACTGATCTGAGATGTTAGTTAGTCTAAGCTTAGAAGGGCTTGCAAGAGGAACTAAGGTGAATAGTAGGAAATTTGGGGGTAAAAAAATGGGCAAATTCTCAACAATTCCTCAATCAGTTCTTCATAGTGTGGCTTTGTTATTTTGTTTCAAGTGAGTTCCAAGAACATGTAGCACTCATGTTAAAAAGTAAAAAGACACATTCTACAGAAGGGAGAAAGAAGTAATATTTTAGTTATTGTCAGTTTGACTTATCTGTCTCTGGACCAATAATTTAACTCAGGTGATATGAAAAATAGCCAAGTACAATGCTCTGAATAGAGCAGGTACCTACTGCTAATGAATAATAGTGATTAAGGCAGCTGGGTGCTGTCAGGGATAGATTTGACAAGGAAGAATGGTGAATGCTTCAGAGGTAAGAAAAACCACATGGTTGCAATATGGACTGTATTCATGTGGTCACTGGTATCACGAGATGGGATGACATTGTGTACCACCTCAGTTCATGTGCCCAACTTTGTAGAGCAAAGTACACTGGACTCATACTCAAATGGTTTAGGATTAGAACTTATTTTGCATGATGGAAAATTTCAGATAAATGAGGAGACCCAAACATATGGAAAATCAAATCCACTTGGGCTGCCAGAATGAAGAATTCAATAAATATTATCCTGCTTCTCTATATAGCCTTTGCTAAGGGAAAGCAGGAAATAGACCTTGATTTGAATTGCCAATTGTAATCCAAACTTTTTGAAGGCACATACAAAAAAAATTAGACATTATGTAAAAGACTTGAACTAAATTAAAATAACTTCAAATACAAATTTTCCTGCCCCTCATTACATTATACTTTAAAAAAAAACCCTAAAAATATTTTGCTATCAGTATATACTTAAGCTGCTGTTTGGTAATGTTTCATTATTGTGGGTAGAGGGGAGGTTTTTCAGGAAATCTAACATTGTAAAACTTTAAAATACAGAGCTATTCTTAGAATCTGAAAAAATTAAAAACATTCAATCCAACCTCATTTACTCTGTGTATTCTTAAAAAATGAAATTTCTCATAGTTTTTCTGATAAAAGACCAAAATTTGCTCTAAGTGTATTCTTTAAAAATGAAACTTCTCATAGTAGTTTTTCTGATGAAAAACCTAAAAAAAAAGTTTTGCTATCAATTAAATTTCAGGAAGATAATATTAATTTCATTATTTCATAAGTATGTTACATATCAGATCATATCTTCTGTGTATATGATGATATGCTAGAACAATAGAAAAACTTTAATACAGTATCATTTTTATTTATTTATATAGGGCTTCTATGGTATTAACACACAAAACCAGTTTGGGGCTAACTGACACAAAGGTACACAAATTCTTTAGAAACATGTTATCTTCACTTTGAAAAGACTACGGTTGTTTAATCATTTTAGTATATTTGTTACAAACAAGTTTTGGATGTTATCATTAATTGCTAGAGCAGGGGTTGGTGTCCCACAGGAGGTAATCCCATTTTGGGTAGAAATTTACTTGTCATACCAGAAGAGAAGGGGTTATCAATGTGCCAACCTACTTTTAAAAAGCTGCTGACCCTTGTATTACATATTCTGATGAATGCTTTAAAACTCCATTAGGAAATATTACTGCTTACTTTGGATTCTTTCTTGGTTCCTTTCTTTAAAGGTGAGTCTAAAATAAGTAAGGAAAGGTTTTAAGGTATAGGGTTTATTCTGCTATGTTTTTGGCTTTGCCTCATTTAAGTATTTTAATATTTTGAAAGTGTCTTAAAACTGTAAAACACCCAGAGAGATGTCATTCTGATGGGCGCTATATAAACTGTGAAACAAATAAATTTACAGATTTTAATCTGAAGAAAATGAATCTGCAAAATGAAACAACAATAACAATGTATCCATACTACACACATGTCCCTTTAAATTTAGTCTGGCTAATACTTTATAAGGAAATCTGAGAATTTCACCAAATACCTTAAAAGGTAGGACCAAAAAAAAAAAAATATATATATATATATATAACCCAGGTTATAAGAAAAAACAGTCCATTAATAACATTTACACTTAAAATTCACTTAATGTTTAAAAAGTGACGCTTTAATTTAAAGATGAACTATGCAACAGGTGGCTGTTGACGTGCAATTAGTAAACTTCTGGCAGAATTATACGATGCTGTAATCACAATGATCTTAGATTGTGAGATGTTACTTAACCTTTTGCAAAAAATAATGAAGCAGTATGATGCTATGGGGGTTTGCAAGGGAGGTCATTATTACAGGCTAAAAAGGTCCAGTAATATATTCTCTTGAAACATGCATGCATGGGCTTGTCTGTACCCAATCAAAAACACTAGTAGGTTATTTCATACTCATTATACTTTGCAGTTTTCACTTATAAAAATCAAAAGCAACACAATTTAGTAACTCAATCTGTTTCACTTTGATCAAGACTTTTTTGTTAAGTGACTGTTAAAGACTTAGGTAAATAAAAAATGTAAAATGGTCAAAGTTTGATAAAGACTTAACCATGTTTAACAATCAAAGCCACAAATCCCTAAAGACGGTTATCTGATAGCACTAGGTAAAGGAAAGGGAGGTGTAATGGCTACTATATTGTCTTTGTTCTATATGCTCTATTTAACCACATGCACTACTATTTCTCTGCTTTTAATTAATCTTCAGAGAAGCAATTAGCTCTATGGTCACAAATACGTATGCACTTAAAGGCACATTTAAAATAATTTTTGCAGGCAATAAAGGTCTGTGTAAAAACAATGAGGCATGAGAATGATTCAAAGAAAACATTAATCACTCAAGAGGATACTTAATGTCTGAACATGAGCATTTCAACACTTTCACCAATGAAAAATGTCATACTTTATAACCCAAAACATAGGCTCCAACTTTTAAAACCATTTTTAAGCATTTACTTTTTGGAGTTGTTGGGTTGTTTTGTTTTGGTTTGGGGGGTTTTTGCTTCAAAGTCAAGGAAAAGGAAAAGGAAAAAAATTCCAGGAACACGAAAAATATCTGATACTTCCTTTCACTGTTATCTGATTTTTACTTACTGGTACTTCTTTGACTGATGCTGCAGGGGTCCCTTGATTTTGGGCAATAAATGGCAACAGCTTAAAAATGAAGTGCAATCCACCCAAAACCATGTCTAACAATATCATGAACAAGCAAAATTAGAAAATATTCACTAGGGTAAACATGTTCCTAAAAGGGATGCCTTAATATTCAAAAGGATCTTTGTTTAATTATTCAAATCCCCATTTAACAACTACCTTCCAAAGAATTATAAAGTTGCATGACAATTAGAATGACATATTAGGTTTTAAAATTACTAACCTGACATGGGTCCGGTACTATAAATCAGAATTTAGTACATTATCAAATAGAGGCATTACCTGGATAGATGGCTTGTTTAAGTGACCCAGATTTGAAGTTGTTTGTCTGGGTTCATGTCCCAAGACCATCATATTAGCATTGATCAATCTGAAGGCATCAATAACAACCTGTAAAAACAAGGTGTCAGGTCAATTCTTTTTAGAGACTGCAAGTGATGATTTCAAGCAACAGTGGACAAGGCATGATCAACTTGCATCTGTTTTTGGCCTATTTCCAGAAAATCATTTAATTATAATATTAATAAAAAAGAACCTCCTGCTGACTGTGCCATCAGCACACCACCCTCTATCTTGTAATGTAAGGTGACACCAATTATTACAATTTTCATGAGCTTCATGTGAGGAAAAATATTAATTTTGCATCCTTGTTACTGCAATACGTCATTGCTAAGCTTCTATTATATAGCCTCCAATGGTGTGCATATGTTTTGTCACCTAAATTTTACCTCATCCAAATGAATGACAAAGAGAGACTAAAACTGAAAGTGAGCACAAGGTAAGGGACCACAGCTAAGGCCCAGGCCTGTCACATCAATTATACTACCACGATACTTGAAATGACAACAAAATTATAGCCAGCAAGGAACTTGCCTCCTGTATTCTCTGCTAGTCAGATGCCTTTTACTCCTTGTGACTATGGAAGAGTTTGAATATCGGCCGATGGGTTTAAAAGTCCAAACCATTGTCATGATCATGAGTAAGAAACAATGTGAGAAGACCAAGGTCATTTGTGATTTAAGGGGCACAGTATATAAGTGATAACACATTCCAGGATCACTGCAAAACAAACACAAAAACCAAAACCCATGGCCACCTTCTTTCTGCTAAATTTAATCAATATATTTTTGGATGAAAGGTTCTGAATTCTTATACAACACGATTTTACCTCTTTCAGGGCTTTTTGCTGACTTAGCAAGACTTAACAAGGTATCCTATTATCATCTTGTACTTTACACTAACCTCTCTGTTTATTATCACAAAAGTACTACATACCGCTTTAAACATCATAAAGTTATGATCCTCTGGTGTCTTTTAAAGAAAAAATGCTTCTGTATAGAAAATATTTCTAATATAATTCTGTCCTTAAAATTCAAATAATAAAATACAGTTTTTCCTTTAAAATACAAGCTATTATATTATAAAGAGAAATAAGGAATAAAAATGAGAAATTAAGTTGTCTTAATTTGAAAATAAATTGAAAAGGGGATTCTAAATAAAGATTATGCAAGTGTATTAGATATTAGAAAAGATAGTTTGAAGGAAAGAAAAAAAAATCACACCTTCTAAAAGACTGCCATGAAATGTGTATTCAAGAGAGACAGCTGTTAACAGACTAAAATGTCATAAGAAACAGAGAATTTCAAGGCTTTCATACTACCCTGGCCAGTAAGTAAATTCATTTATAACTTAATTTCAAATTTTAGCACTTGAGAATTTTGTCAAGTTACCCTTAATTTCTGCATTGAAATTGGTTATCTATGTACCACAGAAAGTTCAATAATTTAACATACATTATTTCACGAAGAAAACATGACAGTTTTAAAACTCCTCTCTATTTCCTTCCATACATCAACATGGCCTTACTGAATAACCTTATGCTTCTTGAATCCATTTATTAGTTTTTATCATTGAAGTCAATATTTTTTTATTCACAAAGTAACAACAAACAACAACATCTCTTGAAGGTCTATTTATTCCTGGTAGTACATTTTCATCAGATTGTGTAACTTTTAAGTGCATGTCCACAACAAACTTATTTGGTTAAAAAAACAAGAGGGGAAAAAGGAAACAATCTGTAATTTTTTTTGGGGGGGGGGGATAAACTAATATTTATCACAAGAAAATAAGAAATAATGACTCTGGGAGATGCTTAAATTTACTAGTTACTTTAACATACTTTAAAATAATGATTACTTGTATAGCAATGAAATTTTAAATGACTAACCTTACCTAGTAATGGTAATATAGCAACACATCATTCTCTTGGTAAAATTATTTCTCCTAATGTATCCATGAGTTTTTATTATAGGTATTGAGAGTAAGTAAACATTTAGCATTTTGGACTTTGCAGCACTACCACAAACTGGTAAAATTTCATGAAATATAGTAGTGTAATGCCTATATATTTTTTTACATGGACATTTTATAACCGATGGTAATGCAGCAGACAGCTATTTTACATGTGAAATATCTGTAATATTTCATAACTATTCTAAACAGGTGTGAAACTTCATGAGGAAAAAGATCACTTGAGCAGTTATCATGCCTTGTTAAACTAAATCTAAAATCTAAAATTTCCAACTTCTATTCAGAAATCCAGAGGAAAAACATTTAAGCATCTAAATATATCATTCAACTAGTTTATGATGGACTCTGCAAAATGATATGAGTAGAGTGACAATTTCTTAGTAGCAGTATAACCAATAGAAAATGAATACTTTAACTACACCAAGATTAAAGGAATTCACTGCCATCACTATAGCAACTGTCTTAAGGAAGCTAACATGCTCAACAACCTGCAGACCAAAATTAGACTTAGTACGCAATAAAAGCATAAATACGGCAAAATAACCTACATTTTAATTTTTGTACCATCTTTTATAATTGCTTTCAGCACTGCAAGAACAAATCGGTTCCTCCTTTAGAGCATATCAAAATAAATAGACTCATTAATGTCCGGTGCACTAATGAGCAATGGGTGAAGTAGGTGTTAATTATGCCACAGTAAGATTCAAGAAAAAGCCCTGGTGAGCACTTGGAGGTGTGTACAAGCTGAAGGCTTTTCTCTATGTTTGTGTATTTACAGCATGATGCAATAGAATGACAGCAAAGTGGTCACTGCATAGTTAAGAATGGAAATCTCAGACACAGCAACATGAACAGAGAACCCCCAAGGATTAATTAAAGTACAGGGGGAAAGTCCACTTTTTCTTCAACTCTTTGAAATTTTTCAACAACTCGACAGTTCAAGTTTTTTCTCTTCTCATAATGGACACACATGTCCATTAATCTAAAGCAGCCTACACCTTATTAATGCAAACAATTACCCAAAACAGACTATACAAAATTACCTCTCAATATGTAAAAACAAGATGAATGTTTTCAGGAATATGATAGACCTTTAAAAATGCTTTTCCACGCTGAAGTCAATATACCACACTGAATCTCTGTTCACCATCCTGACCATTTAATATTTTCTGGTACAAGTGCCTTGAGACTTTTCAGAGGTCACTGCAACAGTAGACAGCTTATAACAAAACCATTAGCAGTTTGGCTAGCTTAGGGAAACCTCTTACTTTCCTTTTTTGTTTATTATCACTGCATGAATCTGCAGCATATGATAGTTTATAATTTCTCAGGCTTGTTAAATTCATGTTAAAGGTCTGTTTTCTTGTTGAATAAATTTTGTTCATATAATGCTGCCTATTTCATACACTCAGTCTTTAATAGCACCTTTGGTCTATGCGCAACTCACAGATCAAAACAGAGGACTAAAATAGGGGTTGATGATGCTATTTACATGTGTGATTCCTGCTGTCTTCTTGTTAGTAGCTTTAATATAATAGAAGACCTTGTCTGTTTTGTAATTAACACATCTTTACTGGAGAGATATTTGGAAGTGATTGCTGTGAATATACTGGTTAGTAAAATAAACACAATCACACACCACTTTCTGTTATCAGACAAATTTGTGAATTGTACACATTATACTCCAGATCAACAAACTGTGATATAACAGCCAAGTAGAAGACACATATTTATATAACCCTTTATTTTTCTGAAAATATGTATTCACTCTGACCTTGCAAATATAATTAGCTTGTGGGATGTGCGGATTTCAGTACCATGGTTGCTTTACTAATTGCAACTCTTGGAAATAGATACTAAATATTTGGAAGCTGCCAATACAAAATAAAAACTGCATCATTTTGTACATCTGTCTTAGCTTGTAAAAGCTTAATAGTTTGAAAATCAATAACTCTGTTCCTTATTTACTCTAAGCATGACTAAAGGTCAAAGACCCAGAATTTGATTTTAGTAATGAGTATGGTTTTAAGAGCCAAAACTGCAATCATTTCCAAATTAAGTTTAAATCCATGATTTTTTGGCTTCACTAATGAATATGCTACAATTCATCCAATATGCTATTCAGTTTAAAACTCATGTTCTTTTCATCAGTTGCAGGTTACTCAACAAGACAAATTTTCAAAAATCCTAACCTATTTTAACAATATACCCTTTAATGTATTCTATAAAGAACAACCTGTATTTAATGCAAATTCTCCTTTAAAAAGAGTTAAGAATAAGGCATTTTAAAGAAAACTGCATGGGTCTTTAGGCAATCTTCTCTAAACTAGTAGTTCTTTGGATTTTCTTTATGGATGATAGCATGGAGCACAGAAGAGAAAAAGTAAATTTTCTTAGTATTTAAGAAATTCTAGAACTTTAAAAAAGGAACTTTTGGGAATCCTTTAAAAAGTTTTACATGCAGCTTACTGTGAGATCTATTGCAGTTTAAAGAATAACAATGTAAACAACAAAAAATAAAGTCTGGCTTAAGATTGATAAAATTTTTTAAAATATGTTGAAACTCTAGAAATTATTTATCTGTCAGATTATATATTTGTAGACAGATATACTAGAGAATTGTTAGTATGTAAAAGATATGAATATGCCAGGTATGGAAACAGAGGCAATGTCCCATCTAAAATATCTTTTATCGCCTGCAAATGACCTATTATCAAATACTTAGTTTGTTTCTAGAGTCTTTAAAAATTAAAGGGCAAATGACCTTGGAAGTGCTGATGGGTTTATGACCATTTCGTTATTTATGCTGCTATGCACTCTCAGACATCTTTAAGAGAAGAACATCTCCTGTCCCTTGTAAACCCATAGCATTAAAAATTCAGAGAAATCTTACTTTTGATGCCATTTCCAATGAAAAGCACTAAGAACTGAAACTGACTCATGCCAAGTACATATCACTGAATTGCTGTGATTGGGAGTCTCAAGTTTGCAACATGGAAATTATTTATAAAATGTCAATCTTAGCTCCGGAAAAGAGATTCCTATGAGTATGTACATTTTCTTGCTTTATCCTTGGAGAATTTCTTACTAAGGCTAGATCTGTAGTACAACCTCAATATACTGGAAGTAGGGGAGGTGATTGCAAGATAATACATTTATCTTGACAAGTGAGGACATGTACCCTAACTCTTATGGTAAGCGACAAGTTTTGAAGACAAAATGATTATTATTGTAAAAACTAGCATGGCAAAGAGTATTTAAACATTTAATGGAGCATTTTTTAAAAATTTAAATTTAATTGATAGTTCACTGAATTTCAGAAAACAAATTTAAACAACTAACATTTACTGTTTAAATCAGTGAACTGTTCAGTAACTGTATAGTATCCTGGTAAGCTGTAAAGAGTACTGGATGTGGAAGTCAAAAGCCCTGGATTCAAGTTCTGGTTCCAATACTGACTTAGCTGTTTAAGTCACTGAACTTCTGTGACCCCCAGCTTCTTAATATATAAATAGGAATAACAACACTTTCATTATCTACACTCACAAAGTTGTTAAGAACAAAGTGCTTTGTAAAACTTAAACATCAATGTGAGCTATTGTTCTGCTATCACAAAACTAAGCCTCTCTAGATTATATTTTAGGGAACAAAACAAGGAATGAAGTTGTAAAGGTATGTAGTTCCTTAAGAAATTTTGTATTAAAAAACACACCTAAGCTTATTTATAGCGGATGCTCATCACATCAACTATAAAAAGAATGACTTCATATGCTTTAGAGTCTTAACAACGTTATCACTTTGATATCCCTGGAATCAAATGCTCCAAATAAATAGTACCAGAGTTATTTTGTGCAAACCAAGAAGCTGTTATGGCTGAAATTCTGCTTAGCTAAAGGAGTAAGTAGAATTCTCAAAATACTGTTAACGAAGCAGAATAACTTTCTTGTCCAAGATATCCTATTGCTACAATCTTAGGACTATTCAGAGGCCTGTGTAAAATAAACAGGTAACTTCATCTCATTTTATAATGGACTGCAACTGGCTCTCCTTGGAAAATCTTAAAAGTCAAGAACTGATAAACCTAGAAACCATTGGTCGAGGCATTTCTCTTGTTAGATCTCATAGGTAAGATGCTTTTTAATGATCAAAACCCAATTGCTTTCCTAGGGATGCTCATGTAAGTTATTCAGTATTGTTTTAAATGGTTCAATGGTGTACCTAATATTAAAGCAAAATAAAGGTTATACTCAGAATTTTAAAAACAAGCAAAAAACCCAACAAACCTAGTACAACAGGTAGATTCATGATTTTTTTCTTCATACATAGAAAAGTCAATCAATATCCCTAGAAAAATAAATTGCAGATAGCTTTCTAAGGTTTATTTTCCCACCAATTTATTGGCAACTTCTGACACAGGTCCATATAGGCAAAACAAAATGTACCGGGCCCCAGCTTCTCAACTTCCTTTTGTGTTCTGTCTTCTCCCATTACAATGTAAGTTCCTTGAGGGGCAGGGACTGCTTTTTAAAAATTTGTATACTCAGCTCTTACCACAGTGCCTGGTATATAGTTAGCATTTATAAATGTTTATTTACTGATTAAATTGTTAAAAGTCACCAGCTCACAGACTTTTTTGGTAGACAGGTTGTACATTTGTTAGTTTGCTACAAGAATGATTAATCATGCTTTATAGTACCCAGCATGGCCATTCAGATTGTGGGGAAATTACGGCATAGACTTGAGTCAGGAATCTTAAGTTTGAGGCTATGCTATTTTTCTAGCTGAGATCTAAACCTCTCAGGAACTCAGTTTCCTCACCTGTGAAACAAAGTTCGATTAGGTGATCCCTAAGCACCTTTCTAAATCTAACATTCTGAGATTTTGTGGTAAAGAATATCTAAATAACTGTTGCTCTGAAATATTGTTGAAAAATGACCCAATAGAGATTTCAAGGAACCTGAGAAAGAAGTCACTACAATAACCAATAAGAAACCCCTATTTACTTGGGAGTGACAATAATGAACATATTCAACTCCCAAATCTAAATTGTGCAATTGGGGTGGAGGGGGGAGGAAGCCTTAAAAGTTTACATTGAGTTTAGAAGGAAAGAATAACAATGAAGTATAATTGAATGTTATCAAATTATAAAGACTGAAGCTTGGAAAGAGATGTGAGAAGACATCTTTATTTTCACTTCTTTGCAGAGGTAGGGGACCATAGGTATAGAACATTGCATATAACATTCTTTTTCAACATATTGGTTAGTTTTGCTAAACTTTTTCTCTTTTTTGAATATGACATGGCTCACTGTTAGGGGGCTGGAGAAGGATATGGTGGGAAATATAGGTGACAAAGACAAAAATATCAATAAAATTTTATTTAAAAGAAAATTTTTACAAAGTTTTTACAAAGACAATCATGCTCCTCAAAGGTCCAGTCACCTCAACCGTACTAACATAAACAGGAAACCAGAAACAACAATTCAGCTCCATATACAGGCTCATCCCTTTTGACAACAGAGAATGGCCTAACAACTTTTCTAACGGTGAAACAGTGAAATACGTATCACATTGAGATAACATAACTATGAATCTAATGCTTATAAAATGTTATAAAGATGTAAAATGTTACAAAATCAGAAATCAGTCAGTCAATAAACACTGATTAAGCACCTAGTATGTGCCTAGCACTGGGAGTAAAAAAAGAGGCAAAAGACAGTTGCTACCCTCAAAGAGCTCACAATCTAATGGGGGAGACAACATGTAAACAAATATATACAAACAAGCTACACACAGAGTAAAGAGCAAAAAAATTAAGAGGCACTAGAATTAAAGATTAAGAAAGGCTTCATCATCATTAAATCATTATTAAAGGTCATTACTAAAGGACAAAATACGAGAAGATATTTCTTTCTTTCTTTTTTGGTGAGGCAATTAGGGTTAAGTGACTTCCCCAGGGTCACACAGCCAGTAAGTGTTAAGTGTCTGAGGCCAGATTTGAACTCAGGTCCTCCTGACTCCAGGGCCGGTGCTCTATCCACTGTGTCACCCAGCTGCCCCGAGAGGATATTTCTTAATAGTGTTTTAAAACTTGTTTTTGAATATTCTGATTGATGCTTTTAGAACTTTTATTATCCAAAAAGCAGTTATTATAAACTCATAATGAATTTGTCTAGGGTTTGAAAGACAACTGAGTACAATGGAAAGAACAGTGGATCTGGAGTTAGAGAAACTAAAATTGAATCCTGGATTTTCCAGCATTATTTGTACATCCATAATCAAGTCACTTTGTTTCTGGGCTTAGTTTGATTTATACAATGACTAGATTGCTGCTAATATCCTTTCCAGCTCTAGACCTGAGGATCTGTTTTATGAATCAATTTTTCTCAAACATAGCTATTAGACTAAAAAGAAATGCATTTGGTGTCTTATTTTTTGGTTTTTGGAACTTTAAAAAGATCATGACTTTTACATTGCTTACATATACAACACTGTCCAATAACTAACAGAATATATGCAGCAAATGTTTTTATTGAAGAGAACTATAGTGTGGTACAGGGCTTAAGATTAACTACTTAAGCACTGGCCCTGGAATCAAAAGAACCTGAGTTCAAGTCTGGCCTCAAACATTTGACACTTACTGGCTGTGTGACCTTGGGTGAGTCATTTAACCTTCATCGCCCCCCCCCCCCAAGATTAACTACTTTAGCACAGCTCAGTAATATTTTCTTTCCAGTTATCTTGGTAGATTAAATCAGTTTGCTATTAAGACTTCAACCTGATTAAAGTGAAAAATAGGAAGTAAATAAAAAACAGTAATTATCTGTACTAGGAGTTGAAATGGAACTTATATTTTTCCTACTTCCTTTTGTTTTCCTTCAACCTAATCAACAATGAGTAAAATGTTTATATGAATACTAAAACCAGAATAATATGAGGAAAATGTTGATTCTAAAACTCTTCTGTTTATTTAGAAGACATGTGGAGCTTGGAATTACAGTTGTTGTTTATACTCAAAGTATACAGTCTACCAATAAACTAGTTGACTGTATCCTTATTGACTAATCAATCTAATATCTTGTTTTTTATTAAAGTTGACTCTCCATTGTAACTGGAAGTGGCTGGTACATTAAAAGTGATTTGGACTGAACAAAATAACTGCTTTTCTTCTTATTCTTACAGCTAAATGCTTTTTATATGTTAAGAGCCATAATGCAGACAGGAGTCTTTCATTAAATAAACAACTAAGCTAAGAACAGGAGTAGAAACTAGTGATCACTGGCAGACATTAACTACTTAAACCAGACCTTTACCATGACATAGTCCTTTTATTTAACACTATTCCTGAGGGAAATTACCTAGAAATAGTATCTCTAAATTAGGTTGTCTAGAAAATGTGAAAGGAATAATCCCTCTATTACTGCAGTCGTTGATAACTTCACCTTCCTAAGAATTTTACATAAATATTCCAAGATATAGATATGATCAATTCTGTGTTCTGACCTTGTTCTCGACCATCCTCATTAGCAAGAATTTAAATTGCTCAATTTTAAATGAAGAATCTTTTTTTGCGATATTTGGGGAAATTAAAAACATCACACAGTTTTGAATCTCTTTATCCATATTTATTAACAAAGTACAGGATCTATCCTAAGATATCTCAGTGTCTTTCTTATGGCTCAGAGAAGTGAGTTATTACAACACCTTTTCTCTGTCTTTCTCTTTTTCCACACTAGCATCCAATTTCCTGTTCTTCTCTCTCTGAGAATGCTGAAAAGTAACTGATTTTACACTGTGACAGATGCCTGAATTTGTAGTATAAGTGAAATTTTCCTTATTCATAACGTCTCCAGCATCTAAAAGACTTTTCCCTTACTTCTCTTTACTTAGCCTAATTGTTCTTCAAAGACTCAACTCCAGTCTTACCTCCTCTGTAAAGCTGTTCCACACAATACTGGCCTGTGTTGGTTTCTTAATTCCTTCTGCATATATTGTATGCACACACCTGCTACCTTATGACCTAGCTGTACCACTCAATTTTAGGAGAAGATTGTCTGGTAATTCTCTCATGGATACCGCCTCTTTATGTAGGATCACTGACTTAATGCATGAAGGAATCTTATTTTAGTTCAACTCCTTCAATTTTTCAGATAGAGAAATGGAGTTTCAGAAGGGATAGATAACTTGACTGAAGTCACACAGGTAGGGATTAAGCCAAGAGCTGATTCTGAACCCATATCCTAACATCAACTACAACACTCCTTCCACCCTACCAGTTTCTCTCATAAGTAAGCTCTTTGTGGACAGAACCTCTATAATAATATTGCATTTGAATTCTAGAATCCCTCCTATTTTTGGAGCTGTTCAATCCTGCCTTCCTAGAACAAAAAGAAAACCAAAAAAACATTTGCCAACTGGATTACAACTTAATGAAAAATCCATCTGGAAGTTCTCAACACTCAAATGGATCTAAAGATTTGATTTCCCATTCATACTAGCTCATCTTATGTAACCTTGTTCATGTCCTTCTAGTAAGTTCATCTACCCAATGTGAAGGCCTTCCTCAGTTTTTCCCTCACCCTCACCACATGACCAATCTATCTCTTCTTCACGTCACAAATTTCCCTGATGATATCTTCTATTCCTGTTTGTCACAAGAAAGTTCTCTGAATAACAAATTGATTCAATATGGCAAAGAAAACACACACATGGAAAACTCCCTAAATAACAATCTCCCACAAAAAAAGAGGATTATACTTGGGTTAAATGATCACTGGCATTTTAAAATAACTTTCCTTAGACTGCAACACAAACAACAAATTCTGAGGAAAAACTGGTCAGTTTCCTAGAGGCAGAAATGTTGTTGGACATATTTGGTAATATTGAAACCTATTTAACAGCTCTTTTTGTTCTGTCATTGAATGATAGATGAAGAGATGGAACAGATCACAGAGAGCATCTAGTTCAGACTCATTTTACGGAGGAGGAAGCTGAGGTTCAGGGAGATTATGTGACATATTCAAGGTCACACTGATAATGTCAGAGGTGGGATGTGAACCTAAGCCATGTGACTTCAAAGCCAGTGCTCTCTTCACCATACCACTACCTTTCCTGGAATAAGGAGTAAGCAACATAGGACTAAAACTTAACTCATCATATCAACTGAATGTTCAATGAACAGACTGGATAAACTATGTGTGGAATGTGGACAATAGCAATATTTGCAAGCAAGCAAGTTTATGTTTCAACTTGAGGAACCAAGTCAAGTCTCTGAATTGGAATACCTTACAAATAAACTAAGCAAAGAAATACCTTAAAACCCAAGAAACTTAATATAATATTTCTTATTATTCAGAGTTCATTAAATAGCAGTTTCTGGCAATAACGAAGACTTTATACTAGAATACAAATGCAACTACCCTGGTTTGGCATCACTATAACATGTTAGCTATGTCAATTATATAACATGCCTTGGTTCAACTAAGGTATGCTATTATTTGTGAATCTTTTTTGTTATTGTTTGCTTTCATGTTCTTTCCTTGATTATAGGCTGCAGGTTGGAAAATATTGTGTTTGCCTAAATTAATTTATACAATACCTAGCTCAAATATCATTTATAAGCAGGCATTTTATACACTTACACTACATGCAATAAAATAAAGATATTAGGACAGGTAACCAATAACCACCAATTTGTAAAATCATTTTTATTGATAAAACTGAGTTATCAATATTGAGAATGGTTTGGAAGGGGCCTACTAAGATGATCTCTTAGGACACTTTCCATTTCTTATATTTCTATGTTCATAGAACAAAGTCCAAAATAGTCTAATTATATAAAAAAATAACAATAATGAATAACTTAAAACTGAGGAAATATATGATGTACTCAAGTAAAAAATATAAAAATGCAAATAAAAGATACTTCCAATAGGCTCATGAATCAAGGACATAGGCTCAATTTAAACAATTTACAAGTGGTTTACAATTTCAAGTAATGTCAACAGTTGCCTCTATGAAGTTGGGAATTTAAATTTGTATAACAAGCTATTTAGAACGATAAGAATATACAGTGGCCATGATCATTACTTGTATTCACTGTAGTTCTTATAATTTTGAGACAACTCTGAAAGAATTACAATTTCCCATATTTATGTGAATTATTTGTGTTAAGATATCTACACAGGTTTTATTCAGATATCTTCCCATATCAAACGCTAAACCTAGATTATGCAATTTTTTCATAAAATAATTCAAGATGTTTGACATGAAAGTTAATATAAAATTTTCATCATGACTATTTCAGAATGTGGCATAAACCTTATTGAATTTGTTAATATTTCTATGTTTCTTTTCACAAAATCAGTAACAACGATTAAGTCATATAAATATAAATCAACAATCACTGACCTACAGTAGCAATATATTTTAGTTAGGTTTGTAATTCTCAGGATTGCAACACATGCAATCTTAAAAGAAACTATATGACCAAATATGTAAAATTATGTCAAACTGTGTTTGTGTAAGACTTTATTTTAAGACTGTTTTCTTTCTTTTTTTCATAAAAGTATTTTCCAGTTACATGCAGAGACAGTGTTCAACATTTGTTTTTATAAGATTTCTAGTTTCAAATCTTTCTCCCTCCCCTCCCTTCCCCGCAAGACAGCAAGCAATCTGATATAGGTTATATATGTACAATTACATTAAACATATTTCTGCATTAGTCATGTTGTGTAAGAAGAATCAGAGCAAAAAAGAAAAGCCTCAAAAAAGAAAAACAACAACAACAACAACAAAATAGAAATAGTATGGTTCAATCTGCATCTAGATTCCATAGTTCTTTTTTTCTGGATTTGGAGAGCACTTTCCATCATGAGTCCTTTGGAACTATCTTGGACCATTGTATTGCTGAGAAGAGTCAAGAAACTGTTTTCTTTCACTATATTTATGTTCATTTCTTTTCTTTTCAAAGTACCCCCTTCTCAGTTAAGTCAAGCTACCATGGAAATTCAACCAAAATTTTCTAATCAATGCTATAAAACAGACTGCTACCTCCACTTAAAATCAGGCCTCAATGATTACTCATCACTTAAACATTATGGCAGGAAAAAACTGAAAGTGATATTTGATATTCCAATTTGAAAATTATTGGCTATTTTTAAAAGAAGAGGACAATAATTCTAATGGTATTAGCTGGAATAAAACAAGGAGCACTTCATATAAGGGATGAGAATGAAAATTTTGTGGTGGGATATCATAAATTAATTTTTAAAATCTAACACAAGTCACTGCCTTTAATTTCTTTTTTTCTTTCTATACTGGCTAAATAACCATATAGTCAAAGGAATTAAATGAATCGAAAGATTTTTATCTACCAAAGTGTCAGATGCTATTTATTTTGAATTCCCTTATGTGCTAGTTTCCTTTATTCCTTTTGTGGGCAGCTTCTATCCTGAAAAGCTAAATCAAGACTAATAAGATCATGATTTAGAAAAGACCCCAATTTTGATTCATCATAATGATATGTCATCAGAAATTGCTGGACTATAAATTCATAACAGATAAGCACTCTGAAGTAACAGTAATATTTTGTTTGTCTGAGCTAGTGAACAGATATAAATGTAATCTGCACTACTACTATAATACAGGTCTGATATATTGCAAGTCAGTATTTATTTTAAGTACTATAAAAAGTATTTACAAAATTGCATAAAAAGATTTCATAAATATATTGTGATTTTAACGATTATTCTGCACTACAATGGAAGTACATGCTCAAACAAGACACCTCAGCAGTATTTTAAAGCAGTAACCACCTAGCCAATTTCTGTACGTTCTGTAGTTTTTCTAATCCACTCTCCCTGTGGTTGAGCAAAATCGAATTGCCTCTCACATTTGCAGACAGCTCTGTGAAGGTGATAATAGAGCTGCTCCCTGCTGTCATGAGGCAGGAAATAGGAAAATGGCATATGGGGCTAGAAAGAAAGAAATAAAAAAAAAAGAACTAAACAAGAACAAAAGAGATTTCAACAAAGGACAACTATAACCCAATATGCTTTGCAAGTTAATCTCTTTTCAGAATCATTTAACATACTTAATCATTCATCTGTGTCCTCACTAAAAAATGTGAATGGTTGAGACCCAGTCTTTGGGGCAAGTTTTCATTGTCTAAAACATTTGGAACACATAACGCCAGAAAGTGTCGTGTGCAACATCTGCAAAACAAAGCCTTGTAACTAGCTGTTAAAGTGCTGTACTCAGCCCCACTTACTATTCATAAATATAGTTTGTTTAAACTATTTGTCAAAATATTAATAAAACATTTTGAGTTCAGGGTTATCACTCCTAAATGATCTTTCAAACCATTAAGGGGTTAAAAACATACAATTTTTAAAAGTGGCAGCTGACTAAATTTGGAGCAATCACAGAATTTAAAAATCAATAATCATATTCTTAATATGTAGGAGAATAAATTTATAGATTGTTCATGATTTTTTAATTAATTTCAATTATGGACTGAATCTAATTATGGATAAACATTTTAATTTATAATCAAATAAATAAATAGGCCACTGAGATAATGTGCTATAAAGAAAGCACCTAGATATAGACCCACCACCACCTCACACCCATAAAGAAAAACAAACTCTACCTTTCCTTTGACACTCTGAATGGGATCCACTACGACTGCTACAGCTCTTTCCGACAAGGCTTCAAAGCTCTGCTGAGTATTGATATCCACACCAGAAAGCCAACAGCCAAAGCCAGGGTGACTGTGATACCAACCAACAACCATCTCAGGCCTGAAACAAAGAGGGCATTCAGGGACTCCTAATGGAAGTAGTAAAACATTTATGATATGAAAAGAAATACTACACTAACAGGGTATAAATTAAGAAGATATGAAAAACACACAGGTGTGAAAAAGCACCATTAGAAACACTGAAATTATTCACCATATTATCTTGAAAACATGGAAATGAATCAGTGTGACAAAGGAGTGCTATCATTAAGAGATGCACATTAGCAGTGGTGGGTGAGGCTCACAGTTTTTCACCCTGTTGCCACACTTTCCTGGAGCCAGTTTTTACCTTTCAGCATTCAAGTAAACATCAACTCTTTAACTCCTTAACTCTGGGAGTTGCCTTCTCCAGGCACAAAGTCCTTCGTGAACAAGGGACACTGGGATCCACTGTCATGAAAGTATTAAATATCAATTAAACCAGCAGTAGAACTAGGAACTCAGTCAAAAAGCAATTTGCACTGTTCTGTTCAGCTGCTGGGCCTTTTGTTAACATGAATTTTGAAGTTTTTTCCACAGTAAAAGAATCTGAGCAAAAAAATGACAACTGTTGAGAGGTTTAGCTTGAAATCACCAAAATTGATAGACTACTAAGATTATGTTTTATTACTTTTCCTGTCTTTACACCTAAATGGTAATTTACATCCCTATAGATTTAAATATTCAAAATATGAATATACTTGTAACTATCAAAACATGTGGAAAACACAAGCTTTTTCAATTCTAAGTGACTAGATAGTAAGTCCATATGCTGAAGAGAGGGGAGCTACAGCCTAGGCTGACTACGTGAGAGGCAAGAATTTTAATGTGAGGCAATTTGCTGGTTGGCAAGTTTCTATGATTTCTGTATATCAGGGAGGGAAAAGATAACTAGGTAGGTGATGCACTGCAGTCATATTGATGATACTTTTGTCAAGTGGATTTTTTCAGTGATAATTTCCATAAATATACATAACTCTGAGGTGTGTATCTGAAAAAGCAAACAGTTTATATAGCATATGAAATGTTTTCAACTACTTATTTATGTGTTGATTTGAAACCCTTACCTTCCCGTCTGCTTCAGCATATCCAACATTTTGGCTTGGAATACTGGATCAACTGCCTCTACACTGACACCCTGGTTAAGAGAGATGATTACACTTTAGCACATAAGGAACTTGGGTGGGGGGGGGGAGAGACAAACAAAAAATCTTATAATGCAAGGTGAATTGACAGTTTCACAGAAATAACTATGGAATCTCTTTTTACTTGAGACAGCTTAATATCCTTGAAAATTGTTATTTTACATAAAATAATCCTTTGAGGTGGTGATCCTTAAAATCAGGTTACTTGATATTGATGTACTAATTTCAGTCAATTACATTTCAAATGTCCTCAAACTCTTCATAGTTAATAACTTAAGAAGATTGGATTCACTTTTTATACTTTATGACCAAACAACTATAAAATTATTTTAGTGTGTGGTTGGATGAAAGGTTCATGGTACACTTCCACCAGTCAATAAGCATATATTAACTCTTTACTACTCCATGAAGATGACCTCTAAGTTCCCCTTCCAGTTTTAAATCTTTGACTAGTTAAATCTTCAGACAAGTTTGTTCAAGTTGCATTCTCAACTGCCAGGTTAATATTCTGCACTTATTCAGCTAGCATTAAAATATCCTAAATATTTTACTCATAGAAGAAAAAAATTTTTTCAGTGACAAAAATCCATGATCATATAACTTTGAGGGAATAATCAATTTGGTAGTTTCAGGTGCTTTGTTCTTGTACTCAATTTATCAAAACGCATTATTGTTATTTTGTCTACTAAGTAGGCCTGAAGAAATACATGACTTGAGCACTGGCTTAATTTCTATGTCTTTTGAACACAAAAATTCCCTCCAAAATGAACTATATTCCAGGAAAGCTAGAGCAGATCAATCACCATGCCTTTAAAATTAACATTTTTTCTGACAATGTATCCAAATTGGGATTTTTAGAAGAAAAATCCGCAAAAGGTCATATTACTTAAATGACAACAGCTTTCTATGTCATTACTTCTTTTATAGGACCATTCAGTATAAATGTATAACATTAGAGTATCAAACTGTTAACTTTACTGAGAGAAAACTTTCTAGTATTATTTATGCATGGTGATTTTGGTGATCAAAGTTACTTTCTCATATTTTATGTTGTAAACAAGCACTTACAGAGAAATAATGAGATCTTCCTTTGTAGAAATCTAAATAAGACAAGGTGTGCTTGCCCCAGAGGGACTGATTGCTGATATAAAACAGTTAATGAAGAAATTTGCTGATCTCTGTTAACTTATAATTAAAGTCAAAGTTTCATGATTTTCTCGCTCAAACTTCGGCACTGCGTATTTAATGTAACAAAGGTCAACATGTCATTGCTTTTATAAACTCAAATATAAATTTCCCCTAGAAACGATCCTTCATTTAATATGTGAAAGTATGAAAAAAATAAACACAAGAAAGAAAAAAGAATTTTAACACAGAATGAATATAGAGTGGTTAAATTAAGAGTAACTTATTCATTTACCCTGTTGCATATATTCTTCCCTAAGTACCTGCTTTGCTTTTATTCCTATAGAGCTCTAAGTGCTTACCTGCTTTGTCGATAGCAGGATGTTTAACATTTAAAAAACCTTATGAGAAAATAGAAAAAATGCACCTAGTCATACTGGCCAAATATATCTCCAGTCAAATAAAACCGGAATACATTAAAAGAGACAGAGTAGATTCCTTACATGCCAATATAGTATATATAAGTCTATAAATAATCTGCCTCAGGTGGATAAAAGAAAACATTTTCTGTGATTTCTTTCAAATTACTTGTTTTACACTTAACCAGAATAGAGACAGCATTATAGTCACATATTTTAAAGTATCAAGAAGGGGTAGGTTTTTAACAATAGAAAAAGCAAAAAAAAAAAAAAAAAAAAAAAGGAAACTGACTTCAAACCTAAAAGTAGATTTTTAAACATAATATTGATATCCTTTCCTTCATATATGCAATTAGTTTATTATTTTATCTCAAATCCTAAAATGTATTGATAAAGAGATCTAGACCCAGGACATGTTCTAGACATTTCTATCATTAATGTTACAAAATTTTTGTTCTGTTGCAAAAAAACCAAAACAGAGCATGATGAAAAGTTATTTAGCATGGAAAAAAAAACCAACCCTCACTTTTACTTGCAAGAAGAAACTGTAAAAGTACTCACTGTTCCTGACTGTGGCATGGCAAACACATCAATCACTCTGACGGTGTAATCATCAACAAATTCTCCAAGCATCAAACCCATAACTTCCATTGGAACTCCAGCACGACCATGTTTCAACATCTGTAAAGCAGAGTGAATGTTACAACTGGATTCAAAGCTTATTTGTCTAAGAAATCTGTTTGCCCTACCAGATATTCCCACACACACACACATTAATTTTTCTTCAGAGTGGGAAAAATATTTTTCATTTTACATGTTTAAAATAATAGATTATACATGAAAATGTTAGCTAACATGAAATATATTCCAAATCAAAATGGTCAAGAGTCTAATAAAGTTGCAACAAGGGCAAAAGGACACACTAAAGTAAGTGGCTCTACTTACTTTCAATAGCGCCAAAGAAGAGATATAAACTTGTTCTGCTGTATCTACTGCTGGAGCATCTGTAGGTGGTCCCTAGAAAACAAGTAATCAATAAGTACTATCAAATACTTGCTATAACTACCCCAATTTAACTAAAAATAAATTCAGTGCTTATTGAAGAATCGTATTCACTTAAATAATATAACACTTACAAGGGAAAAAAAAAGAATCTTGCTATATTGAATTGATGATAACCCAAATCCCCAATATTCTCCCATAGCACCCTAATAGAAAAAAAACCCTAAAATACCAAGCCACAGTTCAGGTGACCATAGAGCTAAGTCTTTCAGCAACACTAACCTACCTTCAGTTGTAAAATAGCTCCAATTTATCAGTTAACTAGGTGTCTCATACAGTATAGTGGTGTGAATGTAAATGCTGTTGGGCCAGTATGATTAACTGGCACCAACACAAACAACAGTTCCCCCCCTGCTTCAGCTAAAGGTAACTTGCAGATTAGGGCTGTGGCAGCTCTCTGCAGATATATAGATACAATTGGGGAGGGAGGGGTGAGGTATGGACCTTCAATCCCTAGGTGTAAAAGCTGTGTGCAAAATACTCTGCCCCTCCCTTTATGAGTAATTTTTTCCAAAATTAACACTGTTGCCTAAGGTGTGAACAATTGGTTGAGGGAGCTATGGCACAACACGGAAATGTTTTGGGAAAACTCAACCAAAACCTTTTAACCACAGTGCTGTTAATCTCGGTGTGTCCTCTATTGAGCAAAAAGGACACATTACTGAAATTATCACCAAAATCTTCTAAATCTATTTTGGAATTAATTCAACACTATAAAACTATACATACACACTTACAAGTGTATATATGTACATTTATATATGTGTATATATGATTGTTACCAACTAGAAGTTTAAAATCTTAGGAAATATGACTTCTCCAACAAGAACACACATGATCAACCATGCTTTAAAAAATGCTGGACAGGAGCAGCTAGGTGGCTCAGTGGATAGAGCACTGGCCCTGGATTCAGGAGGACCTAAGTTCAAATTTGACCTCAGACACTTGACACTTACTAGCTGTGTGACGCTGGGCAAGTCACTTAAACCCAACTGCCTCACCAAAAACAAACAAAAAAAAGCTGGACACTGAATGGTTGTGGAAATCAATGGGATTAGTTACTTTTGCAACTTAGGGTCATAGAATCCTCATATTCCTTTCTTTCCCTGCTATTAAATGTATTTTCAGATTGTAGATCAATAAACTGAACAATTCAAATGATTAATCCCTGCAGAAGTGAACCAATTTTTATTCATTACATGTTGCACTTTTAGATCCATGCATGTTATATCTATACACATATAGCTACCTGCACATGTTAGACACATTTGCTAAATGCATAATTAATTGTATGTTGTAGAGTTATGTGTAGGGTGTGTTTCTTTTGTTTGTTTTTTATGTGAGGCAATTAGAGTTAAGTGACTTGCCCAGGGTCACACAGCTAGTAGTAAGTGTTAAGTGTCTGAGGCCGGATTTGAACTCAGGTACTCCTGACTCCAGGGCCGGTGCTCTATCCACTGTGCCACCTAGCTGCCCCCCCTTAGGGTGTGTTTTAATAAAGAATTCAAGAAGTCTTGCAGAAGGGACTGCAAGAACACTTAAAGATTTTATAGAGGGGATTATAGACCTTCCACTTTTGAGATTCTGTGATGAAACTAACACTTCTAAAAATACAATAGCCCACAATGTGCAAAAATGACTAGAGGTACTACTGAGAAAAGGCCAGGTATGTTGAAAACACATGAGAACTAATGACTACTTTCAAATGACCTGAAATACATTATAGTAGGGTAAGCCTGAAAATGGGAGAACATGGATTTTAATGCCAAATAGGCACCTGGATCACAGGATGTACTCATTTTGACTTGGTTTCCTTGTTTGTAAAACTGTAATGAACCCACCTGTCCTCTTTTCTTAATTTTCTTATACTTTTTTTTATTAAGACTACTGAATTAATTTTATGTTTATACGTTCCTAAGTGATTAACATAGTTGATACCCATTATCGAAGGTGCTGCTTTATTACTACCCTTTCATGGAGACCTGCTTCATATATAAAAAACTATCTAACACCCATCAAATTGACTTTCCTTCTTGGGAAAGGAGCTAATGTTTTTTTCCTATAGGCCAGCACTGAAACCAAGGGGATATAGCCAAAATCGCACTGGAATTGGAATTAGAGGACCCTTGTTCAAATCCTGGTTCTCTTGCTACTTAACCTCTCTGGGCTTCAGTCTCCTCATCTAAAAAAATAAAAGAAATGAGGGAATAGTACTGGATGACCTTCAAGGCTTCTTTGGATCAGGGAGAGAATAAAACTAATGCAGCAAAAGGCAAAAGAAAGTCAAATGGGCAGTTACACAAAATTGATATCCTAACCTCGACACATGAGTATATGCCTATAAATGTATTATGTTTTTGGTTGTTGGGTTTTTTTGGGGGGGGGGGCAATAAGGGTTAAGTGACTTGCCCAGGGTCACACAGCTAGTAAGTGTCAAGTGTCTGAGGCCAAATTTGAACTCAGGTCTTCCTGAATCTAGGGCTGGTGCTCTATCTGCTGCGCCACCTAGCTGCTCCTATAAATGTATTATGTATGTACCTATAAAAGTAGTAAGGTTAAGGATATCAGTAAAATGAATTCTCTGGGTAACTGCCAAGTTGCCAGGTACAATTAAATACCTTCATAAAAGACCTATGCTGACACCACGTGAGAACATGGCAAGATGATTCTGTATTTTCTAAGGCTGAAAGAGTATTAAGTATGGAAGTGATTGAGTGGGGGCCCACTGTTTGAAGACCAGATGAGCTGACTTTGGCAAAGCTTCCCACTAGGTTGGCTCTAAGTTGATCCCCTCCCCCCAGCCCCCTCCCAGTTATAACAACTTTCCAAGACAATCTGCTAAGTTTCACTATCATCTATATGTTGGTGAGGAGAAAAATCTACACCAAAGGAATTATACTTTTAAATATTGAAGTATTTAGATAAACACATGTCCACCACACTGCTTATTAATAACAGCTGTTACACAAAAATTATTTGACAAATATGTACTCAAAAAATTTATATATGATCCCCATAAGGAATTAGGAGTATTTTGGTAGAGTTAAGTGAGATAAATAGGGAAAGAGGGTCATTTGTGAGTAGGACAGAGAACTTCATCCTTCTCCAATGTCTTGGTATCCAACCACTAAAATCACAAGTCGCCTGCAAATAAGCTCTAAAGCAATTTTAAAAGCCTCATGTAATCAGAGCAGGTCAAGTACAACTCTTATAGCATTTCAGAGAATCTGACAATCCTAAATTTTGAATACAAATATTCTACTGAGCTCCAAAGCGGTTAAATGACTTGGTCAAGGTCACAATGTTGCTTAGTCTCAGAGGAAGAGACTAGAATCTGGGTATCCTAACTACCAGTGCAGTACTCTAATACATGTGCCACTTACTACCTGTTACAAATGAAATGTCTTCATTACTTGAGGCTATTAAAAGCTGCTTAAATAATTTATAATCTCCTAAAATTTAAAGCTCCATTCACCAAAGAAGCAGTCATAAATAGCCATTTTCCTCAGAGACATCATAATTTGGGCTAAATGGAATCACAGTTAAGGTCTTGTACACATCATTCTAACCCATGTCCTTGAGGGTTCTGTGATACTGGCTTACAACGTTCTTCTGGTTCTGTTCATTTCACTTTGCATCAGTTCATGTAAGCCTTTCCAGGTTTTTCTGAAATCATCTTGCCTGTCATTTCTTATAGCACAATAATATTCTATTACTACATTGAAGCTTGAGTTCTCAAGACCAAAACTAAAGACAAACTGTTAAGTGCAGTGGAATGCCTTATGAACTATCCTATTAGTAACTTATGTGAGAGTGAGTCATTTACAAAGATGTGCTCTTTTAAACACCTACATTTGAAAGTTCTTTCTCACCAGTGGTCACACCTAATATCTCTATTTGGTTGAATCTAAAAGGTAGGTCATACCTAATATCTCTATTTGGTTGAAACTAAAAGGTATGTCTTCAGCCTTGATTTCTCATCTAAACCACCCGTCTGTCTCTTACCTGCAAGTGCCTATAGGAAGTCATCATTCAGATATGCCACCATCGGGGCAGCTAGGTGGAGCAGTGGATAGAGCATCAGCCCTGAATTCAGAAGGACCTAAGTTCAAATCTGGCCTCAGATGCTTGACACTTACTAGCTGTGTGACCCTGGGCAAGTCACTTAACCACAATGTCCACAGATACGCCACCATCACCAAAAATTTAACATACATATAAGGGAATATTCAAAACCAGATTCATCACTGCCACCGTTCAAATTTGGTTTCAGTATGTAATGGCACCACAAATTCCCTAATCTCAACCTAGAAACCTTCATGCTTTGTTTGAATCTGTCAATGAATATGAAAAGGATAAAGATAATAATATAAGGGAAATAGTAATAAGGATAAAGAGATAAAATTTCCTGAAATTTTGAACTGGCAGGGGATGATATAAGCTAGTCCCAACCCATTTTTGGACAGAATTAAAAATGAAATCAATCCAATATTCCCCTCTCCCTATAGCATCCTTTACAGTTCTAAAATCACTGTAAGTTCAGTGAATGAAAGAAAAAACCATTTATTGAGTATTTGCTATGTGCCAAGAACTATAGCATACACTGCAGACACAAATAGAAAAGTGAGACTATCTTTACTCCCAAGGACCTCACACTCTAATTGGGAAGAGACAACACATAAAGGAAAGTTGAGTTGCAAGGCAAATGTAAAGGCCTAGAAGTTACAAGGGTGCAGGCTAGGGTGGATGGCAAGGTACAAGGGTCCTTAGGTTTCAACAGTAAGTTCCTTCTAAATTCTATCTCCTTAGTAAGTTTTCATGACACTACTCTTTCTTAGTTACCCTCCTACCTGTCTGACTACGCCTCAGTCTTCTTTTCTGGTCCATCGTCCACACTGTGCCCGTAAGTGGTGTTTTATTCCCTAAGGTCCTATTCCATAACTACTTCTCCATTATTTCCCATTTCTGTAGATTTTTTTTTTGGGCAGGGCAATTGGGGTTAAGTGACTTGCCCAGGGTCACACAGCTAGTAAGTCTCAAGTGTATGAGGCCAGATTTGAACTCAGGTCTTCCTGAATCCAGGGCTGGTGCTCTATCCACTGTGCCACCTAGCTGCCCCCCATTTCTGTAGATTTAATTCTCATCACTAAGTAGATGACTTCTAGATCTCTCTCCCTGGATGCCCCTCCCCTTCCCCACCCCACATAATCAATCTGATGTTAAATCTTGCTGTTTACACAACATCTCTCATATCTGGTGTTTTCTCTCTACTCACATAGCTACTAATTTAGTTCAGGTCCTTCTCACCTTTTGTCTAAATTATTGTAATACATAGCCTCCCAACTGATCTCCCTGACTCAAGCCCCTCATCATTCCAGTCATCAATGCCCTTACAGATTTAACCATGTGACTACCCTACTCAACCAAAGCCAGGCTTCACATCTAGGATAAAATAGAAATTATTTTGTTTAGCTTTTTTTTTTTGCGTGGCAATGGGTTTAAGTGACTTGCCCAGGGTCACACAGCTGGTAAGTGTCAAGTGTCTGAGGCCAGATTTGAACTCAGGTACTCCTGAATCCAGGGCTGGTGCTTTATCCACTGAGCCACCTAGCCACCCCTGTTTAGCTTTTAAAGTCCTGTATAATATGGCCCCAACCTCTCTTTCCCTCCTGTATTTGGTTATCCAGACAAACTGGCCTTCTATTTTTTTTCATATTGGACACTTTATCTCCTGTCTCCTTGCCTTTTTTTTCTTTCTTTCTTTCTTTTTTTTTTTGTGGGGCAATGGGGGTTAAGTGACTTGCCCAGGGTCACACAGCTAGTAAGTGTCAAGTGTCTGAGGCCAGATTTGAACTCAGGTACGCCTGAATCCAGGGCCAGTGCTCTATCCACTGCGACACCTAGCTGCCTCACTCTCCTTGCCTTTTTCACTGACTGTCCCATATGCCTGGAATGCTCCTTCTCCTTACCTCACTTCACAGAGTTCTACTCTTCCTTTAAGATGAGGCTCCATCTTCTACATGAATTCTTTCCTGATTCCCCTTCCCAAAAGTCAGTGCTCTCTCTCCCAAACTGCCTTGTATATATATTTGCACTTAATCACTTTACATTTCTGCACATCTAAGACTGTGATGATGGGGTCCAAGTGGGATGGATGCACTGTCCTTGACAGAAAATATAGTTATGATGATGTTTGCAAATCATTTCCATTTTTCTTTTTTCAGTAATTGTCCTTCTGTTTTTAACCTTTAAAGTCTTTGGGATGACTTTGTCTATTTGTAATCTTGCCAACAGTTCTTAAAATTGTTTTTTGCCTTCCACTATCTTTCTCTGCTTTATGAAATGATACTGCTTCTAGGGTTCTGTTTTTTTTTTTTCAAAGAGATTTTACAAACTAGTTTACATTATAACTTAATGTTGTTGGCAGCCATCTCTCCCCGTCTGGCAAACAAGTCAGATGTCTGCTGATTAAGGCAGTTTCTGAGGCTCTTATGATTTCCTTGGTGTGGTAGTAAATTTATATTGGTTAAACTTTTAGATAAAATTATTATGGTCAATGTCATTTCTGTTTTTGAAGTAACCAAAAATTAAAGTGGTAATTACTGATACTATAGTAAAACAAAGAAAAAAATTCTTGTTTTCTGAACTTATTCTACTTAGTGTGAAAGAGCTGTAGAAAAATATTTGTTTTCAGAAAAAGAGCTGAGGAACACCACGTCAGGTAGAACTCTTAAGTAGCCTTTTCTGCTTCTATTGAAACTGTTTTTCACCTTCAAAGACTCCTTATAAGCACCATAAGTTTTCTTCTCCTTCCCCCAAATACAACTGGGGGGAGGGGGGGCTGACATTTGGAAACACAAAGGACATATGCCTCGTGCTGGAAGCCATAAGCCCGACCTGGTTCTCACTCTCACAACCACCACTATCACTACAGCAAACTAAGGAGGCACCACTGGTCAAGATAGCCTTGCATCAACATTCTAATGAAAACCTTGGGAGTGATTCAGTTTAACAAGCTGCTATGAATTTTGTGCTCCTTATGCCCCATGACGAACAAAGTCCTTCCTCTTGCTCTTCTATAATTTCTGTGATTCTATATTGCTGTATGCCTGAGTGAAGACCTATTTCCCTTGCTACATATCTTTTGCACTTTCATTCTTGATCAAGTTCAACTCTACAGTTCCTATCTACTTTTCCCCTAAACCCTTCCACTGTGCCTGCCAACTCTGGACACTGAAATCTGGGTTTCTCCTGAATATGCTCTATCACTTAGCATTTTCTCCAATGTAAATACTGTTTCATGACTACCAACTTACACAGTAATTTTATATTTCAACTCCTTTAATAATCAAATTATTATCTACAGCAACCTGTCCAGGACCTTGTTGCTATAATCTATGAACTTCCAAATTATTCTCGATCCTTTCAAAATGTTTTGGTTTGATAGTCTTCCTTTCTGCCTTAGTTCCTGCATACCATCTGCCACGGCCTTGGGGTCTTCACATTGATTACTCTTGGAATACCTTTGCTTCCCAGGTCATCAGCATCCTCAACACCAGCCTCCTAGGACTTCAATCTCTATTCCAAATTAGTCAAATTTGACACTAATTAGCTATCTGACCCTGGGCAAATCACTTAACTCCTCTTAGCCTCAGTTTCCTTATCAGTGAAGCAGGGACAATAACAGTACCTGTCCCACAAGATTACCGTGAGGATCAAATAAGATCATGTTATTTCTTTGTTCTAGTCTTAGAGAATGAGAAAGCAATTCTCTTTGCCAAGGCTAATCTTTCCACTTTTGCCCATGACTCCAATGGCTCCTCTATTTCCTTCAAGATCTGATCATGTGGTCCAGATGAACTAGTTCTGAAAGAAATGAGAGGTATAACTACTGACAGTGATATCTGAAAGAATATGAAAACCCAGAAAGCTAACACAATTGGAGAATTCTCCTGATTTTCAAAAAAGGAAAGAGAACTATCTGCAAAGTACAGGTCAACTTGAGTTTGATTCTTAAGAAATTTCTATAGCAGATTATTAAAGAGGTGGTTGTTGAACATCTAGAAAGAAACAGCAATTACAAAGTCAGCATGGCTTTATCAAGAACAGATCATGTCTTTCTGACAAGATTACTACACTAGAAAATGAGGGGAATGCTATGCATTCTATTTGCCTGGATTTCAGGCAAAGCTTTTGAAAAAATATCTCATACAATTCTAGTGAAGATGTAGAAATATGAATTAAGCCATAATGCAATCAGAACCGGAAGGATGGCCAGATTCGATCTTCAATGTCAATATGGTAGGAGGTCTCCACTGTAGTAACCTAAAGATTTGTACATGGCCCTGTGCTGTTTAACAGTTTAATCAACAACTTGGATAAAGGCATATATGGCTTGCTGATCAAATTTGCAGGAGGGACAACTAATACCATGGAAAATAGCCTCAACATCTAAAACAGGGGTTCTTAACCTTTTCTGTGTCATAGATCCCTCTGAAAATCTAGTTAAGTTTATGGAGCTTTTCACAGTCTATTTTTAAGTGCCTAAAACACATAGACTTACAAAGGAAACTAGTGATAATTATATATATATATATATATATATGCATGTATGTATTTTAAATCCACAGACAGAAACTCAGAGTTAAAGAATTTGGATGTATTAAACCTGAAGAACACTCATAGGGTAGAGCAAGATATGAAGGCTGTCTTCAGGTATTTGAAGGCCTGTCAAACAGAGCAGACACTGATTTTGTGGCATTTGGGTCCAAGTGGGAAGAAAGAACCAAGGGCAATGAGTGAAAGCTGAAAAGAAAATCTAGGCTTGATGTCAAGACAAACTTCCTAATAATTAAAGTTGTCCAAAAGTAGAATGGACTACCTAGGAGATGGTGGATTTCCCCTTCTTGGAGGTTTTAAAACAGACACAATGGATGACCACTTGTTGGTACATTATGGCGAGGGTTCCATCTAAGTACGAGTTGGATGAGATTGCTACAAAGATATCTTACAATGCAACTTCTGTGATTTATTATCCCTTACCTCACAAATCCAAGTAGTTGCCAAGTTTTATCTCCACAACATCTGTTCTTTTCTCTCTATTTCTATATTTCTCTCTAACATATGGCCAGGACTTTAGTTCAGACTCCCATCACCTTCTGCCTAGACTATTACAATAGCCTCCTAATTGGTCTTCCTGTCTCAAGGTTCTTCTCATTCCAATCCATTATTCATACATATCACTTCCTACTCAATAAATTTTGGTGACTCTCTAGTGACTATTGGATCAAATATTTCTTTTTCTTGTCCCTTTCAAATTTCTATTTTATGTATTTTTCTAATGTACATATTCATTATTATACTATTACATGTAGGGGGCAGCTAGGTGGAGCAGTGGATAGAGCACCGGCCCTGGATTCAGGAGGACCTGAGTTCAAATCCGGCCTCAGACACTTAACAATTACTAGCTGTGTGACCCTAGGCAAGTCACTTAACCCCAATTGCCTCACCAAAAAAAAAACAAAAACAAAAACAAAAAACCCCATAATATTACATGTATATAGGCATATTTCTTGGATGTTCAAAATTTTTTCCCAACTACTCTCAGCTAAAAACACTGTATTCTCTTCTCAGATTTCCCTGTAGTACTTTCTCCTTTGCCTTTATCCATTTCATTTCCCACTAGGAGAATGTGAGCCTCTTAGGAAGAGAGACCATGTTTTTATCTTTGTATTCTTAGAGCCCAGCACATTCCCCCACAAAGAGCAGGTGCCCAATGTCTATTCTAGGGAATTAAAGTTTTATCTACATACATTCCATTTTATTCTTTCACATTTTAATCCATCTCTGGGTTTGGTGTATTTGTGAACATAGACAATCTACATATACTAGGGAAGATAGGATATTCTGAAGTAGATAAGAATCAAGTCAGAGGCTCTGTGTGTTTATGTGTGCACGCGCATGCACCGCTCACACATTTCAAAGGCAAGATGGATGGAGAGATGCTCAAGAGAATGCCAGATGTATTCCTTCACCAAACCCCAGGTGATTTTATTCTGCAAAGTATCTTTGCAGCATCAAGTCCTAAGTGTGCTTTCTGTTTTGTTATTTAGTCCAATGTAGGAGCAATGCTGTCATTGCTCACATTTCTGCCTTTGAAGCATGGACCCAATGGATTTATAGCAGTATGAATAAGTAAAATAAAAGGTTGCTGTTTATTAATTTTTAAAAAATTGTTTACTTTGCTTTTTTCCCCTGAACTTCTAAATAAAAATACATGTAGATTATTTTTAAAAACCCAACCCACAACAACAACACTTCCAGTGTGACATAATAGAATAAACTGTATTTTAAATGTGAGGACCTGGGTTCAAGTCCCAGCTGTGTAACCTTGCTCAAATGATCTGTGAACCTTCCTTTCCTTATCTGTTAAAAAGGCCAATAATACATATACTATCACACAAGTAGTTCCTAGTACAGTAGGAAACTAGAAAGTAATTCAAAAACTTAAATTGGGAAGGAATTTGGAAAGTTGGTTAGTCCAACCTCTTCATGTATAGATAAGGAAGACCAGGCACAGAGAAGTTAAAGGATCTATCTGCTTAAGATCACTTAAATTGCAAATCAGAAGGCTGGGATTTTAATCAGGATCCTCTGAGTCCAAATCCAGTCAACTTTCTGCTGACCTATGTTATATATACACAGTGTTATCAATTGGCAAAGAACGTTAATAAAAGTACGCTGCAATTCAGATAGTTAGAATTTTATATACAAGTTTTTCCTACTGTATTTTAGAAATCATCCGGGAGAAGTAATAAAGGATAAGTAGCAACATAAAAACACTTTTCTTCATTCTGAAATGTTTATTCCCTCCCCGTTTTCGGAGGAGGAAAGGAAAAGGGCAATAAGAATTAAAAACAAACAAACTATTCCCTCCTATTTTTCTGGTCCGTCATAGCTCTACTTTTGGATTGCTCCCATTTAACATTCTCTTCTTACCACTAACATCCTCCTTTACAAGCACTTAACTTCACACCTAGATCAATGTATGGGGCCAGGCTCTTTAATTGTATTCTTTATTCCCTCCAATTTATCTGAACAAAAGGTCAAACAGTTCAAAAGAAATAATGGGGGAAAAAATGGAAGGTGGAATTAAAACTAGCAAATCTCGAAGTATAACACAACATCAAAACTATTTGGAGCTGGTTTAAAAAAAAAAAAAGTAGGATGGGGCAGCTAGATGGTGCAGTGGATAAAGCACTGGCCCTGGATTCAGGAGGACCTGAGGTCGAATCTGGCCTCAAACACACACACTCTTGACACTTACTAGCTGTGTGACCTAGGCAAGTCATTTAACCCTCACTGCCCTGCCCCCCCAAAAAAAGTAGGATCAGTGGAACAGGGGGCCTGATAAAAAACCCAACAACACTTATTGGGATAAAAACCAGCTATCTGAAAAGAAGAGTAGAAAGTAAAGAATAGACTTAGATAAGTATCTTTCACTATATACCACATGAGGTGATAAGTGATAAAAACAAATTGTCACACTCCCAAAAAATTGGGCCAGACATACTACTTCTTCTTTGTATGCTTCATATAATTATGGTTGAAAGGTAATTCATAACCAAACAAGAAATAGAGATTACAAAAAAGCAGACAATTTTAATGCTTTCCCACATAAATCAGAAACAAAGTAGGTGCCTATTACTGGGGAACTGCTAAACAGACTGTCCATGAATACATCAATGCAATGGAATATAACTGTGTTATAGAAATGATCAATATGAAGAATTCAAAGAAACTTGGGAAGATATATGAATGCCAGGAAAACAATACACACAGTCACTACAACAATATGAATGAAAAGAAGAATGCCATGTCATTATAAGGACCAAGCTAGGTCCTAGAAAAGAAAGACAATACACCTCTCTTCCTTCTCTGCAAAGGTGAGGGGGACTGTAGGTGTGGAATATTACATAGGCTTTCAGACTCCATTGGTTACTCTTACTGAACTGTTTTTTTCCTCTCTTGGTATGTTATTCTTTGTTCCAAAGGATGGTTTGTTGGAGAGGCACACAGGGCATCCCAAATGTCAGTACACACTGTATATTTGGAAATGAAAGTGATGTTTTAAAAAGAAAAAGATACCAAGAATCTTTAAAAAGCCTGTGTACCAGCAAGATTAATGCAACTAGAATAAGTAGAGAAGCCTGTGCCTGGAAGCAAAAAGCTTTGCATGAAGCAATTCTCATAGAAGTTTAATATTGAATATAGAAAATCAACACCAATTTCTAAGACCATTCATTCCCTAATGGACAAGTGTGGAAAATAAGAAATGAAAATAAGAAATGAAATCTAACCACAAACACAAGAAACAAACTAAGTCACCAAGAATAAGAGAAATGTAAATTAAACCAATTCTGAGGTACTGGACTGAGGGAAGAAAACCACACTAATTGTCTGCCAGTGGACCTATGAATTAGAACGACAGTTCTGGAAATCATTTTGGAATTATATGAGAAAAGCTAATGGACCATCTCTGCCCTTTGACCCTATTATCCAATATTAGACAGCTATTCCATGCTGGTCAATGACAGAAAGTTCCACTTATACCAAAATAGTTATTATATCACATCTTTTAGAAGCAAAAAACTGGAAACAAGGTACCCATGTATTTGAGAATGTGAACAAACTTGAATACAGAGTATCTCAAAAGTCTTAAAGTACTTTTAAGTTTTTGCTTAAAGGAAAAGTTTGCTATAGAAATGTTGATCAAGAAATGTTTAAGTTTTAGCTCAAAACTGCACTGAGACTTGCTATATCTTGTATACTGATGTGCTTTAAGGAGCAATAAATATTAGGAATTCAAAGCAACATGAGAAGACTTACAGGAACTGATGCAGAGTTAAGAAAGTACACAATGCCTATAATAATGGAAAGGACAACACCAAAAGACAGAAGAATTCAGATTGAATTAAATAACCAACATCTATTGCAGATGACTGGTGTTGGATGGTACTATTGTCCTCTTAAGAGAAAAGTGATAGACTATAGGTAGAACATAACATTTGGTCAGATTTCTTGATACAGTTATATTTAGTTACTTTTGTCATAAGATCAGTGAGTGGAGATTATTGGGAAGCGAATGTGTGCATGTGCGTGCGCGCGTGCACCCACACCCACACCAAAAATTGTATTAAAAAAACCCTTAAAAAAAAAAAAAAGCCTGTCTATTTTTTCTTTAAGAAGGATATCTTTGACCCTCATGTAGGCTACACCAAGAGAATGAGGAAAAGTCAGTATACAGGTCAAGTTTTGTTAATATTTTCTTTACCATATTTTTCTATAATAATGTGAATTATTTTTCCTACACATTTGGAATCTTATTTCATATACCATTGGAAAAATCAATCCCAAAATACTCTCTAATTTTTATTATTTCTTTTAATATTTCTTTATTTATTTTGCGGGGCAATGGGGGTTAAATGACTTGCCCAGGGTCACACAGCTAGTGAGTGTCAAGTGTCTGAGGCTGGATCTGAACTCAGGTCCTCCTGAATCCAGGGCCAGCACTTTATCCACTGCGCCACCTAGCCGCCCCCCAATTTTTATGATTTCTAATGAAGAATCCCTAGTGTAATATTTGATCTAGTCCAATTGCTTTCCTCACTAAGTTTTCTTTAGTGTCATGTCTAATTCCTCATGCAGGATATCAGGATTAGAATGTTATAGTCTAAATGTGGTCATTCCACTCTGATAAAAGAATAGTTTGTTATAGAATGGTGAGCAATCTTTCCATTTTTTCCTATTTGTTGTACTCCAGTTTCATGCTTAAATACCCTTGTGATTTTCTGGTTTAATTTGTTATCTCATCAAACTTTACATAACTTGTTTCCCCACTACTGTTTTTTGCTGTTCTGTTGGAAGATACCACTTATAATTTTTTTAAACCGAACTCCATAAATTTTTGGAAGGTATTTTGGTCTTTTGAAAGGCTTTTTTTTTTTTTTTTTTGGTGAGGCAATTGGGGTTAAGTGACTTGCCCAGGGTTACACAGCTAGTAAGTATTAAATGTCTGAGGCCAGCTTTGAACTCAGGTACTCCTGAATCCAGGGCCGGTGCTCTATCCACTGCGCCACCTAGCTGCCCCATTTTGAAAGGCATTTTGCTAACTACTTGCTGGCTAAGATGACTTTTAGATTATTTTGTTTTCCTTGTTATAGAGATAGATTTCCATCAGTTCAATTTCCTTAAGAGATTATATGCTTATTAATGTGTTATTTATTTCCCATTTTCAGCATAAATAACTTATTCAAACTAGATTAACTGTAGTTGCTTCAAGTACACAGTAGGATTCTCATTTTAATTTGTTCTTCTAGCGTAATATTGATTTTGGTTTCTGCTTTAAGAAACTGGTGGTCTGACTGTGTACACAGAAATCTTACTGGAAAATGAACTCCACACAGGTAAGCAGTCATTTCCCATCTGTTAAGTAAGGATCAATTTCATTTCATTTTTTGCAATGCAAATGTTTAGGAGGCAATGCAATACGAGATGACCAGTGTTCTGTTCAATTATGTTCCTGGTTGCCTTTAGCTATATGATAAAAACAACCCTGCTAACTCCTTCAACAAGTAAAACCAGCATAGGAACCATTCTACTGTTTTGAATATTTTGTCTTCCGGATTCTCATTCTGTTAAGAAGGTTGAGGACTTTCCTCACCAGGAGCTTCTTCCATCAATGAAATCAAAGTCCAATCCTTATTACCTAAAAATGTTAAAACTGCTAAGGCTTTAGTTCCAGTAGGATGTCTGGTTTATCACTGGACACGAATCTTATACTTGGAGTACTAACTGCTTAAAGTTTATAAACAATTGAAAATTATAATTTATCTTTTTATCCTGTACAGCTCCTTTTCAGCCCTTCCAGAAGAATGTAACAGAGCTTGAAATCCCTGACAAGACTTGGAGAACCCCAAAATGAGGTGCTGAAGTAGAACAATGTAATAGAAAGTCTACTAAGGAGAATATAAGATATGTGTGAGCTACAGTATTTACACTTAGGAACCAATGAATCCTTGAAGTACTGACATAAATACCATTTCTCTACCATAGAGTACTGGTAGAGATAGGAAGTAAATAAAGATTTTGTTTTTGTATTCATTACTCACGATCACATGAGTTAAATTGTAAAAATTATTAAGTGTCAAAATGATTATTATAAGCTTTAAATACAACAATTATGTCAGGGAAGTTGGAGATCAAGGTGGTCAGACAAGAGTGCTAAGGGAAGGCCTTATGGAGATAGTGGGACACTAACAAGAATATAATAAATGGGCAGAATTTGGATAGGAGAGAAAAACATTTTTTTACATGGAAAGAATCTGTCTAGGCAAATACAATGTCAACATATGCATTACCATGAAAACATCTATTCAAAAGTTGGGCTTGAGGAAATGTGTGATATCTTTAGATCAAATGAAAACAAAATAAAATAAAATTTTAAAGCCCATAGCAGAATAAATATCAAAAGAAACTGAAATGTGTCCCAAACATCTAAAGGAAGGGAAAAAAATTTATTTCTAACATCTTGTTCAAGAAGACCATGAGAGGGAAAAAGGAAGCACCTTAACTTTAAACTCTGGGCACCCTTTCTACTTCTGGCTCAGAGAATTTTCATCATAGCAATACAATCTTTGCCTCTGGAAAGGGTGTTAAATGACTGACCTATTGCTGCAAGCATTCTTCTGACTTTTAAGACTCAGGGTCCCTGGTAACCTACTATTAGAATGCCAGCTTCTTGAGGGTTTGGACTTTCTCACATCATAGAACCACTGAATTTTAAGTACATGTTACAAAGAAATGTTCATCCTTGATTGTTTTTGCCTAATTAGGTATGGACAGTTAAGTGTCTCAGTGGATAGATTTCTGCCCTGGAGTTAGAAAGACCTGAATTCAAGTCTAGCCTTAGACACCTACTAACTGTGTGACTCTGGGGAAATCACTTAACTTTGTTTGCCTCAGTTTTCTCATCTGCAAAATGAGTTGGAGAAGCAAATGCGAACCATTCCAGTATCCGTCCACTAAAGCCTAAATGGGGTCATGGGCATGACTGAAACAACTAAACAAATAAGTATAATCAAAGCTGTGGCTGCAATTACTTAGGCATACAAAAAAACTATAAAGTATTAACTTATATAATTCATTTTACTGAAATTATACAATTAGAAATTAACTGTATAAATCCTAAAGACTTGTACTTGAGGAATTTTCAGGCTTTGTAGTTCCAATAGAATGAAAGACTCGGAGAGCAGGATTGTCTATTTCTTCTTTGTATCCAGAATGCCTTGAACATCCAGGAGGCACTTAATAAATGCTTGTAGTTTTACTGTATTGTTGATGCCCAGTTCATCTGGACATGATAAATATCCAGAAAAAAAAGAGAAAGAGAGTTAATTTTCTTTTTCTTTTTTTTTTTTGCGAGGCAATGAGGGTTAAGTGACTTGTCCAGGGTTACACAGCTAGTAAGTGTCAAGGATCTGAGGCCGAATTTGAACTCAGGTCCTCCTGAATCCAGGGCTGGTGCTTTATCCATTGTGCCACCTAACTGCCCTCTAGAGTTAATTTTAGAGAACCATGAACACACCAAGAGATACAACGTTAAGAAAATAACAAATTTAAAAATTCCTGTAGTCTAGAGAAGTTGGGAGTGATGAGGAGACAACACAGAAAAAATAAGATCCTGGAACTGGGAAAGTCCTATTAAAGTACAACAACATCATTGCCATGAAAATAGTGATGGACTTGCCTACTACTTTAACCCTATGTCCAGAAAACATTCTCAGTGTAATCTATTGAAAGACAGAACAATGTAAATTTTGTTACATTAAGTCGATGAGAAATTTGCTACATATTATGTCCTACAGATAGATGGATAGATAGATAGATAGACAGACAGATAGATTTTCATATTCTGTAAATCGTATTTACCCCCAAGTTAGAGGCAATGTGATGGACTAGAAAGTGCATTGATCATAAAGGAGACTTGGGTTCTAATTTCTCTTGATTATGCTACTAAGCTCTGTCACTTTAGGCAAGTCATTTAAATTGAATAATGCTTTTTTTTTTTTATTAAGAACTAATGTCAGGCACTGTACTTTAACCTCTCTACTAGGCCTCAATTTTCTCCCCTGTAAAACACAGGAATTGGACTGGCTCATTTTTAAGGTCCTTTTAAACTCTAAAATTCTATATACGGATATATTTAGTTAAATATACTTATATTACTTACCCTATATAAGACTGGGAAAAAAAAAAGAAGCAATGTACTTTTATTAAGTACCCAATATGGGCAAGGTACTATGAACTTAGAGTACCAAATTAGATACCAAATAAAAATCTCAACCAATATTCTCTCAATAGTTTATTGCTTTAGGGAGTTATTTAATATACCTAACAGCAAAAAATTAATGGAGAAAATGGTTTCTCTCTGGTGCTTTATCAACAGCGTAGCTCTAAAATTATCAACTTTATGGAGTGTGAGAACTATTCAAGTTAACTCTAATGACCTTACAACAATTTTAACACCATAATAACTGCACTCTGATATCTTATAATGATCAAACAAGAGCCAAAAAATATGCTATAATTTAAGCAAAACTTCAAGTCAATTTAAAAGCAGGCAAAAGAATAACTTAACAGGTCAAGGTTTTGGGGACAGAAAAATAAATGAGTCTAATAAGATGCTATCTGTACTTTAAAAATATGAGTGAAGAAAGTTTTATTGAAAGTTTTATTTATTTTTCTGATTTCCACTTTATTCTTGGAAATCTCAAGCTACCCCCAATACACCTCTCCTATATTTAAGCCAGTTACAAGCATAGAAAACCATTATAGACAACAGACATTTAAAGGGGAAAAAAAGCTATTTTATATGTTTTCTTAAATTAATAGTAAGATGGAAATTATAGTAGTTGCCTATATTCAAATTTTTAGTCCACTCTAAAATTTTCAGAGCTTAAAATCTGAACAAAAAAAGAAAATATTGGCTTTAAAACTAACTGATGATTTGATTGAAAAAATTTATCATGCTTTTGGATTTATACTTAGGTGTAAATTAGGTGTATTAGGCCCAACCTAAGCTGAATTATGATGCTGACATCGCTTTCCAATGGAAAAAAAAAAAACTTTTAATACATTAAGTTGCTTGTAAAGTGGGAGGGATCTTAGGGGTGGCTGTGGTTAAGTGGGAACAAATTCAAATAGCTTGTTATTTTGCAAAATGGGCCAAATTCAGTCATTCAGTCCCTGGATCTCTGAATACAACTTCACCCTTCTACCCATAAAATTTCCCCAAACTTCATCAAAAGCAAAAACAAATAAATTATATCCTCCCACCATCACATATACCTTATTTACAAAACCAAAAATTAAAATAATCACATTTGTTGCTTTATACCTTAAGACTTATTTCCTATGGCTATCTTAAAGTCTGGTGAAGAAAATGGCAAACCACTTCAGTATTTTTGCCAAGAAAACCCCAAACGGGTCACAAAGAATCAGATACAACTGAAATGATTAAACAATCCAAGTTATTTAAACTCCCCTTCTTCAATATAGTTTTTAAAAGAGGAAAACAAACACAAAACATCCTGACCAGGATGATTCTTTTTGCCTTTAAACTGTCCAAAAGTATAAGTGAAATGATGTGCCTATATTGGTAAAAACCGTAGTTAGAGGCAGACTCAAGTTATGCTGGTCATAATATATCCATGTATACACACCTATCCTAAGCTGATCTCAAACCCTTTACTGACATATATAATGAAAATAAATATACCACTTTAAATTGAATTGATTTGCCAGATTTAGTTATAAAGAATTTACTTGTGGCTATAGTTATATTTTTTAAGGCTCTAATGATTTACCTTGTTAACAAATTTCATATGTAGCTAAATTAAATGATACAAGCACTTTGTCATTTAGAAGGTTAAAATCTGATACAGTATAAAAGCTGTGACTTCTCCTTGGGCAGCCCTTGTTGACTAAGTGCTAAAAAAAGGCATTTGCCATTATAACGGCACAAAAACTATGGCCTCCAAGTGTTACCTACTCAGGCCTTTTAACAAATTTGTTAACACTCTTACTTATATTACTCCACCTTTCTCTTAGTGTGAACTGGTATCAATTATTTAGCCAATTTTATTATGTTATTAAAATACCTGCTGATTAAACGTGAACCAAAGTGTCACTTTAAAGAAATGTAAAATAAATAGTACCACTGAACTGCAATGCTCCCCAAATGTCTAAAACTGAAGTTGAAGTTAATTATGTTGGCAAAAGTGATAACATAAAACATTTCAAGAATTTGCACAAAATACATGCGGTTTCCCTCCTTTGCTATAAAGGGCTTTCACCCCCCCCCCCCCAGCACCAGTTAAGGCTATGTATGTAGTTGTTTGGGGATTTTGAAATGACAAAGGGTCTTAACACACAAGTTTTCAACAAAAGGGAGTTAGACTTCACAAATGGAAATGATTATACTTTAAAAAAAATAACAACACATTAATTATTTGAGAACTTGATACAAAATGAGCTTTAACTTTATAGTATCCAGTATCAGTCAGCAATTTCTACACAAAATGTAAAATTTGATGCAGCCACCCCACCTCCAGTTTCCTCAATTAAAAACCTTTAAAATAGAAATAGCATATAAACAAGCCAATACAAAAAAACATACAAATAACTACCACTGTATTGTTTATCTCTTACCCAGCAAGGTAAGAAACAACCTTTTAATACTTTAATTTTGAGAGTATTAAACAACTAGTGTGAAAAACAAGCTGCATGTAAACTATATCTACTGCCTGTGCTTCAATGACTAGCTGAGGCAACCTGTTATAGGAGGTGTTAATTGGCAATAGGAGTACAAGTCAGAAGCATGTTCCCCATCGTCCTAACCCAGCAAGGCTAGGTCATTAAAGTGGAAATGAATTCTTTCATGTCGGCTTAACCCTTTCCATGCTTGATTTCAGCTGTTTTCCCTCAATTAATTTAAAACTTGTTACTTTTTAGAGTTTAAAAAAATGCTTTAAAAAAATCCTCAGGCTGACAGTTCCAATGGATATATTATTCAGAAGGCAAGGAGAGTTAATTGCAATACAACCCCCTCTTGTCCTTCCCCCAAAATAAAAACTGTAATTCTATTTGCTAATTTTAACATAAAACAAAGATATGAGCTGTATAGAGTGAGCATATGAAATAGAAGGTATTCAATTATTTGTAGTGATTTATATTGAATTTCAAGATATGGAATGTGAATGTCCTAGTATCTGGTGGCCTCCACCCTAAGCAACTATAAGAGGAGCATAAACATGAATTGAATTTTTTCCAAAATGTCCTCAACATATCCAAAGAAGAATCTTCTGAGACAGATATATCTTCAAGTGTATTCTGAATTAGTCCACCTTTCTAATTATATTCCATTATTCTGAGAAGGTGCACAGCCACAGCATATCCTGATGACTGGTTGCCAAAAAGCCAAAATTCCTTTTATGGCAGGATCTCAGAGGTTTCCAGATGGCACATTAATTCTGAGAAAGAAAGACAGAAAGAAAGAAGGAAGGAAAGAGAGAGAGAAAGAAAAAGAAAAAAATGGCAATGCTAAAAAAATCTAGCATTTTTCTACTAGAATATTGTTTATCTACATTTCTATATGTTGTTAAATATACCTGAATAACAAAATTTCAAAGTAATGGTTTGTACAAGATACTTTGAATAGTACTTTCTTTTCCTTCTTCTAGTCCAGACCACTGATTTCTTCCTCGTGCTCTCTCCACCTAGCAAAAATTTATCTTCTTACATAGCTGTCTGAGGGCACTAAGAGGTGAAAATACTTGCCCATGGCTATATATCTAGTATAAGTCAGAGGCAGACTTGAACACAGGCCCTCCTGACTCCAAGGCAGGATCTACCTTGTGATCTTTTTTGAAAACTGGTTTTTATTTTAAAAGCTTATTTTGCAACTTTTATACATGAATAATCTTTTCGATTATGTGTACTTAAAATTTAGATTCCAAAGAATCTACTGACATGTGATGACAATAAATATTTGTTAACAATCAAGATCAATTAATTTACCTATTGATAAAATGTTGCCAGCTTTTAGGTAAGTGGTTGACAGGACCTAGTATGAGTCTAACACCTCTATTAACAAAGAGGATGCCCTTCCTGTGCATTCACTGTCAGAAATTCATGGTGAGAAGTAAGTCTCTCCCTCATCTTTCTTTTTTTTCTCCTTGATACATTGCCTTGTTCTTCTTACTTCTACCCATTTCCCAGGGTTGTTGGTATGACCAAATGAGATGACTTATGTAAAGCTGTCCTGTAAAATCCTGGTTGCCCAGGAAATCCAATACTCTGTGCTATATTTCTGCTCCTCCAAATAAAGTGTCACATTTATTTTTCAACTTATCATTCAACTTTACATTCACTTTTCAACTTTTTTATAATGGTTAAAAGTGGAGAATATGTAGGATAAGAAGCAGCATAATTTGCCCCAGGCCCCAAACCCTCACTAGGAGTGACTCTGACTCCCTCTTTCCTATGGCCAGTATTGGGATTCTGTACCATCTGTTTCATGAGATTAAGGGTTATGTCTTGTAGTAATCAATCATTCACAGTGCTGTCCCCCCAAGGGGGTGTCCATCACTCTATTCTGACCCACTAAAAGTGAATTGACAGCACTTGGTGATCTTTGATATAGACTAGAATTTCATCCCCAGAGGATTTAATAGAGGCATCACAGTACAGTTGCTTCAAGACCTTAAAAAACAATGCCACAAAAAAGTATCTAGGAAGGGAAAGAATGTGCTTTCTTTGAGAGGACTAAAGAGCTTTTATACCATGAATCTACAACACTGACTCCTAAGGCAGTCTTCAATATTCTAGAAAGAACAATGGTGTCAAATTCAAATAGAAATGAGGGTTGCCAATCCATGCACAAAGATTCCTGTGGGTTGCACGCTAAGTTTTAAAATGTAAACTATTTTATGGTATTTATATTTATTTTATTTAATATCTCTCAATGACATTTTTTTGTTTTTGTTTTTTTTGTTTGTTTTTTTGGTGAGGCAATTGGGGTTAAGTGACTTGCCCAGGGTCACACAGCCAGTAAGTGTTAAGTGTCTGAGGCCAGATTTGAACTCAGGTACTCCTGATTCCAGGGCCGGTGCTCTATCCACTGCGCCATCTAGCTGCCCCTCAATGACATTTTAATCTGATTTGGGCCTCAACTGAAAATGTTGTGAGGTGTATGCAGCCTATGGGCAATATGTCTGACACCACTGCTCTAAGAACCCTTGTTTTCTAATTTAGGTCAATGACTCTCTTTTGAGTTCTTTTGATCACTTGCTTATAATGTTATGATAAATGCATACATTCATTTACCAATAAATTATACTATATTAATGAGAATTCTAAATTAACTGCTGTGGAAGCTAATAGCTAACGGTTTAAAAGCAGACCTGGCTTCCTTTAATCTCATGGGTTCTGGTAACAGAACTTACGGATCAAAAGAATGTTAGAGCTGGAAGGAAACTGAGAGATCCATCTTATTGTTAGTTGTTAAAATGAGTAAATCTGGCCCAGGGAAGAAAAGTGATCAACCCAATTTCATAAAGATAGTGTCAAATCAGCAACTAGAATTAAGGGCTTCTGCCTCCTGTTATAAGGGTTCTTTCTCAAAGTAATTTTTTTTTTTAAGTGAGGCGATTGGGGTTAAGTGACTTGCCCAGGGTCACACAGCTAGTAAGTGTTAAGTGTCTGAGGCCAGATTTGAACTCAGGTACTCCTGACTCCAGGGCTGGTGCTCTATCCACTGCGCCACCTAGCTGCCCCTCAAAGTATTTTTAAAACTTTTTTTCCCTTCACACACCATAAAACTTTCCTGCTTTTCTGTTCTCATGTTGGAGATATATTTTTTAAAAGTTTAGATGAATATCTTGAGAAAAAAATATTAGATTTTTCAGAAAAACAAAACAAAACACCAGCATACAAAAAGGGGTGAGGTGAGGAAGAGGCAATGCAGATCTAGGATTTCACTGTTCTAGGGAACTCCCTGTGAAGTAATTCCTCCTATCAAAACAAATCCGCAACAGCTTTGCAATTTACAATCTTGAAGAATCACTTGAAAGTGGTTTCGTGGATAGAAAAATCTTAAAACTTGGAAAGAACTAGGTTCAAGTTTCCCCTCTGATATATACTGGCTACATAGGAAAGTCACCATACCAAGAATCACAACTACATCATTAACCAATAAAATATCTCTTCTTATATTTTCTCAGAATGAGAACAGTAATTATTGTTTTAATCTTAAGATCCTAAAAATTAAGATATCTTCTCATATATTCTTTCATTTAGCAAATTTACTTCTACAAACATTAAATCTAATGTTCCTTAACCATTCAAAAAGGAGTAAAACACATCAACAAAACGTAGTATGTTTTTTCCACAAGCCTTTTTTGACATTTACCATTAGATTTGGTTTTGTAAAAAACACCACTTTTATCTCTTTTAAAATATGGTTTGCTTGAATACAAGGATTACTGTAGGAGAAGGTCAACTTTTCTCCAACTAGCTTGTAGAGACTCTGTTAACCAGACCCTCTTTCCTTTAAAGCAGGTTTGTGGTGGGGCAGTTAGGTGGCACAGTGGATAAAGCACTAGCCCTGAATTCAAATTCAGTCACTCACTAGCTGTGTGACCTTGGGCAAGTCACTTAACCCTCACTGCCCCCCCCCCCCAAGCAGGTTTGTGGGACTAATACCAGATGTCTCCAAAACTGAATCCATAACTCTGGAATTCTGTACTGGTGTAAGTTGGCTCCTGGACCATAGAATAGGTCATCCAAGGCCTGAGAAATGAATACTTAAATCATCCTGAGCTGACCAAGTAATTATATGGGAGAGCAAAGGAGGAAAAAGAAATGGGCCCCTTTTAAGATGGAGATTGTTCATTTTGGATTAGCTGACAAACCAGGTCTCTGCTCGCATGGAAGCCTATTTTATACTATTTGTACTGTAGCTGGCCTGGACTATATAACTTACCCAGACTGTACCTGTAGGCACTGACTAAAGGGCATTTCTCTAACTAAAATAAAGGGCTTTCAATCCATTATCTCAGAAAAAAAAAAAAAAGAGCTGAGGTAAAAAATAAGAAAAACAGGAAAGAACAGATCAACAATGAAAACAAGAGCTGTGATGGGAAGAGGCAGAAAAAGAAGAAATAAAATAGAAGAATAGAAATAGAGAATGAAGAGAGACAAGACTGAAAGGAATTATCGAGACACATGATAAAATCTTGGTATACCACTGTCAGCAAGCAAATTAAGTTATCAAGAAGACACAATCCAGGGCAGCTAGATGGCACAGTGGATAGAGCACTAGCCCTGGATTCAGGAGGACCTGAGTTCAAATTTGACCTCAGACACTTGACACTTACTAGCTGTGTGACGCTGGGCAAGTCACTTGACCCCAATTGCCTTACCAAAAAAAAAAAAAAGACCCAACCCTTTTTCTTAACTGGTTAATCGAGGTGCCACAAAGCTATTACTAGAAAGCACAGCACTCATATTATTATATGAATAATTATATAAAACAGAACCTAAGTGACGACAAGTTGGCTTAAGTTTTATAATTTTTCCCATTCATGATATTTTAGAAAAGAGTTTCATAGCACAACATCAAATATTCCCATTGCTTAGCACAATGTTTGGCACACAGTAAGTGCTTAATAAATGACCTTTTCATTCATTTATTCACACTGTAGAATCACTGAGATCACAGCCCACTAAAAGCCCAAATAGTTTAAAAAATTAATGTTTGAGGGGCAGCTAGGTGGCGCAGTAGATAAAGCACTGGCCCTGGATTCAAAAAGACCTGAGTTCAAATCTGGCCTCAGACACTTAACACTTACTAGCTGTGTGACTCTGGGTAAGTCACTTAACCCCCATTGCCCCGCAAAAAAAAAAAAAATTAAAAAAAAAATTAATGTTTGGGTAACCATGCTTTCCCCCCACCTTGGTATTTATAATGTTGATTTCTGAAACCAAGTATTAGTATTTATTCATTTTCATCTTTTTCAAGAAAATTCACCAGCTCAATGTCCTAGCCTGTTAAGATCTTTTTGGATCTTGATCTGTTATCCAATGGGTTAGCTATCCCTCACAGTGTTTTGACATTTGCTAATCTGAGAAGCATATCATTTATGGTATTCAAAGTCCTTGATAAAAAAAAACAAAACATTAAAATGAGAAACCCTAAACACAAATCCCTGGGGCATTCACTTCAAAGAAGAGCTCCTCTTAAGTTCACATTCACAAACCATTTATGATGACTACCCATAGGGATCTGGTCCTGAATCCCTCAAACTATCCTCTTGTCTAATCCACTCACATCTTCCCACCTTTCCCTACAACAATAGCAGGCACATTTTGTAGATAGGTTAGGGACTTCAATTCCTAGCAAAATTCTAAAATAGATTCTTAAAGAGATGGCTAGTGAACATTTTAAAAAAGAAATGATAACCAAGAACCAAGATGGCTTCATCAAGAACCTTTTGTAAAAATCTAGGTAAACTATATCTACAGTATTTCCTTTACCTACAAGTTTAATAACTGTCAGTAAAGAATACAAGGTTAGTCTGGAATGATCTGGATTCAAATAATATCTCTGTAACATATCAGATGCACTACAATGGGTAAATGACTTCAGTACTCAGAATCTTGGGAAACCAGGAGATTCTCAAATACTATGAGCTGCCAATCTGTATCAACTAAGGGAGTTTCCACACAAGAAGGTCTTCATAGTGATGAAATCACTAGTCTGAACAAGAAAAAGTGTGTGTGTGTGTGAGAGAGAGAGAGACAGAGACACACAGAGAGAGAGAGAGAGAGAGACAGAGAGTGTGAGAATATTTTGAATTACTAGCCTAATTTGGGGGCTAAAGATGACTAGAGGACTAATCTGGGGACTTTTGACTAACTGGCTATCTGACTGCTATTAATTTAATGTGGGCCATTTATAAAGTTCCACCACACTGCTCCACTCCCAAATTGATAAGCAAAATATTAAGAAGCCTCAACTAAATAATCAAAGCAGAGTTTATTTATGAGATACTATTTAAAATTAAGAATACAGGGAAATAAAATGTACAACCTGACTGCATTGCAGGGAGTCTCTTTCCCACCTGCTGGCCTCAAATTTTTTTAATACAATAAGGGCCTTAGCCGCCTCTTGCCTCAGGGTATTTTCACTTGCTCAGCTACTTTCACTAACTCTGCCTGTACCCTTTCACTTTGTAAATCCCCCTGCTTCTAAGTTTCCTGTCTTACTGCTACTGCTGAACACCCCTGTGTTTCTCTCTCACTGACCTTCTGTCTGTCTGTCTGTCTTGTCAGTCTGCCCTCTGCCGCCTTTGCCGCCCCTCTAATCTTGTCCACCTCTCTTAATCTTGTCCGCTGGCCTTTCCTCCTTGCTCCTAGTCCTGCGTTACTGTTTGTCTCATCCCCCATTTCCTTGTCTGAACCTCTTCTCAGCCTCTCTCTCCTCCGAGCCCCTGAGTCTAACCCCCAGGTCTATATATATATCTTTCTTTTCTCCACTCAAATTTTGGGGCTTCCCATGCCCCCACAGACCAAGCTAATCCGCTAGCCAGGGCTGCAGCTGGGGGGAGGGGGGGAAGGGGTGCACTCCAGCCTCATGTGCCTCAGGCTACGCCAGAGCCTGGCCTGGACCAGTCCGGGATCTCTCGGATAGCTCCGCTCAGGTTGGAGGGAGCTGGGGGCTTTTTTACCCCAGCTGTCTGACCTGGCATCTTGTACAGCCCACGGGGCTTTATGGCTCAGCTGAAGCAGAGGGGGAGGGGCACCAGTTCCTCCCACATAGAAGAGACCCTGAGGGCCTAAGGCTTTCCAATCTCAGCCCAAAGGTAGGGATGCCCAAATCAAAATAAATTTCCACCAGAGACAGAGTATCTCAGTTCCAAATATTAGCAATACCAACCTTTTTTGTTAAGAACATTTTGCAAAGGACAAAATGTTAGTATCACTAGGGCCATCTATCCAACTATTAAAAAAAAAACCCACTACATATTATGTCTGGAGCCTCAGAATGAATTCAAATGTGATCCTATCTGTAAACATAAGTTTTCAAACTCTACAAATGAAATGAAATACAATTTTTTACCATTCCTCCCCCATATTATTTTTTAAATAAAGTAATAATAGTCTATGCATATTACAACCTAGTCCTAGAAAGATATTCATTTTTAACCATAAGCAAATATCATTCCCATTTTACAGGTAAGGTTAAAAAAGGTTATGGCTTGCCCAAGGTTACAGAGCTAGTAAACTGCAAATCCTCTAACTCAAACCCAGGCCTCCCTGACTACAAATCTAATATTCTTTCTCCTATTTTAGCCTATTTCTCTAGGCTTAAATTAAAGCAGAATAAATACCTGCCCAAGGAGGAATCATTTAGCTGTATTAATCTGCCCAAGTCATCAAGGTAAAGTGATCAAGTCTTCAATGTTCCAGCAACTCACATGAACCATCATCTAATGGCTTTATAGGTTTCTTTGTTCTGCTTAGCTTGACATAAGAGCTAACTTGACATCACGAGGCAACGATGGCGTGGTAGAAACATCTGTGGATCTGGAATTGGAAAACTTGGAGATCTGAATTCTGGCTTTATCAAGTTACTAACTGTTACCTTGATGATGATGATATTAATAATAGTAGAAGTAAATAATCATCATACTAATAACTCATTTACATAGCACTATAACCACTGCAAAGTGCTTTCCAAGTATTATCTCATTTTATTCTCACAACATGTGGGAGGTAAGTGTTATTATTATCCTCATTTTACAGATGAGGAAACCAAGGTAGACAGAGGTCAAAAGGGTCACAAAGCTAATAGCAGAGGCCAGATTTGAATTCAAGTCTACTTCATTATGGGCTGAGCTCTCTATCTACTGTGCCACCTAGTTGCCTGCTTGATCAAATTACTTTAAAAAACTGTGTCTCAGTTTACTCAATTGCAAAATGGGGATTAAAAAAAAACAATTGAGTACTCACAATCTATATCTTAAATCTTTGTACACAGAATTTTTCATTCATCCATCCTTCCATTCATTCATCTATAAAAATTAGCAAAATGTATCTTCACTACCTATTTCTCAAGGTTATGAGTAAAGGATTTTATAAACTTTAAAAATTACAGAAATGAGTTATTATCAACCTGATATACTGTCTTCATAAGATAATCCTTTTTAAAAAGAATCATGATTTCTTCACTAATTTTTTTAAGCACTCTTACCTCTTTTGGGGTGAGTGTTTACAAAGGGGTTAAAGGAATTCTTTTATTATGACAGGGCTTCAGCCCAAGTGCTGTAGGATCCCAAAGAAGGAAGCACAACCAAAAGGAAGAGGCTGAGGTGGGCAATGCCAATGGATTATAGCCCAAGGAATCACCATGAACTCCCTCTTGCTTATTTCATCATTTAGGTGCCTTTTGCCACTTTCCCCTCCTTAACCACTTTTACATGATGAAGTGGCCTTACTCCTGACCAATGCTAACTCCTCTATTTGTTCAAGCGATCCCACTCCATCCTGTCTCTTCCAAGAGATTACCTCCTTCTGTCATCTCCACTCTCTCACTTTTCTTTCTTTCTTTTTTCTTTTTAGTGAGGCAATTGGGGTTAAGTGACTTGCCCAGGGTCACACAGCTAGTAAGTTTAAGTGTCTGAGGCCGGATTTGAACTCAGGTACTTCTGATTCCAGGGCCGGTGCTCTATCCACTGCACCACCTAGCTGTCCCCATCTCACTTATTTTCAATCTCTCCCTTTCTACTGATTCATCTCCTACTGCCTAGAGACATGCTCCTGTCTCCCTTATCCTGAAAAAACCCTGAGGTGAGTCTTTCATTTCTGATGATTATCATCCTATTTCTCTTCTGCCTTTTGTGTCAAAACCCCTTAAAAGGACAAACACAATAGATGCCTCTACTGTTTCTCCTCTGTCTCTTCTTAATCTCTTACAATCTGACTTCTGACCTAATTATTCCACCAAAACGGCTTTCTTCAAATTAACTCATGATCTCTTAGTTGCTAAATCCAATGGCTTTTTCTCAATCCTCTTTCTCTTTGACCTCTCTGTGGCCTCTGACACTGTTAATTAATCTCACCTTGGTACTCTCTGCTCTCCAGGTTTTTGGGACACCACTATCTCCTGGTTCTCCCCCTACCTATCTGACTCTTCCAGATCATGTCCTAACTATACGTGTCCCTCAGTGTTTTGTCCTAGGGCCTCTTCTCTTCTCCCTCCACACTATTTCACTTGGTGACCTCATTGGCTCTGATGGCCTTTATTGCCATCCTTTTGCTGATCATTCTCAAATCCATCTTTCTTGCCTCAGGCTCTCTGCTGACCTCCAATCTGACATCTCCAACTGGACATCCCAGTAGATGTCTTAAACTCAACGTGTCCAATACTGAATTCATTATCTTTCTCCCTAAACCCTACCCACTGTTACCTTTCCTGTTATTCTAGAGGGCAACAACCAGCCTCCTAGTCCTTCAAGCTAGCAAGCCAGGAGCCATCCTGGATTCCTTACTGTCTCTCATCCCCCCCTCCCCAATTTGTTCTCAACATCTGTCAGTTTCACCTCTGCAACATCTCTGGATACTCCTTTTTCCCCTCATTATTATTATTATTATCATTCCTCACACAGGCCCTCATTACCTCACACCTGCACTATTGCAATAGTCTGCCTGCCTCGAGTCTCTCCCCACTCCAATCCACCCTAAATTCATCCACAAGTGATTTTCCTAAAATAAAAGTCTGATCATGTCACCCCCCCCCCAAGTGGCTTCCTATAGCCTCCAGGTGCAAATACAAAATGTTCTGGTATTCAAAGTCCTTCATAATCTGCCCCCCTCCTACCTTTTCAGTCTTCTTACACCTTACTCCCCAACGAGTATTCTTCGATGTTATGACACTGGTCTCCTGGCTGTTCTATGAACAAGAAACATTGTCTCTGGCTGTCCCCTAGGCTTGGAAGGCTTTCCCTCCTCTACTCTGCCTAATGAACTCGCTAACTTCCTTTAAGTCTTGCCCTCAAGGAGCTTATAATCTAGCCAGGGGAAACAATACATGTATAAATGGATATTCACAAGATAAATTCAAAATAGATTCAAGGTCACCCCAGAAATAGCACTAATCTACCCTATCAGCAAGCCTGGGAGATCATTATTGGTAAACAAATCCATCACTCCCAGGATTCCTTCACTGACTTGTTCACCACTGGGATCTTTGTACATCCGTTTATTTGACTGGTTGTCCATTCCAAGAAGAGTGCTAAGAGCAGCAGGACACCCAGGTTCCAAGGATCTTAGATGTCCTCAAGGGTAATACGCAGGCCCTATACTATAGGTATCTTTCCCAGCTTGTCCTCTTAGTCCTTTCCTTGTTCCAGGGTTTGGGATGTAGTGGGCTCACCTCCATATACACTCCTAGATGAACTCATGTGTACATGGGATATTAATCTTCCATTTACTATACTTCCAATACTCTAGTACTATAATGGATCTATAATTTCAATGATGTGAGTACCCCAATCAATAATGCAGGTGGTAATCCAGCTATACCTGCCTATTCTCAAGGATTTCCATCCACATTCTTGCATAAATTCACCACAGTGGGGCTTCTCAGTGTGCTGAGAACCCTTCCTCAAGGTCTGCACAGTCTACATAGTAGTTTCCCATTGCCCTTAGGATAAAATATCAACTCTGGCATTTAAAACCCTTCCATAACTGGCTCTAGCATTATTTCTATAAGATGATTATATGTCATTTGTCACTCCCATTACAGACTTCTTATATCTTCTAATTGTGCCTCTATACAGGTTATTTCCCATGCTGTCCTTCATTCCTGCCCCTTAGACATTTGAGTTCCCTTTAAGGCTTAGCTCAAAGGTCACCTACTTCAATAACTGGCATATCCTTGAAAGGTACTCTAAAGACCTGTGGTTAAGGAAAGACAATTGTGAAAATAGTTTTAACATAATTTTATATGTAACTGAAGGGAATCTAAATGCATCAATGACAGTTAGGAAAAAAAGAAATATTTCTCCAGTTCTAACCAAATAAGTTATTCTGGAACTGGCAAGGCAAAGAAAAACACATAACTGGTATGTACTCCCATTTGTTTAAAAGAAATATCTTTTGATTACTTTAAATACTTCTGATGAATGTAAGCTCACTGAAGGAGGGAGACTGTTTTTTCTTCTTTGTATCCTTAGACCAGTACTTAGTACATAGAAGGCCCTTAAGAAATGCCTGTTGAATTGAATGAGGCTGTAAATATATTTTTGATTCCTGAGCAAGAAAAAATAAAAGGAGAAAGAACAAAATAGAAGAAACTGTGTTATAAATAACACTTTATAGCATTAAATCAGAATGGAGAGAATGCAACAGGAAAATTGTTTTGAGGTAATAAAGTTACAAGTGCCAAAGTGATGTTTTTAATCTTGAAAGACTTGCCTTTCAACATTCTTTCTTTTTTTTTTTTTAAGAACTTTCAATTCCAAATTCTTTTCCTCCCTCCTACCCCCCCAAGAACTCAAGCAATTCAATATAGGCTATACATAAGCAGTCATGCAAAACATTAGCCAGATTGTGAAAGAAAACAGACAAAAACAAAACTTCAGATAAAGGAACTAACGAATAAGGTGTGGCTGAGCATGACCCTGGTAAGCTGATAAGCAATACCAACTTCTACAAAATGATAATGCAAGAAATGAACATTATTTCTGTCAATGTCGTTTTCAAAATGGGATAAATCCAAAGACATTCTGAGAATTTAAATGGAATTTAAAGTCACTAGCTTTGGTCAGCCCTCATTATTAGTGCTTAAAACACTTGGTTATTTGCCAACCAATAACTAGGAATTCAAGCTAGAATTAAGCCTCGGTGGTTTGGGAGTACTAGGAAGTGGTGGATTTGGCAGTCTAACATATAAAATGGATCTTGGTTACAACCTTAGCATTGTTAAGTTTCCATGCATATATGATATTATTCTATGTGCCATTTAAAAAAACCTAAACAATAACCCAAGTTAAAATGGCATAGTTCCTCTTTAAGAATTTGCAGTATGGGGGCAGCTAGGTGGTGCAGTGGATAGAGTACTGGCCCTGGAGTCAGGAGGACTTGAGTTCAAATCCAGCCTCAGACACTTAACACTTACTAGTTGTGTAACCCTGGGCAAGTCACTTAACCCTAATTGCCTCACCAAAAAAAAGATTGTGTCTGATAGGCATATGGTAAAGTAGTTGGGCATAAAACACAAACAGTAATTTACAGAGGCTACTCAGTGTGAAAATTATGTGAAATGTGAAAAGGAGAAGAAAAATAAAGGAAGACGTTTAACAAAGTTGAAAGAGGCAAGTTAACTTACCAAAGGGGTATAGGAAAAAGAGAATTCCTTGAGATCAAGGGACATGTTTATTTGTACACCTCCTCCTATTCACAGCATTGACCACATAAGCAGACCCTCAAGATGAGATCTGCTCTTACAATAATATTTTGCAATTAAGTAAACTTTTTCAAATTGATATTCTTTAAAAAAAGTTTATTTTGTAACCAAGTATTTACATATTCTATAACTGAAAATGATATTCAACTGAAGTATATGCATATAAAATGATTTTACATTTATAAAATGCTTTATGTAATGTTTTCATCTTCTAATACATGCAATTAATTTTTAAAGTATTTCTTTCAAATTTTAAAATCAAGAGAATAGGAAAAAGAATGTAAGAAAAGATGTAAAATAGTAGAAGAGAGCAGAACGGGAAGTACTTCAGAATTATAAGAAAGTAAAATTAATCTTCTGTGTCCTGAAGTTTCACTCAATTGATTTTTTCCTAAGTTTCTGTAATTATTCCAAAGATTTTGAGGCATTATCCTGACCAATTTATAATTCCAACTGCCAAAGAACTGAAATCTCACTCTACAAAAGGAACTCCTGAAGATTTATCCCTATTATTATTAAAACAAAAACACTTCTGAATATTGGTATTACTTTATAAGCCTGACTTCAAAATCATTTCACACAGCTATTAACATGTGGAAATCTCAACACTTAAGTAGCCTTGGGCTACTGCACCTTTCATTGACAGACACTTTAAAATTAGTTTATATTAATGTGAAAATGCAAAGAACTTGCCAATGTGTGCCAACTTTATGGCTCATGGACAAAGAACATCACCTTCCTGTGCCAATCAGATCACTAACCACATTACTTTAAAAGGTCATGTTAACACTCTGTTTAATCCCAGCATAGGCCAGAGCAGCAGATTAAGCAGAATTTTACATCAGTGGCAGGTCTCCCAAGTTTTCTTGATGCCATAGAATTCATAAGTAGGATCAGTGTGTTCTAAAAAAACATGGGGGGTGGGGGAGGGAGGAGAAAGGGTTGCACAGCATCAAGCAGTATAATACTTGAAACCTCATCATCAAAGTGACAGTTTTCAAGTGCCATTTATGATGCCCTAGTCTGGAAACATCCCAGCTAACCCATCTGATCAACAATTTCACAGATGGAAGCACTTGATGGCTAATTGGCAAGTCCATTATTCAACTAAAACAGCTCTCTGTACCTCTTTTCTTTTCACTGAATGTCAAGGGACACTAACACTGGTCACTATGAATATCTTAAATTTAAAAAAGTTCTCACTTGCTCAGGGCAATCTTTTAACACAACATAAAATTGTTTGGCTGATTTGGAATACAGAAGAAGCTTCTAAAAATTACAACTTTTCAAGAATTGAAAGAAAATCCTTTTTCAAAAGTTGACCTTGCTTCTGTATCACTGGTCTTAATCAAAGTGATATGACATAGAAAAATTAAAGTGAAAAACTTAATGCATCTCCTCAAATGTCCTTCTTAAAACATATCTAAATGCTTTGCATGTTACAGGTCAAGACAACAAAAATCAATCAAGCATTTGAGCTTTACTGGAGGTGAACACCTGTAAAATATAACTTCTTTTTAACAGAGCTCTGCATAAATAGATGGACAGATAAATTTATTTGTATATGTATATGTATGTGTAAATAAAACAAGATAATTCCAATTTTTGATCTGTGATCCAGAATGACTCCACAAAAGAAATTATCTTACTCAATATATAAACTTTTGGGGGTGGGGGGATGTAGCAATGAGGGTTAAGTGATTTGCCCAGGGTCACATAGCTAGTGTCAAGTATCTGAGGCATGATTTGAACTCAGGCCCTCCTAAATCCAGGACTGATGCTTTATTCACTGTGCCACCTAGCTGCCCCAATATATAAACTTTTTATCACATCAAACTGAAGAAAAAAGATTATATAATCTTAGTGACATTTGGTTATATTATTAGATCCCATGAAATCAGTCTCTGTCCTTATGTATCCTTTTTTGACAATGCTACCACCTGCTAATACTGTAAAGATGCCTTACTGGGCTGCACCTTTTGGTAATGTTTCTGGTGAAGGAACCAAAAGTAAATTCTTGCACAAAAAGGAATGGTATAGTTTCAAAACACTGGTTGATTATTATGCAAAATCCAAGTCACTAAGGATTTACCAAACACCTACTATGTACACGGCACTATGCTATTCAACAAGTATTTATTAAACTAGAAAATTTATGTTGCTTAATGAAATTACTACCCCCAAATACTTATGTACATGTTGCCTTTCACATTTAAACAAGACCAAAAATTTATTCTCCAATACCAGATGAATCTGTGGTATCATCAATGTGGGTACTGATGGCAATGGTGCAGACAGTAAATGATATGGTGAGCCTACTCATCACAAGCAGTATTGTTCACACTCAAGTATGTCAATAGTACTCTTATCAATGCTGCAGACTGTACCCAATCCATGCCTGCCCATCCTGTGTGACTAATTCTTGTTCATGTTCTCCCATTAAGTCTGCCACAAAGAGTCCATCCAACATGTCCCAGGTTTTCCTCACTGTCTCTCAACAAGGTGAGTTGACCGAAAGAGTTTATGAGCTATCAGTTGACTCTTGTTCTCATGTGACCAGTCCATTTTTTCTGTTCATATATTTCTATGATGATATGCTATTATACTTCTCCTTTCTAACTAGTTTATTATTGCATAGTGCAGCCTGCTTATGGCTACTATGTGCCACTCAATTGCCCTTTGGATGGTTTTCAAAATTCTTTCAATGACTCAGGCTTCTCTCTGAAATAAAGGCCCACTTTAGAATCGCAATATTCTGCCTTTGCAGTTTTATGGCTATGAATTATGTCACTCACTGACTCCTATAACTTCACACTATGCTCCAGGGAATTTCCTTGTATTCTCTTCACATTGAGTGGATATCAGTGGAACACAAGGGATACCCTTGAGTTAGTTGTTCCTCACTCTTACTGCATAAGTAGCGGATGTCTTTTTCTAATTACACATTTCTCAGAAAAATTTCCTTACCATTTACAAATATTTCCTTGCTTGTAGTGCAATACTGCCTGAGCCAACCCCCATGTGCCATTCCATTGCATAATGTGTGATTTTCAACTTTAATTCTTGGGAGACTGTAATATTGAATTTCTTTTAAGTGAACTCAATTTTCTCTCTAAAAAAAACAAAACAAAACCCAGCCCATCTTTTTAAAATCATATTTTTCTACAACTATGAGTCATGGAATATTATAGCCTCCAAAGTAAAATGTATGTGAAAAATATGTATATATGCAGCAAGTGAGATGGAAAATGGCTAATAATTTTCCTACTTATCAGGGAGGGGTACCTTTTGGAAGTTAGGTTTTTACCATCCTCACACTACTTTTTCTTACAATTATGTTTCCTACTACTCAGTTTTTTCTATTTGCAATACCAGGGAATGAAGAACTAATTAATCAATGGTTTAGTATGGCCACTTACAATTAGAGCAAATACAGGAGAATATGGGAACATCTTAAGATAGAAGATAAAGTAACTAAACTAATTTTCTCTTTGTTGTATAAGGGATATAAGTCAATGCACTCTCTGTGAGGTCCCTCCATCCCCCCACTGTGCCCTCACCTCCTATATCATTTTCCCTTAGAGTAAGCAGGGTCTGAGATCACCAGCAACAGAGCTTGAAAAGTACCATTAGGTGTCAAGGAATTGGAAATTGAGGGGCTGCCCATCAATTGGGGAATGGCTAAACAAGCTGTGGTATATGAATGTAATGGAAGTCTATTGTGCTGTAAGAAATAATGAGCAGGAGGAGTTCAGAGAAACCTGGAAGGACTTGCATGAACTGATGATGAGTGAGATGAGCAGAACCAGAAGAACACTGTATACAGTATCAACAACATTATGTTTTGATCAACTGTGATAGACTAGATTCTTCTCACCAATACAATAGTATAAGAAAGTTCCAAAGGACTCATGATGGAAAAGGCTCTCCAAATCCAGGGGAAAAAAAAGAACTGTGGCATATGGATGCTGATTGAACCATGCTATTTCTTTTGGTTTTGGTGCTGTTTTTCTTTTTTGAGGTTTTTCCTTTTTGCTCTTATTCTTCTCTTGTAACATGACTAATGCAGAAATATTTGATGTTATTTTTTATATATGTATATGTATATATATATAAAAAAACACATATCAGATTACGTGCTGTCTACGGGAGTGGGGAGGAAGGAGAGGAAGGGAGAAAAATTTGAAATTTGAAATCTTATAAAAACAAATGTTGAAAACTATCTCTACATATAACTGGAAATAATAAAATACTTTTATTAAAAAAAAAAAAGAAAAGTACCATTAGGAAACCAATACATATGGTACAATATGGTGATGACTACTCTGTCCTTGGCATGCCTCCAGGACCACTGAGCATACAAAGGAGCACCAACAATGAGGTATACAGAACATGTGGGACAATCAAACACATATGCAAGTTTAGGATTAAGTGAATCTGCTATTTTCCAGAAAACTGATCTTACCAATGAAAAACTCTCAGAATTTGACATAATAAAGTTTAAAACCATCAGAAGTAAATTTAAATCAGGAAATATATTCAAATGGCCAATGGAAAGTAGTGCCAGGTAGCTAACAAAAAGCAGTATAAGGCAGAGAAGCATAATAAATAAGAATGACAGAAAAAACACAAAGTTAAATCAGTTGCTTCAGATTGTAAATAATCTCTCTGGCCTTGATTTAATTTATAAGTACAAGGAGTACACTAAAGTTATATTGCATCAATACGTGGCTGGTCATGGTGGTACTGGGGAGGCTGAGGCTGGTAGATCACCTGAGTTCAGGAGTTTTGAGCTACAGTAAAGCTAAAGCCAATCAGGTGTCAGCACTAAGTCTGGTACCAATATGGCAAGGCCCCAGGAGAGAAGGGCCCAAGGAAGGGCAAACTGGCCCAGGTTGAAAAAATGAAGTAGCTTAAAGCTTCTGTGCCAGTGAAACCATACATAGGTCCTAATGGGGAAAAAATGATCATTTACAAAAAGGTCCATCTCTGACATCTGAATCTTTCATCTCCACTTCTGCCACAAGAGTATACAAACTGAAATTCCAAGTTTCAGACAAATTTAATTCGACCTTTTACTTTGATATCATATTTCATTATGATTAACTTGTTCTGACTTTATGTGCTTAGTTAAGATACTTCAAAGATCTGTGATTCTGTCCATGACAGAATTCCTTCACCAATACTGATTATAATGCCTCCACATCTCAGCAAACAATTTAATGAGATGTTGTAGCTCTAGCTCCCTGAAAGGTCCGACAGAACTAGAATACTCAAAAAACTATTGTACAGATTACATGTGATATAGCCACCTAGAATTTGATTCTCCCTTAATGATTTGAGAAATCTCAAGAGTAAATATGAAACCTCCCTGCATACCATAACTTAGCTTGTTATGGGGATGTAATCTTCTTTAGAACTCAAAAGCATTAATAATTAGAAGGGCCTTATGCTAATTAATTTGTTTGGGGTAGGATCCTTTTCTTTGTTTTTTTTTTGCAGGGCAATGGGGGTTAAGTGACTTGCCCAGGGTCACACAGCTAGTAAGTGTCAAGTGTCTGAAGCCAGATTTGAACTCAGGTCCTCCTGAATCCAGGGCCGGTGCTCTATCCACTGTACCACCTAGCTGCCCCGTATGATCCTTTTCTTAATTTTCTTAAAGGTGGTGGCAGAGTAGCTAAAGAACTGCAATTGGAGTCAGGAAGCCCTGAGTTCGAATCTCCCCCTCACACATTTTCTAGTTTGTATGGCCTAGTCAAGTTGCTTGATTTCTCTTAGCCTCAGTTTCTTCATAAGTAAAATGGGGGACAATAATAGTGACTATCTCACGAGGCTGTTGTGAAGATTAAATAAGATAATATATGTATAGCATATTGCAAACCTTAAAATATATATGCATATAAATGTTAGCTATTATTATGTAAAAACACACGACAAGGTACAGTTAATAATTAATAGCATATATATATTAATAGTGCTAATAGCAAAGAAGAATTTTTAGTGTTCTTGGGGTTTTATTTTAAAAATAATTGTTCTTCTATAAAATCATTTGTATTAAGGTAAAACGATGTAATAATTTAAAACATCACAGCTATGTTCCCTCTCGCCTTCACTAACCAACTTCATACATAACAAGTGTTACAGTGTGTGCATAGAGGGTGAAATATGTATGAGCTCTAATAGCTAGCATTTATACAGTGCTTTAAGGTTTGGAAAGCACTTAACATAGTTTATCATGTGATGAGGATCATGTAATCCAATAAATACTTAAAGAAGTTCAGTCAAATAATAATTTTTAAAAGCCTTATTCTATCAAGTTGGGGAAAGGATAATTAGAAAAATGAACTGGTATGCAAAATACTAAAATTATAAAGATACATTTATAAACTCAAGAAACAGAAAGAAAAATCAAAGCATATAGAATTTTATCAGGAATGTCATGCTCCTTTTCTGATTAAAATAGGCCAGTGTTTAAGGCTGGAAAAAAGATTTTCTAAAAACACATCACCAAATCATGATCAGACCTACTTTGTTATAAACCCTAATGTCAGCAAAATCAAAAGTGAAATCAGGAATTATTATATAAGTGAAGAGCAATACTAAAATTTATCATTCTAATCAATCAATCATTTTGTGTAACTGCTCCTCAAAATTACTGAATCAGACAGAAAAACCTGGCAAAAGTCAAGGATTTTGGTCATAGGTTACAGCAATTGATTGCAAATTTGAATGTGTGTATGTGTGTAGTCTCATTTGTTGGACAGGGGAAGTTTAGTACATATTTCTTCAACTGATACAGAATTGAACAAATAATATGGTACGCTGTCTTTGGACTTAGGAGAAGATCTTTTCAGATGCTAAATCTACTTGTGCTCTACTGACAAAAACTAAGATAGAAGTTCTTAAGGCGCATGAAAAAATATTTTGATAACTATTTCAATATGATTGATTTTCTTTACAATATTATGCATTTTGTTTTCTGCATTTAAAAACATTCAGAAAAGGGATTTATAGGCATCACAAGACTCCCAAAGGGGTCCACAACACTAAAAAGGTTAAGAGTGCCTGGGTTAAATTATCTCCTTAGTAGGAAATGCTTCATGAACAAAGAAGCAGCATGAAGCAAAAGAAAGAACACTGAGTGTGGATCCAAGGGGCCTGGATTCTAGTCAAAATTCTGCTGCTTGCTACTTCCATGACTGAGCAAGCCCCTTTCCCTCTCTGGGCCTCAGGGCCTCTTTTGTAAAATGAGGGCATTGAATTGGATGGCCTCTAAATTCCCTTTCAGCTCTAAATGTATAATCTGAATGAATGATCAATAATTTGGTTCTGTCTCTTTTTTTCATTGGTGGCATAGACTTAGTGACATTTTAATTAGTAATTTGGATGAAGAGATAGAAGGCATACTTAACAAATTTGTGAATGACATAAAGCTGGAAGGGACAATGATGTAGGTTGGTGGAGGAGGAAAATCCAACATCACTGGGGAGGTCCTGATCTTAGATGAGTCACTTCTCTTTTTGGAGTCATAGCAAGACAGGTATTCCAGGCTTAGATAGAATCATGGGCAAAGTTAGGCCTTGGAAATTATGGTTAGATAGAAAGGTTATTCAAATTTAGGAAATTTCTCCCCCATTCACATTTTCTTTTATAAATGTTTCTAATTAGCTTATCTTTTGTTTCTGAGTTTGCATAGTTTCCTTTTCCTTACAAGAAATCCTAGAAGGAAAAATAGTCTTGTGGACTAGAGTAGAGGGCAAATGTGAAAGAGGTCAAGAATCAGGCACTCAGTTAAAATAGAAGTTTAGGAGAATGCTTTAGAATGGGAACAGGTAATTAAGAGAACAGGTGCAACAGATCAATGAATCACAGTGCCAATGGCACAAATAATTAGGGATTAGATCTGATGGGTCTCTGAATCCTAGGATCCAAAAAGACAGTCAGGGACCTGGAAAATCAAGGAGAATCACATTAGCACACACACTCCAAAAACAAACAAACAAGAAGAAGGAGGAAAAGAGGAAAAAGAAAATGAAAGGGGAGAGCCCTGGCACAAAGAGCCAGGTCCCACAAACCAGTTTCAAAAAGCTGAATGAGGTTACAAAAACACGTCTTCAGAGAAGAAATGAAATTATAGGTAAACAAAATCTGTGAAAACTTGTTCACCTTACTGATCTCCTTGCGCTACACCTACTTAACACTTGCGAAAATACTCCTTACTGAAGTTGATCTGCAAATACCATGTAACTTATAGTCTAAAGCAGTTGTTTTGAGCAATTAGAAGTTAAGGGAGTTGCCCAGGACCACAGAGCATGCATATGTCAAGGGCACAACTTGAAAGCAGGTCTTCAAAACTTTGAAGCTAACTTTCTATCCACCCAGCTTCTCTTCCTTAGTCTAAGGAAAGCAATCAGACAAGACATTCTTGTTCCCTTCTTACTAAGGATAAGGAAGAGTTAGTTGATTGTATGCCTCAAGTTACCACAAAAATAGTGCATTTAGAAAAGTATCATTGTTTTGTTTTGTTTTTTAGTGAGGCAATTGGGGTTAAGTGACTTGCCCAGGGTCACACAGCTAGTAAGTGTTAAGTGTCTGAGGCCGGATTTGAACTCAGGTATTCCTGACTCCAGGGCTGGTGCTCTATCCACTGTGCCACCTAGCTGCCCCTAGAAAAGTATTATTAATGATACAATGAATTGTGCCCATTTTAAAAAATGGGAAAGTAGAGGATTCCAAGTAACATATTTATAAAATATCTCTTCAAATATGCATGTATATCAGAATCCCTAAAGAAAGGAAGCCATGAAAAGAATAATAAAAGCTGAAAAAGGATGAAAAAAACTATGAGAAAATTCATTTATAAAATATTTAAGCCAAGTCAGCAAGTGTAAAATTGATTAAGCACATACTGTGCCAGGAAAAAAAAAGGGCAAAAGCTGTTCCTGCTCTCAAGAAGATCACAGTCTACTGGGGGAGAAAACATAAGCTAGCATTGAGGAGGACTGGGAAAGGTTTCTTGAAGAAGGTGGGATTTTAGTTGAAATTTGAAGGAATGTTAGATATAAAAAAAAAGAGCAATGAAAGATAAATGGACAAGCATTTATTAAGCACTAATTATGCATCAGGCACTGTGCTAAGTCCTAGGGATACAAATAAAAGGTAACTATAAAGATTTCTACTTTTTTCTTTTTAAAAATGTGCAAATTAAAACAAATTACTTAATATAATTCTATAATTTTTCTAAAGCAGCCCAAACTTAAGCAAACAAAAAAATTATTCTTTCCTTAGCATTTTAGAGTTTTGCTTAAGACCTCTATTAGAAAATGAAAATAAGGAATGTTGTAAAACTATTATTCACTTGATAACCCTATAAGAAAGTTAAACTCAGGGGGCAGCTAGGTGGTGCAGAGGATAGAGCACCGGCCCTGGATTCAAGAGTTCCTGGGTTCAAATCTGGCCTCAGACATTTAACACTAGCTGTGTGACCCTGGGTAAGTCACTTGACCCCAATTGCCCAACCAAAAAAAAAAAAAAAAGAAAGTTAAACTCACACAAAAATCTCTATATCAACAACTCTGTAAGTTACAACTTCTATAAGAGGAAGAATAGGAGTTATAGCTCAAAGCAAGAGGCTGTTTCAAATCCCACCCACTGCACACAAAAAAAGAACTTAACTTTAAAAATGTCTTCATAAGTTACCTCAAATTCTACCTGTTCATGAAGTTGGCCATAACCAACTCAAAATTATTTCTACTTCCTCTGAAATGGTGGTATTTACTATTTGTATTATTCCTCTCCTCTGCTCTGGAGCACTATGTCTTAGCCCCTAAGTGTGGGTGTGCCTTGAGACTCTGACCTGGGCTCTCTTCTGTTCTCTATTCTTTCACTTGGTCACCACATCTGCTCCTACAGGTTTAGCTATTATCTGTATGCAGAGGCCAATTGATCAATACATCCCGCCCTCACCTGTTTCTCAAGCTCCAGTCATATATCTCCAAACACCAACAGAACATTTCAAACTCAACATATCCAAAACAGTAATCAACATCTGTTCGATAAAATCTTCTGAACTTTACTGTATCTGACAAAGGCAAAATCTGCCAGTCATTTAAGTTTGCAACCACAGCATCATCCTCCACTCCTCACTCTTCCTCATTCCACATCTCCCAATGGTCACCCAATCTCATGGTTTCTACCTCTACCACTTCTTTCACATACGTCGCCTTCTCCCTATTCATATAGCCACAACCCTCATTCAGGTCCTATAATTTCCCAGTTTTCCCTGCTTCCATTCTCTCCTTACTCCAACCCATCCTTCACACAGGTACTGAACTAATTTTCCTAAAGCACTGGTCTAACTATGGCAGTTCCTTACTCAAAAAACTTCAGTAGTTCTCAGTTACCTCCCTGTTTTGGTTTTGAAATCCTTTACAACCTGGCCCCATCTACTTTTCTTTTTTTGTTATTGTTGTTAGTAAACATTTTTTTATTTAAAGTTTTGAGTTCCAAATTCTATCCTTTCTTCCCTCCCTCCCCTCCCCCCTCTCTGAGGGGATAAGCAAGCAAATGCAGGCTACACATGTGCAGTTATGTAAAACATTAGTATATTAGTCATTTTGTACAAGAAAACGTGAATAAAAGAAAAAATGAAAGAAAGTGAAAATAGCATGCTTCAGTCTGTGTTCCATCAATATCAGTTCTTTCTCTGGAAGTGGATAGTAATCCTTTGGGATTGTCTTGGATCCTTGTATTGCTGAGAATAGTCAAGTCATTCACAGTTCTTCATCAAACAATATTGCTGTCTCTGTGTACGGTGTTCTCTTGGTTCTGCTCACTTCACAATATATCATTTCATAAATGTCTTTCCAGGCTTTTCTGAAGTCATCCTGCTTGTCATTTCTTATAGCACAATAATATTCCATCACCATCATATACCACAGTTTGTTTAGCCATTCCCCAATTGATGGGCACTCCTTTGATTTCTAATTCTTGGCCACCACAAAAAGAGCTGCTATAAATATTTTTGTACAAATATGTCTTTTTCTCTTTTTTGGGATGTCTTTGGGACATAAACCTAGCACCCTCCTACTTTTTGATCCTTATCACATATTGCTATTTTTTCAGTAGACTATGGTTCAGTCAAGCTGGCTCTCTTGATGTTCCTCACACGTAGCATTCCATATTTACCTTCTGCCTTGGCTGTCCCTCATGACTGAAATGTGTTTTCTCTTCAGGTCCACTTCTTATAACTCCTTATTTTCCTTCAAAACTCAAATGAAACAGACCTTTTGCATTAAGGATTGCTAACTTGCAGTCCATAAACTTGTCTCATTATTCTGATAAATATATTTCAATATAACTGATATCTCCTTTAATACTAGTATTTTCTTTTATGCATTTTAAAACATCATTCTGAGAAGGGGCCCAGAGCCTTTACCAGACTGCCAAAGGGGTCCATTACATAAAAATGTTAAGAATCATTGTCCTAAATGAAGCAGCAAGGTGGTACAATGAATAGAGCACTGAGCTTGGAGTCAGGAACACTTGAGTTCACATGTGGCCTCAGACACTCCTTAGCTGTGTGACCCCTAGGCAAGTCACTTAACTTCTGTTTGTCTCAGTTTCCTCACTGGCACAATGGGGATAATAACAGTGCCTACATCCCAGGGTTGTTGTGAGGAACGAAGAAGATAATAATAGCAAAGTGCTTAGCACAATGCTCGACACATAGTAAGCGTTCTATAAATGTTATTCTTCTTATGCTTCAGCTGCTAGTGAGCATCTCACCCCACACAATTACTTTGTATTTACTTATAAATGAATATGTTGCATCCCCTGATTGAAAGACAGTTCCTTAAAGGCTGAGACTGTCGCTTCTGTCTTTGTATATCATGCCTGGCACAAAGCAGGCACTTAATAAATACCTGCTGACTAATTAATTCCTGTCCAACTGGTCTGCTAGCTAGTGTATATGACATTCCAGCTTCTATCTCTACGCCTTTGCACAGGTGACAGCAGGAGTAACAAAACTAGTGTTGTCACTGAAGGCGAGAGTTAAAAATGGAAGGCTTCACAGCAAAGATTTTCATATATTCATGACTGCTTCATTTTTCATTTCATATAAAACACTATAACATCAGTTCCAAAGGATGCATTTGCTATCAGTCACCGAAATGTAATTCAAGTCCAGAGTTGCACAGTAACAGAAGCACCAGGAAGGAAGCAGATCCCACTTCTCCCTTATCAGATGTGGGGAAGAGAACCAGGTTTCTGACTGGTTTCAGCAAGAGGGTTGATGAACCTTCTGCCCTTTTATTGATTCTCAAAAGATAGAACATTACCTATAATAACCAAATAACCCACAAGCATACCAGTCAAAGTCTAAAAATGTACTGGGGGAGGAACAAGGATAAAAGTAAATCAAAGAAAAATAGCTCTGAGCTCCTCCATCCAGGGCAGCCTGCACAAGAAGGCTGCCAGAATCCAGGGACCTCTGAGGGAAAAAAGCTGGAATAGGAAAAGACAGAGGCAGAAGCACTAACAGCCTGATCCTGCAGCAGGAGATAAAGCCACATTAAATGCCATCAAAGACTCAGGCAGCTATAGCCCCAGTCCCAATCCCAAGCCCAACAGGACACAGGGCCAGGTCTCACACAAAGCCATGGTAGCCTGGAACCAGGCTGCCCCAGGAGAAGGGCCTGACTAGCCGGCAGCATAGGGCCTAGGCAGCACATGCAGGAACCTCAAGAGGACCAATACTCAAGGTGTCCACACTCAAGCGAGGAGGAGAAAAGCCCAGGACAATACCAGGAGTCCTACACAAGGTCAGCAGACAGCAGCCAACAAAATATGGAGCCTGCCAGGGTCACAGCAAAGTGTGCATGGAGGAGACAGACAAAGAGCCAGGCTCAAAACTGAAGCTGAACCACGAACGTACTGAACCAGTACCCAGGAATCCTGAAGAAGGTGTGAGTTTGGTCTTAGCCATCTGCCCCATGTCATACCAGATTATGTATAGGAAAGAAGAAGCTGATCTAAGTACAAAGCACCAATCCAAAAAATATTGCTGGAGATAAAAAGCAAAAGAATTCTGAACACAATAAAGAAATACTCTGAATCAAGAGAAGTCCAAGAGGCAAACCTGGAAGAAGAGATTAACTTCACAAAGAGTCCACGTAAAAGCTCAAATAAAAGAATATCCTGGCCACAAGGTCTACAAGAATACTTGAAATAAATGAAACAAAACATATAAATAAAATATAATGTTCAAGGAAATGAAAGCTAAGGAGGCAATGAAGATTAATAGAAGCCTTCCTTACCCAAGAACTAAACCCCATAAAAATCAGAATTGGCCAACTAAAAAGCTACTCTCTAAGCAACAAAAAATAATAAAACAAAATCAAGAGACTGAAGAAAAAGAAAAAAGAAAATCTAAGGCATACAGTATCAAAAACAATTGACTTGCTAAACAAAACAAGGAAAAATCATCTAAGAACCATCAGACTAACTGAAAATCATGACCCCAAAAAAACCCTAGATACCATATTTCAAGATAATATAAATGCGAACTGCTCAGATCTATTAGAACCGGAGGGCAAAGTGAAAATATAAAGAACACAGAAGTCACCTCCTGTAATATCAAAATCAAAACTCTTTGTCATATTATAACCAAAATTCAGTTTTCAAGTCAAAGAAAAAATAATGCAAACAGCGAAAAGACCTGAAGTACCAATGAGCCAGTTAAGATTACAGAATTAGAAACTGTCACTATAGGTGTCTGTATGTCTGTCTTTCTCATACACACACACACACAAGTGTAGAATTACATTAAACTCTTTCTTGAGTATTTCCTATGACAAATATTATTTGGAACTTGCAAGGGCTATGAGGGTAAAATGAGAATATTTATAAAGCACTCTATGTAGGGGCAGCTAGGTGGCGTAGTGGATAGATCACTGGCCCTGGATTAAGGAGGACCTGAGTTCAAATACAGCCTCAGACACTTGACACTTACTAGCTGTGTTACCCTGGGCAAGTCACTTAACCCCAATTGCCTCACCAAAAAAATAAAAAAATAAAGCACTGTAAGTGCTACATAAATGCAAGCTATTATTACTACTATGTATTATGGGGTCATAAGTAACTAGTCATTAAAGGCTAGCTTATCTTTTGATTTTCAGATCACAGGATGTTAAAGATCCTCTTGTCCAACCTATAGGTTTAGAGACATGGGAAGTGAGGCCCAGAGGGATTAAATGCTTGCCTAAAGTCACACAAGAGGCAAAGAATAGAGATGGTATTCAATGCCAAGTGCTCTGACTCCAAATCCAGTGTTTCCCCATTGCCCTTTATCTTAGTAAAAAAAAAAAACACATGTATTTTAATACCCTTTAATAAGGTAAAAAGAATCATTTTGCAATGAAACACTGTAAACAAGATTTTTAAAAAATACCTAAAGGTGAATAAAGTTAAAAGAGAATAGATAAAACTGGAGGGGAGAGGGAGAGAAGAAATCTCATTTACTAATTGCTGACCGTGGTAAAAGCTCTGCTAAGCATAATGACAGAAACACAACAGAAATAAGAATCAGAGAATAATGAGAGAATAAAGGTCTACTGAAAGAGCTTAAAATCCACTTGGGAATATGAAACAAACATAAATGACATTAGAAACTTATGCATCGTGTCCTAAAATCAAAAAATATATAGCAACCATTAAATACACTTGCTGATTAATCAGAAATCTAAAAACTGCTAATTAGTAAATGTTAAATTTAGGGCAAAGGTTAGCGATGGTCATCTTGACATTAGTTCAAAAAGCCAACTATGACACCCATTATTTCATGGTCTCAAGAGATATACAAGGAGGAATGTTCTGGTATAGTCTATTGATCTTACAATCACTATAATCACTTCCTAAGAAACTTAATTCTGAAAGGAAATATGGTATAGTGGAAAGTGTTGGAGTAAGCTGAGACCTCGGTTAAAATCTTAATGCAGATATTCATTAGCTGTGTAACTTTGGGCTAGTCATATAAATTCTCTAAGCTTCAGTTTCTTCATCTGTCTAAAGGCTAACAGGGCTATCATAAGGCTCCAACAAGGGCAGTGATGGAATGTTCTATATAAAAGTCAGCTGGTTATTTAAAAAATCTGAATAGAAGTTAAAAGGTGGAGTGAAGAGTGTTTGGAACATGACATTAGAAAGCTCTGGGTAAAAATTTAGCCTCAGGCACTTACTGGCTAAGTGACTCATGGTAAATGCCTCATCCTATCAATGCATCAGGAAATGCCTCCCTAGGACTTACTTGGCTCCCATCTCTGCTGTACCATAAGATTTCCTACTCATGACATTATAGACCTGGGTTCAAATCCCAGCTATGAGCTCAGGCAATGAAATTAATCTCTCTGGGCCTCAGTTTCTTCATCTATAAAATGGGGTGAGGGTAGTGAGTACATGTGTGTGTGTGTGTGTGTGTGTGTAGACTACAGGACCTTAACAAGCTCTTTGAACTACAGCTATCTATAAGCCTATGACCACAGATCCTTTATGTACTTCTATAAAGTTAATCTAATTCCCTTAAGAAATATTTACATATTATAATTATTGGCTATAGTATGAACATTAAGGTTTTTCAAAAAAAAGTTATGTTTTTTATAATTAATTTCAAATCAAATTCAGGAAATTCTGGAAGACATCTGGAAAGTTTACTGTATATCTCAAAACAGCTTTGGTAGGCGTCAAGTTCAGAAAGGCCTGAGGAGGCATAAGTCTGAAGGATTCGACTACGCAGATGTTAGAAAAATGAAGAGTCATGAAGCAGGTTGGCAGCAAAGAAACATGAGAAATACTCAAAACTGCTTAAGAAAAAGAAACTAAAAATAACTGAAGACTGCTCCAGGATGCAATAAACTATGAGGAAGAGATTTTTAGCTTTCTAAAGAAAATATGAAATAATTATGAACCAAAATAGAATTTGGCCGTCTATCTAATGAATGAATTTACACACAAACTATGAAACTAAATGCCTCAACAACACAATACCAAAAACTTCTTCAATTTTCATATCAAAGATATTAGTTCTTACAACAAATATCTGAATGAAGACAACAACCCCCTATGGTAATACTGAATTAGAAGGATGCTGATGACTAAAGAAATAACTAAAATGGGATATTAAAAATAGACTGTCGAGGACTCAGTTTTCTTCTGAAAAGTGAAGTAACTGGTCTAGATTATCTCTAGGGTTAACCACGAATTTAAATATGTAAACATAATACATTCTACAGAAATGGAAACTTAGAAAGGAACAACATAAAGAGATGCACACAATACTGGAGTAGATGAATGACAGCTGACTTTTAAAACAGTACTTTACAGTTTGCAAAGTGCTTTATATTCTTTCTCTTATTTGATCCTTCCAACAATCCTGTAAAGTTAGATAGAAAAGTATCATTATCCTAATTTTAGAGATGATGAAACTGTAATTCAGAAAGTGACCAAAGAATATACTTCCAATAATAAGGGAGTTACTATGAATTTGCAGACCTAATATTTGAACTCAATGCTTCTGACTCCAATTCCATTACTTTTTATACCAGACTTCTGCCACTCAAGAGAGTTCAGAAAAGAGTATCTTCATTGGCTTCAGAAAACAAAATAGTAACACAGCTTCCCTCTACATCAATTATATGAAACAAAGATACTTAGCTCAGTATTTAGTTAGTTAATCAACTAATATAAAAGAAACCATTTCTACACAAAATATTAAAAGGGAAAAAAGACATATAATCGCACACACACAAAAAAGGAAACGTATTTTGTACCTACTACGTACAAGGCACATGGTAGCCAACAACATAAGACTTCATACACATAACTAATTTTGGTGATTGCTTTTAGATTACTGCTAATAGTAATGTGATTTAATTTTGCATATAAATTACTAATAAAGTTTATAGTTTTAAACAAATAAGGTATTTCAAATAATCTAGCCTTTTAATAAAAGGCAACTTTGAAAATCTTATATATCTCAAAATATTAAATGAAAACAAGTAGTTAACATTATTATTCCCAGGGCAGAATATCAATTAAGATAACTGTGCTTTCCATATACCTTTAGTGTAGCAAGATAGCACTAAAGCTACAAGGTCATCTGTGGGGTCATTTTCTTGCCATTTCTTTTACTTCTAGAAACCCAGAAAGTGGTTTTATCTTTTTTTTCTCTTTTTATAATGTTCAAAGATACACTGAGAAACTGTATACTAACCTGGCCAAGCCCAGGCATACCTCCTCCAAGTCGAAGTAGTCGGTCCATATTTCTAGAAAACAGAAACAAAGGAAAACGTTCCTAAGCACAAAAGTGTTTACTCAATTGCTATCTCTATAATTCACCTTCAGTCACTCAGTATGTCAAAAATATTGGTGGTAATTACAACACAACATCAGACTTCCTGTTAATTAACACCACATATTAATTCAAGAAGCTGTCTTCTACGCTAATTAACAGACCTTATTTTACTGCGTTGGTTTTGGGTTATCCCCAGTTTTAAAGACAAGCAATCTGAGCATACTTTTCAAAACTTTGCTATCAAGTTAATTATATTTTCTTATTGTTATCAGATAACAGTACCTGAACAAGAGAAATGCCTGGAATACTTACCATGTATATGATTGAGTGTACGTCAATTTGTCCAGAGTGTACAAATAAAAATCCTCACTTTTAAATTAAATTTTAACATCCTCATTAGTAAGTTCTGTGCTAATTAACTTACAGCTTGTCAGTTATCATCAAAACTACATGTGAAAGACATTGTGAGCAGATTATGGATCTCTGAATTAGCATCAAAAGCTTTTTTTAATGAACTCATTATACTAAAAAGAAATACTATAAAGTAAACATTAAATGCATTCAGTTAATGTTCTAGAAGCTACACAGAAATTTCATTTATTTCAGATACTAGGGAGCAAATATAGGGAAATGTACCTTCTTCATTCAGGAAATGCTAAGCTATTAAGTGTTATAATCATGAGTCACTAAATATAAATATAATTTAACTTATTTATAAAAATAATTTGATTTTAGTATGTTTGAGGAAAGATAGAGAAATAATTCCAGTGATTATGAATAGCTCAGGCAGAATAGCTAAAACACCAAAGAAAAGTATGTGAATGTGTGTCTACATGTATGTAAATATTTACATGGTCTCACTGGTTACATAATGGACATTCTCAATATCTAAAAAGACTAAAATCTAACTAAAACATTATGATTTCCCTAAGTAATTTTATTTTTCAAAATGACTATCACCTCTCAAGAATTCTTCTGTCCTTCCAAAGCCACATAATTTAGAACATGTCATTACTGTTATTGGAAACAATCCTGAGCAAAATGACTTTGTCTTAACTGGATATTTGTCTACATTGTTTTGCCAGGTGAAACTGTCAAAGATGCTGAAATCCAGTAAGGTGTTGCAATCATCATACCATTAAGAAAAGTACTGTATATAAACATACATGTTTAACCATGCTGAAAATGTAAATTATTCACTAACTTTTAAAAGTTCCCTTAACTATAGACCTTAATAACAGTTTAAGTTTAAAAAAAAAACCTCATGATAAAGTATAGCTTAATGCATAGTTTGCTTCCAAAGAGTTTGTAAAGCAAAAATACTTATACCATATAATTTCCATCTCAATTAGTATCATGAGCAATGAACAAAAAACCCTCATAAAATCTCTATGGTCTCATGAAGATTCCTATTATGACATAGATCATCTATATGCTTGTAAGAATTATTAAAAGAAGTGTAAACAGTAAAAACAAGTAGACTGGTATATTGCTCTATTACTGAGCAGGGATAAAATGTTCTCAGCATAGCATCAAATAAACTCAAAACAAGAATCTCTTTTCTAAACATGACCTTGAAGATCGAAATCTTAAGAAGTAATCAAAAGACATAACTAAGAAAAAATTAGGCTAATTTAATAAAAACTTAACATGCTCTTCCCCATTGAATCTAATTTATCTATTTGTGCTTTATAGTTTTCAAAGGTTTAACACAGATTTCCAGATGCTGTGAAAATTGAGAGCAATGTAGGAAGCAGAGGGGAAAGAAAATCTGGCCAGTAAAATTTGTGTTTTTAGTAAAATTGTATTTTTCACACATTAGGAAAATATATCACACAAACTAAACTACTTTTAAAGAACTGATCTACATAAGATTAATAATTTTTTTCTGAAAATGTTTTAATTTTGATAACATTAAATACAAAAAACTCTTAGTAAAAGCTCAAAAACATTTAAAGGCACTATTTTAAAAGTTAACAGAAGACATATATTTTTAAGTATGTTGCAAAATCAATGCTGATTTTCAAATTGTTTACTAAGAATTAGTTATTCAATAAATACGGGTTATTATTTAGCACATCAAATTTGGAATTTACTGGGCAGATAAACACAATATTTTCCAAAGCCAGGTCTTTGTTATCTAAAAAAACAGGTAAGTGAAGTATATTTCTATTCCTCACCTGGTCACTAACTACAATATTTCAGCCTTCAATTTGTTGAACTTGACAAAAATTCTTGTTAATTCAAACTCTTGATTCTTGTAGCAGTTTTGAAGCGCAACTTTTTCCAAGTACCTTTTTTTCTTTCCTCTTTTTCCTAAATTAAAAAAAAAAAAAGGAATGGGGGGAGGGGGAAACACACGACATAACAGTGGTGATTATGAAGATTAAGCAAGCAAAACAAAAACCAAAAGGTTTTGCCCCAGTAGTTTCTGAACACTAAAGCACCACTACAAGTTAATTCCTCACACATCCTTTCTCAACACTGTTGAATCATCTAATGTTAGAATCACGATATCCCATGTAAATATTCCCCTCACGTATTTTGTCAAAATATAGAAGCTTTGTGAGTCCACAAAGTTCAATGCTTTTCATATTCCAAAGGTAGTTTTGTAATCTTGTTAGAACTGGGAAAATATTTTTCTATTTTTGGGGGGGGGGGGCAGGTCAATGAAGGTTAAGTGACTTCCCCAAGATCACACAGCTAATTAGTGTCAAGTGTCTGAGGCCAAATTTGAACTCAGGTCCTCCTGAATCCAGGGCCGGTGCTTTATTCACTGCACTACCTAATGGCCCTTGGAAAATATTTTTCTAAAGGAACAAAATTAATATTACTGGTTGCCAGTCCAGACCACAAAAATCTTTTTAAGACTATTGATTTTCACTAGTCAGAGAAGACTGTGTGTACAATATATAAGTATAGATAACATACAATGTTTTTATTAATACTTAAATTAATTATAAGATGGAAGAGGGCAGAGCCAAAAAAATATATACCAATGGTGTCAAACTCAAACAAAAATGGATCCCTGAAGGCCAAATATTGAATTAGAAAACCACACACTGATAGTATCTATGTTGTATTGTATTTTTATTTATTTTGTCAAACATTTCCCAATTACATTTTAATCTGGTTCAATCACACTTAGGAGTTTGGCAGGCCAATGAGTTTGACAACTCTGATACACACCATAATAATGTAAACAAATGTAATGTAATAATGTAAACAAATAAAACATTAAAGGCAACAAGAAAACAAGTCAAATACAATTGATAAGTTTGTTACCATACTTTCAAAGTCAAAGCATACACTTTTTATCTGTTAACAATCAAAAAAACTAAGAGATAGAAAGTGACAAATAATATCCATTGCAGTCATTAAATGATTCTGATTAGATAGTTACATAGGGGAGGGGGTAGTTTGAGTATTGGCTTATGTTGAAACAAAAATGTCTCCCTTCTACCTCTAATCCTTTAAAACATTTTTGAAAAATAAAATTAATTCAGAATTACATTCTAAGATACATGAGAACCATCCCTTTTCTGTAGCCTTAGCAGCAGACATGGACACCTTCTCAATTCCAAGTCAGTAATAGTAGCTCCACCAGGAAAGCTACAGTAGATTAGAGAAGAGATTGGGGGGTAGGGAATGGATGAAAGGGTTGATGTTTTAATAAATGTATTTCAATATAATCATCTTCCTTAATCTTATATATTTTATTTTATGGATTTAAAAATATTATTCTGAGAAGGTGCCCATAGATTTCACCATAGTACCAAAATAGGACAAAGGACCCCTTTAGATCAAAGCTTCTTAAACTGTGGATTGAGACCCCATGTAGGGTCATGTAATTGAACGTGTGGGTTGTGAAAAATTTGGCAGTAAATGTTTGATTTGTATACCTATTTTATATACCTATATACCTAGGGTCACATAAAAATTTCTCATGCAAAAAGGGGTCACAAGTGGAAAAAGTTTAAGAAGTCGTGGTCTAGATAGTACTCATGATTTGGGTAGGATAATTTCCAAGGTCCCATCAAAATCTCTCATTTTAAATAGGGCAGAACTAGTGAAGGAGGTTCCAGGGCTTATTTTCCCCTCCATCCCACCTTGGTACCCTTTTCTGAACTAGCAATTGAATAGAGGTCCCTAAACGACCAACCTCTTTGAATTCTTTATTTCATATACCACTATTTACCACACTTTCCTTGAAACCTTTTCTTTATGACCCTTCATTTTCATGATTCTTCCTCTTTTCTGATTAATCCTTTCTATGTTTCTTTTCTCTTCCTCCCTTTCCTGTGTTCTCTATCTACATTCTCTTGCTTGGTTATTTTATCCTATACCACTTAAGTTATCTCCCCTGAGTTAGTAACTTTCAAAGTGATTCTCTGACTCTGAACAAAAGCTATTCCAAACTTTCTATTCTCTCAAGTTTCCTATATCTTCTCCCAATCTCTCAACCAAGGGGCCTGCCTCTTATTTTACTGAGAAAATTGAGGATATTTGCCAATGACTTCCCTTTTCTCCCTGTGCTCTCCCCTTTACCTCCAGGGAGGTGGCCCTTCTCCTCCTTGCCAAGCTAATACCTTTACTAAGCCCTTGATCCCATGCTCATCAGTCTTTTCCAGCAAATTGCTTCTTCAGTTATGCCCCCTCAACCTTCCCCTAACTAATGGTTCCTTCCCTACTGCCTTCAAATCTGTTCAAATGTCCTCCATATTTAAAAAACCTTCACTAGCCCTTATCATCTATTCAAGTCATCATCCTACAGGTCTTCTCCTTCTCTCAAACTCTTAGGAGAAAAAAATCTGTCTATACCCCTTGCTTCTACTTCCTTTTCTGTCACTCCTCAACTTTCTGCAATTTGTCTTCTGATCTCATCACTCAAGTAAAACTGCTCTTTAAAATTTCATTACCAAGCCTGATATTCTTTTCCCAATCCTTCCTGACATCTTTCTGTAATACTTGGTACTACTGAATACTCTCTCTTCTCTGTATTTTTCTTACCCTTTTTTCTCAGTCACCTTTTCTGGTGGATTCTCTATATCAATACCCTCTGGCTCTGTCCTAGGTCCTCTTATTTCTCTATAATCTCTCCCTTGGCAACCTCATCACTTCCTATTGGTTTAATTATCACCTGTACAGAGATGATTCACAGACATCACCATTGGACGTTTCAATAGAGATGTGCTTGAGACATTTCAAAATCAGCATGCCCAAAATAAAATTCTTAATCCTTCATCCTAAACTTATCCCTATATGAAATTTCCCTATTTCTGTTGCTATCCAACCAGCCTCTCAAGTTCATAATTTCAGTGTTATCTCAAGTCCCCACTTTTCCTTACTTCCCACATATCCAACCAGTTGCTAAATCTTGTTGTTTTTACCTCTACAATATTGCACCTGCATCACTTCCTCTCTAGTCACAAAGCCACTACTTTAGTTCCGACCCTCATTACTTCTCTGGACTTTTAAAATGTCCTCCTAATTACTCTCCTTGCCTCAAGTTTCTCCTTCCTCCAATCCAGCTTGCACACATATGCCAAAGTGATTTTCTTAGGCATAAATCTGATCATGTCAATACTCTATTCAATAGACACCGGTGGCTCCCTACAGCTGCTAGGATAAAATGGGAATTCCTGCTTGGCTTTTAAAATCCTTCATTTCTTGGCCATAATCTATCTTTGTGGCCCTTTACATCGTTCCCCTTTATGTACTCAAGAGTACAGGTACATTAGTCTTCTTTCTGTTCCTCATATATGGCACTCTCAGTGCCTTTGCACTGCCCATCCCCTATGCCTATAATGCACCTCCAAAACTCCACCTCATAAAATCCCACTCTTTCTTCAAGATGCAGTTCAAGCATCACTTTCTAGTGAAACTGTGACTCCCCTATTAGAGCCCTACTTTCTGAACTATCTTGCATTTATCTTCTATTTATTTCATATAGATTGTCAGATTTGCAGAACACTGTACTACTCCCTGTTAGAATGTAAGTTCTTTGAGAACTGGGATTTAAAAAAAAATTATACCTGTGTCACTAATACCTAGCACATCGCCTGGCACATAGTAGATGCTTAATAAATGCCCCTGACTGATTGTAAAGGGGGTGAGGAGGGAAGAGGAAGAATGCCAGGCTTAATTATTAAACTGCCTATTGGATATTACAAACTTGATATCCCAGGGACACCTTAAACTCAATGGGCCCAAAACATCTTTCTTCCCAAACCTAGTCTATTACTATCAAGGGTGACACCATCTTTGTGGTCTCTTTAGCTTGTTGCTCTCTTCCACCTTATATATACGCTTAGTTGCTAAATCTCACCTTACCTACCTCCAAAATAGCTCTCATATCAACACATTATCTCTCATATCGACACAATATCTCGTATCATAGGGGCAACTAGGTGATACAATAGATAGAGCACTGGCCCTGAAGTTGGGAGGAACTGAATTTAAATCTGACCTCAGATACTTACTAGCTGTGTGACCCTGAGTAAGTCACTTAACCCCAAAAGCTTTAAACATCTGGGGCCATCTCTAGTTATCCTGATAATTTATCTTACCACTGGACTTGGATAGCTCCAGAGGAGAGAGTGAGGCTGGAGACTTTGCACAACCCTTCCTCACTTAAATCCAATCCATTGCAAGCCATGACATGTCACAGTCCTCTTTGAGAATGAAGGACTACCACCACCACCACCAACATATCAAAATCACAAAGCCACTAACTTAGTTCAGGTCTTTACCACCTATGACCTTTCTCTTTGCACTCCAGTCCAACTTCCATCTACATAGCTGCCAGAGTGAGTGTCCTTAAGTGCAGATCTGACTGTGTCACAGTCCTTGCCCTCAAGGAGCTCACAATCTAATAGAGGAGACAACATGCAAAAACACATATACCAAGTAAGATATACCCAGGATAAATAGGAAATAATTAAGAAAGGGAAGACATAGAATTAAGAGGGGTTCGGGAAGGCTTCCTGTAGAAGACAGAATTTTACTTAAAGCCAGTGGGCAGAGATAAGGAGGGAGAGCATTCCAGGAATGGGAGACAGCCAGAGAAAATGCTTGGAAAAGAGATGGAATGTCATCTTCAGGAATAGCAAGGAGGCACTGGACTAAAGAGTATATAGAGGGAGGTATGGTCTAAGACTGGAAAGTCAAAAAAAGTCTTAAATCATGAAGAGTTTAAATGCCAAACAGAAGATTTTATATTTGATCTTGGAGATAAAAGGGAGCCACTGGAGTCTATTGAGTAGGACATGGTCAGACCTGTGATTTAGGAAAATCACTTTGGTGGCTCAATGGAAGATGAACTGCAGTGGTGAGACTTAAGGCAGGCAGACCTAACAGGAACTATTAGAATAGTTCAAGTGTGAAGCTCAGGGCCTGCTCTAGAGTGGGGGTCGGAGGAGAGAAGGGGGAATATTTGAGAATTATTGTAAAGGTGAAATCAACAGGCGTTGGCAACAGACATGGGGAAGAGAAAGAGGGATGTTTAGAGATAACAAAGAATCCAGGATAATAACTAGGTAGACAGCCTGAGGAATTAGGAGGATGGTGTTACTTCCATTACTTTCTACAGTAATAGAGAAGTTAAGAAGAGGGAAGATTTAGGGGGAAAGTTGAGTTCAGTTTTAGACATGCTGAGTTTAAGATGTCAACTGGACAGCCAATTCAAGTTGTCTGAAAGGTATTTAGAGATGCAAGATTTGAGATTAGCAGAGATGTTGAGGGGCAACTAGATGGTGTGGTAGATTACTTATCTTCATGAGTTCAAAATAGGCCTCCAACACTTACTAGTTATATGACTCTAGGCAAGTCACTTAACCCTATTTGCTTCAGTTCCTCATTTTTAAAACAAGTTGTAGAGGGAGTATCTTTGCCAAATAAACTGCAAAATGGGGTCACAAAGAGTTGGACACTACTGAAACAACTCAACAATAAGAGGTGTTACAACAGGATCTGTAGATTTGAAAATCATTGCATAGAGATAGTAATTAAATCCATGGGAGCTGATGAGATCACCAAGTGAAATAGTATAGAGGAAGAGCCCAGGACAAAACACTGAGGGGCACTTACAATTAGAAGGCATGATCTGGATTCAGCAAAGACAGAGAAAAAAATGATCAGAAAGGTAAGAAGAAAACCAGAAAAGAATAGTGTACTGAAAACCTAGAGAAAAAAGGGAAGAAAAGATCAGCAGTGTCAAAGGCTGCAGAGATGCCAAGGAGAATGAGGCCTGAGAAAAGGCCACTGGATTTGGCAAAGAGCTCACTGGTAACTTTGGAGAGAGCAATTTCAGTGGCATGATAAAGTCGGAAGCTGAACTTCAAGAGGTTAAGAAGAGAGTTACAGGGGCAGCTAGGTGGCGCAGTGGATACACCAACAGCTCTGGATTCAGGAGGACCTGAGTTCAAATCCAACCACAGATGCTTGACACTTACTAGCTGTGTGACCCTGGGCAAATCAGTTAACCCCAACTGCCTCACCAAAAAAAAAAGAAGAGAGCTACAGGAGAAAAAGTGGAGACACCTATTGTAGATAGAACTATCAAGTGAGTTTTTTTTTGAGGATGGGGGAGATATGGGCATATTTCTAGGTAGTAAAAATCCAGTAGATGGGGAAAGATTGAAAATAAATGAGATAATTCCTCCTATCTATCCACCTCTTAACTATGTCATCTTCCTCCACAAAACCACCAAAGAGATTGTGTTAAAGTACAGGTTTGACACTTCCCTTCTCATTAAATTCTAGTGGTTCCCTATTATTGTTATTATTTATATTACTCATATGCTTACTGTTTGATCTAATATCAAATATAAAATCTTCAGCATGACATTTAAAAGACTAACAACCTGGCCCCATTACATATTAATTTCTTTTTACACACTACAGAACCCAAATGATGTTCTTACTGCTCCTCACACACAGTACTCTTATCTCCTGTTTCCATACCTTTGTAAAGGTTTTTCTCTGTCCCTGGAATGCACTCCCCTCCTTCCCTCTGCTTCACAGAATTCCTACACTCCTTCAAGGCTCCACTCAAGTAACAACATCTGCATTCTTAATTTCTACAAAAAATGATCTTTTACCCATTTTGTATACAAATACATATGTATGTATTATCTCCCCTGGATAGATGAAACATCAATGGCATGTCTAACAAATCTGCAGATGACACGAGGTTAATAGGTATAGTTAATACACTTTAAGACCCAAATACTGAGATTTTAAGCAGTATCTCCAGATAAATCTATTTGGAAGAATGAACTGTACACTATATTTAGGCCTAGCTCCTTTAGGGTAGTTAAAAAAAAAAAGTCAGGATTTGAACCCAGGTCTTCTAGCTCCTGTACTTGTACCTTTTCCATTGTACCACTTGTATGTACTCACACTCTATCCCCCAAGAAAGGAATGGAACCAAGAAGCATAGAACTGCTCTGTATACAAAGGCACTAAGAGAATTATAGCATTTTTGAATTGGAAATACTTTGAAGGGTCCCATATTTCATCCATGAGGTAAGTTGGATAATAGTAAAATGGATCTGTGTAAGTACAACTACTGTCAAAGAGTATTGATTTTGTCAGTCTAGATAGAAGTATGAAGATATGCTCCAGGGTTTTATCCTGAGCCCTGGCTCATTCTGTTCATTATTTTTAATCAGTGACTTGGATAAAAACATAGATGGCTTATTTATCAAAGCTGAAGATGACACAAGGCTAGTTAAGACAGTTAATACACTGGAGACTAAACATCCAGATTTTAAGCAGTATGTCCAGATCAATCTTTACTGGAAGGGCGAGTCATCTACTAAGTCAAGGCCAGGCTTCAGCTGTGCTTCATTTCCCTCCCAATTTCCCTCATCAACCATCATGTAGCTCTATTCCCCTTTCCAGTTGTAGAATCAAAATTAAATCAACTGTGTTATTGCTGCTGGAAAAAGTCTATTAATCTGCTTCCCAATGACTTCACTCATCATCCTTGTAACTTCCCAAACCAAAATCTCCTTCCCTGGACACCATTCCCTTAGATGTTCCCTATTAGAATGTAAGCTCCTTGAGAGCAGGGATTGACTACACTCAGAACCTGGTACAGTGGTTGCCACATAGGATTTAGTAAATGTTTTTTTTTTCCTTTATTCAAAATGACACTGATAGGCAATAGTCAAATATAGCAAAATGAAATTTGACAGTGATACATACAAGTGAGTGCATTTTTAAGCTGTTAAAGCTTTGGGGCCACCCTGTGTAAAAGTTACAAAAATCAACTGCACAAGGACATGATGGGAAGAACATAAGTGAAGTTCAGAGAAAAAGCCAACATGGAGTGCCAAGCTATCCCTATTATCCTCTTAAAGGGTGCATGGTGGAGTGTAACACCTCAGACATCTCATTTCCCAGCAGGCTGCACACATTCTGAACTTTTTTGACTTTACCACACTGGTCCTGCTGGGTACTTCTTATTCATATTTGTGTAACAGGACACACAGTAAGTACTTAATGTTCACAGACTTGATTCCACAAGGAATCAGGAATCATAGGCTCTGGTTCCAGTTCTGTTTCTAACACTTTTCAGTCTTTGGGTGAATGACTTCTTTGAGGATCTTCAATTTAGTCACCTATAACAAAGCTCTCTGATCTATACCAGGGCTTCTTAAACTTCTTCCCACTCTAGACCACTTTTTGCCAGAGAAATTTTTATCCCAGGTATGTAATATATAAATTAGGTATACAAATCAAACATTTACTTCCAAATTTTTTGCGACCCTCACATTTGCAACCTATATGGTGTCAAGACCCACAATTTAAAAAGCTTTGATCTATAAGATAATGACCTTGTGCTAAATCCAGGTAACTCCCATTTATATATCCAGTCCTGGTCTTACTCATGATCACCACCTACCAAGCAGACACTTCTATTTAGATGTTTTAAATGTATCTCAAACTCAATACATCTAAACCAAAACTATATCCTTTCCCCAAACCTGTTCATCTTCCAAACTTGCCTACTTATGCTGAAGGCATAATTGAATTTTTGAAAATACCCTCAAACTCTTCACTCTCCCTCATCTTTCATATCCAATCTCTTGCCAAGTCTTACTTATTTTTCCTTTACAATATCTCATGAAATCATTACCTCTCCACTTATACCACCACCATCATGACTAAAGCCCTTGTTACCTCTGACTTAGTCTATTTCAATAGTTTCCTAGTTGGTTTCCCTGTCTCAAGTCTCTCACTTCTCCAAACCATCTTCCAGAGCTGCCAAACTAGTATTTGGAAAGAACAGATCTGATCATGTCTTTCTCCTGTTCAGTATGCTCCAGTGACTACTATAAATATGGATGAACACAAAACTTTTTTTTTTGATTAATTAAAGTTCTTCAAAATCTGACTTCAAACCACCTTTCCAGGTTTACTGCATATTATTCTCAAGACAGTGGAAAAACTAGCTTTGAAGTCATAGGACTTGATTTCAAATTCTTCTTCTGTCACTTAGTGCCTCTGTGACATTGAGAAAATCAAGGATGGCTCTGGGCTCAGTTTTCTTATCAGTGAAGTGAGGGGGTTGGACTAGATAACTTCCAGAGTCTCCTTTAGCCCAAAATCTATGATCTTATAATCCCCTTCATATAATGCTCAGGTGCCCACAGTGGATCCATTCTAATCTCCTAGTTGATGTCTTCTCTGGGTACATACTGTTCCATTCTAAAAGAATGGAAGCTCACTAAGGGCAAGGGCTACTGTGTTTTAATGTTCACATCCCCAGCTCCTAGCATGGTGCTTGGCGCGAACTTAATTAATGCTTACCAAATTGAGGAACATTACAGCTAAGATTCCTTCCTATTCTTAGCATTCTCATGACCTGACAATTTTCCCAGGAATCCACATTAAGCTCACTGGTGCATCCTTGTGCTTCCTTTTATATTTTTGAGTGGATTTTCTTTTAATGACATATTTATCAAGTCAATTCAAATATCTCCTAAAAAAAATCACCACTGTTTTTAAGAATCAAATTTCTCTCATGTTTACATAGGTCCCATTTGCCTAACTGGAGGTGGGTAAATCCAGTAGGAGACTGCAAGGTGGCTCAGTGGATAGACTGCCGGCCTGGACTCAGGAAGACCAGAGTTCAAATCTGTCCTCAAACACTCACTAGCTATATGACCCTGGGCAAGTAACATGAGCTCTGTTGGCCTTAATCCAGTGAAGAAGGAAATGACAAACAACTCCAGTATCTTAGCCAAGAAAACCCTAGTCAGACTCAATTGAATAACAACAAAAGACACTTAATAAATACTAGGCTGAAAACAATAGCAAAAAAGTAAGAGACTGCTCCCTTTGCTAGTGGGAATACATCAGTGCCTATCAAAACATCTGTCAGTTTCATTTTTCCCCTATTCACTCAATAACTGCTTAGAAGTGTAAAGAATTGTTATTTGAGGTTTTTATGACCCCATCTTTTGGCTAGAATTTGAAAACCCCCGAATTCTAGCCAAAAGATGGGGTCATAAAAACCTCAAATAACAATTAATTCTTTACAGAAGCACCATCTCTAAAATGTTAACCGTTATTGGGCTATATTTACAAAATAAAGTCAGGGCACTAATAAAAAAGAGTAAATAAAAATTTATAAGTGACTTGGGAATGTACTTTTTATTGTTTTACATATAAATAGGAAAGAGGCTTATATCCTAGGAATTTATAAAACTGAAACAAAAGGACGAAATTAAATGAAGCCCTCACTCTGAAGAAAAATCTATCAGTTTCTCATCACATTCCTTTCTTTCTGCTTTTCACTTCATTATGGTGTGAAAACGTCAGTCATATTTTAAAATGCTAATCTTCCTATTTCTATAGTTTTACTGATTTGTGGGTGGGTAGTACTGATGTTTTGTTTTGTTTTGTTTTAAACTTCAGGAAGAAAAACCAAAATGAGAATTAAAAGAAAATATCAGAGTTAATGTATGATTCTTAGAACCTAACAAAAATGTTTCTATCAATAGGAACTTAAAATCAAATTTTATTCAGATTAGCATAGTCTAGATGGTCATTGTGATGTCTGTTCAAAGTTATGTACAGTTTTCATTTTACAAGTATTTATCAAATACCTATGTGCCATGTAAAATACAACATGGAAGTCACTTAATAGCATTCTGCTCTCAAAAAATATAGTTTCAATCTTACACAAAGTAGGTAAATGTTGCTTGTTGAATTGAATCTAAATAGGAAAATTACATAAAGTTAAGTTATAATACAAGCTCTAACAAAAGTAGTGCCTGGTTAAGTGCCAAGTGACTCCAGTCATTAAGAGTTCAGAATTCATGTGAGGGAGTGATCATTGTAGGTTGTAGGAGTCAGGCTAGGCTTCAAAGAAAGCAGGAATTGGCCTGAGACTTGGAAGACAGATAGTTGTATATGCAGAAAGGAGAAGTATTGAGAATGTTATTCTTTTTTTCAGAAATAAAGTGCAAATTACAGTAATGATCATACTTAGATACAGCCTTTTAAAGTTACTTATATACTTAAATAGAGTTGTATCAAGAATGTGGAGAACATTGTTACAAGAATTTTAAATAACTTTTAAAATAAAAATTAAATTTGTTTCTTAATATTGATTTTCAACCTTTAAGTGCTAAACAGGCCCAAAGGCTGACTTCAAAAATATTTTATGCCAAGGTCAGTGGGTCACTTCAACTGAGCTGACCTACATAAATATTATGATGAAGCATTTTGAAGAATAGTTTACAAAACTTCACTTTCCTGGAAGTTTCCCATCCACTTAACCATAGATCTAGTTCATAGTCAGTAGATCTGTTTCACTATGGGACAAGAACAGATGTAAATGTCCAACCGGAAATTTAATTAGGGTTTAAAATTTACATGGATGGCTATCCAATTTCTTAGTAGATGTTATATATGACATTAATGCTTCAGGTAGGAGATTGGATAAGATAAACTTCTAGAGCCCTTCTATCTCAGAAACTGTCTTTTTTTCCCCTTTTAATGTTACTTTTTTTCCTATACTCTGTGGTTTCTACCTTTATTTCAAATATATCATTGCGTTGTTTTTACAGTAAATTCCAGACTAAAACAATCTTTATTTTCCTGTTTGTTCTTGAGAAAGCAGCTTGAAGCTAAAGCCTTCTCCAACATTAGTTGATTCATTATATTTTTATAGAAGATCTCTCAAAGTGATTATTTTCCCCCCTCCCTCAAAAGAAACACCAGAAAATGTGTTCATCAGGGAAGTTATCTTAAAGGCAAAATACACCAGATTTCTTGACAGTAGGGTAATAAAGATGCAAACACCGAACTATCTAGTAGATGGATGCTTTAACTTTTTTTTTGCAAGGTCCAAATCAATGGATTCCAATTTTTTGAAAGTTTTTTTAATAGGAAAAAAAAATTTAACTGGGTGATGGGGGAGATCACTGGTAGACAAAAAGGAAATGATTAGTGGTCGAGCTGAGTTTCTAGCAATATAAGTTACTGGTATTTGGTGAAGATATCGACTTTATTCCTTTTGCCTTTCCCCTTTTGTCCCTAAAAGGTAGATGCCAGAAACTGGGTCTTCTTTGCAAATCTTAGCAAATAAAAAGCCGAAGGAATGGACGAAAGAAACCACAAGACCCAGAACCATCACTAAGAGCCCTCGAAGTGACCCGAATGAGTAGGGTCTTAAGAGCCCTGGCTACTCTCCCGATCCCTCCAAGGGAAGACTTACCGACTCTGCACCACTCCCACTGGGCAACGTGACTAAGGAAAATCCGGGGCTGGGAGAGGCCTAGCCGAGCAGATTTCTCGGCCGGCTCCCAACAGAGCCTGTTCTCTCACGGTCCTTACCTGAAGGCGGGTAGCCGAGCGACTTTTCCACGCGTGGCTGCTGAGGTGATAGTGACAACAGGTACAATGGCTCCGACTAGACCCCCAGCCCCTGCTCGGCGAACGCACGATGAATCAGCCCGATTCCATTCAAAAGAGTCGCCCAGGCCTTGGCCGAGAAGCACTTCCGGGTTCACTCTCATCCTCTTCGGCTTCCGTTCAGTCTACAGCCAATGGGAGGTAGCTGTGGGTGCGAGGCTACGACCTCTCGGAGAGAAATAAACAGAACGGGAACTTGCCAGGCCAGGCAGAGAGGCGGAAGCGGCGCTTCTTGTTCGGCTTCGCGCTTTCCGTACCAGAGCTGTGGATCCCGAGCGCCGGCTCCCCGGACTCTGGATTTTTTGCTGGTGCCGCCCCAGGCTAGGAGGGAGATATCGGAAAGAAAGTTGCGGGATTTCTAAACCGTCACCATTCTCGGTCTCCGCGCTACATATTTTGGGTTAGTCACCCCAGGTGGTTGTGACCTGAATATATGTTCTCTCTCCCCGTCCCTCCTAAAAGAGAAAGAAAAGTGGCCCAAGAAAAGTCTGTGTTGCCACTTTCTTTTCCCAGTAGATGCATCTTCACCTAAATTTTGCAGCACTTACCAGTAGTTTATTCAAAGGAATAAGCTTGTTTTGTGCTCGGTAATTGTTATATTCTTAGAGATCATCTAGCCCAGAATCCCTCATTTTACAGATGAGGCCCAAGAAGAAATGACTTGCTTAACATCCTGGAGCTAGTAAGTGACAAAGTCATTGGCCTTCTGACTCATGAGACCAGTTTTTTGGTTTTTTTAAAACCCACCTTTTGTTTGTTTAATGTTTTGTTAGGGTCTGTGAACAGGTTTAGAAGAATCATTCCATCAACTTTTTGGACAGCAGGGCCTTTTAACTTTTTTGGTGTCATGGACTCCTTTGGCAGTCTGGTGAAGCCTTTGGACCCATTCTCAGAATAAGTAAAGTTATGCCAAGTCATCAAGCGCCTACCATGTACCAGACACTGTAATAAACACTAGGTATTCAAAGAAAGGCAAAAAACCCCCAAGAAACCATTCCCTGCTTTAAAAGAGTTAACAGTCTAATAAGGGAGACTAAAAATAATGGGGAGACTAATAATAATTATCTAGTAATTATATGATACTTTAAAATTTGCAAAGCTCTTTACAAATATTTTATTAGATAGGTGCTAATACATGCAATTTACAGATGAGGAAACTGAGACAAAGGTTAAAAAACTTGCTCAGTCACACAGCTAGTAGTGAGTTGCAAAGGGCAGTATTGAACTGTTTTTCCTGATTCCAGGTCCAGCCTTCTACCTACTGAGCCACCTAGATGCATTATAGAGATAGAATCCAAATGAGATAAATACAAACTGAATTGGAAATAATTTTAGAGAAAGGGCACTAAGAATAATGTTTTAAATGCATAAAAATAAAATGCACAGAATTACAAAGAAATTATATTGAAATAAAAGTATCAAAAGTATTTTATCAATTTTTTTAAATCCACAGACTTTAGATTAAGAATGACTATTCTATAGCATCTTTCTCATTATTTATGGAATGTGTATTTTATTAGTTATTTTGGTGTATGTGGAGCTCTTTTTGTTAGTGACTTCTCTGGGCAGATGCTTAGTGGAATCTCTGGATCAAAAGGGTATAGGCATTTCAGTTTATTTGTATACTTTCAAATTGCTTTTCAGAATGGTTGTACCACTGTACACCTCCACTAACAATGTACTTCTAGTAAGGTGTAGTTTTTTTAAGGTGGTTTAAATGTATGCAAAACGGATAGCTACACTTAGTTTTAAGTATTTTTGGCAGAATTTGGGTGCATATTTTTATGGAAGTGGTTCTACTTATTTTTGTACAATTTGCTTTGCATCCATTCTAGCTAAAATAATCTGAGAATCATAAATATAAATAAAAATCTTAAAACATCGAGGTTTTTTTGTCATTTGCTCACCTCATCATCAAATCTTAATCATGGCTACATGACTAATATAGATATGACCCAATAAGCCCTGTTACTAAAGAATAATGACTTGATTAATATGTGTGATACCTAAGAACCCTGTGTGTTACAGGGAACTTAGGAAGTGTTTGGCACTAAAAATTCTTGTCAAAAGTTCACATAAATAGTTGAAAAATATATTTCTGGCAGTTGCAGGAAAAACTATGTCCTGGAGAGCATTAAAGGGATCAGTTTTCAAAGTCTATCAGAGGGGAAGGAAGCCAAAAGTATCCAAAAAAAATCATACCCTAAGCCACAAAAAAATGCCAATAATTACTCCCTTATAGAAGGTCAGTAACTACTGATACCACATTTGTTGTTGTTTGATTGTGTCCAATTCATCATGACCCCATTCAGTGTTTTCTTGGCAAAGATACTGGAATGACTTGCCATTTCCTTCTCCAGGTCATTTTACAGATGAGGAAACTGAGGCAAACGGGGTTAAGTGACTTACCCAGGGTCACACAGCTACTAAGTGTGTGAGGTTGAATTAGAACTCAAAGTCTTCCTGACTCCAGATCCAGTGCTCTATCCACTGTGCCACCTCACTGCCTGTGACTCATATTCCTACTTTCCTATTTAGACAAGGCTTTTGCAAAAAACAATCTAAACATGCATGGAAGTTATTTTCACTTATTCCTAATTGCTCTCAAAGTTACCAATAATGTCTATACTATTTGTTACAGTATTTTAACATTTTGGATGTGAGAAAGTAATTATTGATAATGAATTTCTTGGGGACCTCCCTCTCCACTCTAGAAAGTCCACTGGAATCTTGTTTGGGACCAAAGGGAACAATAGAGATGGAGATTGATTCTTTGGTCTAGCCCTTTGAAGGACTGATAGGATTAAACTACATCTAGATAATGGACCTTGCCTTGAGCAGTTCAGGGGAGAGTCTTTTGCACACTTAATCCCTTATGTCATCTGTAGAGCTCATTTTAATTTGGACCTTCCTCAGGTCGTGTCAACCAACAGAATTGAATGATGTTAACTGATTAGCTTTGATCAATATATAATGACCCACCTCGGTCAAAAGAGGATAAAAAGCTTTGACCACATGAGGGTTGCCATCTTGGCTCAATCCTGGCTCTTGTTCTTGTCTTGGAATGCTGTCACTTGGTGCCCGCTCTCCCTCTTAGGTCAGTGTAGTTTTTGTAGGGCTTCTGAACTCTACTTGAGGCCATGTGCTATCTCTCTGAGAGACAGCATCGATTTTCTGGGGCTTTCCTCCTGCCTGTGTTAACTGCCACGTGGCCAATTCTTTACTGGTATATATGATATTAATTTAAAATAAATGCTTACTGCCAAAACAGGTGCAATATCCACTAATATATAAATATCAATAATTTTAGAAAGTACAGTTTAGCAAAAGTAATTGTTTTTGTTGTTGTTTTGGGTTTTTTTGGTTTTTGGTGAGGCAGTTGGGGTTAAGTGACTTGCCCAGGGTCACACAGCTAGTAAGTGTCAAGCATCTGAGGCCGGATTTGAACTCAGGTACTCCTGACTCCAGGTCTGGTGCTCTATCCACTGTGCCACCTAGCTGCCCCCAAAAGTAATTTTAAATGCACAGAATAAAGGCCATCAGCTATATGGAGTTGACGAAATATTCAATGTTACTACTTACTTTCAGAAGGAAGTTTTCTGTCCTGATGCTGGTTGGTTATTGTCCTTCCTTCTCAAAGAAGACCAAAATGACATCACTATGTTAGAGTCTAGTTATAGTGTGTCCAACTGTGACTTACCAAACTAATATGAGATCAGAATGCGCTACCATAGGCTGGGCACAAGTAGTCCATGTGAACATTTGGGGTGGATTCTCTAAGTTTATGCATCTCCCATTTCTTTTGAGCTACTTCAATTCTGCTTTGCTTATGGAGCATAGCACCTTTGATGAGGGCATGCTGGGCATCCTGTGCCAGTGTCTCCCATGTCATGCAATTAATTCTAGCATTCTTAGGAGAGACCTTGAGAGTGTTCTTGTATCACGTCTTCTGACCACCATGTGAGTGCTTGCCTTGTGTGACTTCTCAAGTGTACATTTGACAATCGAAAAATGTGGCCAGCCTATCAGAGTTGCTCTCTCTTCTGTACAGTTTGAATGCTTGGCATTTTAATTTGAGAAGGAACCTCAGTGTCCTGTACCTTATCCTGCAAGGTGGTTTTCAGAATCTTCTTAAGACAATTCAGATGGAAGCAATTCTGTTTCCTGGCATGGCACTGGTATATGTCTAGGTTTTGCAGGTATACAACAATGAGTTCAGCACAATGCTCTGTAGACCTTCAGTTTGTTAGGTGATCTAATACCTCTTCTCTCCCACGATATCCTTCAGAGCCTCCCAAACACGGAGCTAGCTCTGGCAATGTGTGCATCTACCTCACTGTCAATGTGTACATCCCTGGAAAGTACACTGCCAAGGTAAGTGAACTTATGCACTGTATTAAACACTTCTCCATTTGCTGTAACTAAGGGTTTGTGGGGACCAATTTTTAATTGGGGAGTGTTAGCTAAGCGGCTCACCACAAATTGGGGCAAGGAAGGAGACTGGCAGCCTCCCTCAAAACAGAACAGGATTTATTTTAACAAGAACAAACTTAAAAAAAAAAAACACAAACAGGATCAGTAGGATCAAGGGAAAGGAAATAAAATGGGGAAAGGGAAATTATACAACCTCAAAAGATACCACCACCCAGGAATCAACTGAGAATATGCAGCATACCTCATGTTGTTCCAGCGTCCAGCTAGAATGCCCAGTTCTCCCCCAGTCCCAGAAAAACCCCCACACAGCCCCAGCCAATGGGATGGCTGCTCTGACAGTCACATGACTGCCCTCACTAGGCTTCCAATCATCATAATTTTGCCAGGCCCATGTAGGCCTCTGGTGATCACGTGAGGTTCCAGCACCATGGTAACAGCTACAACCAGTGGGTAGAGCACCATGTGGTTTGCAGAGCCCCAGGCCAGTGCGCACCCAGGCATAAAAACCTCAAAACCTCAAATAACAATTAATTCTTTACAGGTTCTACATATGGATAGTATGGTGCTGGCTTGTTTTTTGGTGTTAATTGTTAGACCAAAATTAGCACAAGCAGCAGAGAATTGATCCATACTTTGTTGTGTCTTAGCTTCAGAGGCTGCATAGAATACACAATCATCTGCAAACAAAATATCATGCACCAACTCTCCTTCCACATTAGTCTTGGCTTGTAGACTTTTTGAGTTAAATAATTTACCATTTGCAGTAGCTGACCTTGATGCTGTGTTCATCCTTATTGAAGGCATCTGACAACATAGCTGAAAACATCATGCTAAAAATCATGGGAGCAAGCACACAACCTTGTTTCATTCCATTGGGAAAGCTGGAAAACATCATCTATTATCCAGAACCCTGGTCAAGCATGCCATCCTGAAATTGGCATACAATACTGATGAATTTCTCTAAGCAATCAAATCTGGACATCATTTTCTAAGCCCTCACAACTAACAGTATCAAAGACCTTGGTCAGGTCTACAAATATTTTGTACAGACCTCTGTTATGCTCCTGGCATTTCTCCTGGAGTTGTTAGACAGCAAACCCCATATCGACTGTTCCTTGGCCCTTTCTAAAGCCACACTGGCTCTCAGGTAGATGGCCATCTTCCAGATGAAGGATCAGCCTATTAAGGAGGACTCTAGTAAGAATCTTGTCAGCACTGTGTGTGTGTGTGTGTGTGTGTGTGTGTGTGTGTGTGTGTGTGTGTGTGTGTGTGTGAGAGAGAGAGAGAGAGAGAGAGAGAGAGAGAGAGAGAGAGAGAGAGAGAGAGAGAGAGGGAGGGAGGTCCTTTGACTGTCACAGGAAAATCTATTTCCCTTACCTTTATAGAGATGGATAATAGAGTTGTCCTTGAACTCCTGGGGGATGACCTAATGCAATGATTACTTGAAAGCTGTAGTAGCTATTTCAATGCATTTTATATATTTTTAGAAATAAAGGTAGCAATAAGCCCAAATCTAATGACCTCAGTTATCCTTCTTGATTTCTCTGCAGTATTTTACATTTGACCCCTTTCTCCTTAATACTCTCCTTGTTCTCATACCTGTCTGAGTGTTCCTTTTAAGTCTTCATTTGCTAATTCATCATCCATGTCATGCCCACTAACTGTGGTTATACCCCAAGGTCCTATTTTCCTTTTTCTCTATTCTTATGTGATGACATTAGCTCCCATCAGTTCAAATACCATCTCAATGAAGATGAATCCCAGATCTGTAAATCCACTCCTTGTTTCCTCTCTTGAGCTCCAGTCCCTCATCACAAGTTCCTATTAGACATTTCAAACATTATGTACCATGGACATCTCAAACTCAATCTTTCCATTGAGTTCCAAACAGCTTCTCTCTCACCCATACCCATCCTTCTTCTAAACTTTTCCATTTATCCATTCATTTGTCAAATCCTCTTGTTTCTATCAGCATGACATCTTTCATATGTATCCATTTCTTCCCAGTTGCACAGTTACTACCCATATCACCTCTCACTTGGACTGTTAGTATAGGATTTTATTTAGTCTCCCAATCTCACGTGTCTCTCTACTCCATTCTGTCATTTAAAGTAATTTTCTTACATCTCATGTCTTACCATGTCACCTTCTCTTGACCCAAAATGATAGTTGCTTTATTACTTTTAGGATCAAATATAAAATCTTCTGGCATTTAAATCTCATGACAATGTGGCCCTTTCTTGCCTTTTCACTCTTTCTTACACATTGCTTCCCTTTGTGTATTCTGTGATATAGCCATTCTGCCTTATACCATGCAATATACATACACATACACACAGAGCCATACTGGCCCACTTGTTCATTGCCTTTACATTAGTTATTTCTCATGCCTGGAATTAACTCCCTCCTCACCTTTACCTCTTGCAAGTTGTTTTTTTTTTTTTTTTTCCAAGAATCAGCCTGCCAGGGCAGCTAGGTGGCGCAGTGGTTAAAGCACCGGCCCTGGATTCAGGAGAACCTGAGTTCAAATCTGGCTTCAGACACTTGACACTTACTAGCTGTGTGACCCTGGGCAAGTCACTTAACTCCCATTGCCCCGCAAAAAGAATCAGTCTGCCAGAGGACAGCTAGGTGGCACAGTGGATACAGCACCGACCCTGGAGTCAGGAGTACCTGAGTTCAAATCTGGCCTCAGACACTTAACACTTACTAGCTGTGTGACCCTGGACAAGTCACTTAATCCAATTGCCTCACTAAAATAAAAAAAAAAAAGAATCAGCCTGCCACCTTCTTTATGAAGCCTTTCTTGTTCTTCATTAGCAGCTAGTATTCTCCTTTGTATAACTACCTTGCATTTGTTTAAATCATGTATATATAGCTATATACATATTGTTGTTTGCCCTTAGTTTTCAAAGAGGACCAATGACATTACAGTCTGATGCCTTGACTCCTAGGTCAATTCGCTTTAAGTGATGCAGAGTTACATAAAGTTATCAGCTTCACTCTTTCTTTCAGAATCATCAGAGTCCAGTGGCAACACAAAAAGTCAGGATGACTGGTGGTGGCCTGGGATGCAGTGGATGACTTTGGCATCTTTGATATCCGACCAAGCCCCCCAAAATCCATAGCACCTACTTCAGCTGCCTTCATGGCCATTGAAACAAATTGTTCCCATCTGCCCATCCCACCAGAGAAAGTCTTCATATGCTTGGGCTAGACACCCCACTAACTTACAGATGGATTTGTAGCCCATTGGTTATCCTCTACCTAGTTTAGCCAGTCTGCCAAGACTACATCTTTATAAAATAGAATTAATAGAAATACAGAGAAAATCCAAGATTTCATTATGCTTAACTTTGGTTAACTATTTTGTTGACTACTAAAAAGATTTGAGTTGGTAGAACAAGGCATAATACTTTAAAGGATTTCTTCCAGCAAGATATCTCCCATGAATATGTCAAGATTATATGGAATACCTTGAAAATTTAACAACAGAAATAATTTTGTTGGAGGACCTTTTGATTATTAATAGCAATCAAGGCATAAATCAGGGATACATGCTTGTCAAAGATATTCATCACTGTCATGAAGAAGGACCATCATGGAGTCCATGCTGAAGAGAAATTTCCTTTATATCAGTGTATCAATCAACAAATATTAATTATTAGTGCCTACCCATTGCCCAGCACTGTTCTAGGTATTAGAGATACAAATATAAATAATATAATAATCTCTGCTTTCAAGGAGTTTATATTCTATCAGGATGGTGAATTATGTGATAGCAAATTTCTCTGGATACTCCTGTTTGTGGATGATATCATGCTGATTGCATAAAGCAACAGAACAATGCAAAACCTCTTAAATGAGTTCTATAGAGCTTATCCAGTACTATAGATATGGATAGATATCTATACCTATAACTGTTTCTATATATCTAGGGTAGATACTGCCCATAGATAATGAGCTGGCCCTGCAATTGAAAAGGAATAGAGGAATTGCCTTTAGGAGATTACAAAGTACACACATCTCAATAGACATAGATTAAGTACCTACTATGTGCCAGTCACTGTGCTAAGTGCTGGGAATACAAAAAGAAGCACAAGACAGTCCCCACTCTCAAGGAGTTTAAAATCTAATGGGGGACTGGGGCAGCTAGGTGGCACAGTGGATAGAGTACTGGCCCTGGAGCCAGGAGTACCTGGGTTCAAATCCGGCCTCAGACACTTAACACTTACTAGCTGTGTGACCCTGGGCAAGTCACTTAACCCCAATTGCCTCACTAAAAAAAAAAAAAAATCTAATGGGGGAGAGGCAGTTAGGTAGTACAGTGGATAAAGCATTGGCCCTGGATTCAGGAGGACCTGAGTTCAAATCTGACCTCATACATGACACTTAATAGCTATGTGACCCTGGGCAAGTCACTTAACCCTTGTTGCCCCATAATAAATTAAATTTTAAAAAAATCTAATAGGAAACACCATAAAAATATATACAAAACAAACTATATACTAGATAAATAAGAAACAATCTATAGAGGGAATACACTGCAACTAAGGTGGGCTGGGAAGACTTCCTATAGAAAGTAGGATTTTAGTTGAGGCTTTAAAGGGAGCTGGGGAGGACAGTATTTGGAGGGAAAGAGGGTGACTATTCCAGGCATGGGAAATAGCTAAAGAGAATTCTTGAAACAGAAAGATGAAGTGCCTTATTGATAGAACAGCAAGGAAGTCAGGGTCACTGGATTGAAGAGTATATGTTATGAAGTAAGGTATAAGAGTTCAGCAAAGGGAGGGGCGGAGCCAAGATGTTAGAGGAAAGACATTAAATGCACAGAGCTCCTGATACAATGATCCCCAAAACAGCAATAAAAGAACCCCTGGAGCAGAAAAACCCACAAAAATATGGGCTGAGACTATTTTCCAGCTATAGATAGATTAAAAGGACCATGCTGGGCTGTGAGTAAAGTACAACCCCTCGATCGCACCAACAAAGACCCCAGGCATACTGTACCAGAGGAATTTACCCCCAGCCTCTGAATTAGCTGTAGTACTAGCGTCCTCTGGAACAGAGCTTGCGGTTGGGTGAGAGGACTGAACGGCTGGCTGGGGGGTGGGGCGTGGGGGGAGGAAGTGCAGGGGTATCAGTGGGACCTATGGAGGAATTCAGCTGACCCATCCCAGCAGGGAACCAGGAAGAAATCCTGAGTGGCAGCAGGCCCAGGTGGGGGAGGGGTACAGGCTCATTGAAGCTAAAAACCACCACAGCACTCTGTTGACTGGTTAACTAGCAAGTTGGCTTGAGGTTATTTTCGGACCAGAGAACAGGTCAAGCAAGAGAAAAACCTGCCCTCCCCCAAACCAAAACACCTGGGACCCTCTGAAGCTGGGTACAGTAGTGTAGCCAAGAAGCAGGGCCCCACCAGTGGGGAACTAAAAGTCAAGTAAAAGATGAGCAAGCAAAGAAAGTTCAGAATTATAGAAAGTTTCTTCAGCCACAAGGAAGATCAAGGTACACCCTCAGAAGAGGAAATCAACCCCAGGGCACCTACATCCAAAACTTCCAAGAAAAATATGAACTGGTCTCAGGCCATGGAAGCTCTCAAAAGGGACTTTGAAGAGAAAGTCGGAGAGATAGAAGGAAGATATAGAGAGAGGGAGGAAAGAATAGAAAGAGAAATGAGAGCAATGCAGGAGAGTCATGAGAAAAAGTCAACAGTTTGAAAAGTCAAATGGAAAAGGAAATAAAAAAGCTGTCTGATGAAAATAATTGCCTAAGAATTAGGATTGAACAAATGGAAGCTAGTGACCTTACAAGAAATCAAGACACAGTAAATCAAATCCAATTGAATGAAAAAATAGAGAGCAATATGAAATATCTCCTTGGAAAAACAGCTGACCTGGAAAATAAATCCAGGAGAGGTAATGTGAAAATCATTGGACTACCTGAAAACCATGACCAAAATAAGAACTTAGACACCATTCTCCAAGAGATTGTCAAGGAAAATTGCCCTGATATTCTAGAAGAAGAAGCTAAAATAGAAATTGAAAGAATATACTGATCACATCCTGAAAGAGATCCCAAAAGGAAAACCTCCAGGAATATTATAGGCAAATTCCAGAACTCCCAGGTCAAGGAGAAAATATTGTAAGCAGCTAGAAAAAAATTAATTCAAACACTGTAGAGCTCCAATAAGGATAAAACAAGATCTAGCAGCATCTACATTAAAGGACCAGAGGGCATGGAATATGATATTCCAGAGGGCAAAGGAACTGGGACTACAGCCAAGAATCATGTACCCAGCAAAACTGAATATAATCTTTTAGAGGAAAAAATGGGACTTCAATAAAAAGAGGACTTTTCAGGCATTTGTGATGAAAAGACCTGAACTAAATAGAAATTTTGACTTTCAAATAGAAGACTCTGGAGAATCATAAAAAGGTAAACAGGAAAAAGAAACAACGAGGAACATTAAAAGGTTGAACTGTTTACATTCATACATGAGAAAATAATACTTCCAACTCATAAGAACTTTTTCAGTAAGGAAAACACAAAGGACATAGGTCTGAACTGAATATGAAGGGATGGTAATTGTAAAGCATTTATTTTTTGTGTATCCTTGTTCTTTGTGGAGCAAACAGGGTGGTTTGTCTTATGTCTGGGGCCAGATTTGGGCTCTGGGCATCCTGGGCCCAGGGCTGGTGCTTTGTCCACTGTGCCACCTAGCTAACCCATGATGATATCTTTAAAATAGGGTTGAGGGGTAGGAGGAATAGACTGGGGGAGGGGGAAGGGGAGAGGTAGTTCACATGAAGGAGACAAAAAGCTTATGGAGGGGAGAGGAAGAGGGGGAAGGAGTGGGGGAATGAGTGAATCTTACTATCATCAGAATTGGCTCAAAGAGGGAATCACATACATACTCAAGTGGGTATAGTAATATATTTTTGCCCTGAGGAAAAGTGGGAGGGGAAGGAGATAAGGGGGTGGGGCAGGGAAGAAGAGGGGAAGGAGGGAAGGGAAGTTTGGGGGAGGGAGCTGCAAAAAGCAAAACACTTTCAAGGAAGGTGAAGATATTCTGCATAACAGCACATGTACAACATATATTGAATTGCTTTATTTCATAGGGAAAGTTGAGGAGGAGGGAGGAAGAAAAATTTAGAAAACAGAATTAGCTCAAAGACCTTAACCTCATCAGAGGGGACTCAAGGAGGGAATAACAAACACACCCAATTGGGAGGAGTAATCTATTTAACCCTACAGGAAAGTAGGAGGAGAAGAGGATAAGGAGGGAGGGGTAAATGTAGGGAGGGTAGAGCAGGGGAGGGGGCAGTCAGTAGCAAAACACTTTTGAGGAGGAATAGGGCAAAATAAGATAGAAAATAGATTAAATATCATTGGAAGGGAATAGAATGGAGGGAAATAGTTATGATGATTGACTACAATGTCAAAACATATGGTACCTACTCTGCTGGGTTATTGTGAAGAAAATTCTTTGTCAAGTTTAAGGTACTATATAAAAGTTATGATGAACAGTATGCTATCAGAAAAACCTGGAAAGACCCACATGAACTGAGGCAGAGAGAAATGTACAGTATACAAAATAACAGCACTAGTGTAAGATGATCTGCTGGGAAGCATGTGGTTATTTTCAGCAAGGTAATGATCCAATATAACTCTGAAGAACTTATGAAAATTGCAATACACCTACAGAGAAAGAACTGATGGTATCTGAAAACAGAATGAAACATGTTTCTTTTTTTTTTGACAATTCCTTAATCTTAAGTTTTGTTTTTATATGTATTCTCTCGCAACCTAGCTAATGTAGAGTTGTTTTCCATGACTATTCATGTATAATTTATATTGAATTGCTTGAGTTCTTGGTGTGGGGGTGGGAAGGGAGGGAGGAAGAGAAGTTGGAACACAAAGCTTAAAAAAAATTTTGATGTCAAAATTTGCTTTTACATGTAATTTGGGAAATAAAATTCTAAAAAAAAATTCAGCAAAGGTAGGAGGGAGCTAGGTTGTAAAGGGCTTTGAATGCTGAGAAGAGCATTTTATATTTGCTCCTGAATGCAATAGGAAGCCACTAGAGTATTGAGTAGGGGAGTGACATGATGAGACTTGGGCTTTAGGAAAATCACTTTAGTGGCAGAATAGAAGATGGATTGGAGTACAGGGAGAGGCTTGAGGCAACCCATCAGCAGGCTCTTACTCAAGGTATGCAGTGAAAAGGGCCTGCAGCAGGGCGGTAGCAATGTCAGAGAAGAGGTTGTGACTCTGAGGGATCGTAGGTTGTGAGTCTGAGGGATTGGGAGGGTGCTGTTGCTTCTCTACAGTAATAGGGAAGAGGAGAAAGAGTTTAGACTGAAAGATAATTCCATTTTGTATATTGAATTTAAGATGTCTACTAGACATCCAGTGTGAAATGTCTGGAGAAGCAAGATGAGAGATGTTAGAACAGGACTGGTAAATGTGAGAATCGGTAGCATAGAAATGTTAACCACATCCATGGAAACTGATGAGATCACCACGTCAGTATAGAGGCAGAGACAGAACATTGAGGCATACATCCAGTTAGAGGACAGGATCTGTAGGAAGCTATAGCAAAGGAAACAAGAGAAGGAGTGGTCAGATAGGTAGAAGGAGAACCAGTAAAGAGTGGTGTCCTAAAAACCTAGAGAGCAGAGAGTATCGAGGCGAACGAGAGATCAACAGAATGGAAGACTACAGAAAGGTCAAAGAGAATAAAAATTGAGAAAAGGCCATTGGATTTAGCAACTAAGATCATTAGTGACTTGAGAGAAAGAAGTTTTGGTGAAATGGTTGGGTTGGAAGTTGGATAATTAGGCATTAAGAAGAGAGTGAGAGGAAAAAAAGTGGAGCCACCTATTGAATAAGGCCTTTTCAAGGAGTTTAGCTGCAAAGGCAGAGGATAAATAGGATGATAGCAAGTATGGAAAGGTCAGGGAAGGGTTTTTTTATTTTCAGGATATGGGCATAATGGGCATGTTTCTAAGCAGAAGGAAATGCATTAGTAGAGAGGAAAGATGGAAAATAAGTGCAAGAGTAGGAATGACAGAGGATGCTATCTGTTGGAGGAGACAGTATGGAATGGGATAACTTGAACAAGTAGAGAGGTCAGCCTTGGAAAGGAGTAAGGCCACTTCATGTGAGACTGGGATAAAGGAGAGAATGGCAGAAGGCATCTGAGTGATAGGAGATGAGGAAAAGGGGAGAAGTTCACAGTACATAGCCTCAATTTTTTTGTATAAAATAAGTTTGATTTTTTAAAAAAATTAAATGTAAATAGTATTTTATTTTTTCCAATTACATATAAAGACAATTGTCAGCATCCATTTTTATAGGATTTTGAGTTCCACATTTTCCGCCTTCCTTCCCTTCTCTCTCCCCAAGATGGCAAGCAATCTGATATAGGTTATACATATATAATCATGTAAATCATATTTCCACATTAGCCATGTTGTGAAAGAATAAACAGAACAAAAAGAAAAAATAATAAAAAACCCCAAAGTAGTGAAAATAGTATACTTTTATCTGTATTCAGACTCCATCAGTTCTTTTCCTGGATGTGGATAGCATTTTCCATCATAAGTCTTTTGGAATTGTCTTGGATCATTGTATTGCTGAGAAGAACTAAGCCAATCAACTGATTATCACACAATGTTGCTGTTATTGCGTACAATGTCCTCCTCATTTTGCTCACTTCATTCAGCATCAATTCATGTAAGTCTTTCCAGGTTTTTCTGAAATCCATTTTTATAGCACAATAATATTCCATTACATTGATATATCACAACTTGTTCATTCATTTCTCAACTGACAGGCATTCTCTCAATTTCCAATTCTTTGCCACCACAAAAACAGCTGCTATAAATATTTTTGTACATGTAGGCCCTTTTTCCTTTTTTATGATCTCTTTGGGATATAGACCTTGTAGTGGTACTGCTGACTCAAAAAGTATGCATGGATTTATAGCCCTTTGGACATAGTTCTAAATTGTTGTCCAGAATGGGTGGATCAGTTCACAACTCCACCAACAATGCAATAGTGTCTCAATGGAGTTTGGATGATGACCTAGATGAGTTCAGCATAACTGGGATATGAAATATATGATCAGGTGTGAGAATACCGAGGGCAAAATTACTCTCCAAGAACAGGTGCAGCAGTAGATGGGAGAATTGAAGTTGAAGGGAGTTGTACTCTTCTGTGTACTGAAGGTTCTCCACATCCTAATTGGGGGATTGCGCTGGCAGTAGGAGGTGGAAGATGCCTTGCACTGATACAGGTAGAAGTGGTTGATTTGGGGCAGATGGAAAATGCCTGAGTTGGCCCCTTTCAGCCATCTTTCATGGGACATGGTGTGCCAAGCTGGAGATGGAAGGCTCAGCACCTATATAACAACCCTCCTCCCACCCAAAGCCCCTTGTTATGGGACATCCTTCTTATTAGTGGAGATGAAGTGACCTGACCTTTGTGAGGGGCAGGGCAGGGTTGGAGAGACTGTCAGCCTTTAGTCCTTTTCTGGACTCTTCAAGCTTCAAGTCTTTCTCAGGACTCTTCAAGCTTTGGCTTCCAGCTTTGAGAAGGAAGATAGAAGCCAATGTCATTTCAGGAGGAAAAGACTTGGGAAGACATGAGAGGAGCTCACAGTCTGCCCCCAGCAAGCCACATCACATTGAATTTTAAACTGTATTTGAGAAAGGGGAATATTAGAAGAAAAGAATGTTCTGCAAAAACTTTTATATGATCTTTAGAAGGTCTAATAACTTTTTATTTGCTAGCTAATTTATTGCAACAACTTGACAGTGTTAATAACAATTGTATCCAACTCCACTCTGATTAATGAGACTTTTCTGTCTGAAGTGAAACCTTTTGGAACCATGAATTTTCTTTTTGAGATTCATTTTCAGGTTTGTTGTGTCCTTGAGTCAATGTTTCACTGCTTTAGGGGAAATGCTAGCAGCTAAATGGGAATAAAGTCTGTGGCCTATGACCAGTGGATATCTGTTCTTGGGGAAAATGTTGGCAGGGCAACCTTGTGAAGGCTGAGGTAGGACCCTCTTAACTCAGCTTCCCATATGAGAAATTTTCCTACCTGCTTAATTCTGAGTTTGGCTGTAGTATCTGGTCATACACCTGGTCTTATGTGGTTCTTACCTGAAACCAGTTGGAACTAGGTATAGTTTAGTCATTCTGTGCCCTTGGGCTTCAGTCTGGAGGGAGCTATAATGGTCCCCACCAGTTTCTTCCTCTTATGGCAAAATCTCTATAACCAGGTTAAATCCTGCTTCATATAATTGTTGTTGCAATGCCTTAGCCCTTCCTGCAGTATTAACAACCAAGTAAATAAGTATTTGGTTTTGTCACCTACCTGTTTGCAGTTATGTAATATATTTATGTATAAGATAAAGTCATTAAAATTGTCAAATTGTTATGGGAATAATTAGACAATGATGTAAGTTTGTGGTATCAGAATATGTATATGTGTATGTATGTACATGTATCTAAGTTCATAATTAAATCTGAAACATCTTCAGTTTTGTTTTAAAGAAAAAGATTAACTTTAAGGGAAAATAATTTATGAAATATCCTGTGCTACCTAAAAAGTAATTCCTATTTTCTCCTTAGGTTTATTATTTAATGTGGGATTGATACTTGGATATAGAGCTTGCTCGGAAGTGCAAGAAAATTGCACAAGGGTTTAACGGGTTTAAAAATTTGAGAGCAGGGGTAGCTAGGTGGCACAGTGAATAGAGCACCGGTCCTCAGGAGGACCTGAGTTCAAATCCAACCTCAGAAACTTGGCACTTACTAGCTGTTTGACCCTGGGCAAGTCACTTAACCCTCATTGCCCCACCAAAAAAAAAAATTGAGAGCACTGGTCTATGTTTGTGTAATATCCTATTAATTTGAGCATGGTTAGTAACTGAACATGTTTTACTATAGACAGTTCATTTGATATAATCTGGAATTATTTACTTGCTCTATTCAGACTCCATAACACAGCCCTTTATTAAAATAAGTATCTTTGGGGTGAATTAATTTGTGTGACCATTAAACTTAGACATAGAAGTCACCTACTTACAAAGACTGTTGTTATTAGATCCTTAGCAGCATCCCATTATCCTAAGGGGTACACACTTTACAGACATTTTGAGTTTTCATGCTCTTGGTATTCAAATATTATGATGGTTCTATGTATTTATTTAATACTTTTCCATTGATATGTGCTTGAGCAAGCACTTTGGTAAAACATAATATCTTTTACTAAAAACAAAATTTTAAGGTAATAGACACAGAAGAGTAATACAAATTAAGTATCTTGAGTTCTGTTCTTAGAATGGCAGAAAAGTGTGTGTAGGAAGATTGTTTTGTTTCATAATAGGATATTTGACTAGAATTTGTTTTATTACTAACTGATGTTTTTGTTTTAAAGCACTTTATACTGTTTTAACCTTTTTCCTTCCATTAATATTATTTTGTTTCATTGCTAGGTTTATGAACTTTGGTAACCTATGTTCTGTTTTTAGCTTTTGTATTTTTTATGGTATTTTAAGCAAACTGCATTTTCATACCAAGTGTGACTTATGTCAGATCCAACCTTAATGAGGTACCTTCTATCTTTATTTTTTCTTTCCTCTCTGAAAGATAATTAAGTGCCTCTAAATCTACCCCAATACAGAATTACTTATAAGCATCCCTGGTAGTATGTATACCTGCTTAAGGAATTTCTGACGATTACTGTTACAATTAATTTCTAATGAAAATGTAAAAAGATGCTGCTAAAAGCATATTGTACATTTAATTAAATCAAGATGGCTAATGAGATTAACTTTCACCACTGCTCTGTGCACCAATGCCAAATGATTTAAAGGCCATCAAAACATTTCAATCAGTATTAAAACTTTAATTAAGCCAGTAATGCTGCATGCCTGTTGTTGCTGACAGCATGGGTCAGTAAGTTCTTCACTGAGTGCTTTGCAATAATTTAAAATCAAGCACATGTAAGGTATTGTGTTAGACTGTGGGATTTAATTTTTCATTCATATATATAGTATATGTATTTATATTTATACATATAAACACATCTATACATATATACATACATATATGTGTGTATATATATGTATTATGTATGTATGTAATAAAAAACCTAAAGTCATCTGTTCCTTTTGAGAGTTAGGTTGGTTTATTGCCCTATGAAATTACATGTACATTCTATTGCTATTCATTGTCAGATAGATGACACAAGATGCTTTTTTATTAAGTTTATATAACAGTAAAGATATTGCGAAATCATTGAGATATTTTCATGGAAAATATAAGTGCAAAATTCCAGACAGATCCCACTTATTCTTTCGAAGGCATGACCACTGTGTACATTTCCTTAAAGACAGATAGGAAAGGAGCTCAGGCTAGTAGGAAGAACAAGGAAGCTCATGACTTGAGAGTTATATCTCTACCTTGGCCATCACCCTGGAGGCAGCTGCTATAGATCCCTGAGTCTCTGGCCTTCCTAACCTTCATTTTAGGTTATCCTCTGCCTTCTGAACCAAGGTTCAGCAGTGCATTGAATTATTCAATGCCTCCCTTCTTCAGTGATGGAATTCATCTTGACCAAAAAGGGGAAATGTTGAATGCAGCTTAATTTACTTGGCTCCAGAGCTGAGAACTGCCTGAGGGTGATCAAAAGCAGTTAAAGGAAGACTATTGCAACCAGTTAGAAAAGAGTGAGAGGAAAAAAGGAGCTCACCATTTTGAGCAGATGTTGCCACTCCTGAGCCTCCCTGGCCTTCTCTATGGACTTTCAGTTGTACAAAACAACTTAATGCATTCTCAGGACTGTACCTCCTATGAAACTCCCTCCATGTGGAAATAAATGCATTTGACCCTGCTCTCCGTCCTGAACTGCAATTCCCTATCCTCCATTAAAGATCCTAGTTTTGTTTTGTTTTGTTTTGTTTTGCGTGGCAATGGGGTTAAGTGCCCAGGGTCACACAGCTAGTAAGTGTCAAGTGTCTGAGGCCGGATCTGAACTCAGGTCCTCCTGAATCCAGGGTCGGTGCTTTATCCACTGTGCCACCTACCTGCCCCCTAAGGTTGACAGTTCTTACCATCTATGTTGTTGTAGTCAATGTGTGTATGTGTTTTGGTTTACTTCACTCAACAATAGTTCATATGTGTCTTCCTTTATTTCTTAGAATCTTTGTGTTCATCTTCTTGTATCGCACAGTAATATTCCATTTGTTTACCTCAATTTATGTAACCATTTCCCAATCAGCCACATCTATTTTGTTTCCAGTTCTTTGCTACCACAAAAAGTTCTGCTATGAATATTTTGTTATAAATGGGAACTCTGTGTACTTAACTTTACCGAATATATGACTAAGCAATAGAATCTCTGAGTAAAGATATATACTTAAACTTATTTTCTAAGCATAATTCAGATTGTTGTACAGAATGACTGGATGAATTTACATTTCCACCAGTGGTATTTTGGTATGCCTTTCTTGCCACAACTCTCCCAATATTATCATTTCCATCTTTTGTCATCTTTGCCAATTTGCTTGCTATAAAGTGAAACCTTAGAATTGTTTTGAAACAATTCTCTAATTATTAATGATTTGGAGTAATCTTTCATATGGTTGTAAATCATTTGAAATTTTTCTTTTCAGAACTGATTGCTCATATCCATTGACCATATATACAATGGAGGATGTTTACATTCTTATGTATTTCCATTAATTCCTTACACCTTTTAGATATCACACCATATTTGGTGCAGAGATTCCTTTGCAATTGAGTTTTTCCCTACTCAGCTATATTGACTTTTTCATTTGGAAGTTTTTCATTTTCATTTAATTGAAATAATCTCTTTTAATTGTCTATTATTGTCTTTATCCTTTGTTTAGTTAACAATTCACTCTCTAATTATAGTTGTGAAAGGTACTGATCTTGCTCTCTTTTGAGCTTTTTATGGTATGATCTTTTAAATTCAGGTTGCATATGCATTTTGGTAGTATTATCACAAATAATATGAAGATGTTTGTCGAAACCTTATTTCTGCCAAATGGCTTTCTGACTTTCCTAGGAGTTATTGCACATAGGGAGTTCTTCCCTAAATAATTTATATTTTTCAGTTTATTTAAGACTGTGTATGGAATTTGTTTCTGATTCTTTCTTAGTTTGTTCAACCAATCTGCTTTTTTTTTTTTTAAGTGAGGCAATTGGGGTTAAGTGACTTGTCCAGGGTCACACAGCTAGTAAGTGTTAAGTGTCTGAGGCCGGATTTGAACTCAGGTACTCCTGACTCCAGGGCCAGTGCTCTATCCACTGCGCCATCTAGCTGCCCCCTCAACCAATCTGCTTTTGATGACCATTCCTTTATAATACAGTTTTAGATCTGGAAGAATCCTACTTTCACTATTTCCTTTGAGATTTTATATCTCTTATTTCTCCAAATAATTGTTATTATTTTTTAACTCTACGAAGATTCTTTTTATAATTTTTTTTGTGTGATTTTTTTTTTGCAGGGCAATGAGGGTTAAGTGACTTGCCCAGGGTCACACAGCTAGTAAGTGTCAAGTGTCTGAGGCCAGATTTGAACTCAGGTCCTCCTGAATCCAGGGCTGGTGCTTTATCTACTGCATCACCTAGCTGCCCCTTCTTTTTATAATTTGATTGGTATAGCACTAAATATGCTAATTTAGGTAGGCATCATCATTTTTATTATATTGGCATGACCCAACCATGAGAAGTGAACATCTCTTCTATAATTATTGATTGGGTAATCAGTTATTATCATTTATTTTTTCAAAGAGTGTTTTTAATTATATTTACATCAGTCTTGAATCCATAAAAGCATATCTTTTAAATACTAAGATTCTTCTGGTAATTTTGTGTGGTTGGGAGTCATGTAATACTATAGTCTTAGAGGAACTGAAATTGATAATCACCCAAAGGACAATTGAGTTATGCAATTTTAGGTGCAAGAAAGTTGAAACATTAAAACTGAGCAATTAAATGGGAGGGGTGGTATGAAAGATGTCATTATGGAAATGTATGCCTGGGGGAAAAAGATAGACCAGTATCAGAGAGTGAGAAACAACTGATGGACAACCTGCATTCTCCAAACATATCTTCACATTGTCAGGAAAAAATGAGCCAGGACCCTGTAATTTTGAGTGGATCCTTATGGCACATATTCCACTATGGAAATATGATACAACATGAACAAGAGGCACATAAGATGCTTAGACATGAATGGACTTTGATTTGTATCATTGGAGGGAATACATTCATCAACAAGCTTGCAAATACGTTGGACTATTGAAGTATTATTCAATTTATTTGTTTTTGTTTTTGTTTTGTTTTTAGTGAGGCAATTGGGGTTAAGTGACTTGCCCAGGGTCACACAGCTAGTAAGTGTTAAGTGTTTGAGGTCGGATTTGAAGTCAGGTACTCCTGACTCCAGGGCTGGTGCTCTATCCACTGCACCACCTAGCCGCCCCAGTATTATTCAATTTAGACATGCTCAGTACCTTAAAAATAATGACCTTATCACATTGCTTCCAACTTGTTATAAGTATTAGATTGTGTATATAAAAAAATTCTTCTCAGGTATCCAAAAATTAAAGGTCAGTCTAATGAGGAATCATAGCAGAAGTTTTTTAGATAACCCAATTTAAAATAAAAATATCAGAAATTGAATAGAGCCATTAGAAGCTGTGATATTTGGAAGAGATTAAACAATTTATCATTCAAGATGTAAAATCAGTATTAATTGTTATACTTATGATTGAGCTATACAATTATTGAGTTTTATAAATAAATACAGATCTAGAGAAAGAAAAAAGAAAATAGGAAAATATTTACATTTGAAAGTACAGTGAATTAATTTAATGTATAAGACCAATATCATAATTGTTACTTCTGACAGATGGTATTTTACATTTTGATTTTAAAAAAAGAGATATATTCTTAATGATATATGTCAAGGAAAAGCCACCATATGTTGTTAAACACTTCCAATTTATCATTTAATTTGAAAGGCACACTAGGATAGCACCATTAAATTCTTCATTGCTATGACCCAAAGTAGCCTTAATAAAGGATAAACTGTGACCCTTTCAGGCTATTGTCCAAACTCATAGACATCTAAGACATATCAGCCAACAAAGGGGTTTCTCAGTATGGCTCCTATGAAGAGGTAAATGCTGAATGTGTTCTGCCTAGATTATTAATTAAATCTATATAGTTTTAATGAATTTTCTGATAAACTCACTTATCCTCTCCAAGGAATAATAATAACTCAGATAATCTCATTTAACCCTCACAATATCTCTGTGAGGTAGGGGTTTTTATTGTCTCTCTTGAACATATGAGGACACTTCCTTCTGAGGCTTTAGTTAATTTGCCCAGAGTCACACAGTAATTGTCTAAGGACCTATTTGAATCCAAGGCTTCCTGACTTCAAGATCAGCACTCTATACACTCTTCTACCAGGTGTTGTTTGATATAAGAGAATCATAAATGTGCAAGTTTATGTTTAAATAAAAGTAAGGGAATGATTCCTATTACAAAAAGATTTGCCACTGTTAGAGTAGTCCTTTAAATAGCAAACTTGCAAGAGATATAATAAATAATATTCTTATAACATCTAGAGGAAAAGGAGGAGGACTAAGGAAAACTGATGACAGATGACTATTAAAACATGGATTTTTAAAAAATGTCTTTTAAATTCTGCCAGTATAAAGCTTATCTGTCTAGGTTTCATTATTAGGTAGAAACGAAACTAGAATAGGAAAGAATGCAAATGATAAATGTTTAAATGCTATATACCTTCAGATTAGAATGGCTTGATCTGAAATTTTAAGATATTTTGTCCAATGACAAAGTTACCCCACAACCAATACCTATTATTTTAAAGAACATCCCTGAAAACTAGGAAAAAGAACACCAAATGGTTCAGATGATCATCTTAATAATTATAAAAGAGTCATTGTGATTCACAACCTGGAAAGCTAAAAATAAATCATCTGACTATTTCATGGATTCTAAAGATGGTAGAGAAATTCGATAACATCTTGTTCAACTTTCATCTTACAGATGAAGACACTGAGACCCAGAGAGAAGAAATGTCTTATCTACCATCACTCAGGTAACTGACTGAATAGGGATTCAGACTAAGGTCCTCTGACTCCAGAAGTAGGGCTGATTTTCATTGTACTGTTCAGTATTTGCAACCGATTAGATTACAATAATTACTTTGTCATTGTTGTCCACTCATTTCAGTTTTGTCCAACTCTTTATGACTCTATTTGGGATTTTCTTGGCAAAGATACTGGAATGGCTTACCATTTCCTTCTCTAGCTCCGAAACAGAGGCAAATAGGGTTAAGTGACTTGCCCAGGGTCACACAGTAAGTGTCTGCGGCCAGATTTGAACTCGGGTCTTCCTGACTCCAGGCCTAGCATTCTATCCACTTTGCCACCCAGCAATTACCTAGTAGTAATTAACATGTATTTGGGAAAAACAAGTCATACTGAATAACTTTTTTTCCTTCTTCTGTGATAGAATGCTGATAGCTTTGAAGCAACAAATGAAATATTTTTTGGGAGGGGGGGGGAGCTCGGGGCAATGAGGGTTAAGTGACTTGCCCAAGGTCACACAGCTAGTAAGTGTCAAGTGTCAAAGGCCAGATACGAACTCAGGTTCTCCTGAATTCAAGGCCGGTACCTTATCCATTGCACCACCTAGCTGCCCCAAATGAAATAATTTTTATTAGGTTTTTTATTCCACCTAACTTGACATCATCCTCTACAAACTAAACATATTATTTTACAAACTTTTTAGGTTAAATCAGAATTGACTACAGATTTACAGCCATTAGTTAAATGCCAACTTGAATACTGAGAAGAGTCACCAGTCCTGCGGCTAGTGGCATAATTGAAAGTTTGCTTATTAAATTTCTTTTCTTTTTTTTTTGTTAGGCAATTGGGGTTAAGTGACTTGCCTAGGGTCACACAGCCAGTAGGTGTCAAGTGTCTGAGGCTGGATTTGAACTCAGGTCCTTCTGAATCCAGGGCCAGTGCTCTATCCACTGCGCCACCTAGCTGCCCCCATATTTTTTTTTGACACACTATGGACAAAATAGAATTCAAAATGACTTTGTATATTTGAGAAATAATCCATCAAAACCGAAATGGAATTTAATAGAAATAAGTATTAAGATTATATTAGAGTGCAAGGTATATCCCACACTTAAAAACCACAAAAAATTAGGGCTACTACTTTGGGTAGGAAATAAAGACAAACTATTGAAAAGTATAATTTATAGAATATTGTTTAAAATTTATTTTTCCTTCATGTTTGTTTCTTTAACAATGTAAACTAAGGAGTATCAAGCAATAACTTAGGGAACTTTAGCCAAACACTCAGAATTATTTGTAATTAGTATTTCAGTTGATTATAAAGAGATGATTATGAAGTAATTAAATGCCTTTAGTTAGATGAAGCATTTTCTTTGAAATCTTATTTACATTTTTGTAGGTAATAGAAAAATAAATTTCAGCCTTGTTTTATGTTTGAATTGTTGCAAGTTCTGAATTAGTAATATCTAAATTCATTAAATTCTGTTGCATATATGGTTGAATCTTGATTATTTTCTAATAATAATAATAACAATTCTCATTTGTGTTGTCCTTTAAGGTTTTCAGTGTGCCTCCCTAGCATATACCTTGTGAAGTAGATTGTGAAAGTATTTGGATCTCTGTTTTACAGATGAGGAAACTGAGGCTCTTAAGAGAGTAAGTGATTTGTTGATTGTCTATATAGGCAATAGTGTTTTCATTAGACTATTCATTAGTCTATCTATTACATCATTTACCTGTAATGAAAAATGTATATTCATCCATTCACAATAATATAAGAAAAGAGTTGCACAGACAGTCTCAAGCATAAAGTTTATTAAAACACTGCAGGAAAGAACATTGGAAATTATCTAGTCTGATCTTCTGATTTTATAGATGAAGAAACTAATGTCTTCATAAATTAAGTCATCGGTTCAACTGGGTTTACGGCTCAGTTTCCCTGACGCACAATCCATCTTTTGCTTTACACTGGACCATACTTATGCTCTAATCGATATTGCATTGGAGTACATTATAATTGGGTTGTCTGGTTTATGGGTGAATGTTTTAATAAATTGTCTCCTTAATTATGACATATAGACAGATATTAAAACTAAGTATATGTCAGCTGATTGAGTTGATGGCCAATAATTATAATTCATGGTAAGAATTAAACCTAGAATATTTTTTCTAATAATATTTCTGTGGCAAAAGAAATAGGTACCTTATAGACTAGGCTTAAAGAAAAAAAAAAGATAGAGAAGGTGTCCTTCAGATGTGAATGATCCAAGGGGCTAAGGCTTGAGTCATTTACTTGACTTCCTGGTAATTTATCAATTGATTAACAAATGTTTATTACTTCCCATTTACTGTACTAGGTGATGAGGATACATGTAGGAAAAATGAACCAATTCTTTCTTGCAGTGAGCTTATATTTTAATGAAGAAAAGTATATGAATTAATCTCAAAGCACTATGTAAATGCTAGCTATTATTATATATTTCAAAACACTATATAAATGCTGGCTGTTATTATTATATACAGTATAGAACCAATAATAACTTACTCAGTAAAATTGAGTATAATGATACAGGGGGGGAAATTGAGGAAAGAGCAAGCCTCCAAGCATCCCTGATGAAAAGAGCAGAGCTGTGAGGAAACTTTGGAATACAAACACAGGAATCCAAAGAAATGTAAAAATGTAAATACAAACAAGCAGTCATAAGCAACTACACAAGAATGACCTGTTTACATTATAACATGGGCAGATAATACATATGGTCTTCAGAACCATCATCAGGGGTTCACTGAGATAGTCTGACAATACAGAGCCTGGTAGTGTTTTTTTTTTTAATTAATGTTTTGATTATCTTAAAAGAAGAAAGGAAAAGGAGAAGGAATCCATTACAGAGGGGAAGGATGGGAGACATTTATATAATTTAGGTTCATAAGTAAAAGATTATGCAAATAAGGCATGGTGGGGAATAAGTGACCTTTGAACTTCACTTTCACTGGAATTGGTCAAGGGAAAAAGGAAAGAATATATACACATTTATGTCCAGAAGTATATTTTATACAACAGGAAAGCAGAAAGAGAAAGGGAGAAGGTGGCGGGGTGGAGTGGGGGGTGGGGGAGCGGGGGAGCAGGGCAAGGGGGTTAGGGGGGTGGGGGGAGGAGGTAGTCTTAACCAAAGCAAACCCTAACCACAAAGGGTGAAAAAGAGGTTTAAAAGGAAAGAAAAGGGTAAGGACCCATGATTGGGGGCAGAGGCAAGTTGTATCACACCTAGAGCACAAATACTGAGCACCTTTTTTATTTCCTTTTTTTTTTTTTTTTTGATAAAGAAGGGGCCAAGAAACTGAGTGATGTGATGAATGATCAAACATGACTCTATAGGACTCATGAAAAAAATTGTTGCCCATTTCTAGACAATTACGTGATGGACTCAGAGTGTTGAGACAAATATTTTTTGGACATGGCCAATGTGGAAATTAGTTTTGACTGTATATTTGTTATGAGAGTTTTATTATTTTTTTTCTTTTCTGATGGAAGGAGGGTGAGGAGGTGGAAGGGAGATTTTAATTGGAAAAAATAAAATTAAGTTTAAAAAAGAATAGTAGTAGGCTTCCACCAGTGCCTTGAAGATCAGTGCCTTGAAGAGCCACAGGCCACAGTGTGACTGTGCAGTCTGGTAGGGAGCCGCAGCGCCTGCTGCAACGAGAACATTGGAAAACTGCTCTCTCTGTTGCCTGTCGGTTCCTGCATCTCATTTTTTCCTCCCAAGCTTGAAGGCCCATCTCAGCTGCTTGCAAGCTGCTCCTGAGTACTGAACTCCATCCAGCGAGGTCCTTGGCCATCTCCTCCCATTTGCCGATGCCTATTCCCAGAGCCCTCAAATCTCGATTGCATACATATCTGTAGCGAAGTTGGAGGTGTCCAGCAGGTCTTTGGCCTGAGGCTAACTCGCAATAGAGTAGGTCTTTAGGAATGCACCTGTCTTGCATGCGGTGCACATGACCAAGCCAGCGCAGCCTTCTTTGTTTCAGTAGCGTGTAGATGCTTAGAAGTTGCGCTCGTTGGAGCACTTCTGTGTTGGTGATCCTATCTGACCAAGAAATGTGAAGGATGTGCCGAAGGCTGCACATGTGGAAGCTGTTAAGCTTCTTCTCTTGTCTAGTATCCATAGTCCATGTTTCACTGCCATACAGTAAGGTACTCAGGACGCATGCTCTATAGACAGCAAATTTGGTTTGTCTTGTCAGTTTACTGTTTGCCCGGACATGCTTGGCAAGTTTAGTCATGGTTGAAGTAGCTTTCCCAATCCTCTGATTGATCTCAGAATCAAGTGACAAATTGTCACTGACGATAGAGCCAAGATACGAGAATTGGCTTATGACATCCAACTGGTAGCTACCTATGTGTATCAATGGAGGCGACATAGCACTCTGACACATGACTTTCATCTTTTTAAGATTTATGGTTAGGCCAAAGTCCATGCAAGCTTGGGAGAAGTGATCCATCAAGGTCTGCAATTCACGCTCTGAGTGACAGGCAAGTGTGGCATCATCGGCGAAAAGCAGGTCCCTAAGGGTGCTACCTCTTACTCTGGTTTTGGATCTCAGACATGAAACATTGAACAGGCCTCTGTCAAACCGGGAATGCAGATAGATGCCATCAGTTGACGAACCAAAAGCATGAGGCAACAGCATGGAGAAGAAAATTCCAAACATCGTGGGAGCAAGCACACATCCTTGCTTGACTCCACTGTTTATGCTGAATGCTTTAGAGGTGTTGCCTTCGAACTGTACAACACCCTACATGTTGCAATGAAAGGAGCGAATGAGGCTATGGAGTTTAGGAGGGCAACCAATTCTGGAGAGAATTTTGAAAAGACCTTCTCTGTTAACCATATCAAATGCTTTGGTCAGGTCTATGAAGCCAATGTTAGGAAGGAAACAGTTAACTGAGGAAAAATTTTTGCATCATGTTTCACTGATAAAGTACTTATTTCCAAGATAAATAAGGAACTGTTTCAAAATTTTAAGAATGAGTCAGTTTGTAATTGATAAATGGTCAAAGGATATGAATAGGCAGTTTTCAAAGAATGAAATCTCAACTGTCAACAGCCATATGAGAAAAAAGCACTCCAAATCACCAATAATTAGAGAAATGCAAATTAAAGCAGCTCTGAGTTTCCATCTTACACCTCTCAGACTAGAAAAATTGAGGAAAAAAAGGAAAAATTACAATATTGAAGAGATTGTGGGAAAACAAGTACATTAATGTATTATTGGTGCAACTGTAAATTGGTTCTGCTATTCTGGAAAACACTTCTGACCTATGCCCTAAAAGTTACTAAAATGTTCATTCCTTAAATGCACTGATTCCAGTAATAGGCCTGTGCTTCAAAGAGATCAAAGAAAGAGGAAAAGAACTCATATGGATAAAAAAGTTGAAAGCAGCTCTTTTTATAGTATCAAAGAACTAGAAATAAGGAGGTGCCAGTCAGTTAAGGAATGACTGAACAAATGATATGAATGCAATGGAACATCATCCTGGCATAACAAATGACAAAAGGGATTAATTTCAGAGCAACCTTAGTTTGCAGATTAAAGTGAGCAGAACCAGGAGAACAATTTATATAATAATAACATTCTAAAGACAAACAAGGGTGTCTGGGTAGCACAGTGGATACAGTGCTGGGCCTAGAGTCAGGAAGACTCATCTTCATGAGTTCTAATTTGGCTTCAGACACTTCCTAGCTGTGTGACCCTGGGCAAATCACTTAACCCTGTTTGCCTCAGTTTCTTTATCTGTAAAATGAGCTGGAGAAGGAAATGGCCAGCCACTCTAGGCTCTTTGCCAAAAAAACTCCAAATGGAGTCATGAAGAATTGGACACAACTGAAAAACAACTAAACAACAAAAATTATTATTATTATTATTATTATTATTATTATTATTATTTTATAGGGAAATAAAATAGAAATGGAAAACTCAGTTGTGATTATGTCAGTTGTCAAGGGTAGATTTCTTTTTTCTATTCAACAAATAAATTATTAGGGATAAAGTAGATTGCTTGAATAGATTAAATAAATTTCTATACAACAAAAATAATATAACTAAAAAGAAAGTAGGTTGGGGAAAATAGATTAAATATGACAGCTAAAATATGGCATGGTCTCAACAATACAGAAGGAACTACTAGCATTTTATAAATGACCAAAAATATGAATGGACAATTTCCAGAAAAGGGAGCATAAATTAAGAAATACTTGAAAAAAAGTTCAACTTCACTGAGATGCAAAAACAACTGTGAAATGCTACTTCATAAAAAAGTTGAAAAGAATTGAACCTCAATGCTGATGGGATTGTGGAGAAACTGGTAGAAGAATTAGAAACCTCTAAGAATGTTTTAGAGAGCAATATCACAGTAAATATTTAAAGTTATAATTGTCATACCCTTTGACCTAAAAATTCCACTGGTAAGACTGTGTCCTGAATATGTCATCAGAAATAACAAAAAAAGAGATATCCTGTTCAAATACTTTAATAGAATTAATTTGTAAATTGTAAAACATGGAAGCAATATTTTCAACAATAAGGGAAAAATAAATAAACTGGAGTATACTAATGTCATGGAATACTGAGATGCAATTAAATAAATAAATAGATGAGGTATATAAAGAATCTTGGAAGGACCTTGAAATAATACATAGTAAAAGAGGCAAAACCAGAGTACAAATTAACTATGATTAAATAATAATAAAAATGAATATTAATGGGCGGGCCAAAAATACTGAAGACTATTAGAGGCAGCTAGGTGATACAGTAGACAAAGTTGGACCTTGAGTCAAGAACACCTGAGTTCATACCAAGCTTCAACCACTAGCTATATGACCCTAGGAAAGTCACTTAACTCCTGTCTTCCCCACTTTCCTCAGTTATAAGATGGGTGTGGTAGAGCAGCTAGCGGGGCATAGTTGGTTAGAATGCTGGGCATTGAGTCAGGAAGACTCATCTTCTTTAGTTCAAATTTGGCCTGATACTTAAAACTGTTTGACCCAGGGTAAGTCACTTAACCCTGTTTACCTCAGTTTCCTCATCTGTAAAATGAGTTGGAGAAGGAAATGGCAAACCCCTCCAGTATCTTTGCCAAGAAAACCCCAAATGGGTTCACAGTCAGACACGACTGATATGACTGAACAATAACAATAGCAAAAATGGGAATAATAAAAGAATCTACCTCACAGGGTTGTTGTTAGGATCAAATGAGATATTTGTAAAGCTCTTAGCATGTTACTTGGCATATAATAGGTACTTAAACGTTTGTTTCCTTCCTTAAAGAGTGACAGAAAAGTTGTGAAATTTTATGGATTTAAAGTAAGTAATTTAGATATAGGTTGTTATTAAATAATACTGTGGAATACCAATTCCTTTATTGATCTAAAATAATATTTTTAAACAAATCATTTATTTTTTAAAGTTATTGTAATACTGGATCATCTTTTGCATAATTCTCCTGTCTTAAAACTTAATGTCTAATTTTCATTTCACATCTCAAGAATCTATTGCTTACTCTTCTTTATAGCCCTAGCCTTAGTCTGTTTTGGGGTTATCTGTCTCTTAGATTATTTTCTTTTCCTCGCCAGAATTAAGACCCCAATACAGTTATCCCCAAGTTTATTCGCAAAGCTGAGACCTGAATTCATAAGGGTCGTGGCATTGAGAACTGTCAGAACCCTTAGAAATCATCTGGTCCACCCCCACAATTATACATAAGAGCTACCTGAGTCCTAGAGTGGGGAGTAATTTGCCCATAGTCATAGAGCTAGTGTGTGGCAGAGTCAGGACTTCAACACAAGCCCTTTAATGCCAAAGACTACAACATGTTTACTGACCTTTGATCTTTTACAATCCCAAGACAGTCATATTGTGCTATAGATCAACTTAAAGACATCTGCTATTTCAAAAAATTTTACCAAAATTGGGTTATCTCAGTTTTTTTTGTCTTTTTTATCCCTTCTGATCATCTCAAGAAAACATCCTGGCAATTTACTCCAACAAGTAGTTATTAAACACTTACTCTGGGCAAGGAACTATACTAGAGGCTAGGGATAGAAAAACAAAATTAAAAATAGTATTTCTCCCAAGGAGTTTGCATTCTATTGGGAAGATACAAGTGAACAGATAGGCAACTATATGATTATTTAAGGAGGAAGAGAGCAATAACAACTAAGGGGAAGGTCAAGGGGTATTGCTGGTCATCAGCTAGGCTTCCTTTTCCATATGTCAGTTGCTGAGAGGCAAACTCTACTGTACATAATGTTTTCGAAGCCAAATGTTCTATAAATAAATTGCCTTGGAAAATTCTCAAATATTACATAAACCATAATGGCTTAAAAGTAAATATTTTCTTATCTTTTTTTTTTCCCTAGAAAGACCAACAAGCTTATGGGAACAATAAAAGAGTCATCTCCAAAATTTAACAAAAGAAATCCAATTAAATTTAATAATAATGATGATGATGAGAGCACATAGAGGTTTGTAAAGCACTTTATAGGCATTATCCAATGTGCTCTTCACAACCGTCCTGTGAGACACGTATTATTATTCCCATTTTATAGGGTAGTAGTAATAATGATAGTGATAATAATAGCTAACATTTATATAGTGTTCTAGGGTTTGCAAAAGACTTTGTAGACATCTCATCTCATCTTTACAACAAAATTGGGCAGTAGGTGCTATTATCCTCACTGTACAGTTGAGGAAGCTGAGGCAGACAGAGGCTAAGTGACTTTGCCAAGGTATACAGCTAATAAGTTTCTGAAGTGGGATTTGAACTCCGGTCTTCCTGTCTAGTGTTCAAGCCACTGTCCCACCTAGTTGCAGACGAAGACACAAATGAAGAAACAATTTCAGAAAGGTGAAGTCATATAACTAGGATTTAGCCAAGGTCACATAGCTATCAACTGGTTGATCTATAAGCCTTTTGTAAATACCTATCTGCCAGGTACTACTGAGTGTTAGGGATACAAAAACAAAACAATCCCATTTAGATATTAATTGTACTCTTATTTCATCCTTTTGCCAGGCAATACCCAATGCTGTTACCCACACCATGAAAGTCACTTAGAACTTTGCCTTCTGTCATTTAAAGATTCCAAGACCATATACTCTCTATGAAGCTTTTTTGTGATTTAGAGAGCTAGAAAGTTATCTTCCCAGTATATTTATTTAGCCATTGGTTGTCTGCATTTTAAAAGAAAACATCAAAATATAAATCATGAAATTTAGGATCTGTGAAGAAAAATAAGCTTGAGAAGAACTTTGATTAACTTTGAGAAGTCAGGGATGTTTTATTTAACTGTCCTTAAGCATTATTAGCTGTTTTTAAGAATAATACAAAGAAATTATTGTCCATTTATAAAATAGATGAAATAAGAAAAATTGCCTCCAGAAAGAATTTGATTAGACACAAATATAGAACTTAATGATTAAAAACATAAGCATGATACTCCTAGAAGAGGCTATAAAGAATACTGTATGACCCAAGTTCCTAGAAATTGGGTTTTTGGTCTTTTACGCTAAAATATTGTTTGGTTATTATTAACTTGGTAGACATTTACAAACAGTATTTCTATACACATAAGGAATTGGAAAAGGCTGTTGTATATGAAATGCCACATCTTTATTACATACTGCTTGCATTTATTTTCAAAATTAAATAATAAATTCCATGTTACTTTCAAAGCTGTCCTTATCGATTTCCATTTATGCCCACCCCTTTTTAAAAAAAAAAAAAGCTATAATCACTTTCAGTCATCTTGACTTTCATCTTGCCACTGGACTTCGATGACTTTGGAAGAGAGTGGGGCTGACAACTTTGTGCAACTTTGCTTCACTTAAATCCAACTCACACACAAGTCAAGATATCACCTATCATCCACTATTTTACTATTTACCTGTTTTATTATTTTGCTATCTTATTATTTTACTTACCTTGAAGTCATGGGCAAGGGTCAAGTAATGAGGCAGTAGGTGTGGATGCACTAGGAGCTGTAGCCCCAATCCAGTATGTAGGTGGCCCAGGACATTGGGTTGTCTTCTCACTGGACTAAAGCTGCAGTGTCATTCAGCAACTACCTAGGTGTTTGAGGAGCTTTTTTTTTTTTTAAAGGAGTGCCCTGTTCACCTCCTGACATGAGGCAGGGCTAGAAATGGTGCCCTAAAAATTGTGTACTTTGCCCAGCCCTGGCCTTCTTAGTACTTTTGAAATAATGTAGTTCATGTTTCTCATTTTACATGAAGTCACTGAAAAATGCAGAGGTAAAATGACTTGTTCTAGGTCACACAGCTAGTCAGTATTAAAGAATCCAAAGCCAGATTTTCTTACTTCAAATGCAGTGGACTTTCTGCTACACTATGCTCTCTATTCAATTACTTTTTTCTTGGTGATTAATGTGAGTGTGTGTTTGTGTGTGTGTATGTGTGTAAGCATGTATCTTTGGGGCTTCCCCCCCCCTTATTTAAGAACTCGAGAAATAATCAGCTGTTGGTTGCCCTGAAGAGAATAAACATAAACACATTTCTCTTGACAAAATCCCGTGTCTTCTGCTAAATATAGTGGGCTTTGGGTTGGGTTGGGAGGTTTGTCTATGAATTAAGTTAATAAGGTTTTAGGAGAGAAAGAAGGCAGATGCCATTTTACCTGCTATTGATGAAAGAAAAAAAAAAGTTTCTTTCTTAATGAAAAAAATATGCAAAAGTGGCATCATGAATACAAAGAAGGATGGACCACCACATTTCTGTTGCATTCAGCTGTAGACACATGAAGTATTTGGGGACTAAGAAGTTTTACAAAAATATACATTGCTGTTATTAATCAAAGTGAGAGGAAAGGAACTTTAAGTGTCTGAGAATTCAGATGTAGAAAAAAAAAACTTGTCCTTTCCATACTATGATCTATAACCTAGTTTCTTACTGTGGGTCGTGATCCCACATGGAGTTGCACAACTGAATGTGAGGGTTGTGAAAAAATTGGCAACAATCAAAGGTTATGTATACCTATTTTTATACCTATATATTCACTCTGCTGAAAAGTAGTCATGAGTGGAAAAAATTTAAGAAGCCCTGGTCTATAAACATGAGTTGGGAAAATTTATAGACTCCTTTTTCTTGCTTGGACATCCAGACTAAAGGTGAGAAGAGGATTTATCCTTGTTCCTGTTCCCCAGCAACAGTGAAGGCTATTTGCAGGGAGCATCAAAGGGCAAGTCTAAGAGGTGAGCTCTTGGACTTCCAAGACCTGCCTTCTTATGCTTTTGTTTCCTTTGTAGACCTGAGTCAAGACTAGCATACACATTAATACATTTTCTTGGCTTTGAGGGAGGGAATTGGAACAAATATTTATTAAGAACTTACTATAGGGGCAGCTAGGTGGCACAGTGGATAGAGCACCGGCCCAAGAATCAGGAGGACCTGAGTTCAAATTTGGCCTCAGACACTTAACACTTACTAGCTGTGTGACCCTGGGCATGTCACTTAACCCCAATTGCCTCACTTAAAAAAAAAAAGAACCCACTATATACCATAGTTACATAGTGTTTACTATGTGCAAGGCACTGTGCTAAGCACTTTACAAATATCTCATTTTATCCTCACAACAATTCTAGGAGGTAGGTACTATTATTACCATTTTGCAGATGAAAAAACAAAGGCAGACAAAGGTTAATGACTTGCCCCAAATTTCACAGCTACTAGGTGTCTGAGACTGGATTTGAACTATAGTCTTCCTGACTCCAGGTCCAGGGCAGAGCTATCTTTGGGAGTTAACACATAGAAAATTCTAAGATAAGTGCTTCCAAGTTTGAGGGTTCCTTAAAGACTTTGTGATCCTGAGCTTCATCATTTGGACACAGGCTGCCTCTAAGGAGGAGATATGCTCAACAATATGCTTCTTAGAGAAGGAAGAAAACAATCAGCAAAGGACTGACTTCTAGCTAAAAAACTAAAACCCAATGGAAATGAGGTTTTCCAACTAAGATATCGCCTTAGACAGCATAAGTACTGTGTGAAGGAAAAATCGTTTGATGATTGGGCCCTCAAGGTTCCTGAGCCTAAGAAAATTGCTCTAACTATACCTACTGTCAAGTAAAATTCATTGTGCAGTGTGAATAGGAGGTATACCACCAGTGATATACATACCACTCCTGCCAACCCACACATTGGCCTTTTCTGAGTCTCACGAGTTCCTTTCCTCTTTTCCTAGCATTGAAAAAGAGTGCTGTGATGTTACCACCAATGAAGTTGAAATTAAATCAATAATTAGGAAGTATTTTGCCCAACTGTATGCCAATAAATTTGACAATATAAATGAAATGGATGAATATTTACAAAAATACAAACTGCCCAGGGTAACTGAAGAAGAAATAAAATCCTTAAATAAACCCATATTAGAAAATGAAATTGAACAAGCCATTAATGAAGTCCCTAAGAAAAAATCCCCAGGGCCAGATGGGTTTACGGGTGAATTTTACCAAACATTTAAAGAGCAATTAATTCCAATATTGTACAAATTATTTGGAAAAATGGGTGAAGAAGGAATTCTACCAAATTCTTTTTATGACACTGTGGAAATTTATTTTGATTTGGGGACCCTACCTTTAGGCTGAGATTAGAAAGCCTTAGGCCCTCAGGGTCTCTCCCCCTCCTCCTCAGCTTCAGCTGAGCGAAAAAGCCCCGTGGGCTATACAAGATGCCAGGTCAGACAGCTGGGGGGAAAAAAAAAGCCCCCAGCTCCCTCCGACCTGAGCGGAGCTATCTGAAAGATCCCGGATAGCCTGTGCTGAGGCATAAGGCTCGAGAACACACCCCACCCCCCCAGCAGCTGCAGCTCTGGCTGGTGGATTAGCCTGGTCTGTGGGGGCGAAGGAAGCCCCGAGATTTGAGTGGAGAGAAGAAAAGGTATATATATATATATATATATATATATATATATATATATATATATATATATATATATATATATATATAGGGTTAGGGTTAGACCTGGGAGTTAGATAGAAAAAGGAGGAAGGAGACGGACTAGATAAAGGACAGACTAGAGGATGGGCTGAGGATGGACTAGATAGACAAGACTCAGGGGTTCGGAGGGACAAGAAGAGGTCAAGAGGCGACTGAGGAGACAGCAAAGATTGGAGACCAGAGACGGGGCTACAAGGACGCAGGAGAAGACGAGAAGGACTAGGAGCAGGCAAAAGAGAGGCCAAAGGGTAAACTGACAGAGCAGACAGACAGAAGGTTACAGGCCTTAATACAAACCAGGGAAAGTGTAACAAGGTCGGAGGCTAAGGCCCTTATTGTATTCAAGAAGTTCCAAGCACAGCAGGTCGCAGTGGAAAGAGACTGCAGGAAAACAGTCAGGTTGTACTTTATTTCCCTGTATTCCTAGTTTGAAATAGTATCACATAAATAAACTCTGCTTTGATTATTTAGTTAAGAGCCTTCTTAATCTTTAGTCTATCAGTTTGGGAGCAGTGTGGTAGAACTTTATAAACGGCCTATATTAAATTAACAAAGTAACATAGCCAAATAGTCACAAGTCCCAAATTAGTCCTCCAGTCAGCTTTAGCCCCCCAAATTAGGCTAGTCATCAAAAATATTTCACAACACAAATATGATGGTGATACCAAAACCAGGCAAAACAAAAACAGAGAAAGAAAATTATAGACCAATTTCCCTAATGAATATTGATGCTAAAATCTTAAATAAGATATTAGCAAGGAGATTACAGCAAGTGATCACCAGAATAATACACTATGACCAGGTGGGATTTATACCAGGAATGCAGGGCTGGTTCAACATTAGGAAAACTATTAACATAATCAACCACATCAATAAGAAAACCAACCAAAATCATATGATTATCTCAATAGATGAAGAGAAGGCTTTTGATAAAATACAACACCCATTCCTAATAAAAACACTAGAGAGTTTAGGAATAGGTGGAGCTTTCCTTAAAATAATAAACAGTATCTACCTAAAGCCATCAGCAAGTATTATATGCAATGGAGATAAATTAGAGGCCTTCCCAATGAGATCCGGGGTGAAACAGGGATGTCCATTATCACCCCTATTATTTAATATTGTCCTAGAAATGTTAGCTTTAGCAATCAGAAGAAAAAGGAATTAAAGGAATTAGAATAGGCAAGGAGGAAACAAAACTATCACTCTTTGCAGATGATATGATGGTATACTTAAAGAATCCTAGAGAATCAACTCAAAAATTACTTGAAACAATTAACAACTTTAGCAAAGTAGCAGGATATAAAATAAATCCACATAAATCATCAGCATTTCTATACATGACCAACAAAGTCCAGCAGCAAGAGATAGAAAGAGAGGGGGCAGCTAGGTGGTACAGTGGATAGAGCACCGGCCCTGGAGTCAGGAGTACCTGAGTTCAAATCCGGCCTCAGACACTTAACACTTAGTAGCTGTGTAACCCTGGGCAAGTCACTTAACCCCAATTGCCTCACTAAAAAAATCAAAAAATTTAAAAAAAATTAAAAAAGAGATAGAGAAATTCCATTTAAAGTAATGGTAGATAATATAAAATACTTGGGAGTCTACTTGCCAAGACAAACCCAGGAACTCTATGAACACAACTACCAAACACTCTTCACACAAATCAAATCAGGTCTAAATAATTGGAAAGATATCAATTGCTCATGGATAGGCAGAGCTAATATAGTAAAAATGACAATACTACCTAAATTAATTTACTTATTCAGTGCCATACCAATCAGACTACCTAAAAATTATTTTAGAGAGCTAGAAAAAAATAATAACAAAATTCATCTGGAAAAAACAAAAAATCAAGAATATCCAGGGAAATAATGAAAAAAATTCATAGGAAGGGGGGTTAGCGGTACCAAACCTGGAGCTTTACTATAAAGTGGCAGTCATCAAAACTATCTGGTCCTGGCTAAGAAATAGAGTGGAGGATCAATGGAATAGGCTAGGCTCAGGAAATGCAGTAGTAAATGACACTATTAATGTAGTGTTTGATAAACCCAAAGACTCCAGCTTCTGGGATAGGAACTCAGTATTTGACAAAAACTGCTGGGAAAACTGGAAGATAGTATGGCAGAAATTAGGCATAGACCAACATCTTACACCTTATACTAAAATAAGGTCAAAATGGATACACGATTTAGACATAAGAGGTGATACCATAGGTAAATTAGGAGAGAAAGGAATAGTCTACCTATCAGATCTTTGGAAAGGAAAACAGTTGATGACCAAACAAGAGATAGAGTATATTATAAAATGCAAAATGGATGATTTTGATTACATTAAATTTAAAAAATTTTGTACAAACAGAAACAATGCATCCAAAATTAGAAGGGAGGCAGAAAGCTGGGAAATAATTTTTATGGCCAGTACTTCTGATAAAGGCCTCATTTCTAAAATATATAGGGAACTAAATCAAATTTATAAGAATCCAAGTCATTCCCCAATTGAGAAATGGTCAAAGGATATGAACAGGCAGTTTTCTGATGAAGAAACCAAAGCTATCTATTCCCATATGAAAAAATGCTCTAAATCTCTAATGATTAGAGAGATGCAAATTAAAACAACTCTGAGGTACCACCTGACACCTATCAGATTGACTAAAATGAAAAAAAAGGAAAATAATAAATGTTGGAGAAGCTGTGGAAAAATTGGAAAACTAATGCATTGTTGGTGGAGCTGCGAACCAATCCAACCATTCTGGAGAGCAATTTGGAATTATGCCCAAAGGACGATAAAGCTGTGCATACCCTTTGACCCAGCAATACCACTTTTGAGTCTTTTTCCAGAAGAAATCATGGAAAGGGGAAAGGGACCCACATGTACAAAAATATTTATAGCTGCTCTTTATGTGGTGGCAAGGAATTGGAAGTTGAGGGGATGCCCATCAATTGGGGAATGGCTGGACAAGTTGTGGTATATGAATACAATGGAATACTATTGTGCTGTAAGAAATGATGAGCAGGAGGAGTTCAGAGAAACCTGGAGGGTCTTGCGTGGGCTGATGATGAGTGAGATGAGCAGAACCAAAAGAACATTGTACACAGTATCATCAACAGTGAGTGTTGATCTACTGTGATGGACTGTATTCTTCTCACCAGTGCAGTGGTACAGAAGAGTTCCAGGGAACTCATGATAGAAGAGGATCTCCAAATCCAAGAAAACAAACAACAAAAAAAAACCAAAAAAAGAACTGTGGAGTAGATGCTGAATGAACCATACTATTTCTTTTGGTTTTGGTGCTGATGTTTTTCTTTTTTGAGGTTTGTCGTCATTGCTCTGATTTTTCTTTTATAACATGACTAATGCAGAAATATGTTTAATGTTATTATGTATATATATAACCTATATCAGATTACCTGCTGTCTAAGGGAGGGGGGAGGGAGGGAGAAAAATCTGAAATTGTAAAGCTTGTATAAACAAAAGTTGAGAACTATCTTTACATGTAATGGGGAAAAAATACTTTATTAATTAAAAAAAAAAGAAAAAGAAAAAGAGTGCTTTGTCATTGGTTGCCTGGCATTATGCACTGATCAGAGTTCATAAATCCTCCACAATTTTTTTTCTGTACAGTGTTGTTGTTATATAAATTGTTCTCTTAGTTCTGCTCAATTTACTCTATATTAGTTCAAATAAGTCTTCCCAAGTTTCTCTGATGTCTTCCTTTCATAATTTCTTTTTGCATAATAATATTTTCAATTTAATATTATTTTTTTCTATTAGTAAGCATTTAATTTCTGACCTCCCACCTCTCCTGTATCTTTTGGGTTTTTTTTGCGGGGCAATGGGGGTTGTGACTTGCCCAGGGTCACACAGCTAGTAAGTGTCAAGTGTCTGAGGCTGGATTTGAACTCAGGTCCTTCTGAATCCAGGGCTGGTGCTTTATCCACTGTACCACTTAGCTGCCCCTCTTCTGTATCTTTTTGAAATGTTTCTTTGATGAACTCATCTTCTATACATAGTTGTAAAGCTCATTCCTTTAATTCTTTTTTTTTAATTGGGGTTAAGTGACTTGCCCAGGGTCACACAGCTAGTAAGTGTTAAGTGTCTGAGGCCGGATTTGAACTCAGGTACTCCTGACTCCAGGGCCGGTGCTCTATCCACTGCGCCACCTAGCTGCCCCCTAATTCTTATGTCTTCATTCAATTCTTATTCCATTCTTCTCTAATGTGTTTATGATATGACTTTTTATATTTAGATCATGTATACATTTAGATCTTATTTAGCATAAATTTTGTAACAAATTATACTAAATTTAGTATACTTAAATTATACTAAAATAATATATTAAATTTAAGTATTTATAAATGTAGCATAAATTTTAGTTGGGATATTAGTCTACCCTAATTTCTTTCAGACTGCATTCCAATTTTTCCAGCATTTTTTTTATCAAAGTGTGAGTAGTTGGGATCTTTGGATTTATTAAATATTAGGCTACTGTGATCCTTTGCTCCTGACTGTTGTGTAACTAAACTGATTCACTGATCTCTCTGTTTTTTAAACAGAATCAAATAGACTTGATGATTATTGCCTTTTGTATAATTCCCAATCAGATACTTATAGGCCTCCTTCTTTTCCATTTTTATTTTATTTCCCTTGAAATTTTTGACCTTTTATTATTCCAGTTGAATTTTAAATTAATTTTTATAGTTATATAGTTTTATCCTTTCATAGTTTGATTGGCATTAAACTGAATAGCTAAATTATTTTAGGTAGCATTGTCATAGCCCAAACATGAACAATTAATATATCTCCAATTTTTAAGGTCTCTTTTTGCTTCCCTAAAGAGTGTTTTGCAGCTATATCCATGTAGTTCCTGAATATGTCTTGGTGAGTGTAATCCTAAATATTTTATATATTCTTTCACTATTTTAATAAAGTTTTTCTTGATAACTCTTCCTCTGGGTCCTATTAATAAAATACAGAAAAGGTGAATCAGCAGTGGAACTTAGATGACAGATCATAAGGGAGTCAAAAAATTGGCCAGAAGGAGATTACAGGAGTCTCTTTGCTAGCACTGAGGCAGGAGTCTGTTGTTTTTCCCTCATTCTGATCCAGAACATAGTCTTGGGTGGCAATCCCAGGCTGGGGAGGAGCACAAGCATACCAGAGCCTGTGGCCCCTGTGGAGCAGGATTCTGTTCATAGTTCCAGGGAAAAAAAGCAGTCCTGTGGTTGCTTGCAGACCAGAGCACAGACCAGGAGAGTAGTAAACATACCTCTCCTTAAATCATAACACCTTGGAAGAACTGAGGACTTACAAATTCCTAGAATGTCCTGAAAAGCTGGATTGGCCAAATGGAAAAGGAGGTACAAAAGCTCTCTGAAGAAAATAATTCTTTAAGAATTAGGATTTATCAAATGGAAGCTAATGACTTTATGAGAAATCAAGAAACAACAAAGTGAAACCAAAAGAATGAAAAAATAGAAGGCAATGGGAAATATCTCATTGGAAAAACAAGTGACTTGGAAAATAGATCCAGGAGTGATAATTTGAAAATTATTGGACTACCTGAAAGCCATGATCAAAAAAAAAAAAAAGAACCTAGACATCATTTCAAAGAAATTATCAGGGAAAATTGCCCTGATATTCTAGAACCAGAAAGTAAAATAGAAATTGAAAGAATCCACCAATCACCTCCTGAAAGAGATCTCAAAATGAAAACTTCCAGAAATATTATAGCCAAATTCTAGAACTCTCAAGTCAAGGAGAAAACATTTCAAGCATCCAGAAAGAAACAATTCAAGTATTATGGAGTCACAGTCAGGATAACACAGGATCTAGCAGCTTCTACATTGATAGATTGGAGGGCTTGGAATATAATATTCCAGAGGGCAAAGGAACAGGGATTACAACCAAGAATCACCTACCCAACTGAGTATAATCCTTAAGGGGGGGAAATGGAAGCTCAATGAAAGAGAGGACTTTTGGGCATTCTTTTTTTTTTTTAGGCAATTGGGGTTAAGTGACTTGCCCAGGGTCACACAGCTAGGAAATATTAAGTGTTTGAGGCTGAATTTGAACTCAGGTGCTCCTAACTCCAGGTCCGGTGTTTTTTCCACTGCACCACCTAGCTGCCCCTAGGCATTCTTGATGAAAAGACTCGAGCTGAATAGAAAATTTGACTTCCAAATACAAGATCCTAGAGAAGCATAAAAAGATAAACAGGAAAAAGAAATCATAAGGAATATTAAAAGGTTAAACTGTTTACAGTACCACATGGGAAGATGATACTTGTAACTCATAAGGACTTTTTCATTATTAGGGCAGCTGTATGGAATATATTTAGACAGAAGGCACAGATGTGAGTTGAATATGAAGGAATGGTATCTTTAAAAAATACAATTAAGGTGTGAGAGAAATGTAATGAGAGAAAGGGAAAGAGAGAGGTGGAATGGGGTAAATAATCTCCCATAAAAGAAACAAGAAAAAGCTTACACAGTAGATGGGGAAGATGGGGGAGGTGCTGGTGAGTGAATGAACCTTACTCTTATCAGAATTGGCTCAAAGAGGGAATAACATACACATTCAATTGCATATAGTAATCTGTCTTACCCTGCAGGAAAATAGGAGGGGAATGGGATAAGGGGGGAGGGGTGAAAGAAGGGAGGGCAGATTGGGGGAGGCAGCAGTCAGAAGCAAAACACTTTTGAGGAGGGATAGGGTGAAAGAAGATAGAAGATAGAGTAAATGTCATATGGAGGGAATAGGACAGAGGGCAATACAGTTAGCAATAGTAACTGTGAAAAAATTTGAAGCAAGTTTGTCTGACAGGTCTCATTTCTCAAACACATAGAGAATTAAGTCAAATTTATTAAAATAAGAGCCATTTCCCAATGGATGATCAAAAGATATGAAGCTTCAAATGAAATAATCAGGGCAGCTAGGTGGTACAGTGAATAAAGCACTGGCCCTGGATTCAGGAGGACCTGAGTTCAAATCTAGCCTCAGACACTTAACACTTACTGGCTGTGTAACCCTGGACAAGTCATTTAACCCTCATTGCCACCCCCTCCCCCCAAAGAGTACATTAATGTCTCATTTTCCCCATATCTCCTACATTTGTCATTTTCCTCCGCTATCCTATTATCCAATTCAATAGGTATTAGGGAGTACCCCAGAATTGTTTTGACCTGCATCTCTGCAATCAATAGTGAGTTAGATTTTTTTTTCATATGGCTAAAGGTGACTTTGATTATTTCTTTTCTTTTTCTTTTTTTTTTTAGTGAGGCAATTGGGATCAAGTGACTTGCCCAGGGTCACACAGCTAGTAAGTGTCAAGTGTCTGAGGCAAACAACAAAACAAAAAGAAATGATGAGCAGGATGCTATCAGAAAAACCTGAAATGGCTTAATGAACTGATGCAAAGTGAAATGTACTGTATACAAAGTAACAACAATATTGTAAGATGATCAGCTATGAATGACTTAGCTATTTTCATCAATACAGTTGTGATGAAATAATGGGATTTGGCAGATACTCAAAGACCCACCTGGAGATTAATCTATACTGATTGAATCAAGTGAGAGTGATTGACTGCTGATTAAGCCTACTTCAAGTTAACCGGATTGTAATCACACCTGGCTAGCCCTTAAGAAGGTATTGTTCTCAGAAACTAGACTGTGAACTCAACTTGAGAACAACTTCAAAGCCAATGGATTTGGAGGACAGCAACCAATCACCTTGAAGCAGTGTGTAAGGACCGCCTCTGTTCCAGACCTATAAGAAGCTTCCACAATCAGCTTGCTAGAGAGTTCCTGATTAAAGCAGGCTCGTGGAGGAGGACTTCAGGAAGAACCCAACCAGGCTGGAACTCTAGGCTAGGTAGGACTTCTTTTTCTTAACTTTCTGAACTCCTTGTGAATACCTCTATGCTTTAATAAATGTTTAATGCCCAAAGACTGGTGCCGAAGCTTCTAATTTAAGGCGACCACAATTTAGATTTTAAACATCACACAGTGATCCAAGACAACTCTGAAGGACTTATGAAAAATTCAATCCATCTCCAGAGAAAGAACTGATGGTATCTGAATACAGATTGAAGCATAATTTTTATAGTTCCTTTTTCTTAAGTTTTTTATGTCTGTTTTCTTCCTTTTTCTTTTTCTTTTCTTTTCTTTTCTTTTCTTTTCTTTTCTTTTCTTTTCTTTTCTTTTCTTTTCTTTTCTTTTCTTTTCTTTTCTTTTCTTTTCTTTTCTTTTCTTTTCTTTTCTTTTCTTTTTTGCAGGGCAATGAGGGTTTAGTGACTTGCCCAGGATCACATAACTAGTAAGTATCAAGTGTCTGAGGCCGGATTTGAATTCAGGTCCTCCTGAATCCAGGGCCGGTGCTCTATCCACTGTGCCACCTAGCTGCCCCTCTGTTTTCTTTCAAAGCCTGACTAATGTGGAAATGTTTTGTATGACTACACATGTATAACTTATACTGAATTTCTTGAGTTCTTAAGTGGAGGTGGAAACGGAAGGAGGAAGAGAATTTGGAACACAAATTTTTTAAATCGACATTTAAATTGTTTTTACATATAATTTGGGCAAAATAAAATTCTAAATAAATGGGGAAAAGTATTTTAAAAAACCCATATATGGGGCAGCTAGTTGGCACAGTGGATAGAGCACCAGCCCTGGATTCAGGAAGACCTGAGTTCAAATCCGGCCTCAAACACTTGACACTTACTAGCTGTGTGACCTTGGGTAAGTCACTCAACCCTCATTGCTCTGCCAACCCCCCCCCCCAAAACCAAAACAAACCAAAACAAAAAATATAATGATGATTTCCAATATTGAGCTAATGCTGCAATCCTGGTACAAATCCAACCTGATCACAGTTTTAGTGTCAATGTTCATTATGAATATTGGTCTCTAGTTTTCTTCCCTTCATTTCTCCATGGCTTAGGTACTAAACCCTTAATTTTGTCATGGAAGAAATTTATATAATATAAAAATTAATTGTTCTTTGAATTTTTGTTAGAATTCACTTGTAATTCCATATGTTCTTAGAATTTCCTGCTTTGGGAGTTCATTTATAGCTTTTTTTTTTTCTTATAACTCCTGGAGTTTCCTCTATCAGGGGACTAAGTGGTCTCTGAACTCCCTAAGGCTCTGGATTCAGGACAACCCGAGTTCAAATCTGGTCTCAGACATTTGACACTTACTAGCTGTGTGTCCCTGGGCAAGTCACTTAACCCCAATTGCTTATCTCTCTCTCTCTCTCTCTCTCTCTCTCTCTCTCTCTCTCTCACACACACACACACACACACACACACACACACACACACACACACAATTGGATAGACAACCATGGTCTGGATCACTGATTTCTATACCTTTTTCAAATAGGAGACATAGGGAGGAAAAAGAAAATGTATTCCTTTATGGTCCTTGAGGATCATACATAATGATGAATGAGAGGACTAGAGGGGACCTTGTGGCTTAGTGATTCCAGATAGTGATCTTATGGATATCCTTTTTGAATCATTAGCTTAAGTGCATTTGTCTTAGGTGATTAGATCAGATGATTTATTGAGATCCCTTCTTGATCTATTATTGAATAATGCAAAAACTGAAATGTATTTGTGGATGCCTTCTAGACCTATATATCCAGCTCTGGAAACATTTCTCTACTGTTTTTCATTCCTGATTGTTGGCCATTTATTTACTAGATGTGTGACCTTTGCTTAGACCCTTAACCTCTGGGTTCAGGTGCCTCATTTGTAAAATGAGGGGATTGGACTCAGTTACCATCTTGCTCTGTTATACGATATTCTCCAACTGCCTATTGGATATTTCAAACTAGATGTCTCATAGCTATCTCAAACTCAACATATGTAAAACAAAACTCATTATCTTTCCCCAAATGTCAAAGCTTCCCTTTTCAAGAGCACCACTATACATCTAGTAACACAAGTTCAGAGCTATGGTATCTTTGATACATCACTCTCCTTCACTGCACAGATGCATCAGATTCCCCATCTCCTTATTTCTACCTCCTTAGCATCTCTCACGTGTGTCCCCTTTTCTCTATTCACAAAGCCACCACCCTAGATAAAGTCTTCATCACCTCTTGTGTGAACTAATATAATAGTTTCCTAATTGAGTCCCACCTCAAATAACCTTGCATTTATTTTGTAAATATGCATATATTTATACATATCATCTTCTCCAATAGAATATCAGCTCTTTGAGGGCAAGGACTTTTTTCTTTTTGTGATTGATGTAGGGGTAGTTTGTACTTTGTTACAAAACAGGATAAATTTTCATATTTTCACTCCTTAACAATTTGTTAAAAGGATATTTTCTTTATTTCTATTGACACAGTAGTTCTAACATTTAAATAAAAATATCAGAAATTAGTTGGCTAATAGTTACATGGAACCTCTGAACTATTACAAAAAATCTCAATCCATTTATAAAAATATGGGCTACATCAAAACGTGTTAAGTATCAGGAATATTATGCTCTAGCTAGATGTCAAAAGCTTTCTCAGCCTCTAATGAGGTAGCTAAAACCAGATTATCTTCGTTGGATAATATTAATTAGGTCCTATTATTGGAACATATCTTTAATTTTATAGCAAATCTCTTTGATTTGGAAAGATTAGTTCAGTATAAATCTTTACTAATCTTTATGTTAGAATTTTTGCTAGTATTTTGTAATCTTTGTGAATTAAAGAAATTAAGCAACAATCTTAACACTTATTAAAATGTCAAAGTAATATGAATTTCCTAATAATTTTGGTCAAAATGAACTTGTGTGTGAAAGGAGTTAATATTCATTCATGAAATAGCAAATGAATACATCATAGAGCTAATTCAATTTTAAATAAATGCCAGACATCAGGATTTGAAACAGTCATTCAGAAACTACAAATAATTAGAGTAGATATAAAATTAAGGCTGCTCTTTTTCAACTGAGGCTGTTTTTCTCATTGCATATATTTCAGAATATTAAACTGTGGAATGACTGACAAATTCCAATTTGACCAAACTTTATTAAAAATAACATACTTCTCAGTTATCAATTTTATGTATGTGTATACACACATGTATGCATATACATAAAGACCCTCATTAGAATAATCTTTGGAACGAATTAATCATGGTTTTAATCCTATAAATGAGATAACTTTTTACTGATTCTCTACTTAAAGAACAAAATTCTCTTGGATAGACTAAAAAATTAACAAGATTTATAAAGAATTCCATAAAGATCAGCATTATAGACATTAAAGTATATTTTTCAATTCAAGAGATTTAAGATTAGACATAAACATATTTTAAATTTCATCTTTCTTTGAAATATCTAATAGAAAAATAAGAGTTGGTCTTGTTTTTCTCCAGACATCTAAAATTCTATGTTATTCACATAACCAATATATTGAATAAATAAATGAACAAATCACAAATGGTACAAAAGCAAAACTTACAACATTTAGAGACATGCAAAATTACCCAAGAATGATTCATACAAGAAATTCTTAAGCATATCCAGTAAGTTAAACAATAGAATTTATTTCAGCAACTAGCCTGTTTTCTTCTGGGGAGCCATGATATTATGGAAAGAGTCTGAACTATGAGAATTAAATATGGATTCTAAACCTGGCCCTGCTTTGAAAAAAATTACATTAATTTTTTTTAATTAGCAAAAATATTCCTTCTCTCTCTTCCATCCACCTTACCCTTAATTGCAAAACAAAACAAAAAATGTTACAGGTATAATCAAGCAAAACAAATTCCTGTATTGATTATGTCAAAAAAATTTCAATCTGCAATCTCAGTTTTCCACCTCTATAATGAGGTGGTCAGCATGATTCTTCATAAGTATTCTGAAATTTTTGTGGTCATTATGCTGATCAGAGTTCATAAGTCTTTCAAATGCTTTTGTCTTTACAATATTGTTGCCATTATATTTAAGTCGTTGTTTTGGTTCTTTTTATTTTACTCTGAATTAGTTCATCCAAGTCTTCCCAGGTTTCTCTTGAAACCATCTCCTTTATAATTTTTGTATAGCACCACAATACCCTATCACATTTATATACTATAACCTATTCATCCATCTCTCAATTCATGGGCACTTTTTATTTCCTCCACAAAGAGATCTATGAATATTTTCTTGCATTATCATTTAAAGTTGATTTTAAAAAATATTTATTTTTAACATTCGTTAAAAAACTGATACCCTAATTCTCCCCCTCCCTTATTTCCCTCCCCCCACGCATTGAGAAGGCAAGAAATGTGATACCAATTATACATGCGAAATCATGCAAAATATATTTTCATATTAGCCATGTTTCCAAAAAGGAAGAAAAATAAAATGAAAAAGTTATGCTTCAAACTGCACTAGACTTCATCATTTCTCTGTCTGGATGTGGATAGCTTTTTTCATCATGAGTCCTACATTATCATTATCTTGAATCACTGTATTGATCAGAGTTGCTAAGTCATTCACAGTTGGCCTTCATTACAGTATTACTTTTCCTGTGTGCAATGTTTTCCTGCTTCTGCTCACTTCACTTTACATCAGTTCATGTAAGTTCAGGTTCTTCTGAAAGCAGCCTGCTCATAATTTCGTGTGTGTGTGTGTGTGTGTGTGTGTGTGTGTGTGTGTGTGTTTTGTAGGGCAATGAGGGTTAAGTGACTTGCTCAAGGTCACCATAGCTAGTAAGCGTCAAATGTCTGAGGCTGGATTTGAACTCAGATCCTCCTGACTCCAGGGCCGGTGCTCTATCCACTGTGCCACCTAGATGCCCCCAACAAATATTGAGTTGACCTCCTTCTCCTCCTCCTCCTCCTCTCAATGAGGGTTAAGTGACTTGCCCAGGGTCACACAGCTAGAAAGTGTTAAGTGTCTGAGGCTGGATTTGAACTCGGGTACTCCTGACTCCAGGGTCGGTGCTCTATCCACTGTGCCATTCTTTGAACCAATTCTAATGTCTACATCCTTCATTTTCTCCTTCACTATAAACATTCTTCCTTTTATCTCTTTATGTGAGATTACTTCCCCCATGTGTTCTTTTCCTTTCCCCCTCTTTCACCCTTTTATTTTTTGAGACCACCTATCATAATCATCTTATACCTGTGTTCTCTGTCTATTTATACTCCTTCTAATTGCCATAACAATGAAAAAGTTCTTAATAGTTAAATGCATCATCTTCTTATATAGTAATGTAAACAGTTTAATTATATTCAGTCCCTTATGATTTCTCTTTCATATTTCTCTTTTTCTGTTTCTCTTGAGTCTTGTGTTTGTCAAATTTCCATTCAGCTCCGGTCTTTTCATGAAGAAAGCTTGGGAAAGTCTCCTATTTCATTAAATATCCACTTTTATCCTTAAGGATTATACTAAGTTTTGCTGGGTAAATTATTCTTGGTTGTAATCCTAGCTCCTTTGCCTTCTGGAATATTATATTTTAAGTTAATTCTCTTTTTTAAGGTTGAAGCTGTTAAATCTTTTGTGATACTGACTGTGGCTCTATGATATTTGAAATGTTTGTTTTAGCCACCTTTAAGATTTTCAGATTGTCCTGGGAGCTCTGAAATTTGGCTTTAATATTTTTGTGGAGTTTTCATTTTGGTATCTCTTTCAGGAGGTGATTGATGGACACTTTCAATGTCTATTTTGCCCTCTGGTTCTAGGATTAAGGTAGTTTTCCTTGATAATTTCTTGAAATATGATGTTTAGGCTCTTTTTAAAATTCTGGCTTTTAGGTAGTCCAATAATTCTTAAATTATCTTTCCTCAATCTATTTTCCAAGTCAGTTTTTTTTTCTGATGAGCTATTTCACATTGTCTTCTATTTTTTTTATTCTTATAACTTTGTTTTATTGTTTCTTGATGTCTCATGAGATCATTAGCTTCCAATTACTCAATTCTGATTTTTAAGACATTATTTTCTTCAGTGAGATTTTGTATCTTCTTCTCCATTTGACCAGTTCTTCTTATTAAAGAGTTCTTTTGTTAAGTGAATTTTTGTGCTTCTTTTACCATTTGGCCAGTTATGTTTTTTAAGGTGTTATTTTCTTCAGCATTTTTTATCCCATTTTTACCAAGCCGTTGATTCTCTTTTCATAATTTTCTTTCATCACTCATTTCTTTTCCCAATTTTTTCTCTACCCCTCTTCTTTTTCTCTCAGGCTTTGCTTGTGGCTGTTTGGATACTGACATCTTCTGAGTTTGTGTCTTTTTTAAAAAAAATTGTTTTTTCTCAATTACATGTAAAAACCACTTTTAACATTCATTTAAACATTTTTGAGTTCCAAATTCTTTCCCTTTATTTCTCCCTTTTCCCCTCCCTGAGACAGTAAGCAATTTAATATAGATTATACATGTGGTCATGCAAAATATATTTACATATTAATTATGTTGTAAAAGAAAAAACACATACACAAAACCAAGGAAAATAAATAAAGTGAAAAAAAAGTTTGCTTTAATCTTTATTCAGACTCCATTAGTTCTTTCTCTGGAGGTAGATAGCCTATTTTCATCATAAGTCCTTTAGAATTATCTTTTTTTTTTTTTGGTGAGGCAATTGGGGTTAAGTGACTTGCCCACGGTCACACAGCTAGTAAGTGTTAAGTGTCTGAGGCCGGATTTGAACTCAGGTCCTCCTGAATCCAGGGCCAGTGCTCTATCCACTGTGCCATCTAGCTGCCCTAGAATTGTCTTTTTTATCATTGAAAATATTTAAGTCATTTATAGCTGATGATTATACAGTATTCCTGTTTCTGTGTACACTCTTCTTCTGATTATATTCACTTTACTTTGCATGAGTCTTTCCAGCTTTTTCTGAAAGCATTCAATTCATCATTTCTCAATAGCACAGTGTGGTATTCCATTACCAGCATATACCACAACTTGTTCAGCTATTCCCCAATTTATGGTTATCCCCTCAATTTCTAATTCCTTACCACTACAAAAGAGCTGCTACAAATATTTTTTGCACATATAGCTCCTTTTCCTTATAATTTTTTATTAAATCTCATTGGTATATAGACCTTGTGGTGGTATTGCTGGGTCAAAGAGTATGCCCTTTGGGCATAGTTCCAAAATGCTCTCCAGAATAATTCAATCAGTTTACAACTCCACCAGTGGTGTTTCAATAATCCCAATTTTCTCACATCCCCTCCAGCATTTGTAATTTTCCTTCTGTCATATTAGCCAATCTAATAGTTGTCAGATTGGTATCTCAGAGTTGTTTTAATTTGCTTTTCCCTAATCAATAGTGATTTAGCACATTTTATATAACTATAGATAGTTTTGATTTCTTCATCTGAAAACTACATATTCATATCATTTGACCATTTATCAATTAGGGAATGACATTCTCATAAATGTGACTCATTTCTCTATATACTTAAGAAATGAGGCCTTTATCAGAGAAACTTACTGAAACATTTCTCCACAGTTATGATTATTAACTGTGTATTTCCCTCCATCCTTTCCCCCTGATTATCCTTTTCTCTCTCCGTTCACCCTGTCTATCCTTAAAAGTGTTTTGCTTCTGACCACTGCCTCCACACTCTGCCCACCCTTCTATCATCTCTTCCCTGTCTTATCTTTATCCCCTTCTACTTCCCTGTAGGGCAAGATAGATTTCTATACACAACCTAATGTGTATGATATCCCCTCTTTGAGCCAATTCCTATGAGAGTAAGGTTAGCATTGTCTAGCACCCTCCCCCATCCTCCCCTCCACTCCAAAGGCTATTCTGGAGCATAGGGGTGGAGCCAAGATGGTGGAGGAATGGCAGTAAGCTCTCAGGACTCATGACACAGTGCCTCCAAAAAACCTTCAAATAATGGCATAGGACAATTCCTGGAGCAGCAAAACCCACAAAAGAACAGGCTGAGATCCTTTTCCTTCCAAGGATGGCTTAGAAGGTTGGCAGGAGGGGCTGCTGTGCCGGGACAGGAGTGGAGCCCAACCCCACAGTCACATTGACACATATCCAGTCCCAGGCAGGCCAGTGCCAGGGAAAGAGACCCCCCCCCCCCAGAACCTCTGAATCAGCTGCAGCACCAGTGTCACCTGGAACTAAGCTCATGGTCTGGTGATAGGGCTGAGCCCTTGGCAGGGGGGGAGATACAGGGGTCTCTGCTGGTGCTGAGGTGGAACTTGAGTGTTTCACCCCTGTTGGGAACCAGGAAGTAGGCTTGAGTGGTGGTAACCCAGGTGGGGGAAGGGCACAGGCTCATCAAAGCTAACAACCACCCCACATAAGGTTTTTCTCTCTTGTTAATTAGCAAGTTGGCCTGGGATTATCTGTGGACCAAGGAACAGGCCAGTCAACTGAAGAACCTGCCCCTCCTTAAATCATACCACCTGAATCATACCCCTGAAGCTTGGGACAGTGCAGCCTGGAAACAGTGTCCCACTTTAAGGAGTTAAAATTCAAATAAAAGACAGGCAAGAGGAGCAGACAGAGAAAGTTAAGGACCATAGAAAGTTTCTTTAGTGACAAGGAATATTGAGGTGCACCCTTAGAAGATGATAGCTACATCAGGGCTCCTACATCCAAAGCTTCCAAGAAAAATAATATTGATCTTATGCCATAGAGACACTCAAAAAGGACTTTGAAGGTAAAGCAAGAGAGGTAGAGGAAAAAATGGAAAGAGAAATGAGAGGGATGCAGGAGTGTCGTGAAAAAAAAAAATTCAACAGCTTGAAAAGCCAAATTGGCCAAATGGAAAAGGAGGGACAAAAGGTCTCTGAAGAAAATCATTGCTTAAAAGTTAGAATTGAGCAAATAGAAGCTAATGACTTTATGAGAAATCAAGACACAATAAAACAAAACCAAATGAATAAAAAAGTAGAGGGAAATGTAAAATATCGCCTTTGAAAAACAGCTGCCCTGGAAAAGAGATCCAGGAGAGATAACTTGAAAATTATTGGAATACATGAAAACCATGATCAAGGAAAAAGCTTAGACATCATCTTCCAAGAAACTGTCAGGGAAAATTGCCCTGATATTCTAGAAGCAAAAGGTAAAATAGAAATTTAAAGAATCCACCAAGCCCCTCCTGAAAGAGATCCCAAAAGGAAAACTCCCAGGAATATTATAGCCAAATTCAAGAGCTCCCAGGTCAAGGAGAAAATATTGCAAGCAGCCAAAAAGAAAGAATTCAAATACTGAAGAGCCCCAGTCAGGATAGCACAAGATCTAGTAGCTTCTATGTTAAAGGATTGGAAGGCATGGGATATGATATTCCAGAGGGCAAAGGAATTGGGATTACAACCAAGAATTACCTAGCCAGCAAAACTGATCATAATCTTTCAGGGGAAAATGGGACTTCTGTGAAAAAGAGGACTTTCAGGTATTCATGATGAAAAGACCAGAACTGAATAGAAAATATGACTTTCAAATATAAGACCACAGAGAAGCATAAAAAGGTAAACAGGAAAAAGTAAGAGGGATGCTAAAAGGTTAATCTTTTTATATTCCTACATGGGAAGATGATATGTCTAAGTAATAAGAACTTTCTCAGTATAGGACAGATGATAGAAATAAACTTACATGGAGGACACAGGTGGGAATTAATTATGAAGAAATTATAACTGTAAAGTATTTTTTGTTTATCTTTTGTGTGTGTGGTGGGGGGTAGTCAGAGTTGGGTGACATGCCTGGGGTTGCACAGTGGGTGAGTGTCTTGTGCCTGACGCCAGATTCAGTCTCAGACACTCCTGGGTCCAGGGCGGGTGCTTTGTCCACTGTGTCACCTAGCTTCTCCATAATGACATTTTTAGGGTAAAATTGAGGGGTGAGAGGAATTTGCTGGGGGAGGGGGAAGGGGAGAGGTAGCATGTGGTGAAATCCCACATGAAAGAAACAAGAAAGGGCTTATGGAGTGGGGGGGGGGGGGAGATGAGGAAGGAGCAGTGCAGTGAATGAACCTTACACTTACCAGAATAGGCTCAAAGACCTTAATCTCATCAGAGTTGGCTCAAGGAGGGATTAACATACACACTCAATTGGGTGAGGTAATCTATCTAACCCTGCAGGAAAGTAGGAAGGGAAGAGGATAAGGAGGGAGGGGCAAAAGAAGGGAGGGCAGATTGGAAGAGGGAACAGTCAGAAGCAAATCCCTTTTTAAGAGGAATAGGGTGAAAGAAGATAGATAATGGAGTAAATATCATAAGGAAGGGAATAGGATGGAGGGAAACAGTTAACAATAGTAATTGTGAAAAAGAGAAAAGGGGGAAATTGTACAAAAAATATTTATAGTAACTCTTTGTGGTGGCTAAGAATTGGAAATTGAAGGAGTTTCCATCAATTGAGGAATGACTGAACAAGTTGTGGTATATTATTGTAATGGAATATTATTGTGCTATAAGAAATGACAAGCAGGGTGATTTCAGAAAAACCTAGAAAGACTCATGAACTGATGTATAGTGAAGTAAGCAGAAGCAGGAAAACATTATGCACAGTGACAGCATTATAGTTCTATGAGCAATTGTGAATGACCTAACTACTCTCAGCAATACAATGATCCAAGACATTCCCAAAGGACTAATGATGGGGGGCAGCTAGGTGGCACAGTGGATAGAGCACCGGCCCTGGAGTCAGGAGGACCTGAATTCAAATCCAGTCTCAGACACTTGACACTTAACTAGCTGTGTGACCCTGGGCAAGTCACTTAACCCTTACTGCCCTGCAAAAAGGAAAAAAAAGGACTAATGATGAAGCATACTATCCACCTCCAGAGAAAGAACTGATATTGATTGAACACAGACTGAAGCAGGCTATTTTATGTTTTCTCTTTTTTTTCACTTGAGTCTTTTTATGTAAAATTACTAATATGGTAATTGTACATGTATAACCTATACTGATTGCTTCTAACCTTGAGGAGGGGGAAGAGTAGGGAGGGAGGGAATGAGAGAGTGATAGAATTTGGAACTCAAAACTCTAAATAAATAAATAAACAATTTTTTGAAAAGTTATTCTCGGTCAGCTACATGGTGCAGTGGATAAAGCACCGTCCCTGGATTCAGGAGTACCTGAGTTCAAATCCGGCCTCAGACACTTGACACTTACTAGCTGTGTGACCCTGGGCAAGTCACAACCCTCATTGCCCTGCAAAAAAAAAAATAATTAAGAAAAGCTATTCTATCCCTCTTTTATGTGAGATAATTTACCCCATTTTACTTCTCCTTTCCCTTTTCTCCCAGTGGATCCCTCTTTTTCACTCCTTAATTTTATTATTTTTTTAGATATTATCCTATCATGGTCATCTCTCTTTCTCATCTCTTAATTATACTTTTTTTTTTTTTTGGTGAGGCAGTTGGGGTTAAGTGACTTGCCCAGGGTCACACAGCTAGTTAGTGTCAAATGTCTGAGGCCGGATTTGAACTCAGGTACTCCTGACTCCAGGGCCGGTGCTTTATCCACTGCGCCACCTAGCTGCCCCTTAATTATACTTTTTTATATCATCCCATCATAGTCAGTTCACATCAGTGTCCTCTATACATACAAGTATTATCTTTCCATGTAGAGATATAAACAATTTAACCTTATTGAATCACTTATGGCTCCTCTTTCCTCTTTACCTTTTTATGATTCTCTTGAATCTTTTATTTGAAAGTCAAATTTTCTATTTAGCTCTGGTCTTTTCATCAGGGAAGTTTGAATGTTCTCTCATTAAATATCCATTTCCTCCCTGCTGGATTATACTTGGTGTTGCTGACTAAGTGATTCTCAGTTGTAATACTAGTTCTTTTGCCCCCTAGAATATCATTTTCCAAGCCCTTTGATCTGTTAATGTAGAAGCTCTTCAATTTTATGTCATTTTGACTGTGGCTCCATGATATTTGAATGGTTTCTTTCTGGCTGCCTTCAATATTTTCTCTTTGACCTAGTAGCTCTGAAATTTGGCTGTAATATTGCTGGAAATTTTCATTTTGGAATCTCTTTCAGGAGGCGATTGGTGGATTCTTTCAGTATCTGTTTTGCCCTCTGGTTCTAGGATGTTAGGAAAGTCTTCCTTGATAATTTCTTGAAATGTGATTTCTAGGATCCTTTATTAATTATGAATTTCAGGTAGTACAGCAATTATTAAATTATCTCTCCTTGATCTATTTTCTAGGTCAGTTTTTTTTCCAATGAGATATTTAATATGTTCTTCTATTTTTCCAATCTTTTGATTTTCTTTTATTATTTCTTTATGTCTCATGGAATCATTAGCTTCCACTTACTCAATTCTAATTTTTAAGGAATTTTCTCTTCAGTAAGCTTTTATATACCTCCTTTTCCATTTGGCCAATTCTGTTTTTTTAATGAGTTCTCTTCAGTGGATATTTGTGTCTCTTTTACCATTTAACTCTTTTACCATTTTACTATTATGTCTTTTAAGATATTTTCTTCAGTAGGTTTTGTGCCTCCTCTTTTTTCATGATTTTCTTGAATCACCCTCATTTCTTTTTCCAGTTTTCCTCTACCTCTCTTCTTTGGTTTTTAAAAAGCTTTTTGAGCTCTTCCGGATTTTTTTTTTTTTTTGCTTGAGACTAATTCACATTCTTCTTTGAGGCTTTGGATGTAGCTGTTTTGGCTGTTATTTTCTTCTCAGATTGTGTCCTGCTTTTCTCTGCCCCCATATAAGTTTATTATGGTCATATTTGTTTCTTTGTGTTTGTTATTGTTTGTTCATTTTACCAACTGTTTCTTGATTTTTAACTTTATGTTAAAGTTGAGTTCTGCTTCTATGGATGGAGGGTTGAAGGCACTGTTCCAAGCATCAGATTTTCTGTGCCACTGTTCCAGAACTTGTTCCATGGGGGGTCTGTAAATTTTTGGTGCTTCCAAAGTGGTATGATCTGAGGAGGGGTGTGGTCATCTGAGCTCTGATATTTACCCAGGAAGGTCTCCTACTTTCCTGGAGCCACAAGTACTAGTGGTCCTTTTGGGCCTGGAAGTGTGACCAAGACCCCTGCTCTACTGCAGACATAAGAACTAGTGCTTCTCTCTGCCTTTGAACTGAGACTAAAGCCCCTGCTTTCTTGTGAGTGACCACAAGCACTCCTCCATCCTTGAACCGTCTCTGGCCTTAGAACTCTCAAAGCTGCTGCTGCAATCACAGCTTCCTCCAAGGCCTGCTGCTGGTATTTCTGTCACATGTGCTCTGGGCAGGCTCCCACCCCAGTGTCACAGACTTCTCCTGATTACCTCCTAAATTGCATTAGGTTGGAAAAATGTCTCACCTCAACCTTTTGTTGGCTCTGCCACTCCAGAATTTGGATTGAGGCATTATTTTAAAGTTGTTTTTAGGGCACAGTTCAAGTGGGTTACTCTTTCTACTATCCATCTTGGCTCTGTATCCTAGATTTTCTTTTTTTTAGGAATAATCCCACCCATAATATACCCTGCCTCTAACCTCTCCCCTTCTCCTTTTCTTCATCTCATATTACCACGTTAATTGAAATGTTTTTTCTCTACTCACCTGAGAATGTGTGTGTATTCTTCCTTTTTTCTACCAGTTCTTATGAGAATGTAAGCTGTTACCCTAATTCTTCCTTGTTTGTATAGAATTCTACTTGCATATCCCTATTAGGAGATAATATTCCCAAATATTTCTCTTTCCTCTCCTGGTTTATTCTTCTTCCTCACTCAATTATTTTTAAGATCATCAAGACATAATAGAACCACTCCCAGGCTTTATATCTAAGTAGATTCCCTCTATGTCCCTGATAATAAAAGGGTACAGAGGATTTACATGTGTCATTTCTCCACATTAGAATGTAAGCAGTTTATCCTTGCTTGTGATTGTTTGTTCGTATTTCTCCTTTTTTTTCTTTTTCTTTTTCTTTATTCCTGAGTTTGCCCTCAAAATTTCTACAAAATTCTGGTCTTTTCATCCATCAATTAGGGGATTAATAAACAAGCTGTGGTAAATAATGGCAATGGAATATTATTATACTATAAGAAATTACAAGCAGGATGATTCAGAAAAGACTGGAAAGTCTTGTATGAACTGATGTATAATAAAGTAAAAAGAACTAATAGAACATTGTGCACAGAGACAACCATATTGTTTGATGAAGAACTGAGAATGAATTAACTATTCTCAGCAATACAAAAATTCAAGACAATCCCAAAGGACTATAGATGAAGCATACTATCCACCTCCAAAGAAAGAACTGATATGCATTGAACACAAACTGAAGCATGCTATTTTTCACCTTCTTTTATTTGTTTCTTTTATTAAATTTTTTGGTACAAAGTGACAAACATGGTAATGTTTTACATAATCACACAAGTATAACCCATATTTGATTGCTTACCACCTCGGGGCGGGGGGAGGGAGGCAAGGAGGGATAAAAATTGGAACCCAAAACTATAAATAAAAATGTTTATTATTTTAAAAAAGAATTCTTGGAAGTCTTTTCTTTCATTAGGGGTCAATTTTCCCCCTGTGGAATTATACTCAGTTTTGCTAGGTAAGTTATGCCTTGGTTGTGAGCTTATATCCTTTGCATTCTGGTATATCATATTTTCAGCTCTCCATTCCTCTATAGTGATGGCTACTAAGTCATGCGTGATAGCAACTGTGGCTCCTCTATACCTGAATTTTTTTCTGATTGCTGGTAGTATTTTTTTATTTTACCCAGAAGTTCTGAATTTGGGTTATAATGATCCTGTGAGTTTGGGGAGTTTCTTTTAGGAGATGAACAGTAGATTCTTTCCATTTCTATTTTGCCCTCTGATACTAAGATATCTGAACAATTTTTTCTTTAATGATTTCTTGAAATATTATGTCTAGGCTCCTTTTTTTGGTCATAGCTTTCAAGTAGTCCAGTGATTCTTAAATTTTATCCCCTTGATCTATTATCCAGATCAGTTATTTTTGCTCTAAGATACTTTCTATTTTTAAAATTTTTCCAATCATAAATTGATTTTAATATTTCTTATTCTCTCATAGAATCATTTCCTTCTACTTGCTTCATTCTAATTTGAGGAAATTTGTTACTTGGGCAGAAATAATCAATGCATCCTTTACAGATTATAATACAATAAAAGAAATTGGTTCATGGACCACAAACAAAAGACATAGACTCAAATGGAGACTTAACAATGAAATCTTAAATGAGTAGGTATTTGGGCAAGGTTTTGTATTTCTTGTGCCAGTCTGTTAGTTCCCTTTGCAAATCTTGTTTCCATTTCATTTCTTTTCCATTTTTTCCTTTTTCATTTATAAAGCATTTTTAACTTAAAAAAAAACCCCTCATCATATCTTCCTGAAATTCTAGTTGGATTTGTACCCAAGCTTTATTTTTCTTTGAAGTATTGTTTGAAGATGTTTCAGAGTCATTCTCTTCCTGGTTTCTATCTTGGGTTTCTCTGTCACCATGATAGCTTTTTATGGCGGGATTTTTTGTTTGTTTGTTTCCTTATTCTTCTGGCGCATTTTCTTTGGATTTGATGTTAGAGCTAGGCTGTGCATACTTTTGGCAAAAGGTTCTGGGATAATCCTGTCACAGCTTTTTTGGGTATACTGACTGCTATATTATTCCAAGATCTCAGAAACAGCTTAAGATGGGTACTCATATACTTTCAGTGCTCACAATCCAGGGCAAAGTTCAATTGTTGTCCTTCTAGTCTGAGTTTTCTATAAATGTCTGATGATGGTTTGAGTCTGAACAACAGTCTATCTGTCTCATTTGGAGTTTCAATAGACAGCTATTGTACATAGTTATAAAGGGTTTCTGTGACTTGTTCTTTGGCTTACTCATTATTTAATATTTCATCATAAAGTCCCCAGCTGAGTGTGTGTCTTTTGTTTGTGGTCCATGAATCAATTTCTATTCTTATTACATTGTGGTCTATAAAGGATGTATTGATTATTTCTGACTTTTTACATTTGTTTGCAATATGTGGCCTAATATGTGGTCAGTTTTTTGTAAAAGTCCCATGTAGAGCAGAGAAATATGTATATTCTTTTGTTGTCCCATTTAGAAGACACTATAACTTTTTAAACTCTAATTACTCTGGAAATTTGTTCAATTCCATATTGTCTTATTTATTTATCTTTCTATTGCTGTTCTTATTCAGCCATTTTTCAGTCATGTCTGACTCTTTGTGCTCCATTTGGGGTTTTCTTGGCAAAGATACCCAAGTGGTTTGCCATTTCCTTCTCCAGCTCATTTTACAGATGAGGAAAAGGAGGTAAATAAGGTTAAATGACTTGCCATTAGATTTATGCAAAACTGATGGAGAGATATTGAAGTCTCCTGTCGCTATTGTGTTGTTAACTCTATATATCTTTTTGAAACTTAGATGTTTCCTTAATGAATTGTGATGCTTAGACATTTGAAGAGAATAAATTTATTATTAATATTGGTTTGTTGTGTATGGTTCCCTTCAACATAATATAGTTTCCTTGTTTATCCTTTTTATTCTTTGGATGTTTGTTTTTGTACTGTGTGATAATATAATGACGCCTCTTGCTTTTTTGATTAACTTGATGCATAATAAAGTTTTCTCATCTCAGTTTTTTGTGTGTATATGCATGTGAATGTCTTTATTTTTTAAAAAAATGTGTTTCTTGTAAGCAACAGATCATAGGGTTTTATTTTCTTATAAAATCTGTCTCTCTTTTTCTTTTTATTGGCTTGTTTAACCCATTCACATTTAATGTTATGAATTAAGTTTCTGTTTTCCTCCATCTGGCTCTAAAATCAAATTTTTATCATTATGTTTTTTTCCCCTTTTCTGCTGTATACTCAGTTTTATGTTCCTTTAGTTAACTTTAATTTTATTAAGGTTACCCTATTTTCACTGGCTTTCTTCCTCAGATCTCTCTTTTTGTTTGTCACCCCTTTCATTTTAGAGTTTTGTTTATTAGTTCCTCTTTTTCCTGCTTTTATTATATATTTTTATCCCCTCTTTTTTCCTCTGTTAGGGAGATTCCCATTTTCTCTTCTCCCCTGTAGTTCTGTTCAACAAGTTTTTAAATTTTCATTTTTGCACCTCTTTTGTAAAATGATTTCTTTCACTCATTTCATTATTCATTTTCTCTTTGTTTATTTTAGACCCCCATTCTTTGGTTCCGTGGGGCCAAATTTAATATAGGGAGAGTTAATCAAGTGGCTCACCTTAATATTGGGGTCCCGGAAATAATGAGGGACCTCTGGGTCCAAAGCTCCCTCTCCTCCAAACTGCCTTTTTAGATATTTCTCCCAGGCCAATAAGAAAGGAGCCTAACAGCCTCTTTTCCACAGGTTTTATTAGTGGGAATAAAATAAACAGCAAAGATGAAATTAATAAAATCAAAGACAAGGGAATAAGGAAAAAGAAATACTGATAATCCTCCTAACTCTAACCTAAGTCTATACAATCCCCAAACTTGCTTCCAGTTCAGCTAATTCAAAAGAGCAGGGTTCATATGTTAACTCACCACCTGGGGTCCATAGCTTCGATGGAAAACGACCAGGGCCCGCAGGACAAAAACTGCTAAGAAAGAACCTCTTTCTCATCTCCTGCTGCAGCTCACACCACTGGTAAGAAAGTCACTCCAGAAGAGACTGAGCTCCCCTCAGGGAGTGTTTACTCTCCCTCCCCCCAAAGGGGAGGTCCCTCAAAACTGCCTGTGAAGAGTGGTTTCTCCTGCTGACATCAGCAGCTTACATCACTCAGGCCAGGCCAGGTGTGGCCTATCCCAATCAATTTACCAAATTCGAATAATCTTACCACAGTTCATAACCCCATAATCATTTGTTCTTTCATTTTTCTTTAAACAATTTGAGTTTCCATGGTATCCATTCTGTCTCTGCCCTCTAAGCACTATCTGTCACTGCCTTGTAGGAGTTACTACATGGATTCTTCTTTTCCATCATGCCTCACTCTCAAAATTATATCAATTACTGTTTTTGTCATAGAGGACACTAATTCTTGGTATGACAGTCCCCTCCACACTGATCTATACCCTTTCTTGTTGGCCTTTTGCCCCCCTCTACATTTGCTTAGAAATCTCCTCCATGGGTCCATGCTTTCCTATTCCTCCAGATGCCAGTTGCCCTCAGGAGTTCCAATGCCACCCCTCCCAGCATAAGTAGATTTTTCAGACACCAAACCTCTCAGGCCTCATACAGTAAAAGGTCCTTATTTATATTCAACCATAGGATCAATCCCCTCCTCCCTCAAAAGTAAGGCCTCCTTTCTTCTTTCTCTTTTCAGTTTTTCCCTCCTCCTCCTCACTCTGTCCCTTGTAGGATCTTTTTCTGAAACCACTAAGGTCACCTTTCACTGATTGCTATACCTTGATTTGACCCTGGCTAAATAATAGAGAGGACTTTAGCTCTTCTCTATTCCCCTGTAATGTGTGCGCTCTTTGTCTCTGTTTCTCTGTCTCTGTCTCTGTCTCTGTCTCTGTCTCTGTCTCTGTCTCTGTCTCTCTGTCTCTTTCTCTCTCTGTGTCTTGGAGTTTGCAGCTTTTTTTTTTCCAGGAGGTGATATATATATATATATATATATATATATATTTTGGTGGGAAAATGAGGGTTAAGTGGCTTGCCCAGGGTCACACAGCTAGTAAGTGTCAAGTGTCTGAGGCCAGAGTTGAACTCAGGTCCTCCTGAAACCAGGACTGGTACTCCTTTATCCACTGTGCCACCTAGCTCCCCCAACATATTTTCTTTTAAAAAAATTTTTTATTTTTGCTTCTCTTCTAGAATTGTCTTTCACTTCCTGTATTTGCTTTCACAACCCATTTTTTTCCCTTTGGTCTCTTTGTTGAGGCCTGCCATTGCAAATTCAAGGTTTTCCATTCTGCTTATTATTTTTGCTGTGCAATGCATAAATTCTTTTCTCATTCTTATTTTTCTTCAAAACTACTTAAGAAGAGCATGTTGTGGTTTCACGTTCTCTTCAACTTTCACAGGGTCCTCTATCACTGTTGGATCATTTTCCTTTATTTTGCAGTATTTATTCATAGTTGCTTGAACTTGTTTACTTGCTCTGGAGGCCAAATTTCCTTCTGTTCTTAATTTTTTTTTTCTTCTGGTTTATCTTTATATTCAAGGTCTTTGAGATTTCTCCTTTCTGTAATATGTGGTACTTTCAGTCTTTTCTCCCTCCTTATTTTCCTTATTGCTCATTTCTAACTCCCTCCCCTCTGAATGTCATTTCGTTGGGGGATAGATCTTAAAGTTTCTCAGCTCCTCCCATACTGGGTAGTTCATAGATCACCAACCTAAGTATTTGCCTCTTTCTGGTTGGTCAAAACTGACTGTAGCTCAATGCTGTGCTCTTCCCCCAGGCTTAATGGAATGCTACATAGCATTCCATAAGCATAATGTTCTGTCCTGATGACTTGACCCCCTTCTTCTATTCCTAAGTTCTTTGGTCCATCACCAGTAGTTCAGACTGTACTGGAAATGGCAGTTCAAAATCTGTTTTTCCTGGCAGGAGCAGCTCAGAACCACTGGCAGTTTAGAGCATTTCGGCATTGTTGCTTCCAGGTTGTAGCCCCCAGCAGGCAATTTTGCTCCTGAAGGGCTATGGCCAAGCTGGTTGTTGAGGTCCAAGGAAACTTTTGCAGCCTGGAGCCAGGGTCTCTGTGACATTGGAAAGAGGGAAGGGATGTCCACAGTATAAGTATGGTCTTGATATAAGCCTGTGTTATATCCTTGGACTTGCTAGTGTAGCCTCACTGTCAGTAGTGTAGATGGTAGGAGAGGGGTTCTGAGTGAGCTCAGGGTCAGTGAGCATATATTCCTGTGTCTGTTTTTCTAACCTTCTTTTTTATGGTAGGCACTGAATATAATATTCATTCATTACAAAATAGATAAAATAGTTCTCCATTTTGAATTATAAGGGTAGTCCATTTCATAGAACCCTACCCACCTGTATAAAGATGGTTTAGATAGTATCTAAAGTCATGTTTACCATTGACTGTTGTTCTCTTACCATAAAGAAAGAGAAGATAGAGAATTGCAGTTTGAAGTGTTTGGGGGGCAACTAAGGAATTGGAAAGAAAAGATTTAAATTAGATACTATTGGATCCATGCTATAGCCATGTTAACACTTTTCCTGAAGGATGCAAATGACTTGTGAAAAATGGAAAAGTTGTCATTGTGACCTAATATAAACCACTGTCATATAGAAATAGGCACCATATATTTGTATAATGTCTCTGAATTGTGAAGCATCAATAGCTTTATAAATTGTTGAGTATCTCACAAAATCTATCATCCTTTTAAAATATACACCATTACTGCCTTCATCAGAGATAATTTTATGCCCATTTCATCAAATTTAACATCCCTTTTTTAATTGTAAGCATCAAAGGGGAAGCACACAGTACCTTAGGTAAATGTTTACTATTCAGTTAACTAAATATTTGCCATCTCTTCAATTTTACATACTTAATAAGCCAAAATTCAACTTTCAACACCATAAATAATGTTTTTTTAACCAAACTCAAGGTTGAAGCTTTTAAAAAGAAAACCTTTGGACTCCTAAGTTAAACTGGTGACATGAAAAGTCAGAGAGAAACCTAGATTTTTAACATATACTCCAACAAAGATATAAAAGAGGCTCCATATTGGATAATGATAAAGAAATAAAAAAGAAACAATACTAAGCACTTTCATTCAGGTCAGAGCTGCAGAAAAAGATACCTAGAAGCCTATGGGCATTCAGAGAGAGAGAAAGAGAGAGATCCTGATCCTACTAAGGAAGCCAGCACTTGCACACACAAACAGAATGGAAACCTACCAGTTCTATGATTAGGAACACTCCTGGAGTACTCTGATGGGGAAGTTCCAGGTAGAGTCATTAATGATCATGCTATGATCTAATATTCTCCAGTAGTTATAACAGGGCCCTGGGAGGCCTAAAGACTTAGTGCTTTTACCTGTGAAACCCAGAGAGGTAGAGGTGCTGAAACCTGCTAGTGTTCTGAATGCGGAGACACTAGAGAAATGATAAACTTTTAGCAGGAACCCAGGAAATCAAGGTCAGGAACAAACAGAGCCTTATCATCCCACCAAAGAGTACAGGAAAGGGGAAAACCTCACCCTGGCACACAGTTTAGAAACTAAAGCTGGAGAAATGGGAAAACAGAAGAAAACACTGAATACATTTTAAAAATACAGTGAATCATGAGATGCCCAAGAAATAAACCCAGAATTATTACAAGCAGAAAAATGCAAAATTCCGAGAATTGCCATTGCTAAAATCTAGAACTTCAGGTTAGAAAAAAAAAAGATACAGCAAATAGTCAGAAGGAAAAAAAAGTAGTTCAAATACTAAGAATCCAGTCAGGATCATATAAGACTTGGCAAGAAGTATATAAAGGACAGAAAAAACTTAGAATTCAGTACTATATAAGGCAAAAGGGGAAAGGGAGTAAGCATTTATTAAGGGTCTACTATGTGCTAGGTATTTTATAAATATCTCATATAATTCATAGGGGAAATGGAATTATAATGGAATTGATAACTTTTGGGGGGGGAGGGGGACAATGAGGGTTAAGTGACTTGCCCAGGGTCACACAGCTAGTAAGTGTCAAGTATCCGAGGCTGGATTTGAACTGAAGTCCTCCTGAATCCAGGGCCAGTGCTTTATCCACTGTGCCACCTAGCCGCCTCCCGGAATTGATAACTTTTAAGAATCCCTGATAATTTTATCAAAGAAAATGACAACAGTGAGATAATATAAACTTTGGGGATTCAACAAAATAAATTATTAGGACAAAATGTATATCTCTAAACACTTTCTGTACACCATGGTCGACAAATACTGAACAAGCAAGGACATGCTCTAGTAGTTGAAAAAGAAAGAAGCCAAGGAAGTCCTCAACATCTTCAAGCAAAGGAAGGATTGGAATGCCAAAATGATCCAAAAAGCAGAGACCTAAAGGAAATGATCCCACAACTAGAGCATAAGTGTCAGAAGTCCAATGTGAAGCTGCTGCAAGATACAACAGACACATTGATAAGTGAGGCATTGCTGCCACAAGGTTGGTGATATTTCAGCCCCAAACTAAATCTTAATTATCTATCTAGAGCAAGGATATTTTTGGTGACATTTCAAGCATCTTAACTGGTTCAAAACTATAAAGCCTATAAATTGTCTAAAGTTTTTTTTTTTAAAGCCTTTCAAATGTATTCCTACTTCCTCAGCCCATACTCTGGATTTCATCTAGTTCTTATGGCCCCAATTCTTAATCCTGAAACCTTACTCGAGTCCTGAAATTCACACATTGGAAGACCCTTCATTGCCTAAGGCCTTTATTTCCGACTGAAGAGCTCCTCCAGAACCTCTCTTTAAGGAGGGCACCCAGGCTAAGCAGGTCTCACTCGTCTCCAGACTTCGTATCATACTTTCTCTATCATATCCCCTCTCCCCCCCAGTATTCCTTTGTTTCCCCCATCCCTGTTCAGCTTTCTTTTATGTACTGTCTTATCCCATTCAAATGTAGACTCCTGTAGGACAGAGACCAACTGTTTGGTTTTTTTCTACTTATATTTGTATTTCCAACACTTAGTATAGTTCCTGGCACACAGTAAGCATTTAATATGTGCTTGTTGATAGAATCTTAAAAAAAAATAATGAATTGGATATGCAACTACTAAAACTAATAGAAACCCCCCCCAACTAACTATAGTAATAGAAACTCTGAAAATCAAAGAATAGATAAATAATTTTGAAGTAAAAAATAAATATGTAAATAGAAGTAGGACCCTTTTAACAACAAAAAAAACCTCTTGGCTAATACATATTTTAAAGTAAAGTAAACCAAAAATATAGTACAAAATGTTAAAAAGGAGCATTTGCAAAAGATAAAGAGAAAGGAAATTATTAGAAATTATTTAACTGAATTATATGTCAAAAACATTGATAATTTAGATGAAATGGTTGAATATTCACAAAAACATAAAATAATGAAAAGAACAAAAATATGTACTTTAAATAACTTAAGTTCACAAAAAGAAATTGAACAATCCATAAATTAACTGCCAAAAGGAAAACAAAACCCCAGGATCAGATGTATAAGTTCTATCAAGTATTCAAAGAAAAATTGATTGAAATATTATAAAAACTGTTTATAATATAATCAAGGAAAAGATACCATTAAAATCCTTTTATGCAACAAATAATTTAACTAGAGAGAGAAAAAACAGATTTAAAAATTATTGACCAATACCTAAAATCAGTATTAACGTAATGGGTAGACTACATTACTAAAGTGACTATAATAATATATTTTAAAGATTATAAACTATGGTCAGTTTAGATTTATATTAAAAATGGAATATTTGTTCAATAGGAAAACTTTAAACCTAATAACAAAAATATGGGGGGGGGCAGCTAGGTGGTGCAGTGGATAGAGCACAGGCCCTGGATTCAGAAGGACCTGAGTTCAAATCTGGCCTCAGACACTTGACATTTACTAGCTGTGTGACCCTGGGCAAGTCACTTAATCCTCATTTCCCCACCAAAAAAAAATCCCTATAATAACAAAAATATGAAAAATACATCATTATATCATTTAATAAATAAAAGGACTTGTCAAAAAAGAACACTAATTTATTTAGTTGCTTTTTTTGTTTGTTTTTTGTGGGGCAATAAGAGTTAAATGACTTGCCCAGGATCACACAGCTAGTAAGTCCCGGGTGTTTGAGGCTGGATTTAAACTCAGGTCCTCCTGAATCCAGGACCGGTGCTTTTATTCACTGTGCCACCTAGCTGACCCCAAAAGAATAAATATACCTTTCTTTAATATGATAAATTGTTTCTGTTGACAACCTTCTCTATGATGGAAAAAACACTAAAGACCTTTCTAAAAAAATTAGGGTTAAAGTAAGAGATCCATTGTCACCATCATTATTTTAGATCTAAAACTACTAGCAAGAAAAAGAAATTGAGGGAATAAGCATAGGCAAAGAAAGAAAATGATTGTTTTTTGCAGATGATATAATAATCTACCTTAATACTAAAGATTCATAGAAAGATGAATTGACTCAACTTTAGCAAAGTAGCAAAATATAAAATAAACCTACGTAACATTAGCTATTTTATATATAGATATTGTGAGAATCAGAGCTCAGCCCTGAGGAGAAAGCATGTGACTTGGAATCCAGAAGTTATGTCTATAAAACCGCCTGTAGTCATGTCAATAAAAGCTAACAGCCAATTAGTTTGGAGCTGTGGGTGTGGACAGCCCTGCTTCCTGTTTCACAGACAGTTTCTGGGAGAAGCCGCTGAGAATCTGTTTCTTTCCATCCAGGATTTTGGCGTGGTGGCAGAACTTCACATGGGCTGCTAGGAAAGGAGGGTCCCTCTTTTCATTCGGGACTTTGGCTTGGTGGGAGACAGAGAAAAGGCAGACAGAGAAAAAGAGGAAAGTAGATAGACTTTTCTGGCATCAAGGGATCCCATGTGTTGTCTTTACTCTTTAATAAATCCTTAAAAGCCTAAACTCTTGCTGAATTTATCAGTAAATCTTAGCCAGTTTCCCCCCCAAAACTGAGGTGGGGCAAGTTAGGACCCACATTAGATTTTAAACACACACACACACACACACACACACACACACACACACACACACACACACACACACACATAAAACCAAAAAGCCAGCAAGACTTGTAAAGAGAAATATCACTGAAAATAGCTATAGAATGTATAAAATATTTGGCAATCCATCTAGGAAGACATACAAAATAATATGAATACAATTTCAAAACATTTTTTAGAGAAATAAATAAAGAAAAACAATTTGAGAGATTAATTTTTCATTTGCAGGGCATGCTATTATAATGAAATATCACCTAAATTAATATACAGATTTAGTGCTATGTCATAAAACTAGAAAGAATTATTTAAAATTTTATTTGTAATAAAAGTTAAAGAATCGCAAGGGAAGTAATTTTAAAAGTTAGTTGAAAAGGAAGGGCAATAACAGATACCAAACTATACTACAGAACAATAACAAATTAATGTAGTAGTATAATTTTTGATAAACCGAAGACCCCATTCATTGGGGTAAGGACTTACATTTTGATTTAAAAACAACTAGAATCCAGACTGACAGAAATTAGGTTTTGACTAACATCCCAACTATAGCCATGATAAACTACAAATGAATACATGAAGTAAATATAAAAAATCACATCATAAAAAAAAAGTAGGTGAACACTTATTAAACACATGGTTGCTGAAACTGAACTGGTCCAACCATTCTGGAAAGCAATTTAGAACTACTCCTCAGAATCTCTAAACTCTGTGTACCCTTTGACCAACAATATCACTATTAGGCATGTTTGTAACATTAAACAAGTATTATTTCAAAATCCCTTGAGCAAAATTTTCCAACGAGAAAGAATTGTATTGTAAAATTGTAATTATAAAAAAATTTTCATCTCCTTTATATTTCTTTTGGTATGGATAGCTATGCCAAATTCTGTTGAATGATTTTAGATCTCATTTAGAATGCTCTGCAACCCTTTGGAACCTGATGAAATATCTTGTAATCTAACAATAGGATATATGAAAGGCATTATCTATAGTGAAAATAGTATAATCTTCTATTTGATCTCTAATAAATAAATTCCATAAGATGAGGGAAGCAGAGAGAAGACATTTCATTCTATGCCATTCTCTTTCTCAATCATTTTCTACTAATAGGAGACGAGAGGAGAAGAAGGAGAAGGAGAAGAAGGAGAAGGAGAAGGAGAAGGAGAAGAAGGAGAAGGAGAAGAAGAAGAAGGAGAAGAAGAAGGAGAAGGAGAAGGAGAAGGAGAAGGAGAAGAAGAAGAAGAAGAAGAAGAAGAAGAAGAAGAAGAAGAAGAAGAAGAAGAAGAAGAAGAAGAAGAAGATTGATGATGATTGGTTGCTGCTCTTCTGACTTGGCCTCTTTTCAGTTGCAGAGGACCCTTCCTGCCTTCAGAGGATAGAGAGATATAATTTCTTTTTGCACCTTCTACTTATCTCTTGCAACTAGCCTGCCTGCAGTGATAGGAGAGGAACACTATTCCATTAGTTCTTCCCTCTAGTTCCCTGACTTTAGCTCCTTAACACCCTGAGCCGTACCACATTGAGGCCAAATGCGTACTGAAGTGAATAACTCACCCTGACCTCATTCAGCAATGGTTAACAAACTCCCACCTAGTCATACCTTCCCCATTCTAGTTAGAACTTTCTCCCATCACTTACTGCCCACCCCCTTATTCCCTTCAACTGATCCCTCTTACCCAGCATCACACTTTTTCCAAAAAGAAATTATTTATTTTATTCTAAATTTAAGAAATAAAAAAGCATTTCCATAACAAAGTAGAATAGGAAAAAAAAGATGATTATACATGAAACTGCAAATCCATTATGTACAACTTTCTTTTATATATATAATAATGTTATCATGGAACTTTTTTTCCTTTTTTTCTTCCCCCACCCAAGAGATGGCTACCATTAGACACAAATATGTATATGTGTATGTGTATATATATATATATATACATATACATATCTATGTAAAACCATTCTATACATACATGTAGTAGTGTTTTCTTTCATATGTCCTTTGTAGTTTATTTAGGTATTTCTAATAGCAAAAATGACTTCATCACTCAAAGTTGTTCTTAAAACAATATTGTTAGTGTATACAATGTTCTCTTGGTTCTGCTCATTTCACTCTTCATTATTTTGTGCAAGTCTGTCTATACATGGGTTGTTTTTGTTTTTGTTTTTTGGTGATCGAATTGTGGTTAAGTGGCTTTCCCAGGGTCACATAGCTAGTAAGTGTCAAGTGTCTGAAGCTGAATTTGAACTCGGGTCCTCCTGACTCCAGGTACATGTTTTTCTAAAATAATCAGGCTCATCATTTTTTATGGAAGAGTAGTATTCCATCACAATCACATACCACAATTTGTTCAGCCATGCAGGCTTCCCCACAATTTCCACCACAAAATTTTGCCACCACAAAAAAAACCAAAAACATTTTAGAGCCTATAAGTTCTTTTCCTTTTTCCCTGATCATTTTTGGAAATAGACCAAGTAGTGATATTGCTGGGTCTAAGGGTATAGACAGTTTAATAAATCTTTGGACTTAATTCCAGATTGCTCTCCAAATGGTTGGATCAGTCCAAAGTTCCACCAAGAATGAATTAATGTTCTACATTCCCTCCAACATTTGTCATTTTCCCCTTCCATCATTTTAGTCAAGCTGATAGGTGTAAAACATTATCTCAAGGTTTTTTTAAATTTGCATTTCTCTAGTCAGTAATGATTTAGAGCATTTTTTCATATAACTATAAATTGTTTTGATTTATTCATTGGAAAACTTCCTGTTCATATCCCTTGACCATTTGCCTATCAGGGAATCATTCATATTCCTATAGATTTTTTAAAAAAGTTATATATATTAAATCAACAAACAGTAGGCCCTGAAGGAAGCAAACAAGGCCTCAAGAAATTTCATCTCAGGAACTTTTACCTCACAGCCTCAGGAACTTTTGCCTCACAAACTTTCATCTAAAGAACAGTGGGCTGAGTGAAACTTGAAGGACCCCTCCTGTTTCTGGAAGTCAGGCCTAGCAGTGTTGTCCAGACATGATTCTGGACTATGATTGGGGATGAGGAGTAACAAGCACAAGCCCAGTGAGTCTGGTAACACAGGAGGCAAGAACATTTTCTGGACTGCATGGGTAGGGCTTAGAAGAGGAAGAGAGGAATCCTTGTGGTTGAGTCCTGAGCCAGAATTAAATAAACAGTTAGAAGGTCCTGAGGCCTAGAAGAACATTACCCACAACTTGGGATTAAAACTTAATAAGACAAATTAAAAACAAAAATGAGTAAGCCAAGGAAAAAGAACCTGACCATTGATAACTACTTTGGTGTAAAAGCAGATCAGGGTTCATATTCAGAGGAAGATAGTGAGGTTAAAAAAAGCCACTCCTAACCTAAAAAGTAACAACAAGAGGTCACAAACCCAAAAAAGCAATCTTGGAAGAACTTAAAAAATAATTTAAAAATCAATTAAGAGAGAAAAAGGAAAAAGTAGGGGGGGGAAGCAATTCAAGAAAATTACAAAAAGAAAATTAGCCAACTGGAAAAAGAGAATCAAAATTATAAGGAAGACAATTTAAAAAAAATTTTAAATGAGAGAAGAAAGAAAAACTAGAAAAAAACAATTCAAGAAAATTATGAAAAGAAAATTAACCAACTAAAAAGGAGATACAAAGTCTTAAGGAAGAAAATAATTCCTTGAAAACTAGACTTGGGCAGGTGGAATAAGACACCAAGATATAATAAAGCTAGAAAAAATAGAATCTGAAATATCTCATTAGAAAAACAACTGATATGGAGAACAGATCAAGGAAAGTATAAGAATTATCAGACTACATGAAAGTTATGATTAACAAAGAATTTATATACAATATTATAAGAAATTATTAAAGGAAATGCCCAGAGGTTCTAGAATAAGAAGGTGAAGTAGAAAGAGTCCTCCAATCACCACCCAAAAGAGATCCTAGGAAGAAAACTATCATAGCCAAGTTTCAAAATTCCCAGGTTAAAGAGAAAATATTGCAAACAACATGAAAAAAAAACTTACAATTTAAATACTGCAGAAATATAATCAGGATTTCATAAGGCCTAGCAGCTTCTACACTAAAAGACTTGGAACTAAAAGACTTAGGTCTTGGAATATTATATTTCAAAGCAAAACAGCTGGTGTTGCATGCAATAATAATTTATCCAGTAAAGTTTAGTATAATCCTGACTGGGAAAAGGGGGATAGTTGATGAACTGAAAGGCTTTCAGGTATTTATAACAAAAAGACCAGAACTCAATGGAAAATTCAATAAAAAAGATCCAGAAGAAATAGAAGGAAATCATTAAAGTCTAATTATATGGCACTCATAAAGGTTACAATGTTTACTTATGATATGTGAAAATGTTATCAGTATTCTTAAAACTGTTATTATTACTAAGGTAGTTTGAAAAAAAGGTTGTGGCTAAGTTGTGTATGATGTTATGATTCTAAGAAACTGTGAGAAAATGGGTTTTGGGACACCTAGAGGCCCCCCTCTCAAGAGGATAATATTGAGATTGATTGGATTGACTTGAAGTTGACTTGGTTCAAACCATGCCTACCTGAGGGCCAGGCCCTCAGAGGGTGTGTTCTCTGAGCTCTGACCTCACACATTCTGCTCATGGACTGCCCTCAAATCCAGTGAATCAATGGATTTGGGTGATGCTGGCCTGCAGGTCTCATCCAGACCTGCAGGAAGCTTCCACTTACAGAGGCATAGGGACTTCCTTTTTTGGCCTGAGACTTGTAGGTGGTGGGGCCTTTTTCTCTCTCCTCCTCTATCCTAGCTAGGCTTTCTTAACTTTCTGAGCCAAGTGTTCTCTCTTTCCTAATATTTGGTATGATTAATGCCCAAAACTGGTGCTAAAGCTTCTAATTTATAAGTAACAAATATATTAGAAACCCCAACTAATTTTCCCTAAACTTGGGATGGAAATAAGGTGACCACATATAATTTTATACACCATGAAACAAAATTGGTTAGGAAAAGGCAAAAAGGAGTGATTAATAAAAACAAGACTTGAAAGGAAGACTAATATAGAGGAAATAGGTGGGGATGCCGGGCTGGTCATGTTGGAACCTTGCTCTCATCTGGGTTAAAGAGGAAACAAAGTATATATCTGAAGAACTTTAGAAGTGTTCTGAACTTCTAGAGAGGTGAGAAAACTGGGGGATAAAGTGGGAGCCGGACTTTTGAAAAGGTATGTAGAATAATATTAGGAGGGCGGAGAGAGAAGAAAAGGGAGAGAATGGTAGAATAAGGAAGAGTGGGCAAAATAAGAAATAACATGGTAAGGGGGAAATATCTTTCATTAGATCATTATTTTTCCTTCATTCTGAAGAGGACCATAACATCAGGAAGATGATGTCATGACTTGCAAGTGAATTGATGTAAAGTCACCAGCCTCACTCTTGCCTCCTGAGCCATCTGGGTCAGTGGCAAGATATAGATCAGGATAACTACAGATGTGCCCCAAGGGAAAAAGATAAGGTTACAAGGATAGGGTAAAAAGAGGCTGAGAAGGAAAATAGTGAGTAAAAATAAGATGGAGGGAAATTCACAAATAGTAATTAGAACTTTATCAAATCTATAAGAATATGAGTAATTCCCCAAACGATAAATGGTCAAAGGATATAACCAGGCAGTTTTCCAGTGAAGAAATCAAAATAATTTATAATCACATAAAAATGCTCTAAATCATTATTGATTAGAGAAATGCAGATTAAAACAACCTTGTGATATCATTTTATACCTAGCAGATTGGCTAAAATGATAGAAGGGGAAAGTGACAAAAATTGGAGAGGATATAGAAAAATTGGGACACATTCATTGTTTGTGGAGAGTAATCTGGAATTATGCCCAAAGAGTTATCAAATTGATAAATAGAGGTATGTATAAAATAATTTTACATATATATATATAGAATAAGGAAGAGTGGGCATATATATATATTTGTGTATATATATATATATTTGTGTATATATATGTATATATATATATATATATATATATACTTCTTTGTGTCTAATGGTAAATATCTCTAGGGTGGCAGGAGGGAGGGGAGTGGGGGGAAGAAAAAAATTTACTTGATAATTTTGTTGTATATTTGAAAAGAATAGCAAGTTGTGCATAGTAGATTTGAAGTTTCATGTATAATCATCTTTTTATTGTACTATGTTATAGAAATGCTTGTTTTATTCTGTAATTTAAAAATAAGTGGAAAAAACCCAAAGGTCTGTATATATTTGAGACATGAGACCTTTATCTGAGAATCTGTCTATAAAAATTTTCCTCCTATTTTCTGCTTTCCTTCTGATCTTGGTTGCATTTGTTTTATTGGTACAAAGCCTTTTTTAAAAAAATTTATTTAAAGTTTTGAGTTCCAAATTCTATCCCTTCCTCACACCTCCTCTCCCTGAGGTGGTAAGTAGTCAGATATAGGTTGTACATGCGCAATCATATAAAACATTTTTATATTAGTCCTTTTGTACAAGAAGACTTGAATAAAAGAAAAAATGAAGGAAAGAAAATGAAAAATAGAATGCTTCAGTCTATATTCAATCAATATCAGTTCTTTCTCTAGAGGTGGATAGTGTCCTTCATCATTAGTCCTTTAGGTTTGTCTTGCATCATTGAATTCCTGAAAAGAGCTAAGTCATTCACAGTTCTTTACCACATCATATTGCTGTTACTGTATTCAACATTCTCCTTGTTCTGTTCATTTCACTATGTATCAGTTTATGTAATCATGCCATTCCCCAATTGATGGACATTCATTTGATATCCAATATCCATCACAAAAAAGTTTCTAATAAATATTTTTGTACAAATAGGTCTTTTCATCCTTTTTGGATGTCTTTGGGATATAAACCTAGTAGTGGTATTGCTGGATTAAAAGGTATGCGCAGTTTTTTAGCCCTTTGGGCATAGTTCCAAATTGCTCTTCAGAATGGTTGGATCAGTTCACAATTCCACTAACAGTGGATTAGCCTGCCAGCTTTTCCACATACCTGGAGGGTAATATCTTAAATAATTTTGATGTATGGATATGAGATAATTTGTTTTCCCACATCCCATTCAATATGTAAAAATTTCCATTTTTGTCATATTAGCCTCTCTGATAGATATGAAGTTGTCACCTCAGAGTTGTTTTAATTTGCCTTTCTCTGATCAATAGTGATTTATTTCATTTTTCATATGACTATAGATAGCTTTGATTTCTTTTTCTGAAAATTTCCTGTTCCTATCATTTGATCATTTATCAATTGGGGAATGACTTGTATTTTTATAAATTTGACTAAGTTCTCTACATATTTGAGAAATGGGACCTATGTCAGAGATATTTGCTGCAAAAATTCTTTCCCAGTTTTCTGCTTTCCTTGTTCATGTAGGGTTTTGTTTTGTTTTGTTTTGGTGAGGCAATGAGGGTTAAGTGAATTGCCCAAGGTCACACAGCTAGTAAGTGTCAAGTTTCTGAGGCCGGATTTGAACTCAAGTATTCCTGAATCCAGGGCAAAGATGTTGCTTTATCCACTGTGCCACCTAGCTGCCCTTCTGATTTCCTTGTAATTTTGGCTGCATTGGTTTTGTTTCTGCAAAAGCTTTTAAATTTTACATAATCAATTTTGTAATGCTCTCTCTATATTCTTTGGTCCTAAAATTTTCCCTTATCTGTAAATCTCACAGATAAACTATTTGATGATCTCTTAATTTGCTTATGGTATCACCCTTTATGTGTAAATCATGTGCCCATTTTGACCTTTTCTTGGTATGTGGTGAGAGATGTTGATCTATACCTAGTTTCTGCTGTACTGTTTTCCAATTTTTCCAACAGATTTTATTAAATAATGAGTTTTTGTTCCAACAGCTTGGATCTTTGGGTTTATCATATACTAGATTGCTATGGTCATTTACTATGATGTAATGTGTATCTATTCTATTCCATTCCCTTGATCCACCACTCAATTTCTTAGCCAGTCACAGATTGTTTTGATAATTACTGCTTAATAATATAGTTTGAGATTAGGTACAGCTAGACCACCTTCTTTTGCATTTTTAATTGATTCCCTTGATATCCTTGAGCTTTTGTGCTTTTGGATGAATTTTGTTATTATTTTTTCTAGATCTATAAAATATTTTTGATAATTTGATTGGTATTGCACTGAATAGATAAATTTAGGTGGAGTTGTCATTTTTATCATACTCGCTCAACCCACCCATGAGCAATTAATATTTTTCCAATTGTTTAGATCTGATTTTATTTGTGTGAGAAGAGTTTTATAGTTGCGTCCATAAAGTTCCTGGGTTTGTCTTAGGAGGTCGACTCCCAAGTATTTTACATTGTCAACAGTTATTTTAAACAGAATTTCTCTATCTTTTGCTGCTGGACTTTATTGTTTATATATAGAAATGCTGATGATTTATGTGGGTTTATTTTGTATCCTGCAACTTTGCTAAAGTTGTTAATAATTTCAAGTAGTTTTTTAGTTGATTCTCTAAGGTTTTCTAAGTATAACATCTGCATCATCTGCAAAGAGTGATAGTTTGGTTTCCTCATTGCCCATTCTAATTCCTTTATTTTTCTCCTCTTATTGCTCTAACACTTCTAGTACAATATTAAACAATAGAGTTGATAATGAGCATCCTTGCTTCACCCCTGATTGTTTTGGGAAGGCTTCTAGCTTATCCCCATTACAAATAATACTTGCTGATGGTTTCAGATGTTACTTATTTTAAGGTAAGCACCATTTATTCCTATGCTCCCTAGTGTTTTTTTAAAATAGGAATGGGTACTATATTTTATCAAATGCTTTTTCTGCATCTTTTGAGATAATCATATGATTTCTATTGGCTTTGTTATTGATATGGTCAATTATGCTGATAGTTTCCCTAATATTGAACTAGCCTTGCATTCCTAGTATAAATTCTACCTGGTCATAGTGTATGATCCTTGTGATATGTTTCTGTAATCTCTTTGCCAGTATTTTATTTAAAATAGTGCACCAATATTTGTTAGCATAATTAATCTATAATTTTCTCAGCTTTGACTCTTCTTGGTTTGGGTATCAGTACCATATTTGTCTCATAAAAGGAATTTTGTAGGACTCCTACCAAATTTATCTATTTATAATTATCTATTATCTATTCTTTATTTCCCCAAATTCCCAAATAGTTTATATGATATTGGGATTAATTGTTCTTTAAATGTTTGGTAGAATTCACTTTTAAATCCATCTGGTTTGGGGGATTTTTTTCTTAGGAAGTTCATTGATACCTAATTCAATTTCTTTTTCTAAGACTGTTATTTAACTATTTTATTTCTTCTATTAATCTTGGTAATTTATATATTTGTAGATATTCATCCATTTTATATAATTGACATATAATTGGGCAAAATAGTTCCTAACAGTGGTCTTAATTTCCTCTTCATAGGTGGTGAGTTTGCCCCTTTCACTTTTGATACTAGTAATTTGGTTTTCTCTCTTTTTTCAATCAAATTAACTAATAGTTTATCTGTTTATTGATTTTTTTCATAAAATAGTTTTATTTATTGGTTCAGTGGTTTTCTTTCAATCTTATCTCTCCTTTGATTTTTAGGATTTCCAATTTGTGTTTAATTAGGGATTTTTAATTTATTAATTTTCCAGGGGGTTTTTTTGTGTGTGAGAGGCAATTGGGGTTAGGTGACTTGCCCAGGGTCACACAGCTAGTAAGTGTTAAGTGTCTGAGGTCACATTTGAACTCAGGTCCTTCTGAATCCAGGGCTGGTGCTCTATCCACTGCGCCACCTAGATGCCCCATTTTCCAGGTTTTTTAGTTGCATGCTCAATTCATTGATCTGCTTTTTCTTTTTTTTATTGATGTTAGCAATTAGAGATATAAATTTTCTTTTAAGTACTTCTTTGGTTATATCCCATAAATTTTCATATGTTCTCTCATTGCCATTTTCTTTAATAAAATTATTGATCATTTCAATGATTTGTTCTTTGACCCATGTATTTTTTAGGATTAGATTACTTAATTTCCAATTAATTTTAAATCTCTCTTTCCATTGTCCATTATTAAATGTACATTACTGCATTGTGATCTGAAAAGAATGTGCTTACTATTTCTGCATTTGGTTGTGTAAGGCTTTTATGTGCTAATGCATGGTATAATTTTGTGTAGGATCCATGTACTGCTGAGAAAAAGGCATTTCCTTCCTATTCCCATTCAATTTTCTGCTGAGATCTATCATATCTAACTTTTCCAGAATTTTATTTACCTCCTTAACTTATTTCTTGTATATTTTTTTTTGTTAGATTTATCTAGTTCTGAGAGGGGAAAGTTAAGTTCCCCTACTAGTATATTTTTTATTATCTATTTCCTCCTGTAACTCATTTAAACTATTTAAAAATTTAGATGTTATACCATTTAATACATATATGTCAAGTATTGATATGACTTCTTTGTCTATGGTACCCTTCAGCAAGACATAGTTTCCTTTCTCTCTTAATTAGATCTCTTTTTGCTTTTGCTTTGTCTGAGATTATGATTATTATTCCTACTTTCTTTGCTTCAGCTGAAGCATAATAGATTCTGCTCCAGGCCTTTACATTTACACTGTGTATGTCTCTGTGCTTCAAATGTGTTTCTTGTAAATAATATTTTGTAGGATTTTGGTTTTTAACCCATTCTGCTATCAGCTTCTGTTTTATCGATGAGTTTATCCAATTCACATTTATAGGCATGATAACTGTGCATTTCCCTCCATGCTATTTTCACTTGTTTATACCACCCCCCCTTACTTCCTACCCTTTCTCTCCTCATAAATGTTTTACTTCTTATCATTGCCTTCCCCAATATGCCCTCCGTTTTATTAGGCCTCCCACCCCTTATATCATCCCTGTCCCTTTTTACTTCCTTATAGGGTAGGATACATTTCTATAACCAAATGAGTGTGTATGTTATTCCTTCTTTAAGGCAGTTATCTTTCTTTCTTTCTTTCTTTCTTTTTTGTGAGGCAATTGGGGTTAAGTGACTTGACCAGGGTCACACAGCTAGTAAGTGTCATGGGTCTGAGGTTGGATTTGAACTCAGGTCCTCCTGAATCCAGGGCTGGTGCTCTATCCCCTGCTCCACCTAGCTCACCTGAGCCAGTTTTGATAAGAGAAAGGTTTAAATTTATCTTCCCCTCCATTATAATAGCTCTTTTATGCCTCATTTATGTGGGATAATTTACCCCCATTCAATACCCCCCCTCCTTCCAGTGCAATTTCTTTCTCATCCTTTTATTTTTTTGGGGGGGGAGGTATTACCCCACCAATTTCTTTATATCCACATCCTTTGTCTTATACATACTCCTTCTAATTGCTCTTATAGTAATAAAGTAGCTGAGTTACACATATTATCTTGCCATAAAGAAATATAAACAGTTTAACCTTATTGAATTTTTTGTTTGTTTGTTTGTTTGTTCTTATTTCTTTTTTACATTTTTATGTTTCTCTTGAGTCTTGTATTTGGAGGTAATTTTTTATTCAGCTCTGTTCTTTTAATTAGAAATGCTTGAAAGTCCTCTATTTCATCAAATTTCCATTTTCTCCCCTGAAAGATTATATTTAATTTTTCTGGGTGATTCTTGGTTATAAACCTAACTCTTTTGCCTTCTGATATATCATATTCCAAGCCCTTTAATATGTTCCAAGTTCTTTAATATGGAAGGTGCCAAATGTTGCATAATCCTTACTGTAGTTCCACAATATTTGAATTGTTTCTTTGTGGCTGCTTGCAATGCTTTCTCCTTGGTGTGTGAGCTCTGGAATTTGGCTAGGATGTTCTTGGAAGTTTTCATTTTGGCATCTCTTTCAGGCAGTAATTGGTTGATTCTTTCAGTTTCTATTTTGCCTCTTGTTCTAATATATCAGGGCAATTTTCTTTGATAATTTCTGGAAAGATAGCGTCCAGACTTTTTTTTTTATTGATTGTGGCTTTCAGGTAGTCCAATAATTCTTATATCATCTCTCCTGGATCTTTTTTCTATGTCAGTTTTTTCCCAATGAGAAATTTCACATTTTCTTCTATTATTTTTTTTTACTTTTTTTGATCTAGTTTTATTGTATCTTGATGTCTCATAGAGTCATTAGTTCCTACTTGTTCAATTCTAATTTTTAAGGAATTATTTTCTTCAGTGAGCTTTTATACTTGCTTTTCCACTTGGCCAATTCTGGTGTTTTGTTTTGTTTTGTTTTTTGGAGGGGGGCAAAGAGGGGTAAGTGACTTGCCCAGAGTCACACAGCTAGTAAGTGTCAAGTGTGGATTTGAACTCAGATTCTCCTGCATCCAGGGCCACTGTTTTATCTACTACACCACCTACCTGCTCCCCCCACCTCACCATTCTGTTTTTTAGAGAGTTATTTTCCTCAGTAAGTTTCTGTATATCTTTTCCTATGCTATTGACTCTTTTTCATTGTTCTCTTGCATTTCTCCTGTTTCTTTTCCCAATTTTTCTTCTACTTCTCTAATTTGCTTTTTGAAATCCTTTTAAAGCTCTTCCTGGAATTCTTTTTGGGCAGGGGCAGGGTGTGGGGCAAATTACCTTTTTCTTTGAGGCTTCACATGTAGTCATTTTGGCACTATTGTTCTCTTCTAAGTTTATGCTTTGATCCTCCCTTTCACCATAGTAACTTTCTATAGTCAACCTTTGTTTGTTGTTGTTCATATTTCTACCTTTTCTTGTGACTTGGTATTTTTATGTGAGAATTTGGCTCTGGTCCTACACTGTCCCAAGGCTATGTGCTGGATCTCTTGGTCTTACTGCTAGCTTGCACTGGGCTTCAGGGCTTAGCTCCTTGCTTTCTCTATAGGGTAGGCTTCCCTTCTGGCTTGTACTGGGGGGTGGCAGGGGTGGATCCTCCCTGTTGGCCTCCCCTGGGTATGGGGTTTAGCTGCTGGCCTGCTTCAGGGGTGTGGCCTTGCTTCTGGGTTGGTATAGTAACAGAGTCTTTCTGGTGGTTGGCCCTGCAGGAGGGATCTTGTTAGTCTGCCCCGGGGTAGGGTCCTAGTGCTGGGCCGCTATGGAAGCAGGGCCTCTCTGCTAGTAGGCCTTGGAGGAATAATTATATTGCTGATCTTCCCAAGGGTTGGGGCCCTGCTGCTGGTTTGCTATGGAAACAGAGTCTCTCTGCTGGTAGGCCCCAGAGGTGGGATCTCACTGTTGGTCAGCCTTTGGGTGGGGCTTCACTACTGGTCAGCAGTGGGGTCAAGTCCTCCTTGGTGGCTTGTGTTGAGTACAGTGTTGGTGGAGTGGGGGCTTGCTGTACTGCACAGACTACTCACTTCCCTAGGGGGCTGTTGGTTTGCAGGAGGGTGAGGCCTCACTGTTGGATTGCTCTAGGCTTAAAACCATGCTGCAGGCCCCCTGCTGTGAGGCTAGCTGCTGCTCCTGCTTTTGGACCTTGCTTTGTCCCACTAGTGAGACAGACCTTTCCTGCTGATCTAGTAAGCTGGTTTCCCTGCTCCTAGGTAAATTCTCAGGTGTTTTTCTAGTTGTTTGAAGGGGTGTTTGTGAGGGCTTCAGAGGGTTCCTTCCTCACTCTAACTTCTTGCTACTAGAAGTCCTATAACTGTGAATTTGAATGAGATACGATTACACTAAACAGAAGTGGGTAGTAGGATGTATTGCAAAGCAGCATCTCACAAGATGTTGTATACAAGCAACACACTTAAAGCATAAAGATATACAGAGTTAAAACAGCCCTTGAGAATAATTTGTTATGATTCATCTGAATTCAGAAAACCAGGGTGGTAGCAGTCATGATCAAATAATGTCAAAAATATACTTAATTAGAAGAGATAAACAGTGAAATTATGTTATGCTAAAAGGTACCATAGATAACCTAAAAGCTACCATAGACAATTTATTAATAGCAATAATTTAAATGTATGCATACATATGCATACATAATTAATAGCATATCATCTAAATAAAGGAAAAGTTAAATTAGTTTAAAAGAGAAATAGACAATACATTTTTATTCTTATAAATGTGACTCATCTCTCTACATATTTGAGAAATGAGGCCTTTATCAGAGACACTTGGTGTAAAAAATTTTCCTTCTGCTTTCCTTCTAATTTTAGTTGCATTGGTTTTGTTTATGCAAAAACTTTAGTATACGTATTTATCTAGCATTTTATTTTTCCCCAATTACATGTAAAAATAACTTTTAACATCCATTTAAAAAACTTTGAGTTCCAAATTCTCTCTTCCTCCCTCCCCACACCCCTTTGAGAAGGCAAGCAATTCAATATAAGTTACATATGTGCAGTCATACAAAACATTTTCATATTAGTCATGTTTTGAAAGAAACCAGACAAAAAAAAAACTTCAAGAAAAATAAAGTAAAAAATATGCTTTAGTCTCTTTTCAGACACCATCAGTTCTTTCCCTGGAGATGAAAATAATTTTTCATCATAAGTCCTTAAGAGTTCTCTTGGATCATTGTATTGCTGAGAATAGCTAAGTCATTTATTATTCATCATCTTGTAATATTGCTGTTACTTTGTACAGTAAACAGTACATTTCACTTTGTATACACTCATATAAGTCTTTCCAGGTTTTTCTGAGAGCATCCTGCTTATCATTTCTTATTGTACAATAGTATCCCATCATAATCACATACCACAATGTGTTTAGCCATTCCACAGTTGATTGACATAACCTCAATTTCCAACTCTTTGCCATCAGAAAAAAACTACTATAAATATTTTTTGTACATATAGGTCCTTTTACTTTTTGATTTTTATCTCTTTTTGGATACAGACCTAGCAATGGTATTCCTAGGTCAAACAGTATGCATGGTTTTATAGTCCTTTGGGCACAGTTCCAAATTGCTCTATTGAATCAGTTTACAACTACACCAGCAGTGCATTAATGTCTCATTTTCCCTACATCCCCTCTAATATTTGTCATTTCCCTCTTCTGTTCTATTAGACAAGCTAATAGGTATGAGATAGTACCCCAGAACTGTTTTGGTTTGCATCTTTCCAATCAATAGTGAGTTAGAGCATTTGTTTTTCATATGGGTATAGATAGCTTTAGTTATTTCATCTGAAAACTGTTCATATCTTTAGATTATTTATAAATTGTGGAATGGCTCTTATTTTAATAAACTTGACTCAGTTCTGTGTATGTTTGATAAATGAGGCCTTTATCAGACAAACTTGTTTCAAAATTTTTTTCAGTTTTTATTGCTAACTCTCTTTCCCTCAGTCCTATTCCCACCCCATGCTGTTTATTCTATTCTCTATCTCCTTTCACCCTGTCCCTCAAATGTGTTTTGCTTCTGATTATCCCCTCCTCTAACCTTCCTTCCATTCTATCACACACACACACACACACACACACACACACACACACACACATCTTATCTCCTTTCCCTCTCATTTTCCTGCAGGATAAGATAGATTACTATACCCAATTGAGTGTGTATGTTATTCCCTCTTTGAGCCAATTCCGATAAGAATTCAGTCACTCCCCCTCACTTCCTCATCTTTCCCTCAACTGTATATGCTTTTTCTTGCTTCTTTTTTGCGAGATAATTTACTCCATCCCACCTCTCCTTTTCCCTTTCTCTCTGTGCATTCTTCTCTCACCCCTTATTTTTTTTTACATTCTTTATATTCAACTCACACCTGTGCCCTCTGTCTATATATACTCCATCTAATTGCCCTACCTAATAATGAGAAAGTTCTTATGAGTTACAAGCATCACCTTCCCATGCAGGAATGTAAACAGTTTAACCTTCTTCAATACCTTATTATTTCCTTTTCATGTTTACCTTTTTGTGCTTCTCTTGAGTCTTGTATTTGAAAGTCAAATTTGCTATTCAGCTCAGCTCTTTTCATTAAGAATGCCTAAGAGGGGAGCAGCTAGGTGGTGCAGTGGATAAAGTACCAGTCCTGGATTCAGGAGGACCTGAGTTCAAATCCAGCCTCAGACACTTGACACTTACTAGTAGTGTGACCCTGGCCAAGTCACTTAACCCTCATTGCCTGCAAAAAAAAAAAAAGATAAAAAAAGAATGCCTGAAAGTCCTTGTCCTTTCTTTCATTGAATGCCTGGTTTTGTTGGGTAGGTGATTCTTGGTTTCTTTGCTCTCTAGGATATAATATTCCAAGCCCCCTAATACTTTAATATAGAAGTTGCTAAATTTTGTGTTATCTTGACTATGGCTCCACAATGCTTGAATTGTTTCTTTTTGGGTTTTGTTTTTTTGTTTTTTTGTTTTTTGCGGGGCAATGGGGGTTAAGTGACTTGCCCAGGGTCACACAGCTAGTAAGTGTCAAGTGTCTGAGGCTGGATTTGAACTCAGGTACTCCTGAATCCAGGGCCAGTGCTTTATCCACTGCGCCACCTAGCCGCCCCCTTGAATTGTTTCTTTCTGGCTGCTTGCAGTATTTTCTTCTTGACCTGGAAGCTCTGGATTTTGGCTATAATATTCCTGAGAGTTGTCATTTTGAGATCTCTTTCAGGAAGTGATTAGTAGAGTCTTTCAATTTCTATCTTACCCTCTGGTTCTAGAATATCAGGGCAGTTTCCCTTGAAAATTTCTTGGAAGATGATGTCTAGGCTCTTTTTTATTGTGGCTTTCACATAGTTAATATTTTTCAAATTATCTCTCCTGGATCCATTTTCTAGGTCAGTTGTTTTTCCAATAAAATATTTCACATTGTCACATTATTTTTTTTCATTCTTTTGGTTTTTTAAAAATTGTTTCTTGATTTCTCATAGTCATTAGCTTCCATTTGCTCAATTCTAATTATTAAGGAGTTATTTTGTTCAGTGAGCTTTTGTACCTCCTTTCCCATTTGGCTAATTCAGCTTTTCAAGGCATTCTTTTTATCATTGGATTTTTGTATCTCTTCTACCATTTAGCCTAGTCTGTTTTCTACTGTGTTATTTTTGTCAGTAATTTTTGTGTCTCCTTTACAAAGCTGTTGATTTTTTTATGATTTTCTTACATCTTCCCATTTTTTCCTCTACCTCTCTTACTCTATTTTCAGTCTTTTTTGAGCCCTTATATGGCCTGAGACCAATTCATATTTTTCTTGGAGGTTTTGCATGTAGGAACATTGACTTTATTATCTTCTTCTGAGTGTGTGTTTTGATCTTCCTTTTTGCCATAGTAACTTCCTATAACCAATTTTGTTGTTGTTTGCTCATTCTTCCAACCTTTTTCATGACTTCTAACTCTTTGTTAAAGAAGGACTGGTTCCAGACTGGAGGGTGCACTGTCCCAAGCTTCAGGGCATTTGTGTAGCTGTTTTTAGAGAAACTTCTAGGGACCTGTAAGTTTTCAGTTCTTCCAAGTTGGTATGATCTAAGAAGAGGTATGTTTACTACTCTCCTGGCCTGTGCTCTGGTCTTTGAGAGACCACAAGTACCCTGGAACTTTGAGCAGGGTCCCCACTCCACTGTGGCCACAAGTTCTGGTGTGTTAGCACTCCTCCCCATCCTGAGATTGCCACCTGGGACTTTGAGTCCTGCCTCAGTGCTCACAAAGAGATCCCTTTAATCTCCTTTTAGCCAGTTGTTCAACTCTTACCATCTGTGGTCTGAGAGTTTCAGAAACAGTCACTGCAGCTGCTGATTCAGTGGCTCCCTAGGCCTGGTCTTGGTTTTCTAGGGCTGAGTCTGTGGTGGTGCTGCCTGTACTGGACTGTGCTTCACTCTCATCCCAGTACAACAGACCTTTCCCACCAACAAGTTGTCTGTAGCTAGAAAATTATTTCACCCTGTCTTTTTGTGAGTTCTGCTGCTCTGGGAATTGTGTTGTGGCATTATTTAAAAGTATTTGGATGGGTCTTGGGGAGAGTTTAGGTGAGTCACTGTCTTTCCTCCACAATCTTGGCTCTGCCTCCAGTATATATATTTCTTACCACTGTATGGAAAATTTTAAATAATTGACCATAGATCAGTACATTTTAAACCTCATAAAATGCAGAAAACTATTAAACAATCCTTTACTAATTCCAATGTAATAAATATTTTTAATGTAAATCCTTAGGAAAAAAAGGATCAAAAATTATTTGGAGACTAAATAACTATCCTAAAAAATGGTGGATCAAAGAACAAACCATGGAAACTAAAGATAATTCTATCCATATAAATTACAATAATGAGACAATATACCAAATTTTGTGGGATGCAACCAAATCAGTCTTTAAGGGAAAAGTCATATCTTTAAAAATTTCCGGGGCAGCTAGGTGGCGCAGTGGATAAAGCACCGGCCCTGGATTCAGGAGTTCCTGAGTTCAAATCTGGCCTCAGACACTTGACACTTACTGGCTGTGTGACCCTGGGCAAGTCACTTAACCCCCATTGCCCCACAAAAAAAAAATTTCCAACAACAGAAGAGTCACATCTAAGCTAACAAATTTTAAAAGCTTCAATTAAATACAAAATAGAAATTATGAAACTCAAGAGAATAACAAAATTTAAAGATAAGAAAAAATAAACCCCAAAGTGAAATTAATAATCTGTTTTTCCTTTTTGAAAAAAAAAGACAAAGCAAAAACTATTCTTATTTTTTAAAAGAAAACCAAAGTATAAACATCAAAAATAAAAAATAATTTGTAGCAAATTAAGAAATAAAGGAAATTTATTAGAAAGTCTTTTAACCAATTATATGCAAACAAAAATGATAAAAGAATGTTTTTAAATATAAAAAGCTTAAATTAATAAAACAATAGAAAATTTAGTTAACCCAATTCTAGCCAAAGAAATTGAACAAGACACAAATGAACTGCCAGAGGAAAAAATCCCAGGACCAAATAGATTTATATGCAAATTCTACCAAAATTAAAGAATAATTCCAATATTACATAGACTGTTTTCAAAAAGAACAAAAGATGACATCCTACCAAATTCCTCCTGTGACACAAATATGGTATTGATACTTAAACAAGGGAAATCAATACAAAGAAAATTGTAAACCAATTTCTCTAATAATTATGGGTGTAAATATTTTAAATAACATTTTAGCAAAGAGACTATAGCAATATATCAACAGGATTATATACTACAGTGAGGTTGGGCTGTTATCAGGAATGCAGAGTTGTTTCATGTATTAGGAATACTACAAACATAATAGGCATTGTTAATAGCAAGAATAACAAAATACGTGACTATATCAGTAGATGCAGAAAAAATTTTTGTCAAGTTTTTAGTCATTTCTGTTTTAAAAAAACACTAGAAGGGGGCAGCTAGATGGCGCAGTGGTTAAAGCACCGGCCCTGGACTCAGGAGTACCTGAGTTCAAATCCGGCCTCAGACACTTGACACTTACTAGCTGTGTGACCGTGGGCAAGTCACTTAACCCCCATTGCCTAAAAAGAAAAAAAAAAAAGAAAAAAAAACCACTAGAAAACAGAAATAAATTCTAAGTAGTATATATCTAAAACAATAAGCCAATGTTATAAATATAATGAAGATAAATGAGGCCTTTCCAATAAAATTAGAAGTAAAGCAGAGATTTCCATTATCACTATTTTATGTAGTGATAGAAATGCTAGCTAAAGAAATAAAAGAAGAAAAATGAATTGAGAGGAATATATAAAGGCTAAGAGGAAATTGCTTTTTAATATGATATAGTGATTTACTTAGAAAATGCTAGAGTCACCTAAAATATTGATTTAACATTTGATCACTTCAGCAATATTGCAGGATATAAAATACAGGGTGGGCTAAAAGTCATGAAGGTATCTAATTTTGGGGGGGCAGGGGCAGGGCAATGAGGGTTAAGTGACTTGCCCAGGGTCACACAGCTAGTAAGTGTCAAGTGTCCGAGGCTGGATTTGAACTCAGGTCCTCCTGAATCCAAAGCCAGTGCTTTATCCACTGTGCCACCTAGCTGCCCCCCAGGTATCTGATATTTTAATAATTATTTGAAAATTATTTTTTCTTTATTTTTTGTCATTTACGAGATTTGGTTTTTCACACATAATGTAAATTCATTTCCTATATATCCTATTAATGATGCTATAGTATTGTAAATTAAAAACAAATAGTAAAGGAGTTATTTGGCCCTCCCTTTATATCTTCTAGCATTTCTATATATCACCAACAAAGTCCAGAAAGGAGAGCATTAAAAATTTCATTTAAAATAATCACAGAAAATATAAAATGCCTATGAGTCTACCTATCAAGACCCCTACAGGAACTAAATGAATACAACTATAAAATCTTCTTATAGAAGCAAAGATAGGCCTAAATAATTGGAGAACTATTAATAACTGAGCCAATATAAGAAAATGACAATAATACTTAAACTAACTTATTCAGTGACATATGAATTAAACCATCAAAGAATTTCCTTATAGAACTAGAAAAAGTAACAAATTCATCTGGAAGGACAAAAGGTATGCACATTTTATTTGGTATTCAAAATCATTGTCCAGAGTGATTGGACCACTTTATTGCTCTATCAACTATACTTTAGTGTGTCTGTCCTCACAAAGCTGCTTAAATAGTTGTTATTTTTCTTTTTTGTCACCTTTGCTAATAAGAGGGATGTAAAGTAAAACCTCAAAAATATTTTAATTTGTATTTTCCTTACTACTAGTAGTTTACAGGATGCTTTCATGTTATTGATAATTACAGAATGCTTTTATGTTATTGATAGTTTTCATTTTTCCTTTGAGAACTACTTGTTCATATCTTTTCATCATTTATGTATTGGGGAATGGTTCTAGGTCTTATGTAGTTGTAGCGATTCCCTATAGATCCTGGATATCAGACTTTTCTCAGAAAAATTTATTGCAAAGTTTTTCTCCTGCAGTTAACTATTTTTCTTCTAATTCTAGCTACATTGATTTTATTCATGTAAAATATTTTATATAGTCAAAATTATTCTTTTTATTTTGTGTGATCATATATGACTCTTATGTGGTCAAGAACTTTTCTCCTATCCATAATCGTCTTCTTCTTGGTTCCTCTAATTTATTTACCATGAGATCTTTTATATCTAGGCCATATATCCATGTTCATTATTTAATATGCTGTAATTGTTGAGTAATGAGTCATTATCTCACCAGTTATCCCCAGGTTTAACCTTATTTTAATTTGTTTCTGAATCTCATGTACTTAATTTGTTCTATTGATAACTTTTCTACTGTTTAATCATACAAAATAATTTTTACTATTATAGAGTAAAGTACTATTAGGCCTCCTTCCTTCCCTTTTTCATTTTTTCATTTTTTTGTTCAAGATTTTTGAACTTTTGTTTCTCAAAATTAATATTGTAATTTTTTCTACTTCTATAAAATAACTCTGGTAGTTTGATTGGCATAGCACTAAAATTACACATTAATTTAAGTGGTGCTGTCATTTATATAATATTAGCATGGGGGCAGCTAGGTGGTGCAGTGGATAGAGCTCTGGCCCTGGAGGCAGGAGGACCTGAATTCAAATCTGGCCTCAGACACTTGACAACTTATTAGCTGTGTGATCCTGGGCAAGTCACTTAACCCCAATTGCCTCACCAAAAAACAAAAACAAAATAAACAAACAATATTAGCATGACCCAACCATGAGCAGTTAATATCTCTTCTATTATTAAGTTTTTATTTCTTTAAAGAGTATTTGGTAATTGTATTTGTGGAATTCCTATATGTGTCTTGATAGGTAGATTCTGAAATATTTTATACATCTTGTGGTTATTTTGAATGGATTTTTCATCTCTTCTGGCTGTATCTTGTTATTTATAGAAGGGCTGATAATTTTGTGGTTTTATTCCATATCCTGTTACTTTGTTGAGATTTTTTTGTTTTGATGAATATTTGGTATAATCTTTATGGTTCTTCAAGTGAACCATCATCTTTAAAAGTGATAGTTTTGTTTTTTCTTTACTCTTGTTTATCCCTTTGATTTATTTATCTTTTTTTGTTTGTTTTTTGTTTTTGTTTTGTTTTGTGGAGCAGTGAGGGTTAAGTGACTTGCCCAGAGTCACACAGCTAGTAAGTGTCAAGTGTCTGAGGTCAGATTTGAACTCAGATCCTCCTGGATCCAGAGCCAGTGCTCTATCCACTGCACCACCTAGTTGCCCCTATTTATCTTTTCTTATTGGAATAGCTGGCAGTTTTATAACTGTATGAAATAGGTTTTATGTTGGGTCTTGCTCAAACCCAACCAATCAATTATCATAGCAAATAAAATCTTCTAAACTTCATGAACTCTTTAAATTCTCCTTTATCCAATTCTGATTTGTCTTTCTTTTTTTTTCTCATATTCTTCTGCTACTTTATCCAAATCATTGTTTGGTCCTTTCCTGTTTGCATTACTTGAAGAGATCTGTAATTTTATGAGGGTGATTAGTCCCTTCACTGATGCTTACTATAATCTTTCCATATGTTACCAGCTTTTTTGTGCTTGCTGTAGCAAAAAAGAAAGAAAGAAAATTGCTTGTTAGAAATAATGATAGCTAACATTTTAAATAAAACTGACTTATGTTCTTGCCACTGTGTTAAGCACGATGCAAACATTATTTCATTTGATCCTCATAGAACCCCTGGCAAGTAGGTGTTATTATTGTCTCCATTTTACAGATGAGGAAAATGAGGCAAACAGAGGTTAATTGCCCGTGGTCACACAGCTAGGAAGTGCCTGAGGCAACATTTGAATTCAGGTCTTTCTGATTCCAGGCCTGGCATTCTTTCTACTGTGTCACCTAGCTGCTCTAACTTCATAGTAATGAGCCTCCAAACTCAGATTTGTGTACTTGGACAGCAAACATGGAGTTTAATTTCCTGCTTGATGGGACTTACTTCCAGAACTTGAACTCCATTCACATGCCCTTTGAGAACCCAAGGTTTAAATTTCTGAGGAGGAATTTAGTGGAGTTGTATTTAAATGTAATACATTAATTCCCATCTTATAAACTTTCCTTTATGCTATCTCACATTTTGATGTTTTCACATATTAATCATGTCTTCTGTACATGGTTTAAAATCCTAAAGTCTTACCTAATTAATCACAACCTATTAGCCTCTTGGCATTTATTAATTTATTAGCACATTCAGTTCCTGTTTACCTATACTAATTAAAGAGTTCAAAGGTATGTGCAATCCATAATAGTAGATATTTAAGAAGTAATTTTTATTCACTTTCTTTTAATGTCAGGTAATTCTGTAAGACTCTATGTTATCCATGGATTGTGATCTTCTTGTCTTCCCCATGAGAGTAAAAGCTTCCTTAGGGCAGGGAGTAAATTACTTTTGGTTTTGTATCCTTAGCCATTAGCACAAGACATGGTGCATAGTAGGTTCTAAGTAAATATTGTTGATTAGTTGATTCATCTGGATTGGTGGAGGAAGTTTTCACACCAAAGAAATAACAGGTCTTTGATATATTGCTATATTTAAATGGATATGTAAATCCATTTTCCAATGCCAATGTCTGACATTATAAGAATTTATCTCAAAAGAATAAAATCACTCTCTGAATAGCTAACTCAGAGTTAAGTAATTTTCTTCTTTCCCAAATAGTTTATATAGTACTGGAATTAGTTGTTCTTAAATATTTGGTAAAATTCAGTTGTGAATCCATCTGGTCCTGGTGACTTTTTTCTTAGGAATCTCATTAATGGTTTGTTCAAAAGTAATTTTCTTATTTGACCACTAATCAAATGAACTGAATCAAACTCTTTTGACTGTACCACTCTTTGGTTAAATGTTTAAATATGAAGGGATTTGTTTATTGGGATTCAGTCTTCATTCAAAATAAAAGTTAAGGGGGCAGCTAGGTGGTGCAGTGGATAAAGCACATTTCCAGGATTCAGGAGGACCTGAGTTCAGATCTGACCTCAGACACTTGACACTTACTAGCTGTGTGACCCTGGGCAAGTCACTTAACCCTCATTGCCCCATAAAAAACTAATTAATTAATTAAATCAAAATAAAAGTTAAAGGGAACATAGATATCAAAGTCATGTAATTAAGCAAATTAGGTATTGTCAATAAGGGGAGATGTTAAAGAAGTAAGTAATATAATTAAATGGAGTATTTTATTTGTAAATAAACTTAAAAGATTTCCCCAATAAACAAACTGAGGATAATTGAGATTTAATGGGGGCAGCTAGGTGGCCCAGTGGATAAAGCACCGGCCCTGGATTCAGGATTACCTGAGTTCAAATCCGGCCTCTGACACTTGACATTTACTAGCTGTGTGACCCTGGGCAAGTCACTTAAACCCCACTGCCCTGCAAAAAAAAAAAAGAAAAAAAGAAAAAGAGAAGAGATTTAATGGCACTGTCTGTCATTTCTCATTCCCTATGTTTCTTCTCAAGTAGTGTCTCTTCTCAAATGTGCATTCATCCATAGACCCTATTCCATGGCCCTTTGTGTATTAGCTACTCAATAAAAGCTTGCTATTAGACTACAAATCTTTTTGAATTGTTAGATATTTTATTTAAAACTATATTGAACATCAGTGCGTTTGACTAAATTTACTTGGGTAACCAGTTGCATTTAATCATTTCAAAATATAAAGTATCATAAATATGTCAAAATATAATCAAACTATAATATCAAAATATCAAGTATATTGTTTACTTTTTCTCTAATATGGTCATACTTATTGTGTATTCTTCCATTTTTTGCATTATTTTATAAAGGTTTTTTCTAGGTCACTTTATAGTTTTAAAATGTATTAATCTTAATTGCATCAAAGTAGTCCATAGCATCAATGTACCACAATTTATTTAACAATTCTCCAACTTCCAGAAGCTTAGGTTGCTTCCTCTTTGAAATGATAATAATATTGCTGCCAAAGTCTTTAAGCTGGTAGCTCTTTTCTTGTTTGTTTTTGATAAGACTTCCAGGATATATTCCCAACAATGGAATTATCATACCAGAGGGTATGATTATTTTTGTTATGTATTCTGTTCAGTAACATAATTGTTTTCCAAAAAGATTTTTACAAGTTTGCAATTCAATAGGTAATAAATGAGTGTGCCTGTTTCTCCACAAGCCCACCATCATCTTTTCATTGCTTTTAATTATTTTTGCAATTTTAATAGTTAAGGTTATATCAAAGTTCTTTTAATTTGCATTCTGATGATTAGTGAAATAGAGCAATTTTTCAAGGGATTATTAACAAATTTTGTATCCTCGTTTGAAAATTGTTCATTTCCTTTGATCATGTATCAATTATGGACAAGGAGTTACCACTTTGAATGTTTAACAGTTTCTTATATATTTTAGATGTCAAGTTTTTCATCTATACTATTGGTCATAAACATTATTCCTATTATTTTCCTTTTAATTTTAATTAAATTTGGTTTTTTGTTATACAGAGAATTTAATTTTAATGTAGTCAAGCCCATCAGTATGGTCCCTGAGAATTTCAATTTGTTGAATCAAACAAAAAAAAATCTTCCTGATTTAGAAAAATATATTATTTCATTTTCTTCTACTCTTTAAAAGGTCTTACAATATTTAGATCTATCATCCAGCCGGAATTTTCTAGCTTCTGTTATTTAAGATGTGGGGCTGCTGATATTATTCTTTACTAAATCCATGGTTTTTCTGAATTAGAAGGGTTTAAGGACTGAATCATTTAGTAAATTGTGATAATGACTATTAATGCCTCATTAATCTGCTATTATTGATGAAGACTTTTAACTAGAGTGGATAATGATCCTAAATTTAAGATGTAACTTTAAAAAAGATTATATAAAACACTTTTAATAATGTTGTCAGTATAGAATATGAAGATAAATTTTTCATGATATTATGTGATTTTCTTATTTATTACAATTTAAAAATATTTACAATTTGTCCATCATTCTTATTCTTTTCACCATTTTCAAATTCTTTTTTACCTTTACTTCTTTCAGTGTATTCAATTTCTTCTTTGAAATCAAAGAAGTCATATTTGTTTTGGTTAATGGGATTTTAAATTCAATAATCTTTAAATCCTTGAACTTCACTTTCTGGATTTATCCAATCCCAGGATGTTTTGTAAATGACAAAATAGTTCCTACAGTTACTATCTTTCACCACTAGATGCCACTCATGAATGAATTCAATGAATCTTATTGTTCTTGAAGTTAAACTACTTGGGAAAAAACATAATCTTCTACTTAGGTGTGAAAAGAGAATTTTCCTGAAAATTGAATCTTATTCCTTTTGAGGTTAAAAAGACAAATGATATTCACAAGTAATTTCCATGCCAAATTTTAATAGTTTGAACCTCCTTATCAAACCAGCTAGGTGGTGCAGTGGATAAAGCCTCTGGCTCCAATTTTCTAATGAATATATGATCTCTTTGATGACAACATTCCTTACCAAGATACAGAGTACAAACCATCCCTTAATACCCAGGCTATGGAATTCTTGTCCAAGTCTTCTGTAAATTTGCTACTATAGGTTTGTTCAAAATGTTGGGAGCCTTCCTTATGTGCTCTTGACATTGAGTAAATAAATACTTGTGTAGCTAAACTGTCCACAAACCATCCCTCCCTCTTACCATGTGACCAGTCCATTTTTTTTTTTTGCATTGATATATTTTTGGTACCACTTCTCCGGCCTAATTCCTTGTTTCTCTTGTATTTCAGCCTGTTCAGACCCTCCATATGTTCTTCCATTGGGCTTCGAATAATCTTCAACTACAATTCTTCTGAGATTGTATGACTCCCATTACTGGAACATGTATTGGTGTTAAAAAGATAGGCCTTTATTTAAAAGAATAATGGGATTTTTTTTTAATTGGAAATTTCTTAAAGTCAATATACTCTTCTTTTCCCCTTTTCAATTCTGGGTTCATCTCATTGTGCATTTGCTGTGCCTATCCATGATAGATGCATTCTATAGATTGTTCACCAAACTACATGTTATAGTCTGTCAATGAACACTCTTAATTCACTTGGTTTTTCCTGTGTATATAAAGCAATTCTTTTGAGCCTTATAGAGCTCATTCAAAGGCTTATCAATGTTCTGTGGCTTGACAATATGATGTCCTTCAAAATAAAGAACATCAGGAAAACATCATCTCAATAAGGAATTTCTTTTCAATTTAGACTCTGTGCTAGATCTCTTCCACAATAGTGGTCAGTAACTTTAGCAAGCATGTATCTCCCTTTTTTATGCCTCTTTTATAATATTAATAACTGAATGAAGCTATTTATATTTCTTTCAAATGACTGTATAATTTTTACATAATACATGGGAGATAACTTGTCGGAGGAGAGCTTTGAAAGTGATATTTTTCTCTACCAAATTAAATATTTTCTTATTGTCAACAAAGAAATATTATTAGATTTTTAATATCTTCCAGTGAATTATTCCATGTTTAAAACTGATTTCCTACCATAAGTACAAATGATATTTAATTTCACATTTCCTTTCTTCCCTGGTGATATAAACAAGTATCTAAATGCTCAGAAGACATGTAGCAGAAGGCAATAATCTCCACCTGGCTAAATCATCCATAAATCACAGAATCAGAGCTGGAAGGGACCTCAGAGGCCATATAGTTCAACTTGTACCTGAACAAGAATTCCCTCATGCCTTATACCAGACAAGTGGTCAACTAGCCATTTATTGAGGGCCTCCAATGAGGGGTATAAGCCACCTTACAAGGCAGCCCAATCTACTGCAGCATAGCTCTGATTTTTAGTACTTTTTCCTCACTACAAGCATATATTTGCCTCTGAAACTTTCACCAACTACTTCCAATTTTGTCCTCTAGGACCAAACAAATGAATCTACTCTCTCTCTCTCTTTTCTTCTTCTTCTTCTTCTTCTTCTTCTTCTTCTTCTTCTTCTTCTTCTTCTTCTTCTTCTTTTTTAGTGAGGCAATTGGGGTTAAGTGACCCTGGGGTCACACAGCTAGTAAGTGTTAAGTGTCTGAGGCCGGATTTGAACTCAGGTCCTCCTGAATCCAGGGCCGGTGCTCTATCCACTGCACCACCTAGCTGCCCCCTTCTTCTTCTTTTTTGCAGGGCAGTGAGAGTTAAGTGACATGCCCAGGGTCACACAGCTAGTAAGTGTCAAGTGTTTGAGGCTGGATTTGAACTCAGGTCCTCCTGAATCCAGGACCGGTGTTTTATCCACTGTGTCACCTAGCTGCCCCCACAAATCTCTTACAAAAGTCCGACCTTCAAATATTTGAAAAGAACTTTCATGTACCCCTTATTACTTCTCTTTTCTCAGGTATTTATCCTCAATTCCATCAAGTGATCTTAATATGGCATGAAGTCAAGGTCCCCTCAGGCATAACCCTAATTTCCCTTCTTTGGTCATTTTTATGGTTCTTCATGAACAATATGCTCTACTTATTCAATGTTTTTCATAAAATGTGACATCTAGAACTGGACTCAATTCTCCAAATGTGATCTGACCAGGCAGAATAGAGCATTAATTTTGTTGTGGGTGTTGAGTCATTTTTCAGTTGTTTCCAACTCTTTGTGGCCCCATTTGGGTTTGGTTTTTTGGCAAAGATACTGAAGTGGTTTGTCATTTCCTTTTCCAGTTCATTTTGCAGATGAGGGTACAGAGGCTAAGGGGATTAAATGACTTACCCAGGGTCACACAGGTAGTAAGTATCTGAAGCCAAATAGTGCTGTATCCACGGCACCACCTAGCTGCCTCAAAAATATCACTTCCCTAATACTAAATACTGTATTTATCTTAATGCAACCTAAGATTTCTTTCTTAGCTATTGTGTCACACTATTAACTCATAGTCACCTTACAGTTCACTAAAACTCACAGATCTTTTTTCAGATGAACTGCTGTCTAGCAATTGTGTGAAGCAATATTTTCTGTGATCTTTCATCATCATCATCATTAAAGCTAACATGTAGCTAATGGCTAATATTTATATGGTGCTGATTATGTGTGACTGTGCTAAGTGCTTTACAAATATGTTATTTGATCTTCATGACAACCCTTGGGGTGGTGGTGCTATTATTATTCTCATTTTACAGATGAGAAAACTGAGACAGAGAGATCAAGTGACTTATCCAGGGTCACACAGCTGGTAAATGTCTGAAGTGAGACTTAAACTCAGGTCTTCCTGCCTCTAGGTCCAGCATTCCATCTGTTGTTCCACCTAGCTGTCTACCACAATCCTCACTAATGCTTACTGTTTGGCCAAGAAATCAAATGGTTTTAAATTTTTTTTGGTTTCTTTTGGCTTTCTCATTGTTGACATTTTTTCACATCAGTAAATTTCCATAGGAAATTATGATAATCTGTATCCATGTGAGTTTTTTCCCTCTCTTTTTCCATTACCTCACTTCAATAGATAGTCTGCTTGCAAAGATCACATTTGGGCAGAGCCCTAACTAGAATATTTATTTACTTATTTATATCTATTTAATTATATTTATGTCTGGAACAAGTGGGAAAAATACACCTTCAGTTTAAGGGGAGATGGGTAGAACACTGTCTAATTAGGGGTGGTAGAAGACTGAGATCCTGGGCCAGGGATGTGAAGCAATTGCTGGGAAAGCTATTGCATGGGGATAGGGGAGATAAAGCAAGGGAGAAGCTAACCAGCTGCTAAGTTTATTGTTTTCTCTGCTGCTAAAGGACCATAGATAGTGACACCAGTCTCTAAATTTGGTGACCTGGGGCAATCCAACCTATGTTCAGCTTTGTATTAGGCATTAAATACACACACACACACACACACACATTTACATTGTTTGAAGGATCTTTTCAGGTTCTTGGCAGAATTTTTCTACCTTTTCATCTTCTGCAACAGATGTTAGAGATAAACTATATTTTCATGGTGATCTTTTTGTTTCTTTTCTTTTTTCTTTACTTTTGTATTATTTTATTGAAAGTTCTCAGAGGCTGTTTACTTTTTCTTCTCCACATTCTGCTTTGCAGCCTTCTTAGCTCATTTTGCCCAGATGCCAAAGAGACAGGCATTGGCCCAGGCCATTTGAAGACTAGCAAAGGCCTTGAAATTCTTCTCATCTTCAGTAATGATGCAAGCTTTCTCTTTCTTGTAGACATTTCTGATTGGTATAACTGGTCCTGTAAGTTGGGTTGTCAATTTGAGTTCTTCAGCAGAGCTATATCCCTTCTTGGGTGCAGATTGTTTCCTTGGGAAGAGAGTCAGTTTGGACCAATATTCTTTCAGCCACTGCACATTTGCCTGGAGAGACTATGTAGACTTATTTTGGTGATGAGGGTCCGTAGAGATACTAATGGTCCATGCCACTTTTTTATGGATTCCAGCCACCCGAGGCTCTTCCAAGCTGAATCCTCTGCAGTCATGTACTTTGGTGTGGTATGGGACAGTAGGGCACATCACAATAGGCCAGATAGGACCAGAGGCAGGGTGAGGAGCAATTCAATAGGCTTTTGCTTGACGGGACTTTTGTCTTCTGATCTTCCTAGCTGGCTGGTTAAACCATGTGGCAACTCGTCTTTGACAGTCTTTGTGGAAATGGAGCTTCAGAACCATGCCATTTCGGCTGGGTACCATGGCTGGTTAAAGCCCTCCTCATGGGCACAACAGCTGAATGGAAAGGGAAGGCCTTTTTGTTTATTTTCATAAGAAGGTCTACAAAGCAAAATGAGCATGTATCCTATGAAATGTTGACTTTGGGTATAGGATGAAATCAGTTACACCAAATCTCTTATTTACCTGCCCAAAAAAACCCTCTAAAGCCATCCTTCCATTTTGCTACAATCTTTAATGTCTTTCTTTTGTTTTCATTTATAGCAAAAATATTAATATCAATCTGGTTTAGTTCCTTCAATAGCATGTGAATTGTCAGTTCAATCGTTGTCATTGGAAAAGGATTTCACATTCAGAGTACTGAATGAAATACATTTTTTACAGATGGTTTAAAACTGTGTCTTAGCCCCCACTGCCCCCTTTTCTGTCGCTCTTGCTACACTCCTTAAAGAGGCAGAAAGGGACTACATTGGACTGAGGGGCAGTTAGCACTTTGTTTCATGGGTGTCTGTGGCCAAAGAATTCATTACTGACAACTTACTGTTAATCAGTCTTTATATATTTTGCTTAGAATGGTTCTAGCTGGAAATCAGCTATTTATAACTTTGTGCTTGAAGACTAGATAGACAGAACTAACTGGAACTTGTGTTTTTTTTTGGCATAGCCCCTAAGTATCCAGGGTCGACTGTATGATGTAGTGAGGCAACAGAGATTTGTACTTGGGGTGATTTAAATAAATTAAAAAGAATTAAGACAACTATTAATATTTTTGACACAGACCCTTTTCCTTGACATAATGTCTCTTTCTAGAAATAAACTTGGGTTCTGTCGACCTTGTAGAAATACTTTCTTATGCCACCCTCCTTTTAGCCAACATTTTGAGTAATGTTAAAGATAATGCCTGGTATATGTTTTGCTCTTATTTTAATAATTCAACATTAAGTATGATTATTCTCACTTGCCCAATCAATATACTTACATGGCCCTCATGTTTACAATATATCTTCATTAATAGTTTTCTGTTTGTCTGGTCTTTAGTGGCCATTAGGCTGCAGTTATTATCCTCCAGGTGATGAATCTTCTTATTTACAAATTATTTCTAGATCATGTGTGGGCAGCATGATTGCTGATCCTAACTAATGAACATATTTTGCTTAATTTTTTGTTACTATTTTCTAATTTGAGGTGGGTAGTCCAAAACCAATTAATTCTCTGCCAGTTCTACAGTCCTTTGTTGCATTTTTCTTTTGTCACTACAGATGCTTATGACTCTTAATGTATGGCTTTAAATAACATCGATATTCGAGATGTGCTTATATAAAGCTATCTACTCCTCTTAGCTTCATCTTTTAGGTAAACTAGAGCTGCTAATTATGTTCAAAAATCTAGGTCAGACGTTCACAATATGAATTCATTTACCTCAACAAAATTGCTAATACTCAAGCTGTCATTAGACTAAAAGGAAAAAAGGCAGGAACCTTTAAAAAACATTTTAAAAGAATGGTTTTAAGCATCTACTAGATAGATACACACATTCCAGAAAGGTTTTTTTTTTCTTTGTCACCCACATTCTGGAATGAAAACATATAAGGAGCTGATCCTATGTTAAAAGCAATGGGTCCCCTTAAAAATTATTTGCACTATTCCCTTGGACATACCAAATCAAAAGAATTAAGTGAATCAATTATTAAAGCAATTACTATATATCAGACAATATGCTGACCCTGGGGGATATAAACAAACAATAGTTTGTGCCCTCAAGGAGTTTATATTCTTTAGGTAAGATAGCAAGTGCATAAATAAATATATATAAAATAGTTGCAAAATATTTACAATTTAGTTGTGGGGAAAGGCATTAGCAGCTAGATGAATTGACAAAGCAGGAAGGTGGCACTTGAGTTGATCTTTGAAGGAAATTAGACATTCTAAAAGGTAAAAGTAAGGAGGGAATGAATTCTAAATATACAGAGAATAGCCTAAGCAGAGGTATGGAGATGGGAGCTGGAATGTTGTCTTTGGGAAACAGCAAGAAGACCAGTTTGACTAGATCATAGAGTATGTGAAACATAGCTATATATAATAATCTGGGAAAGGAGGTTTGTGTGAAATAAACTCCTTAGATTCATAAAGATAAGCATTTGCTGAGAATATCATAAAACTCCCAAATTTCTCCTGAATTTCCTTAATCACAGCCTGTTTGTGACTGAGATTTTGGCATATGAGTGAATGAGTGGGAAGGTGAGTGAATGAACAGGTAAATATTTATATAAATTTATCATGACACAGCCGTAGCCTTAACTCCACAAAACTATAGTGTATGTTAGAAAATCTTTTTTTCCTCTTTATCTATATCACATGTTTAATATTTATTTCCATGTATAACTGATTAATCATCAGTAACCTAAGCCTGAATTTACTAATACATGGATGGCCAGGTGCCTGGTTAAAGAGTACCTTAAGGTATTGTTTTATAATGTACAACGACTATTGTAGCAGAGAGTTGTGAGGTAAGTAAAGTTAGCAAAATGTTCCTTATTGTTTAGACTATGTCTATAGGTAAACAAAAGTAAATTGAAGATTGCTGAATATACTTAAGATTGTAATGAGTCTACATATTTATTTGATTTATTAGAATGATAATGTTTCTCTATATAAGGTATATGTGGTTGGGATAACTAATATAAAGATGTTGCATGTGGCATGGATAGATAGACATCTATCAAATCAGATGATTTGGAATCTAGCCCACTTCTCTCCAAGGGAGACTGAAACATCTATCTTTGTGGGGGAAAGGGGGAAGGCCATGACTGGATACTTTATCCTTTCCTTGCCTATCTCCAAGAGGAGTATTGAGCTAAAATTATATCTATGCACCGCACCTTAAATATTGGTAACTTAGCAGTACAATACTTTTGGGAGCCCAAGATCAATGTCATTTTTCCTCCTTGCTGTTAAGAGAAGGATAATTTTTAGTGAACCACAGCTGATTTAGCTTCCTCCCACTAAACTGCTTACATAGAAGACCATCATGGATAGCTAATTTACCTCATTATCAAATTAAACAGCAAACAGAAGTCAGGAAAGTTATACAAATTAGAATATTTCTCCATGCTCCCAAATACACAAGAATAAAGGAACTCTTTAGCTGGGAGTTAAAACAATCCATCTTATGGGGTGGCTAGGTGGTGCAGTGGATAAAGCATCAGCCCTGGATTCAGGAGGACCTGAGTTCAAATCCGACCTCAAACACTTGACACTTACTAGCTGTGTGACCTTGGGCAAGTCACTTAACCCCCATTGCCCCACAAAAAACAAAACAAAAAAACCAATCCATCTTAAGCAAGAAAGTGGGGTACAATCTCACCAAGAGGAGTCTTCTCATAGCAGTTTCTAGGTTTGCAATCATTAGAAGCTAGAGGACATGCTGAGGGCTAGCTCCTAATAGTCTGTGGCTCTGAGGGTACCAGGCAACCAATCAATAGTTTATGCTTGGAACACTAATGCATTGTTGATAGAGTTGTGAACTGATCCAACCATTCTGGAGAGCAATTTGGAACTATGCCCAAAGGGCTGTGGGGCTCTGGATATCTTTTGACCCAATAATACCACTACTAGGTCTGTATCCCAAAGAGATCACAAAAAAGGAAAAAGGACCCATATGTACAAAAATATTTATAGCAGTTCTCTTTGTGGCAGCAGAGAATTGGAAATTGAAAGGATGCCAATCAATTGGGGAATGGCTAAACAAGTTGTAGTATATGAATGTAATGGAATACTATTGTGCTATAAGAAATAATCAGCAGGCAGATTTCAGAAAAACCTAGAAAGACTTAAGTGGACTAATGCTGAATGAAGTGAGCAGAACCAGGAAAACCATTGTACACAGTAACAGCAATGTTGTGTGATGATCAACTCTGATAGACTTTACTCTTCTCAGCAGGACAATAATCCAAGACAATTCCAAGGGACTCATGATGGAAAATGCTCTCCACATTCAGAAAAAAAAACTATGGAATCTGAATGAAAATTGAACCATACTCTTTCCACTTTTTAATTTTTTTTTCTTTTTTGAGGCTTTTCCCCTTTCTAATTCTTCTTTCACAATATGACTAATGCAGAAATATGTTTAATGTGATTGTACATATATAACCTATATCAAATTGTTTTCTGTCTTGGGGAGGGGGAAGGGAAGGGAGGGAGAAAAATTTGGAACTAAAAGTCTTATGAAAACAAATGTTGAAAACTATCTTTACATGTAACTGGAAAATAATAAAATACTTTTATGATTAAGAAAAAGTTTTGGGCAGCTAGATGGCACAGTGGTAAAGCACCGGCCCTGGATTCAGGAGTACCTGAGTTCAAATCCGGCCTCGGACACTTACTAGCTGTGTGACCTTGGGCAAGTCACTTAACCCCCATTGCCCCTCCAAAAAAAAAAAAAAAGAAAAAGTTTATGCTCTCTCTAAGTCCTCCAACCATCTCCAAAGAAGAAATCCCTTTTGAAGGATATGTGGCTGTACCATTCAATGTTCTCTCAGATAATCAGGAGCCATATCTCTCTCCATTTGTGCAGCATAAAAGTCACCGGATTGTCTCTCAAAAAAACCATCCTTGGCTCAGATAGAAGTGGGGTTACATGTAGAAGAATATACATGTATAATCTATATTTTTGAGAGGTAGCATGATTTAGTGAGAAAAAAAAGCCAGCATTAGAGAAAAATCTCCAAAATCTTCCCTCTGACTGTCCTGTAGTAGCTGTGTGGTATTAAATCTTTAAGGCAACCTCAAGGCTGTAGGAAACTCTTTAAGACTATAAGCTACAGATAAACTGATGATCTGATTTGGTAGAGGGAGTTTCCTAAATGGGAGTTTTCCAGAAAGATAAAATTACATTTGCATAAAAAGGTCTACTTTATAAAAATATATTTAAGTAGCTATCCTTAGAATTTTACCTACATAGGGAACAGAGGTTAAAAATTCTAAATCTTTCTCTGTGAGACACCAAAAATAGGATCAGTCTGCATTGAAATAGGGCTGTGACTAAAGCAAACCCCACAATGTTGCATGTCCTTAATTGCATCCATTTCAAGGTTTGAGTTTTTTTAGGAAGCTATTAAAAATGGGAAAATAAATCCTACTGCATGATTTAGAGTTTAAATTAAAAACTTTCAGCTGTTTTAGTATTAATTTGCATTTAGGACAGAATTATTTTTCACTTATTTTTATTTAATATTCCTTGATTTCTAAGGGTTGATTATCTATAAACAGTCATGTAAATTGGTGTTCAGAAGCATATCGATTCATAGTATTACAGAAAGGTATTAGAACTTGACAGTGCCTTGGAGATCATCTAGTACAACAGCCTTCTCATTTTTTTGGATGAGGAAACAGACCTAGAGCAAACCAGGTGAAAGTTGCTATCAGTGAGACAAATCTTTTCATTAACATTGTTTCACTTATATATTAGCTTCATGGTAATTTGTGTTTGAGAGAATTTCAAGTGGTCAAGTAACCACATGTATTGGTTAGGACAGATAGGTTTTTAGTTTCCCATTCTAATCTCTTAACTTTCCCAGTCTCTCTCTGATAGTAAGAGATCACTCTGTCTCTTTTGGGATTTTTTGAATCCTGTAGTTTCTGATTTCAAGTCACCATTGTCACCGGTTAATGGGAATTATAGAAACATCGAGTTGTAAACATAGTTCTTCTAATTTTCTATACCTTTCTCCATAACCCATGCCAGAGACCTTGTAAGACAAAATGACATATCTGTGTATTTTGCATAGAGAAAAATTCTATCATTTTGGACAGAAAAGTAACTATATATTTTTTGTATCTGGGATAAATGTAACAAAATGCACCCTCAAACACATCTGGGGAAGCTGCCATGATTTGTGGAAACCCATTTGGGTGGCACAGGCCATGGCTATAAATACAAAATCTTCCTATTTTACCTAATCATTCTTCTTAACTAGGGGCTAAGTTCAGTTGTTTCTATGCTGCTAAGGGTTCTATAAATGCTGTCAAGAATCTTCTAAATCCAGTACCCTGGGACAAAGTCCCAGTCATTTAGCCTAGTTATGGTTCTGAGAAGAAATGGCATTAGAAAGAGAATTGTAACCCCAAAATTTAGCAGAGTGGTTTCTTAAAAATGTTTTGACTTTTCTGTATAACTGTAGATTGTGTATGTATACCATACACATAAATATATAAACAGACATATAAATATTTAAGATGAATAATCTAAAGACTTTCCTCAAGGGTTGAGGCTAAACCTATGCATTAAGGTAGATTTTTTTTTCATCTAAAAGATATACTCTGACACACAAGATATGACCCTATACTGATGCCTTCTTATGAAAAATCAGGTTTATGCATCATTTATCTTTCTGAACATATAATCACAGCTATAGAAACCCCCCAAAAGCTGTAAGCATTTCCTTTCAAAATGCTTGTATAAAATAAGGCCAAGTTTACTCTTCTAGTACAGCTCTTACCCTCATAATTTAGTTTTCAATTGAGTTTGAACTTATCTCAGGTGAAAATGAGATGATCTTTATCTGTCAGTTCTGATGTACATGTAAGTTCCTTTATTATAATTTGTGAAAAGCTCTCAAGCTGCCTTGGTGGGATCTCACCAAGAACAAGAAAATAATAAGGCAGCAAGATGGTGAAATGCACTTAAGTTGTGTAGCATCATGAAGTGATCGAGTATGGTAGGTTTCAAACATACAAGAGAAATTGTGGAACTGTTCTAAAGATAGGTGCTATGCTATAACATTTTGGTGCAAATTATGCGATATTTCTTGTTATTTCTTTTCAGTCTAAAGTGACTGACAACACTTCTGAAATCGCTTGCTCCTTTTTGAGTGGCATTTCATTAAAGAATCCCAGACTAAAACCCCAGTTTTACTCCTTTATTAAGAACTATAGTGCATATCAAAACTGTTCTCAACTATGAGTTGTTTGTATTTATGTCTTCAGATTAACTACTTTTCAATTGCATTGAGAAAATCACTTTGAGTTTTTTCAATTGCTTCTTGGATTCTAAAAGAAACAGATGTCAAAAATAAGTTTATAGTGGTGACTGGTTGCTTCAGTAGGTGTAAAATCAATTTGTAACTTCTGTTTAAGAAAAGGGATCTGCCAAACTACCCACTGTTACTTTGGTTATTGATTTTTGCTAGCAAGAGTATATCAACTTTCAAGGGGAAAAGTTTGTTCTTTAAGCAAAATAACTCAATGAAACTTATAGTGTCAAGCACAGCATATGCCATGCTTAACTTTTTAAAATAAATTAGACTTTTCCAACCTTGCAGAGCTATGAAACCATGGAATATATAAACTGCTTGAAACATCCATCAATTTTATTTGTAATCTGTCTCCTACTTATAATATAGAATGATTTAGTAAATACTCTAAACAGCAAAATATTTGATTTACACTGTTAGTAAATCTATTTCAGAGTCAAAGTCTATAATGAAAGAGTAAATGATGTCATTCAAGGTAATGATAAATAATGGGGAATGAAAAGGAAGCAAGGAACTATTCAAATAATAATTATATGCTATCAAACAAATAAGTTGCCTTCTTTTTTTCAATAATTCCTTTTAAAATACTTTAAAATAAGTCACTAAGTCATTACAAATCAGATTAAGGTAGATAAATTCACTTTCTAACAACATTACGGTTAGTTGTTTTGTCTGTTGTATTAAAAAAAAAAGATGACGCCTAATTTGCAAATATTGAAACAGGGCCATGTCGGGGTGGTTAAGTTCTTGTTTACATGTGTCAAACAATTTAATATGTTTGTCATGCAGAATATTTTGTTAAAAATAATGATAACTGGAAGAACATGGTTCTTAAGAACATGCAAAAAAAATAGTTAAACTAAAGGCAAAGTATTAACGGCCTGAATTTGAAAACAAAACTGTTATATTGAAGTGTAGCCAACTACGTAAAAACAAATGGTTGGGGGGGTACCCTATTGAGTGGATAAGGTTATTTTGGATCTACCTGAAGAGGGGGGAAGGTGAGAAGAGCCATTTGAGAGCAGTTCTGCTTTCTGCCTCTTTTGTTCTTGCCAGGGTGCCCATTTTTAAAGTATTCAAACAAAGAACCACAAACCGCCAGTCACACCATAATACCAGCTTGTGTTTACATTTTCAGCTCTCCAGATCGTGATCCTATTCAGTGCACACAGAGCGAGTGCTCGTGTACACGCGCCCATCCGCCATCAGGAGAACTGAAACTGTAAACACAAGCTGGTATTTTGGTGTGATCACACTAATATGGCGGGTTGTGAGGTCAAGGGGTGGAAGGTGAATTATGGATTCAGAATTTCCTTGCTTTTGTCAGTTTAAGTCAGGCTGCTTACACAGTAGCTGCTTTTCAAACTTGAATAACTCAGCTATTTTAAAGAATTATGGGTCCACTGTACTTAATTAAAGATGTTAGATTGGAGAATTGTCTTCTTAGGGAAGTAATGGACCCTTTACCATAATTAAGTATGTAAAATGAAGCTAGAAAAGCGCTAAAAGTCTCATACAGAGCCAAGTCATTGACCTTGAATTGACCTAGGGGGAAAGTACTGACCATAGTCATAGTAATCCTTCTTCTTAAACTTCTATGTCTAGGGAATAAATCACTTGTTTGGCATGTTTTATTATTAGAGCTTAATTAGAAAATGAAGCTAAAAAACAAAAAGGTATCCAGGATATCTAGGAGTCATCTACCCTCTGCAAACCAAGAATGGTTTTGTCAGTTTGCAACTCAAAAGAACACTATGACTGTTACTATCAGTCATAAATCTAAGCATAAGTTTTTGATGGAAAGAACCAATATATTTTTAAATGAAATGAGATCTGTTGGGTACTTTAAGATTATCTCATCATTTTAGGTCTTGAACTATTATAAAAATTTCTCCATACTAGTTAGTAATCAGAAAAGGTTGCCCAATTCCATCAATCAAAGATCAGGCCCAGATCATGAGCATCAAATTCACAAATGTTGTCGTATTTCTGTAGGAGCATGAGATCACTAATAAATAAGTCAAGTTCATTTTATGTTCCCAGCTATTCTACTTACTGTACAGATCACAAGTTTAAAAAACCATGATCTTACAGGATGCATCACATTTAGAGGAAGAAGACTAGTAGTCTTGGTAAGCAGGAAGGATCAAGCTCATTACTGGCTCTTTGGTATGAAGGCACTATGGAGTGTTGGTTGTGTTTCTTGTAGAGCAATTTAAACTATCCCTTCCTGCTGACAGCACAGAGATTGCTTTCAGTATGTGTTCTTTAAATTTTTGTGAAAAATAGTTCTTCTAAGGGAAAAGTCAGTTATCAAACTATGTATAGAAATGAAAAATGGAAGTAAATTTTTCTTCTTTTACTTAAGGGTAATTCATTTAAATTTATTTTGAAACTAGGCTTAAACAAATTTTTAAAATATAATGTTTTTTTCATCACAAGGAAATCAAGTCAATAAACAATGATGAAGAATATGATACATTATCTGCATACTTTTCTATTCTATACTCAAAGCCTAAATTCTCCAAGAAGTCTTGGCTAAGTAATGTTTAGCCACTTAATACCCAAGCACTTTCATGTACATATGGTCATATGCAGTTATATATATCTATGTATACACACATGTGTGTGTATGTATGTGTGTATGTGTGTATGTGTGTATGTATGTATGTATGTATGTATAAAATCTTGGTTCACCTTAATATTGAATCCACATTTACCCATCTTGTCTCCTTTATTAGATTAAGAACTCCTTGAAGACAAAGAGTATATATGACTAAATTTTGAAAAATCCCACTGCACCTAGCAAAGTGTCATGGTAGATAAAGGTTTGTTGATGATAATGGGTGGTGGTGGTTGCAATGATAATAATAGGTGTGATGATGGCAATAATAATACCGCCAACAATGGTGATAGGTTTGGAGACACTATAACACTTGACCTTGTTTTCCTAAGAGAGACTAAGTAGCTTATTTTTTTCTTTTTAAAAAATAGCTTATTGATAATTTTGATAAATGACATTGGCAAGATGACTCTCCTTTTATCTTGCATACATCTTTTTATTGATTAATCAGTATCATATTTAGACATTTAGAACATCTCAGCTGAAATAGATCTGTTCTCAGGAGAAAATAGATAACAGGCTTACAAGGAAAAGGAATAAAAATAACTTTGGTTTTCCTTGCAGTTGGTTATTTTCTAAACCAACCTTCTAAGACATTTACAAGCTTGTTTAAAATTTGTATCTTCTTGAAATTTTACTGTTTATAGACAAATTAATGAAGTAAACTTTTCTCCCTGTTTGTTTAACATAAAATATTAATCACCCTATGCAAATGTGTGCCTATTTCCTAGTCCGAATTTATTTTTTCTACTAGTTCATAAGTAGTATTCATTAAATTCATTGACTATCATTATAATTTCTATCAGTAGTAGTTATCCCTGAGTTGAATTATCATTACTTGTGGGTTGATGATTCTGAAAGGGATCAATGAAATGTTCTTGAATACTCTTCTTGGTTCTAAGATCTCCACATTTTCCCCTGGAAGGCTCATGGTATTTAAATATTTGCAATATGAGGCAACTGGCTTTGGTTAGTATTATCTTTTCATTCTAGGGTACTGTATGCCAACTGGAACTTAAGTACTAAAATGTATTGTTTAATTTTTGTATTATTGTCCTTGGCTTCATTTTTTACATGAATTCTATTAATATACATATACTTTGAGATTATTTAGCACTATGTCTTGAAATATCTGTTTCTACAAATAGACATTTTATTTCTTTTGCCCCAAATAAAGAAGTGAGATCTTGGTTTTAACTTGATCACTTAACATTTTGTGTTTGTGCAAAGTAGGTTTTAAAGGATTTGGCTGATTTTTATAGTAAAGAATATCAAACTTAAGTTTGAATTTTATACTAACTTTTATATATAGGTACTTAAATTTGAATTACATTTCAGTTTCCCTCCTGTAGACAAAACAAGATGGCCAATACATGTTTTTGAGAGGCTGTATCTTTTGTAATTTTTGACAGATTTTAGTGTAACAGCACTTGAGTAAAAAGAGACATCTTGCAAGGAAAAAATGGCTTGTTCTACCATCTTAAAATAAAAGGAATGTTTTGTCTATAATATGTACTCTAGCTTTAAAAAATGCCCCCTTACTCAGTTTAACAGTTAGCTTGCATTATTTTACCACATTTATAATTTATACTTTTATCATTGTTACCTTAACATAAATAGGTTTTGAATCCTTTGAGGCCTAGAGTTTATACAACCAATAATTTATGGTTACAAGAAATTGAGGTCAAAGAAAGTCATTCTACTGATGTCTTCTGAGTTGGAAGACTGACTTTGGTGGTTAAGAAAGAGGACCCTGGTTTGTAGGACTTCCAAGTGATTGGATCATGAACTGTGGAAGCTACAAGGGGCAAAATGACCTATACATAACTATTTTAGAATATGTTAATGTAACTCAGATAAAATGGGCTATGTTTATAAAATCCTGGGGCTCTCAATTATTTAAGTCTTTCTTCCTATCAGGAAAGTGATATAATATTGTTTTTAGATTAAGTAAATCTTTACAAAGCAATGTATTGAAAGGTTTTGGTCTAGGCTTTGAAGATTTTATAGAACCCCCAAAATTGAACAAGATGTGAACAAGTCTGACTATACTTGCAGAAAAAATGGAATTATAAGGCACTGGCTTCTGAATAAAAACTATTTTGTATTTCATGTCTGTACTTAAATGCCTTATTTAATATTTTAAATATATGCAGGAAATTAAATGATTTACCTTTTTCATAATCATATGGTGATAAAAGGTGTAAATGAGTATCATTTCAAATAAAAACATAAAGAGTATAAAAAACTAAGATTCTGTTTTTGTGCAAATTCACTTAAAAATAAAAATAACAACAAAAGCACATAAAACTTTGTATTTTTTAAAAATTTGGCTAACAAAAACATAGGCAAAACTCTCAAAGCTTTTACAATGCCCTTGGAACAGCAATCAATTAATATATATTAAATAAGAAACAGAGAAGATGAAGTCATCATCAATGACTTTATTGAACAGTTAGTAACTGAATAGCAGAGTAGTAGCAGGCTTCTGCCAGTCGCAGACAACCATGGATCAGCACCTTGAAAAACCACAGGCCACAGTGTGGCTGTGCAGTGGGATATGGGATCCACAGCTCCTGCTGCAGCGAGGACATCGGAAAACTGCGTTCTCTGTTGCCCTTCAGTTCCTGCATCTCATTAGTTTTTCTTCTGTTGTTTGGAAAAAGGGAAAAAATAAATCATAAAGACCTATTTTACAAAAAAGTTGTATATTGTTTATTTAAGTTGTGCACAGAGTTCATCATGCAAAATAAAAGGCTGGATGAAACAAAAGCCAGAATTAAGGTTTCCAGGGGAAATAACAATATCAGATATGTAGGCAATTTCACTCTGATGGCAGAAAGTGAAGAAGCCTCTTGATGAGGATGGAAGAGAAGAGTGTAAAAGCTGGCTAGAAGCTTAACAGAAAAAAAAAAGGGCTCAAAGTTCACTGCAGACAGTGACTGTAGCCATGAAATTAAAAGATTCTTGCTCTCTGGAAGGAAAGCTGTGGCAAATCTTGAACAGCATACTAAAAAGCAGAGATATCACCTTGCTGACAAAGGTCTATGGACCTTTAGTCAAATCTATGGTTTTTCCAGTTGCACTGTATGACATTAAGATTTGGACTATAAGGAAAGCTATAGATAGCTCTATCGTGTTATGGTCCATGGGGTCATGAAGAGCCAGACATGACTGATTGAACAACAATTTTAAGATGAATGGAGGTGGTATTGGCATAGACAGTGTTTCCATATTCAGAATTGAGAACTAGCTTAAAATCACCTTCAAGTAAGAATTATCATCTGAAGCAACAATATTATCAGAGTTCTCTGCTAATCACATTACCAGGTTAATGGGCCAAGATATTGATTGATTAGGTAGAAAATTGTGTTTCTGCTGCTTAATTTAGAAATGGTCAAAGAAATAAGACAGCATATATACAACAATGCATTTCTAAAAGTAACATCGGGGCAGCTAGGTGGCGCAGTGGATAGAGCACCGGCCCTGGATTCAGGAGGACCTGAGTTCAAATCCGGCCTCAGACACTTAACACTTACTAGCTATGTGACCCTGGGCAAGTCACTTAACCCCAATTGCCTCAGCAAAAAAAAATAAAAATTAAAAAAATTAAAAATAAAAGTAACATCAGAATCAAAGGTCTTCAATATTTTTTTGTAAATGTTTCTTATGTCAACTTCTGGTTTTGATTCATTTTGGCAGCAAAAGATGGTATGAGAGATGTGAAGGGAAGAGAATAGGGAAAACTGTAAGAATAGGGAGGCAGCAGATATGATTCTAAATGTTTTGCAAGGTATTTCAGTTTGTCTCTGCAAATAAATTTTAAAACACTGCTTAAAATAATCAGAAGAGTTATGTAGAAGTTTTAAACACCAAGGAGAATGTTTTAAAGCTATTTTAGTAATAACTAGTAAAATCATACAGCAAAATACATTTTTTCCCTGGAAGATTAATATACATAGGTATTTTGTTTGATATCCCAAGTATTCATCATATACATATATATTATATGCAAATATATGATTAACCTTTAAGAAAAATAGAAAAATTCTATACTATTAATTTTTCTTACCTTTTTAAATTATAAAAATTCTGAACTTCACAAATACACAAAATAAACATTTAATATACAAAGTAGAAGAGAAAAAAATGTGAAACTGAATTTCTTGCAACACTATTGCCAGTTCCCTAACAGCTCCTCCCTTTGCCCTACTCCAGATACCAAAAATTCTATCCTTGTAGCAAATAAGCCTATGCAAGCAAAACAAATCCATATATTTCACCATGTCCTAAAATTTATGTCTTAATCCCACCCCTTTCTGTGAGGTGGTGGGTAGTATGCTTCATCTCCGGTCGGCTGAAATTGTGGTTGGTCATTGCAATAATCTGAGTTCTTAAATCTTTTCTTTATGATGCTGTTGTTACTTTATAAATTATGCTACTGGTTTTGTTCACTTCACTCTGAATGAGTCCCTATAAATTGTCCCAAGTTTCTCTGAAATAATCATTTTTACCAATTAATTTTTTGAAATTGAAACACTCCCTCTCTTATTCTCATGATTTTCTCTCTGTGTGTGATAGGATTATTTTTATGTCTAGGAAATATAATCCATTGCTTTCAGTTATATTTTTCTCACACCCAGATCATCTTCATAGTGGTTCTGTGAAGGGTATTTTCATATTAAATGTCCACACACTCATAAAAAAGGTTTATTAGCAAATATGACAAATATAATCTTACCTCAATTTGGCATAAGTCTGATGAACAAAAGGGAGAAGCTCATTAGAGGGTACTTGGGAAAAGTCATTAAGTAAAGAAGGCAATGAAAGACAGCCATTTATCTTGCTTAACTGAAGTCAATATCCCTAATGGTGTTGAGTGGTCCAAAATACCTTTCTAAATTTAGGCAGGATCATTTGACCAATTTGTAATTTTCTGGCCATAATGGACGTTATTACAGGGCTAACAAAAGTTGTTTTGTCTTTCCTCAAGGAATTTCATATGATTTTAATATAGGCATGTGAAACACTTGTTGGGGGGCAGACATTATAATTTTGATCTTCAAATCAATACCTTTTAATAATCAAACAAGCACATTAGAATTTTGTATTCTCTGTACCTTTTAGTCAATTACATTATTGTGAAAATGTGATCGCTGGAAAATATCATTTGCAAAAAACTTCCAGATCCTTCTCCTCATTATATCAAGCACATTTGCTAAACAGTATGTGCACTATTCTCATAAAAAAACTGAAAAATGGAAAAAGAGGTATATGGATGGCAATTATTGCTATTTTATCATTCACATTTTTTGGTAATAATAATGTTTATGATTTTATCTAAGCATTTGGTATCTCCCTCTCATATGTATTTTGAGAATCTACCCTCAATGCCTTCCATATATCTATAACTATATCACATATGTGTGTGCTTATGTATAAGAATAAGAAGTTGAGAAGTATCAATCATTTTTATGTAAAATAACAATTTTTATCATAGTTCTTTATTATTTCAATGAAACTGATCTTATCAATATGTAAATTTCTTCCAGTGATATAGACTACTACCTATACTTGTCCACTGTTTTCTTTTTAGATATATTTTATTGATAATGTTTGTTTTTACATCAACTAGGCTTCACCCTACATTCCTCCTCCCTCTTTCCAGAAAACCTCTCCTATAAAGAAAGATTTTTTTAAAGGAAAAAGAAAAAAAGGAAGAAGAGACAACAAATTCAGGTAAATATGAAACCATCCAACATTATATGTAATGTCACTCATGGGAACCCCCCCCCCACACACACACACACCTCTGCCTAAGACTCTACAAAGGAATGGTGATCAATGTCTTCTCATATTTTTTCTTTGGAGCCAAGCCTTTTCCATTAAATGTTGCAACAGTCATTGCAACATTTTCAAATGTTTTATAATTGTTCTTTCCTGTTATAGTCATTGTATGTACTATTTTCTTGGCTCTTCTTATTTCACTTTGTATCCGTTCATGTAAGTCTTCTCATTATTCTTCATATTATCATTGTCATTGGTTTCCTATAACACAGCAATATTCCATAACATTCATGTGACACAATTTGTTCTGCCATTCCTTAATCAATTTGTCCATCCTAAAAAACTGTCATCGATGCCCTCTATAGGTCTGCCATAAGGAATCTACCCAAAATGTTGTGGGCCTTCTTATGAAGCAATAAGCTTTATTTGCCTAGCACATTCTATTTATAAAGCACTCTTACATTTTCTCATTTAATCCTCACAAAAACCTTTTAAGGTGGAGCAAATATTATAATCTGAATACTACAAATGAGGAAACTGAGATTCAGAGATTTTAACTGATTTAAAGGTCAAATAACTAGTTAATTGGGAGAGTTAAGATTCTCACGTCAGGTTTACTACTCTTTTAACTACATGTATAACAGGCCGTTTCTCACTAAATGTGAGACATATATACATATAACCTATAATTATATAGACAATATATAGGTTACGTGTAAATTATATAGGCTATAATATTCCTACATTTTCATAAAGAATGTTAAAATGTTTAGAGATGATACATGGTGTTTGGTTATTTTAAAAATTTGCACAATTGTGGTCTAATAATTCACAGAAATGTAGAGATATTGAAGGATAATTTGATATAGCCATATCATATGATCTAGTTTTCAGGAAGGTAAACATTCAAACTTTACAGAATGTATAACTATCCCCAATGCTTGTAGCATATTATCTCCATATTTCTGTCTATTGAATATCCTTCTCTTATTTCAAGATTCAATTTAGATATCATCACTCCCATAGAGCCTTTTCTAATGCTTTAGCTCAAAGGGGTCTTAACTTTTTTCTGAGATGTACCTCTTTGGCAGTCCAGTGTAGCCCACGGATCCCTCATCAGAATAATATTTTGTAATTGTATAAAATAAACTGCATAAGATTACAAAGGAAATTATATTGAAATAAGGTTTTACTTTTTCCTATCAAAATTTATGGACCCCCTGAAATTTATCCACAGATCCACTGGTGGACCCTAGGCTAAAAATCCATGCTTTAGCTTGGAGTTATATTTCAAAATGACTTCTGGCAGTATGGCTAAGTTAGTGGCCCTTTCAATGCCAAGTTCCTTTCATCATCTCAAAGCAGATAGAATTGTGAACAAAAAATAAAAGAACAACAAAAAATAGAAGTGGGAGGAAGGAAGGGGGAAAATAATTTCCAGGAAAACCTCACTGAAAACTGGCAGAGGAACTGAATAAATTACTAAACAAAAAAGAGCTCCTAATAGGTGAAGATATTATGGACTAAAAGAAAGCAGCAAGGAGAAGTCTCCAGAAGCAAGGAATAATGATAGCTCAACCTGAAGAAGTAAGAATGGAATGCCCAGAATGATTAAGAAGCTTTATAAAAACATTAAAAGATTTCTTTTAGAAATACATACCTTTAATTTAATCAGCATAGAGAATTATTGGTGAAAAATCATTTCATAGAAAAAAATAAGCACCTTTTCTGTAACTTCTCTGTCTGTGTCTGTCTCAGACTTGCCCAAAGCACTGAGAAATTAAGTGACTTGTCCATGATTACACAGCTCGCATGCACCATAAGCATGTCATCCTAACTCAAGGCCAACCCTCTATTCATTTTGCTATTCTGCTTGTCAATAGAAGATGTAAGAAGTGAAACTGGAGCTTTTAAAGAGGAAACAGACAAACAAGAAAATTGACAACATAGAATAATAGGTACAAAAGCCTCATATGGCAGTAAATGCTTTAATCAGAAAAATAAAGTGGCAGAGACAAAAGTGAAGAGATGCTGTTAGAAATATTAAAGCCAAGTTAAAATACAGTGAAATTAGAAGAACACATCTGGTCTTTATAAACCAGAGAAACTAACCTGAGAGCTAGTCAAGACAATCTGAAAATCATCAATACCTCAGGGAAAAAAAAAAAAACAATGAAAAGGAGATAGACTGATTACCATGTTTCAGTAAACTATGTAGGAAACTTGTCCCAAAGTAGTGAAATTAGAGGGCAAGGTTTTCAGCTCAAGAGTATCCATAGGACTCCATCAGAGGAATACCTCAAGTTTAACTCTCCCAGAAATATAGTTGCCAGGCTCCAAAGCTACTGGGTAAAAGAGCCATGCAGGCAATTTACATATCAAAGCATGCAATTTATGCTTCCCCAAGCATAAATCATTTCAGTGAGATGAGAAATTTAAGACAGTCTAGAATATGATATACTAAAAAGTATTAAAAAATTGCTTATATCAAAGGATAATTTATCCTGCAAAGATAAGCATATTCTTATATGAAAAATAGGTGACAACTTTAACAGCTCTAGTCTTGAAAGTGAGGCATTTAGGTGACTTAATGGATAAAGCATTGGGCCTGAAGTCAAGAAGACCTGAGTTCAAATTTAGGCTCAGATACTAACTGTGTGACCCTGGGCAAGTCACTTAACCTCTGTTTGCCTTAATTCACTGGAGAAGGAAATGGTAAACCACTCCAATATTTTTGCAAAGAAAACCCTATATGGGTTCACAAAGAGTCAGACATGACAGAAAGACTGAATGACAACAATCTTGAAAATAAGTAATAGGACTCTGACAATACAAAATTTATAGTGATCGGTATGGATTTAAAAGATTAACAGTTATTTCCCAATAGACAAATAGTCAAAGATTTTGAGTAGTCTTTAAAAGAAAATGTTAAGCATTCACAACCATTTGACAAATTGTTCAAAATAGCTATTAATCACAAAAGTACAAATTAAAGAATTCTGACATATCACCTCATATTCCAAAAATTGATAAAGAGGTAAAAGGGGGGCAGCTAGGTGGTGCAATGGATAAAGCACTGGTCCTGGAGGACCTGAGTTCAAATGTGGCCTCAGACATTTGACACTTACTAACTGTGTGACCTTGGGCAAGTCACTTAACCCTCATCACTCCCCCTCCAAAAAAAGTAGTAGAGGAGTAAAAAACCAAAAAGCATCAATTGATAAAGAGGTAAAAGATGGGAAAATTAAATGCTGGAGGAGGTTTGGAAAGAGTAATGTTTGTTCAATCCTAGTAGAGCTTTAGATTGGTTCAACCTTAAAGTATTCATTCTCTTTGACCACATTGCTGGTCTCTGCCTCAGAGAGATTAATGACAGCAAGTAAAGATCCATATGAACAAAAAATTTCATAGCAGTATTATTTATGATAACAAAAAGCCAGAAACAAACTATATACTTATTGAATTGGGAATGGCTGAACCGTAATACATGAATGTAAAGGAATGTTACCACATTGTATGAAATGAAAAATATAAAGAATTCAAAGAAGCATAAGAAGACTTGTATCAAGGAAATCAGAGAGAAGAAAGCAGAGTCAGAAGAATGACATAACAGAACAACTTCCATGATATAACAAAGACAACACTGAAAGGCAAGAAGTCTGGAGAAGTAGGACTAATAACATATTTTTAAAGTTAAAAGCACATATCCTTCTTTCCTGTGAACTACTGGTAAACTACAGAGGTGGAGACTACAGTGTAGTATATATAAGGAGGCAGCATGGTAGAAAGAAAAAGGCACTGACTGAAGTAAAAAAAAAACCAAACCAAACAAAACTGGGCTCAAATCCTATCTTTGTGATTTTAGGCAAATCATTTACCCTCCCTGATTGTCAGTCTCCTCATGGGTAAATTGAGAAGGCTGGACTAGATAGCCTTTGATGTTTCTTCCACCTTTAAATCTAAGATCCTATGATCACTTTCAATTATGCCACAAGGTGATCTTGCTTACTCATTTTCAGGGTATTCACTTTGTTGAGTTGCAGGGAGGAATTTTTCTTTAATTGCGTATTCTGCCAAAACAAAACTTATCATTAAAAATAAGACTGAAATAAGATGACTTTACTGTATTGTCTGACCCCATACAATCCCTTCCCCTTCCACTTAGGTATCTCTCCCATCTTAAATTTACTCATGGAAATTCTGAGTCTTTCTTTTGCCTTTATCTAATTCTACTCTATATCACATGTATTTGTGGTGGTGGTGTTCAGTTATTCAGTTGTGTCCAACTCTTCATGACCCCATAATAAAGTTATAGTGTCGTAACACCTACAATTAAAGGCCTTACACATCATCTGGCACAAACCCATTTATCTTAGAGATGAGGAAACTGGAACCCAGAGAAATGAAGTGTCACACACATAGGTAAGATATTTCATAGAATTGTAAAACATTTTTAAAATGTCATTTTATTTTTTAAAATTTTATTGATGTATTTTGTTTTTAATCACCTTCATCTCCAAATACATCACTTACTTCTCTCCTTACCCAAGATGCTGAATCCTTTTTCATTTATGTTTCTCTGACTTTTAGGTACTTTTTACCCATAACTTTTTTATTGTTTTGAATTCATGAAAGGTCCAGATAATTAACTCTACAACTGCACAGTTTAAGAGGAGGTTCCTTCTTGACCCTTGCATCTTATACTCCTTTTAACAACATTCCAAAATCAAAGGAATATATACACTATATTTCAGAAATTAGTCAGGCAAAATTTCTCAGAACTAACAATAAAAACCCATGATAGACAAATAGAAGCTATAGGATACTGACAAGGAAGGGTTGTTAGATTGACCCAAAGTGTTTGCATTTAACTCTAATGAATTACATCCCTCTTTTTGTTTGTAAAACCATTTTTCTCCTTCTCAAATTCTTCAACATAAATTTTATTTTGGTACTATGTTCCTGAGTATTGGTAATATGATGTCATGGAGAGGGTGCTGACCTTGGAGTTAAGAAGGCCTTGATTCAAATGCTACCTCTGATACTTCTCAGTTGTATGACCATTGGAAAGTAACAACCTCCATGACACTGAGACAGCTAAAAGCATAAAATTACAGGTGATTTGCTCTAATCCTCCACTGAGGGGTTCTCCCACCTTGACCAAATTAGAATTTCTTGGATGATTGGATTGAAGGAGATATATACCAGACATGTTGTGGAAGAAATGACAATATTTGGAAATGGGTTGGATGTAAAATGTGAATGAAAGTGAATAGTTGAGGATAACACCAAAGCTTGGGTGACTGGGAGAATAGTGGCATCTTCAACGGTAATAGGTAAGTTGGGAAGAGGGAGAATCAGAGGAGGGGAAATAATGTTTTCTGTTTTGGATATGTTGAATTTGAGATGCCTACAGGACATCCAACTCAAGGTGTCAAAAAGGTAGCTAATGATGCAGGATTGGAGTTCAAAAGAGAGACTAGATGGATAAAAATAATATGGGGGGCAGCTAGGTGGCACAGTGCATAGAGCACCGGCCCTGGAGTCAGAAGTACCTGAGTTCAAATCTGGCCTCAGACACTTAACACTTACTAGCTGTGTGACCCTGGGAAAGTCACTTAACCCCAATTGCCTCACTAAAAAAAAAAAAAAAAAAAAAATAATAATAATAATAATAATAATAATAATATGGGAATAGTATCTATAAAGATTATAATTGAAGCCATGAGAGCTTGAGATCACCAAGGGAGGCGGGATAGAGAGAAAAGAGAAGAGGGTCCAGGACAGAGCTTTGGAGACAACCTGGGGTTATTGTGACATGGGTAAAGATCCAGAAAAGGAGACTGAGTCAGATAAACAGAAAGCAAACCAGTAGAGACCAGCATCATGAAATCTAGAGAAGAGAGAATATCCAGGAGGAGTCAATCAAAAATGTCAAATGTTTGTAGAGAGATCAAGAAGGATGAAGATTTAGAAAAGGTCATTAAATTTGCTAATTAAGAGATCCTTTGGTAACCAGAGAAAGCCATTTTAGTAGAATGATGAGGTTGGAAGCCAAATTGTGGATAACTAAGAAGAGTAAGAGGAAAGGCAGTGAAGACAATGAATTTAAACAGCTTTTCCCAAGGGGGTTGGCCAAGGAGAAGATGTAAGACAATTGCCTTGCAAAAATGGTCAGATCAGGGGCAGCTAGGTGGCACAGAGGATAGAGCACTGGCCCTGGATTCAGGGCCAGTTCAAATGTGGCCTCAGACACTTGAGTTCAGACACTTGAGTTCAAATGTGGCCTCAGACACTTGACACTTACTAGCTGTGTGGTCCTGGGCAAGTCACTTAACCCCAATTGCCTCACCAAAAAAAAAAAGGTCCAATGAAAGGAGAATTTTAAGGACAACAAAGACATGGACATGTTTGTAGGCAGAACAGAATGAGCCAGTATCTACTGGGAAAGTAGTGAGAAAAGGTATCTGAGCAATGCAGGATTATGAGGAAGGAAGGAAAAGGGAACTGTGGGCAAATGGGCTCAATTTCTTGTTAGAGAGAGTGAGGGGAGTTGGTGCCATGGGAAGCTTGAAGAGAGATGTAAAGCTATGGAAGAATCACTGTAGAAAGTGGAACAGAGACTCAAGGAAGAATAGAATGATTGCCTTGCTGAAGTATGCTAGGGAAAGGAGCTGGAGAAAATCACAAAACTGTGCTGATTGAGTCAATACAGATTAGGCAATACATATTTATGTTAGCTAACATATCATCCACTTACTTTTCTTAAAATAATTAATTCCTTGTCAAACCCCAACACACATAGGTGTTTGTATCATCTAACTAGTTGGCATGTGTATATATCTATACACACACACACATACACACACACACTACTTTGCATGTATATACACACATGCCAAGTAGTTAGATGATAGGAGTAGTCTATGGTTGGGGTTTAAACAAAGAATATTAATGATAGAGAAGGCAAAGGATCCAAGGGTAAAGATGGTATTGAGTTAAACTGGTTTACCTATGCATCAAGATATGAAAGGGAGGATAGTGTATCCAGTGCAGGGATGATGACCTGGGAAAGAACTGACAGAGAGAATGGAGATCGTAGTAGGGATGAAGAACAGAATTAAGGGGCATAAGGCATAGGGAAAGAATGATAAAAGACTGATTAGCTAAAACAATTTTGGAGTTCATGAACATGGAAGTGGAATACTTTTGACTGATGGAAGATCAAAAGTATGGCCATCTCTGTGTGTAGCTCAGGTGAAATGGATGAGTAGCACATGGGAATTGAGTAGGCTGAGGAACTGGAATATTAGGGTACATGAAGAAGAATATGACTTCCCTTTCATTGTTAAATTCAGTTTTAATAGTTAAATCAGAGATAGAATTGTTGTTTTGGCTGCTAATTGGTTCATACTTTTAAAAAATGAATGACACTAGCCATCCTTTTGCACTTAGTGGGGTTTAATTTTAATTTAATATCTTCTATCAATGTGAAGTGAGTAGAAACAGGAGAAAAATTTATACAGTAACAGAAATGTTAAGATAATAAGCTTTGAAAGACTTAGTAACTCTGATCAACACAATGACTAATTCCAATTCCAAAGGACTTACGATGAACATGTTATCCATCTCCAGATAGAGAACTATGAACTCAGAATGCAAATTGAAGTATATTTTGTTTTCTTGCTTTTTTTTTTTTGGTGGGGGGGCAGGGGACATAATTAATGAGGAAATTTGTTTTGCATGATTTATACATATTTGTAGTGGGTTTTTATTTTTATTGTCTGCTCAATAGGTGGAGAATGAGAAAGAATTTGGAATTGAAAATAAAATAAAATTTTTAAAAATTAATATCTTCTACCTTGATTTACATGAAGCTTCTGATTCTTAGTTTCTCAGTTACCTGACAGGCTTATGCATCTCCCGCACACTAATTATGGGTATTTCCTCAAATTTCTTTCCTGGGATCTTTTCTCTTCCCTAGACTCTCTTGGTGAACTCATGTATGCCCAAAGAGGCAGTCATTTTCTCTATTAAAATAACACATAACTCTATATATCCAGTCCTAATAACTCTTCACACATTCATAATGGAACTCATTATCTTCTTCCCTAAATCCAGCTCACCTCCAAACTATCCTATTTCTGTTGAGAGTACCACCATTGGGACAGCTAGGTGGCACAGTGGATAAAGCACTGGCCATGGATTCAGGAGGACCTGAGTTCAAATCTGGCCTCAGACACTTGACACCTACTAGCTGTGTGACCCTGGGCAAGTCACTTAACCCTTATTGTCATGTCACACACACCCCCAAAGCATCCTGAGAGCATCACCATCTTTCTAGATCCTTATGTTCTCAATCTCAGGGTCTTCTGAACCTCCTTCTACCTCATTTATAATTGGTTGCTTCATCCTGTTAATTCTCCTTCCTCTAGATATCTGATATGTCTCATTTTCAACACTCACACTGCTACTGCCCTAGTTAAGGTCCTCATCAACTTACCTTAAATGATTTCAATAGCCTTTTAATTGATTACCCTTATTCCAAGTCTCTACCCTTTCCAATCTATCCTCCACACAGCTGCTACTTTTTATTTGTCTGAGCCAGTGATTTCATCTATATCAGGAAAGGATGATGTGGAAAAGCCCTCACCAATGCAGATCAGCAGTTCATCCATATCTTATCATCTTAAAGAGTTGCTTTGGGTATTGAGGTTAAATGATTTTCCCCATGCTTACTCATCTACTACAATATGGCAGAGGTAAGGCTTGAATTCCTGAATCCAGTTTCACCCTTCCATTTATTTATTTACTTTAATTTTTTTTTTTTTTAGTGAGGCAATTGGGGTTAAGTGACTTGCCCAGGGTCACACAGCTAGTAAGTGTTAAGTGTCTGAGGCCACATTTGAACTCAGGTATTCCTGATTCCAGGGCTGGTGCTCTATCCACTGCGCCACCTAGCTGCCCCACGCCCTTCCATTTATTATGCCTCTCTACCTCTCCTATAAAATTAATATTCCTAAAACATAATTTTACTATAATATGAATATATTCAAGAATCTGCAGCAGCTCCTTATTGCCTCTACAATAAAATAAAAACTTGAGCTTGGCATTTAAAGCACTTTATGATCTGGCTATTACTTGAAGTTATTATTTGAACTTAATATTTAATATCCCATGTTATTCCCCATGGCTGTGTAAAGTTTTCCTACGACCCTACAACATGAGGTCAGGTTGAATAGTATATGCCTGCCATATTGGTGACTATGGTGTCAATTAGACCACTATTATCTACAGTAGTTACTTCATAAGTGTTTGTTGATTCCCATTATCAGTCAAATACCTGAAATTTTTTAATGTATTTCATATTGAATATCTAGTTTGGCATTTATACTGAAGTTTTTAATTGTTTTAGTACTGCTTAGACACATTAATCAAATAACCAACAAATCATTTTCATTTAAATTACTTGTTATTTGACTAAATTGACCTACCACTTCAGGCAAAATAATAACCCTACATTAGAACAGCTTACACAATTAAAGCATCTTGTACTTTAAATTAAAAAAAAATTTTTAATTGACTTGAATGGTTTAAAAAATCCTAACTTAAGCCTTACTTAAATTTTTTGTGGCTTTAAATGAGCCTTTCTCCACATGGGTCACTGAGTCATAAAATAATATCTTTATTTGGAGGGTGGGGGAGACTGCAGCACAAACCATTTTTGTAAGTTAAGATTCACCTCTTTCCCGTTGCCACTGAATGGAGCTGGAGGTGGAGGCTCCCGGGTGTTTTCAAGATTTAGCTTCACTCGTGAACCGCAGCCATGGCCGAGGAAGTCATTGCTGTTGGAGGTGTAACGGACGTTAACACCGCTCTACAAGACTGCACTCATCCACAATGGCCTCGCCCGTGGAATTCGTGAAGCCGCCAAAGCTTTGGACAAACGCCAAGCCCATCTTTGTGTTCTTTCTTCCAACTGTGATGAACCTATGTATGTAAGATTGGTTGAAGCCCTGTGTGCTAAGCACCAAATTAACTTGATCAGGTTGATGACAAGAAGAAGTTGGGTAAACGGGTAGGCCTCTGTAAAACTGACAGAAAGGGAAAGCCCCGCAAAGTGGTTGGCTGCAGTTTCGTTGTTAAAGACTATGGCGGGAGGGGGGTCGGGGGGCCAGCTAGGTGGCACAGTGGATAGAGCACCGGCCCTGGAGTCGGGAGTATCTGAGTTGAAATCCGGCCTCAGACAGTTAACACTTACTAGCTGTGTGACCCGGGGCAAGTCACCTAACCCCAATTGCCTCACTTAAAAATAAAAAAAAAAAACTATGGCAAGGAATTTCAGGCCAAATATGCCATCTAAGAGTATTTTATTTATTTATTTATTTTTTTGCGGGGCAATGGGGGTTAAGTGACTTGCCCAGGGTCACACAGCTAGTAAGTGTCAAGTGTCTGAGGCCGGATTTGAACTCAGGTCCTCCTGAATCCACATCTGATGCTTTACCCACTGTACCACCTAGCTGCCCCGAGTATTTTAAATGCAAGAAATGAGTAAATAAAAGCCTTGGTCTGAAAAAAAAAAAAAGTTGATTCAGCAGATTATTTTTCCTCTATGTAAATTTGCATAGTATCATACCTGTGCAGTAATACTTAAGAATGCTTCTAGAATCTCAATAATATGAGAACTTCTTCCAACGGTACATATTTCATCTCAGTCATACTGTCTCATCCTGTGCTACTTTTGTCCATTTCCTCCCATAAATTCTTCATAGATGTTCACTCAACATTTTGGAGGCCTACCTCTCAATCTTTTCACATTTTATGAAAAGCCACACTCAAGCTATTCTATTATCCCTTACTCACTTTTATTCATATGACTGACCTATTTACTTTTCTTATCAATTTTTATATTATATAGGTAATTTATGCCACCACTCACACATAAATCTTTAATGGTAATAGGCAGAAGCTTCCTTACAACTAATATATCTTTTCCCTGTGGATCTCTTGAAATTTAAATCCTTTGGAAATTGTACGATTCCATGCATAAGGATAAGTTATCTCCCAGGAAAATGGATCTTTATCTGACTTAGAGGGAAAATAACTGATACTTAGATAAATATAAAACTTTGAGAGGCAAAAAAAATTAGTCAAATAGAGAGTTGAAAGGCAACACTTAGACTGTGTAATACAAATTCTACCTAAACAAGAAAGCCTCTAGAATATGCCCAACAAATTGTCATTGAACTTTTGTTGCCATCCTATAACTCCCCTCTTTTATTGGCAAACTTCTAAAAAGCTTTGTTTATAATCACTGCCTTTACTACTTTCTTTACTACTGTTCTTCTCCGCCCTCACTATCAAATTGCTCACCTCAAATTTTACAGTAATATTCTAGACTCACTTTTTCTCAACCCTCATCCTTTTTGCAATTTTTGACAGTAATTCCCTGCTTCTAGACATTCTTTCATTTCCCTAGATTTCTACAATACAATTCTTTTCTATTTGTCCTACCATTCCTTCTAAATTTCCCTTGCTGAATCATCATCAATTTTCTTCTCTCTCAATGTGAATATTGAAGTTTCTCACCTTAGTTCTCTTCTCTTCTTTCCCTACAATCTCTCTTAGTGATCACATCATCTCTAGGCAGATAACTCCTAAATAGATATCATCTGTCCTTATGTGTCACCTGAACTCCAATCCTACTCTTTAATTGTCTGCTGGATATTCTACCAGCACCTCAAACTCAGTATATCTAAGCATCTCCCAACAAACTAACTATGCTTCCAGTGGCTTTACCCTCAAATTTCTTTCCTTTCTTTAGTATACCACCATACTTGTATTCAAATTTCAAAGATAAAGAATATATCCCTCCTTGGTATTAATAACTGGGAAACCAATAGTTTTTTTTTCAGGGAATATACTTTGGAAAATAGATTCTTTGGGAGTTATTTTGAGAGTGTCTATTCTGCCATAGAAAAATATTTCACATTTGAAAAAAAAGAAAATAACTTATTTTGAATTTAAAAGTAGTTTATAAAACATTGTATAATTTTAAAATGTGGATTCTAATTATATGATATTATGATATCATATAAGAATATGAATGGAGGGATCAGAGGGTGGTACAAAGTAAACATTTTTACTTCTATTTTGTTAAACTCTGTAATCTTTAAAAATATAAATAGTTTTCTTCATGAGGTTTTGTTTGATTTTGCTTTGGTTGTTTTGTATAAGGAATATTATTAAGTTCATAACTGAAAAAAATTTTCAAGTTAAAAAAGGGAAGAATCAGAGAAATCCTTGAATTTCAAGGCTAATTAGACACTCTCCTTTTGTACTTCTTGAAGTACAAAACAACTGATAATAATTAACCAATAATTCTCAAATATTCTTTGTCTTTCAATTTAGCTACATATCAACATATAGTTCTTATACCATTCCTCGAAGTTTTATTAACAAATAATTTTTACCTAGCCTCAAAGTGGCGAATATCATAGGTGATTGTAGATTAGGGATCTAATTTTAGACACTAGTAATTTGGCTGTCACTGTGATAAAAACAAACCGAGCCACGTGTAACACAGGATATGATGAATTCCAAACATAGCCTGAATTAAGAAGTGTAATGCATTTCATACAACTGAGATACATTTTTGACATATCGGTGCATTCACCCTCTAATATAAGGGAACATTGCCAAAGGAAAAGATACTGCCCTCCAGTGGTCTTTGCTTAAGAAAGTAAAATAGTTTCAGGTACCATGACTTTTGGGGGTTTTGAGTATTTAGCCAAACTCTGTAACATGTTGTAGTATTTTTTGTGCACAATTGCTGGATTCATTTATTCCTTTTCTTGGTGCTATTGTTTAAGCTGACACCTCAACCTGCAGCATTATAAGAACAGGTAAAGGAAGATTTCCATAGCAAATTCTAATTGACAGGCAGGTGTTCTAGTTTTATGGAAATATTGCTGCAGCTAGAGGGAATGCTTAATGCTCTCTGACCTCTCCCAGAGGCCCTGACTATCAGAAGCAGATTTGTTAGGCACCTCATTGCCCAGAAGAAGGAGAGATTTCATCTTTATGTTTCCCTTGTTGGCCAATTTTTTAGCTAAAAGACATTTAAAATTGTACAGCAGGCAGAACCCCAGGGGACCGAATAGTGTTCCAACATCCTTAAAGGCTTCCATCACTTGAAAAATCAAATTCCTCCTCCTGTTTCTTAAACCAACCAAAGTAAGCAAAAGCAGTTTTTAAAAGTCTTTGTGTCTAGCATTGGAACTTTCTCATATTTCACACCATTATAGAAATGTCACTCTAACCTATATGTATCACAAATGCTACGCTAAATTAGGGCCAAATTTGCAGCCCAGTTTAACTGGGTTTCCTCTTTTTTTTGCAAATGCAGTTTTTGGGTCTGCATTTAGCAATGCAGATAAAACTGTCCATACAAACTATGTTTCAAGTGCTAAATTAGGGTATGGCAAGAATTTTGTCTTACCACTTTTTTAAAGGAGGTCACAAAGAAATTTTAGCTTTATTTTGTACTATGGCTAAAATTTAAGGAAGGCATTTTGTTCTTAAGTCTCTAGAGTGACTAGGCACCGAACAGGTTTGAATTGCATTTATCCAATTTCACAAATAGAAATGTTATTACAAATAAAGAATTTGTGTTTTAGAGTTTAATTCTTTTTGCTATCAGTTATTCCTGAATAGCTTTTGGCCTCTGTATGTACGAAAGTGAGTTCAGTCAACCCTACTTAATCACTGAATCCCATGGGTTTTCTGAAGTTTTTAGATGAGGAAAACAAAGGCAGGGGCTGATTTGTCTTAGATATATGATACATACACATACATCATTATCATCTACTTATTGAATCTTCCTTAACCCTGCCCCCAGGGGATAGCTGGATCGAGATTATGTTTCTGCAAAATCGCCCTGGTTTCAGATCACCCACATTCTTCACCCTAACTCATACTTCCAATTCAAAAGGGCCCTTGACAATATTTTTGATCTACGGGATCACTCAAGTTGCTCTTTTTATTTTGGTGAAGGGGGCAAATAGCTTAATAGGTTCTAAATGGGAGGGAGAGGGGAGGAATGTATTCTTATCTTTCTACATTCCTCTCCTAAGTAAACATCATTTGTATTTTAGCATCACCTCTTCAGTGTGCACCAACCCAAATATCCTTGCACTTCACCATCTCTAGCAAACGATGAGAAAATGTACTTAAAGTTGTGTCAATACCGTCTGGAATTTGTTATTCTAGATAATGCCCGTTTCATTTTATTCAGGATTCGAATCTTTGAGACGAATCCTTCACACAGTTACCTTCTGCTAAAATAAAATTTTCAGCACTTTTGAAGGTAATCACTTCTCAAGGCATTGCTCTTATCTCCCCATGGTAAGATGTTCCCCTCAGGAATAGTACACTTAATCTAGAGTTCATGAAATACACAAGGATTAAAAATTGTCAAACAAACATAATATTTATTATTAGGGAAGTATTGTGATATTTGCATGTATTGTAGTGAGTAAAACAGTTAATAGTGTTTAGGGTACAGGGTTTCTGAGCTCTAACTATTTGGGTCATTTTATCTTAGAAAAAGTACTTTCCAATAGATACTTGTGTTTCCTTTAGAATAATAATAATCCCTGTAATAATAGCTAGTATTTATAGATAACACTTTAAAGTTTGCAAATCTCACAACATTGGGAAGTAGATGCTATTATTATTCCCCACATTATAGAAGAGGAAATTAAGGCTGAGGTTAAATGACATATCTAGGATTAAATGCTAGTAAGTGATTCAGACTGGATTTGAACTCAGGTTTTCCTGACCCCAGGTCCAGCACACTATCTACTCTGACACTTAGTTGCCTAGAAGAATTCACTATCCTTAGTATACAGAAGGTACTCCACTGATAATGTTCTTTGACCTTTTTTTTGTTAATAGTGATAATGATTTTCCATTGTCATCTACATTCTGGAGCTGCTGAATTTTTGAGATCAATAGTCAGGCTTAAGAATATGAACTTGAACCTGAGTTTTTCTCTTGGTAAATTAACTGAAACTTATGGACACTCTGACACTTGATGTTGTCCATATTGGCACCATGTTCTAATTACTCAAGATAACGGTTCCAATTTAGAAGCCTATGAAGTATATAAATTGTTAAGGAAAAAACAAACAAACAAACAACTTTCCTATACTGGATGGTGAAGAGAATAACAGTCTCTCTTTTGATCATCCTTCATTTTATCCCATTAACAACACTTATGACAGGCAACACATAGTGTGTGATTAGTCAAAACCAACAATGTTTCCATAATACATTAATATTGTACTTTTGAATAAAGGGACAGATTGAAGGGTTGGTAGTGCAACAGTAATTTAATATTCTATACTTGTAAATCCATCAGAAGGTTTCAAGGTGATGCACAATCTAAAGATGAAGCAAAACTTGTTCCTCTAGAGATTTTTAGGGTGAACAACATGTATAAGGTTGAGAAGTGATATATGTTTTCAAGTATCACCTACCTGCTTTAATATGTATGTACAAAATAAACTCTGTAATGTAGTAATTATAGCTAATCTAAACCAACCTGAGATTGGGAAAATTTAAACTTAGGAGCTTTTGAATTTTTGAATGTGCTGTAATTGCAAGTGCACCAAAATAATCTAAAGACAGAAAGCCTTTTAGGGAGATAATTATATTATTGTAATTTTCAACCTTAGCAGCTAACAATTTTAGAAAACTAAATATAATTCCTAGTTTATGCACAAAGATGTAACAGAAACCTTGCTATATAGTTTAACTATATTTTCATGTTGAAATCAAGCTCCGCAGGACACCTCAGACCAAGAGGAACTGTCCCATTTCACTATAAAGGTAGACATAACATGAAACATTTCTAACTTTATTTCCTAAAGTTTGTCTACAAAAATTTTTGTAACATTATTAATAATAATGTTTTCTTTATGTGTGTAACTCCAAATTTTTCATTTTTCTGATTGTATCATCTCATATTATATATATATGTATGTGTATATGTATGTATATATCTATAATACATAATTAGAAACTAGGGGAGGAAGCCTAACAATGTATCCAAGTTGCAAGGCAAGAATAGGAATATTTTTATTGTACATAAAACTTCAAATCTTGTGAGGGCTTGACATTTTTTTTCTTCCATACCTTTATAATCTTTAGGAAAACACAAGATGCTCCCATTGGAACCAGACCAAGAAAATAAGATTTTAGCAATAAGGAAAGTATTTCTGGAGTTTTTCCCCCTTCTCTGCTAAAATTTCATGAATCATAAATATTTAGAAAATGCAACCTGCTGTCCTAAAGTTAGTTATATGAAGGAAAGACCTTTTTTCTTGGAATCAGGGCCTTTGAATTCTTTGCCAGGAAATGGAGACTGAATCATAAAGAACTTTTTTTTTTCAACAAAAATTTAAGGGGCCACCAAGGACCTTGTGTTTTTCAGAAAGCAAAAATATATTTGTATTATCACTCTAATTTTGAGGAACCACTGGATCCCTTATTTGAGACCTACAAGATTCCAAGCCTATTATACTTTTGATAGCAAGATACCATCATTTTTCAATTGGAATGTTAGCATAACAAAACCATGTCTCATACTATAAAAGAAGTGTAACTGGGATGTAGGAAAAAGAAAGTTTTTCAATGAAAGATAACAGTTAACCAAAATGGAAATTCGCAACTGGAAGCACAGGTAGCAAAGGGGGGGTGTGGGGGGGGGAAGAAGGGCAGGAATAAGGGCGGAAACTATGCACTGATGAAACACATGCCATTAAACCACAAAAATTTTCATCCGACTTCCAGAAAAATAAAGGAAAAGAAACATTTTTTAACCCCCTTACCCTATGTGGGCTAAAGGTCATGACCTACATTTCAAACTTCTGAAGGCTGGGAGAATTCATGCCTACCAAAAAATCAACAAGGTTTCTGGAATCTGTCTGCTTTTCCACATCCCAGAAACGGGGAGAGCTTTATACGTGAAAATATGACTATTAAGAATTCACAGATTATCTGAAACATTTGCTAATCACCCCACCCCCGTGCTAGAGAGAGAGGAAAAGGGAGAGGGAGAGTGAAATCGGGAAGCATTGGGGAAAGCCTTCCCAGGGCCTAGAGCTTTCAAGCCCATCCCAACCACTATTGTATCACTGTTGCAGCAAGGGGATAGGTAGAACATATACATGTGGAAGCTGGGGTTAAGGGAGAGGAAGATTTTTTTGAAAAATAGGTGGAATTTGACAAACTCCTATGGTCCTTTATAGATGCTGGGCGACATAAACCTTACTGAATTTTTACAAACTGCTGCCTGAAACTCACAAGCAGCATCAATGTCAATGAGAAGGAGGAGAGAAAAGACACAGAGAAAGAGATAGCTATGGAGAGACAGAGAGATATACTGTCAGTAGCCCTGGGATGCTAATCGTGTATGTGATGTGAGCTGTAATGGAAAGACATCGTTACATCTAGTACAAAATGTATTTTTTTTTCAAAAGAAATGAAGCTTTTGCTTTATAAAGACAAAGTACACTCAATGCAAACGACATAACCTTTCTCTCTCTTCCCTCTCCCCACTCCACACCTCCCCACGTTTTCTGGAAACAAAACATAAGGTGGGTGCTGTTTTTTTTTTAACTCCTATAAATCCCATTGTTGTGTTCTATTAAACGGACAAAACTCGGCAGGACAACAAAGACTTCATCTGTAGGAGGAAGGGAAGGTAATAAAGAGAAAGTCTTCTCCAGAGGGTAATTAATCCTCAGTCATTCAGATGAGAAGTTCCCTGTTAACTGTTAAGGTTAATGTTCAGGTAGCTTATCTCTATTTTCCTTAATAAAAAAAAAAAAATTTTTAATTTAAAAAAACATTTTTTTTTTTTGCAGAATGTTATACTATTAATTGCCAATTTGCATATGTGTGCAGCTGCTGTTTTGGCTCCGAACTCAATCTGATAAGCTTGCTGGAGGTATCGCAGAGCACTTGGCAGCTTTCCTATTTGAAAAGAGAGCCTCTTCCTAACTACAGAACAGCTGATAGTCTATCAGCGATAGACCCTGATGGCGTGAATTACAATTACACTACTTTTCACACTAAATCTGGGTGATAGCTACTTGGAAAGAAGTTTCATCATTTTTTACCACAAACTGGAAAAAGAATTACATGGTCATGCTGTGCTTTTAAAGGCAGTTTGGTTCACTTTTGTCTATTTAACACCTAATTCCAAGAAGTCCATAGGCATCTAGAGATCTGAATGGCGCGTAATGAATTCACTGTTTAGATTGAAGATTTTTTAAATCTACCTCAAATTACATTTATTAACAAGGCGACCAGGAAGTGTTAAAGTTGTTAGACGCTTCATTTATTAAATAATTTGTGGGTATTTTCAGTTGTCATATCCAGAGTCATGGGGTTTGCTTATTTTTTTTTAATTAGCAATCCAAAACAATGCTACTGCAATTTAACAATTCATCACATAATCTTGGGCTCTTCAGTTCAGCTGTTAATGTTAGATAATTCAGATTGTTATTTTGATCTGTTTATAAATGATTTAGGTTGCATTGTGCTGGGAAGGGAAGTGCCGCCTGCAGTACTGAGCTAGGGAGAACCCTCCTCTCTTCTTTCTCCCTTATACATACAGCTCAGGGAGTAGCAGCGGCTTCTTGTTTCATATATGTGTATACATATACATATAGATACACACATAAATATGTATACACACATTATATATATATATGTGTGTGTGTGTGTGTGCATCTATATGTATATAAATAATATGAAGTAATGTACTATATATCTGAGGTAGAGTTTCACCTCCGGCAGAAAGAAACAAGTCATTTCGGATGGGGTGAGGGGGACCAGGGATTTTAAATATTTAAAGCCATTCTTTAGCCTGGTTATTAGTTTTTCCTTCTCCTGGTTGAGAACTTGGGAAACTATCTGAAAAAGAGCAGGAAAAAAACCTTAGTGACAAAGAGAATCTAATTATGATCTTAAACTCCAGAAACAGCTTGAGAGGTCAGCAAGCATTATATTTTCATGCAAAAACCAAATAACAATTATAAACATGGGGTTAATGTGTATGGGCTCAATATATTTTAACTGCAGAGGCTCCTTAAAACAACTTCACTCCAGTTCCCTCTCTTCTAATCTTCTGACCCTTAGATTCTCAAATTTAAATTTCATTTGTAAAAACATTTACATCCCCCCCCCCAAAGCAGAAGTGGAACGCACTAATCCTGACGTACTTAACCTAACAGAAAATAGATTTTGTTTTCCTTTTTTAGTTGCCTGCTTTATTAGACTTCTCACTCTCACAGATTATCCAAAGACTACCCATTGATTGATCGCCCGTAGAGCTGCATTTGGTGTAAAGAAAAACCTCACAGCTTTATTGGCTCCCAGGAGACAAAACAAACAGAACAAGATATTCATATTAATGCAAACAATGCAACAAATGGGGGGGGGGCAGGGGGAAGAATCGCCACATTGAAGTGAGCCAGTGGAAGAGGTCCGGAGACAAGTCCAGCTGGATGGCTTTAGGCCTCAGTCACCCTCTGGGCCTCCCACTTCCCTCTTAGAACTGTCCCTAGTCTTTAGCAGCTAGCTCCAATCACCCGGGAGGCCAGCCCTGAACCCTAGTGAAGGGTTAACGAGGAGGAAATGACCACTGCTTATTGGACCTGGGCCAGGACAGATGGGAGGGGTCAAAGAATCCCTTTCCAAGAAGTAAAACACAAAGCTCATCCACTGCAATTTCCAATGCCTTCAATTTTCTTTTATAGGTAGGATTTCCTCATAAACTTCGATAAATGCCTTGGGTTAAGACTCTTCCATCTCCTGTGTGCTTCTCCCCATCCCCCTCCCCTGAAACAAAACATCACCACCTTTCTTGGCACTGGAATTGTTTGGAGTCAAAAGATCAGCTTATCTCCTAGGCTTAAAGAAAATCAATTGATCAAAAAGCATTAAATATGAACCATATGTAAGGCATTGTGCAAGGTACTGAGGCTACAATGACAAAAAATAATCCTTGCCCTCAAGAAGCTTTCATTATATTGGGGGAGGAGGGGAAGAAGGGGACATATGTGCATACAGATAATAACAAAATATATACAAAGAAAACACAAGGCATTTTCCCAGGGGGTAGCACTAGTACTTGGGCTGGAAGAAGGGAGGGTCCCAATAGATTAAGTGTAACATTTATGAGACAATCCTTGCTATGGAGAGTTCAGAGGAGGGAAGTATCATTGTTGGCAAGGGATACAGAAGGAAGTTAGAATATACTGGTAAGGGGTGTGGAAAAACATGTTGTACAAGACGTTATGCCAGTGAGCCAAAAGATTACAAGACACAACAAAACAACATGATCTAAAAAGTACACAAGCACAGTAAATTGGGACAAAATTCTAATGGACCCTATCAAAAGTTAAGATAAAGAGGATCATATAACAGAATGGAAGCTACAGAAAAAACAAATCTAAAGTAGCTATGGGAATTTCTTGATAATTTTCAGGCAACAGTATAAATCTCATGGCATGGAATTTACACTCTTTATTGGAAAATGGACCAGGTTTTCGAGAACCCTTGGATGGCATACTGGATCTTAAGAACAAAGGGAATCAAAGGAGCGGTTTTATTTTTCCTTGACAGCAGAGTGTTAGAACAACACATCAGCAAACGGGGTATCAGTTATAACAAGTATTTCCATGTCAACATAATATATCTGTTCTGAGCACTCACTATGAAATCATAAAACTAATTTTTAGTTTATTGGAAATAAATGGGGACTTTAAAACCATAAGGCAAGCTAACTGTCCTCCCTGAACTCTATCAATACATGGTATAGAAACAGATTTTGTCTAGCTCTGGATGATGCCGAAAGAAAAGACTTTCAAAACGTCCATAGCAAAGCTGTAAGGAAAACAACAATCATGTAATGGGCCCTTTTGTGTGTGAGCATGTGTGTGTGTGTATGTGTGTGTGTGTGTGTGTGTGTGTGATGGAATCACAAAACTGTCATTTGAAAGAAGCATGCTGTTGGACCTTCTTATAATTTGGTTTTTAAAAAACCACCAAACTCCCAAACTTATTAAATACCCTTTGTCATCCTTGTTGATACTTTGGAATCCCATTATGCTAGCCTCTCTTTTAAGTAAATTTGTGGAAGCTAAGTACACAAGATGCACCTTTACCACTAGCTCTTTATGCTATTTAACTACAGAAGGAGAAACTGGATTGTCCAATGACAAGAGTTTTAATAAGATGAAGAAAATAAATGGCATAAAGACACACCTTATCCTGAGCTACAGCACTAACACGGAAGGGCTTTAAATCAATTACTTGGATCAAACTGATTGGTTCCAGAATATTTTTACTCTGGTTCAATGGTTTTTAGGAAATATGTAAGTCCACTTAATGTTTGAACTGATTGACCATGGGTTGGTTGTTTTGTTATTTTAAACAATATTGGTTGAGTCTGTAGTTCTATAAAAATGCCATTTTGATTTGGTCCAAAGAATCAGTAAATTCATACAGTTTGTTCTGGATTCTGATGAATAGTTCAGTTTGATTCATGGTTCAGTTTTAAGGCTCTATAGCTTTTATTTTTTCCTACCCAAGTTCCTGTGTCCTGTGTCATTCTATGAAAAACACTTAGCACAGGACAAATATTTTTATGAAAATATTCACAGCTAAGATGATGGAAGGTTAAATTAAGTTTTATTCTTTACCAGACACAACTTGGTAAAGATGATTATTTTAAAAGGCAAACTGCAAGACACTCAACATCCCGATGACTAAATATCCCCTAATTCTAGAGGTTATTTATTGCTTCTTTATTTTCATTTCCAGCCTGCAGTATTAGCTATACCTCCCTATGCCTAGAATGAATTGCCTTTTGTGCTGATCTAGTTCTCTCTTCTGTAGCCTTCTTATTATAGAGGATGTACCAGAAGTCTGTGCACCCACTGTTGTGATAAATATTATCAGAGAGATGCTGCATAAAAATACATCTTTCTTATACTTAATATAAATGGTAAAAATGGCCCCCAGGTGCTTAAACACATTCACATGTATTATCTCTCATTTGCAAAGATAATTCAACTGGCCATTTTCAGTATAGGTACATGGGACCTTTATAAAACCCCAAATGTCTAACTGGGGGGGGGTGCATACTGAAAAACTGGATTTTTTTCCTTATCCTTTCAGGCTCTATATCTTACAAGATATTTGATATCATAATTCTAGCTCTCTGTGTGGGAAAGGACAAAGACATTCACAAAGATTACAGGTAGACTTTTCAAAGCAAGCAATAGCTATTCTTGGCTTGATAAGTAATGACTCTTTTTTTGTTTATTATTACCAAAGGAAAGTGTGTGTGTAGGGGTCTCTTTGAAGCCAAGATGATCCCTAAAAAAAAATAGTTTTCTCTTGTTATTGGTTGGATGTCAAAAAAAGTCCATAGCCAGGTCAATATTCTAGTGATGGCTTCTTTTATTTTTAACTTACATAACCTTGCAATTAAGAATCTACTCGAACTCTTGGGGAAAGCATTGTTTTGTGGGCAAAAGGTAAGATTATAATAATCCTTTGAGTTTAAGTAATGCCATAGCATTCTGTTGACATGAGGCCTACCTGACATCCCAGGATAAAAGGAGCTACCAAAAAAATGAAGCTGGAAGTAGTAGTGTAGCCTAAGTGAACTCCCCACTCCCTGCAACCCTACAACACATTAAACACCTGACACAATGCTGCAATGGTATAGATTTGTGACTAGAACTGGGCTTAGAGGAGGCTGCTAAATTAGTTACTTTTAGAAAAAAAGAGAAAAGGAAAAGGAAAGGAGAGGGCAAGAGATATCATTGCATCCTGCTCCACCAAAAGCATGTTCTTAGAATGACCACTGGTAAGTTATTTCGCTTTGGGGTCTCTCCCTGAACTATAGTTTTTGCTTTGGGGGTCTCTTAAGCCATAAGCTCCATAAAGATCCATTGCTAAACAGACTTCATTCACATTCTGAATCTGGTTTTTGTCTCACACATATTAAATTTTACAAAACAGAAAGAAACAATAGAGCTTATTAGGAAAAACTTGTTTTGAATAGTAAATTAAGCATAATGGAAATAGACACATATTTTAACAAGCCTTTCCCCCCTTTTTACCATTTGAGCATTTACATTTTTTTCAAAGTACTGCAATTTTCCCCTTAAGTCTTAAGCTGGCACTGTACACTTTCAGCAAATGAGACAAACATCACTCTTTATATACCGAGAGAGAGAGAAATAATTTAATTCAGTAGGTTCCAAATGCACAATCTTTTGCAAAAGAGCTTAGGCAGTCACTTCTAGAGTGAATTAACTAGTTCAATGCAGTATCTACAAAACCTATAGGAAATGCTTTTTTCCCAGCTTCATGAAATATATATAAAGCCATAGGTATGCTTGAGTTTGCATAATTTGTTATTAAGATACGCCCCAGGTGGAGCTATCTTCAAAGCCAAAATCCTTTCTTTATAAGTGGTGTCAAAGTGATGTATATATTAAAAAATCTTGGAATATTATCTCAGAAAGGAAGTAACAGCCCAATGAGCCATATGTTCAGGGAACCTAACAGGTTTCCACTAGGGACTAAATTTCACTTCACCTTTTTGTCCTTATGTGCAAATAAAAACTCATCTGTAAATATGCTATTAAAACAACCATGCAAATTAGTAAAGTCCATAGGCCTGAAAGAAATTAGGTTAGGCCCCAAAGAAACCAGGCTGTTGGAAGACTGAAATTTGAATAAATATTAGATGGACATTATATAATATTTGTATAGTGCTAGGCTTTTTCAAACATTATATTCTCAAATACATTCATGTTTATATGATTGGTGAAGAAAAGGCTGATGAAATTATTGAGCCATTAAATTCTGAGACTGACAGAGTTTCTGAGTCCCCCTCAGGGCCTGGTATAAAGTTCAACTCTATGCTTTAGATATATTGCTATTTTAATACACTCAGGAGCAAAGGGATTTGTCAAATAACTAACCCAAAGCATGCATGTACACTCACACAGATACAAACAATATTTAACCAAGCAAAGGGGGACAGGTCATTTAGTCTTCCTAAAATGCAAAAAAACCCAAACCAAACCAAATCAAATCAAAACAAAACCAAAAAAACCCCTGAAACTCTTATTAGTATACCCTTAGATTAAAAAATATGTATTTCTGTGGAGACATCTCAAATTTCAAGGGAATCATATTTGGTATTATTTTAGCAGATTTTACACAATTTTGCAGCTGTCTACTCATATTGTAATTCTCATGTATGTTATATAGTTTATAAATGTGCATGATATGTGGATATATTTAAAATGTTAAGAATTCACTCTTCCTGTAATAGGATAGCTTTTCATATATTAAAGAACTATTAATATCCAAAGCTTCTCAGGCCAAATTTTATTGACAATGATAATTTTTTTCCCCTCAAATTGGTAAGGAGGTCAGCAGAAGAAAAAAATGCTGTTTCCATGTTCAGCCTTGGCATGGGGTTAAAGGATAGTGTTGGAAAAGGGAAGGGGAGGGGAGAAGATAGTTTTGTTATGTTAATTCAGACACCTGCTTACCTAAATACCATCTGACTGTTTAATCTGAAATTGATCTGTCCAGGGAACAGGAAACTACTGTGAATGATTGGAACAGGGAATTTGGAATCTCATTCTTTGCTCTACAGACTTTATGGCCTGAACTTGTTCTGATAATCTATTTAAGTCACAAGAGAATCAATAAGTTATTTTCTTAACATAAAAGTCAGTTCATGTAAATTTACAATAATAAACAATATTTAAACATTAAAGGGAAAAAGTATATACTAAGCAAAAGCTTTAGGGGCAATAATGGGATAATAACTGAGAAATATTTGACAGTAAACAGCCCAGAGCTCTGCTTCCTGCCTCACAAGAAGAACAAGTAACATTATAGAGGTGAAAGTTGAAGACTTCTTGGTTAAATCCACTTTTGAAGGTTAGAAGATTTGAAGGTTTGGCTGTTTGGCAGCTGAGGGCCCCAGTCTTTGACTTAACTTCTCCAGGGCTAGAGAAGGTAGAGAAGCAGCCTAGCAGGGGAGCTGTCCACATTCTTGAAGGTGTTCTGTATTGCCCTCGGCAAACGCTATTGAGGGAGTGAATGAACCTGGGAGGGTGAAGGGAGAGACAGATGTACTTCTTTAAAGTTCCTTTCTTTCACAATTACGTTATCATTGCCTGTTTCTATGGTTCAGACTCTACTGGGGAGTTCTGATTTTGAGGATCAAAATCTGTACAAGCCAACCGCTTGCGGCAAAGGCCTGTTTGAAGGTATAAAAAGGACCCTTGACATTTTCTCCTCGAGATGATGGGGGAGGGTGTGCTACTTGGGAGACTTCCTCGGGGATTTTAGGGGTATGGGGGGACAGACCCTGGGGATGCCTGGGGTCCTAGGAGTAAGGTTACTCGCATTCATCATCAGGTTAATTGTATTTTTGGCTGTCACACAGCTATTTCTGAGGGCCAGCTAGTACAATAGGATTGTGTAGGGTCTTGTCCGAACACTATATAGAATCCATATTATGCTCCACCCCACCCCTAAAAATTCACTAGAGCAGAAATGCAGTGTTGTTCGTCACTATATCAAGATAAGAGGCCACCAAAGTCTGGGCCTTGTGGATGGGATGGAATCTTTTTTTTTTTTTCATATAGTTTCGGAGGTGAGGCTAGGATTGGTCAGCAATGAGTCCAAGGATGATGATGCCCGTTCACTCTAGTAGAGAAGGGCACTGGACCCAAAACAATCCCCATATTTCAATACTTGCTTGCCCTAATTCAAATTCTTTTATGAATCCACTCTGCCCAACACATCTTAAGAAAGTGTTTTCCAACAGCGGTGGAAAATAGGGAGTAGGAGAAAAAAAGAAAGCTTAGCTTGTTTTTTTTTTCAAATTACATTTTGCTACCAGTATACTCCACCTGACCAATATCTCTTCTCCCCTCCCCCTAAAAAACTCAAAACAAAACAAAAACTAATACAGTTTTCGCAAGGGGAGATAGTGAAGAAGCCCCCCCTTTCAAATCCGCGGGGTCCGCTGGCGCCTTTCTCCTTCTAGGCTGCTTGTGAGCGGAACTCCGGCTCTAGGTGGCTGGGAGGCGCAGCGGTGGTGCCAATATGTGGGGTGTGCTAGAAGAGTGTAACAGCGACTGTGTGTGTGTGCGCGCGCGTGTATTTTGGCCAAGGAGATGGGGAGTAGTTGTGCTTGGGTTCGGCTTTGCCAGCGGCTGGAAAGAAGGATGGAGAAGGGGAGGAGAGATGGAGAAAAGAGAGGGTGGCTGTGGGGCGGACGCGGGAAAGGAGGGAGCACCTCAGGCGGAGAGGGAGGGAAGGAGCGAAGGAGGGGAGGAAAGAAAAGAGGGATGGGGGAGGGAGAGAGAGAGAGAGAGAGAGAGAGAGAGAGAGAGAGAGAGAGAGAGAGAGAGAGAGAGAGAGAAAGGAGGGAGCGCGGCAGGCAGGCGGAGGGAGGGCTGATTAGCATGCAGCAGCGCTCGCAAGCCCGGCTCCATTGTTTTAACACCTCCCCTCTCCTCCGCGCCAATCTGTCACCGTTCAGCAGGCGAACGCTGCTGCCTCAAATGCTGCTCTTCTCAAATGAGACGGATAATTAGTTGCCCCGCACGAATGCCGCACTCTTCTCACCCCTGATTGCTATCACCTTCTTGCTCCTGGCAGTTTTGACACCTCGTAATCAGCCTGCTGCTTTTCTCTTTTCTTTCCCGACTTCTGCTTCCCTCCCCCCTTTTCCTTCTTAGATTTTTTTTTTTATTATTTATTATTATTTTAAATGCAATCCGAGCTCCCATTTGGTCGGAGCCTCCGCTGAGTTAACCTTCCTGTATCTATTTGTATATCTGTGTATGTATGGATAATGCACAGAAGATACAGAAAATGGGGCAATGGGTGTGTAGTGCGTGTGGCGATGCCGATGGTGCAGGGGGAGGGGGGGGGTAAGAGTTTGTCTTGCAAGAGAGAACTTCCCTCTCCCGCCGATGAGATTTATTTTGGGGGGGGGGGAGGGAGCGGAGTAGAGCCGGGGAGAGACCTCAATTAATGCTTTAAAGATCTCTTAGAAATTAACAAACTGGGGAGTCTCGGAATCTGTCAGAGGCGTGTTTTCCCCTCTCTCCTCTAACGAGCATTGACAGTCTAATTACCGTAGCTACAAGCAGCTGTCGAGGCAGCAGCCAGGGAGAGAAGGCGCCACGGGCTGTGCCCGGCCCCACCGCCAGCCCCCTGCACCCAGCGGAACGAGCTGCCAAAGGCTGCCCGGCTGGCTGGACTTTGGGGTGGAGAGAAAGAAGGGTCCGGACCCGGGGGGGGGGTCAGGAAAGCTTCGGAAACCACCAAGGCGGACCTGACATAGGCAGCAGCCGGGTTTATTATTTCATTTTTTAGAAAATCCTCACCTTGAAGGTTAAAAGACATGAAGAAAAAAGGAGGGGAGGTGTGGGAGAGTGGGAAATTCTCTCAAGCCATCCCACTTCCCTACCTCGACCCCCCCTCCCCCGTCCCCACTCCCCCACCCCCCACCCCCCATGTTGGTAAAATAACCACCCAACCCGGGGCTGAGGAGGCGGGGTGAGCCAGGCTCAAGTGTAAGAAAGCAGATGTCCCCGCTGGCAAAGCTGCTGGGGGAGGGGGTGCCTCCCGAGGACATTCACCTCCTACTTCTCAGGCATCCCGCTCACAATTACCTCGCCTTGGCGGGGGTGGTTTTTTCAGACTCAGCGTTTGGCGAATGCAGCTTTTTTACCTGGGAGCGGTTGTTACCCGGCCACGCTCAGCAGATGCCAAGATGCATCCCCTGCACGACTCAGTTGGGAAGGAAGAGATCTGGAACGTTACCCACTCCTCCCCTTCCCGATGCTGCTGCTGCTGCTGCTCCTGCCACCGCCACCTCTGCTCAAGCGTGCTGCTCCCCAAACCCCGTAACTAACCTCTCTCCCTGCAGATGCTGAGCCCCTCGGGGAAGCTTCCTGCCCGCCCTGGAAGTGTGAGGTCTTCGTGGTGTGTAAGATCTGCACTTGCAGGGCCCAAGAACAAGGGTCCATAAAAAGTTGCCTCGAAGCCCCCTCTCCCTACCTTCCTACTGGGACTTTTGGAGGGATGGGGCAAGAAGGGGTAGATGGGGATCAATGTAATATGACCCAAATAAATGGACAAGATAAAAAAAGGTAAATAAGTCTAATTAGGTTATTAACAACCTCCAAGTCTTTGCTCCTCTGAGGAAAAGTCAGGCATATGTGTAGGGGGTCAGCCGTGTGTGAGGACCGCCATTCTTTCCTTGGGCCCCCTTTCTGGAACCGTCAGCTCAGGAAGCAGACACTTCAGATTACACGTGCTAGAAAGAAAAGCTTGGAGAGTGGTCGATGTTAGAGAAAGTAGGGACATGGCCCATAATATAACCAGGGCCTTGCATTTCCATTCATTTCCTTTGGCAATGAAATAAAGATCCGAAGGCTTCAAAATCCTTCATAGCAAATACTGTAATAATCAACCTAAGTTGATGGAGGTGAGGGAAATGTCAATCCAATGCCACTGGCACTTCTCATTCTTTCACACAGATAAGACTCCCTATTTAGTTCTATTCACAGCACCAGGCTGAGAATCCTCATAGCCAAAATCAAAGAATTAAAATATTTTCCTAAGACGTCTAGCTTTATAAAGAAGCCGAAGAAAGTCCTGTTCTTAGGTGATGCAAATCTATTTTTTTCCTTGATAACAATGGGAAAGTAAGCTCCATGTAGCTCTTAAAACAAGAGAGAAGGGAGGTTAAGTTTTAAAGTGCCCAATGTGGTAGAGAAAGTAAACTTAAGGGAAGCTTTATTTTAAAGTGCTGTGCTGCATGTTTTCCCCCTCAAAGTCTCAAAACCTTATCCATTGGCAGAGAATCAGGCTGCCAGACCCATGCTGAGAGAGAATGCCTCAGCTAGAATATGAAATATTCCCAACTAAAATATCGAAAGCTATGGCAGTCCTTTTTAGAATAAACCAAACTAAATTAAAATAGTTCAAGTTCTGTTAGCATGAATGTGACCTTCAAAATGTAAAGTAATAAATACCGTAATAAAATCCAATGGATAGCATTGATTATACTTTTCCCAGATTTATCATTACTCCTTCAGTGGGTTAACGGAAAGAAAATAGGTATTTAGAACTTCATGCTAAAACTAAAGTCTTTCATTCCAAATAGAATCTCCTACAGAAATAGAATATATATTTCTTTCGTTAATACGGATCACAGTATAAGTAACAAATTTAATATTTAATAATACATTTCTATCAAGTATAGATATACATCATACAATTAAGACTATATAGATTATCAAAATAAAGTCAATCAAATCATTACTTCTATTAGAAAAAATATATCAGATAATTGTATAGGTAGACCAAAGTAAAATTTTTCACCAGCAGGTGACAAATGTCTTAAGCTTGGTTTTTTACTCTGGATTTTTATAATGCCTATTTGTCTACTGTAGGTCTATCTGAAAAGGACATTCCATACAGCATAAATATTTTACCTATTTTAACAAAAAGGAATCTTTCATAAATATCTAACATTTTCAAATTGAAAATATCTAACTTGTAATCCAAGCAATATGCTTAGATACTTGATGTTACATTTAATTATGATTATACTACTCTCTAAATTACACAGGTAATATTGACTTCCAGTAATGACACTTTAAATACAAATACACTAAATTACAGGGTTTTTTTTTACTGAGATGATATTTTAAATGATTATAACATAAAGTTTAAAAATATGTTTAGAAAAACAATCTAAACACCTAGAGCAATGAATTATATTATAAACATCTATTCTAAAGATGTTACATGGATATTTCCATTTACAGTCAAGTATTTATAGGATTACAAACCAAAAATCATCCCACGTCCACATTGTCTTAAAAAATGTCTCAAGACTCTCCATTAAAGTGTGAATTAAGATGCCGAAGGAAATCCCCTGTGGATGTAATTGATGGTGGGAAAACTGCTTGACAGAATTCACATACTTGAGGTATGTGCAGTTCTGAGTCTGTACTACTTAGTGCCAATAAGTCATCCTCTTGATTAGGGTAAGGCTTCCAGAGAGGCTGTAAGGGGAGAAAAAAAGCTTACTTAACTTATTTTTAAAAATTAATCTGATATATATTTGAATATTAACTTATCTGCATATATTTCAAACCAATACTAAAAGCAAATTATTCTTAGGTTAAAATAGGCACAAGAATTAAATCTGTCTTTTAAAAAAATCAACTAAACATTGACAAGAACATTTAAGAAATATATACCTTTATTTTTTATCTTTATGTAGTTTGAAATAGTCCAGATTCAGTCACAGTCCTTTTACAACATACCCATAATTATAAATAACTGCATCAGTTTTTGACTAATGATGTTAATCTCCAATATTTCGGAGTTTTCTAGAAATTTCACATTTCTTATTTGATTACAGAAACCTTAAGCTACAAGTTCTTTTAGTACTATCTGGGTTAAGCAGACATAAGCACATATTTTTCTAGGTCATCAAAGGCAAAGAAAGTATAAATCAAATTTTGTCTTTAATAATCAAATAGCAAATTTACAAAAAGTCTAATTTTAAAAATCTTATCTAACCTTTTCTCCCAGTTAAACTAGGTAAAAAAACACCCTCACAGGTTAATGGCTTTTCATTTTGTAAAACAAAATATTTAAATCAATCATTCAACAAAGGCTAATAGCCTACATATAAAAGTATATTCCTGTCACTCTTCACTCAGACCTGGTTTGATTTTGTTAAATGTAATGCTTCTCTATTTCCTTACTTATATACAATCACTCTTGCTCTTTCACCCTTAGTTGGCCCAGAATAAAATGAAAGTTTTTCTTTGACTAACTGTCCAAATGAAAAAATGCAAATAATAACATTCTCAAAATTATTATTTTGACTATAATCACACCCACAAATAACTCCACAGATTCTTCTTGTAGTTAAGAGGGCAAGAAATACCACACTGTGACTATTATTATGAAGGGTAACAAAATTCCTTTATCTTCCTGAATCTGTCTTGGATTTTCATCTGATTTTTTTTCTCTTATCTCTATCTCTATCTTATCTCTATCTATACTTTGAGGAAAGAATCATATGCTATTTACCAAGCTGCCAGGGTAGTTAATTTACACAGATCATTTATATGCTATTACCAACCTTTGTTTAGAGTGTCGTAAGACCTTATCTGATTTACAATCACAGCCCTTCGTTCTGGTCAGCGATCTATCCACATAATTAAGTTCTATGTGACTAATTGATAATTTTATGTATGACTGCATCCTCCTCCTCTGCTAACAAACAATTAGTGTAAATAAACGAAGTCTGTCTAGGAAGTAAGACACAAATTTCTAAGTTCTCATGTAGCTGTTGAGCAAATATTTTTAAAAATAAACTCTTCTTTGTGAGAAAAGGTGTTATAATGATGGGACCCACAAATAAAAACCTTGGTTAATTCCATTTAGCAAAATGTATACCTTCTTAAGAGTAACGTTAAAACATTTAAAAGTAAAATACATAGGTTCAGAAGAAAAAGGTTTCAACTTTAAAACTCTGTGTGTGTGTGTGTGTGTGTGTGTGTGTGTGTATTCACAGCTCTGAAAAAAATGATGGACTAAGAAATATTAGCATTATAAAATGTAAGCACCTTGAGAATAAAGACTATCTTGCTTTTGGAGTTATATTATCAGGGCCTGGCACAGGGCCTGGCACATAGTAGGCACTTAATAAATTATGTTTGAGTGACTTGCTGAAACAAAATAAGACTTCCATTTGCTTTCAAAGTACCCATTTGTTGTTGTAGCTAAGGAAGCTACAAGTTGGATTCATCTTTCCATTAAACTCAATTGGGAAGCGATATTTTTGACTCACTAGAAATAAAATAAAGAAAACAAATTCATATACTGGAATAATATGTATAAATATTTGGTATTCTGTTATAGACAGTACTCAGCCAATACAAATGTCTATTTTAAGTTACATTGTTTAGCATAAAATTAATTTTTGAAAAGATTTTAAACAAATTTTTCCTTGAATACCAGCTAAATTTAAAAAGGTACAACTTAAATAGGCCAGTGTTATTTCCCTGTGTACAAATGCAATAGTTAATTTTTAACGTAAAAAAAAGACAAAATATTATTTTACTCAAAAATTCTAATGTGGCCCTCTAAAGAAAATAATTTCCTTACTTACTTTCCTGCCAAAATATCAATTATCTAACCTTATGCCCCATGTCTTGTGACAGCTCAACACCAATTCTCCTACATTTTTTTAAAGCTGCATACTTCCCCATCAACTTGTAATCACATACCAGCTGTTTCCCTTGCTGTAGTATAGAAAGCAAATGCACAATGCAGGGTGCCATCTACTGAACAAATGAATGCACAGACTAACTAGTAAAAGAACAAGCAGATGAGATAATGGAGAAAAAGGGAAAAGTAACAAGGATTAGAATGGATGTGCTTCACAGCTCCACAGGAAATCTACTAGTAATAAATGGAATTGTTTAATTTATTTCACTCAGTCACAACTATTACTGAGAATCTGATCTAAAATATGGTACAAGTGGAGAACTAAAGTGAGTGTGTAATTAGTATCAGTCAGCTAAGGGCAATATTCTTGTGGAAGTAAAATACATCACAACTTTCTGAATATTTTACATCACCACAATCTATACACTAACATTAAAGTCCTGTAAAACCAGAGGTTTATTCATTAGCCAAGATTTTCTGAGAATAAATTTCTTAAGGCAGAAAACAGAAACTAGGCTCCATTTTACTAAACAAATGCCTGCATTCTAAAAGAGATTCACATCAATCTGTATTTTCATGAGCTTCTGTTTATTATTATTTTTGAAATTATAGATTGTCATAGCCTCCAGGCAGTTTTAGAATATTTTTTAAAAAAGAAACATTCTGTGACTGAACCTAAATTTGAAAGGGAGGGTGAAAAGGGGTTTAAGTAGTATGTATGTAGGCTTTTTAAAAGATTTAAATGAAACATGAGATTAAAATCTCAAACGTGCAGGGACTACTTGAAATGAATGGAAATACATAGTTAATGGTTAAATATGAATGTGAAGTGATGAATACTCCCTTACTGCTCCCTAAACCCTCAAATCCCACAACACTACAATGCCTAGCACTGTATACCTGAGAACTGGCATAACTAAAATACAGAAACCTTTAGTCTTCTGATAAATATAAATAAATACTCTACTTACTGTAAATAAAACACACTATACTCAATGAATGGAGTAAAAACACTGAATTTGTGTGTTTTTTTAAACTTTAAAAAAATACCATAAACTTTAATAAAATTAAACATAATCTAGAATTTTAGATTTGGGACTCTCAAAATCACCTAGTTCAAGCCCCTCATTTCACAGATAAGGAAGGTGAGGCTCAGAAGTATAGTGACATCTCCAAGATCACACTTGCTATTGAAACACAACCTAATTTACAAACAGTAGTACCTAATGAGGTAATAGTCATATTATGAACTTTTGAGGTTATAGCTAAAGATAGATTCCGTAGAGGTTAATACATACAAATGCCAAGATATGTGGGATATTTTAAAAATATTAATCATGCCCCATTGTAGGAACAGTTGTATTTTCTGCACCAAGTCTTATCTTTGGTTAATTACTCACTAAATATTAGAAAAGTATGCCAGGACAGGATTATTGATGTGTGTCAAAACATAATGTAACACTGACCAATGAAAAACAATTACCTGCTGTGGTCCTCGGACAGCTCTTCCTGGGGAATCTGGTGATGCAAACAGTACCTCTGGGGTGTCCTGAACTTGGAGGAACGTATTTACATATATGATATCATGGTCTCCAGCTGGCAAACATGTTGCTTTCTCCAGAGTTGTCTTCATACATGTATTGATAGGGTTTGAGGGTTTTGTCTTGTCAGAAGTTGTCATGTTTTGCATCGCTGAAGTTATGAGGTCAATTCTATTCATTTCAAATAGAGTATCTTCTGGTTTCACAAAATTCATCGAATCGTCCCTAAGTTCCCTATCAAATTTATCCTGACCTACAGGCTCAGTTCTGGCTGGACCCATAACTTGAGGTTTATCTGGAGTGCTATGCAAGAAAGTAGAGTCATTATCTGTAGGGGGAAACTTGACATTAAATTTGGAAAGTGATTCTAAAGAGTTGTCTTCCTCCTCTTGGCCCAGTCCTCTCGGTGTGACAGATGTGATGCACGATGACCCTCTATTTATAATGTCCTTAACTTGAGGCTTAAAAGGTTCTTCTGGTTGTTCATCAGTTTTATCAGTACATTGTATAGGCATAGAGAATTGTATTTCTGCAGGGTGAAAACCACACCATCACCAAAAATATCACATTCACCTACAGTTAATTTTTGAAAATTTGTTAAGTAGGTTCTGAGTTCTCAGTGTTTTTGTCATTTTTTAAATGGTTGGATATGACTATGATTTTAATGCTTGTAGTTACTAACACTGTCATTACTCAGGAATATTAACCCATTTTGGGAAAGAATTCAAAGGCAGTCTACCAGTTTCTGTTGAACAACTTTTATCATTCCTTGCATTTTTACCTAGCATTCTTGTGTTCATTCAACAAACATTAATCAGACACCCACTATTTGTAGAAGCACTAGTCACAGTTTTTCTGGTTATGGTGCTCCACACAATCATAAAACACTCACCTGCATCACATGTATTTATATTTTTTGTCAGTAAGCAAAGCAATGACTATTAATTTATTTACTGGAAAAAAATCTATTAGGGGAAAACACAAAGGGGCATATATACAGGCTATACATATTGGATGTCCTATCCCCAAGTGTTACTAAGTTACTAAACACAGCACCAAACATTTCACTGAGTTAACTTTCAATTATTTATGTTAACTGATAGGCACAGATATACTGATAATCCAAAATAGCTTTAGAATTTCTAATACTTCTTCTTTTTTTTTTTTTTTGGTTTTTTTTTTGCAGGCAATGGGGGTTAAGTGACTTGCCCAGGGTCACACAGCTAGTAAGTGTCAAATCTCCGAAGCCAGATTTGAACTCAGGTACTCCTGAATCCAGGGCCGGTGCTTTAACCACTGTGCCATCTAGCTGCCCCTCTAATACTTCTTTTTAAAGTTATATAGGAATATAGGGGTGTTCCATTTTGGAATTTACATGACAAAATATTATACCCTGTGAAGACCTGAATTAACAGAGATTTGGAAAACTGTCCAATCTTCCTAGCTCTACTCCAAAAATGTCAGACATCTTAAAATAAACTGCCCTTGCAAAAATTGTATTTATGACAATTTTCCTGAATCAAAGGACGTAATTGAGTACTTTTTCTCAAAAAGTATCCACAATGGAATAAAAGTATAGAAGATAGGGAGTTATGCAATGTACTACTATCAACAACTGTTTATATTGATTGAATTGAATCTGAAAGTAAGATTTAACATAGATAACTACCTATAGTTATTGTGAATTATCTACATGTTTTAGGATTTTAAAAAATTAAAAATAAGTCTGTAGTTATTCCAGTTGGAAATATTGCTAAGTGTGTTTAGATAGCAGCATTTCACCTAGAATATTATAGGGGGAAAGACTTTTAAAGTTACCTGAATTCAACAAACATTTGTTAAGTGCTTACTGTGTACAGGACACTATTTGCATTGAGAGAAATACAGATTTACACAGGACATAATTCCTTCCCTTATGGATCTTTAAGTTTAGTAATAATAGAGACTTCACTTACACTTAGGTCACTTATTTCATCACCTCAGCTATCTTGAAGCCAGCTGAGAGCCCAAAAAGGAGGTAACAAGCCTCTGGGCAGACAAAACAAGTGCTACAGAGCCCTCGAGCCAAAGTTTATAAATTTAATTCAGGAGAACCCTTCAGACTGATTAATTTTCTTCTCTTATTTTAAGTAAAACTATTAACAAGTTTGCTTTTCTGGTTTTCTAGGCTATAGACAATTAACAGAAAATTATAAGAGGTGCTTGAGAAAGCTGGTAGAAGCAGAAATCCTGATAGCAGTGAGAAGTGACAACTGATAAGTGAGAGAAACGATAGAAAAACGATAAGAATCAGAAACAAGAATTCAAAGCCCTCCATTTTGAGGGAATTCCACAGAGGGTCAAATAAGTCCTACACATTTCAATAGACCTTCATGGGAATTACTTCATTATATATCATTGTAGAGTAAATGATATCCATAATTGTGACACCCCTTCTCCCCATGCCTCATTACGAATCATATTGTATTGGGTAGGATTTATGGAGCAGAGCACCATTCATTTTAGATAATTTCCATGAAAAATAGTTAACTTTTTTTTTTTAAATTGCACTTCAAAGGGTTTTAGTAATCTTGAAATCCCACTGACAGAATCCCAAATCTTAAAATGAAGCCTTATGGTACTCCTGTTTTTATTCTCTTATGTCATCACAAAGTACAATTCACATTTGTATTTTACAACCCACAATAATTTCTATTTATAGATATCTCTAGAAGTACAGTTTAAGATCATATTTTAAAAGGAGGCATTTCATCTGAAACTCCTCACCTCCTTTAAGACTCAGCATTCATGTGCCACTTCCTACAGGAAGTCTTTTTTAATTCTGGTTATCAGTGCTTTCTTTCAGATTATTATGCATATATTTTTCTTTTTATATTTTTCATTCTCCTAGTAAAATATAAGTCCCATGAGAGCATTTATATTGTTTTTTCTTTGCAAACCTAGTGCCCAGCACAGTATATGACACATTGTGGTTAATACAACATTTGCTAGTTCTGATTGAAATTAGTTTAATAATTTGAGGTATAAAAGAGACTCGGAAATTTCTTCAATCAGATGATAATCTTCTTAATGGCAACAATCGCTTCCTTTCTTTGGGTAGCATACTGCACAGCACAGACATTCTATATGTTTGTTAATAGAACCACAATGCATAGAATAAATTTTTCTGCTTAACCTTTCAGAACTTTGAGGTTACCAAAGGCCACTAAATCCCAAGCATGTCAGGTTCTCTTCTGGCACTGAATGTGATGATGGCATCTAACTGTCAACTGGGAAACTGGAGTTCAAATCCTTTTACTTAATACTCTTGTAATCATTTGACCATGCTGGAGCTTCAATTTCTTTACTGATCAAATGAAGGGGCTGGACTAGATGACCTCCCCTATCCCTTCTGATTTTAAATCTATGAGCCTATAGTCATTTGAGAAGATAACCAAGGTCTGATGAATCAAAAGGAATAAAATATTCTCAAAAGTCTTAGAAAAATAGAGACAAGGCTGGAAGAAACCACTAAAGGTAAATGTGCTGATTTTCACATGTAATATTACAGGACCATGCGGTCATCAGGGCAGGTGCACTTTGAGTTTCTCCTGTCACTATGGGACCACTCAAATTCTTTTGCCCAATGCCCTCTGTGAATAAGGGAAGGAGGAATCTGCCAAGTAATTCTAGATTGAGAGCGTGATAGTTTGTGGAATAGAGTTTTTCTCAGAAACAAAGCTAAAAGACCTACCATTAATAGTGCAGTCTGCATTATCTAGTTTAAACAAAGAAAATCACGTTTTCCAGAATGGAATTTAAATTTAAGACATCAATGTGGAAGAGGAGCCACAAGCTTGAATGGAAACATGAAGAGACAAATTTGGTCCATGACATGATCTAGTCATCCTGATACCATATTGAGTGGCATCCTTCAAGTCAGCAAAACTGCTTTTTGGCTCAATTTACTTTATGATTGTCTTTGGAAAGCAAGGAGAGGTACAATGAGCAAATCCTTTTGATTTTAGAACATACTTTGGGAATCAAGTGAAAGTTCAGATTATTTCTCATTCCCTTTTATATCTAAAAAAGGAAAAAAAAAACCCTCAACATTTCCATGTCACTGACCCTAGGTCTCTTTCCCTACTCTTACAAAATGACCCCTTCTTTATTAAAGCAGACATTATTGTGTATTTACTTACACATACGTGTTCCGTTAAATGATAACACATTTGAGGAAATGAGAAAGATGAAGACATGCAATAAGGAAAAGGGGAAAGAATACACACAGTTCTAGAGGAAGCAAGGCAAAGTAGACACAGTTTAAATGTTCTGAACCATGTAGCTAGCTATGAAAGGCCACCAACTCTTCTTTTGCCAGTGACCTCTTCTTTTGCAAGTGGACATGACACTGGCAGGAAGCTCTGAGAACTGGTAGCCTCACTATAGTCCTATAGTTGGAAATACTTGGGCTGAAGTTCTGCCTATGCACACACCGGAGACCAAAATTTTAGCCATCTATAAATTGTTCCTGGGTAGTAACTAGTTTGATTGAAAATAACAAAACTTTAAAGTTTCTATAACATGACAATCAAGAAATACAGGTGAAATTCTTATGTTAAGTGCACTCTTTTTTGTGATTCTTTAGATAGCATGTTAAATATTTCCATCACAAGTTTATGGAACATAATATGTATGATTAGAAGCCTTGGCTAGATAAATGCTATGCATCTAATCCCAAAATTTCTGGTCAATTTCTTTTCACATGATTCATTAGTGCCAGGAGCATAATATTCAATACTTCAGTGTGCTGCTTACACTGTACAAACTCCCACAATAGTCTTTAGCACAGTGGTTAACAGACATCTTAAAAAATGTTGTTTGTTGCTTGTGGCACAGTTGTGAGAAAGTAACATTAAAAAGCAGTTTTGTGGGCAAAAATAAAGTTAAACACTCAGTATTCTAGTTGACAGATGTATACTCTGATTTAGACCTGAGCAATTTTTAAATGGTCAAAGTATTAAGCCATTGATAATGGGGTAAGTTCTCTGTGTAACAAAGAATATTACACCATTACAATGTTTTGATAGGATGCTGATGGTTGGGAAAAAATGCCTATGGATTCTGGGTACCACATTTTTGCAGCTATTGAATTATAAATAAATATATTTCTAGTTCAGAAGTATCTAGCATCATCAGTAAACACAGTAAACACAAAAGGTTAACTCTCCAGTAAAGACTGATCTGGAGAAAATTATTTTTGGAAACACCACCAATTACCAAAGCTGCTTCTCTCACCGATACCATAGATAGTTCATCTACAACTTTTGGAAAAATAAAATAATTAAAATTCTGAAATGAAGTCTTAATCTGAAATCATTTAAATGGTCAGGATATAAAATTTAGAATTGGCAAATGACTTTTAATGATATAATTTCTATAGAGAGACTTGCTAGAGAGAACTCCTTTAGTATATTCCAAAAGGAGATAAGAAAATCACAGCTTTTGGAATTATATCTTAAAATGTCTAAATCACAGAGGGAGTAGAAGTGCTTAGCAGATAAATTACTAACGATTTACCTTCCTTTTGTCCTCTGTAGTGCTTATGTACCAGCTTCTGTCCCCTACATTTTGCTATCAGTACTATTCTACAGAAGAGGCATGTTAGATTAAATGAGCCAGTGCAGAAGGTTTGAGAATTGAACCTTCAGAAGAGGTAGGACTTTTGGATCACACTGCAACAGCTCTACAAAGTAGATATTTTCTTTGGATTCTTCTCTACTAAATACCATCTTCTTTATCTCAGACCTCCATCAGCTACTGAATGAATTTGTAGACAGAAGTACAAAATTCATGTACCTGATATTTTTTCCACTTATTATATGGTAGTAGAACTTCACTGCAGTTTAGCGATCTATTAAGCTAGTGATTTCTGCATACCAAAACCAGCAAATTATAATTTAAGGCTATGTTACACTTATATTCCCTAGTGACTAGTAAGCTTCCACGAAGTATTTATGCAACTAAATTGTATGCACATACACAGTATCAATCATATGAAGGGAGACAGAATCAAAATACAATAAACTATTCTTGTAATAGTGTTTTGTATGTTTGGGTACTTAAATGAGAAATTACTTTATATGAAAGAAGGTATTTGATTATTTTAGGAATATTTACATACAGTAAGAAAAAAATTCCAAACCCTGAAACATTAATATTGTAGTAAAATAAATGGAATCTTACCAGGTATAGGTTCTTGAATATTAAGTCTGTTTAAGTGGTCTCTCTGTACTCTTGCTAACATACATATCCTATGGAATTCTTCTTTCATTTCACAGAAAGTCTTCTCTATTTCTTCCCTGGAAGCACAATGTGTTGAATATAAACTTATAATTCTGATCTTTCATCACATCACATTTAATAAAACATTTCCAATATGTACTACAGGTTTTCGTATAGCACAGAAATGACCAAAATCTATTTTTTTAAAAGCTGGTTAGAGGAATAGTCTCAAAGCAGGCAATTAACTAAAAGTTCTCATTTAAAATTAGTTTCAGCTTTTTATTAGGACTGTATTAGCACTTACTCATACAGAACATTAAAGTTGTTAGGCCTGTTCTTACCTTTCTGTCAGGGGAAGCTAAGTGTACAAATATATTTTTCTTTCCCCCAAACTTATATAAAAGAAAAAAATCCAAGTCCTTATTTAACATGCTAGCGAAATTGACATTTTCATCTTTCATAGAATAGTGTTGCTATATTATTTGCAGGGGGAAGAGCTTAGGATGAGGGACTCTTTCCTCCAGTTTTGGAACTCATTTAAGTAGGATATCATTTACTATCCTTGTCCCATAAAACAATCAAATCTTTCTCTGAGTCTCAGTTTCCTCATCCTTAAAAAAATAAAGGGCTAATGCTAGATGATTGCTAAAGTTTTGTAATATTCTATTACTCTATGGTTATATTTCCTAGAAACTATAAATACCTGGGGAAAAGTATTTTTTAAAATTGCAGATATACCTTTTATTGAATAAAGGAAAGTCAGGATTCCCTGGAGAATTTTCCTGTCTAGGTGAAGTCTCTGGTCTTTTTACCTTGAAGAAGACACAAGAAGATGGTGATTTCACTGTAATATACTTCTAATTTTCAAGAAGAAGCTAATAAAATGAGATATAATAACAACTACTCTTTTCCCTGACTTTGATAATTCAAGGAGTCATTAAACCTGAAGTTACCCTTTATGGATCAAGGTTCCAATTATGATTGCCCAAGTTACTGAAATGAAACAAGCATCTTGCCTGTGAATTCCCCCCCCCCCCCCATTTTAGTGCTCACTAATGCTGGATGAAACATGTAAATCAATCCCTTAGAGTATTAAGTTACGACTTCTTTGCTAAAGAATGCAGCTGTGTAAGGGAAGAGGGGAAAATCCACAAAACCAAGCAGCTGATTCTTAGCATTTAACAAGCATTTTAAAGATTTGTAAAAATAGCCCCATTATGTATTTAAACTACTTCCATACCAGTTCTTACCTTTCACTACCACCTTGTGGCTTATACTGGTATTACACAGACTTTGAACATGACTACCAAAAGTTGATTATGTTCTCTAACGACCTATCAAATGAAAATTTTTTCTGTGAAGTAGGGCAATTGGAAGCTATAACTTAGAAATTTGGAGTAAACAATGTGTATCTGGTACTATTTAGATAAAATTTAATATATGAAGTCAATAGTTATAAAAATCAAACATGTTTTCAAATAAAAGGACAACTTATACTTAAAGACCTCTTATGCATACTAATAATCATTTAGGTACACTATAAGTGCCATTAAGCAGGAAATTTTAATTCATTGCCTATCTCCTTATCAGTTGCACACATATGACTGTAATCTTGCTTTTCGTTAAATCTGATTTTTAAGAGTCTTATTTCTTCCTATAGGCAGGAATTGACTTAAGTTCCTCTTTCTTCAGATAACTCTCTTCAGTTTGTTTTAATTTACGACTCCCATTTTCCAACTGTTCCTAAAATAACACAGGAATTGTTGAACATTTCTAAATGAGGAGGAATATCATTATGCAAACGTTGTGGATAGGTTGAATTAAATCTTGGCAACTCAAGTGATTTCAACTTTATATAGTACATTATCATCAGCTGGAGGTGAAATAAAAACCATTTGCTCTTCAGTGCTGTCTGCCTGACACACATTTATCTTAGTAAAACATATTTATCGAGATTATCTGCTTATAGACATTTACTCAAAAGCTTCAGTTGGGTTTATTAACAAAAAAAAATCACACTGGAAAATATTTTCTCTTTATCAGTTTGTTTCTAACAGTGGTAGACAATGTTTTTCTTTGGTTATTTTCAATAATAATCAAACAGATTTTAGGGTGGACTAGGAAAGAGTTTCTTGATCACATGGTCACGTTTGCAAAGATTTTGAACTTGGAAATCAATAAAAGCCAAATAATTTGAAGATTAGTAATTTTATTTAAAAGTAAGCTACCCATTCAAAAAGACACAAACACAAACACCAAACGGACTTTTACTGAAAATACTAACAGGATTTCTTTGATTTTTAAATACTGCAAATAGGTCAGAAGAATGAATTACTAAGAAAATAAGAAAGCATTTGGAAGTTTGGCATTATAAATAAAACAGAATGAATTGTTATGATTTCTCCCTTTGCTTTTAAAAACAACTGTGGCTTATTTCATTGTTAGAAAAAATGCTATGAAAAATAAAAACAAAAAGCAGTCTCTTAATTATTTTGAAGTAATAGTCAAGGTAATCACAGAAAGGGTCAAAAGAGATTATCAAAATTCTCAGTCTTGTTTTTGAAATATTCTAGTTATATCCTATGTCTGAAATTCAATAGACCTACACCATTTTGTCTGGTTATTTTTTAACTAAGCTAATGGGCACAGTTAGTATCCCCCAAGGAGTCTAAGCAATTTAAGATTTCATGCAAAAAACTGCATAAAGATTTTGGGACACCCAGTATTTCCCAAATCTTTTCATTCTTTATATAGATCTAGCAGTCCATAAAATGATCACCTTGTAAAAAAAATGATCACCTTGAGTTACTTCAGGAGGGTAATCAAAATTTGTTTTGGGGGAAGGAAGTTTTATGTTTGTTGGTGAATCAGGAGGGGAAAATATGCCTATGAAAGATGCGTTTCATTAAGATAAATGAGTGAAAGATGATAGGAAGGAATCCAAGATGGGTCAGAGAATGTAAGAGAAGAAAATGATGAAAATCTACTCTACTCGGCTTGGTCAGTAATTTTACAACTGCTTTCCATTTATAACTGGGTTTACAGCTACTGTGGGTGTACTATTGGAGGTGGCTATGGGAAGGAGGGGAAATAAGAAAAAGGTCATGTTATTATGGAATTGTTCTTTGTAATGGTCCAAACAGTGTTATCTAAATGTTTTCTCTAAGATCCTAAGCTTGCTACTATCAACAATAAACTTAATGTCTACATCTAAGAACCAAGGTTCATTAAATAGCAAACAAGACACTGACCCTGTAAATGTAAGTTCATTTCAGTTGGGAGAGTATACTAACAATGGTGGTAGCCATGAGGCAGTCAAGAAAGAACTCCCATCGGAGATAACACCTGAGCTTGCCATTCTGGGGATGGTGCAAACTCTGAATTTGTGCAAAGGCTTAGAGATGGGAGATGGCATGCTGAATTCAGGAAACAGCCAGAGGGTCAGTTTGATTGGTACGTGAAGTGCATAAAGAGAAGTCATATGAAAAAAGTATTGAAAGGTATTTATACTCTCAACTAGATTAAGGGTTAGTGTGTGTGTGTGTGTGTGTGTGTGTGTGTGTGTGTGTGTGTGTGTGTGTGTTAAAATGGAATGGAAAGCATAGAAAATAGCCGTGGAATGGTTACTCAGAATAATGTTGGGGAGGTGATGGGCACAGGATAAGACAAAATGAGAATCTATTCATTCAAAAATTAGATTTTTGACACTTAAGAGTAGAAAGAGTAGAAAGAAAAAAGAACCAAAGCTGAATATATCCTTACCAGTTTTAGATAGGTTGAGACCAAAGACATTATGGTGAAGCCAGGACGTGGATGCGGCTGAATGAGAGAGAAAGTGTGGAAAGGGCTGCAACATTGAAGAGAATAGAGTAGAAGAAAGCGCGATTGGAAAAACTACAGAGATTTGATAAGAGTAAACACAAAGACGAAGCAAAGCACAAGAGTAAAGAACAGAAGGCTGAATAAAAAAGTCACTAGGAAGCTATATTTAATCTATAGGGATTTCAGACCATATACAATCTGCAGGTCTCATTACAGGCTCCTTGCTATTCCTGAAAATCTAGCAAAGCAAGAGAAACACAAATCACAGGAGCACTGCCTCAAAGCAGTGTGCTAGGCAAACCTACTGTCAGTGTGGGAATAACTCCAGGACAAAATGGGATACAGCCCAGAGTTCTGAAGGAAGCGTGGAGAAAAGAAACAATAAGGAAACAAAATTCAACACCCCAATTACTTCCAAGTTCTTTACAGAGGGCTGATCTGACTTATTAAAAAAAAAAAAGTCTTTATTAGTAAAATACTGAGATTTAAAAATGAAAGTTACAAATGATTTTTTAAGCCTTCCCCAGTTAATCCAATTATAGTGTTTATCACTTTCTAATTGGTGTTTGTAAGAACATTATTCAGGGTAATACTTTGCAGCAAGGGGTATTTAGTATAAATTTTTCTGGATTTCGTTTTTTTTAAGATGCCTTTTCATATAAAATTAAAATCCAGCAACTTAGATGCCCAATTTAAAAGTAATATTTTGCTCTTTAGCAACTACTTCAATGAAATCACTTGGAAAAGGGATTTCCCCCCATTAAAGTTGTTTGTTTGGGTATGATGTTGATAGAGAACTAGATATGGTAGGTAGCCTTAAAGTCAGGAGGAATTGTGTTCAAATACATCTGATACATCATAGCTCTGTGACCTGAGTAAATCATGTAATTGTTCAGTGGTCCAGGCAACCCTCTAAGACTGTACTTGCCAAGAGTGGTTAATCTGCAATGGTGGAAGGAGTTTCTACAATGGAAATTCCTTGCACTGGTAAAAATCCTAAGTCTTTCTGGCTCTGCCCCAAAACAAAAACAAAAACAAAATATTAATAAGGTCAGGCAGGGGCAGCTAGGTAGCGAAGTGGATAAAGCACTGGCCCTGGATTCAGGAGTACCTAAGTTCAAATCCGGCCTCAGACACTTGACACTTACTAGCTGTGTGACCCTGGGCAAGTCACTTAACCCCAATTGTCCGCAAAATAATAATAATAATAATAATAATAATAATAACAATAACAACAACAATAATAATGTTAGGCAGTAGTAGATTTGTGGATATCTACATGCCACCCTGATAGGGGAAAAGGTCATAGAAGGCGTAGCATTTACAGATCATACCAATGTGCATTAACTTAAAAATTTTCAGTGTCTAAAACTTTCCTGTCTATACTGAACCTGAAAAAAAGGTTATTTACAACAGGATTAAAATGAGTGATCAACCCAAGGCTTGATATTTATAGGCTGCTTTCTAATTAGCTTTCCCAAGCTTGTTCTGTGGTCAATTATAATCAAGCAGATAATTTAACTCCAAAACACCTTATGTAAAATCTATTCATATTCTGTCCAAATTAGCTCAATGTTGACAACACCATATCTGAAATTCAAACCACAGGGCAATTTGGTCATTACTTCTATGGCAACATTCAGAACCCTGACCATTTCAAAAACAATATTTGTGAACAAATGGTTTATATCGGCTGTCTCCTCTTCTTTATCACCTATTCAATACTGGGGTTTCCTATGACCTGGTGTTTACTCTCACCACTACTTGGACACAGGTCACCAATGACAATAATAACACCTGAAACTGCCCATTGACACTTTCTCCTTGAAACGCTTCTTTCTTGGCATCTATGACAAACTAAATTATCCTGCTCTCCTTCCTCCTCTATGACCATGTCTCCTGACTCTTCTCCTGGAGGCATGAGATAGTGGAAAGAGAGTAGGCCTTGAAAATAGGAGAGACCTGGGTTTCAATCCCACTCCCAACACTGACTTTTTGTATGATGGTGCACATAAACTCTACAATCTTGAGTTTCCTCAGCATTAGAAACAGTATAATAATACTTGTTAAATTTACCTCATGGGGTTGTTGTGAAGATCAAATACGATACACACATTTGTTAACCGAAAATTGTTCTATAAATGTCAGCAATATTATCATTCTCACTCCATATGCACTGTTTTCTCTCTCTCTCTCTCTTTTTTGAGGTAATTGGGGTTAAGTGACTTGCCCAGGGTCACACAGCTAGTAAGTGTCAAGCATCTAAGGCTGGATTTGAACTCAGGTACTCCTGCCTCCAGGGCTGGTGCTTTATCTGCTGCTCCCATATGCATTGTTAAGAAGTTCAGTCCTTGCCCTACATTACTCTTTTTCTACAGAGCCTTAATCTGGAAGAGACTTCATCTCCTATCACAATTTCAATTATCATTCTTATTATGTGGAAATTTCACAAATCTATAACTTTTTTCTTTGAACTTCAGACTTGTCCCCTTCGACTAACTTGTTTGATATAATTTTATTTCAAATGCTATATGCCCAAACCAAAAGTCATCTTCCCTACCTCCCCTAAACTGGTTAATTAACTGTCCGTAATACAAGTCTCCCATTTCCCTAAGCTTGAAACTGCTGTCACCAACATTGTTTCTAAATTCAGTGTTGCTTCCTCCTGATACCACTCTAATTCAGGCCTTTGTCACTTCACCCCTGTCCAATTACATCTGTCTTCAATTATTCTTTTTTTTTGGAGGCAACTGGGGTTAAGTGACTAGCCCAGAGTTACAAAGCTCCATGTGTCTGAGGCCAGATTTGAACTCAGGTGCTTTTGACTCCAAGACCTGTGCTCTCTCCACCGTACCACCTAGCCGCCCTTCTCTATTCTCTTGCAATCAGTATAGGCTATCATCCTGCACACAGGCAGATTAACCTTCCTCAAACATGGTATTCAAGATATCACTCTTCCATGACATCACTCCCATATCCCAACTGTCTTTTAAATTCAATTCCTCCAGAGCTTATTATGTGCCAGGTGCTATACTGGGCAGCTATCTAAAAGTTATGTAAAAGACCATGCCCAAACATCTCAGCCTGGCATTAGAGGTCTTCTAGAAGAGTGGCTTCCAAAAGTAGGCTTTGTGATCAACCAATAAGAGATTGGAAATATGGGTCCCATCCCACCCTCCCAGTGATATCCAACTATAGGGCTTCCCTCTCTCTTTGAAATTGAAATTTCATTTTTAAAAATTGTTAAGCATTAATTTCTCTCCTTCTATACTTCTCCCTTCTTCACTAAAGAAAGAGAAACAGGGTCAGCTAGGTGGCACAGTGGATAGAGCACTGGTCATGCATGGAGTCAGGAAGACCTGAGTTCAAAGCTGGCCTCACATACTTGACACTTACTAGCTGTGTGACCCTGGGCAAGTCACTTAACCCCAATTGCCATACCAAAAAAGAAAAACAAGGGTCAGCTAGGTGGCGCAGTGGATAGAGCACCAGCCCTGGATTCAGGAGGACCTGAGTTCAAATCCGACCTCAGACACTTGACACTTACTAGCTGTGTGACCCTGGGAAAGTCACTTAACCCCCATTGCCCCGCACCCCCCCAAATAAATAAAATTAAATTAAAAAACAAACAAAAAAAGAAAAACAAAAGAAAGAGAAACAAAAGTACTATAATAAATATGCATAGTCAAGCAAAACAAATTCCCTCATTGGTCATTTCCAGTAATGTATATTTCATTTTGCATACTTGAGTATACCACCTCTCTGTGAGGAGGTGGGTAAATATTCTGCACCATCAATACCAGAAACAACCAGATGATGAAGTAGAACTCTGTACCTGGACTCAGGATGAAATCTTTAAACAGGGCCTCACTTACTAGCTGTGTGGTCCTGGGAGAGTCACCTAACCTTTGTCTGCCTCCATTTCCTTATCTGTAAAGTGGTGCTCTGATTGAGCATCTACCTCCCAGGGTTGTTGTGAGGGTCAAATGAGATAATATTTTTAAAGTGCTTTGCAAGCTTCAAAATGCTATACAAATATTAGTTATTATTACTTTTTTCATTGCTGCTGCTGCTGCTATTACAATGCTGCTATTTCATAGCTTGTTCACCCAGCTCTGCTTACTTCACTCAGTATTAGTTATACAAGTGTCCCAGTTGTGGAGCTTGCCTCTAAGATACTCTATATCTCTACTAACCACACCTAACCACTTCTCCCCTCACTTTATCCTCTCCCTCCACTTGTGCATCTCCCCATCAGCACAGTTATAACCTTTTATCCAGGTACCCAAAGAAGTAGCTTGTGAGATTTAAAATTGGATATTAGATCATAAATCTCACAGAAACACAATACAAATCGTCTTAAGTCTAAGCTTAGTCTATATTCCTTATAAAAACTCACCAAAACTGAAGGACACCTTTGGAGAGAGAGAGAGACCTGTTAAATTATAAGGTATTTAAGCTGCTAGAGTTTGGGGTATGCCACATTGTTTTAACTGGTTCCCCAATTCTCTGCATGCCAAAGTGGCAGGGGTTTCTGAATTGTCATTGATCTTTCTGATGCTGTCATAATGTTCTTTATGGTAGAAAATGTGGAGTTCTCTAGCATCAAGCTTTACAGGTACCATTGGAACCCCCCTCCTCCACCCGCACAGCAAACCTATGCCCTTGTCCCTCAGATCACCCAGCGGCTGCCCTTCAGCAGGAAACGTTCAGGGCGTTGTCTAGTGGGTAAGAGCCTTCCCCATGCTTATTTTGATTTTGGATAGAACTGAGTGAGCCTCACCAGAATGAGCAGGCATAGATAGGTTGTGACAAGATCTCACTTCATTATCTTTCCCCCTAAGCCCTGTTTTCTTCTGAACTTCTCTGTGTCTGCTAAAGATACCATTAGCCTTCCAGTCAGGAGGTTCACAATCTCAGTGTAATTATCGGCTATTCTATTCTCTCTCGACCCAAATATACAATCAGCTGCCAAATGTTATCATTGCTACATCCACAACATCTCTTACATCTGTCCCCTTTTCACTACTCACATAGTCACCATCTTAGTTTAGGCCTGCATCATAACTCACATGTACTGTTGCAAATAAATTCCTCATTTATCTCCCTCCTTCAAGTGTCTCCCTCCTCAATCCATCCTCCAAACACATGTCATAATGCAGGTCCATGTTACCTTCCTACCCAACAGTATCCAGTGGCTTCCTATTAACTCTAGGATCAAAAAATTTATCTTACTTCTTCCTTTTAAAATAAGGTGAGGTATTTTTTGCACAAGTTTTATAACCAAATTATTAGTGGAGTATAATATACATATCATTTATAAATAAGTAAATATATACATATTGGGGTGGGTGCTCATTTTTAAATGATAGAAGTATACATTTTTAAAAGTTTGAAGATCATAGCCCTGGAATCTTTCTTTGGATTCCCAGTAGTTAACACAGTTCCTGGTAGTGAGTAAATGCTTGCTGACTGACTAATAAACTGTCTTCTGAAGTAGAACAGTGGAAGTACTTAATCAAAATAGTGGTTTTTGAAAGAAGTATGAACTTCTTGTCTGTAAATTATTGATAGTACACAATTTATCACATATAATATTTTGTAATAATTTAATTTCTTTAAAATTTTGTCTTCCCAAGAAGATTACAAGCTCCTTGAGGACAGGAATAAAATCCTGTCATTCTTGTATATCCCTCTCAGAGGGATTATCACAGAGTGACTGTCACAGAGTAACTTCAGTATATTCTTTTTGCCTCATTGACATGGATAAAAAGAAATATGGATACAAAGGAATATATATGTACATGTATGTATGTATATATGCCTATTATATATAATATATATATAAACCTAGCTGACCCATTATTTTATGTGTGTACATGTATGTATATATACACACATATACATACATATACATATACATATATACAGAGAGAGAGAGAGAGAGAATGCACAAGTACAAGCTCACAGTGGATAGCATGCTTAGCCGAGAGTCAGAAAGAGGAAGTCCTCTTCCTGAGTTCAAATATGGCCTAAGACATGTACTAGTTGTGTGATCCAGGACAAGCACTTGATCCTGTTTGCTCCAGTATCCTCATCTGTAAAATGAATTGGAGAAGGAAATGGCAAACCACTCTAGTATCAACCAAGAAAACTCCAAAATGGGATCATTTAGAGTCAGAGATGATTGACAAACAACAGCAACATGATATGTAAATTGTATATGATATATGGAATTTAATCGATAATCAATAATAATCTTCTAAGGTTAGGTGACTGACCAGAAAAACTGCAGATGAGCCTCAATGGGGCTGTTTTAAGATTAAGCAAAAAAATAAGGCAGCTAGGTGGTGAAGTGGATAAAGCACCGGCCCTGGATTCAGGAGGACCTGAGTTCAAATCCAGCTTCAGACATTTGGCACTTACTAGCTGGGTGACCCTGGGCAAGTCACCTAACCTTCACTGCCCTACCAAAAAAAAAAAAAAGATTAAATGAAAAGTAGCCCAAATTATATATCTAGGATAATGGACACAGAAAAGAGACTTGGAAGTCACCGTAGACTATGTCTGAAAGCAATAGCCATATACGTTCTTGTGGCTAGAAAGGTCAACAAAATGCAGGGCAGCATCAGGAAAAAACCAATCTAGAGTATAAAAAGATAACTATATTCTTTGTTATAAGGATAAACTGAAAAGATTAGAATTCTAGTATAGAAAGATCATGACTTAGAGAAGTTTTGACCAAAATCTATCAAATGGGGAATCAAATATTCATCAAATCCTAGACTATTAGACATAAGGGATAAATACTCTTTCCAAACCTAGTCATTAGCTGCTTCACCTCCCCCCCTCCACACCTTCACTAAAAATACTTAATACAACATGTTGACTTTGGGGAGAAAGCAGAAGGAGATAAAAAGAAGATGTGAGGAAAAGAAAAGAGAAAAATAAAAACGTGGTAGGAGGGTCTCAATTTCTCTCTCTTTAAAATTATTGGATTAGACTATGCTAACTCTTAACATTCAATGACTATAGGTAATCTAGAGTGTACATGAAAATGAAAGTTCTGCAATTTTAAATAGCACTATGTTCTTACATAAGAAGAAAGTGGAATTAAGGTGACAAATTAGTGCCACTCCATGATTTTCTCCCATCTGAAAAACTGTTTACAGCAAAATTACAAGGCAAAAGATCGAAACTAACTGTCCTGGATGATACTAGAATCAAACCAGTAGAAAAGTACTCCAAGTATAAGAGGGTATTAATTGAAAAGCAAACAAAAAATCATCAACAAAGTTTATATGGTATGTGTTAAAATACTTTGGGCATCAACATCTTTCTCTTTTAGGGTTGACTATATATTAAGCTTTAGGATATGGAAACTTCTTATTTCTCCTGTAGGACCTAACAAATCTAGGTATATCATTGCGACCCAATAATGGACCAATTGACTAGTAAATTTTTAGACATCAGATTATTCAAATGCATGCAGCTTCTATATTAATTACAAATGCCAAGAACAGTCCATCTTTCTACTATGTGTAGTAGATGTTGTTGTTGTAGTAGTAGTAGTAGTAGTAGTGGTAGTAGTAGTAGTAGTGGTAGTAGTAGTAGTAGTAGTAGTAGTAGTAGTAGTAGTAGTAGTAGTGGTGGTGGTGGTGGTGGTGGTGGTGGTAGTAGTAGTAGTGGTAGTGGTAGTAGTAGTAGTAGTAGTAGTGGTAGTAGTAGTAGTAGTAGTAGTAGTAGTGGTGGTGGTGGTGGTGGTAGTAGTAGTGGTAGTGGTAGTAGTAGTAGTAGTAGTAGTAATAGTAGTAGTAGTAGTAGCAGCAGCAGCAGTCCTACAGGCATCCAATATCTTCTGGTTCAAATTAAATATTCCTGCCCTTTCAGGTTATCTGGAAAGAACCTTAAAGGCTCAAAGAGTACAATCCCTTCATTTATCAGAAAGTTGAGATTTCTGGAGGGCAAATGACTTGGCAAAATCACAAAGCCAATTTAGAATATAGCCTAGGGGCTTAATTGGCAAAAATGCCTCTTTCCTTCTAGAAAAGGGGGGTGGGGAAGGGAGCCAAACAGTGAGTTATCTGTCAATTCCTAGGGGCAGTGAACCCTAGGACTTATTCATTCAAATATAAGGTGACCAGAAGTCTTAGTGCAGTTTAAAGCTACTGATACTTAAAACTACACTAAGTCTTTTGGGACATCTCAATGTATTAAGAACCTACTGTTTGCAAAGCACTGAACTAGTTACTAGGGAGATATGAAATTTAGATTAGACAGTCTCTGTCCTCAATTGAGTTTAAATTCTTGTTATTTACACTCACCAAGATTGATTTTTTAAAAAGTAGGTATAGGAGGCCATTCTTTGCTTCATTTCTTACCTAGTCTTAATCACTGAATGGACATTGCCTCAGACAAACTGAGACCTGGGAAAGATCTTAGCTTAATAAGGCCAAGGTCTCCCACTGCATGGTACCATTTCTGGCTGTCCTGATCTATATCTTTCCACTGGACCCAGATGGCTCTGGAGGAGAGAGTTAGACTAGTGACTCTGCATAGCCCTGCCTCACTTAAATCCAATTTAGTGCAAGTCATGACATCATTTTCCAATGTCACGGTCCTCTTCGAGAACGAAAGGCAAACAACAAATTATTGTAGGTTTTATGGCATTTTAGGTAAAAATAAACATCTGTTTTAAGACAGACCATTTTGGGGTGCCTTGGGCTAGCACCCAGCTTGCTACAATTTTGGATTATAGGCTCTTACACTAAACTAGTCATTCATTTGCCTGGTTCCCTTGAAGACCAAAGATAGTCATTTGAGAGAATTTTGGTGAAGGATTAGATTCTGTCTGTGACACAGTAATAGCTAACATTTGTATAGTGTTTTAGGGTTTGCAAAATGTTTTACATATATTGTTTCATTTGATCCTCACAAGCCCCCCTGAAAAAAGGTGCTATTACCATCCACATTTGAAATAGGAGGGAACAGAGGATGAGAGAAATTAAGTGAGTAGCCTCAAGTCTGTCCCAAGTATCTGAGGCAGGATTTTGAACTCTGGTTTTCCTGAACCCAAATAAATCCAACACTCTCTACTATACCACAGAATGAACAGAACTGCAGGAACCAGAGCAACAAATTTAACTGGAGGCAAAGTCAGAAGTTACAACAACAGGCCCAAATCTTACATGCTCTGGATGTCATGAGAGTGAGCTGTGCTCCTAGGTTTCTTACTGACAGCATCACTATTATTATAAAGGACATTTGTGGATCATCTAACTCTCCTCCATTAGCAACTCATCTATATAGTTGAATACAGATTCGATTTTTAGGGTTTTAGTACAAGCAAATGAAAAAAAATGTTTGAGCAGACAAAATGCATACAAAAGGAACAAATTCAAGAAATTCTAAGCAAATCATTAAAAAAAGGAAAATGCATAAAAATACTATACCTACTAATCTAATTAAAAGCTTGTTTGAATGATATTAAAGGTAGTGGAACTTACTCAGTGTTTATTTAGTATTATTTATTTCAGCTTCTTTACAATATTAAAAAATATTTCTCTCTGTTGAATTTCACTGGCTTTGCTCACACTTACGAACTGTATTCTCTTAGCCTCCACTATTCACTATCTTCTTTTACATTTCCCCAAATTATCGATTCTTAAACATTTGCCTGTACTGGATACAGTGGGCATGATTTGGACTTCATTTCCCACAATGGCTGAGGACAGGAGCACACTGCTTACCAAAAGAAATTATATGGACTACATCTTTCAGAAAGCTATATGTGCAGCCATAGGGTCATGGTGTCAACAGGTAGGGGTTGGGGTACCCTACAAGGCAAGACAAGAGGTTTAAAAAGCAGGGCTGGGGGCAGCTAGATGGTGCAGTGGATAAAGCACTGGCCTTGGATTCAGGAGGACTTGAGTTCAAATCTGGCCTCAGATGCTTGACACTTGCTAGCTGTGTGACCCTGGGCAAGTCACTTAACCCCCACTGCCCTGCAAAAAAAAAAAAAAAAAGCAGGGCTGGGGGCAGCTAGGTGGCACAGTTTATATAGCACCAGCAGCCCTGGATTCAGGAGGACCTGAGTTCAAATCTGACCTCAGACACATGACACTTTCTAGTTGTGTGACCCTGGGTAAGTCACTTAACCCTCACTGCCCCCCCCCCCCCCACAAAAGCAAGACTTCTAGAGCTATAGGAGGCACTTTCAGTTCTAAAGACAACCATTAGGACTGTGAGCTGAGATTAAAAAAAGAAGGGGAACATGGAAGGACCTGCAGCTGCATCCTATAACTCCAGGGCAAAGCAATAAGTTTTAATGGTTCTCATCTGCCCCTAGGAGATTTTGTGTGAGTGTGAGTATGAGTGTTAGTGAGAGAGAGAGAGAGTGGGGGGGGGGGGAAGGAGGACCAAACAACAGACCAACAAACCCAAAACATCAGGCAAAAGATACTGCACCCCAAGTATTTATTATTATGTGGTAGGTTATGAAGTGACCATGTCCTTTTCCTTCTATGCTATGCTGGGAACTCATTGGGGAATATGGACAAAATAGTAATTCTCTTGGAGCTACAGCAAATGGTATCCATTTGTACATGAGTACAGAGAATGATTTACCACTTGAGTCTCTTTCCTCATTGCTTTGTGTCTTAATTAAACGATTTTGCTGTTGGATTTATATGAATATTATGTGGCAATAGAGAGTGGATTAAAAAGGGAATCTATAAGTCAATTAGGTCCCCTAGGCTATATTCTAAATTGGCTTTGTGATTTTGCCAAGTCATTTGCCCTCCTGAAGTCTCAACTTTCTGATAAATGAAGGGATTGTACTCTTTGAGCCTTCAAGGTTCTTTCCAGATAACCTGAAAGGGCAGGAATATTTAATTTGAACTAGAAGATATGATTTCCTCTCCAACCCCAACTATCCCTGTACATGGGGGCTTTGGTCCTCACCTATTTCTTCCTCTCCCTAACCTCCATAAGCCAAAAAGACAAAGCTAGGAGAGCAAATATACTCCTTCCTCCATCTGCTCACTTGCTAATTCAACCACAATTCTTTGATGGAAGGATATTTCTCTAAAATTAATCTAACATTTTGAGTGAGATGAGCAGAACCAGAAGAACACTGTACACAGTATCATCAACATTGTGTGTTGATCTACTGTGATGGACCAGATTCTTCTCACCAATGCAATGGTACAGGAGAGTTCCAGGGGACTCATGATGGAAGGAGATCTCCAAATCCAGGGAAAAAAAAAAAAAAGAACTGTGGAATATAGATGCTGATTGAACCATACTATTTCTTTTATTTTTGGTGCTGTTGTTTTTTCTTTTTTAAGGTTTTTCATCATTACTCTGATTCTTCTCTTATAACATGACTAATGCAGAAATAAGTTTAATGTTATTATATATATATATGTATATATATATGTATGTGTATGTATATATATACACACACACACACATATATATATACACACACACACACACACACATATATACACACACACACACACACACACACATATATATATATATATATATATATATATATATATATATAAATAAATAAAACCTGTATCATATTACCTGCTGTCTAGGGGAGGGAGAAAAATCTGAAATTGGAAAGCTTGTATAAACAAATGTTGAGAACTGTCTTTACATGTAACTGGAAAAAAATAAAATACTTTTATCAGAAAAAAAAATAAAATTAATCTAACATTTTATGTTATGTCCATGTCCAGCTTTCACCTAGTCATATAATTAAGTTCATGGATGATCCAGCCAAATGGGGCCATTTACTTCTCCACCATGTCTTTTGGATATTTAGCTTCCCATTGTTATTGCCAGAGCATAGAGGAGAAAGAGAGAGAATCTGAAACTTAGCTGCTCTGGTTTATTGTTAGTGACTCTGATGAAAGGTTTGGTTGGGAAGGAGGTCTGAACTATTAACGTTCTGTACAAGGATTATTTGGTATATGATGTATACCTTTTCCCAATTAGTAAAGATGACTGGGAAAATTGGCTGAACCGCAAAACCTTTATCTCTCTCTAGGTTTTTTTTATTGACTACTGCTACTTATAGATATAATTTATAAAATGTCCTTAATTTGGAAATACACTATTTATAATTACCTTTTACTTAGTGTTATTCTCAGTGTAGGGATGCTGGCATTAATTCTGAAGCCAAAGTTAAAAGAAAATATTATTATGCTAACATATTAAACAGTATTTAAATGTATATAAAAGAAGATTTCTAAAGTATTATATATGTATCCTTTTAAATACTTACTCTTAAAGGAAAATAAACCACAAAGCTTTCATGGATAACCTAAAGATTGTACAAACTTGTTTGTTGGTTTTTTGTTTTTGTTTTTTTAATTGAGTTGAGCTAGTGAAGATAACATAGAACATTTAGCTTGGCTCCTCACTGAATAAGCGTTTTCCACTTTGGTCATAAGCCAAATTCTCATTTCCTCAAATGCTGCTTGACACCTCAAACTGGCTGGATTTTTTCCCCTTACCTGAGGAGTTTCTATTGTCTTCAAAGAGATGCTGCAACTAAGGAGAGAAAGAACATTTTGCCTACTGCTATCTAATAATAAATAACAGCATTTATAATTATTCAGATAACATAGGGACAGCTTTGTTTTTGTTGTTGTTCAGACACGAGTTCTATCCGATTCTTGGTGACCCTGTATGGGGTTTTCTTGGCAAAGATACTGGAGTAGTTTGCCATGTTCTTTTCCAGTGGATTAAGGCAAACAGAGGTTAAGTGACTTATCCAGGGTCACACAGCTAGTAAGTATCTGAGGCCAGATTTAAATTCAGGTCTTCTTGACTCCAGGCCCAACATTCTGTGCCTCTAGGAAAAGGGGGGGAAAAAAAAGATGTGCCTATGTTTTGGGGTTTTCTTGGCAAAGATACTAGAGTGGTTTGCCATTCCCTTCTCCAGCTAATTTTATAGATGAAGAAACTGACGCAAACGGGGTTAAGTGACTTGCCCAGGATCACTCGGCTAATAAGTCTCTGGGGCCAGATTTAAACTCAGAAACATGAGTCTTCCTGCCTCCAACCCTAGCACTGTACTCACCAGACCACCTAGCTGCTGTAAGGACAGCATTCTTCCTCAACTTCTAGTCCCTCCCAATTATTTACTCAAGGAACAAGTTTGGAAATGTGATATTCTATAGGCATCATCGTAGGTTTTATAATACAGACAGTATGAATCAGTCACAAAAAACTCCATGCTGAAAGAATCATTGTTGTTGAATTCCCTTTTATAAAAAATAAATTAGTAAGAGCTGGAAGAGACTTCAGAAGCCATACAGTCCAACCCTCTTGTTTTACAAATGAAATACAGAGAAATTAGATGATGTCCATGGTCACACAGGATTGGAAACCAGGTCCTCTGAATGCAGAGGCAGTACTTTCCTGCGCCACACTACTTCTCAGCATTTTGCATTGATATGATTACCAGTATTTACTCATTAGCACTTTATTTGCAGAAGCTAGATGGTGCAGTAGATAGAGCACTGAGCCTAGAGTCAGGACCCAGATTCTGATTCCTGCATCAGACACTTAATAACTGCATGACTGTAGGCAAGCCACTTTTACTACTCTCAGTTTTGGTTTTCTCATCTGTGATATGTAAATAATAATAGCATCTACCTTACAGAGTTCCCGTGAGAATCAAATGAGATCATATACATACAGTGCTCTGCAAATCCTAAAGTGCTACCTATTAGCTCTTATTAATGGAAAAGCAGATAGGTGGTAAAGTGGATTAGAGTGCCAGGCCTGGAGTCAGAAAGATTTTTCTTTCTAAGTTCAAATCTGGCTTCAGACACCAGCTGTGTGACCCCAGGCAAGTCATATAACCCTGTTTGCCTTAGTTTTCTCATCTATAAAATGATCTGGAGAAGGAAATAGCAAATCATTCCAGTATCTTTGCCAAGAAAACCCCAAATGGGGTCATGAAGAGTTGGACACAACAGAAAAACAATTATTAATGGAAACTCAGGGGAAGTTGCAATGAATGCTTTATTGGGGGAGGGTGGACGAAATTGAGAATACCAAGGGGTTCTTTCATCTTAAATTTCCTCTTATGTAAATAAGTTATAGATGCATACAGAAAATTTAAAGCTTCAAATTGGGTTTCTTCAAGGTAATTAGTATTTGTCACTAATCTGATAAAATCATTTTCAAATTAACACTTCTGGATATAATTTACTTAGTTCACAGAAATGCAAGACAACTGTATTCATGGTTCAAATTTAGCAATAATTGAATAAATACAGGAATTATGTTTTTAATATTATGAACTTCTGTTATTTATTAAAACTTGAATCTGGGGGCCATCTTTAAATTCCAATATCTTGAATGTACAAGGTCTTGATCACAGAAGTATCACAGAATTAATGAAAAAACAGTATTTTATACTCTAAAATAACATTTATTCCTTAATCCTTTCCTTCTACCTATACTCTCTTTCTACAGTTTAAAGTACTAAGCGATAGTGGCATTATCAATTAATAGAAATAAACTCTGTGGTTCTTCTAACAAGTTAATTATTAGTCATAGTTCTCTGTTGCCTCTTCAAATTCTCCCATTGGCTATGCCAAGAGAAAAATGGGATCTAGGCAAAAATATAAGGATAACATTTATTTTCACTTCATTTAGGAGGGTAGTAGCACAGATTCATGTCTCAAGTGATGGTATTGGTACTTATTCCTTTATTCTTCATTTTGGATCCCCTTCAATCCATTCAATCTTTTCTTATTCTCTGGCCAAGCCTAAGGAAAGTTTCTCCCCACATCAGTCCAAAAAGAAGATCTTTCAAGCTGGATATATAGAATCATGGGTATAACCTTTCCACTTCCTCAAAAAAATAATAAGTTTCTATTGGCTCCACTACGAGGAAAACTGGAATATGGGATAACACCTTAAATGTAATTAGCAACTAATTAAACATGAAACCTTAAAAAAACTGGTCTTGCAAATAGTACCTTAATGTAGGGGGCTTGAAAATATAAGAAAAGACTATTTAAGTTTGGGTTCTCTACAACTAATTTACCTCACTAAAAAAAAATAATAAAAAATTAAAAAGTCAAGGCAATTGTAGGAAAAAGAAGTCAGAAACAACTTTTTTTGCTGTTGTTGTTAATAGCCTAATGACCATTTGCAGCATGCAAACATTTTGGCGTCTGTTATTTAATCACATCCTTCTTATCTTGACTCCATCTTTACCTTCTCTGATGTAACTTCCTAGATAAATGATAATAAAGAGAATAGGGGATGTGACATGTCAGTCTTAACAATAATAATTTAATTTGAAAGCTTCAGGAAAACAGAATGCAGTCCACATAAGAACATAAATAAGATGAAAATCCAAGCCCACACCTTCTACTTAATATTCTTGGTGTTAGAGCATGGAAAAATACACTGACATACATATTATACAGCTGTACTTGATTCTCAGTTTTTGCTGAAGGAATCTGGAGACTGGAAGAAATTCCAAGTCACGGCGTAAGGGTTTCTTTTGTTGTTGTTTCTTTTTTTAAATGAACCATTCTAGAAGACTGTCAAACTTGATTTCCCTTTTTAGAAACCTATTAAGGTATAAACCTAGAATTCCATGTGAAGGCAGAGAAGACTACCTTTGAATGTTTTTCTCTTGAAATTCCTGATTTCACTTTGTCATGGGGCTGATCAAAAGTTACATTAAGAGTTGTGTCATTTTTCCTTTTTTCACTCTCTTCCAGCATAGGTACATAGCCATGGACATTATCTGAAAAACAAAAACAGCCTCTCAGGTGTTATCATAAAACTGTGAGATAGGCTAAAATCCAGACACCAAAAAAATCAATATAATTCTGACTAGATAACATAAATTCACACTTTAAAATTGTAAGAAATTTATACAACATATTTAAATAAATTACATGTTGAACATTCTTATTTTTATAGATGTTGTTACAAATAATTTAAGCACTCAAAGATCCAGGTATGTAAGTAATTTAATCACTCAAAGACCCATGTTTGTATAGCATCAATCCAATCCAACAAGCATTTGTTTGCTACCTCATGGACTTCTATATCTAAAACTTTGTGCTAGGTGCTGGGGATACAAAGACAAAATAAAATTTAGTATTTGCCCTCAGGAAACTTATACTAGAGGGGAGGTGGAGAGAGTAGGGTGGCACAACATGTACCCATAAAAGTAAAGGCAAGATAATTTGATATGGGAGAGCACTAACAACAAGGAAGCTCAGAAAAGGCTCCCCAAAAGAAGTGGTTCCTGAATTGACCATTGAAGGAAGATTGGAAAAGGAGAAGATGGAGAAGAAGTGATTCCCAGCATGAGGGATAGCTTGGGCTAAAGCTCAGAGGCAAGGGATGAAATATAGAATTGGATAGCAAGAAGGCCAGTCTGTCTGGCATGATGTGAAATAAATCTGATGTGAGGCTGGAGTCAGATGTGAAAGGATTGAAATGCCAAGCTATACATATAAACATACACATACACGTATACATATGCATACAAATATACATACACATATGCATATATACATATATTTAATCTTTTACTTACCATATAAGCATACATAGTAAATCAATATTAAATATAAACAGATATATTAAAAACAGCCATCTATTTGTACTTCATTTACAAGGGCAATAGCAAATATTCATGTCTTCATGTATATATATATATATATATGTGTGTGTGTGTGTGTGTGTACGCGTGTGTATGTCTATATCTTTATACATATATCCTCATATATGTGTATGTATATGTGTATATATGTACAGCCATATATACACACAATTATATATACACATAGATGCAGACACATATGTACATACACACATGCTCACACTTAGGATTTATTTGAATACAGATGTGAAAGCTATGGGAGCTTCTGAGATCATCTAGATGGTATATAGAGAAAGAAGAGAAGTTAGATTGTGGGACATAGATGATGACTCACCAAAGAAGACTGGGAAAAGCAATTAGGTAAGAAGAGATTAGTGTTTCAAAATATGAAGGAGACAGAGAGTAAAATGTATATGTAGACCAGATTTAAATATGTGTACACATACACATGCATACATATACATCCATGTATATATGTATATACATTTGAAAAATACAGAGTATTAAGAGAGCTCAAGGATAAATTTGCTCTTTAGAGAACTCACACCATCTATTAGGGCTTCAAATGTTCTTTCCTTAAATGTCAATAATAAAATGGGAAGATTTTGTACCATAGTCATCAAAATATCAAAACTTTGTAGCAAACTAGGGGAAAGAATCACAACTTCCACCTTTCTTTCCTCTAAGGAGCTCAAGAAAGAAAAAAACAATGAACATTGACATACCTCTGCTGGAATTCACAAGAAATAACTGTGATTTTAGCTTGTCAATAATACTTTGTTGAAGTGACAGCTGTTCCTGTTGTTCACGTATTCTCTGTTCATAGTTTTCAGTCTGCTGACATAAAAAAAAAGTTAGCCTGATATTTACTGACAGCTAAATAAAACATATATAATGGTCTAGCTCCACTCAAATAACTTTAATTGGATATGGTCTACTTACTTGAATTTTTATTTTCCTAGAATTTTATTTAGTATAGCACTTGGCCCCTGAGGTACATCTCTAAAATCATTACCCATAACTGTGACTAACTCACTGCAAGCCACCCACATTTAAAGGAATTAGAATATTTCAAATATAAATTTAGCCATGATGAGTTCAAAATAAGGCTCCCTTGGTCCTTTAAAGTTGGTGTTGAACATTTGGAAATAACTAGGTTAATTTCTTAGTGATAATGATTTATACAAAGCCTTCATTTATTTCAAAGATTCTTGTTTTCATTAGTGGGGGAACAATCTTCACCAAATCGGACTGAAACCCTTCTCTTCCTTGGCAGGCACTTTTTGTGAGTTGCTATATCCCCCCTCCCCCACATAGCTATGAAAAAAACTAAAACTTCATGGAATCAGGATCCTTGATCTAGAGTTGGAAGTTCATTTACTCACTCACTCACTCACTCATCAAGCATTTAACAAGGACATACTGCTTGTCAGGCACTGTGCTAGGCACTGTGACCGTCTTTGTTTTCACGAAGCTTCTGTTCTTTTTTGGGGAAACAAGTATGCAGAGAACTAAATATAAACTAGATACAAAGTAATTTGGAGAAAAGGAGAGGGTTACATTAGGCTCATTGCTATCCAAGCCCAAGAGAACAGCAGAAACAAGAAATGCTGGTAGATTGTCTGCCAGGTTCTGTGGATAGTTCCTAGAGAAGGGGTGTGGCATGAGGGAAAGGGGTATATATCTGGGGTTGGCAATCAGGATCTGCACTCATACCTGACTGGCTATCTGTGTCACCTGGGACAAGTCATTTGTTTTCTCTGGGACTTACTCTGTAAAATAAGAGATCTGGACTGGATACCCCCAATGTCCCATCCAGCTCTAAATCTATTTTCCTCAATTTACATCAACAACGGCCACTGAAGTCATCTAGTCCAATCCCTTGATTTTGTAGAAGAGGAATGGAGAACCCAGAGAAGTTATATTTCTCTAAGATTACAGAGGTATCAAGTGGCAGGACCAGGATTTGAACTAATAACTCCAAATCCAACATGCTTATATTCTCCTGAATTTTATTGATAAATTTCCTTCCATATAAAATCGTGAATTATCAGATTAGAAATAATTTCTAAAAATTCTCTGATAGTGTCCTTTCATGCAACACAAAGTTATTTTTATAAAAATACTATTTTAACAAAAGCTCTCATGACCTTGTCTATATGCTTTTGAAAAAAAGGAATAAAAATACAGAACAAAGTTTCAAAATAATCACAATTGAGGAGCTGTGAAAAAACAATTTAGCAAAGGAAAACATGATTTAAACAAACTTATTTTTCTACTGAACTGAAGCCTCAAGGGAAAGTCATAAATGTCATTGCTAGTTTCTGCTGTTCTACTGACTTTGTTATTCATATAGTGTTTCTATAATATTCCCCTATACTTAATTAATCCTGTTGCCTTTTAATGGCAATGGAAAATTGAACAACATGCAGTCATTGCTTCATGGCAGGGTAGAGACTGAAATCCTACCCCAATATTTGAAAATACTGCATCAGAGCCATCAATTTGGACGATGCCTTAAAATCTTACTGGGAAAGTAATACTGGCAAACCCAAGCTAACTGTTAATTAGTGGTAAGAAAACACACTATTGGGTGAAAATAATATAATTCTAGAACAAAAACATCTTTATCTGTAAACAAAAGATAAGTGAGATGGTGAAAGTGAACAAACTGAGATAGTGATGAGAATTAGCCACATGGGGTTCAAGTGGTCACAGGTTTTCAGTGACCCCCTGGCTTGTATCTTGGAAGCTGGCTGAATGATGGGATGTTGCCCTCCTTTCCATGACACTATGATGGAATTTACTTCAAGAGGATTATTGTCACCATTGTGAATATGCATTTTTGACCACTGTCCATTCTATCTTTGGAGAGATAATAAAAGTAACTTCTAATTAAGCTCTAAACTGAATGAAGCTTTAATATTCTCAGAGAGTCACTAGCCTGAGATTATGGATACATTTATTATACAGATATGTTAGAATTGATGGCTTTTACATCAGTGGCATATTACTTTAGGAATCTAATCCTAGCCTGTGTCATACATCTTTATTTTCTTCAAAGTGCCTAGCACAGTGCCTTACACATAGAAGGCAATGAGTAAATATTTGCTAAATCCATGAAAGGGCACAAAAACATTCAAGCAGTTTTCATTCTGGTGAATATGGGAATGCAATTCACGAGACCATTTGGCTTGTCCAACAGCCTGTATTCTCCAAGTCTAAACCTCAGAAATGATCTAGTCAAACTCAAGCCCAAACTATCTTATGATACCTGGACTCACAATCACGGTGGATCTCAGAACAGGTGTGAGTTCTGAGAGTGTGAAGTAGAGGAAGGAACCTGATGGTAACAATCTTCATGAAAGCACTAAAGATATGTGGGGACACTGCCATCTGGGAAATAAGCAGCTTGTATCCTCAACATCTATTACTGCTTGAAGAATAGTAGGTTCCACTCAAAGTTTTAAAAATGGATGTTAAAAATTGTTTTTACGTGTAATTGGGGAAGAATAAAATACTAAATACGAAAAAAAAAAATAGTAGGTTCCACACAGAATGAACTTTTACTAAAGGTGTCTGAAACGCTAAGTAGCTATCTTTTAAAAGGATAAGGAAATATGCACAGTGACAAGAAAGTTGCCAGTAAAGTTTAAGGTGGAAAGGTTTAATTTGAAGAAAAAAGACTTGAATTAAAATCCTTGACCTGTTATGCACTACCATTAAGGTCTCAACTTCAAATAAAGGACTAGTCTAGATCATCCCAAGGGGCCTATACAACTCTAAATCCTATCTTTTTCTACCTTTTGAGAGTAGGGATTATTTCATTCTTTGTATCTGAACCCCTAGTTCCTTTTTTTTTTCTTTTTTTTTTTTTAAGGCAATGGGGGTTAAGTGACTTGCCCACGGTCACACAGCTAGTAAGTGTCAAGTGTCTGAGGCCGGATTTGAACTCAGGTACTCCTGAATCCAGGGCCGGTGCTTTAACCACTTCGCCATCTAGCTGCCCCCCCCCAGTTCCTTAAGGTAGTTTATGGCACATAGTATCCACTTCAATAAATGTTTGTTTATTGAATGATTCCTATTATTTACAGCGGTTGAGTAATTTGTTAAATGATCATTCAGTTCAATTAATAATAAAGGCTAGCACAAGAGTCAAAGTTTTTCAAATCTTGGACAATTCTAAATCCACTATGCCTTGTTAAAACTTCTCTATGTCAACATCAGTCTACCAAAATAAGGTAATAAGATCATCATTAATGTTAATTTTCCTTCATCAATCAAGCAGAAAACTAAGCCTTTTTCAAATAATTTTAATCTTCTGGCCTTTGACATGAAACAATCTCCAAGATGTCAGTATATAACATGTAAATATAAATGAACAATGGGGAATGTTACAGGAGTCAGTGAGTGCTACAAGTTGAAGAATTTTACTACTTTGTCTGGTGGCTTGAAAAATCATATATAAAATTTGGAACAATATTCTTCTTGCTACATTTTAAAGATGCAAAGGTACTGAATCCATAACAGATGAAGCTAGAATATGCCAAAAAAATAGATTTTCAAAAGTAATTTGAGGAAAAAGTAAAAGTAAAGTCCATTTACTAAGATGAAACAGAAAAAAAAAGTTATGTCACAAGGTGATGTGAAGGAAGATTAAGTTTGAGGAAATAAGGACTGAGGTATAAATAAGTTTATTAAGAATTGTGAAGAAGAAAATGAGATGCTTTTACTGTCTACTAAAAAGCAGTTTCATGAGGAGGGAGGAAGAATCAGAAAAAAAAAGCAAGATGACTGATGACATGAATTTGGGAGGGGGGAGGCCACAAAAATAGATTATATGTAAATGGAAAATTATCAGTAGAATTTAACTCTTCTGCTACATTTGATAACAATGAAACAAAAATGATCTGTAGGAAAATGACAATGGCTGTGATTTATATGAGTATGTCTATTATATGGATTAAAAACAAAACAAAACCTGAAAATGTTACTCAGGTCAAATAATTGTTGCACTGTCAGTACATATTTTTAAAAATGCAATCCCAGAGTAAGTATACTCCAGCAACTATCAAAGACCCCATGAAGCAGAAAAATCACTAAACCAAATTGAAAATGTACAACAGCAATGTCTTGTCAACACTTCTGTACAGAGCACAGACATGACAGCTAAAACAGACAGAAGAGAAGATGCTTTTGACAGCCAGGGTGTGTGAATGATTCTTTGAGTCAGATGGCAGCAACAAGTTACCAACTAGAAGATCTGCATGACAACTAACCATCCATCTGTATCAAACACCATCTGGCCAAGATGACTCCGGCTTCTGTGTGTTTGACACGCCTCCCAACGCTGAAGACTAGCAAAACAAGTGGTACACCCGCAGCTGAAGAAGTAAACAGGTATTACATAGTCCTGGTAGAAGATGGATTTGGGTGGCTGAACAAACTGTGGCACAGCAGTGTGATGGAATATTACTGCACCATTCAAAATGACAAGCTTGAGAAATATAAAGAAATATGGAAAGACATATGAAATTATGCAAAAAGGAAGAAAACAGAACTAGAAGAATAGCATATACATTTACTATGATTATAAAAAGCAACAGCATAAAAAAACTTTATATGCATACAGATGTAGGAGAGACTTGAATCAATAAGTTGCTGCTATTGGTTTGTTAGTTTAAAAAGCAAATAATTCTTACGTGGTTATGAGTTTCCCTCTTTCTGCTTAGATTCTTTTAAAATTTCATTAAAAATTTGTTTGTTTTTTAAAACAGAATGGATTTGCATGCTAAAGCCATGATGAATCCTGCACTGATGTAAATTTCGGGGGTAACTCTCAATGACCAGGGACAGTGCACATGTCTCAAATTCCATGACAGTATTCTACACATATATTAAGCTTTCCTAAATAGAACAAAAATCTTAATTGTCTTAATAACAGTTTCCAGTTCACATCATTCATCCCCAAGGTTCTAGGATAGAACACTCCTAACTGCCACATAATTTTGGACACACAGCTGTACAAGCATTGCTGAATATAAATAAAATTAAAATGATGGCATGTACTACAACTTAAATTTTCCCTTCTCATGGATACTGAACCAGCTTTCATTTTTTATCTTCTCTAAAACAAAAACCTTAAAACTTATATTTTATAATTTTTCTATGTGAAAGATACAAGTTCTCCAATATTACAAATGAAATCATATCACTGAGGGTACAAGTCAAGAAATTTCTCTTCTCATCATTTCTCCCTCTCCCAAAACTGATTTTACATTTCAGAATCCTTTAAATTATTAGAAAATTGGCCACCTATTAACAAAGGGAGCTGAATCTTCATTATAAGATTTGCTTAGCTACTACAGAGACCCACAAAAGGAACCTCGATGGTTCATGAAGGAACATAATTAAATAGTAATTATCTTATTGCATAGCACGTTAGACGTATCAACTAATTAACTAACTGTCTCATCTTGACACTTCAGTGAGCTAAGCATCATGTTCAATTTTACAGCTGAGCAAACTGAAGAGAAGAAAAATGGTAAGAGATCATCTAAACCAAGATTACTACTCTGGTGTTTCTGGCTATACAAATCTATATAGTAGACAATTATTTTCACACACCCCCCCCATTCATCAATACAACAGTATCAGCTGTTGAGGCATTTCAATCATGTCCAACTCTCCAAGGCCCTATTATGGGTTTTCCTGGCAAAGATCCTGGAGTGTTTTTACCATTTCATTCTCCAGTTCATTTTACAGATGAGGAAACTGAGGCAACCAGGGTTAAGTGACTTGCCCCAGGGGGTTACACAGCTAGTAAGTGTCTGAGGTCAGACTTGAACTCAGGAAGACGAATTTTCCTGATTCTAGCCTGAGCACTCTACCCGGTGCTACACCAAGGTGCCCCCACAGGTCAATAAGGATTTTGTTTGTTTGTTTGTTTGTTTCGGGGCACTGAGGGTTAAGTGACTTGCCCAGGGTCACATAGCTAGTAATTGTCAAGTGTCTGAGGCCGGATTTGAACTCAGGTCCTCCTGAATCCAGGGCCAGTGCTTTATCCACTGAGCAACCTAGCTGCCCCCATCAATAAGGATTTTATTAAGTGGCTTCTATGTGACAGGTGAGAGGCAGTGTTTTATAATGGATAATGAGCTAGATTCAGGAGAATTCAGGAGAATTAGGAAAATCTTTCAAGTGCTGCCTCTGACAGTTACTGGCTGTGTGACCCTGGGCAGCTCACCTAACCTCTCTGAGTCTCCCAGGCAGCTATTCCTAAATTGCATAGCAGATGCTGATTTTCATGAGCAGAGGCAATTTCTTTGGTGGGAGTTCTCTATACCAATACAATCACAAGTCTGATTTTTTTTTAAGTGTCAGGTGCTGTGGATAAGAGACTAAAAATAAAAACGAAGTAGTCCCTGCTGTGTCCCTGCACGCTCGTGTGTGTGTGTGTGCGCGCGCGCGCACACACACACACACACACACAATAAGAATGAGGTAATTTTTTTGGAGGGGGAGGTCCTAGCAGCTGGGGGAAACAAGAAAGGCTTCATGTAGAAAAGAGCTCTTGAGCTAAACTCTGAGGCAAACCCAGGATTCTGAGAGGTAGAAATAAGGAAAGAAAGTATTCTAGGCATGGAGGGCAGCTATGCAAAGATGTGCAGATGGAAGATGGGATGGCATATAGCAGCAATAACAAGAAAGCTATTTTGGTTTGGACTAGAGAATGTGAAGGAGAGTATACTTTTGAAAAGGGAGGCTGCAGAAAGGTTAAGAAGGGTTTTCAAGGTCAAATAGAAGATTTGATTCTAGCAGTAATAAGGAGTCACCGAAGTTGTTTGAGCAGGGAAGTAACAAGGCCAGCCCTGTGCTTTAGAAAACTCACTGTACGGAGCTATACGGAAGACAGATTGGAGAATTACACAAGAAAATCCCTGCAGTTTTGATCACAAACTACCTATTACAATATTAGAATGATCACACTTTCTCAGCATGCCAGATTGGTATTCTGACAAACTATTTTCATCTTACAAATAATTTCCTAATTCATTCTAAGTTTCAATAATTTACTTTCAATTATTTCAAAAATTAATTTAAATAATTTTATTATTCATATGGCATCAATTATAATATATACTCTAGATAATGCTCAACAAAAGTTGATAACTACCACTGAACACAGATAAAGTACCTGGACTTTCTGAATGTCCTCACTTGATACCCTTATCTTTTCTTAGTCATCCCTTTCTAGCTTAGTGAAACCTGAGATCCAGAAGTCTTTGTTTAAAGGGCCAGTGTGATACCTTCACTTAACCAAGGGTGTTCCATCAAATATGGATGTTCAAAGCTTGGAGAGGGAGGCAAACAGGATTTAGGACTGAATATATGGTAAAATATGGCTGAGTAAAGCTACACTAGGAAAGTGGATGAAGGAAGCTGGTTTTCTGGTTTTATCTTTACTATAAAGAAAGGTCACTGGGCAAATGTGTGTGAGAGACTAGAAGCTATGAGTATCTCTCCCTAAACTTTCAAACTGTTCTATTTCTTTTGAAATAATGCCTTTTTCACACACAAAAAAAATGCCTTTTTGCTTTACCAAGCAACCTATGTTTCTGTTGGATATGAACTTCTAAAAACCTAATTGTATCCTTTGGAAACATGTGCCCTGGCAGCAAAACTCACAGAAGAATGTGCTGAACTCATCTTCTAACCAAGAACAGCTTGGAAGGTCAGAAGGAGGGAGGTGCTGTGCTGATACAGGAGTCGAGTCCAACCCCACAGTCACTCTGACACAGATCCAGTCCCAGGAAGGCCTCACCAGAGAAGGAGACCCCCAGAGCCTCTGAATCAGCTGAAGCGCCAGTGTTGTCTGGAACTAAGCTCACAGTCTGGTAAGAGGGCTGAGCCCTGGGCAGGGGGGAGACTACATGGGTCTAGGCTGGTGCTGAGGCAGAACTTAGATTTTTCTCCCCTGCCAGGAACCAGGAGGTAGGCTTGAGAAGCAGTGGCCAAGGTGGGGGAGGGGCACAGGCTCATTGGAGCTAACAACCACAACACACAAAGCTGGCTGATTAGCAAGTTGGCCTGGGGTCATCTATGGACCAGGGAACAGGCCAGGCGAGTGAAGAACCTGAGCCTCCTTAAATCATACCACCTGGGACTTCTTAAGCTTGGGATACTGCAGCCTGGAAACAGTGCCCCACTTTAAGGAGCTAAAAGTCAAGTAAAAGAAAGGCAAGATGAGCAGACAGAGAAAGGTGAGGACCATAGGAAGTTTCTTCAGTAACAAGGAAGACCAAGGGGCACCCTCAGAGGAAGATGTCAACATCAGGGCCCCTATAGCTAAAGCTTCCAAGAAAAATATGAATTGGTCTCAGGACACAGAGGTGCTCAAAAAGGACTTTGAAGATAAAATTAGAGAGGTAGAGGAAAAAATGGAAAGAGAAATGAGGGTGATGCAGGAAAGACATGAGAAAAAAGTCAACAACTTGAAAAGTCAAATTGGCCAAATGTAAAAGGAGGTACAAAAGCTCTCTGATGAAAATGATTGCCTAAGAATTAAGACTGAACAAATGGAAGCCAGTAACTTTATGAGAAACCAAGACACAATAAAGCAAATCCAAATGAACAAAAAAATAGAGGGCAATGTGAAATATCTTCTGGGAAAAACTGCTGACCTGGAAAATAGGTCCAGGAGAGATAATTTGAAAATTATTGGTCTACCTGAAAACCATGATCAAGGAAAGAGCTTAGACATCATCTTCCAAGATATTCTCAAGGAAAATTGCCCTGAAATTCTACAAGCAGCAGCTAAAATAGAAAATGAAAGAATCTACAGATCACCTCCAGAAAGAGATCCCAAAAGGAAAACTCCTAGGAATATTATAGCCAAATTCCAGAGGCCTCAGGTCAAGGAGAAAATATTGCAAGCTGCCAAAAAGAAAGAATTCAAGTACTGTGGAGCCCCAATCAGGATAGCACAAGATCTATCAGCTTCTACATTAAAGGACCAGAGGGCATGGACTATGATATTTCAGAGAGCAAAGGAATTGGGATTACATCCAAGAATCACCTACCCAGCAAAACTCAGCATAATCTTTCAGAGGAAAAAATGGGACTTTAATGAAAAAGAGGACTTGCAGATATTTGTGATAAAAAGACCTGAACTGAATGGCAAATTTGACTTTCAAATACAAGACCCTAGAGAACCATAAAAAATTGGAGTTGGGGGACATGCCTGGGGTCATACAGTGGGTGACTGTCTTGTGTCTGAGGCTGGGTTTTGGCTGGGATCCCCCTGGGTCCAGGGGTGATGCTTTGTCCACTGTGTCACCTAGCTAAGTGATAACATCTTTACGGTTAAATTGAGGGGTGAGGGAAAGGCACTGGGGGAGGGGGAAAGGCAGAGGTGAAATCCTACATGAAAGAAATAGGAAAAGGCTTATGGAATGGGGGAAGAGATGGGAGAGGAGCAGGGCAGTAAATGAATTTTACACTCATCAGAAAAGGCTCAAAGACCATAAACTCATCAGAGTTGCCTTGAGGAGGGACTAACACACACACACACCCAACTGGGTGGAGTAATCTATTTAATCTGGGCAGTAAATGAACCTAACACTCAGAAGAATTGGCTCAAAGACCTCAATCTCATTAGAATTGGCTCAAGGAGGGAATAATGTACACACTCAATTGGGTGGAGTAATCTCTCTGACCCTGCAGGAAAATAGGAGTGGAAGGGGATAAAGAGAGAAGGGCAAAAGAAGTAAAGGCAGAGTGGGGGAGGGGACAGACAGAAGCAAATCCCTTTTGAAGAGGGATAGGATAATAGAATAAATATTATGGGGAAGGGAATAGGATGGAAGGGAAACAGTTAACAATAGTAATCATGAAAAAGAGAAAAGGGGGGAAAATTGTACAAAAAATATTTAGAGCAACTCTTTGTGGAGGCTAAGAATTGAGAATCAAGGGAATGTCCATCAATTGAGGAATGATGGAAGAAGCTGTGGTATATGATTGTGGTGGAATGGTCTTGTGCTATAGGAAATGACAAACAGGATGATCCCAGAAAAACCTGGAAAGACTAATGAACATTGACGTATAGTGAAGTGAGCAGAGCTGGAGGACATTGTGCATAGTGACAGCAGTATTGTTTAGTGAGCAATTGTGAATGACTTAACTACTCTCAGCAATGCAATGATCCAAGACAATCCCAAGGAACTAATGAGGAAGCTTACTATCCACCCCCATAGAAAGAACTGATAAAGAGAACACTTGTTGATTGTACATATATAACCTGGTTGCAATCTTGTGGAGGGGGGAGGAAAGGGAGGGAGAAAAATTTGGAACTCTAAATTTTATGAAAATGAATGTTAAAAACTACCCTTACATGTAACTGGAAAAAATAAAATAAATGTTTGTCACTAGAAAGAAAGGAAGGAAGGAAGGAAGGAAGGAAGGAAGGAAGGAAGGAAGGAAGGAAGGAAGGAAGGAAGGAAGGAAGGAAGGAAGGAAGGAAGGAAGGAAGGAAGGAAAGAAAGAAAGAAGCATGTGCCCCAATTTTAGAATTTGAGGGTTTTTTTTCCTTTGGGTCCCTGATTCAACTGCCAAAAAAACCAAACCAAACCAAAACAAAACATGAGGAAAAGCTAGGATTTATCTGAATTGTTTTTTCCCAAATTAATGAGCAGGATGATGTAAGGGGATTCCCCACCCCCACCCCCCCATTCTTGTTATGTTTGTTATCATTGAGCCCTCTGCTTACTTCCCCCACTATCTCCTCTTTCACCCCTCTCTCACAGGAAGAAGTAGCCCTTCTTACCAAGGCAAAGCAGTCTACATTCAATCACATTCTATCCTGTCTTTTCCTGTAAATTACCCTATCAACCATACTCTCTTACCAATCTCCAATTTCTCCCTATCTAAAAGCTACTTCCCTGTTGCCAACAGATATGTCCATGTCTCCCCCATCATTAAAAAACCTGACTTGATCCATCCACATTTTCTATCATTTCTCCTCCCCTTCTCTGATAAACTCCTTGAGAAAGTCATTTATACTCACTGCCTCCCCTTTTTCTCCTCCTGCTTGATCCTAAACCTTCTATAGTCTGGCTTTTGTCCTCATCATTCAACTAAAACAGCTCTCTCCAAAGTTACCAATAATCTTTTTTTTTTTTAAAATGCTTGAGGGGCAGCTAGGTGGCGCAGTGGATAAAGCGCTGGCCCTGGATTCAGGAGGACCTGAGTTCAAAGCCAGCCTCAGACACTTGACACTTACTAGCTGTGTGACCCTGGGCAAGTCACTTAACCCTCATTGCCCTGCAAAAAAACAAACAAACAAAAAAAAATGCTCGAGGGGCAGCTAGGTGGCGCAGTGGATAAAGCGCTGGCCCTGGATTCAGGAGGACCTGAGTTCAAAGCCAGCCTCAGACGCTTGACACTTACAAGCTGTGTGACCCTGGGCAAGTCACTTAACCCCCATTGCCCCGCAAAAAAAAAAATGCTTATTCAGAAACATTTATTATGACTATCGTTCCTCTGTACAGACAGCACTTTTCTGTTTGTTTGGTTTTTGGTGAGGCAATTGGGGTTAAGTGACTTGCCCAGGGTCACACAGCTAGTAAGTGTTAAGTGTCTGAGGCTAGATTTGAACTCAGGTCCTCCTGAATCCAGGGCCAGTGCTCTATCCACTGCGCCACCTAGCAGCCCGAGACAGTACTTTTCTAGACAATAAGAGAGACAGAATCTTTAAAGAGATTCTAACATCTTGACATGTTGGGCTAAGTATCTGAAAACCGAGGGTGTATGGAATAACCTGAGTTTTATCCAACAACCATCCCCAGATAATGAATTTGGCTGAATAATATAGGCGATGTTGTAGACTTTGTAGGTGCCAACAATCTTTTTAATGTCCAATCTGATAGCCTATTCTCAATCCCTCTTCTGGAACTCTCTGTAGTCTCTGACGCTGTAGATTACCCTCTTCTGGATACTCTCCTTTCTAGGGTTTCCAAACACTTCTCTCTCATGGTTTTCCTCTTACCTTCCTAATACCAATCATTCCTTCTCAGTCTCCTTTGCTGTCTCTTCCTCCTGCCCACAAAAACTGTGGGGATTCTAAGGCCCTATCCTGGGCTCTCTTCTCTTCTCCCTCTGTACCTTCTCATTTAATGATCTTATCAGCTCCCACAGGTTCACTTGTCTCAATGCAGATGATTTTCAGATCTATTTGTCTAGATCTAACCTTTTTCCTGAGCTATAGGCTTGCACTTCCAAATGCTTTTTGGACTTCTCGAACTGGATGTCCCATAGACATTTTAAACTCAAAATCTCCAAAAATTAATTTGTTATCTTTCCACCCAAACCATCCTTTCTTTCTATCTTCTCTATTACTGTTGCCCATGCCACCATCTTTGCAGTCACTCAAGCTACGAAGAGAAGCTGAAATGCACCTATCCTCTAAGGTTGCCATAAATAAAGGCAAATATGTCCTCCAAAGGATGTGGGCCAGACAATAGTATAATGAAATAGACTCAGGACTGGTTAAGTAGTGAGTCCAAAAGAACAATCATCAATGGTTAAATGTCAACTTAGATGGTCTCTAGGATTTGCCCATAGCCCTGTATTTATTTAACATTTTTATCTGGGACTAGGATAAAGGCATTGCTAATATCCTTCTAAATCTAAAAATGACTCTAAGAATAAATGAATTAAAAAAAAGAATAAATGAATATACACGCATGACAGAATCAGGATCTAAATGATCTTGACAGACTATAATCTAATAAAATGTAATTGAATAAGGATAAATATATAGCCTTACACTTAAATTGAAAGCATTTATTTTCATAAGCATAACACTGATTGATTCCAGGTGGTGAAGACACAGCTAGACAACAGTTTGTCTGTAAAAGATATAGGAATTGGGGCAGCTAGGTGGCACAGTGGATAGAGCACCGGCCCTGGAGTCAGGAGTACCTGAGTTCAAATCTGGCCTCAGACACTTAACACTTACTAGCTGTGTGACCCTGGGCAAGTCACTTAACCCCAATTGCCTCACTTAAAAAAAAAAAAAGATATAGGAATTTACTGGACTTCAAGTTTTCTAGGAGTTACGGGATCCTATTTCTGCACCTAGAAAGGACCCTTAGAGACCAACTATTCCAACTTCCACTTTTACTAATGAAGAAACTGAGACCCAGTGAGATTAAGTGACTTACTCAAGATCACACAGCTGGCAAGTGTCAGAGATGAGATTTGAATCCAGATCTGCCAAGGCAATACAACTGGTATTAACTCTGTGCCAGGCACCATGCTAAGACAGGGGACACCAAAAAAGATAAGAAACAAAGCAGGACCTGCTCTCAAGGAGCTCACAGTCTAACGGGAGGGAAGGGAGACATATGCAAACAACTATGTACAAACAAGATAAATTGGGGGTAATCTCAGATGGAAGGCACTAGGATTGAGGACTGAGAGAACTTTATATTTGATTCTGGAGGTAAGGAGGTGACATGGTCAAAGATGAATTTTAAGATGATCAGTTTGACAGCTGAATGGAAGATGACTTGGAGTGAGAGACAGGGGCTGGGGCAACAGGGACCAGTGTGGTAGTGTCAAAAGAAAGAAGGAAGAATATATGAGACATGTTATGATGGTAGAAATGGCAGGACTTGGCAACTCATTGGATATGGTGAAGGGTGAGGGATATGAGAAATCAAGGATGATACCAAGGTTGTGAGCCTGGGTACTCACCCAGGGAAGATAGAGGTACTCTTAAGAGTAATAAGGAGGTCAGGAAGAGTGAAATGTTTGGGTGAAAGATAATGAATTTAGTTTGGGATTCTAAATCCTATTCTCTATCCAATAAACCATGCCACAGTATGATAATGCAGCCAAAAAAAGTGGAATCTTAGGCTGCATTTTGAGGGGTATAGTGTCCAGAAAGAAGGAAGCATTAGTTATGCCATACTTTGCCCTGATCAGGTCACATTGGGGGTATTATGTCCAATCTTAGGCAATACATTTTAGGAAGGTCAAAATATCCAGAGGAATGTGACTAGAGTAATGAAAGGTCTTACAATCATACCATAAGATTGGTTAGAGGAACAAGGGTGTTTTACCCTGATGATATTTAAGAGGGAATAAAGGATCACAGATTTAGAACTGAAAGGGGCCTTAGAGGCCATGTAGTCAAATTCTATCATTTTACAAATGAGGAAATTGAAGCTTAGAGAGGTTACGTGATTTGTCTACTGAAATGAATTCCCTTTAATTTGTGGTATCATCAAATGGAGTTCAGAAGCAGTCCTTCCAGCAATACTTCAGACACTCTAAGCCTGGTTCAAAAGGAAGCAGTGTGGGGGTAGCTAGGTGGCACAGTGGATAAAGCACTGGCCCTGGATTCAGTAGGACCTGAGTTCAAATCTGGCCTCAGACACTTGTCACTTACTAGCTGTGTGATCCTGGGCAAGTCACTTAACCCTCACTGCCCTGCAAAAAAAAAAAAAAGGAAGCGGTGTGTTGGTCAATGTGTCCCCCTACTTTCCTTGATTCGTTCTGTGCCACAAAAGCAAGAACAGAAATCATAGTATCATAGAGTTAGAGATGGAAGGGACTGCCTTATTATTTATAATGCTCCTTGACAGACACTAGCCCACCAAACTGGCGTTCCTGCTCTTCTGTACACAGGACATGCTACTTTCTGTCCCTGTGACTTTATATAAGCTGTCCTTCTAGGATGTACTATACCCCTGCCTCTCAGAATTCTGTGCTTCCAGTTTTCAGACAAAGAAATTAAAGCTATCTATAATCATATGAAAAAATGCAAGATATTTCAGCTTCACCTCTGGCATAGGAAGCTAACCTATGGTTGTTATCATTGAGCAGTAACTGAGGCAGGTATTAGTGGAGATTCTTAAACCTGAGCTCCACAGTCTTCCAGTGGGTCATAAATAGATTTCAGTGAGTCTGCGAATGGTTTTTAGAAACATATTTTGATAACTGTATTTCAATATTTGCTTCTTTTACAAGTCTACAAATTGTATTTGATGGATTTAAAAATATTCTGAAAAGAGGTCCAAAACCTTCAACTAACTGCTGAAAGGGCCCAATTACAAAAAATGGCTAAGAATCAATACACTAGATAAACTTGCTTATGCTTCTTTTTTTCTTTGCTACTCAAACCTTAAGTAAAAGAAGCTCTTGACTTAAATATTATTATAAACTTTTAAAAATGCAGTATTGGATATAATAATTTTTCAAAGCAATAGTTCAAGCAAGAAAAAACAACAAAGAAAACAACATAATGGCCTCTGGGTTTTTTTTAACAGCTTATAGAAGATTTTTTTTAAAGGAAAAACTTTTAAAAATAAGTTTATCTCAGAGAGGGATAAAAAGAACACCTGCTTCTATGGTGATTAAGATCTATTATCTCTCTCTAAGTAGATACCAAGCTCCCAAAGGTCAGAGCCTGTTATGCCATTTTTGTATTGCTCAAAGTAGCTATCATAATACCTTACATACTGTAAAAGCTTAACAATCTATATGGAGTGACTGACTACAAAAAGCATGCTCTGATGTAGGTTATTATTTTTAATGTAAAATGGAATGGAAGATTTAAGCACCCTACAAATTTAAGTTATTTATTATACATTACCCTCTACCCTATCCCCTTAAAAGAAGATATCTGTAGTGAAAGATGTATTGACCCTGCTTTTCCTCAATCAATGTTTTATTTGTTTTCCAAAGTTTGATGAACACTCAGTCATTAAAATTTGGTAACTTCAATTCTATTATTGCAACAACAGAAGTGTACTGATTAAAATCTGAACCGAAGAAAATACAACAAAGAAGAGACCTTAAAAATCTTTTCCTTTTACTACACAGAACAACCAAAAATTCCATAAGAAAGCCTGTGTAGGTACATGAGAAAATAACAAACAAAAAGCAATGATGGAAGTTTTGTTACATGAAAAATGACTGAAAATTAATGTGGGCAGTGTGCAGCACAAGATTAATAATACCTTTGTCCAAGTATGTTAGCAGGTATTTTTAACGGTGGGGCTTTAAGGTAATAAAAATAATAATATTATATTTACTTATATTTTTCTTTGTTACATATTTGAGTATTTCATACCACTCCAGCTTTCAGAGGAAAAACAGAAAAAAAAAATCATGTCCACTTATCTTCCTCCTTCCCCTTCTAAAATAGTATCTATTGAAAGCAGCTCATTTTTATACTTTAAGGTTTATGAAACACTTATAAATTGCTTAAAACAGCATTCCAAGATAGATAATGAAAATATTCCCATTTTACATATGAGGAAAATAACACTCAAAGAGGTTAAGTGATTTATTAGTGCTCCCATAAGTTGTAAGAATGAAAGCCAGTATTCAAATAGCCTCTTGACTTAAAGTCCAGAACTTTTTAACACTAGAACATAACACTGATATTATCAGAGGCATGTTTCAGGGTAGACAAGGGGATATACTAAAGGGGTTGACAGTTTCTTACCACTGTCTCTAGCAGGAGAGGAAAGTCCAGAAAACTAACTCCTCTACCCTCATACAAATTTACCCTCCTTTCTCATCCTTTCTTCCTCTCACCTCAGCTGGATCAAGACCAGGCTGTCAGATTTCTTAATGTACGTACATCTCTGTTCCTAGTCAAAAGCAGGAAGGAGGTGCGGTATGTGTGGGTGCAACAATAGTAGTTAGGATTTTCTTCCCCAAGACCAAAAGTGATAAAAACCCAAATTTAAAATATAAACTTAAGTTTAAACACAATCTTTCAAACATTTTACAAATAATCTCCTTTTCTCTTTCTCTTAGAGTCCACATTTTCCTTTTTATGTGGCTCCTAAGAATGAGGGAAATTACTAAGAGACTGGAGAAATGTTAGGAGATGTAGATTTCAATTAATTTTGCCACTGACTGTTCTTTTGTAAACGGGAATGAGCTATTCAAAGATTATTAATGAGTGATGGGCAGCAGACTACAATACCTGAATGGCACTCCACTTTAGAGTGAAAATATCAGGAGAAAGGAGTAGTCATCAGAGATGGAAGGGACAATCTCCATCTAGTATATAATCTTTCATTTGACAGGCAGGAAAACTGAGTGAGTAGGCCTTCACTCCCCCCAAAAAAGTTTCTTAAAAGAGCTTAGCCTAGAACCCAAGTCTTCTTACCCTAGAGTTCCTTCTATGACAATAAAATGATTTTTTTGGTAAATGTGTTAAAGCATGTGATTTCCCAAACTCTTATCAGAATACTTGAGAGAAGCTAAGATGGCTATAACTTTCATTAATTATCAAAGAGTCTCCTTAAGCAGTTTACCCTTATCATATTGTCATTGGGATAGAACTGATTGGAAACCTATTGGTATCTTTCTATAAAGAGACATTCATAATAAGTTAAGCTACATGCTATTTTCAGGTTTGTATGGTATTTCTGCCAAGCAAACAACAATGTAAAGAAATAAAAAGTCAGTTAAGGCACTGATACTTCCTGACTTTCTCTTTTAAAAAATAATTCTTGTTTTTTATTTCATCTATGTTGCATATGTGATGGAAACACTAACATTTCCATTTCTAGATTTAAAAGAGACCATATTTTTGGTCATTCACAAACATGTAACCCTTAATTAACCCACAATCATTCCACATGATTCAATTCTTTAGCATACCATGCAAAAATATGTCAAATTTCATGGCTTGATTAATGAGTCTCTTTGATATTTCAGACTCTATTCTTCCCAGTGATTTCCACTTATAGCAGGAGTTCAGTAGCAAACAGAATACCATGATTTTCAAGGGGTAACTTTCCAAACCAGCATCACATACCTTTTGTTGTAGTTCTTTTACAGCAGAATCTCTGTCCATGCATGCCTGACGGAAGGCTTCATAAGCTTTATTGAGCTGCTCTCCCATGTTTTTGTCCATTCCTCTCTGTCCTGTAGCATCACTGAAAAGGATAGTGTCAATGACAAAGATCTAGAGCAGGAGAAATCAAGAGAGAATTGAATCATTATTGAATAAATATAATTTCATTGTGCACTTTACAGATCTCTCTAATAAGGCTTACTGAATATTCTGTAGCATATAGTGTTTATGATCTAAAAATCTGGCCAAGAGTATTTGAGAAACCATGCATTTTCATGATTTCATAACATTCTTCACAAATGGCCAAGAAACAAGAGGCATCTGAATTCACAAAGATATCACTTTTTAAATGGTAACTGACCAGGCCACCTGAACCTACAGAAATGTGTTGGGCTATTTTATTCACATTACACAGTGCTTTCCAGTAAAAGGAGGAAAAAAAGCACAACAGCAGTAGCAATGTGGGGAGGGATATCTTTTACTAAACGGACAGTTACTTCCACTTACAAGGTGAATTCTTGCTACATTGAAATTGGAGCAAAATTAAATAGATAATAAATGTTTGTAGATGGAGTTCATACTGTTGTTATCTCAGAGCAATTAAAATGTGTGAAAATGCTCTTATTTTAGCACAAAACCTAGGGAGGGCTGTTGTCAGATAGTACATTAAAAAAAACCAAAACACATCCCTTCAGTCCTCTTCCCACACTAGCTCTTCAACCTCCCTGCTGCTTCTGAACTCCAGGTTATATGGTTGGTAGAGGTAATTTGAGAATGCCCTTGTTTTGTACTATCAGTTTGTGTAATAGCTCCAGCTGCCTGCCTGCCTTGGTAGAAGCCCACCTAATGAGTCCGATTCTCCTTTCCGGTTGGGAAGGGCACAATGAAGAGGAAGGAGTCCTCTGTTAGCCATTCCTGTCATTGTCGATGTCAAGTTCTTTTACCTCCTTAGAAACCTTCCATTATTTCAGGTTCTGATAGGGTACAAGATTTTTCATTTTATCCTAACATCAGTCTTTTTACAGTTTCCTACATGGAACATTCCAGTCCTAGGAAAAAAATGTCATCTCACTTCAGGATATCAAAAGTGTCAAATAGTTAAGCGACCAATCATCTATTCCATAACAGCAGTAAGATTATTTAAGACTTGTATATCCTTATTATGATTTCACTCCCACCCAATAACTGAAGTCCCTTTAATACCTTTTTATCTAATGATTCATAGAGGGTAGCTCTTTTTAACAAACAGAATCATTTCAAGAATCACTGTCTTTAGCAGGGTCAAGCTGGTAGAAAGTGGCTTTGAAAACCTTAAAACACCCATAGGCAGCTTGGTGACACAGTGGATAGAGTGCTGGGCCTGGAATAGGAGAACCTGAGTTCTAAACCTACTTACTGTGTGAAGTTGGGCAAATCACTTAACCTCTATCTGCCTCTGTTTCCTCATCTGTAAAATGGAGATAATAGCAGCACCTGCCTCTTAGGATTGTTCTGAAGATAAAGCATTTTTCAAGCTTTAAAGCACAGGGCAGCTAGGTGGCACAGTGGATAGAGCACCAGCCCTGGAGTCAGGAGTACCTGAGTTCAAATCCAGCCTCAGACACTTAACATTTACTAGCTGTGTGACCCTAGGCAAGTCACTTAACCCCAATTGCCTCACCGAAAAAAAAAAAAAACAAACACCAAACTTTAAAGCACTATAGAATGCTAGCTATATATGTGTGTGTGTGTGTGTATATATATATATATATATAAACATTAAGTCTTAGGTATCTAGAGCAATATTTGTGATAATTACTCTAAATAGTTCCTATTACATGTCCTACAACATCTTATATAATAAAGGTCCTGAAGAGTGACAAGTGAAAAACAAATATCCACTGTTTAGTCTAAATATTACTAAATATGTGATGACATTGATTGAAATAAATGTTTCAAAGTTATATATCAGACAAAAAATACAGTCATCCCTTAAGTAAGGTTCACATTCAAATTCAAAGCACTGTACTAAGAACTGACAAATTATCCACCAAAATATTCTAGGGAGCCTTGGGATAGGGAGCCTTGACCTGTATCATACAAATGCCACTTCAAGAAGAAAGCCATTGAACAATTTCCTCATGGATGTATCCCATTTCTCCAAATGGGGAAAAATGCTGTAGAAACAAACTTCAGGTCAATGTCATTAAATAAATTATATATTTAATTCCTATCTCACTCTAGAGAAAAGAATTGGGTGTTACATCAGTGACATGGACCATTTAAAAAAAAAAAAGGAAACTGTCTCCAGGATGCAGCTAATTAAATTGGACAGATTTCAAATATTAACACCCTGAACTTTAATGCCACTGGTCCTTCAATTTTTTCCCCCGGTTTTACATTTGCTAAGTGTAAAATTAATCTAACAATTTAAGAAACACATTTCCACTGCATTTTTGTCAGCTTTCCCCACAATTTTGAAGGCTCAATAGGACTTTTGCTTTTCAATACCAGCATGGAAAACCCTAAGGCCCAGCTAGATTAATGAACTCTAGTTTCCTATGCCTACTACACAGAAAGAGGCTCCTTTCTTAAATCACTAAGTTTTTGTTGTTGTTGTTTCTTTGTTTTTAAAGAGTTAATCGCCGTTCACATTCACACATTCGCGGTTTGCAGGTTCTTCCTTCTCCCCGCAGGAAGGAGTATCCTCAGAGGCTTTACTTTTTACAGGGAACCTGCGAGAAACGTATGATGATAGACCCCGGGCCGAAGCACACAGAAAGCGAAAGCGACTTGAGGCCAGAGCCGCGCGCCTCCGGGGCTGAGACCTGGACCTTCTGGACTGACAGACACCACGACCCCACTTCCCATCCCAGCTAGGAAATGACAGCAAACCCTCCCTTTGCCTCTTCGACTGTGGCTGCTTCTCTTCCTCCAGGAAGAGAAAACGGAGGGCTGCGGACTTCTGGGTGGTCCATCCAGCCTCCCCAACTTCCAGCAGCGCCGTGAGGGGTGGGCTCTGTATCCAGCACAGCTGGCGGGGAGCCCGGCCGCCCCCGGGAGGATGTGGCTGGACGCTGCCGGCCCGGTTTCCCCAGCTGCAACAGGTGAGCCGAGGTAGCTCAAGGAAAATACCCGCCCCCGCCCGGTCACCCGTGTGCTTCCTCTTCTACACTGGTGTTAAAACGAAACCCTGCGACGTCGAGCAGAGGCAGAGAAGTCTGCAATTCAGTATTCCGAGAAGCAGCCGGAAGATGGGGACCCCCCCTCCCCTTTCTAAGTATGGCCCTCTCATGCTGATGAGGGGAAGCCGGTCCCAGTATCCTATTACTCAAATCTTCTGCTGCAACGGTTTTCCAGCCGCACTAAAACAGGTCTGTCAACTCTTTAGGCCAACCTGTCCATGTTTCTGTTAATCAATCTCTCTGTCTCTTTTTCTCTGTCTCTGTTACACTCTCTCTCTCTCTCTCTCTCTCTCTCTCTCTCTCTCTCTCTCTCTCTCTCTCTCTCTCTCTCTCTCTCTCTCTCCTGGTTAATACCTTCAAGAGGCATTTGCCTACACAAAGCTCTCCTGACCCAGGGTGATGATGTTCCTTCATTTGTAGTTTTATTTTTGAAGCAGAAATTCTATGGTGCAAGAGCTCATTCTTCTAATTTATGATTTAAGTCTGAAAATCTTTTATAAGTAAACAGGGCACCCTATGGCTGAGACTTAAGCAAAGACATCTGGGCTTTCCTTTCCTCAACTTCTAAGATGGTGGTGGATAGGCAGAGATTTGCAGTAGACATCTCCAAGCCACTTTATAGCTCTAAAAAGCAGGATGCTAGGATTTGTGCCACAAAAACACTGGTATGCGATTAGAGATTTAGAGCAGCAAAGGACCTCAGTTTTCATATTGTCCAGCCCCCCAAATTTTATGGAAGAGAAGTCCCAGAGAAGGAAGTGAGTGATGCCCCAAATTGCATGGTTGCCACAGCCAAGATTTGACCTCAGATCCTCAAAGTCCAAATCCTGGATGCCTTCCATTGATTATCCTACTCTCCCTCCCTACAAAAGTGAAGAGTAAAAATCTTTAACTTTAAATATGAAGTGGAATTTTCTCCCACTTACGTGGCGTGGGTGTCACTGTACTCAGATCATATTATGAAGGACAAGCAAGAAGCAGAAAGAATGAATGGAAAAACTCTTTGCTCTCTCCTTCTGGACCTAAGCCTTTCATGTTTCAGATGAAAAACTGGGTCCCAGAAAGGCAAAATTTCACACAAGCCAGTTGGGAGACCAGCTAGAGCCTACTTCTCTTGATCACCAAGTCATTGCTGTATCATATCACTAGATCCAAAGGTTTGGGTTAAATTTCACAGGTCACCAAAAGTACAGTTTTAATCTAAAGGAGACACAAATGTCAGAGAACTTCCTATTAGACACTAACCTGCTCTGTGACTGAGCAAATCACTAAACTTCAGCTTCCACTTTTTCATATGTTAAATCAGAACTATAATAGCACATACCTCACAGGGTTGTAAAGCACTATATAAATGCTAGCTATTGTTGTTAGTATAGCAGGTCCTAGTATGGGTAGCCACTACTGGTACTGTAACATCCTTAGAATTTTATTACAGGAGGGAACCTTAAAGATAATCTAGTACAAGAAGATATTTTTTTACAGAAGAGGACTCAGTCCAGAGAGGTGAAATAACTTTTTGAAATTCACCCATTTAATCACTGGCTGAACTGGGAACTGAACCCAGGTCTCCTAACTCCCAGTGTAACAGTATTCTTTCCACTTACCATTCTACCCCAAATGTTCTATTTAGAACACAAATAATTTCAAGTGTCTGATTTTTAAATGGAGGGTTAAGTAGACAAGACCTAAATAATAAGTGTAATTTCCTATCAGATAGAAACCATTTGTTATATTCTGAATAAATTTAAGAACATACTTTGACCAAAGGAAAAAAAGACATTTAGAAAGTGACCATCAGATCCAGGTCTTTCAAGTGTTTTCCCCCAAGGGGGGAGGGGGTCTTACATGCTGGAAAAAAGTATAATATTGTATATATGTATGTATATATATATATATATACACATACATATATATATACATACACACACACATATATATATATTCTTATTGATTTTATTGTTCATGACAAGCTAGCAAATGTGAAAGTAATGAAGTACAAGTATGGTTGCTATAGAAATGATTGGATAATATGACCAGTGGCTATGTCTGAAAAACAGTAGAAAAACAATCTAACATGGAATTTCCAAACAGAAATATAGGGTTTCTTGTTTTACAAATGTGCGATCATAGGATGATTAACCACTAAAATTTTCATTTTCTTTTGATTTGTTTTCGTTTCACATTCAAAATTCTCTTGTCTTTTCCCAACTGAAAGGGAACACCAAAAGAGCTTCAAAGAAGACACTGGGGGAGGGGAGGGCCCAGAAGGATTTCCTTAGAAACAGGGAAGCAAAAATTTAAAATTCAAAGGGGCTTTAGAGATCATCTGGTTCAACCTCTCTCCTTTTATTGATGAGGAAATGGAGGCCCCAATAGATAAAGTGACTTCCCTAAGGATGCGAGGTAGCAAGAGGTAAAGCCAATGTTTGAACCCAACTCCTATAATGCTGTCTAGTACTTTGGCCCACAGTCAGCAACACTCCTGGATGTGGCTGGAACCAAATTAAAATGTAATTTAAGAAACATTTAATAAAATAAAATGCAATAAGATACAGATAATGTTGCATTTTAAAGCTAAGTCAATATGTGGCCCACAAGGATCTTCATGTCATGTCATATTATGATCAGTGGCCTCCATTTCTATTTGAGTTGAACACTACTGCTCAATGCCATACTGCGGCTCTCTTCCCACGAAGTCCTAATAGTAAATGGGTCAGAGGCCACCATGGGCATCACAGTCTTGTTTTTCCACTCCTGGATATCACAGATTTGTGATTTCTGTAATGGCTTTAGGATTTCATTTCAAGTAGACTATTTATGGCATATAAACCAATTATTGATAGGTTATTTATAAGAAGCTGATCCAGGTCTATGGTCAACTAGGGCTTACTTAGTATGGGAAATTAGTCTAAGATCCATGGGCAAAACATAGATCACAACCTGAGGTTTCATAACAATAGTATAAATAGTTCTTGATTTGGTGTCAGAGAGCCTGTATTCTAATCCTGTGTTAAACATTTAAAGTTTATATGACACTGAACAAGTCATGTTATCTCTGGGCCTCAGTTTCCTTATCTGTAAAATGAAGGGTTTAGACCAAATGATCTCTTTCACTTCTATGATCCTTTGACCTTAGCTACTTAGAGATGCCTTGTTTAATTCTTTGTTTTGGTCATAGAGTGGTGATGACTCCGGTTGGATCCCTAACCTTCTCTCATCTGGAATTGTACAGATTAAGCAGAGACACTGGGATGTCTGCCTCATGGTACTCAGTGCTTTCCTGGATACTGCTCCTTTTCCCACCTGCCATTTCTGCTCAAGTCACAATACTCAAATATTTCTTGAGCACCTGCTGTAGTGTAGCCAGCATACTTTCTTAAGCCCTAGTATACAAAGAGGTGTGAGATTTAGTTTCTGCTCTCCAGGAGCAGTCTAATTGGGAAGATGGCATATAGAGGGAGACAAAAAGAAATAACCAGAGAAGGTAGCCTATGCTGGGCAGCTAGGTGAAGCAGTGGATAAAGCACTGGACTTGAATTAAAATCCAGCCTCAGACACTTACTAGCTGTGTGACCCTGGGCAACTCACTTAATATTGTTTGCCTCAGTTTCCTCATTTGCAAAATGGATATAGTAATAAGCACCTACCTTCCAAGATGATTGTGAAGTTTAAATGAGAAAATAATTATAAAGCACTTAGCATAGCACATATAGTAGGCACCATATAAATGTTCACTGTTATTACTGAAAGTTTATAAATAATAGCTACTAAAGGGGAAGTGATAACACTGACTAAGCATCATCAAGAACTTCTCTTCTATTTCTAACACTGAATGTGCTGAGGGGGATCTTTCCTCTGGCAAACCCCCCCCCTCCCCATCTTTCAGCAGTAAATGCTGAAATGAAATGCTACATTATAAAAGGACATAACAGAGATTAAATACTCATTGTCTCACTACCTACTGCCACAGGATGTCCCTCCCTTTTATTTTTTCAGATATCATAAACCACACAAAGGGCTAGGCCTACTTATTGTTTGGAAGATAAAAGTGGTGCTGAAAATGGTATGGGCATTTATCAAAAAGAGTCTTTATGGGGGCAGCTAGGTGGCGCAGTGGATAGGGCACCGGCCCTGGAGTCAGGAGGACCTGAGTTCAAATCCAGCCTCAGACACTTAACACTTACTAGCTGTGTGACCCTGGGCAAGTCACTTAACCCCAACTGCCTCACTAAAAAAAAAAAAAAGAGTCTTTATGGTTTGGTTTCATTTTTTTAAATCCTGGCCTAAAAAGATCATGAACCCAATAGTTAGGAACATCACTTAATTCTCTGTTCAGTGAAATCTTATACTGTTCAACAAATGCCTACAACCCCACCTAGCTCACAAAGTTGACTAGTTGAAGAAGCATTGTAAACCTTCAAGTACTTAACTATGGAAATGTGAATTGTTCTCCCTAACCAGTTTCTCAAAGGCAGAGGCCAGGTCTTATTTAATCTCTGTAGTTCTTCCATCAGTGAGCTATAGTGAATGGTAGTTGAAGTGAATTAAAATAATTAAGAAAATAATACAACCAGGTAATTGAAGGCATAGTTTTGTTTTTTTTTCTTTCTAGAGACTGGATGCTAAGTTGACTAAGGCTAATAGACTTTTCACTAGAATAGATGTGTCAGCATCTGTTCTTGCCTTAAGTACAATTTGGGAAAGTAATTTCAGCCATCCTACAAGACCCTCTTTAGCTTTCGATAAATATGAATGCTTAAATAAACTAGTAAGTCTATTTCCTGCACTGTATTGTTACATTTTATTTCTAGTATGATACCCCATGTCACTAAAACAAACCCCAAACCACCACAATGACTAGGCAATAAGGTTTATGATAATTAACTTTCAGATAATAAATTTATATAATAAGTTAATTCATTATATATTATATATTATAATAAATTTATATAGCACAATGCCTGGCACATAATAAGTGCTATATAAATGTTAGCTATTATTTCTATAATACTTTAAGGGTAAAGTATTTTTAAGTATCATCATCCTCTATTTTACAAATATTAATGAGTTAGAATCGATAAAATGTGGCATTATGGCATAGTGAAAGAACGCTGAATTTTTGAGTAAGAAGGCTCAGAGTTCAAATCCTGATTGTTACCGTGTGTAACTTTGCATGAGTCACTCCCTCTTCTCTGGGGTAAATGACCTCAGTTTCTTTATCAGTAAAATGAGGGGCTGGACCACAAGACCTTTAGAGTCTCCTCCAGCTCTTAACTTGTAAAACCCTGATCCTGACATTAAAATAGCTGTAAATTTGGTCCCCTCACTTACTAGCTAGCTGATGCCTACCCTGACATGCTTGCAATTTTGTTGTTTTGTTCTTTTTTTTTTTTTTGTACCATGCAGAGACAATACATAATACGGAAGAAATAGTTTATTTAAAAGAGAGGCTCATGAGGAAGAGAGGATGAAGGAGGGACAGACAGAAATCAGGGAGATTTCCAAAGAACAGCTTTAAGTTACAGTTTAAAATTACTGAGCAGTCATTTAGCCTTGTGAATCTTTCCAGCTATAAATGGGAACTAGCATAATTATAAAGATGTACTGGGTACGCTGATCCACTGGCACAGGACTGTGAAGTTGTTTCTTATAGTCCTGCTTTTAATTTCCCTGAGGACACCTATAGGTTGTTAGGAAAATGTTTGCAAGTTACAACTCGTTTCATTAAAAGTAATTGTGATGAGTCCAACGACAGACTAAATGAGGTTTCCAAGACTTCCACAGTTCCATTTCCAGCAAAGATGTTTAATGTTTAACTATAAACATTGTTTTTAACAAAAGTTTAAAAATCAGATATAATAATGTTATTGCAATGCTAAGTTGTTACTGTTAAACGTTTGAAATGATATGGTAGATATTTCTCTCTAGGTGGCCAATGACAGGCCACAATCACTCTCTGATTCATATCCATTATCATATCAACAGGCTATGAAAATTCAAGCTGGGTTAGTCATGATTCTATTGTTCTTCTAGCAAGTAGTAATTATCCTTTTTAACAGTAGAGACTGGAGAATTTCTTAAAGTTAGAGATTCATCGAATTTTGCTCAATCTCTACAAAAGCAGGCAAACACATTAAAAGAAAATGTGGCATTAAAAATTCCTTTTGGGGGGCAGCTAGGTGGTGCAGTGAATAAAGCACCGGCCCTGGATTCAGGAGGACCTGAGTTCAAATCCGGCCTCAGACACTTGACACGTACTAGCTGTGTGAGCCTGGGCAAGTCACTTAACCCTCATTGCTCCCTGCCCCCCCCCCCAAAGAGTTCCTTTTACATCTTTAACCTATCCCTGGCCTATCAAAGTGATACTTGGTAAGAGAAAGCTGGCACAGTAGATGGCTAGGTGGACTTGAAGTCAGGAAGTCATCAACAAGCATTTATTAAGTGCCTACTTTGTGTCAGGCACTGTGCTAAACACTGGGGATATAAGGAAAGGCAAAACCATTAAATAAACAAAATAACACCATCCTTGTTCTCAAGGAACTCACAAATATAAGGAGGAAAAAATATGCAAACAATTATATACAAACAAGATGTGTTGTTTCAGACTCTGACCGCCATTTGTGGTTTTCTTGGCAAAAATATTGGAGTGGTTTGGCATATTCTTCTCTAGTTCATTTTACAGATGAGGAACTGAGGCAAACAGGGTTAAGTGACTTGTCCAGGGTCACAAAGCTTGCAAGTGTCTGAGGATGAATTTGAACTCACACCTTCCTGACTTTAGGTCCAGGATTCCTCTTTCCACTGTACCACCTAGCTGCTCACAAATAAGATATATAGCTATAGATATACAGATATAAGGTAAACTGGAGATAATCTTAGAAGGAAGGCACTACGTTTATGGAAGACTAGGAAAGGATTCTTGTAGAAGGTCAGCCTTGAGCTAAGACTTAAAGGAAGCCAGGTGGCAGAGATGAGGAGGAAGAGAATTTGAAGCACGGAACACAGTCAGTGAAAATCCCTAAAAAGGAAGGAGCTGAAGTATTTTCTGTGAGGAACAGCAAGGAGGTCAGTGTTGCTGGATGAAACAGTACATTGTAAGAAAACTGGAAAGAGAAGAAGGGACCAGTTTATGATGGTCTTTAAACGCAAAAAAAAAAAAAGATTTTATATTTAATCATGGAGGTAATAGGGTACGACTGGAATTTCTGAAGAGGGGTGGTAGTGGTGACACAGCCAAAACTGCACTTTAGTAAAATCAAACTGACAGCTAAATAGAGGATGAACTAGAGTGGGAAGAGACTTGAGGCAGGGAGACCAACCAGGAAGCTATTGCAATAAGGTGATAAGGGCCTATATCAGGATGGCAGCAGGGTCAGAGAAGAAAAGGAGATATATTTGAAATTTCTTTGTAAGGTAGAAATGACAAGATTTGACAACTGATTAGATATGAGGGTTAAGAGGAGAGTAAAGAATGTAGCATGACATCTAAGGTATGGAACCTGGATGACTGGAAAGATGGTGGTACCCTGTAACAGTAATTGGGAAATTAGGAAGAGGGGTTGGGAGGAAAGATAATGAGTTTAACTTTGAGCATGTTGAGTTTAAAATATCTATACCAGACATCTAATTTGAAATGTCTAATATGCAGTTGGAGATGGGAGACTGAAGGTCAGGAGGAAAGTTAAGAGTTGTACAGATAAGAATGAAAAGAGCTAAGAAAATCAGAGTTTGAATCGTCACTCAATTACTTAGTAGTTGTGTGATCCAGGGAAAGAAAGTCCCTTATCCTCTCTCAGCTTTTTTCTCTGTAAAATTATTGTCCAATAATAGCATCTACTTCACTAGGTTGTTATGGTGATTAAATGAGATAATATATGTACAGTGAATTCAAACAATCCATCAATAAATATTAAGCCTTTAATAAATGTTATTAAGAGCTGGACCAGGTTACTGCACTAAGCTTTACTTTGCAAACCTCGAAGCACTATGTATATGTTAGCTATTATTTTTAGGAAAGTTCTTGGTTGATCAATCACTAACATTTCAATTCAATAAATATTTATTAAATGCCATCTGCAAGAAATGCTAGGAAGATAGTAACTTTAATTGAGATTGTCCTCACTGTCAAGAAACATAACGCATATCCTAGTATTTATATGATACTAAAAGTTTGCAAAGCATTTTTATAAATGTTATTTTATTGTACTTGAGGCAGAATTTTAACTGAGGTCTTTCTGCCTCCAAAGTCCAAAGCTCTATCCACTGTGCCACCAACTACTTCACTAAACTTTTCAGGTTTCTCATATGTAAAATGCAGGAGTTGGCCTGCATGCCTACTATGGTTTCTTCTTAATGTAAAACCATGATCCTATATATTACAGTACCAAATAATAAGCCCAAATGAAGTGAAAGTGCCATTGGTAGGTATGGGGCTACAAATATGCAAGAATTTTGAGGAGGACATTTCAATTATAGGAAATGGCAGGGTCAAAGGCATTGAAAGATAATTAGTGTGAACTTCAATGGGGTGGCAAGTGGTCTACCTTGGCTAATACCATGAGAAGTCAACCTGTCCTTAAAAATTTCTTTTAACACCATAATGTACTGTAACAAGAAGAAAAATCTTGCATTGTTACTGAAGTAGCATATAAAAGTTAGAAACGCTGATATCTTATCATGTTGCCCAGAAAAAAAATATCACCAAAACGAAGCCTTCTTCATATCCCAGCAGATAGCCCACAGTAATTGTGCCTTGTACAACAAATATTTGTCTTTGGTTTGTCTATGGAACACACTTATTCTCTTCACAAAAAAAAATATCTGGTGTATGATGGAGAGAGAGTTAGACACAATTCACTTACTCCTCAGAGAAGCAGCGATTCTCTGGATTCAACTTGCCCTATCACCTCCATCCCACTTAGACTCTTGGGACTTCTATATATAATATATATAATATATCTAAGGCATGAGGATTAGAAAGAGGACAGATACTCAAAAGAGCAACTTCCTTTGGAGATAAGAATCCAAAAGGGCCTCAGGGTGTTATCAGGAAGCCACCACCCAAAATTGTAATTGTATTACACTTCCTCTTCACCTTGGGGGAAGAGTCTCTCTCCTTCAAGATTTCACTCAAGCATCATCTGCATTAAGGCTTTTTTGGGCTTCTCTATTGCCAGTGCTCTCTCCCCCAAACTACCTTCTGTTTATCTACTCTGTGATGGTGAACACTGGACCTGGAGTCAGGAAGACCTGAATTCAAATCTGGCCTCAGATACTTGCTAGCCGTGTGAACCTCAGCAAGTCACTTTTAACATCTATCTGACTCACTTTCCTCATCTGTAAAATGGGGACAATATTAGTACCTACCTCCCAGGATTATTGTGAGGATGAAACGAGATAATAACTGTAAAGCACGTAGCACAGTGTCTGACACATAGTAAGTGTTATATAAACATTAGCTATGATAACTATGATGTATGTTTATACTATATATAAAATATACACACAAATATATCGACATATATACAAATATATAATTTAATATAGCATATTTATATACATACAGCATATACAAATATATTTATAATATATATATGTATGTATATGTATATACGTATGTATATATTTGTATGTACTTATTGTCCCCTCCATTAGAATGTAACCTCCTTGTAAGAAAATATTGTTTCATTCTTTGCACTTATACTACGCTCACTGTCTGGCACATAGTAGATAGTTAATAAAAGCTTATTGATCAAATGACTGAAAATTTTAATATTTTATATGAGGGGGCAGCTAGGTGGCGCAGTAGATAAAGCACTGGCCCTGGATTCAGGAGGACCTAAGTTCAAATCTGGTCTCAGACACTTGACACTTACTAGCTGTGTGACCCTGGGCAAGTCACTTAACCCTCAATGCCCCCCCCCAATATATATATATTATATGACAACAGGTGATATTATAATGACAAATTAAATTATCATGTTTCTGTGAGTCCTGAAGGACAGCCAAAGAAGGGAATTTGTCATGGATGCAGCCTGTCCCCTATAGAAAAAGGCATCCTACAGAGGACACGGTACACCAGTTGAAGATACTTATCCTTGGAGGGGAAAGCGTAAGTTCAGGCTATAGCAAACAGTCTTTGGCAAGAGCCAATTCTCTTAGTTCTAATTCTGTGTTCACCATGCCACCTTTGGTTCTATTATCTGGTCTTGAACTGACCTTTTCCCTAGGCTGGGATTTGCCATACAGACAAACAGTCCAAGTGCTCAGGCCAAAAATAGCATCCATTATAATGAACTAACTGGCATTCTTGTTTGTAAGTCTAGTGAATTTGGCTAGTGTGAATACACCTCCAGAATTTTATCACCAATGGGGGTGGGGGAAGAAAGGAAAGGAGGGAGAAGGGAGGGAGGGAGAGAGGAAGGAAGGAAGGAAGGAAGGAAGGAAGGAAGGAAGGAAGGAAGGAAGGAAGGAAGGAAGGAAGGAAGGAAGGAAGGAAGGAAGGAAGGAAGGAAGGAAGGAAGGAAAACTTTTCAAAGCTGCAAAGCCAAGAGCCAGAACCTTAATTAGAATAACCCCAAAGGGTAGATATCCAGTGAGATCCTTTCTGAAAAAAAGTAAGCCAGCCTGACTTCTTTACTATAGTACCAGCCACTTAAACAAAATTCAAGAAGATCTAGGACAAAGGGCAGTATGCTACAGGTACTTGTGCCAAAGGGGAATCTGGCAGTATTCTAGGTATTAGCTAACTGGTGCTGGCAGCAGCCCTCAACAAAAGTGAAAGTAGGTAAAAATCTATCATCTGTGCCCTCTTAACCCAGTGCCGTTTCCTTTCCTCCTATTTATTATCTCCAACTAGATCTCACCTCTTCCATATTTTTGATGCTATTATTCAATTGTTTCTGACTTTTCATGACCCTATTTGGGTTTTCTTAGCAAAGATATTGGAATGGTTTGCTATTTCCTTCTCCAGCTCATTTTACTGATGAGGAAACTAAGGCAAACAGGACTAAGTGACTTGCCCCAGGAAGTGTCTGAGGCCACATTTGAACTCAGGTCTTTCTAACCGCAGGCCTGGTACTCTACCCACTGCATCATCTAGCTACCCTATGGCAGTATGCCCATACTAAAGCTCTTCAACCCTATTCAACCCCCATTATGATAATTGTTTCACTTTAAGATATTAGCATAATGATGATTTGAATTACAATAAGGCTCTTTCAAGCCAGAAAGTGGTAAGGCTGTAGATGGAGATGTCAATTCCAGCCTAATTCCAGAAGTGGTTTAGTGGGAGAAGAGCAGCTGCCACCCTCCTTCTATCTCAAAATAATGGCCATAATGTTTCCATTCTTAGTCCCTTCAGGGAGTTAATATATAGAAGGCTGCCCTTTTTGAGCCAGGAGATTGTTTCTGGAGGGCAGGAAGTGTTGTTGCCTTCTTTTATATTAGCCTGCCTCTGACTTTAGGCCTTCCATTTCCTACTACACCTGTCCCTTGAAGAGGAAGAGGAAGGTTGGTAAAGAGCAGGACTTCCATCTCCAGAAGTGAGGTTCAAATTCTGTCCCCAGTTTTCTTAGGGAAAAAGAGTGAAACGAGCCCTGCCACCTGACCCTGTGCCTCCCACCTTGTGCTTAGGTGTCTCCTGTCTGATCTCCAGCTTCTTTTGGAAACAAGTGTCTCCTTCTACTCACTGATGAATACCTAGTCATATCCTGTGCATCCCAGTGATTGTCAAAGTCTGAAGGTCATTGTCCAAACCCTATTCCCCATCTCCCACCACCTGATTCCTTATTCCCAACAACCTCCCACCCCAAAGTCCCAAGTCAATACCACACACCCCTTCCATGGCCCTTCTGGAATACTGGTTCCCCAGACAACAGATGTTCCTTCATTCTAACTCCTTCCAGCTTCTAGCAGTCACTGAGACCTGGGCTCTCCATACAGACACCCTTTTCAGTACTGGCCGCATTTTCACTCGCTCCCCTCAGCTTACTGGCTGAGGCTGGAATGCCCCATGCTTCCCTTTGCCACTTCCAGGTTCCCTCCTCCCCCCCTTAATAACCTTTCCTCCTTTGAGGTTTATGCTATTCATATCTACTACCCATCAAAATCCTGGTGGTTGTTATCTACAGACCTCCATGTCACTTCCTTTTTCACTGAGTTTAGTACCTGGTTAACAATTTTTCTCTCCTCCCCACAACTCTTGCGCTCATACTAGGGACTTCAACATATATACTGACTCTCCTTCAAACACCCTAACCACTCACTTCCTCCACCTACTAACTTCCCATGATCTATTCCTCCACCCAACCTCAGGCACACACAAAGATGGTAACACCCTTTATCTTACCACCCACAAATGCACTACCTCCATGTTCAAGAATTCCGAAATCCCCTTACCTGACCATAATGTATTGGCTTTCGGCCTTTTCCTCAGCCATCTCTTACCAAACCTTACTCTTCATACGCACCTAAAACTCTAATCCTTCAGCCCTTCAGTTCTTTCTCAGACCTTCACCCCTGCACAGCCACCCTCTCCTCTTTTCCCTATCTTAATCCCTTGGTGAACCAGTTCAACTCTTTTCTTGAGTCCTCCTCTCCTGCCCCTCCATCATACCAACAATTTTGCCTTACTAAACCTCAGTCCTGGATCACTCCCAACTTCTGCCACTTTTGCTCCTACACATGGACTTTTTTGTTAGTTTGACCTCCCTTAATCAACTCTTTATCTAACTTCACAGTGGCTCTTCTAAACCTGTTCATCCCTCCTCAAATTGAGAATCTTGACTTGCATTTTATAGAAAACGACGAGGCCATTTACCTTGGGCTTCCTCTTCCCTCTTCCTCATCTCAGATTACTCAAATGCCTTAAACCACTATCTCTCCCTTCACCCCATCTCACACACAAAGAGGTAGCCTTACTCAATACCAAAGTTAACTGTGCTGCCTGCACAACAAATGTTTCCATCTCCATCTTTTCCAACAAGCTGCCCTTGTCATTCCCACTCTTCAATTTCTCAGTCTAATAGCTCCTTCCCTACTGTCTACAAACATGCCCATGTTTTCCTCATCCTCAAAAAACCCTATATTGATCCTTCCACCTCCCCTAATTATCATCCTGTATCACTCCTGCCCTTTTTGGTTAAATTCCTTGAAAAGGTCAGATAACAATAGATGCCTCTACTTATTCTCCTCTCATTCTCTTCTTAACCTCTTACAACCCAGCTTCTAACTTCATCATTCCATTGAAACTGCCCTCTGCAGTTACCAATGATTCTTTACTTGCCAAATCCAATGGTTTTTTTCTCAATGCTCATAATCTAATAGTAGGCACTTAATAAGAGTCTACTTTGACTGACCTACTTCTCAGTGCTTCCACTGAAAATGTGCTTTCTCCAAAAGCACTGGCTTCCCAGGTGTCATCACATTTTTTATAGTACTACACTCTAGGTCTTATATTAAAAGAATCTAAGTATCTGCCTTGATCTAATATACATTAAGTTTCTCAAAACACAAATTAACATGAAAATTAAACAAAAAGGAAATGTTAGAACTGAAAAGAATCTCATGTCATCCCATCTAGTCCCCTCATTTTAGAGAGGCCTAGAGTAGTGAACCAACTTGTCCTAAGTCTTGAAACATCCATGTTAGAGGGACTCAAATACTCTCAAGACTGTCATTTAGTTAATATGGACACTCTCTAGAAATGCAGACTGTAATCCATAGTTGGGTTGAGGAAAATGGATGTGCACTTACTGTGCTAGAGGCCTTCAATAAAGATACCATTAGAACACTGTAAAACAATTCTCAGGGCAGCTAGGTGGAGCAGTGGATAGAGCATCGGCCCTTGATTCAGGAGTACCTGAGTTCAAATCCAGCCTCAGACACTTAACACTTACTAGCTGTGTGACCCTAGGCAAGTCACTTAACCCCAATTGCCTCACCAAAAAACCAAAAACCAAAAAAACCCCCAATTCTCATTCTGACCACATGTGGTTTGAACATACTTCTTTGATGGCATCCTTTAGTCTATGTTCTCTTTGTAATGATTGGAATGATGCCACCTACTGGAGACTTGCTGTGGGAAAGCTCCACCATGAGGAAAATGCCTCAGAGGCATTGTGGCTTTTCCTTGGCGTCAGGAAATGACATTTGCTCATGGGTGCTGTCTATCAAGGCTACCAGACAATCAACTTGAGGAGCCTCCTATTTTTTGGGAAGAGACAGGAAGGAGGAGAGGGAGCCTACGCGGAGAGCTCTTGCGCTTTTTGGGTTCCTGACTTGGTGGTGGTGGCAGCAGAGGACTTCACAGGAAATCTGAGGAAAGATAGGAATGCCAGGCTGTTGGAATTCTGTTTCTCAATCTTTTTCTTTCTATTTTCCAATAAACCCTTAAAAACCTAAACTCGTTTTATCAGTGATTTTAGTCAGTTTCTCCCAAAAACTGGGGGAACAGATTAGAATCCACATTTAGAATCTTAAATTACACATCTTTGATCATGTGCCTCTTCATTGCCTTTTGGTTGCTCCTTATTTTTAATATTTCAGAGACTAGGGGCAGCTAGGTGGCACAGTGGATAAAGCACCGGCCCTGGATTCAGGAGTATCTGAGTTCAAATCCGGCCTCAGACACTTAACACTTACTAGCTGTGTGACCCGAGGCAAGTCACTTAACCCCAATTGCCTTACCAAAAAAATAATAAAGTAAAATAAAATAAAAATAAATGTATGACCTGAATATTTCAGAGACTATAGAGTTTCATGTCTTATGTCCATTAAACACTGGTAAAATATTATGTTTTTTTTAAAAGATGGGTCTTTGTTTCCATGAGAAATATGGCACCATCAAAATAATTTTGCAATAGCTAAAAATTAAAAAAAAAAAAGGAATCCAACCTGATCTCTTTCTTTTGGGCCCAACTCCCTGACTATTTGCAGTGTCTTTTCAAGATATCTCTAATAATGAATGAGCTCTGTAGGTTATCCAGTTGTATAAGATGGTCTAAATGATAGATATTCATCAGCTTTTTTTTTCATGGTTGGATAACTAGGCAAAATGCTTTTGAGTGGTTATAGATTTTATCCGGGAGGCTCTGAAGTATCCCAGAGCTTGATTGTAATTAACATGTTATCTGCATGAAGATTTACCAACTATATAAAATCTCCCTTTAACTTGGACCCTTCACTGTATCTTCTCTGTTTTATGTTTTATGTTTCACCTAATAATATGATCAGAGAGCTAATATTTAACAAGGTAATATTAAATAAGGGTTTTGTCTTTGGGGAATTAATCAGGACTCATCACTATTTTTACTAATTTAATAATAAAATATTTGAAAGGCAGTGTTGTATAGTGAATAAATGGTCTGCCAAACTCTCTAAAACTGTAATTTATGGACAACAGGCTGATCTGCATTTTTAGAGAGAGTTTCAACACTGGGAGTGCTTTATACCAAGGAATTCTTTGTAGCAAATTTCTCTTAAAAAAATCTAATTTCCAAGATACATAAGGAACTGATTCAAATTTATAAGAATTAGAGCCATGGGGCAGCTAGGTGGCGCAGTAGATAGAGCACCGGCCCTGGAGTCAGGAGTACCTGAGTTCAAATCCGGCCTCAGACACTTAACACTTACTAGCTGTGTGACCCTGGGCAAGTCACTTAACCCCAACTGCCTCACTAAAAAAAAAAAAAAAAAAGAATTAGAGCCACTTCCTAATTGATAAATGGTCCAAGGATATCCATAGGCAGTTTTCTAAGGAAGATATTCAAGCTATCAATATACATGAAAAAATGCTCCAAATCACTAATAATTATAGAAATGAAAATTAAGTTCACTTTGAGTTTCTACTTCATATTCATTAGGTTGACTATGGGAAAATAGGCATGTTGATGTTGCTAAAGCTATGAACTAATCTAGTCATTTTACATTACAATCTGGAACTCTACCAAATTCACAAAATTGTATGCATCCTTTAGTTAAGCCATACCACTGCTAGGCCTCCACTGACTGCTAGGCCTAAGTCCAGAGAGAGAGAGAGAGAGAGAGAGAGAGAGAGAGAGAGAGAGAGAGAGAAAGGAAGGACGGAAGGAAGGAAGGAAGGAAGGAAGGAAGGAAGGAAGGAAGGAAGGAAGGAAGGAAGGAAGGAAGGAAGGAAAGAAGGAAGGAAGGAAGGAAGGAAGGAAGGAAGGAAGGAAGGAAGGAAGGAAGGAAGGAAGGAAGGAAGGAAGGAAGGAAGAAAGAAAGAAAGAAAGAAAGAAAGAAAGAAAGAAAGAAAGAAAGAAAGAAAGAAAGAAAGAAAGAAAGAAAGAAAGAAAGAAAAAGAAAGAAAGGAAGGAAGGAGAGAGGGAGGGAGGGAAGGAAGGGAGGAGAAAGAAAGAGAAAGAAAGAAAGAAAACACAAATGTTTTAGACAATTATAGCATATTTTTTGTGGTGGTGGCAAAGAACTCTAAACTAAAGGGATGTTCATCAATTAGGGAATGAATGAACAAATTTTAGTATGATCAATATAATGGAATACTATTGTGCTATAAGAAATGATGAAAGGGGTGGTTTCAGGAAACTTTGAAAGATCTGTATAAACAGATGAAGAGTGAAGCGAGCAGAACCAGGAAAACTAAGAACAATAACATTGTAAATATAAACAACTTTGAAAGATCAATGTAATGGCGAACCATGAATCCAGAGTACTTATGATGAAGAATATCACCTACCTCCTGAAAGTGAAATGAAGGACAATATGATGAATGAGACTTTTTTTTAACATGAGGTCAACATGGAAATTTGTTTTGATTATGAATACATTGCAACATTTTTCTTTTTAATTTTTTTCCCCCTGGGGGATTGAGGAGGGAGAAAAAATAGATTTTTGTTATTTGAAATGAATTTTCACTCTACGTATTAACTTATTGTAAAGTAGAAAGGCAGTGTGGTGTTGGCTAGACATGGTCATAAAAACATTAATTCAAGTCCTGTCAACTTTACTTGTTATGTGACAATGGGCAAATTCCTTAGCTTTTCTGAACCTCCATTTCCTCATCTGTAAAATGGGAATGATACCTGTAGTACCTACTTCATGGAGTTATTCTGCAGTTTAAATGACATAATATATGTAAAGCTTTACAAACCTCAAAGCATTATAATATATAATGTATATCTATACATGTAAAGTGGCAGTTTTTTTAGTGGGGAGGGAAGGTGGTCCTAATTCATAAACTCATTGCTGTAAGGCACTCCCAGTGTAGAAATTCAGTGCAGATCATCATCATCTTGTCAGTTAACTTACAGTTTCAGGGAGTTAGGCCAACCATTTACCAACTACACCACATAGCCTTTCAAAAGTCAGTTATTATTATTAAATTAGTAAAAATAGTAGTAAGTACTAATTACTTCTCAAGAGCCAAAATCCCAATTGACCAAACTGAATAGGGTTTTCACTGTGATTCCAGTTCACACAGGACTTTCAAATTCGGTCCCAGTTTTCAGACACCCCCCCCCCAACACCCCCACCAAAAAATATATTTTTCTTATTTATGAAAAAAAAATTAGCAGTCATTCTTAAGATTCTCATCAACTTCTACTTTGGGGAGTACTTTTTATTTCCAAAGCAAGCTGAAAGTGTTTGTTTTTAAATTTTACTGATGCATTTTGAATCTTATACTAGTCATTTCCTGATATATCTCTCCTCATACTGACATAGCAACTGCAACTGGCAGCACTGATAAGAGACTGCACCTGTGTTCCTCCATCTCTCTATCATGTGTATTTCATCATCTGTCCTTGACTGTTCTATCACACAATCAACTCTTTAAAATGACAGACAATACTTCACTTTTTAGGATGGGGGTGGGGGGAAGGGAAAAAGCATTTATTAAGGGCCAACTATGTGCCAGGCACTATTTTAAGAATTTTACAAATATGATCTCATTTGATCCTCACAACATCTCTGTATGGTAGGTCCTATTTTTACCCCCCTTTTATAGATGAAGAAATTGAGGGAGACAGAGGTTAAATGACTTGCCCAGAATCATACAGTTAGGCAACATCTGAGGCCAGATTTGAGCTCAGATCTTCCTGACTCCAGGCCCAAAGTTTTATCCACTGTTTCACCTAGATGCTTCTTCAGCTGTAAATGAAGTAACAGAGAAATTGAATTTCATTCTGTACTGATTGTGTCCTGATTTGATATAGAGTATGACAGGAATTTTAAAATAAAAGATTAAATAATGTGTAGATTTGGATTCTTATAGGTTCTGGCATGAGGGCAAGTCGAAAGCAGCTGTTACAACGCAGCCAAATGATGGTACAAACCAAAGCTTCTTAAACTATAGGTCACAAAAAATTTTTATGTATACCAATTTTATATACATATATATCCAAGGTCGAGTAAAAGTTTCTTGGGCAAAAAGGAGCTGTGAGTGGAAAAATTTTAAGAGCCCTATTATAAACCAAAAGTTGCCCCAGCCAGGTTCTCTACTCCCTGGATTTACTGGAGGAATTAGCTTCTCTGTGCTAGTATCAAAAGGTTAAAAGGAGTAAAATTATTCCATTCTTAGATACCATATTCTTAGATACTAACCTTGTCTGACTTCCTACTTTTCTCCAACAATATCCTTTTCTCTCACCCTGCCTTCTATACTAGACTTTACTATTATGAAAGCATTTGGAGGATCTATTTTTATGTATATGTAATTGAGAACAATTATAGTAGCAGTCTCATGCTGCTCAGTTAGCCTGGAAGAAGTTTGAAACATTATACAGTCCCTTCTGGGTACGGTTATTTTAAAAAAATAAATATTATTGATATATTTTGTTTTCACATCACATATACCACAGTATCCTTTCCCCTACTCCTTCCAAGAAAGTTATACTTTATCATAAAGAATTTTTTAAGAGGCAGAAAGAAAAAAATGTTTCACAAAACTAACATATTAGAAAGATCTGATATTACACATAGCATTCTATACCTATGGTCTCCCACTTCCTTTTAAAAATATTTTAAAAATAAATTAAACAAATCTATTTTCTCTCTTACTCCCACCCTACTTGGGAGTAAAAACAAACAAAATACCCCTATCAAAAGCTTTGCAACAAATATTCAGTCAGGCAAAAGAAATTCACTCACTATATCCAAAAGATATGTCTTATTTTGTACCCTGAGTCCATCGCCTTTTTATCAGGAGGTAGTTAGCATTTTTCATCTTGAGTTCCTCTCACGACATAGATAGCACTGTGCTGTTGATCACTGTTCTCACTTATCAGGGACAGTTGTCACCTCCACCCCAACCCCTAGATCGCTCTGCAGATCCTTCCTCCAGTCCCTAATCATTGAGACAGAAAAATTGGCACCAGTCTTTTATAATCCACTCCACTTTTTTTTTTTAAGTGAGGCAATTGGGGTTAAGTGACTTGCCCAGGGTCACACAGCTAGTAAGTGTTAAGTGTCTGAGGCTGGATTTGAACTCAGGTACTCCTGATTCCAGGGCTGGTACTCTATCCACTGTGCCACCTAGCTGCCCCGATCCACTCCATTTCTACCAGTCATTCTGCTTTTTGCCCTTCCCCCTCCTCCTTTAGTCTCTGGCGATATAAGGAGGTCCTTTTCTTTGGGGCCACAGATTCACTTTCTTTGACTTTAGGACCAAACTCTTGTGTAACTATCTCCATCAGTAACTGTGCTGGTGCTCCTCCCTTGGATCTGGCTCAACAAATATTTCTTCATCTAACAGTAATGAAGTATTTATTATGTATAAGATTGTGGTAGTGACTAGGGAGGGATACAGATACAAAAATGGCACTGCCCTGTCCATAAATAAAGTACATGGGGGAAGGGGGGAGAGGGGGTGTCGAACTTGGAAAGCTGGAAGGAGAGGATGCATGTACACAGATAAATGTAATTGCTCCTGGGAATTGTTTTCCCTACACCCTTTTCTCTTAATCCCTTTACTGAGGCTCCCTTTTCTGGCTCTTCCTCCAATTATTCCATATTCCAGATTGTTTATTTAAGAGTCTGTCTGCCCTTGGTCACTGAGTCTTCTAGAAGGCTCTATCCCTAGGTCCTCAATTCTTAATCCTGTTTCTCTTTTTCAATTCAATCCATGAAATTTATTAAGCATCTACTAGTAGTGAGACATTGTGCAAGAAGTGACATGGTAAGTCCTGTGACCTAGGAAGATTTGTTTTGGTTTTTTTTTTTAAGCATCTGAGTTCAGAATGGCTTAAAGATTAGAAGTGCAGAGGCCATTTAGGAGGTTATTCCAATAGATGGATCAGATGTAGATGAAAGTGAAAAGTTTCTAATTGGGAATTTTACTGAATTGGAGTAGGTATTTTCTTCACCTTACTGACAGGTAAGTTTACATGTGAAATTATTTTAAGGAGAGAAAGGACTGAAAAATATACTATATTGGAGTAAGATACAAGCAAAAATGTATGCTTTTCCATAATTACTATGTAAAAATGTGCCTTTTATTAATTCCTCCCAGGTATCTCTGAACAAGGAAATAGTATGATTTTTATTATACATGCTTGAAATATACAAATATAGGACTTCCCCTATGGAGGAATCATGATTAATTTTTTAAATGAGTTCTAAATTATCCAAAATTAACATAATATTCTTTAGTCCAATTTTAGTAGCTGCTTATATTGTTTTGAGAAGAATCAACAACTTGGCTTTTCTCTTATGTATCTGAAAACCAAAATGGTGGTCCAAGTAGGAAGAGGTTGCAGGGAACACCTGCTATGTAGATGGGAAAAGTCACTGTAACCAGCAAGATCCATGAAACTAATAACAGTGTAGGGGCTCATGAAACTATTAATTCTACCTGCTTTTTAAACACCATACCAAATAATTTTGCCCCAAACAATTGTTACTATCTTTCCACACACATACACTCATACATACATATCTATACATATACACACACATATATTTGTACATAGTTGTTTGCATGTTGTGTTCTTCCACTAGATTTTAAATTCCTTAAGGGCAGTGACTGTTTTTCCCTTTCCTTGTATACCTGGCTCATAGCATATAAGGGAGTCAGCCAACTTTACCAACTGCCAACTTCACTCATGGGGCTGAGAAGCCAGACTAACTGAAGCAGCAAGACATGCCTGGGGAGAGATAGTGCTGGGCAGGTCAGGCCACCTCCAAAACACTGACCACCATCTCTTCTCAGACCCCAACAGAGAGAGCCCAGGATCATAAACCTAAGAGTCTTGGGAATGGCAATGTTTCCAAACAAGTGATTTCAGTCATCATCCTTAGGGAAATATAGGTAAAGAAGAAAAAAAAATTATCATTTCTTTCAGATGACATGATGGTGTACTTAAAGAACTCTAAAGAGTCAATTAAAAATTAAGTATAACAATTAATTATTTTTGTAAACTTGTGGGATATAAAATTAGTCCACAAATTACCAACACTTATATATAATAGCAATAAAACCCAGCAAGAAGAAACATAGAGATTCCATTAAAAATTACTACAGAATGTTAAAATATTTGGGAGTCTACATTCCAAGAGACACAGAATTATATAAATAAAACTACATGTAAGAAATAGACATAACTGGAAAACTATTGATTGCTCACACTCAAGCCAATATAATAAAATGACACTACTACTTAAATTAATTTACTTATTCAATACCATACCAAACTACCAAAGGATTACTTCATAGAACTAGAAAAAAAATAAATGAAATTCATATGGAGGAAAATATGGTCAGGAATCTTAAGAGAAATAATGGGAAAAAATGGTACCAAAGAGGGCCTAAGTGCCAGATATCAAACTAGATTACAAATTGTAATTATTAAAAACCAGTTGGTATTGGTTAAAAAATAGATTGATCAGTGGAACAAACTAGGTACACAACATACAGAAGCAAATGTATCTAGTGGTATAGAGTAGTAGTATTTGATAAAAAGAAAGATTGCAGTTATTGGGATAGGGACTTGTTATTTGTTTTAAAAAAAACTGCTTGGACTGTCCATACCCTTTGACCCAGCAATACCACTTTTGGGTCTTTTTCCCAAAGAAATCATGGAAAGGGGAAAGGGACCCACATGTACAAAAATATTTATAGCTGCTCTTTTTGTGGTGGCAAGGAATTGGAAGTTGAGGGGATGCCCATTAATTGGGGAATGGCTGGACAAGTTGTGGTATATGAATACAATGGAATACTATTGTGCTGTAAGAAATGATGAGCAGGAGGAGTTCAGAGAAACCAGGAGGGTCTTGAATGGGCTGATGATGAGTGAGACGAGCAGAACAAGAAGAACATATTACACAGTATCATCAACATTGAGTGTTGATCTACTGTGATGGACTATATTCTTCTCACCAATGCAATGGTACAGAAGAGTTCCAGGGAACTCATGATAGAAGAGGCTCTCCAAATCCAAGAAAAAAAAAAAAGAACTGCGGAGTATAGATGCTGAATGAACCATACTATTTCTTTTGTTTTTGGTGCTGTAGTTTTTTCTATTTTGAGGTTTTTCATCATTGCTCTGATTTTTCTCTTATAACATGACTAATGCAGAAATAGGATTAATGTTATTATGTGTATATAATATATATAACCTATATCAGATTACCTGCTGTCTAGGAGAGGGGGGAGGGAGGGAGAAAAATATGAAATTGTAAAGCTTGTATAAACAAAAATTGAGAACTATCTTTACATGTAACAGGAAAAAAATAAAATACTTTATTAATTTAAAAAAAACTGCTTGGAAAGATAAATATGGAATGAATCAAATTCACAAGAAAAAGGGCTATTATCCAATTGATAAATGGCCTAAGGACAAGAACAAATAGTTCTCAAGGGAAAAAATCCAGGCTATCTATAGCCATATGAAAAGATGTTCCAAATCACTACTAATTAGAAAAATGCAAATTAACAATTTTGAAATTCTACCTCACACTCAGAGAGAGAAAAAAAATGACAAAATAAAGAAAATTGTAAATGTTGGAGAGGCTGTGGGAAAACAGGCACACTGACACACTGTTGATGGACCTGAGAATGGACCTTTTCCATGTGGAAAGCAATCAAGAAGACCTGAGTTCAAATCGGGTCTCAGACACTAGCAGTGTGATCCTGAGCAAATCATTTAACCCTGTTTGCCTGTTTCTTTACCTGTAAAATGAGCTCAGGAGAAAGAAATGGCAAACTATTCCAGCATCTTTGCCACGAAAACACCGAATGGGGTCATGAAGAGTTGGACACGACTGAACAACAAAAAATAGCACAGCTCATTCTGTGGTAGCGGAAGGAAGGAAGGAAGGAAGGAAGGAAGGAAGGAAGGAAGGAAGGAAGGAAGGAAGGAAGGAAGGAAGGAAGGAAGGAAGGAAGGAAGGAAGGAAGGAAGGAAGGAAAGAAGGAAACTAAGAGATGCCCAAGAATATCCTGAATAAGTTGTGGTTATATGAATAGGATGGAATATTTTTGTGCTATAAGAATGAGATGATTTTCAGAAAGAGATAGAAAGATTTAAATGAAGTGCTACAGAGTGAAGTGAGCAGAATCAGAACAATAATTTATACTATAAAATCAATATAATAAAATGAACAGTTTTGAGAACTTTTAGAAACTACTTAAGAATTCAATAAGAAGAACCAGGACAAGAACTATGATCAACAGACAGACCATTCATGATTCCAGAGGACCAATGATAAATACATCATCTTTGTTTTTCTTTTCTTGGAAGGGGGGAAAAATAGATTTCTGTTAATTTTTTAAAATGGAGAGGTATGTGTGTGTGTGTGTGTGTGTGGGGTGATACAGATGTAAAATGTCAGATGAAGTCACTCTATCATTAGTTTTACCTAACTTTTATGTTACAAAAGACTTCATATGACATGAGAGTAATCTATAAATGCATGTAATATTTTTTAAAAAAGACATCAATAATACTTAGATGAAAAAAGGAAGGTATAGAGTAAGGTTGCCATGCTGCATCTGTGGAGATGTCACTGAAGTCTCTGGTACTATCAGATGGTCCAGCATTAGAAACTGAAATGATTTTATCAGTGGAAATGACATTAAGAAGGCATTACCATCTGCTTTGCCACTGCACCCTAAGGATCATGGGACTTTTCTATCTGACTTGCAGCTAAATCTTCTATATGTTATCTCCCCTATTAGATTGTAAGTTCCTGAGAGGAGGCCTTGTATTACTTTTCTTTCTCCCCAAAACTTAACATAGTGTTTTGCCCTTAGTAAGTGCAAAATAAATGATTCATTGATTTATCGTGCCTGACAGTAAGTAAATAAATGTCTGTTCCCAAAATCTATTTCCCTCTTTAGAGAAGATTTTCCTAAACCAAACAGCTTCACCCCTTATCCTAGTGCCCAGAATGGGTTAGAAATATGATTATTACTTTCTGTGGAACTGGGTATGCAAAATCAAACTTAAGCTATTACCTCAACTTTTACCAAGAAACACTTCCTTTATGAGAACCAATTAAGTCAAATTTGCCCTAGTTCGTTGATGAAGAGCTGTATTTCTTTTACAACTAACACTCTTCAGATCCATCTTCAAAAAGTATCTATGTAGGTAATGTAGGGAGGATACTGAATTTAGTCAACAGAGACAACCAATCCAGATAAGGACCACTTACTTTTTATTTAGTGCTTTAACAAGGGACTTTCTTCACAATAGCCCTGTGAGATAAGTGGTATCTCAGTTTCCTCATCTGTATAAGTGACTTCTAAGATCCCTTCCAATTCTGAATTCTGCAAGTCTAAGTTACAAAACAAAAGCAGAAACGAGTCATTTCCAATAAACCCAATGGGAAACAAGTAAGAGGTTTTATATGTCATTTGGTTAATAGGTTTTTTACTGTACACATCCATCTTTACATTCAAATGTGTTTAATGCATGCGATGAAAAGTAAAAAGCAAAATAAAAATAGGCTGTCAGTTATTTCTCTTCTATAAAAGCACTGCCACTCAGTCATGTCAGCAAATGCATATGCATTATATTACTATACCATAAAGAAAACTATCCAAATGGTCTGCTTAACCGACAGCCAACTTATTTTAGCTAATACTCAGTTGTGTGAATAATAGCTGTTCACTTTCTGTAGTCAATACTTCCCTCTGACTTCATTCTGATATACTCCACAGCTCACTGGAGATGTCAATTGCTGAATTATAGGGCCTGTCTCAGGTGATCATTTTCAAAGTGAGCAAAAAATTGTTTGATTAATTGTTTGTGAATGTCAAAAAGAAGTTTTCTCATAAACTTTTCCTCTTCCCAAGATATATTTTCTCCCAATATAAAGCCAAACCAAAGTACAACAGATTCTCCTGTGAGCTCCTTGAAGGCAAGGACTGTTTGCATTTCCAGTTCTCAGCACAGTGAGTAGCACATAGTAAGTGCTATCTAATTACTGACTAATCAATGAATAAGCAAAGTATTGTATTAAGCCTCTATTATGTGTTGGGGTGAGGGGGTATGGAGGTCAAAAAGCAAACAGTTCCTGTTGGGGAGTTTTCACTCTCCTGAATTAAGAAAAATTGTTCTGGTTGGATACTTCTTCAATTCCCAGTCCTACCTGGGTGTTTCAGAATACTGTCATGATTTCAGTGCCATGATGGATGTAAGATAATGCATGGCCTTTATAGGGTGTTTTCTCTACTATACATTATGAAAATCCACTATGATAATTTACTGCTATGGGGGAAAGTCTTAGCAATGATCTCTATGATAAAATTTCCCTTATAACATTGTGAAGCAAGTCACAAAAGAATGAAACTGATGCTTTTACTGGGAGTTTCATTCTTGGTTTCTGTTGGGTCATACTATAGAGCAACGATTCTTGGCAGAAGCTATACTTTTATAATGTTGCTAAAGAAAAAAAGAAAGACTATTTAGCCAAGAATCATCTCCTCTCTCAATAATATATTCAAGTCCTTTCCCTGCCATCCTCAAGAGGAATGAAAGTGACCCAGACCCCTCACATTTTTCTTCCTGTTACTACTGCTGTACCATGGGAATCACTTCCCCATTAATTTGGATTTACTCAAGAGGACTTTTATAAACTATACTCATGTTTTTGATCATTTTTCTGTGTCTTAATGAGAATTCTTTCTTGTTGCCCCACCCCCCCCTCCCCCTGAAATCTCTGATCTGTGCTGAGAAGGAGAACCATCCTATTCTTCCTCATTGTAAATTTTGTTTGGCACTTATTACACCTCCTTCCTTATATGTGACATGCTGTCAAAAGCTTCTCCTATGAGATAAAGGAAACTTTTAAGTAGCAATGTTTTTGTACTTTTTGGTAATTAAAATGTGCCATTACCAGAGCAGTTAATTTTTCTTCAGCTTAATTATGTTCACAGATTTCTTTAATCCTTGATTAGTACTGCTTTTACTCTGTTAAAGTCTAGGTTAATAGTGAATTTTACAGACCAAGTCGGCATATTATGGAACAGTTAACACTGATGTATCAGGATTCTAATGGGCTTCCTTTTCAGAACTTGTCACAAGTTCTGTGACAAGGACTTTCCCATATAAGTTGTGGTGTCACCCCATGAGACCGTGTAAAAGCTGAGAAAAAACAATATTGTAGCAAGTATATTCACAATATTTTAAAGCCTATTAAGATTCAGGGTATATTATCTGCAGAGGATTGACATGGCTTAGTAGACAAAGAGCTGTCTTAGGGACCAGGAATTTGTGTTCAAGTCCCAACTATGATAAATACTGGCTCTGTGATCATATGTCACAACTTCTCCTGAACTCTAGGCCAGTGGATTCAAACTCAAATAGAAATAGGGGCCACTAATCCAGTACATAAAGATTCCTGTGGGATGAATACATTAATTTAGAAAAACACATATTAACATTAACTATGTTCTACTGTGTTGTTATTTATTTTGTTAAATATTTCCCAGTTACATTTTAATCTGGTTCCGTCAATGTGGCAGTTTGAGTACCTGTGTGTTTGACACCTCTCCTCTAAGCAATTTTTAAAAACTAAGCTGTCCAGGGGCAGCTAGGTGGCACAGTGGATAGAACACCAGCCCTCGATTCAGGAGGATGTGAGTTCAAATTTGGCTCAGACACAACACTTACTAGCCGTGTGACCCTGGGCAAGTCACTTAACCCTCATTGCTCTGCCAAAAAAAAAAAAAAGGCTTAAGTTGTCCAGGAGGCAGCTGGGTGGCATGGTGGATAAAGCACTGGCCCTGGATTCAGGAGGACCTGAGTTCAAATCCAGCTGCAGACACTTGACATGTACTAGCTGTGTGACCCTGGGCAAGTCACTTAACCCTCACTGCCCTGTCCAAAAAAAAAAAAAAGGCTAAACTGTCTACATGGTACCAATCTGCCAACCTGCATTGGTGGAGAGTGTCCTTCATCATGGAGTTTCCTATATCATTGAAATCACAGGTATAGACCATTATCCCTAATTGTTCCCCAGAATACCTAGAAACTTATGAACTAATATTTGAAATCTCCTGAAACAGTGATTTCTTTAGCTGTAAAATCATATATAATACTAAGGCATGGGTGGAAGAAACAAGCATTTACATAGTGCCTGCTATGTGCCAAGTACTGTGCTAAGCACTTTTTACAAATATCTCATTTTATCTTCACAACAATTCCCTAGTAAGCACAGTTAAAGGAAATCAGACACTAAATTAATAATTTCAACAACAGTTTGCTTTCCCTGTGCCTCCAGGGGAAATAATAAACGATGGGCCGCATTGTTCCCATCAGTCATCCTTATGCCCATTGTCCAGGTGGAGAAACTCATGAAGAGAGGTTAGTTATGAGAGTGACCGGCTTAAAGTTTAATTGGAAAACCCCTTCTCTTTCCTGCTGTGTGTGTGTGTGTGTGAGAGAGAGAGACACTGTGTGAAAGACAGTGTGAGAATAGTATGAGTTCGTGTGTATGTGATAGAATGAGTGAGTGAGACTGAGTATGTGAGTGTGTGAGAGAAAAAATGTGTATGAATGTGTGGAATAGTGCAAGAAAATGTGAAATAGTATGTGATAAAGTGTGTGTGATATTGAGTGTGAGACAATGAGTGAGTTAGTGTGTGTGTGAAAGAATCTGAGTGTTTAAGAGTGACTGCATGAGAGTGAGTGTGCAAGTAAGTGGATGTGAGATAGTGTGTTTGAGACAGAGAGGGTGAGAGAGCGTGTGAGACAGTGTGAGATTAAGTGACTATGTCCCGGTGTGCGCGCATGCACGTGTGCGCGCTCGCCCGGCCCGCCACGGCCATCACTCGGCTCCTCCCCACCGTAGAAGGGCGGCCGCACAGACTTGTGGACAAACTCGCGGCTCCTCTCGCGCCTCGCCCCCGCCCCCTGACCTCCGCTCCTCCTCCCCCTCTCCCCCGCTCCCCTGCCGGTGCCCCCCAGACCCCCGGAGCCCAGACCCCCGGCCCCGCCGCAGGGAGGGCCAGCCGGGCCACACAGGAAGGAAGGAATGCAGCCGGTTACTCACAGTTCAGGAATTCGGAGCCCAACTTTATCGGCTTGGCAGCACCCAAAGCAGGGACTGTAACCGGAAGTCGCTTTCGGTTCCAGTTCAGAGGGCAGCTCCTGCGAGCCGAATCATTAACCCCTTGTAGGCACGTCCCTCCTCTCCACGACTGCTCACGAGGAGCAGAGGAAAACCGCAGCTCACACGGCCCTTCCCGGAGATGCCCGGCGAGAGCAGCCCAGCCGAACCTAAAGGTTACCAGGACCACTCCTGCAGAGAGCCAGCCCCCTTGTTTCACGGATAAGGAAACTGAGGCCCAGGGAGGTGTTCTTTGAGTAATTTGCCTGAGGCCACACGGGCTGTAAATGGCCGAGGTGGACTTCAAAGCGGGGAAGGGGGGGGGGGGCTCTAAAAGTTTTTGTAGTTTTGTTGAAAAACATCCTAAGTTTGGGCATTGCTTGGTAGCTTACTCATTTTACTGCCCATGATCATAAAACAGCCTTGCCCTCCACCACTATGGCTGGAAGAATGTCCACAAGCAGAACAGCCTCTCCTCTCCTCGAAGTCTCTTCATCTACTACTGGCAGAAAATCAAGAGGCATTTGTTAATCATTGCCCCGAAGCTCCGGGGATTCCAAGAAATGCAGAAGTTAGTTCCTTACTCTCAAGGAACAGACCAATGCTCAAATATAGACATACAGAATATCTACAAGGCACAGGGGTGGTAACTGGCCTCATTCCACACCCTGATGGTCTTTGAGTGTCTCTATAGCTTGAAGACAGGATGGAGTTGGAGATTCGACACTAAATTCGATACTAGCTCCCAACTCCAACACTAGTGAGCTGCTTGACCTTGGATAAGTGGCTTCACTTCTGAGGTTTCCTCATCTGAAAATGGGGGCAATTATATCTACTTATCTCACGAAGTCATTGTGAGGAGGAAGATCAAATGAGCAGATACATGAAAAACACTTTGTAAGCCACAAAACATGAGATGAATGTGATTTTTAGAGTTATGAGGTGAAAGGGAAGCCACTCCCTTGAGGAAGATGGGTCTTAGGCCTTTAACTCCAGGTTCCTTGAGCGATGGATACTGCACTTCTATCCATATTTTTCCCAACAAGGCCCATCTTCACCCTTGCCCTGGATTTGCTTCTAGAAAGTGGAAAAACTATTGGGTCATCTGCTGTTACAAAGGGAAGTCCCTCTCTTCTCTGTTCTTGCTAGAGTGAACTCATCTTATTGGACACACACCTCACACAGAACCTGCTTGCCCTTCAAGAGACCAATCTATTATGCCTTCAAAGAGTTTATGGAGTGCTAGCTGATTTTTAAATGGAAATATCTATGACTTGAAAAGTCCCTTGCTCTCTTCTGCTTATCCAAATCCTGTTGATTCTTCAGGCCCCAAGTCAAATTCCATCTTCACAACTTTTTTTTTGATCCATTCACCTACCCCCTCTACCACTCTTTTCCGAATTCCTATTGCATTTGTCTGTACCACCAACATGAAACAGATAATTCTTTGTCTTATAGCTACTTATGTGTAAGTACTTTATCTCTTTAACTAATGAAGTTATTGGAAGAGTGGGGTGGAAAGGAGTGAGCAATTCTTTTTTTTCCAAAATTACCCAGCACAGTACCATATATTTTATATATATATATATATAATGTATGTGTATATATATATGTACGTATATATATATATATATATATGAAGTGTTACATTGTTATATAAATTTGGAGGCTAGGGAACTATGAACAAGATTTTTATTTCTTAAAAAATAAGTTCTTAAGTACAAAGTATTGTAGATAGAGCATTGATTAAGCTCATACTATCTTAGTACTAAAGATATTAAGCTTTTAAGACTTTTGGAACACTACAAGCAAAAGGAGAGACAGTCTTACAACTTAAGAGGTTTATTATGGGGGAATACAACACATAAAAGGGAGCAAAAAACATCTGAGGCTTTTGGGGGAAAAGGGAGGTTCATGGTGGAGAGATCCCAAGAATCCAGAGGAGAGCTGAGAAGGGACTGAAGGATTGATGGAGATTAACTTGGACCCTTCCTCAGATAGAGCTTCCAGGCAGCTACTGGAATGGAATTTAATAGTCTTATGAAAACCTTTATTCACAAATTAGAGCAGAAGCATCAAGACCGAAGGATCAGGGAGAAGGACAGAAATCAGGATGGGGGGCATAGGAAAAAGTCTACTTTGTAATGTGGTCTAGAAATTGTCAGATAAAATGGAGCCCAAGGGAGAGGAGAGCCTCTCCTTTTGAATTCTTTTTTTTTTTTATTCCTGCTCAGGAGAGAGGTTGCATGGTATGGTGGAAAGAGGAAAATGAAAAAAAAAATATTTGGAGTCAAGAACCTGAGTGTCATATTCTGCTCCTTTTCACTTATTACCTCTGTGACATTGAGTAAGATGCTTACCTTTCTGAGCCTCAGTTTCCTCAATTATAAAATGAGAGTTAGGCTAGATGACCTTTAGTGTCTCACATCCTATACCCTGTCGCCTTGGAAGTACAGAGTAAAATATCAGGTTATATAAGATGACCACAACTTATTCACATTCAGGCGATCATGGAATGTTAGTGTTTCAAAAAGCTTTAGAGATCATCTGTCAGGATTATTGGAGGCAGCTAGGTGGTACAGTAGAAAGGGCAGGAGTCAAGGAAAATCCGAGTTCAAATCCAGGCTCAGACACTTACTAGCTGAGTTTCCATGGACATGTCATTTTACCCTGTTTGCCTCAGTGTCCTTATCTGCAAAATGAGCTGGAGAAGGAAATGGTAAACCTCTCCAGTATCCTTGCCAAGAAAACCCCAAATATGGTCATGAAGAATTGGACAGTATTGAACAATAACAACCAAGATTATTAATGTAGGGTTTGTGAGCTTTTTTGTGTGTGTGTGTGAGGCAATTGGGGTTAAGTGACTTGCCCAGGGTCACACAGCTAGTAAGTGTTAAGTGTCTGAGGCCAGATTTGAACTCAAGTCCTCCTAAATCCAGGGCCGGTGTTCATTCTATCCACAGTGCCACCTAGCTGCCCACTGAACTTTTTTTTTTAAGTATTTTGATGATTATTTCAATAGAATTGGTTTCTTTTGTACACTTAAATGTTTTATTTTGTGCATTTAAAAACATTCTATGATCTGTGGAGTTTCACTAGACTATCTAGCCTACCTACCTCTTTTCACAGATGATTCAATTGAGGCCCAAAGAAATCTTATGATTTACTCAGAGTCACAAAGCTACTAAGTGACTGAGCCAAGGACTTGAACCCAGAATTCTTGGCTCCCAGTCCACACTTTCTGCTAGACCAATTAGAAATACTCCCAGGTTAGCAAGTACTTTTAAAATAAAAAGACATTAAGAAGGCTAAGATATTGTCCAGGCACTACTCAATAAAAGGTAGCTTATGTAGAAAATTGGAAGGTCTAAAACTAGAGATTTCACAAAATGGGGGGTGGGGTGGCTGATGATGAGGTGATTTGGTAAGGGGAGGGCTAGGTTGGGCACTAAACTGGGAAGCTTTGGGAAGAGCCAAGAGATTATTACAGAAAGTATATGGGAGACAAATCCATTTTATTTTCATTTGCCTCATGATAGAAATGGTTTTTATAGCTCTGAAAATTATCTTGATGCCACCTTTTATCTCTCTGTTGAAGTAGGGTTAATACCAAGTGGGTTAACAGGTTTAGTTATATTAATGGTCACATTATATTAAGAAAAAATTATATCTTTATCTACATGGATCAGTATAACTGGAAACTCTAACTGGCAGGGTTTGCCTGAAAATTCAGCCTTTTCTTTCTTTACTGAACTTTTGGAGTTTCCCTTTCTCAATTTAAGTACAATCCTAAGGTGAATTACTTCCTCCTACTCAGAATCTGGGGTCAAATCTTCACTCAACTACTTACAACTTGTGTGACATTCAGCAAGTCCCTTAACCTCCCTGGGTTTCAGTTTCATCATGTGTAAAATGAGACTTTTTATTTCCAGAGCAATGTTTAACCAGTGCCAAATCCTTCCTGCTTGGTACACCATGGCAAAAAAGTCATATTTAGACTACAAATCTTCCTCTTTTGCTGAGGAGGTCTGAAGAGGCCCCAAGGCAATGTTTTTGTTTCTCTCTTTAGGCTGAAAAGCTCCTGCCTACTTTCTTTCTTCTTTTTTTTTAGGGGCTGTGAGGTTTAAGTGACTTGCCCAGGGTCACACAGCTAATAAGTGTGAAGTGTCTGAGGTCGCATTTGAACTCAGGTCCTCCTGAATCCAGGGCCACTGCTTTATCCACTGCGCCACCTGGCTGCCCTCTGCATACTTTCTTTTAAGACTGTTTGGTTCTTAGACTAGGTTGGCCACTCTCTGAGGTACCCTCTATCTCAGAAATTCTGTGATTCTGGTAAGGGTTTTGCCCTGAATCTTTTCCTAATAAAATATGGATAAGCTTGCTAGAAGTTGCCTCACATCTCTTCATCTTTCAGTTTTATCATAAACTTTTTTTTTTTAAGTGAGGCAATTGGGGTTAAGTGACTTGCCCAGGGTTACACAGCTAGTAAGTGTTAAGTGTCTGAGGCCGGATTTGAACTCAGGTACTCCTGACTCCAGGGCCGGTACTCTATCCACTGCGCCATCTAGCTGCCCCTATCATAAACTTTAAGCTAATTCAATGTTACACTGCATACTCACTGATAAAAAGGCTATATACATTTTACAGCCTTTTCTCCATTTCTTGCCTGGTTATTTGAGCTTCATCTGAGTCTATTTTTTTTACCCAACTTGCTTCCTAAAAAAAGGCGAACTTTTTCTAAACAAATTTAAAATTCCCTTAGGTTAGACATTGTATGTTTTGAACAATTCAACCTATATATATTAAGAACTATGTGCTTAGCATTGTATTAGGCTCTGATGATACAAAAGAAAAATTTTTAAGTTTCTCCTCTTAAGGAGTTTATTGTCTACTAGCAGAATGTAAATCAAACAATAGCTTCCTCATGTCTTTATTATTGGGTAACCTATTTAAATTGGTCACCATTAGGCAAAGCCAAGTTTTTGGACATGGATATGCTGAAGCCAGAGAGTTCCAGAGAACTGAGAGCCTGTTAATTTTTCATTGTGCATTTTACACCTCAGAAATCGGCAAATTGCTACAAACTAGGGCTTGATTCCTTGTTTTATCAATTGTCTCTAGACCTAAGAAAGTGTTAACAATGCAGATTAAATTTAGAAGTGTGTTAACTTTATGGTTCCCTCTCCTTCCCCTACCCCCACAGCTGGTTGTTAAACATTTACCAACATATCTTTGCTCTTGTGTAATTGTAGGCTTAAGTAATATTAGAGTAGTGGAAATTATTCTCAAACAAAATTTCCCCTTCCCCCTCCATGATGATGTAATATGTTATACCCCAGTCTTTAAACATGTCTTATGCCCACAATCAACTCCTCCACAGATCTCCAGAAGTCTTTCAAGTGTGAGCTATCCTCAATCCAATCAGGTCCTTTAAAAATGGAGTCCAACCCCTTCATAGGATATTCATGCATGATCTTCCTTGCCATGACTAGGAATTGGGTTAGTGAGGCCATCATGGGGGGGGGGAGGCAATCTTTCAAAAGAATTACATATCTTTTTAAACAGGCTCCCTCAGAAAAAGGTTGTAACAGTTAAAAATACTGCTTTCTCATAATTGATGTTGTAACACAGAATTGCATAACAAGTTCTTTCTTACCTAAACCAGACATTCTTGATGACCTACATATAGAAATAGATCTAGTTTCCACTGTACAGTCCTTTTCAGGTTAGTGAGTAGAATTACTTTGTTTTCTGGAAATAACTTCAGGCCTATTAAAATAATACTTGCAATGATAATTTCTGGAGAAGGTACTCATTTACCAGACTGATAATTTATTTAGTTATCTCTGTGAGTTTGGAGGCAAGGAGGAATCAGTTCATAAACATCTGTTGTAGTTGAAGAATGGAAAGGAATATGAATGAAGCATTCATTCTTAGAGTCAAATTGTCATGTGTAAAATACCATTAACAATATCATCTCCAGGGACAATTTTATATCTATTCTCCTGAAAAATGGCTTTTGCCATTTTTTTTGGCAAATGAAATAATATGTTTGACCATTTCTAATTTGTAATTTCAGTTGATGTTTTAGCCTAATTTCAGTTTGTTCTTTAAACAGCAATGGCTACTAAGTTTTTCATTCTCCATCATTTTTCCTCCCCAAGCCCTTAAGTGGGACTACTTTGTTCTTTGTTTTTGTTTGGGTATATAGGCCTTTTGTAGGCTTTAATGGCCTGCTTTGTTGTTTTTTGAGTAGTATGTTTGTATATGTATGTGTATATGAACAAGCTGACATGTACATGCATATGCATACACACATAAGTATTCCTCTATCTTGACTTTTAAATATGTATCTCTATAATATATAATATAATAAAACACATACACATAAATATAATATTTAAAAGTCAAGATGAGTAATATTTTGGTAAGTAATTTCCTAAAGTGAAGACTCCTTTTATTATGCAAATTAGCACTGGTTTCCCTGGGTTTTGTGTTTCTTTGGCTGTTCTTTTTAAAATTCAGGTTTCTCTCCTTTTCCTAAAAACTGGGACAACTGTCCATGTATGTAATTTAAAATCCTCCTCATTTTTCACTATTGTGGAGTAAAGCATTGCACAATCAGAACAGTTTATAAGAAAGCAATGAACATCTATTTAGTAAATGCTCCTTTAAGGAATCATACCGTTGTGTATTACTTATGAATGGCTGTCAAAGCTTCAGGTGAACTTACTGTAGTTGACAGGAAAAATAGGACTCCTGTTTGAGTGTCTTGCTTTTCTAAAGCTCCTTTGTATCATTCTCACCTCTCTTCATTAACCAACTCCGCCTTCCTATGATAAACATCAGACTATCCAATTTATTATGTGTTGCCAGAGCAAGCCCACATCATGCTCAAGAGAAGCCCTCTATTCATCGCTGAGCTGTTATTTACCAATTTCATCTTTACATTGTCTTCTAGATAACAGTAGCAGGTAATCTGTACAATTAATTCCGTCCCTGCTAATCTTTCCCAGAAATGTCTGGGGGAGATTTAATTGTATAAGAGTAAGATAAGGCATCATTAACTAAGCCTTTTGGTCATTCATCATCAGCCAATCTATTTTGAGTTCTTAGTAGGTAATACAGCACTATATTTAATACAGTACTAAGTAATAAAATATCAAAACCATTCATGCTTCGAAGTTATATATCACTCAAAGAAGATAATATTAATACTAGTAAGTCTGGTAATAATTAGTCTGCTTTACAAATATAGTCACTCATATAAAATGAGGAATACTTTAAAAGAAAGGTAAATATTTGTCTCAACCTCTTACTGTTGCCATGTCTTCAAACACTAGGTGGCCTACAACTGATGCTTCATTTGTTTCCTGATCTATCAACTTGTCCCAGCATTATTTCCAAGGTTCTAGCACAATCTAGTAAAAGTAGTAATGTTTGATTATGAAGATTAAAAGGTGAACTTTACCAGAATCAGGCTCTTGTACTTACTATAATGAAGTAAATTTAAATAATCTAAGATAGGAAATAAAAAGAGTTCAGCTGACTATTGTATTAATACTTTAGAGTAAAATAAGATTGACAAACATATGTTTCCCATAAGATGGAAAATACCAAACCCAAGCTCACAATGGAATGGGAATCCTTTATCAGTTTAGAATTAATCCTTCAAATTTCATCCAAAAAAAAAAACAACCAGAAAAGAAAAATTGCAACTATATTTAGTTTATTATCCCAAGAAGAAACAGCCATCTAATCAACTCATGTACAAATCTTAAGTGTGTTTGGTCTTTTCTCCTGAAATATTATATAATAAACTTTAACACTAGAAAAGGCCTACATTCCTAAATTGAACTAAAGAGAAATAGTCTTAAATAGGACCATAGATTCTCATGGTTTTGCTCACTGGGAAGCTAGAAAGAACAATTTAAAAAAATAATAACATCTATTTTAATTTCTTCTTGAATTCCTTACACTAGCCAAATTCCCTTCAATGGCAAGGGAGTCTTTCAGAAATTTAGGGATTATAGGTTTAGGCTATACATTATGCTTTTAACACAAGCTAAAGAGTAGTTAAAATGGATATACTGTAATTTAATTTTATATACTAATTTAGTAATTGACAATCAACAAGCACAAAAGCTTTTTTCATTACCTTATTAGAAACCTCTTGGTTACTTCTGAGTCATAGATTATTCTTCTTTAAATATTTAGGCAATTATGTTGTCTGAAAGCTTTGTCACCAGGTTTTCAAAATGCAGCCCACAGTGAAACTGTCCTGAGTCTAACATGTATCTTATCTGGGAACTTCCACTGAGAAATCCCCTAACTTGAAGACTTCCTTATTTGCAGCTACTAACAGCCAATCCCTGCAAAATATTGAAATGAACAAAGTCTACCAGAAGATATTTTGCAAACCACCCTGCCTGTAACTCTAGCTGACTTCCTTCTTCAATCGAAAGACATTTATCATGACTAAAACTTATTCTTGTACAATTAGGACATTTAAAAAAATTGTGCAAAAGTTGCAAATCAAAATATTTTTAGATAAAACACCATTTTCAATCAGTTCTATACCATTATTTCCAGAAATAATTAATTTAAGAAGCAGTGAATTCAGCATTCAAGGCAAGACAGAAAGTAGTTAGCAAAGATTCAAATATTAGCAGAAGTAATCTTGGACTTTTGTTCCTCCATCCTTAATGTAGAAAGTATGTCCAGAAGGAACCTAGTAAAGGTTAATTTCCTAAGAGGCATTAAAAGGTTAGGTTGTCTCTTGGCATCGGAAATTGCCGCCTACCCAGAGGATAAACTTTCCTATTAGTAGCACATTTGGGACTTTGTTCTGACACTGATGTATCCTTGAAGGGGGAGTGAACAGACTGTGCCTTACTCTTGTCCTACTGGCAAGATTGACTTAAAATTGACTGTTTGATTTAGTAGTTTCAGAAAATCTGGGTTATACTTCTGAACTCAATTATCCAGATGAGCTTTCTGATGTAAATGTTTCTTTCAATGATGCAGATCACTGGGCATCTTGTTCACCTCTTGCTGGTATTTTTCATGAGTTTGCCACAGGGGGTCCACCCAATATGCCTTTCTTGTTTTCTATTGATATTAGGAAAACACCTATGCAGCACAGAGGTTGTCTCCTGGCTACTCACTCTCTCAGACCAACTCATCTTCACTTTCAATTATAGATTTCTTAGCTGGTATCCTTTACTCTATTTCTTTGTAGTTTGTGGTACAGCCTACTCACATCTAGCATGTCTTCTGAGTAGTTATTCTTCAGAGACTGTAGTGGTCCATGTCTCATGACCATAGAACAATACCTGTGGAATATTGTTATTAAAAAAATAGAACATTGTTTCTGGAGAAGTTTGGGGTCATTCCCCTGTATAATCCATCTTGCCTTCCTCTAGTTCTGGTCCCAAATCACTTGCAATGATTGTATAAGATTTTACATATATAACACATTCATACACATATATATGTATTATGTACATGCATAACATACAGATATTCCAAAATATTAAATCTTTAAACTACACTTAGACTTTTATAAAGGATCAATACTCTTTTTTGGGGGGGGGCAGGGCAATGAGGGTTAAGTGACTTGCCCAGGGTCACACAGCTAGTAAGTGTCAAGTGTCTGAGGTTGGATTTGAACTCAGGTTCTCCTGAATCCAGAGCCAGTGCTCTATCCACTGTGCCACCTAGCTGCCCCCTACACTTAGACTTTTGAACACACTTTATATGTATACATAAAGACCAATATAAAGACATACATGTGCTGGAGCCTGCGTATAGTTGCTCAGCTAGAATGTAATGTTAGATTTTCAGTGTGAATATATACACCTTAGAAATCAGTAAACACTACAAATCAGGGCTTGACCTTAGAAATCAGTAAACACTACAAATCAGGGCTTAATTTTCTGATTTTCTGGACTTAAAGTGATAGTTGAAAAAATAATACAGATTAAACTTTAAAGTATGTCATGGGTAGCCCTCCTCTTGTATGCATAAGATCCCAGTGGAGGGAGTAGGGTTGACACCTGAAAGTACAAAGATACCGTAGCACATCTTTAGAGAATATAGGTGACAAGGGAATAAATCACAGCTCCTGTTTACTGGGAATCCTTTTATTTCTTTGTAGAGGGACTCCCTTTAGGTATAGCTCTCAGCTGGGCTCTGAGGCTCAGTGTCTTGCTAGAACCCATAGCTGACACTTTTCCTCAACACTATGAATTACAGTCCTTAAAGTTGTCACTGTACTCTGGTGACTGGGTCTTTCCATATTGTTTTTAGGTGCTTCCTCTGTAATCAGCCACTATTGCTCTAATGGATTCTTCTGATGACTCTGATAACAGCTAGAACATCTGGATGGAACCTCAGGATCTCTTGAACTTAGAAGGCTGCTAAAAAGAGAATTTAATCTTGGGATAGTCATTTGCAAAAGCTTGGGTAGAACAAACTAAAGAAACAGAAGTCCCATCTACTCCTGGATACATAGTAGTTAGATGGGAGCTACGGTGGCTACCTTCTCTCCCCTCCACTCCCGTCAACCCCCAACCTGGAAGCTCTGGCCACAAGGAAGGAAAAGAGACTAAGAAATTCTTGTTATTCCTTCTATATGAGAAATCAATTCCAACTCAGCACCTCCTGAGTCATCCATCCTTCCAGCTCCTCAGCTAATTATCATCACACAGTACCAGTTTCTCAGTTACACATGACTGGAAATAGATTCTCCCCAATTTTCCACATTGTTGCTTCTGCTGGAACTGGGTAGGGAAATATCTGCACTTGCCCTAAGGGCTGAATCTATTTGAATAGCTGCACATGCTTCAAGGACTGGACTCCCATTACACATAAAAATTTATAATTCTCCATTCGAATCTAAGCTGCATGTATGTAGGGATTTTTTTCTTCTCTGTATGTCAGTGCCAAGTAAAATACCTTTCACATGGTAGGTACTTAATAAAGGCTTGTTGACTGATTGTGGGCGCCCTGCTGTCTTTTTTTTTTTTAATTAATTAATTTTTTTATTTTTAGTGAGGCAATTGGGGTTAAGTGACTTGCCCAGGGTCACACAGCTAGTAAGTGTTAAGTGTCTGAGGCCGGATTTGAATTCAGGTACTCCTCACTCCAGGGCCAGTGCTCTATCCACTGTGCCATCTAGCTGCCCCGGCCCTGCTGTCTTTGATGATGGCTACATTGATGAATACATTGATTTTTTCTATAGATTGTTCTTCTAGTTACATGTCATAATGTGAACATTAGGTATGTATTCACCTTTTGTTTTTTCCTATGAATGGTTAGATCAACCCTCTTTAGGTGGTTATGTATGTCCTCCAGGAAGCTCTACAATATTCCAGGACTTAAAGCAAGTGACACAATCATCTACAAACAACAGCATAGGAAATCCCTCTTCAATTTGGACTATGTGCTAGATCTTCTCTATTACAGTAGCAAACACCTTTAGTAAACATTTGGCTTTATCGTTTATGTCTTACCTGATAGTAATGATTGGAGGGTAATATATTTGTAATGTAATAAACATTTTTATTTATAGTTTTGGGTTCCAATTTTTATCCCTCCTTCCCTTCCTCCCCTCCCCTCTCCCTGAAGTGGTAAGCAATCAGATATAGGCAATATATGTATGATTATGTAAAACATTACCATATTAGTCATTTTGTATAAGAAAACTTGAATAAAAGAAAAAAATGAAAGAAAGTGAAAAATAGCATGCTTCAGTCTGTGTTCTATCAATATCAGTTCTTTCTTTGGAGGTGGCTAGGTTCATCATTAGTCCTTTGAGATTGTCTTGGATCATTGTATTGTTGAGAATAGTTAAGCCTTCCACAGTTCTTCATCAAACAATATTGCTATCTCTGCACAATGTTCTCTTGGTTCTGCTCTCTTCACTATACATCAATTCATACAAGTCTTTCCAGGCCTTTCTAAAATCATCCTGCCTGTCATTTCTTTTCTTTTTTTTTTTTGATTTATTTATTTCCGTTACATGTAAAGATAGTTCTCAATTTTTGTTTATACAAGCTTTCCAATTTCAGATTTTTCTCCCTCCCTCCCCTCTCCCCTAGACAGCAGGTAATCTGATATATATATATATATATATATATATATATATATATTATGTATACACATAATAACATTAATCCTATTTCTGCATTAGTCATGTTATAAGAGAAAAATCAGAGCAATTATGAAAAACCTCAAAATAGAAAAAACTACAGCACCAAAAACAAAAGAAATAGTATGGTTCATTCAGCATCTATACTCCACAGTTTTGTTTTTTTTTCTTGGATTTGGAGATCCTCTTCTATCATGAGTTCCCTGGAACTCTTTTGTACCATTGCATTGGTGAGAAGAATATAGTCCATCACAGTAGATCAACACTCAATGTTGATGATACTGTGTATAATGTTCTTCTGGTTCTGCTCATCTCACTCATCATCAGCCCATTCAAGACCCTCCAGGTTTCTCTGAACTCTTCCTGCTCAAAAAAGAGCAGCTATAAATATTTTTGTACATGTGGGTCCCTTTCCCCTTTCCTGCTTGTCATTTCTTATAGCACAATAATATTCTATCGCCATCATATACCACAGCTTGTTTAGCCATTCATTCCCCAATTGATGGGCATTCCTTTGATTTCCAATTCTTAGCCACCACAAAAAGAGCTGCTATGGATATTTTTGTACAAATGGGTCTTTTTCTCTTTTTGGAGATGTTATTGGGATATAAATCTAGCAGTAGTATTACTGGGTCAAAGGGTATGCACAGTTCTGTAGCCCTTTGGGCATAATTCCAAATTGCTCTACAGAATGGTTGGATCTTTTCACAACTCCACCAACAGTGGATTAGTACCCCAGCTTTCCCACATCCCTGGAGAGTAATATCTTAAATAATTTTGATGTATGGATATAAGATAATTCATCAGAAAAGAATCAGCAAGGCATCATTTTGCTTTACCAGATTGAATGCTTCTTTATAAACAACTAAAAAAAAGCACAGTGGGATCTTGTATTGTCTATATCCTTTGGTTAGTTGTGTGATGATGAACATGTGCTCTGTTGTAGAATGTTGTTTAGGAAAGCCTTCCTATTATAGCTATTATACCAATACCCTCACTGAGAATGTCTTCAATGCAAGTAAAGATTATTTTCATAAAATAGTACATATAAATGGGAAAGTAGGTATATGGGTTGGTAGTTGTTAATGTCCTTGCATTTGCCTTTTTTGGTACCAAAAAGGTCTGATATTTTTTCCATATACCTTTGATATCATATCTCAGTCAGTCAACAAGCATTTAAGAGGTATGGAAAAAAGAAAGGAAGGAAATGAGCATTTATTAAGCCTCATATTAGGCAAGCACTGTGCTAAATGCTTTACAAACGTTATTTGATCTTCACAACAACCCTGGGAGTTTGTTGTCATTCAGTCATTTTTCAGTCATATGCAACTCTTTGTGATCCCATTTGGGGTTTTCTTGCAAAGATACTGGAGTGGTTTGCCATTTCCTTCTCCAGCTCATTTTACAGATGAAAAAACTGAGGCAAACAGGGTTAAGTGATTTGCCCAGGGTCACACAGCTAGCAGTTGTATGAGACTGAGGTGAACTCTGTTCTTCCCGACTCTAGGCCTAGTGCTCCTGTCTACTACATCACCTAACTGCTTTTACTGTGTGCCAGACATGTGTGCTAAAGACCAGGAATACAAAAACAAGGAAAACTCTCAAGGGGCTTCTTTCTAATGGGAATACAACACAATAAAAGGAAGCTGAAGATTAAGGGTGGTCAGTACCAAACATCAGGGCATGGAAGAGAAAGCCAGGAATATAACTTGGAGAGAAATAAGATATGACTGGCCTGGGATACTTCCTTAAATGGAGCTTCTCAGAAAAGTCATCCATTCAGAAGGAGTGGCCATTAAGAAGGAAGAGAGTACTTCCAATGTGTGAATTCTAGGGCTTGAGTGAACTTCTAGGAAGAGGAGGATTCTGGGGCATGGTAGAGAAAGTTCAGAATTTAGCCTAGAGAGTTGGTGAATTGATACATATCTTATAAATTGTAAATACATGTACTTTGTGAACTGATCCCTCAATTCCTTCACAATTGTGTTATATCCGGTTTGTATTCCCTACCACATAATTCATCTGATTTTGCTGTCTGTTCTAGTTAGTGCTATTTTCCTTCTCTATAAATGCCTAAGGAGTATGGTATCTTATAGTTGCAAACCAATGAAACTGGCCTTTTCTGTGTTCCTCTCACATGACACTCCGTATCTCATTTTCATTCCTTTGCACTGGCTATTCAGCATGCCTGCAATTCACTCCTTTCCTGCTACCTCAGAGTCCCTCTCTTCCTTTAAGATGCAGCTTAAGCAGTATCTTCTGCATGAAGTCATTCTTGAGGCCCCCAACTTCTATGCCCTTTCTTCCAAACTATATCTTATCTATTTTTTTTGTGTGTGAGGCAATTGGGGTTAAGTGACTTGCCCAGGGTCACACAGCTAGTAGGTGTCAAGTGTCTGAGGCCGGATTTGAATTCAGGTCCTCCTGACTCCAGCGCCGGTGCTCTATCCACTGCATCATCTAGCTGCCCCTATTTTATCTATTTTGTCTATATTTGTACTTGTTTATATTTATGCTGTGTATATTTATATATGTACTTGTCTCCTCCTTTGGAATGTAAACTTCTTCTGGGAAACAATTTTTACAGCCAGTGTTTCTGATAAATACCTCATTTCTGAAATAGATAGGGAACTAAATCAAATTTATAAGAATACAAGTCATTCCCCAATTGAGAAATGGTCAAAGAATATGAACAGGAAATCTTCTGCTAAAGAAATGAAAGCTATTTATTGCCAAATGAAAAAATGCTCTAAATCACTATTGATTAGAGAAATGCAAATTAAAACAATTCTGAGGTACCACCTCATACCTATCAGATTGGTTAATATGACAAAAAAGGAAAATAATAAATGTTGGAGAAGCTGTGGAAAAATTGGAACACTAATGCATTTTTGGTGGAGTTTTGAACTGATCCAACCATTCTGGAGAGCAATTTGGAACTATGCCCAAAGGGCTATGGGGCTTTGCATACTTTGACTCAGTAATACCACTACTAGGTCTGTATCCCAAAGAGATCACAAAAAAGGGAAAAGGACTCACATGTACAAACATATTTATAGCAGCACTCTTTGTGGTGACAAAGAATTGGAAATTGAGGGAATGCCCATCAATTGGGGAATAGCTGAATATGTTGTGGTATATGAATGTAATGGAATACTATTTGTGCTGTAAGAAATGATGAGCAGGCAGATTCCAGAAAAACCTGGAAAGACATAAGTGCACTGATGTTGAGTGAAGTGAGCAGAACCAGGTGAACATTGTACACAGTAACAGAAATATTGTGTGATGATCAACTGTGATAGACTTAGCTCTTCTCAGTAATACAATGATCCAAGGCAGTTCCAAAGAACTCATGATGGAAAATGCTCTCCACATCCAGAAAAAAGAATTATGGAATCTGAATGCAGATTGAACCATACTGTTTTGACTTTTTTCCCCCTTTTTTTAAGGTTTTCCCCTTTTGTTCTGATTCTTCTTTCACAACATGACTAATGCAGAAATATGTTTAATAGGATTGTACATATATAATCTATATCAGATTATTTTCTGTTTTAGGGTAGGGGAGGGAGGTAGAAAGATTTGAAACTCAAAATCTTATAAAAACAAATGTTGAAAACTATCTTTACATGTAATTGGGAAGTAATAAAATACTTTTATGAAAAAATGTAAGCTTCTTTTGAGTAGGGATTGTTTCCATATTTGTATTTATAACCCTTTTACCTTTCACATAGTAGGTGCTTAAATAAATGCTTGTTGAGGGATTGATTGTGATGGCCCTCCTGTCCCTGATAGTAAATAAAGCTCATTATAAAAATCTTCACATTTTTCTTTTGTTTTTCGTCCTTTATCTATTTTCATTCTTAAATGAATTTAGGATGACTGCTCAGTTGGGTCTCTTGCCAAGTTTGCTTTATACTGGTTTTCCCTTTCATTGCTTCTCTCTTTTATGAAGCAACATCAATCATTACCTTCCATAATACTTCCCCCAAGACTTTGCAGACAATTTTACTTTGTTGCCCTATTTCTCTGCTTGAATTTTTGCCAGCTATGTTCTGGCTTTTTAATTTTTTGTAATAATTGATTTACATTTAGTTAAACTTTTGTATGAAACTATTAGTCTATTTCTATATCCCCTTTACTTTCAATATCTCATTTTCATTAACAATTTGTTTAAAAAGGTTAGGATGGAGTTATTTCATTTTTATCTCATATATTTTTCTTATTTTTATTCTTCTAGCTTTGAACTGTGGGTTTGAGAGTTTCACTTCAATTGCACTTTGTAAGAGTGAAGGATGGTTTCTGGTACCTTTAGCCTATATCCTGGGAAGCATTTTTTTTTTAATTTTGGAGAAACTATGTTATTAAGACAGATAAATATACTAATATCCTATAAAAATATATTGTGAAATTTTGCATCCAGTGGCAAGTGACTTAAGGCAAGCATACATTTTAAAATCAGGTGAAAAGAAGTATATTTTGTATATGCATATATACATATATACACAAAATACATATGCAGACACATACACATATACACATATATTTCTTTTCATAGACTCATAGAGCTATAAGGAACCTTAGATATCATCCACTCCAACCTTTTAGTTTCTGAACTCTAAAAAGATAAAGGGATTTCCATATGGTCCTGTAGTTAACAAAACAAGAATTAGAGCCAAAGATCCCCAATTCCTACCAAAATAATAGTCTTTAAAACTTTAAAGTCCTTTGTGACTAAGTTATTATTACCAAGTACAGCCAGTCTTCCTTCTACTACATATTTCATACTATGTAAGACTAAACTGTTGTTACTTTGTCAATTACAAAATGAAACAGTACATAAAACATAGTAAACTGCTAAATTAATCTACAGTAGAATATATATGTATATGTATACACACACACACACACACACACACACACACACACACATATATATATATATATATATAATGTCTGTATGTATACGTATGTATGTATATACCTGAAATACAGTGAGCCATATCTTGTTTCTGGATTTCTAATTTTACAAATGCTTCTTATCAAAAGATAGGGCACAAAACATAATTTCTTATGGTGTATGTGAGGGAAAAATCCATCCTCTTCTCAATAATTCTCGGGGAACTCAGTAGCAAGGTGACAAAGGCACTTTATTTCCTTCTCATGAGAAGGAAGCACCCTAGTGTGCAGCTAGTGGGTGCCCAGAAAGGGGGCTCGAAGGCCCTGTTTTATACCCTAGTCCCTAACGCAAATGGACTCTCCCCTTTTTCATCCCTGGTCCAATTACTCAAGAGTTACAATCTACCTGAAACAACTAGCTAATCAGAATGCAGTATTCCCACCCCTCTTCCTTGTATGAACATAACTCAGGAGTGGACACAACTCTGGAGCGACCTTATTGAGACCAGGGCCCCTTGAACCATATGATTTTGTTAACCTGAGGGGGAGGAGGGGATCTGACACCTTTGTCCTACAAACAGGTCAGAAGGAGTATGACAGACTTATATCCACCTTGAGAGGAGACAACTACCAATTTTCTCACAGTGTAGAAAATAAAACAATCAATAAAACAAAATTATACCCAACAAAGCAGGAAAGAAATTATTTTTTGTTTGGGCCTATATATTTTACAAAACTAAGTTTTGTATTTTAATCTCATTAGGTCCAAAGGAATGAAACAAATCTTATTCCTTCTAAAACTCTGTAAGAAGAAAGTCCTGGGTTATCAGCATAGGCAATGATTTTAATATTACATGTAATCATTTTCACATTAGTTTGGTATTGCAGATGGGTTTCAAAAATTGTTAGGTTTCTACTTCCTTTGCTCCTTATTCTTTTCCTTATATAATTACATCAAGAAAATGGCAAACCATCTTTTTTTTTTTTTTTAGTGAGGCAATTGGGGTTAAGTGACTTGCCCAGGGTCACACAGCTAGTAAGTGTTAAGTGTCTGAGGCCGGATTTGAACTCAGGTACTCCTGACTCCAGGGCCGATGTTCTATCCACTGCGCCACCTAGCCGCCCCCGTAAACCATCTTTTTTACACAAACAAATTCAGATTCTTTGAAGCAGATCCTATAGTGCCTGAGACGTTCCTTGAGTTAATGACCAGAATATTTTTAAGGGACATTGGCTGGGGATGGGAAGGGACAGAGAAGAAAGAAATCTTTCTTGAGATTTTCTCTTAATTTTCTCTTGAAGGGCCTAGAATTTAAACTTATAGCATTTGCTTATGGAAAATAGGGTTTTCTTTCCCATATCTACCATCTTTGTTTCCCCCTCTCTCTTTCCTCTCCCCCATTAAAAAAAATCCTATCTAGAAGGGATTAATCATTAATACTAGAATATTAATTTATGTCAAAACATTACCTCCCCCTTCTCCAGGGTATCTGCATTTTAAACCTTATCATAATGAAACACTATTTTGTCCCCTGTTAAAATAATTTCAGGTAACAGGCACAGGCGAGTGCAGATTTTCAGGAGACAGCCTGGTTTTCTTATTCCCTAAAACCACATAACCTAAATTAATGCTCACTTTGTCTGTGAGTTGGGCAGATCACATGAATGATGGTATGAGTTTCCTTCCTAAGTCCATGAAAATCAAGTGTTATACAAAAGGAAAAAAAAAAAGGATATCAAATTTATTTTAGGCCAGCTGCCTGATTCTCACTTGACCTACTCTGATTTCCTTTGGATTCTGGGGAAGTAGGTTAATGCTTGTTTTCTTAGCTTTTTAAATAAAATTTCTCTTAATAACCCAATGTTTGCCCTTAAAGCTACAGATTTTTGTTTTTCTGATGATAGAAGGATAATTTATATTCTTGCTATTAGTTAGATGAACCTAGATTTACTTTTCCTTGGCATGTTTCCTGAAAATTACAGACTCTACAAATTCTTTAGAAAATAACACTTCAGATATAAAGACCTGAAGACTATGTGTATATAAGAGAAGAGGCTTCTCAGGCTGATTCTACTTGAGAAGAGAAATAGTAACTAAAACTTTAGATTTTCTAAGGTTTTGGACCTATCACCACAGAACTTTATTCTGTTAAGGAAAATAAAATATTCAGAATAGAGATAAAAGTATGTGTGTTGGGAGGGGTGTAGGGAATGACTGCTCTCCCTCCACTTTCTCTTTCTCTCAATTCAACTGAACAAATTCTTGTTAATTGCCTACTATATGCCAGGCATTAGAAATACATCTGAGAAAGAAGGAAGGAAGGAAGGAGGAAGGAAGAAAGAAAGGAAGGAAGGAAGGAAGGAAGGAAGGAGGAAGGAAGGAAGGAAGGAAGGAAGGAAGGAAGGAAGGAAGGAAGGAAGAAAAAGAAAGGAAGAAAAGGAAAGGAAGGAAGGAAGAAAGAAAGAAAGAAAGAAAGAAAGAAAGAAAGAAAGAAAGAAAGAAAGAAAGAAAGAAAGAAAGAAAGAAAGGAAGGAAGGAAGGAAGGAAGGAAGGAAGGAAGGAAGGAAGGAAGGAAGGAAGGAAAGAAAGAAAGAAAGAAAGAAAGAAAGAAAGAAAGAAAGAAAGAAAGGGAAAGGAAAGAGCCCTTACTCTCAAGGAGCTTACTTTTTACTGTGTAATACAAACTAATTTCAACTAACCATGGCATTAGATCAGAAAAGGCCTTATTAGGAGGTGGCATATAAACTGTGTGCTTTGACCTCTATGAGGTGGTAGTGTATACCAGACATGAAGGACCACCTGGGCAAAGTCATGAAATGTCATCTGGTAGACCAGTTTGAATGGGATAGAGAGAGCAGGAAAGAGTAATAAGAAATACATAGAAAAAGCTAGCTAGATTGTGAATATATTTTTAAATGCCAGACTAAGGAAAGAGTTTGTGTGTTATCTTAGAGGTACCTAGGAAGCCACTTCAGATCTCTGAATAGCTAAGATAACACAGTCAAATCTGTGTTTATCACTTTTGGGAGGCAGCTGGGTGGCGCAGTGGATAAAGCACTGGCTCTGGATTCAGGAAGACCTGAGTTCAAATCTGGCTTCAGACACTTGCCACTTACTAGCTGTGTGACCCTGGGCAAGTCACTTAACTCTCATTGCCCCACGAAAAAGAAGAAGAACTTTAGCAGTTGGAGATCAATTAAGAGGTGATTGAAATAGTCTAGGTGAAAGGTTATGAGGGCCTGGACCAGGGCATGGCAGCATACAAGGGGTGAAAGGGGTAGATGTGCTAGAGATTATGAAGGTAGAATGGACATGGCTTGGCAACTGACAGAGTATGGGGCTGTGGTAAAAAATTAAAGCTTTTAACTAAAATTTAAAAGAGTTGGTTAACAATAACTGAAGGACGCCAATTTTTGAAGGATTGCCCTTTCGAGGAGGAGACTGTGACCAACAGCCATGTGCCTGTTGATACCGAGCACTCCACTTCCCGGGTGTGAGCTTAAAAGCAAGGAGAGAACAGAAGTGGTCTCTCTTTTGCTCTCTCGCTCTCCACACACATGCTGACTCAGGTTTGACGGCATGCTCTGGTGATCAGCCTGGTCCTTGGTAGCAGCACATGCGGTTCTCAGCCTCAGAGGTGGCCCTGGGATTTGATGAGTTTTATAAGGAATATAGACTAAGCTTAGATCTAAGACTATTTTATTTGTATTTCTACTTTCCTATTTCTCTAATCAGCATCACCTTGTTTGTTGGCTAATTAATTCCCAAACAATAAAAGCTAAGTAATCCATCTCTAACTAAAGCTCAGAGGCTTCTTTCTCTTACTGGTCTGGGAGATATATAAGGGAAAGGTTAAAGGGGAGTTTAATGCTCTTATATCCAATTTTAAGTCTCACAGGGCCTGAGGGAGAGGGAAGATTCAAGAATTACTCTTCTTAACCATTTACCACCCCCTCCATTGTGATGTTTATTCCACTATGTCTTTTCTGGTTCTATTCCAACCTCCACCCTTTGGGTTATATTCTTCCAGGCCCTTTTACTACTTTGGTTGTGGGTGTCAAGGAGATGAGCCAACTATAAGAATAAGAGGAGTGGAGAAGGGGGAAAGGGAGAAAAAATCTTCTTAGGAAGTGGAAGGACTAGAATTAGAAAAAGAAGCACTGCCTCTCTTCTTTTTTAAGAACTAGTTATTGAGGAAAAGTTTGGCCTTGTACCTTATTCTATGCTATTATTTAAAGAAGGATGACAGAGAACACTTTGTTTCCTGCAGATTTACTCATCTTTCAGTTTCTCCTTTTCTCATTTATAATGTATAGAGTTGCAAGACTCATGAAATTGTTCATGGTATTTTTCTTCAGGGTACAAGGTGAACTATCTAATTCCTTATAAAGCCTTTCTAAGGTGAAAGAATTTCATCAGGGGATGAGTTCAATCTGCTATAGAAAGGGTACATTTTGGGCATTATATATTTTACTTTCATTTTTAGTGGTTAGGGTAGCAATACACTTAGTTTATTGCCAAATAACCCTCTCACTTTGATCTATGTACTGGAAATTCCTTCTGTCTTAAGGTTAATGAGAGGCACTAACCAAAAGAATGAGTCTGGCAGGGATATTCTTTCTGAACTATGAGATCCAACAAAGTGGTTTGGATCTCAGATGAAGGGAAATAGAAATGATCTGACTCCTTTCATGGTACTCCACAATTTTTATGTGGTTGAAAACAAATCTACATTAGTTGGGAGATATTTATTTCAGCACAGTAAGTTCTTGAAACTCAAACTGCTGTGAGACGCAATCATTTCCTGTCTCTTTAGATAGAAAAAACAGGGCACCATAATTGAGTGCTGGCACAGTTTCTAATATTAGCAGGATTAATAAAGCTGTTACATAATTCTTTAGGAATGAGAACCTAAATTAGCTTTATCTCTCACCTTTGAGAGATAATGAACGCAAGATAGAGATGTCTGAGAGAAGAAAGAAATAGAAAGAGAGGGAGAAAAAAATTTGGAGAAAGAGTTCATTCTTAATGGAAGCTTTGAAATGAACTCTTTTCTGGGATGTTGGGAAGATTGTTTAACATTTCTGCTATGTTTATTCAAATAGAAACTGTTCAGCTTAGCTCTAGGGGAGTTTTTAGGACAAGCATGCTTGTGTTAAAGCTTGCAGATACTCTAATGTGATTTTTTTTTTTTGGCAAGGCAATGAGGGTTAAATTACTTGCCCAGGGTCATACAACTAGTAAGTGTCAAGTGTCTGAGGCTGGATTTGAACTTAGGTCCTCCTGAATCCAGGGCTCGTGCTTTATCCACTGCGCCACCTAACTGCCCAATTGCAGATATTCTATTTGCCACAGGTTTAGCAATTACATTTTTAATTTGATCACTTTTTAGGAGATGCCAAAAAGGAGTGTTAACCTGGAAATTAAGGAAACCATCAATATAGGAGAAATAAGGTCTTTAACCGGGGAAGAGGAACTATAGCTCCTGGTATCCCAAAGCTCAGAAGCTAGGAATACCCAAAGATGGGAACAGAAAACCGAGTTTTTATGGCTTGACAGAACAAAAATGGAACTAAAAGATTGCTCCAGAGTGAGTATAGCTACTTAATGTAAATGAACCTTTAACAAAAGAAACAATAGAACTGCTCCTAAATTAAGTACAAGAGCTACTGACTCTTGTATAGAAACTACTTAATGTAGATGGACTCTTTTACATAATAACATAAAGTCCTGGGAGTAAGGTAGAGAAACACTGGGAGAGGATAAGTTGCTTGGGGGAAGGTCTGTAAGAGTCTGGAAATGACAAAGATTGGTTAGCCCCACGCAATTCATTTGTCTGGGAAAGAGGGGACTGGGTGGGGAATCAGTTCTCAGTAAATTTTGTAGTTCTAAGGAGGAACTCTAGGATAAGGTAAGATTCAGTAGACTCAAAGAACTGAACACTTGAAGAGCTCTTTGTCATAAGCTTTGTCAAGCTGAATCATAAGTTGCTGCTTATGGGAGTGAGTGAAAAATGTAGTGTTACATGAATACGCGTCTATGTACAGGTCTGTGTTGAGGCACAGGCTATGGTTAGGGTTTGCATGCTAGATGAGTGTGATGAAAGAACTGGCTCAAATGACTATGTATGAGACAACAACTTATGTTTCCCTTCTTCCTCCCTTTGCATTAGATGGAGGCTTCCCACCATTGCTGAACCCAAAAAGGAAATCTCAGTTCTGACTTTCCTTTTCAGCCTGCCATTTAGTCAATCAAGGAACTGTAACGATTGGAATGACGCCACCTGCTGGAGACTTACTGTAGAAAAGCTCCGCTATGAGGAGAATCCACCTGAGGGCAAGACATGTGGTTTTTCTTTGGCGTCAGAAAGTGATGCCAAGGTTTGCTTGTGGGAGGAAGAAGGGGTGAGGCTGGCACTCTGGCTCTTTCGCCAGGACTCTCTGGAGAGTGGAGCAAGAGAACTGTAGCTCCCCAAGATAGATAGATGAATTTAGGCCTTTCTCTCTCTCTTCACCAAATTCTTATTCTCCTTAATAAATGCTTAAAAGTCTAACTCTTGCTAAAGCTTATAATTTATTGGCTACCACTCATTAGATATTTTAGACAGACTAGCTAGAATTTTAGCCCTTTACAGAACAAATACTTTTTACCAAGTTCTGATGAGGTGTAGAGCACCATATTAGTGAATTTTCAGGACTTTAGGAAAATTGATGCTCTCTCTGGCTGGGTAATCCAGCTAGGTGGCGCAGTGGATAGAGCACCGGCCCTGGATTCAGGAGGACCTGAGTTCAAATCTGGCCTCAGACACTCTATACACTTACTAACTGTGTAACCCTGGGCAAGTCACTTAACCCCAATTGCCTCACCAAAAAAAAAAAAAAAGAATAGCTATCATATATATATATATATATATATATATATATATATATAATTCTAAAATTTGCAAATCACATTATAAATATTATCTCATTTTTATCTTTATAGCAATGGTGCATGGGGGGGGGGCAGGGTGTAGGTGCTATATTATCTCAATTTTACAGATGAGAAAACTGAACCAAACAGAGGTTAAATGATTTTCCTGGGATCTCACAGCTAAGTATCTCAGGCAGAACTCAAACTCAGGTCTTTTTGACTTCAGGTCCAGCATTCTAGCCACTGTAACAAGAGCAGAATTTGGGGGGTTATATCTCATGCATAGCCTCTATTTTCACTGATGACAAAGTCCTCTTGGGAGAGCAAAAGTAGTTTTGCAGAGGGCATTGTCAGATTGCTGAGAACTTGCTTCTTCCTGGGTTCCTACCATTTATACTTTTCTCATGAATTGTTCCGGAGAAGGGGTATTATATAATAATCTTCTCCACCCCGTGCCCCTCCCCCCCCCCCCCCGCAAAAGTTCTGAAATCCTTTGGGTACTAGCTACCTGTTCTGTCAGTGTTCTGTCTTTTCACTTTGTAGGAATTTTATGTAGAGTGACATTGGATGGCCTTTATCAAGGACACTGCATTTATTGTCTTTGCAATTCCATTCCATAGCAAGGAGTAATAATAATAGGAGGAAGGAAGGGAAAAAAGGAGAAGGAGAAAGAAGAGAAGGATGGGGAAGAGAAGATCTCTATATTTGTTTTGTTTTTTTAAGTGGGGCAATGAGGATTAAGCGATTTGCACAGCCAGTAAGTGTCAAGTGTCTGAGGCTAGATTTGAACTCAGGTACTCCTGAATCCAGGGCCAGTGCTTTATCCACTGCGCCACCTAGCCACCCAGATCTCTAGATTTGAATCTTTAGAATCTCTAATCTAGAAAATGGTATCAGGTATTCTGCTCCATTATCTTCTCTCAGAGATCTGTGAGGATAAATTAGGACATAGATAGCCATCATTTTGAACTGCTTGAATAACAACTCTATGGAAAATATGGTGACTTTAATTCTCTTAGAATCATAGCACCTTAGAGTTGAGAAGGACTTTAGAGATTATTATCTATCCAACTCCTGATTTGGAGTTAGAGGACCTGAATTAAAATTCAGTCTCTGCCATAAACTTCCTGTGTGATTTTGAGGAAATTACTTTTAACCCTTCCAAGACTCTTTTTTTCCTTCTCTGTAAAATAAGGGGTTTGGACTAGGTGATCTTTGAAATCCTTTCAAAGATCTAAATCTGTGATTCTATGAATTTCTTATATCATGTGGGAATACAAGATTTGATATCTTTTCTTCCTCTAGAGCTGAAGGAAGGTCGGAACAGTAAGACATACATTGATTTGCTGAGCAAATATTGATCACCTACCTGAGTCACTGTGATAGAATGGAAAGAACATTGAATTTTATATTAAGAAAGGTCTCAATTTGAAGCCTCCCTTCGACATTTAACTGATTGTGTAACCTTGAGCAAATTATTTATTTATTAAATATAAGTATTTCACCATTTTCCAGCTACGTGTAAAGATAGCTTTCAGCATCTGTCTACACAAGATTTCCAATTCCAAATTTTTCTCCCTCCCTCCCCCCCCAGACAGCAGGCAATCCGATATAGGCTATAAACATATATACATATATATATACATATACACATACACATATATGTATATATACATATACATATATATATACACACACATACACATATACATATACATATACATAACAACACTTAAACATATTTCTGTATCAGCCATGCCACAAGAGAAGAATCAGAGCAACAAGGAAAAACCTCAAAATAGAAAAACAACAGCACTAAAACCAAAAGAAATAGCACGGTTCAATCAGTATCCATATTCCACAGTTCCTTTTTTTTTTTTGTTTTGGACTTGGAGAGTCCCCCGCACCATGAGTCCCCCAGAACCCTCCTGCACCATTGCACTGGTGAGAAGAATCCAGTCCATCACAGTCAACCAACACACAATGTTGATGATACTGTTTATAAAGTTCTTCTGGTTCTGCTCATCTCATCCACTATCAGTCCATGCAAGTCCCTCCAGGCCTCTCTGAACTTCTCCTGCTCATAGTTCCTCACAGCACAATAGAATTCCATTACATTCATATACCACAACTTGTTCAGCCATTCCCCAACTGATGGGCAACCCCTCAATTTCCAATTCCTTGCCACCACAAAAAGAGCAGCCATAAATATTTTTGAACATGTGGGTCCCTTTCCCTTCTCCATGATCTCCTTGGGGAAAAGGCCCCAAAGTGGTACTGCTGGGTCAAAGGGCATGCACAGCTTTATAGCCCTTTGAGCATAATTCCAAACTGCTCTCCAGAATGGCTAGATCAGTTCACAGCTCCACCAACAATGCATTAGTGTTCCAATTTTTTTCACAGCTTCTCCAACATTTATTATTTTCCTTTTTTGTCATATTAGCCAATCTGACAGGTGTCAGGTGGTACCTCAGAGTTGTTTTAATTTGCATCTCTCTAATCAATAGTGATTTAGAGCATTTTTTCATATGCAAATAGATAGCTTTGATTTCTTCATCAGAAGAAATCTGCCTGTTCATATCCTTTGACCATTTCTCAATTGGGGAATGTCTTGGATTCTTATAAATTTGATTTAGTTCCCTATATATTTTAGAAATGAGGCCTTTATCAGAAGTACTGACCATAAAAATTGTTTCCCAGCTTTCTATATCCCTTCTAATTTTGGATGCATTGCTTCTGTTTGCACAAAAACTCTTCAATTTAATGTAATCAAAATCATCCATTTTGCATTTCATAATGTTCTCTATCTCTTGTTTGGTTGGTTATAAACTTGAGCAAATAATTTAATCTCAAAGAACCTTAGTTTTGTCTTCATATGATGATATCCTGAATAATGGAAGATCATCCTTGTGGCACCTAACAGGTAGGTATATGCTTCTGACAACCTGTTGCAGTGCCCCACCCCCTACTACTTTTAAAAATAGAGGTTCCTCAAGAGCTTCAAATATTAGAGGTTGGGAAGGTGGAGAGCCAAGTCCTATAGCACCCAATTTCTCCTCCTGGGATGAACAGGTACAATAGATGTTCTATGAGTGCCTGTTTTTACTACCAGCCTAAACTCCTGGATAAATTGCAGTTTTGTAGTTCATAGCTTCCTTTCTAAAGTTGGATTTTTCCCTCTGAGGCCCTATCTTGTCTAACGATTGGAGTGATGCCACCTGCTGAAGAGTTACTGTAGGAAAGCTCCGCCATGAGGAGAAGGCATCTGAGGGCAAGCCATATGATCAGTTCCTTGGCGTCAGGAAGTGACATTTGCTCGTGGGTACTTTCAATCAAAACTACCAGCCAATTAGCTTGGAGCTGTGTATGTACGTGGATGGGGAATGTTCCCAGTTTCACAGGAGGCTTCTGGGAGGAAGGAGGAAGCGTTAGGCCCTTTTTGTTCCTGACCTTGCCATGGCAGGGTGGATGATGGAGTCTCTTAGAAATAGTTAGATTTTTACCTTTCTCTCTGATCCTAATGTTCTTTAATAAATACTTAAACACTTAAATACTCTTGCTAAAGCTTATAATTTATTGGCAACCACTCATTAGATTTTAGATAGTATAGCTAGAATTTTAGCCCTTTATACTTGCTAATTGACATATAGTTCCTAGAAAAATTATTTACTCATACTTTTAGGGCTAGAAGGAACCATTGTAATCATCTACTCTAGGGTTCTTATTTTTGTTTTTTTGTGAGGCAACTGGGGTTAAGTGACTTGCCCAGGGCAACACAGCTAGTAAGTGTCAGGTGTCTGAGGCTGGATTTGAACTCAGGTCCTCATGAATCCAAGGCCAGTGCTTTATCTACTGTGCCACCTAGCTGCCCCACTACTCTAGAGTTCTTAATTTGAAGTCTATGCACCTCCAAAAGGTCTGTAGATAGATTTCAGGGTATCTGTGAACATGGATTAGAAAATTTATATCTTTATTTTTACCTGAAATTTAACATTTCCTTCAGTTATGAATGTAAGCAATAAACATTATTCTGAAAAGGAATCCACAGGTTTCACTAGAATGCCAGAATCCGTAACACACAAAAAGTTAAAAATCTCTTATATATTCCAACCTCCCAAGTTTTCAGATAAGGAAACTGAGGCTCAGATTTATTAACTGACTTGACTAAGGTCATGTAATTAGTTAATGGCAGAACTAGGACTAGAATCTAGGATTTATAACTCCATGTTATTTCTACAACACTTGGTAGCTTTTCCTAGACAACATCCAAACTGGATTGTTGAGTATTTTCTGAAAATGACTTGTAATTCCCTGTCTGGATGCACATTTTATGTTGCAGCCTGGATATTGAAAAATATTTCCTCAAGAAACTCACCTGCAAACAAGTAAGAATAAGGTTTCTTTCAGAACAGGGGGAACATTGCCCTTAGGTAAAATCATAACTCTAATCCTCATTGTTCCCTACCTGATGATGGCTGGAAATTTTTCTCTCTTCTACAACTACAGAGATAATCCTGGGAACCTACAGATAGGGTAATTTCAATACATAGAATTCCCCAGAGCAGAAATGGACCCCAAAAGAAGCAGAGTTTCTTTGCTTAAGCTTTTTTTAAAAAAAATTATTAACATGTTGTAGTATGATTTGGTGGAAATAACTTGCTCATTGGCTAAATCTAGCCTTCCTAAGCTTTGATAATTACTATGAGACTTTGAGCCAAGATGGTGGCTTAGGGGCAGGCATCCAGCTGAACTCTCCCAAAATTCCCCTCCAAATAACTTTAAAATAACACCTCAAATCAGCAGCTTTGCCAACAAAGGGTTGAGGTGAGACCTTTTTTAAAGAAATCTTTAGAGGTCAGTGGGAGAAGTTTATGGTACTGAGCTGTATATCTATCCCAACCGCACATATACAGTAGCAGCAGCTTTTGGGAGCTCTCAGCTCAGAGACCTTCAGAGGGTTAGACAACTGGTAAGAAAGCAATTATTGGGAAAGCTTTGCTGGAACTGGGTATAACTGACACTGAATGGTAACTCTATTCTCCATGTGCAGTTCTGGGTTGCAGTTCCATGGTGGAGAGTTTTCAAGGTTAGTCACAAGGGAGCAGGAGCCATGGTTACAGTACCAAAGCAGAAAGGAGTAATAGCACTTGCTGCTGCAAAGGACCAGGAACCCTTCTTGGGTGTGATGTTTAAAATCTAACTGTGATGTTTAAAAAAAATCTAATGTGTGGTTGCCTTAAATTGGAAGCTTTAGCACCAGTGTTTGGGCATTAAGCATTTATTAAAGCATACTAGATATTAGAAAAAAGAGAACACGTGGAGTTAAGAAAAGGCCTATCTAGCCTAGAGTTCCAGCCTGGTCTGGTTCTTCCTCAAGTCCTCTGCCACGAGCCTGCTTCAACCACCAACTCCTCTCAAACTGAGTGTGGAAGCTTTTTATGGGTGCACACTGCTTCAAGCTGATTGGTAGGTGTCATCCAAATCCATTGGTTCACTGGACTTGAAGGTGGTCTCGACTTAAATTCCAAGTCTAGCTTCTGAGAACAATACCTCCTTAAGAGCCAGTGAGGTGTGGTTACAATCTAATTAACTTGAAGTAGGCTAATTAGCAGTCAGTCACTCTCACTTAATTCAGTCAGTTTAGATTAATCTCCAGGTGGGCCTTTGAGTATCTGCCAAATCCCATTATTTTCTCACATGAGTATAGACCAAAGCATAGACCATGAGAGCAATGACCATACCTCTTCTCAGGTCACATCACCTTGGAATCACCAAGAACTTGCAGACCCCAGAAGTAGCTCTGAAAAATAGCAATACAGGGGCAGCTAGGTGGCACAGTGGAGAAAACACTGGCCCTAGATTCAGGAGGTCCTGAGTTCAAATCCAGTCTCAGACACTTGACACTAGCTGTGTGACCCTGGGCAAGTCACTTAACCCTCATTGCCCAGTCAAAAAAAAAATAGCAGTACAAAAAGCCTAAAGTTTAGCTTCCCTACCCCCCACAATGAGCAGAGCCCAATATTAACAAAATTTGAAAGTCAAAAAAATAGACTGGAAACATTAGCAAACAACAACAAAATAATAATTTGACAATAAAAAGCTACTATTGTGGCAGGGAAGACCAAGAGATAAACTAAGAAGACAACAGTGTGAAAATGCTACAAAGTCTCAGAGAAAAATGCCTTTGATCCAAACCCAACAAGAATTCCTAAAAGTTTTAAAGAAAGAGAAATGAATGATAGAAGAGAAATTGGGTAAAGAAATGAGAGAAATGTGAGAAATGATGAAAGGAGAATTAATAGCATGGTAAAAGAGGCACAAAAATACTAAAGAAAATAACACCTTAAAAAACATAATTAATTAAAAAAAAACATAATTGGCCAAATGGAAAAGGCGGTACAAAATCTCACTAAAGAAAATAGTTCCTTAAAAATTAGACTTGGGCAAGTGAAAACTATTGACACCAAGAGACATAAGTCAAAAGAATGAAAAAAAAAAGAGAAGAAAATGTGAAATATCTCATCCAAAAAACAATTGACTTGGAAAATAGATCAAGGAAACATGATTTAAGAATTTTTGGACTACCTGAAACTCATTATCAAAGAAAGAACCTAGACATCATATTTCAAGAAATTTTCAATGAAAACTACCCTAATGTCCTAGAACCAGAGGGCAAAAAAGACATTGAAAGATGTACCAGTCACCTCGCAAAAAGAGATCCCAAAGCTCCCAGGAATATTATAGCCAAATTCTAGAACTCCCAGGCCAAAGATAAAATATTGCAAACATCCAGAAAGAAATAATTCAACATTGTGGACCACAGTCAGTTTTACCCAAGATTTAGCAGCTTCCATATTAAACAAATGGAGAGCTTGTAATATGATACTCTGTAGAGCAAAGGAGCTAGTATCACAACCAAGAATAACTTACCCAGCAAAACAGAGCAAAACCCAACTAAATAAAAACCTACTTAGCCAAAAACAAAACAGTTTCCTCTCTTAAGAGTTTTTCTTACTTCTCTCTCCACTTTTGTATATACTTTTTTTTGGGGGGGGGCAATGAGGGTTAAGTGACTTGCCCAGTGTCACACAGCTAGCAAGTGTCAAGCATCTGAAGCTGGATTTGAACTCATGTCCTCCTGAATTCAGAGCCAGTGCTTTATCCACTGCTCCACCTAGCTGCCCCCCAAAACAGAACAAAACAAACAAACAAAAAACCAATCCCCCAAACCCAAAATTTTCCCTTAGGAGAAAAAAAGATATATTTTGTTAAATAGAGGACTTTCAACCATTCCTAATGAAAAGATCAGAGTTGAAAAACAAATTGACATTCAAACACAAGACTCAAGAGAAGCACAAAAGGTAAACATGAAAGAAAATATCGAAGGTATTCAATATGGTTAAACTGTTTACACTCCTATATGGGAAAATGATACATGTAACTTCTAAGAACTTTATCGTTATTAGGGCAGTTAAAAGGAGTCTGCATAGGTTGAAAGCATGGATATCAGTTGATTATGTTGGAGTGATCTTCAAAAAAATTGAAGAGGTGAGAAAGAGGGATGCACTAGGAGAAAGGAGAAGGGAAAGGAAGAATAGGGAAAATTTTCTCATGTAAAAGAGATGTACAAGGAAGAGCTTTTATAACGGAGGGGAAAAGGGAGGGGCAAAGTAGTAGGCAATGCTTGAAACTTACTCTTATCAGAATTAGTTCAAAGAAGGAAGAATACAAATGTATGTATATATGTGTGTGTATATGTCTATACACAGAGATACACACTTAGTTGTGTATAGAAATGTACCTTAACCAATAGGGAAATGGGAGGGGAAGGGGATGAGAAAGAGGGAGGGTGATAAAAGGAAGGACAGATTAAGGGAGGCAGTAATTAGAAGCAAAATAGACTTTTGGAGAGAATAGGATAAAAAGGGGGAGTGGGAAGAAACAGAAGAAAATGCAATAGAAGGAAATACAGTGAGTAATAATAACTTTGAATGTGAAAGGGATGAACTCACTCATAAAACAGAAGCAGATAGCAGAATGGATTAGAAAGCTGAATCCAACAATATGTTGTGGACAAGAGACATTCAAAACCAAAGGACATAGTCAGAGTTAAAATAAAGGGTTGAAAGAGAACTTAACATGCTACAGCTGAAGTAAAAAAGGCAGGGATAGCAACCATTATCTCAGACAAAGCAAAAGCAAAAATAAACCTAAATAAAAGAGATAATCAGGGGGAAACATTTGCTAAAAGGTACCACAGACAATGAAGTAATATAAAAAAAAATTACAGAAAATTTCTCTGATAAAGGCCTCATTTTTCAAATATATACTGTGTATAGAACCAAATCAAATTTATAAAAATAAGAGATGTTCCCCAATTGATGAGTGGTCAAAGGATATAAACAATTTTCAGAAGAAAAAAACAAAGCTATCTGTAGTCACATGAAAAATGCTCTAAATCACTATTGATTAGAGAAATACAAATTAAAACAACTCTGAGGTACTAACTCATGCCTATCAGAAATGACAAATGCTTGAGGGAAAAATAAGTACACTAATAAATTGTTGATGGAGTAGTGAACTAGTTAAACTATTCTGGAGAACAATTTAGAACTAGGTCCAAAGGACTATAAAATGGTGCATATTCTTTGATCCAGCAAAACCACTACTAGATCTGTATCCAAAAGTGATCAAAGAAAAAGGAAAAGGACCCATATGTAGCAAAATATTGATAACAGGTCTTTTTGTGGTGGCATAACATTAGAAATTGAGGGGAGGGAAGCTATGTGGCACAGTGGATGGAACACTGGACCTGGATTCAGGAGGACCTGAGTTCAGATCCAACCTCAGACACTTGACACTTGCTAGCTGTGTGACCCTGGACAAGTCACTTAACCCCCATTGCCCCCCCCAAATAAAAGACAAACAAAAAGAAAGAAATTGAGGGGATTCTCATCAATTGGGGAATGGCTGAATAAGTTGTCACATGATTTGATGGAATACTATTGTGCTATAAGACATGATGAGGGAGGGCGGCTAGGTGGCACAGTGGATAAAGCGCTGGCCCTGGATTCAGGAGTACCTAAGTTCAAATCCGACCTCAGACACTTGACACTTACTAGCTGTGTGACCCTGGGCAAGTCACTTAACCACCATTGCCCCACACTACAAACAAAAAGAAATGATGAGGGGAATGGTTTCAGAAAAATATGTCAAACCCTTATATGAACGGATGCAAAGTGAAGTGGGAAGGACCAGGAGATCATTGTGCACATTAACATCAATGTTGTAATGATGACCAATTGTGAACAACTTTGCTACTCTGATCAATACAATGATCCAAGATAATTCCAAAGGATTGTTGATGAAAAAATGCTGTCTACTTCCAGAAAAAGAACTGATAGACTCTGAGTGCAAATTGAAATATAATTTTCTCACTTCTTAAATTTTTCTTGCTTTTTTTGAAATATGGCTAGCCAATATGGAAATATGTTTTGCAAGATTTCATATAAGTGATATCATATTACTTGCTTTCTTAGTAGGTAGGGGAGGGAGTGAGAGAGAGAATTTGCATCTCAAAAGTTGTAAAGAAAAGACTTTAAAATAAATAATATATTTTTAAAAAATTGTTTAAAAAATAAAAAAGATAATTACAGTTATATTCTGAGGACCACTTGTTTTTTGTTGTTGTTGTTGTTTGTTTGTTGGGTTTTTTTTAGTGAGGCAACTGAGGTTAAGTGACTTGCCCAGGGTCACACAGTTAGTAAGTGTTAAGTGTCTGAGGCCAGATTTGAACCCCTCAAGACCACTTGTGTGTATATAGGTATATTGAGGGGCAGCTAGGTGGCGCAGTGGATAAAGCCCCAGCCCTGGATTCAGGAGGACCTGGGTTCAAATCTAACCTCAGACACTTGACACTTACTAGTTGTGTGACCCTGGGCAAGTCACTTAACCCTCATTGCTCCCCCCCCCAAACCAAACAAACAAAAAAATCGTACATTGCTCACTAGAATACCTTTGACCTTTCTTCACCCTGCCCACCTACTGCATGATTTCCTATTTTTGTTTTTATTTATTTATTTTCCCCTTATCTTCTATTTCCATGCCTTCTACTACTGTTTGGGCCTACTTCATACAGCTGTTCCCCTTCCCAATGTCAACCTAGTGTCAATCTAGGCTTAGTCTATATTCCTTATAAAAACTCACCAAACCGAAAAGGCCACCTTTGGAGTGAGGGAGACCGTCTGTGCCGCGCCGCCAGGAGTCCCGCCAAGCAGGCAAAAAGCCTACTCTCGTTCTCTCCACCCCGGAAGTCAAAAAACCCGGCAGGCAGTCTGACATGCGCAGCAGGCGGACTGTTCATCTCCTCCCCAAAAGGGTGGTCCTTGAAAAACTGGCGTCTTTCAGTTATCCTAACCGACTGTTAAAAACTTTCATATTTTACCACACTGCCTAAAAGTTATCTGTCCTTGTACCTGTATTATAGGCGTTCAATAATACATTTCAACAAAAACAGTCAAGGCCTAGTCCAACTTCCAACTCCACAAAAGGATTTCAGAGGAACTCAAAGCAACTTAGATTTTTTTTCCTTATCTCTTCTTTTTTTTTTTTTAACAAGCATTTATTAAGCACCAATTATGTGCCAAGTACTTTTTTTTTTTGGGTGAGGCAATTGGAGTTAAGTGACTTGCCCAGGGTCACACAGCTAGTAAGTGTTAAGTGTCTGAGGTCAGATTTGAACTCAGGTGCTCCTGAATCCAGGGCTGGTGCTCTATCCACTGTGCCATCTAGCTGCCCCTCCTTATCTCTTCTTACTGAATCCCTGTAAAGAAAGATGTACTGTAGGAATCATTAACTTTATCTTAGTTTCCAGAAAATAAAACAAAAAATAAAAGCTTCAAACAAAGAAAACACAATGAGCCATCATAAAGTCAGAAATAAAACCTAGATGTGCCAATCTATTTTTATTTTTTGCCTATGGACTTTAGCAATTGTAAAGTACCATTGCTTTATTACATTATTTATTATTATAATCTGCCCTTTTTGCAATGTCCATACTGTTAATATTACCTGCATATTATCTAGTTTTCTTTTTTAAAATTGAATTATTACCTTATTTTTTTATATCACAGTCATTAGTTTAATATGTTCCTGTCCCTCAATGAACCCTCTTTTGTAACAAGGAGAAAACAAACAAAATCAGCCAATATAGACACTGTGTCTGTTAGAGGATGAAACATTCTGTACCTACAGTCTTCTCCATCTCTCTGTGGTGAGGGAACAACTGTGTTTCATTATCTGTTTTTTATTATTATTATTATTTGCATTTCTTCTTTTGAATATAGTGCACATCCTGTAACTATTTTTTAAGGTATTGGGAGGAAATGGGGATTGGTCTCCTCTTAATTCCGACCTGTTTGAGGAAAAAGGTCTGCTTCTCTGAGCCCCCCCCCCCACTCCCCCTTCCCTTTCCAGCAAACAAAATCACATGATTCAGGGAAACCCTAGACTGGTTGCAATTAGATCTGCTCCTGAGCTGTGTCCATATAAGGGAGGAATTGAAGAGCTGTCCCTGTATCACCTCCCCATTGGCTAAGAAATACTACATTCCAATTAACCAGGTTTGGGCATGTAGATTGTAACCCTTGAATAATCAGAGTAATGGTGAAGAAGGTGAGGGGCCAGTCACGTTAAGAGATGAAAGGCCTGCAAATCTCCATTTTGGTGTTCACTCCACGAAGGGTGGCCTATTCGCCAGAGAATGACAATAAATGAGCCTTTGACACATCACCAGTGCTGAATTCCAGAAGTTATTAGAGTGAGTTTTCTCATTGTCATAACTCTTGGTCATGTATTTGTGTCAGTTTTTTTGGAATTTTTGATAACAGACATTGATCTGTGATAGGGCAGGGCCTGAATCTGTGGTTTTACTGATATAGGGAACTTGCAGATGAGAAAATTTTCTCTACAAATGTAGGCTAGTACCTTCTCTGTAACTTGTACTTTTATTGAGTTGCCTAGAGTAGTGGTGTCAAACTCAAAATAGAAACAGGGAATACTAAATCATACATAAGGGTACTTATGGATACTTTATGGCTTAGAAAGCCACAAATTAACATTATCTGTCTTTTATTATATTTTTAATTTATTTAGTTAAATATTTCTTTATTGCATTTTAATGTTCTACTGTATTTGGCAGTGTTGTGGGCTGCATGTAGCTTTCAGGTAGTGTATTTGATACCTCTGATCTAATGCACAGTAAATGTAAGAGGTATGACTTGAACTCAGGTATCTTAGCTTCAAGGTCAGCTTACTTTTTATGATGCCATATTGCTGATCAGAGATATTTGATGTAAAGGTATTACCCCAACTCAACAGTTTCTTATATTCTAAGTACATTGATTTCATTTGAGCAAGTTCTTTTTAATCTTATGTAACCAAAATGATCTACTTTATAGTTATTTCTATCCCTTGCTTAGTAAAGATTTTTCCTTAGAGTTCTAAAAGGGATCTTTGTTTTTTCCATGATGTGACTTTTTATGTTTAGGTCAAATATCCATTTAGAACTTATTTTGGTATATGTATAGTATAAGGTGGTAGTCGAAACTTAGTTTCTGCCAAATTTTAAGTCCAAAGAAAAAACTACTTGGATCAAAAAATTTGACTCTATCTCCTAAGTCCTTGCTTAGGTTTTTTGTTTTTGTAGGGTAATGAGGGTTAAGTGACTTGCCAGGGACACACAGCTAGTAAGTGTTAGGTGTCTGAGGCCAGATTTGAACTCAGGTCCTCCTGAATCCAGGGCTGGTGCTCTATCCACTGCGCCACCTAGCTGCCCCAGTTCTATAGTTTCTTTTGTCAAAGGTTCATTTATATCAAATAGTTAAATAGTTTCAGTACATGACTCTGGAGCTGTCTTTTGGTTCCCTTTTGCTCTGTTCCCCCTTAAAACCCCTGTCCCTGGTTCCTATCTTTGGGTTTTCCTAGCTTCTTGCTTTGCAATACCGTGAGTTATAGTTCCTCTGCCCCGATTAAAGACCTTATTTCTCCTATGTTGATTGTTTCCTTAATTTCCAGGTTATAAAACTCAACTCAACTCTCTGCTTTGTAATAGACAATGAACTTCATCCATCCTTTGCCTTTGTTCCCCTTCTCAAGTCAAACTTTAGGGGCAGCTAGGTGGTGCAATGGATAGAGCATTAGCCCTGGAGTCAGGAGGACCTGAGTTCAAATCTGACCTCAGCCACTTGGCACTTACTAGCTGTGTGACCTCGGGCAAGTCACTTAACCCCAATTGCCTCACCAAAACCCAAAAAAAACAAACAAAAAAAATCAAGTCAAACTTTTAAAATATGTGCCTTCATTGGGCACATTAGCTTGTGGACAACTGTGCTGGAATTTTCTTGTTGATTATGACTCTAGCAAATCTACTTTTGAAATTTTAGGTTCTTTGAGGTTTATTTGAAGCAGGTTCAAAATGAAAATCTGTTTCTCTAGAATTTGAGCATTTACTGCTTTTTTCTGTCGCATTTGATTGCAACCAAGACATCAGACTCATTGGCAATTGTTTATCTTGGCAGAAAGTCAAACCATCTCTTTAGTTCTTCTGACTACTTTGGTTTCAGAAACTGTCTTGAAAAAAAATTTTTTTCCTCATGCTTTAGACTTTTTCCATAGTGAAATTGGCCCTTCTATATTTAGTGGGGACTCCAAATATTTTTCTCCCCATTTTGCAGTACTGCCCAGGAACTGTTTAGCTCGTTGACTCACATAACCTAGGTGTTTTGCATGCACCTTCTTTATATGAAGGGCATAGGTATGTACAATTTGGGGGACTTCTTACTTCTTTTGACTGTCACCATTCTGAAAATCTGGAAGTTTCCTGTCTGACATCACCCATTGTGTTGTTACTATCTCCCCTCACAAGCATATAGTTCAAAAATTAAAAGAATGAATAAATTATTTACAGGTTAAATAATGCTAAAAAGGGATTTTTTTTAGAGCATATAGAAAATTGTAATACCTACAAGTTAGCAATCTTCCCCGAAAACCTACATAGTCATAATCACTTACATTTCCTACCTCAGGAATGAGTCTAGTTTGTGTTATTCAACAGGGAAATTGGAAGAAAAGGGAAGAAGGAAGAGGGAAAGTCAGAGGTGCAGTAGATATAGGAAAGATTAGTATAAGAAGGGGCAGCTAGGTAGCGCCGTGGATAGAGCACTGGCCCTGGATTCAGGAGGACCTGAGTTCAAATCTGGCCTCAGACAATTGACTCTTTTTTGTGTGTGTGAGGCAATTGGGGTCAAGTGACTTGCCTAGGGTCACACAGCTAGTTAAGTGTTAAGTGTCTGAGGAGACAATTGACTCTTACTAGCTATGTGTCCCTAGGCAAGTCACTTAACCCCAATTGCCTCACCAAAAAAAAAAAAAAAAAAGATTAGTATAAGAGAGTAGTATGGAGAGAAATACACAATTAATTATCACTACCATGATTGTGAATGAATAAAATAAATTAGAAAGCACAATCTAATACTATGTTGCTTAAAAGAATCACTTGAAACATAAAGATTTCAACAAACAAAAGAACAATGAACAGAAGAACAAAAGAAAACCTACAAGGAAGCAAAGAAAAACTGGGTAGCTTTGAAAACAGTGTAGTTTTTATTATATAGGCTTTCTTGAAATGGAAATTTATTGTTTTACATTTAATACTCTCTTATGTTCTGCTGTGTATGTGACAATTTTTTTCTTTTCTCATTTTATATTTGTTTAAAATAAATTTTAAAATTTACCTCTTAAAAGGGAAAACCAGGGAAACTATATTATACTGAAAGTTAAGGTGAAATGATCTCAATGTTTAACATATATGCACTAAATGGAATAGCATCTAAATATGTAAAGGGAATATTAGAGGAATCATAAGGGAAAACAGATACTAAAAATATAATAGTGAGAGAATTTTTAATTTTTCTTCTTAAATTTTTAATTTATTTATTTTTAGCATTCATTTAAAATGTTTTTTGAGTTCCAAATTCTCTCCCACCCCTCCTTCATCCATTGAGATGTCAAGCAATATGATGTCAATTATAATGTGAAGTCATGCAAAACATATTTCTATATTAGCCATGTTGCAAAAAAAAACAAAACAAAAACTAACAACAAGAATAATAAAGAAATGTAAAATGAAAAGATATGCTTCAGTCTGAACTCAGAGTTCATCAGTTGTCTTTCTGGATGTGGATAACATTTTTTATCATGAGTCCTTTGGAATTACCTGATCATATTAATTGATCAAAATAATTAAGTTTTTCATAGTCAATCATCGTTTCAATATTGCTGTTACTTTGTACAATGTTCTCCTGGTCCTGTTCACTTTGTTTCAGTTCATGTAAATCTTTCCAGGTTTTTCTGAAGCCATCTTGCTCATCATTTTTTATTACATAATAGTATATCTCATCACAATCATATACCACAACTTGTTCAGCCATTCCCTACTTGATAGGTATCTCCTTAATTTCCAGTTCTTATCCACAAAAAAAGAGCTGCTATAAATATTTTTGTACATATGTGTCCTTTTCCCTTTTCTTTCATCTCTTTAGGATACAGCTTTAGTAGTAGTATTTATGACTCAAAGAGTATTCACAGTATTAAAAATATTATTAACTTAACTGGTGGGCCTAATCTGTGGACTCCTGGCTGGCTATCTGACTGCTTTTAGCTGATAAAGCCACAGCTGTCCCCCAGCTGCCCAAGCCAGCCTGCAAGGGCCTTTCAAAAATTCCCCCACTGCTTCTCCAAAATTGATAAGCAAATGCCTCTTTTTTTTTTCAATTAAAGCATAAGGGTTGATTTATTTATTTATTTATTTTATTTTTTTATTTTTTTGCAGGGCAATGGGGGTTAAGTGACTTGCCCAGGGTCACACAGCTAGTAAGTGTCAAGTGTCTGAGCCGGATTTGAACTCAGGTACTCCTGAATCCAGGGCCGGTGCTTTATCCACTGCGCCACCTAGCCGCCCCCTGGGTTTATTTATAAAAATAAATGTAGGGGCAGCTAGGTGGCGAAGTGGATAGAGCACCGGCCCTGGATTCAGGAGTACCTGAGTTCAAATCCAGCCTCAGACACTTAACACTTACTAGCTGTGTGACCCTGGGCAAGTCACTTGACCCCAATTGCCTCACTAAAATAAATAAATAAGTAAGTAAGTAAATAAATAAATGTAAGAGATAAGGGTAAAGAAATGCAAAGTATATGACCTGAAATCTTGGCCAAAAGGGACTCACTCTCTCTTTTAACTTTCTCTCCTGCTACCTGAGCTTCTCCCTCCTGAGGGTATGCTGGCAACTTTCTCAGTCCTCTCCCTTTCACTGTCTGTGGCACCTGCAACTTTCTTATCATCCCCCTGCATCTCCTTTCTCCATAGTGTCTCTCATGACCTCTAATCCACTTTCACTGTCTGTCCTATTCACTACTCCCACTCCTGAATACAAATTCTTCTTTCTCACCAGGCCCTGGGGCCATGCCGGGCCCACTAAAACGCCCAGGGAAGGTGTCTAAGGCTGGCAGGGGCACTAAGCCTTTGTGCCCTTCAAGCCTGGAGCTGCAGGCTGGGCGGAGGAAGCCCTGGGGTCCCTGAGGCCTCCTGTGCATATCCCCACTGAGCAGGGCCTCTGCACAGGCTGCTATGCCATGCCTGGGGCCCCTGGCTGCAGGGCTCTGAGGCCCCTGCAGCTGAAACGGAGGGGCAGGGGCAGCTCCATTTGAGGAACCTGAGGCTAATTTTAATGTTTACAACAGTTTTATAGCCCTCTGGGCCTAGTTCCAAATTGTTCTTTAGTATGGTTGGACCAGTTTACAAACCTACCAACAGTACATCGATGTACCTATTTTTCTACATCCCCTTCAGCATGTATCATTTTTCTTTTCTGTCATGTTGGCCAATCTTATAGGTGTGAGGTGGTAGTTCAGAGTCATTTTAATATGCATCTCTCTAATCAATAGCGATTTAGAGAATTTTCCCATCTGATTACTGAAAGCTTTTATTTCTTCTTCTGAAAATTGCCTGTTCATATCAATCAGGAAGGATTTCATTGTACCCTTCTCAGATCTAGATAAACCTAACCAAAGAATAAACAAAAAAGAAGTTAAGGACTAGAAGAGAATTTTTTTAAAGTAGCCTCATCTCTGAATGGGATAAGAAAGAAGTATACATCTTTCTCGATATTGCATGGCACTTAAACTGGTTTTTATTTGCCACAGTGAAATAAAAATTATTTTCAACAAAGGGTCATTAAAAAAGGCTTAAAAATTAATTGGAGCAAGGGCAGCTAGGTGGCACAGTGGATAAAGCACTGGCCCTGGATTCAGGAGGAGCTGAGTTCAAATCTGGCCTCAAGACACTTGACACTTACTAGCTGTGTGACCCTGGGCAAGTCACTTAACCCTCATTGTCCTGCAAAAAAAAAAATAATAATTGGAGCATTGGTGCCAAGATGGCAGAGTAGCAGAAAGCAGTACAGTGAGCTCCCCCTCAAAATTCCTCTGAACAGACTTGGAAAAACAGAGCAAACCAGATCTAAACAAGATTCAAGAAAAAGTCACAATGACTCATTTTTCTAGCCTAGATAGGCATAGGGAGACAGATATGAAGGCATGTTGTCGCTGTGGATGAGGTCTGGTCAGGACCTCATGGTGTTCTCAGTGACAGATTGTGCACCTGGGTAAGAAGGGATCTCAGACCCATACTAGGGTACCCTGAACAAGGTGTGGTAATGTGCCCACTGGTACCTTTGTTGATCACCGCCAACTCTGGTTCACTGATTCAGGACAGCCTGAGGAGGGGAGCTTGCACTCTGATGGCATAGCCTTTGAAAACCATGGATCACCTTCTATCATAATAGGGCTTCAGAATAAGACTTTAGGTCTAACAAGAGGCCTATTTAACTGAAATACTACATTTTGTATTTTCTTTTAAAATTTAATGACAAATATCAAAGTGAGTTCTGAGAGAAAGTACCATCTCTTTCTGGTGAGAGAAATATGGCTGAAGTCTTCAGAGTGCTACTGCTATCTAGACATATGTTGATGTTAATGAGAATAATTTAATTATCTTTACATAGTCAAAATTAGTAATTTCTTTGACATGTGATAAGATACAAAATGAGGATACAAATATTTTCAGTCTGATATGGCCAAGAGAAGATTTGCAAAGAGATAGTAAACAATGTTGTTAAAAACAAGGATGGAGGGGGCAGCTAGGTGGTACAGTGGATAAAACACTGGCCCTGGATTCAGGAGGACCTGAGTTCAAATTTGACCTCAGACACTTGACACTTACTAGCTGTGTGATCTTGGGCAAGTCACTTAACCCTCATTGCCCCACCCAAAAAAAAAACCCCAAACCCCAAACCAAAACAAGGCTGGATGCCTACTAGTCTAATTAGATTATATTTTCATTCAGTAAGGGGCTGTGCTGCTAAGGGACCAAGCATTTATTAAGGTTCTACTGTATGTAAGACCCTGTGTTAGGTACTTTGCACTATAACTATAACTGGTTTGGCCAATCAAACTATAGATCGATTTGTTGGCTTTTTTTCCCTAATAAATTGACCAATACAGTCTAGTGATTGAGCCAGTTATGTGTGAAGAGAAATAGTCCTATATTTTAATGTCCTGTTAGGACCCTTTTGGGGAAGAGCAGATAGCACCGGCTATCACTAGGCTTCAGGATTGCCCAAGTATTCTGCCTCCCAGATCTCAGACTACAGACTCCCCTTTTGTCTCAGACCTTTGAGAGGTAGAGTGGTTCATACAGGGAGAACACTAGACTTGAAGTCAGAGAACCTGTGTTAAAAATCCAGCTCTGCCAATTACTACTGCGTGTCCCATGGCAGGCAAGTTCTATGAGCTGTTTAGGACTTAAATTCTCTCATCTGTTAAATGAGGGTGTTGGACTTGATATCCCCAGTGCTTACTTCCAGCTCCAAAGCCTAGAGTCTAATGATCCAGACTTTAGCTTAGCAACCTGATTCAGACCTCTTGTCTGAGGTCTACCTGAGTTCAAATCTACCCTCAGACATTTAATAGCTGTGTGACCCTGGTCAAGTCAATTAACCTCTATTTGTTTCAGTTTCCTCAACTGTAAAATGAGGATAATAATAGCACTTATCTCCTAGAGTAGTTGTGAGGATAAAATGAGATAATATCGGTAAAGCATTTAACACGAGGCCTGGCACATAGTAAAGGCTACGTAAGTGCTTATTTCCTTCCTCTTCCCTTCTTGTGCTTCTGACTTCATCCTTGTGGCCTCTGATTCACTTTAGAATGTGATTTTTATGTTTCAAACCCCATTTTGATAACCTGATTCCAGTTCCTGATCAGTCACTTGATTGATGTTTGAGATTTGATATCCTTGATGGTAGACATAGGTCAAGACTACCCAGCCATAGTGACTCTGCAGGAAGGACTGAGCCTGAAATATTTCTTTCCCTGAAATATTCTCCTTTTTCAGAGGACCTCCTGATAGCTCTTAGACAATCAAAGATTCAAGAGCCAATCAATGTACATCTTACTTCCCAAGCCTTTGCTATGATTTTATCAGCACTGACAATACAACCAATTTTAAAAGCATAGAGTAAACCATATTTTTGCACTCTGTCAAAAGTCAACAACATAATTTCTTACAAATGATGGAAGAATAAAATTCTTTACAGGGACTTTAAAAACCTATATCTATTTTAGTTGCTGAATACAAGTTGATAAAGGCAATCTGAGCAATTTAAAACTGGATGTGCCAACCTAATGGAAAGCTACCTGTCCAAACGCTGGAATGACTAGTGGAATAGATTGAAAGCTCCATTTGTCTGTAGCCTAGCATTACTATAACAGACAGAAAAACAGGTAATGTCCTCATTCAGGGATGTAAGAACATGTATTTGAATGGCTTTTTTTATGCTTTTAGGTTAGATTAATATATTTGTACAAGGTTAACCAAATCCAATCTAATTCAACAGATTTTAGAGAATAAAAAGACAAAATGAAAAACATACCCTGTCTTTAAGAAAGCTTAATTCTATTGGAATTATACAACATGTAAATGGATAAGGATGCACACACACACATATATGTATAAACACATATGCATATATAGACACATGATAATTAACAGAATCAAGAAAGGTTTACAGATAATGGTGGCACGTGAATTGAGTAAGTAGTCTCATTCCTATGCCATAATTTGTTTCACCATTCTGCAATTAATTTGCTTAGCATAGTGTGTGGCATATAGTAGGTGCTTCATAAATGTTATTGATTGATTGAAGGATACCCCCTCCAAAATTTCAGTTCTTTGCTATAATAAAAAATCCACTGTAAATATATTTTTGTAAATGGGTCTTTCCCCTCTTTGGGATATATGTCCAGTGGTGTTATCATTGGATCAAATGATATTTACATAGTTCAGTGATTTGTAGGGGGTATAGTTAAAATTGCTTTCCAGAATGGCTCTATCGATTCTAACTTCCACCAACAATGCATTATTGTGCTTGTCCTCTCACAGCACCTCCAACAATCTTATTTTTTTCTTTTCTTGTCATCTTTGCCAATTTGATGGGTATGAAGTAGAACCACAAAATTCTTTTATTTTCCATTTCTCTAATAATTAGAGATGTGGAGCATTTTCCCATGAGGTTATTAATAGCTTGGGTTTCTTTTCTTTTAAAATATTTTCTCCAATATATTATTTTAAAATTTTTTCTTTTAAAATTTTGAGCTCTGAATTTTCTCCCTCCATTCTTTCCCTCCCCCACCCACTTAAAAGGCAAACAATATTATATCAATTATACATGTAAAATCATGTAAAAGATTTCCATATTGGCTAGTCATATTTCAAAAAAGTTAAGAAAAATTAAGTGAGAAAAACATATTTCAGTCTGCACTCAGAGTCTATCAGTTCTCTTTCTGGAAGTAGACAGCATTTTTTCATCAAGAATCCTTTGGAATTGTCTTGGATCACTGTATTGATCAGAGTAGATATTTCTTTCACAGTTGATCATCATTACAACATTGCTGTTACTGTGCACAACGATCTCCTGGTTCTTCTCACTTCTCTTTGCATCAGTTCATATAGGGCTTGCCATGTTTTTCTGAAACCATTATTTCTTATGGCACAATAGTATTCCATCAAATCATGAGACATAACTTATTCAGTCATTCCCCAATTGATGAGTATCCCCTCAATTTCCAATTCTATGCCACCACAAATAGACCTGTTATCAATATTTTGGTACATATGGATCCTTTTCCTTTTCCTTTGATCACTTTTGGATATAGGTCTAGTAGTGGTTTTGCTGGCTCAAAGAGTATGCAGGGTTTTTTTAATTGTGTGGTTTTTTTTTTTTGGTGGGGCAATGAGGGTTAAGTGACTTGCCTAGGGTCACACAGCTGGAAAGTATCAGAGGCCAAATTTGAACTCAGGTCCTCCTGAATCCAGGGCCAGTGCTTTATCCCCTGCACCACCTAGCTGCCCCCAAGTATGCACAGTTTTATAGCCCTTTGGGCCTAGTTTCAAATTGCTGTCTAGAATGATTGCACTAGTTCACTACTATACCAATAATCCATTAGTGTACTTATTTTACCCTCATCCCCTTTAGCATTTGTCATTTCTGATAGGTGTAAAGTAGTACCTCAGAGTTGCTTTAATTTGTGTTTCTCTAATCAATAGTGATATAGAGCATTTTTCATATGACTATACATAGCTTTGATTTTTTTTTCTTCTGAAAACTGTTTATATCATTTGACCACTTATAAATTGGGGAATGGTTCCTATTTTTATAAATTTGACTTGGTTCTATACTCAGGATATATTTGAGAAATGAGGCCTTGCTGTAAATTTTTTATATCATTTCGTTGTTTGTGGTATGTTTTAGCAAAATTTAGTTTCCCTGATGATCCCTTTTAATTAGATCTATTTTTTTCCAATTTCCAATTTCAACTTCAAAAAAAGTAATAAACATTTTTACTTATAATTTTGGGATACAATTTTTATCCCTCCTTCCCTCCCTCCCCTCCCTCATCCTTGAGGTGGTAAGCAATTTGATATAGGTTATATATGTGTGATTATGTAAAACATTACCATGTTAGTCATTTTGTATAAGAAAACTTGAATAAAAGAAAAAAAAGAAAGTGAAAAATATCTTGCTTCAGTCTGTGTTCTATCAATATCAGTTCTTTCTTTGGAAGTAGGTAGTATAGTTCATCATTAGTCTTTTGAGATTGTCTTGGATAATTATATTATTGAGAATAGTTAAGCCTTTCACAGTTCTTCATCAAACAATATTGCTATCTCTGTGCACATTGTTCTCTCTCTCTCTTTTTTGCGGGGCAATGAGGGTTAAATGACTTGCCCAGGGTCACACAGCTATTAAGTGTCAAGTGTCTGAAGCTGGATTTGAACTCAGGTCTTCCTGAATCCAGGGCCAGTGCTTTATCCACCACACCACCTAGCTGCCCCCAATACAATGTTCTCTTGGTTCTGCTCTCTTCGTTATACATCAGTTCATACAAGTCTTTCCAGGACTTTCTAAAAATCATCCTGCTTGTCATTTCTTATAGCACAATCTTACACACATATTATATATATATATGTATGTATACTGAACTTAATGTGGTATATCACATGAAATGTTGAGTCAAGTCCAATTTTTCCCAAATTGGTTTCTAATTTTCTCACCAATTTTTGTGGAATAGTGAGTCCTTATTCTAATACTTGGTGTCCTTGGTTCATTAGACACTATGCTCAATTTCTTCTGGTTCTCAGATACCTAATATGTTCTACTAATTAATTTCTCTCTCTTTTCTAAACCAGTGCCAAACAGTTTTGCTGATTACTGCTTTGTGATAATTACTATATGGTTTAAGATAAGGAACATGTCCTTCCCACTTTTTTTCCATTATTTTTCATGAGATTCTTGGCCTTTTGTTCCCCCAGTTATTATTTTGTTTATTTTTGTAAAGTAAACCTTTATTAGTTTGATATTTATGGCATTTAATATGAAAATTAATTTGGGTGGTATTGCCATTTTTATTATATTGGCACAGCTTAGGTATAAGCAATTAATTCTTCTCCTGTTATTTGTCTTCCTTAATGTCTGCAAATAATATTTTGTAGTTATATTCATAGAATTCTTTTGTGTTTTGCTAAGTAGACTCTGAGGTACTTTATATATTTAGAAGTAATTTAGAAAGTACATTCTTCTACATCTTTTTGCTGTGTTTTATTGGTAATATATAGAGGTACAGATGGTCTTTTGTGAAATTGTTTTCTTTCCTTCTATTTTACTGAAGTTATTAAGTATTTTAATTAATTTTTAGTTAAATCACTAGGGTTCTCTAAGTAAACAGTGATATTATTTGCAAAACTAGTAATTTTGTTTCTTCTTTGCTTCTTTCTATTTCCATATTTTCTCTTTTTTGTCTTCTTGTTGTAGCTAGAATTATGTCACACAATAATGGTGATAATTGTAAGGAATTAATTGTGATTTGAGGTTTCCCCCATTGCCCCACAACAAATAAATAAACAAACAAACAAACAAACAAACAAATAAATAAATAAATTCCCTGCAAATAATTTATAACAATTGGTGTAAGAGGGAAACAGCAGTGTATTGGAAACCAAGACAACTTGGGTTTAATTTCTGGTTCCACAAGTTACTAGTGATATAAATCATGGGCAAGTCATTTGGTTTCTTGGGGCCTAATGCTATTAAACAAAATGCTACCAATACTTCAGTTTCTTGAATCATGTCTTTTGCCTATCTTAACTGTTGTTGCATCACTGACATCATTTGGGTATCTTACTATCATCTATTAACTATCTATCTAGCTCATTGGAATTAGCTTCCTAAGATCCTGATGTTGGTGAGGGAAACTATGTCCCATATCAATGCCTACTGAAATCTATTAATTTCCTTCCAGAAAGAACTTGGGCCTTGAAACCTTTCCAATCCCTTCAATTGATTGTAATCTCTCCCTCCCCAGATTTCCTTCTAGTACTTTATTCAGATCTTTCCTTTGCTGTCACCTTTATCACAATCTATCTTGAATCATATTCATTTATGCACATGATTTACTTTTCTTACTAGATTATAATCACCTTGAGGGCAGGAACCATATTATTTTTCTTGAGAAAACTATAGTTTATTTATTTATTGTGGGGCAATGAGGGTTAAGTGACTTGCCGAGGGTCACATAGCTAGTAAGTGTCAAGTGTCTGAGGCTGGATTTGAACTCAGAAACTCCTGAATCCAGGGCTGCTGCTTTATCCACTGTGCCACCTAGCTGCCCATTTGCAGGGAATTTATAAAATCAATGACTATGTAATATTGAGAACGTTGTTCATGTAAGTACTTTGTAATTACCAGTTGAGCATCACATGATGTCATCAAGAAGAAAAACTTTCAGAGCAATAAGACTGGATAAAGCAGATATGCATTAAAAAGGTAGTTTTATACTGGGGATTATTTATTTAGTTCCTCATCAGGAACTTGAAAGCTAAGGGATTAATGGTCATCTAACCCTTTGGCCACAGTTTCGCATCTTTAAAAAGAATATAACACTTGCGCTACCTATTTCATAGAGTGATTGTGAGGATCAAATGGAAAAAAATATGTAAAATGCCTTATTATCCATAAAGCACTAGGTGAGTATAAGCTATTATTATTATGCTAAAATCAAAGGAAAGTTGCCTTATTAGCACCTTGTATCATTTTTGCTCTGTGAACAACCAGCTAAAAAGATGTGTTCCTTACCAAGTCAGAGAGTTAATAAATGTTCAGTCCTAATAACACTTGAAAATGGAAAATAGATGCTTGTAAAAAGGGTTTAAGGATTAGAAAGGCAATGTTTTTCTATAAGACAGCTGTATAAACATCATAGGCATATGACTGCCACTGGCTGTGCTTCCCATACTAAGCCTGGATAAGGTAGCCAGGTGGAAGATGTAGCTTTTTTGAGACTTGCTTGGTCCATTACCTTGGAATTCCAGCCTCCAACTTTAGCTTTGACTCTTTTCAGTGAGCTGAGGAGAGAGGAACAGAGGGAAACAGAGAAAGAGACAATAAGTTTTCAGAGAAGGTAGAGAATGCTTGGTTATCATCATATTAGAACCCCTTTACTCTGAAGGGAGCTTTGTCATATCTAAGGCCACTAATATCATCTTATAAAAATAGGCACGCTAGAATTGTGCTTATTAAGGGCTATTAAACAGATATGAGTTTAGAGTAGGATTGCTTTCATTAGAATGAGAGAGAATATAGCACATACTCTGTTTAGGTGTGTTCATGTGTGCATGTGTATGTGTGTGTATACTCATGAGGCCTATGCTAACACAATTTATAGTCTTCCAGTTCAGACATAGGGTTACTTTCTTTATATCTGACATGGTAATAAAAAAATTCAGATAAAATTCTGATAGAAGTCTAAAAAGATATGCAAATATCCAGACCATGAAAGATGGAACAAATAGCTCAATGTTTTCTCCTCAGTGAGATTAATACCTAATGATTGGGAGAGATTCAGAGTTTCCACATTTTCTATTTTCAAGACCTCAGTCTCTGAAGGTTGAGTTAATCTTCTTCTCTATTCAACCCCACCCAACCTTACAAGGAATATCACTATTCTAAGGTGAATCCATTCAATCATGATTAGGTGGAAACAGATCCTTTTGTCTAAATTGAGTGGAGGCATACCCTTTTGTCTATATTGCCCAAGGCTCCTGGTGGTCAGGGTGTATAAATAGTCTCTGTCCAAGAGTGACATGATGTCACTCAGTCCCTCATTGTAATATTCATTCTTGTTCATTGTTAACCACCTCTTGCAAATTCCCACCTTGGGGAACATGCCTCTTCCAAAAGCACATATAAGTCATGAATCCAGCTACCATGATTGTCTTTGGTCTAAGACAGAAGGCCAAATAACCATCCTTTTATTAAAGTGCTGACATTATTAATAAAATGATTAAATTACCCAGAAATTGTCTCTCAACCCTTTTTAATCTCCATATCTGCCAAGACAGAGGATTCACATGCTGGTCTATAGTAGGGGTTTTCTGTAGCCAGCAAGCCAGCCCTCCAAAACCAATTGTTAAATATTCAGTGTGAGCATTTACACCTCAGAAATCCATAAAAGTGGTGAAACAGGGCTAGATTTTTTCCCCTAGATCTAAGAAAATGATGGAGAACATGTTAATAAAGCATATTAAACTAAAAAGTGTATTGTGCTACATTTCCTCTCATCCTTCATCATGAGCTCACTTTTAAACGTTTCCCAGCACACCCTGGTCTAAAAGCTGCTAGAGATGGAGAATCCAACTGAACTTTTAATAGAGTTTGGAGATCTAGACAGGGAACATAAAGGCTATCAGAAAGGAGATTACCAAGCTTTCTGTGTTGTCTGAGGATTCTTATTGCGGAAATCAATTGAAAATTTAAGTCAAAGAGATTCTACAAACAGTAGAGTGAACAAATTTAAACACTTTAAACACACAATAAGAAAGGGAAGGTAAGTCATCCCTTCCAACAATACTTATTTCTTAGGATGATAGAACTAGAACTGAAAGTACCCTCAGAGACCATTTGTTTTTGCAAAGGAGGAAACTGAGGCTTAAGGAAGTTAGGCTTAAGGTCACAAAGGTAGTGGTCTTCAGACTCTAATAGCAGTGCTATTTCTGCTGTACCATACTGCCTCTCAACAATTCTGGCTTTTATAGTATAGTGATTCTAATCAGTAGACTGGCTATGCATAAGCAGAAATTTTCAACCTTAGGCTCTGAAATAGGCTCTTTATTTGAAGTTAAAACATATGCTGGCAAATGTTAAACAGCTGTCTCTCTATGTGGGACACCCTTTTGAGTTTAATCTTTATTGTTAACATTTTCTCCATCACTTTCTTATGTTTAGGCAAATACCAAAACATCAAATCAAGCCCTGATTTGTAGAGTTTTCTGATTTCTGAGATGTAAATGTACACACTGAAAATTTAACAATCAGTTCTTGAGAGTTCTAGCTGGCTCTAGCACACTCCTGGGTTAAGATCATTTTTAAAAAAAGAAAGTTTATCTAATGTTGCAAGTACAATGCTAGTAGTGAGTAAAATACTTTTCTTTCAGTAGTGAGTAAACTCTTTCTTTCCCTTTGACAGTACCTAGTCAAGTGGAGGGGGTAAAGCAGGAAGCCAGGAGTTGCGGTCCCATTCAACTAGAAAGTGGCACAAAATGAACAGACTTTATTGAATTCCTTTTAAAATGTACTTCAAAAACTATGCCAAAAAGTAAGCATAATTTAAAAAATAACACAAATCATTCATATTAAACAAGTCTAGGTAGTTTGAGAGTTTAATAACCAAGTTTATATTTTTACATTTACAACACAATTTGCAGTTATTATCTCATTTGGTTCTCACATCTCTGTGAGTTTGGCAGTATAAGTGTTAGTATTCCCATTTTACTGATACAACATCTTGCTCACAATCTCTCTCTCTCTCTCTCTCTATATATATATAAAGCTCGTTGGCTCTACAGGTTTCACTGCTTTCTACAAAAGAACAATATTTCTATATCTCTATATAGTTTAGATTTCTGTAGGTCTAATGATGCTTCCCTAAAGACATAGTATACATGAGGAATATCTATTTTTAAAAAGCACATTTTAGAGAGTCTATCATTTAGAAGCCCAAAGTATTTTTCAAAAGATGTCTTTTCCTTTAATTTTCAACAAATCTCCATGAAGGGAAGGTTGAATGAGTATTTATATAGTGCCTACTAAATGCCAGACACTGTGCTAAACAATTTTGGGGGGGAGGGGCAGGGCAATGAAGGTTAAGTGACTTGCCCAGGGTCACATCACATGGCTAGTAAGAGTCAAGTGTCTAAGGTCAGATTTAAACTCAGGTCCTCCTGAATCCAGGGCTGGTGCTTTATCCACTGTGATACTTAGCTGCCCGCTTAAACACTTTTACAAATATTATCTCATTTGATCCTCACAACAACCTTGGGAAGTAGGTGATGTTATCAATTCCATTTTTTTTACAACTGAGAAAACTGAGGTAGACAGAGGTTAAGTGACTTTCCTCAGGTCATATAACTAGTAACTGTCTGGTATCAGATTTGAATTCAAGTCTTTCTGATTCTAGGCCCAGCACTCCATCCACCATGCAATCTACCTACTAAAATAAGTAGGATGTATGTAAGCATTATTATTTCTATTTTATAAGCACATGAAACGATTTATAGAAAGCTAAGTGATTTTCTTTTGGTCATGTAGCAGCTAACTGGTACCTCCAACATAGTATTTTTGTCTTTTTCTACTTGTCCTGGGTAACCCAGGGGGATGGAAGCAGTACAGATAGTCTCTACTTGAGAGGTAAACAAGAAAGGTATAAATGACAAGAAGGGTCTTTCTTTCTTTCTTTTTTTTTTTTCCGGCAATGGGGGTTAAGTGACTTGCCCAGGGTCACACAGCTAGTAAGTGTCAAGTGTCTGAGGCCGGATTTGAACTCAGGTACTCCTGAATCCAGGGCCAGTGCTTTAACCACTGCGCCATCTAGCTGCCCCAAAAAGGGTCTAATAAACTTAGTGAACTGATTTGCCTACAGTTAAGTTGCATTTGCTCATTTTTCCTTATCCCCTTTCTTCTTTGATTCTTTTGTCCTTTGATCTTCCTCTTACATTTATCAGAAGGAAGAAAATAGGAAACTGGAAGGAATAAGGGTGGAAGGAAAAGAGAAATGGAAGAGGAAGAAGAGAGATTGAGGAAGATATTTGGATGGAAAAAAAAAGAAACCAGATGACATAGAGAAGGAAAACCCTAGCTTATCAGATTTCAGTCTCTATGAAAGCAGCCAATCATAATGAAAAGAACACTGGATTTAGAGTCAATGGACCCAGGTTTAAGTCACAGTTTTGCCATCTGCTAGCTGTATGATCTTGAAAAAGTAACAACTTTTCTGACCCTCATTTTCTTCATCTTTGAGTTGGATTGAAAATACTTGTCCTGTCTATCTTATGAGGATGTTGTGAAGCAAAATGAGATACATCAAGAAGTCAACAAGCATCTATTAAGTGTTTATTATGTGATGAAGCACTGTGCATTGTATATAGAAAGTTCTTGCTAAATGTTCATTTAATGAGTGTGTGAATGAATGAAGGCAAAAGGAATGGGTTAGAGAGAAGAGGACACCCCTGTGGTCATGGGAACATGATAATACAGTCAGGGTAGTATATGTAGTATATTGCATAGCATAAGTACCTAGATATATAGATAAAGAGCTTATAATTAGAGTGTATTATGTAGCAGGCATTAGTGCTAAGCATTAGGGATTAAAATACAAGTAAGCAAGATAGTCCCTGCCCTCTGGTTGCTTACATTCTTTTTTTTTTTTTTTTTTTAGTGAGGCAATTGGGGTTAAGTGACTTGCCCAGGGTCACACAGCTAGTAAGTGTTAAGTGTCTGAGGCCGGATTTGAACTCAGGTACTCCTGACTCCAGGGCCGGTGCTCTATCCACTGCGCCACCTAGCTGCCCCTGGTTGCTTACATTCTAATGGGTAAAGATTATATATAAGGAGAGATGGAAACTAGAGAGTATGGGGGGGAGGGTAAAAGGGTGTGAAAAGAGGCATGCCTCGAGAAGGAAAAAAGTAGGTTGGGGGCCTGAGGCCCAGGTAAATATACAAAAGCTGACCTATCACATTGGAGGGACCCAAGAGTTGGATCCTGGTTAAGGGTTGGGGATACAATGGTCCAAATGGTGGAATAGCTGGGATAATAAATGCTTGGTGATTCATTGACATATGTATATAGCAGATATTGTTTATGTGAGCTGGGTGTTCTGTGGAATACTTCAGAGTGGATAGATTTAAATAGAATCATTTAGGATATGTGGAATAAATAGTAGAGAGGAAGCCACAAAACTGAGTTTATTGCTTGGTCATTTAGGCTATAAACCTCTCTCACCTTTTTCTGCTACTAAGATTTATTCTTTAAGCAATGCTCTTAGCCTGGTTGGATGGACCTCAAGGACAAATTCAACAGCAAATGACTTAGCTTGCAATGTCAATTTCATACACCAGTGAACTCATACCATAGAAGACTAAAGAAATGACAATAAAACCCTGGCAGTGTGTGCAGATTCCCTTGCATACTCAATTCAGCAAGGAAAATATGGTCTGTCTTGACTCTCGCTTCTGTCATGTTTAAATTGTCCTTCTAAGCATATATTTAAAACACATTGTCATAGCAATGTTACCAAACAGTGTGCAAGTCAATGTATCTGAGACTATACAATGATTGACATTTTCAAAGTCAAACAGGGAGACATGGAAGCGTCTTACTGCTGCTGCTGTTCCCAGCTCCCAGTGCTGATACAGCTTCTGACAGTGTCGAGAGATGTGTAGTGTTGGTTCACAACCAGAAACTGCAAAGTCAGAAGGTAACTTCTCTTCCTGAAGGCTGGGGCACCACTTAGCAGTCTGTGCTTCACTGAGTGGGAGAAGATTGATGGAGAGGCCAGTGATATCACTAACATATTTTCAAACAGTTGCTCTTTTTTTTCTTTTTCATTGGGAACTTCATTCATTGTCTCCCTTATGGCTTATTTGGTTATGACAGAGACTACAATGACTGGGTTACACAGCTAGGCATGGAGGACCACCAAGCTAGCAATAGTGGGAGACAATTACCCTGCCATACTGCCCCACATAGTTCCAAGATGTGTAAGGGGGAATGCATCTTGATTTGATTTGTCTTCTTTTTCTGATTCCTTTTGAAGTTTGGACTCTGTTGCTTTGGGGAAATTAAAGCTCATATTAATGAGAATAAAATTAGATTTTCAGCCAATATAAAAGTATAAAGTTACCTCAGTAGAGTCTAAGTCTACACAACAGCCATCCTCCAATAGCTCTTTCATTCAATTTCTGGGTAGCAATTCTATGCCAATTATCCTATCACAACAAATTATAAAGCATAGCCTTTCAACTTCTCTGTTTCCTTATATTGATTTTACCTTGAAGTCCATGACACTTGACTATTACCATGATACTAGAGCAAAATTTAAAGAATAATTATTCACTAATGATTTCATCTCAGTATTTCTCTTTTTTTTCTAATTAAGCTTCTCATGGTTCACAAACCCTGAGAAAATGGCAAGATTAGCCCTTAAAGAGGGATGCTCAGTCCTTCACTAAAAAGCCCTGATAATCTGCCTGGACTTCCCAAATGATGTTACACAGATTTCATATTCTGTAGCAGGAGAAAGAAGAGAACAACGTGATCAATGAAATGAAGGCTTTTGCATAATTAGGGGAAAAAAACCCCACCACCCTTTGCCTGGCACAACTTCAATCTTCTTTTCACCAGCTGCTAAGTCATTTTCATATCCCTCGCTGCTTCCTCCAAGCGAAAACACACCTGTTCTCCCAGCTCTGTACCCATTTTCTGTTGGCTCCTTGTAAGTAAGAGATCCAAGTGTATTTTGACTTGTATCTGAGAGCTGAATAATCCTCTGATAATTCTGGGATGACAATGACATTGCTTGGGAGAAGTATTCAGATGAGTTATGGTCAACGTCAGAGTCTCTTCCATTTGGCTGTGAGCATGGCCTCTTATTCAAACTATATGTAAAGTTTTTCTTTTCTCATTCTCTGGTGTACCTAATGCATGCATGAACCTATGATGTTATCCCTTTTCTAGCCATGCATTATGGCATGAAGTTTTTGGTATCTGGTGGATAATCTGGAAACAATCTTTTTGTCTTAGTTGAGAGAAGGGTGGTCTTGGAGTCAGGAGAGATGGGTGTTCCAATCCAGCCTCACTAGTTGCATGATAATGAATAAGTCACATATTTTCTCTGATCCTCAGTTTCCCCAGAAGTAAAAATGCATATAATAATCCCTAGAGGGCCTATCTTAACTGTCATGGCATGAATGATAAGATTATACAATCACAGATTTAGAGTTGGAAGGGACCCTCAGAGGTCATCTAGTCCCACCTCATTAGTTTACAGTCGAGGAGCTTGAGACCTTGAAAGGTAAGTGACACACCTAAAGACACATACGTAGCAAAGGGCAGAGTCAGGATTCGAATCAAGGTCCTCTGGCTCCAAATCCAACACTTTATGCTTCATTAAGCCACCTAACCCAATTGAGATGATATACGTAAAGGACTAGGCACAGGTTAAAGCACTCTGTAAATGTTAGTTATTGTTATTAGTTTGCAGCAGATCTGAGCACACTGAGAAACTCCTGAATAGGAGTCAAGCTGGTGGTGCAAATGATGGCACCTGAATTAACAATAAGTAGGGTGATTGCATTAAATGGGTGACACTTGAACAGTGCTCATCTATGCAAGTGGAAACATTTAAGCAAATTAACGGAGAAGGCATGAGCTTAAGGGAAACAGAGAATGCCCCAGTCATTGTATGGTAACATTATCAAAGATTCTTTCTTCACATTACGAAATCCACAAAGTCCTTTTCCAATATTTCATGTTTCCAAAGTGACCCTGGGTCTCAAGGGTGTAAACATAAGCCCTGGGAACTTCTTTCAAACTGAAAGGCATCAGGTATGGTCCTGTGACATTGCATATGCTGTCCCAGGCTGTGAGTCTTGTACTGGCCATGCTTTCTCCTATTTCAACCACTTGATGAAGTAGGGATTCATACTGTGCTATCTTCTATGCTATCATTCTATTCTATCTTCTCCACTAAACTCCCTTGCCCCCTTGCCCTATTGATGATCCAGCCTTGCCAAACTCCAACTCTGAATTACTCCCACCATCTTCTATTTTTGCTCCTGTTTGTACACCTTTAAATGAAGCTCAGGAAAATGTCATGAAACGAAGTTGATTGGATCCACTACAAATTTGTGTTATATAATCTCAGTTGGGCCCTCATTGCGACAAGGCAATCCTTTTCCACAAACCAAATTGATTCCCTCTCCCACTCACCTCTCATGATACTCCTCATGCTTCCTCCTCTGCTGAGAACTTCATAGTTCACCAAAAAAATTGAGGCCATTCACTGAGAGAGATCCCATGTCTCTCCTCCTTATCTCACATTATTCAGATACTTTCCCCATTATCTCCTCCTGTAACCCAGTCCCACTTGAAGAGGTAGCCCCTCTCTTGTCAAGCCAAATCCTGTTATGTTTCCTTGATCCCATCCTATCTCCTTTATCATATCACTTACTCTATCTACTTGCTGCTTTCCTGCTTCTTATGAAAACACCCAGTCTCTCCCACTATTTTAAAAAACCCTACAAAATCCTTAATTGACCCTCCCAACTCAATAGCTGCTTGCTATTATCATCTTTCTCTCCTCCCCTTCCCACTCAAACTTCTTTGAGAAAACTTTAAATTCACTGCCTTCATTTCTCCACTCAATTCCAAGCCATCAGTAATTTGCCCTCTCATCTCATCATTAAATTGAAACTTCTCTCTCCAGTCACCCATGATCTCCCAAATGTCAAATCTAATGACCTTTTCTCAATCCTTACCCTTGACCTTGCTATATCACTTAGCATTGTTGACTACCCTCTCATCCCAGATATGCCTTTCTTTCCTGGTTTTCAGGACATTGCTCTTGCCATTTGTTCACCTAACTTCCTAATTACTATTTGACTTGATTATTATCTTTGTCATGCCCACTAATTTTTGTTTTTCCTAAGGCTTTATTCTCTTCTGTTTCCTCTTCTCTCTCTATACTATCTCAATTATTATTTCTTTGAAGATGATGCCCCAGTCTATTTTTTTAGGCCTAACTTATTTTCCGAATTTCAGTTTTGCATCTTCCACTGCCTTTTGGATATTTCACATTGAATATCCTATAGGTATTTCAAACTCAATATGTTCAAAATAACTCATTAGTATCCTTCCTGGTCCCCCCCCCCAACACACACACACACACACACACACACACACACACAAACTCTTTGTTTCTCTTCTAAATTTCCCTAAAATTATTAGTGGCACCACCATGTCTTCAGTCATACAGGTTCACTATCTTAGTGTCATTTTAGAATTCTCTCTTTCACATGTTCTATATATCCAATCTATTGCCAAGTCTTCTCATTTTTACCTTAATATCTTTTGTATATGGCATCTTTTCTCTACTTACAAAACCAAAACCCTGGTGCAGGTCTTTATCACCTTATTTTTATACTATTACCCTAGTCTTCAGGTTGTTCTCCCTGCCTCAAGTCTCTCCCCTTTCCAGTTTACCCTCCACTCACCTGTCAAATCAAGTGTCCTAAAGCAGGTCTGATCATGTATCCCCTTCAACTTGATGAACTCCAGTGGCTCCCTATTGCATCCAGGATCAAATATAAAAATCTGTTTGCTATTTGAAACCCTTCACAACCTGGATTCTTCCTACCTTTCCAGTCTTTTTATACTTTAGTCCCTTCCAAGTCCTCAATGATCTAGTGACAGAGACCTATATGCTGTTCTTTGCACATGAGACTCCATCTCCTGGCTCTGTTCCTTTTCACTGGCTTGTCCTCCATGGCTGGAATGCTCTCTCTCCTCAGCTTTGCCTCCTGGCTTTCTTCAATGCTTGGCTCCTACCTCTTTCAGGAGACTTTTCCAGATTTCTTCTCCACCCCTCTTCCCTTTGAGATTGGCTTCCATTTATGCTGTATATATCTTGTATGTACATAATTGTCTGAGTGTACCCCATGCACATTAAAATGTGAGCTCCTTGATAGCAAGGATCTTGTTTTTGCCTTCTCTTTTATTTCTAGCACTTAGCAGAGGGTCTGGTATATAGTAAGCATTTAATAAATGTTTATTGGTTGACTAATTGACCAAAGACAAATCTCATTAAATATGAAAAGTCTTATCTCTGTTAAGATGGCCAATTGGTAACATATTCTTTGGTCATGGCAACCCATTATCAGAGAGTTGGGAGAAAAAAATCAGTGGCTACAAACCTCTCCACTTTTTCCATTAGAGTCAAGTAGAATAGCCAATGTGGTGCCATTCCCATAGACTCATACCACACTGATTCTAGCTCTCACCCCTCTTCAATTTGAATCCTTCAGGGTTTGAGTGGTTGATTTGGTAGTTGCTACTAAATGCCAACTCAACTCATTTATAAAGTTTCGTAAGACGGTATCCTTTGGAGAATTTTTCTCTATTGTGTTGAGGAGAGAGAGAGAGAGAGAGAGAGAGAGAGAGAGAGAGAGAGAGAGAGAGAGAGAGAGAGAGAGAGAGAGAGAGAGAGAGAGTGTTCTACTATGCATTCCTCCCATCTGGTTAGTCCCGCATGCTTCTTAATTAGTAAAATGCCATCCTGCCTGATTCCCTCTTGCCAGCAAGTCATTCAGCTACGAAATCACTTCCTCACCTCCATCATATATTTTAGCATTTTAAAACAGAGAAACTGTAACATAGCACATTCTTCCCTCTAACAGGAAAAAGTGAAATCAGCTACAGCAATGCTAATTAAGCAGAGTTTAACATTAGCTTTAATTTAAAGCAGCTCTCATGAGACTTCCGAGCATGTACCCAGAGTGTCATAAAATATGAAACCACACTCTCTCTCAATTAGCATCCATTTATTTGGGAACAACAAAAAAGCAGCAACAAACAGGCACGACGTGTTCCAGGCTCTCTCTTGCATTCTGCCCAGCAACAGTGAGCTCCTCAGATATTTGCCTTGCAAGCAGCATTTCCCTCTCAGGTCTAGGGAATACCAATTCAGGTAAAAGTGTCTTGACATCCCCCTTCCTCTGAATCTCAATTCTTTTTCTTTTTTTTCCCCTTAAATGTAAAGCTGCTTCAGCATAGTGAATTGGCTGTCAAGGCATACTTACAGTGAAAACTGCAATTGTTTTGGCTAGGAGGGCATAACTGCTTTTCTGAGAAAGTTAAAGACATAAGCCTGGTTAGCAGCACACCACCAGGAAATTGGCATTGTTTTCACTCCCTTAATCCTCTCATTACCTCTGTTGTTCTTCTTTCCTGTCTTCATTCTACCTTTATAGCACACTTCCACTTTTCCCAATGTCCAGGCCCCATTCCCAGGCATCATCACATGCTCTCAACTTTTCCTGACCCATTTTCCCATAAAATATATATCTGTCCTTGGTTTTTTGCTAGCGGATTAAGTTAATGATAAACTCATTTATGATAAGGCATTAACTTGGATGTTGGTGATTTTGTAGGTCTCATCTTTCTAGATAATATTTGCATTGTAATGGAGTCACTGATGCCTTCATCCCAAGGATGGACATATGGTAGGCATTTCAAGAGTAGTGGCAGGTTGGTGGGGGAAAGATGTTGCTTTTGGGTGCCCCTCAAAGTAGCTCACACAGGTGACTGTCCATGTGTAGCAATGGCCCTGTTGGTAAGCACCCACCATATTTTCAGAAGAAGCCAGATTATAAAATCTGAAATGCCAGCATCAAAGCATCTCTTAGAAAATGCAGCCTGAGCACAGACACCTTCTGGTGTGCTTGTTATGTAGGTTAGAGCTATAATTTTAATAAATAATAAACAAGAGAGGTGGGAGGAGGAAAAATTCAGGGAAATAACAATAATTCATGTGAGTTTTCTAGGCCCCATCTGTTGCTTAGTCCATCCTCTGAGAAACTGCATGGAGCCCTAATAATAGTACTTTGAATTTAAATAGCACCTTTTCTTCACAGAGCTTTACCATCGATTTATCTTCACTTATAGCATCCTACTGAGGAAGATATCTAGGGCTGGTATATTATTTGCTCACAATTTAAAATCAGGAAAACCATGGCAGAAAGGTTAAAAGAAGAGGAAACTGAGGCTCAAAGTTAGATGACTTGCCCAGGGTCACAGAACTGGCATGCAACAGAGCCAGGAACTCAAACCCATGCCTTCTGATTCCAATGCCATAGCTCTCTTTTCTGGGTAAGGAATTCTTAATCCTTTGTGTGTGTGTGTGTGTGTGTGTGTGTGTGTGTGTGTCTGTGTGTGTCTGTGTCATAGACCTGGGGTTGTGCTGGTAAATATTTAACAACTGGGTCCCCAGGAAAAAAAAGTATATGGGACACACTTTTAGGTTAAAACTACATTATTAACATTTTCTACTTAATTTATTAAGTCTAGAAATAAAAAAAACAATAAATCAAGCCCTTATTTGTAGTATTTGCCAATTTCCAAGGTGTACATGCTCACACTGAAATTTTTTTTTAACATTTATTTTATTTTCCATTTACATGTAAACACACTGAAAATTTAACAATTGAGCTGTTGCCAAGCCATTCAAGTTGGCTCTAGCAAACCACTCTGTGTGTGTGTGTGTGTGTGTGTGTGTGTGTATAATGTGTATGTATGTATGGATATGTATACATATATAAATGTATTGATACACACACACACACACACACACACACGCACGCACACACATATCCCTATGGCCATTCAAGGGAATCCTATAATAATTCCTTCTCGGAATAATGTTTTTAAGTACAGAAAATATAATACACAGAATTTAAAAAGGAAATCAATTATATTGAAGTACAGTTATCAAAATAGTAAACAAATGACTGCTAACTCTAGGTAAAAAAACTCAGCACTGAACAATGCTTGTTTTATCTCGGGTTGTCATAAATACAGTCTAGATTGTAAATTCCTTGGGGTCAAGGCCTATGTCTTTTCCTTCTTTTGGAACCTCCTCAGCACCTAGCACAACACTAGACACACAGACATTCAACTCCTTCTTGAGGATTGATTGATCAACTTTAAAGGCCACTTTAGAGTTTGAAAATTCTCCTTTTATCAAATTGACTGTATCCTGATATATAAAGTGGCTGTGCTTTCACAGATGTCCTCGTAGATGGCATGATTCTTTTTGATGTGTTGGTCAAATCCGAGTCCCCGAGCATGCCCATCAGGAAGAGATACTATTATTAGAATGTATTTTGGGGAAAAAAGCAGCAGTAAATCTGGTCAGTGATAAATATTTAACGAAGTGTAGCCAGCTTTATTAGACACAACTCCAGCAGGCTTTCTCAAGTGTCTGGAATAATGCACCATCTTCTACAAAGAGAAAAATCCTTCTTTTAAGGTGATAATAGACACAGCCTTAGGCAATACCACAATGCTTACTAAGAATGATGCTTCATATAGGGACATTAATGTCCTCTTTAGTATTAAATATTCAACAAATAGTTTTATTTGTGGTAGGACTTCCATGCTTTAGCTACAAAGTTACCTGATTTCACTAGAATGGGCAACCCCTTCCTCCATGCTGCATTACCCTGAGCAAAACATGCACTCGTTTTGTGACCCAACTTCTGGTTGGTGAGTTCTCCCATATTTAGCTAGGCTGCTACAGTTATGACAAGTCTCTTCTAGAATCTATATTCAAAGCATTTCCATCTTCGTAAGGGCTGTCAAACACAGTCCACTCTTGTATCCTTCAAGAACCCAGGGTTATTTCTATGTTATGATGAAGTATCTGAGTAGTAACTTCAGTGGATAATAGTACAATTTGCTGTTTTATTTATTTATTGGCTAGGTTTCGTGGATGTGTTCAGTTTGGAAGCCCACAGGAATACTTTTTGCATTTAATGAGTTGAAAAAAAAACCAAAAATGGAATCATGTAAGAAAACCATTGTTGGTATCACATCTGTTTATAGATGTGTTGCTGAATACCCATAGGATTCACAAGCTCTAAAGGTAGGCAGAAACTTTGTCCTTTCTTTTTCTAGAATAATACCAGCTGAGCTCACTCTATAGTGCCATAGGTAGGGAGAATGGGGATCTTATTCATCCAGGCCATATAGAAACCCAGGGTTATTACTGTGCTATGATGAGCCATCTAAGTAGCAACTTCAGTGGAAAATGGTACAATCTACTGTTTTACCTATTAATTGTCTGGATTTCTTGGATGTGCTCAGTTTCAAAACCCATAGGAATATCTTTGCATTTAATAAATTGAAAAAAGAACAAATGAAAACCCATAGGATTCAACAAGCTCTAAAGGTAAATAGAAACTGTTCTTTATTCATTTAGAATACTATAAAACATGTATTTCAGTTCTGACAAAAAAAAGTTGCATATCTGTTAGTATAGGATTATACTTATATTTTATTTACAAAAAGAGTCCAAAGTGGGGGAGGGTAGAAGGTGAGAAATAATACTTATGGTGGCATCTCACGTTTATGTCGTATGTGAAGTTTTTTGTTTTTTTGGGTTTTTTTGCAAAGTATTTTCCCCACAACAGTCTCTAGTTTTAGAGATTTAAAAAACAACACTGAGGATTTGACGGGCTAATTGATTTGACCACTAATTTTGAGCCAGTAATTATCTGTGGCAGAATTTGAACCCAGGTCACTTGATTCCAGGTCTAGTATTCTAGTCATTATACCAATCAATCATTAAATAAACATCTAGTAAGTACCTACTATGTGCCAGGCACTGTGCTAAAGACACACACTATGGCTAATGCAGTCCACAGTGGTATTTATTTGTATTTTCAGAATCAGAGTAACAAAACCCATCTTTGATTCCATCACAATGGAAAGAGTGATGGTCTTAGAGTGAGAGGAGATCTAACACGTAGCTGACAATGGGAAAACTTCCTTAAGCCTCAGTGTCCTCATCTGTAATAAAATGGAGTTTCAAATAACTGCCTTCCCTGTTTCACAGGGTTGTTGTGAAGGCCAAATGAGATAATGTATGCAAAGCAGACAGGCAACTTAAAAGTGCTATATAAATGTCAGATCTTATTGACCTAGATTATTTCTTCTCTGACTCCTTGGGGAATGGCTCTTAGTCTCTGAGGGTGATAATAATGTTTGTTCTTCTTCCTTGAAGAGCATCATGACACCAGGGTGATGTCGTGACTTGCACTGGAGTGAGGGAGGGCAGTGCAAGGTCACCAGCCTCATTCCTCCAGCACCATCTGGGTCCAGTGGCAAGATATACATCAGGACAACTGGAGATGGCCCTGGATGTTTAAGGCAATTGGGGTTAAGTGATTTTCCCAGGGCCACACAGCTAGTAAGCATCTGAGGTAATATTTGAACTCAGGTCCTTCTGACTCCAGGGCCAGTGCTCTATTTACTGCACCACCTAGCTGTCCAGCCTCTGAGGATAAGTATATCAGTGAGTTGAGAATTTCTCTCCTACTTGATAAAATAACATAGGCAACCTTTTTTGAGTGATGTTATTTTGAAACCTAGACTCAAATGTAAGAATCCGACTGGCTACTTATTTTAAAAATTATTTTAATTTAATTTGTTAAATACTTTCCAATTATATGCAATGGGGGGGGGCAATGAAGGTTAAGTGACTAGCCCAGGGTCACACAGCTAGTAAGTGCCAAGTTTCTGAAGTCAAATTTGAACTCAGGTCCTTCTGAATCCAGGGCTGGTGCTTTATCCACTGCACCAACTAGCTGCCCCCCTGTAAAAAAATTTTTTAACAATCACTTAAAAAAATTTTGACTTCTAAATTTTCTTCTTCCCTCCCACCCCCTTCCCTCCCTTGTAAAGGCAAGAAATTTAATATCAATTTATTCATGTGAAGTCATGCAAAACACAATTCCATATTAGCTATGTTGCAAAAGGAAACAAAATAAAACAATAGAGTAAAAAAAGTATGCTTCAATCTCTATTCAGAGTTCAGTTTTCTCACTAGAGCTATCCAGCATTTTTATGATGGATCCTTTGGAATTTTCTTGGATAATTGTCTTGATCAGACTAGCTAAATCTTTTACAGTTGTTCATCCTTACACTATTGCTATTACTGTGTACAATGTTTTCTGGTTCTTCTTACTTCACTTTGTATGAGTTTATATAAGTTTTTCCAGGTTTTTCTGAAACTATCTTGTTTTGCAGTTTGTGTCGCACAATAGTATGCCACATTCCATATTCATATACCACAACTTGTTCAGACATTCCCCAGTTGATGGGTATTCCCCTGATTTCTAAGTTTTTGCCACCACAAAAAATTGTCATAAATAATTTTGTACAAATAGGTCATGTTCCTTTTTCTTTGATCTCTTTGGGATACAGACCTAGTAGTGGTATTGCTGGATCAAAGGGTATGTAGTTTTATAGCCTTTTGGGGGTAGTTCCAAATTGTTCTTCAGAATGGCTGGACTAGTTCATAATTCCACCAACAGTTACTGTCCCAATTTTTCTACATTCCTTCAAATATTTGTCATTTTCTTTTTCTATATGAGCCAATCTGAAAGGTGTGAGATGGTATTCCGCAGTTATTTTAATTTACATTTCTTTAATCAATAGTGAGTACAGCATTTTTCATGTGACTATCAATAGTTTTGATTTCTTCTTCTGAAACTTGCCCTATAGGCTACTGATACAAGAATACCAAAATCTTCACAAAAATAGTCACTGCAAAGTGAGCCTAAATCAAAATGTTATTGGTTGAATGGTATCATATATGCTTTAGGAGAACCTGACTCTAGATCCTATTGTAAAGTGAAGAATCCAGGATGAATAAAAATACCCACTAATCTATCTGTTTTATAGTTTGGGTTTTTATTATTTAGAGTTTGCTTAAAGTGGGAACAGACTGACATTCATAAATAAATGTTAGGATAGGAATACAGGAAAATTAGAGTAGATGTGTTTGGAGATGAATTTAATTCTAACCACTATATTTTAAAACTCTATTTATTTGAATGGCATGGCTAATAGGTAATAAAGAAAAGATAATAAAGGGTTTTTGCCTTCAAGAAATATAGTCTGCTAAGAATCCCACAAAGCAATACAAATAAAATTGTTCCACGTGTCAAAAAATATGTATGCAACTAGATCATTTCTAAATATAATTTCAGTTCCACTAATTTTATTGCAGAAAGTGACATTTTGTGAGCTTTTTTTTCCTTCTTTGCTTCTCACTAAGGGTTTGTTGTACTAACCTAATTGCTTATGGCCCGAGGAAGAGCCCTTTATGTTTGTGAGATGTTCCTTTACCTAGAGCCATATTTGACAGCTAATTTTCTGACGGTTTAGGATTTTGTTTGCATCTAATTCTATTACTATAAGAAACCTTAGGACTCAGTTTGACACCAGACTTTGGTTGTACTGAGTGGCAGGTTGTAAGTTACTCATTTACACTCTCCCCATCCACATTTCCTTAAGTTTATCTCCAAATGTGACAGAATCAAGGGTTGGTTCTAGATCACTAACAAATATAATGAAAACATGATAATTTACTATCATTTCAGGAACCTTATTGGCTATGAAACTTAATCTGAATATAAATTCCTTGCCTCTGTGATGGCCAAGCTGATATACAAATCAAACTTGAGAAAGTAGCTCTTCATGCCCCATGTACTGATTTTTATACTTAGGTGACCAAATAGCTATGGCAATGGATCAAGCCTTATCCTTTTGGGCCAAATTAGGTCATAGGATGATTTCAATAATTTTTTTTGGTGAAGCAATTGGGGTTAAGTGACTTGCCCAGGGTCACACAGCTAGTAAGTGTTAAGTGTCTGAGGCCGGATATGAACTCAGGTCCTCCTGACTCCAGGACTGGTGTTCTGTCCACTGTGCCACCTAGTTGCCCCGATTTCAATAACTTTTAAAGAAAAACTAATTCAGCTTAAATGGTAGAGAACCTTGTAGATATTGCTTCTACCATATCCCATCTTTGGATGATGTGAGAAAATTATTAATAATAGGGTGTTTTGGGGACTCAGAGATGCACCCCTGCCCCCCCTCCACACACACACACACGCAGGCTGGTTTTGCAGAGCCAGCCCAGAGTCAGGAGAATTTCAGAGGAAATGTAGATTCATCTTCCTAACTAACTAAAGGAAGTTAACTAATGTAAAACCACACTCAAGTCATGTCAATCAATGGACTTGAATGTTACTAGCTTGGATCAAGGTGGAGTGACCCACCTCTACTTGAGACAGGTTAAAAAGCCCTGGAGAAGGGTCTCTCGCTCTTGGCATGCTCTTCCCTCTTCCACGCTGCTCTCTCTTTCCCCTCTACCCTAGGTATGTAGAGGTTCTTATCTTTCTGAGCCATGTGCTCTATCTCTTTAGTAATATTTAATATACTTTAATAAATGCTTAATGCCCCCAAACTGGTGCAGTAGCCTCTAATTTCTATGTAACAAATATGTAATAAATTCCAGCTAAATTCCCTAACACTTGGGACAATTATAAGGTGACCCCATAAGTTTTTATTTGCCACAATGGCAAGGTCTTAAGGGTCTTCTAGAAGGTCTTCTACTATTTAAATGTCCTTAAGACTATTTTTGGATAGCCTTGAGTTTGGAGATGTAAGAAACCTGGCACAGGAAGCACTGCAGAAGGAAAAGAAAAAGTAAAGCAGGAAGTTGGCAAAACCAAAAACTAACAATAAGCAATGTGGTGACCCTCAGATACTCAATTCAATTCAACAGGCATTTATTAAGTACCTACTATGTGCCAGAAATGGTGCTAATTTCTAGGGATATAAGTAAGAAAAAGAAATCCCTTGCCCCCAAGGAACTTAGAATCTAAGGGAGGAAAAACAACACACAAAAGGATGCTGGAAATTGGGGTGTGGGGACCAGGGGCTATCATATTCCATGTAGTCCCAACCAAGTAGAGCTGCTGATTTTAAGTGGAGTGTTATCTGGAAAGTCAAAGGCATTTCCCAAGAACTCTTCCTTTGGTTCTTTAAGCTCTTCCTGAGGAGTTGTCTTTTTGTTACTGGATATTTTTACTGGAAGCAGTGTGGAGGGGCCTTATTATTTCCATATTACAGTAAGCAAAGACCTCCCATGGGCCGGCCTGATAGTACTGCGTGTGCCAGGGTTCATTTTGCTCCTACTCGGGCTGGTGTTTCTTCCTGCTGCCACTGTTCTCCTGGCTACCTATTGGGCCTCTTGCACTTGCATACCACTGCCTCTTGCAATCTGTGTTTTCCCCTCCCCGGCCAAACTCCTTTCATCTCAGGCACTGCCACTGCTCCTCTTTGTGGAGTCTGGAGGCTGCCACAGGCAATTACACTTTGGGGATTAGACAGCTGCAACTGAGCAACCAAGATTCTGGACCTTTTGGATTCACAGGGCTAATGCCACAGGCTAGAAATTTCTCTTTCAGGATCATTTACATAGGCTCAGGGAAAGAGACGTGAAGCAAAAGAGGACGGTAGAGACTCCTATAGGCCAGCATATGTGCCAAGGTGGGGGAGGGTGTCTGGGGCCTGTATTGGGCCCCATTCAGAAAAGACCTCTCACTCACTTCTCACTAGAAGTCCCAGTGAGTGAGAAGCCATTAAGTCTTAGGAATAGTTCCTTCCTTCCTTCCTTCCTTCCTTCCTTCCTTCCTTCCTTCCTTCCTTCCTTCCTTCCTTCCTTCCTTCCTTCCTTTCTCTTTGTTTCTCTCTTCCTTTCTTTTTTTACTCATTCAATTTTATTTTATTTTCAGTTCCCAATTATTTCCTTCCCCTACTTCTATCCCACACATTGGGAAGGCAAGAAATACAAAACCCATTACAAATATGAAGTCACACAAAACATAATTCTGCACTGGCCATGTTATGGGGAGAAGAAAGCAAGAAAAAAGAGAAAAGAATGCTTTGATGTGTACTGTGAGTTCACTAGTTCTCTCTCTGGAGGTGGATAGCTTCTTTCATGACAAGTTCTTGGAACTGTGGTGGGTCTTTGTGTTGATTAGTTACTAAGTCTTTCCTCAATCTTTTTTTTTTTTTAATTTTTTACGGGGCAATGGGGGTTAAGTGACTTGCCCAGGGTCACATAGCTACTGTGTCAAGTTTCTGAGGCCAGATTTGAACTCAGGTCCTCCTGAATCCAGGGCTGGTGCTTTATCCACTGTGCCTCCTAGCTGCCCCCCTCAATATATATATATATTTTTTGAGAGGCAATGTGAGTTAAGTGACTTGCCCAGGGTCACACAGCTAGTAAGTGTTAAGTGTCTGAAGCCAGCTTTGAACTTGTGTCCTCCTGAATCCAAGGCCAGTGCTTTATCCACTGCGCCACCTAGCTGCCTCCCCCCCTAATATTTTTTAAGGAAAAAACTAGCCTAGCTGCATGGGTCAGGACACTGGGAAACACTAATCCTGCCTACATGGCTGGGATCCTACCATGCTCCTTTAAAACATATTTTCTATATCTCCTTTTCCTTCTAATTTTTAATATTTGAGCTTTTATGTGAAAGCTCTTTAAAAATATAAAAATACTATATAAATTTAATATACTATGATATAACTACTAACCATTCTAATTATTACCTAATTCCTACCTAATTTCTAACTACTTTCTAATTATTAAATAATTACTAACCTTTCTATATAATTGAGTTGATTAATTCAATTAGTCCAGTTAGTAAATAAAGAGTCAAATATAATGATTTTTTTCACTTATTCTCCTAGATTGACCAGTTGTGTGAATGTATTTGTAGTCTCTTGCAGACACAGTCAATGTCACCTGGAAACTTTTCATTGCTACTTAATAATCTCCTGTTTTTCTTGATCTGTCATTTCATCAATGGCACCTGCAGTGACTCATTTTTCTGGGCCAGATGTACTTCTCCATCAATTTGTAATGTGTCACTTCTGTGCACTGACTTTCATTTGATCATTTTTTAAACAAAATCTGTTTCAGTCCATCACCACATAGGATGTTGCAGGTAACATCTGGAACACCTGAGTAGGTAACTTTAGCTTTCACATGACCACAGTGATGGAATTTTTCCTCAGTGCTGAGCCAGCAGGGAATGAAACATATGGCAGGAAGTAGAACAGAAGACATTAGTTTCCAAAACAAACTCTTGTGGGCTGGGATGATGGTTCTGGCATATTTTGCTAAACTCTCTTCACACTATCCAGAAGATAATCCTCCTCCACCTCCAAGACCTGGCTGGTATATAGTACTACAATCTGCTCATTTACCTCAAGAAACTACATTGGTAAGATTTTTCTTTTCTATGTACAGGGGGTAGCTAGGTAGCACAGTGGGTAAAGCACCAGCCCTGGAGTCAGGAGGACCTGAGTTCAAATCTGGCCTCAGACACTTGACACTTACTAGCTGTGTGACCCTGGGCAAGTCACTTAACCCTTATTGCCCTGCCAAAAAAAAAAGATATTAAAATCTTTCCTATGAACAATTCCCTCATTCCTTGAATGTAAAGAAGTGGTCATGGATGCTATTTTCCTTTTGAGTACTCTAAGAGTGATGCGGGCAGGAAATTTGGGGTCCAATTGATCATGAGTCAAAATGATCCCAAAAGAATTACAAGACTCAGTGACTCAGTTTCCCAAGTTTTATTGCAATACTGTGAATGACCACAGGGAGAGAACCAGAATATTGGAAATTTATCTCTCAAATAAGGAAAGGAAAGACAGTTATATTTATAGTATGGATAAATTGATTATCAGTCTCATTATAATAATCTCTACCTTGGGGAGGTACAAGGGAGGGCCTATCCTAATTTGGAATTCCTGGGGTCCTAAGCCAACCCCCAAGGTGGGTACCTTTTTCAGTGGAGGTGTGTTTTGGGGGTTTACGCGTCATAAGGTGAATCTGAGGACAAATTTGGCCTTTTCTGCGCATATCTCTTTGATTCCCATTGCTAGTTTCAAAATATAATCATTTTTCATTAGAATTTCTATAGGTCGTATTTTTCCTTTATTGTTATTTTGACCTGACCCATTCTGGTCCATTATGGATGTTCATCACTATGGGTATGAGAACCTAACATTCATTAACTGTGATCTAACTCCCTTTTAGAGCTAATATCTGTATTAGACCTTGGGTCTTGGGTTTTTCTATTAATCCCTTTTTGCCTCCTACATCATTACCATGGACCAACGATGTCATTTTACATGGAAGAGGCCCAGTGTGACACCATCCTGTTATCACAGGTTTTTTTCCCCTCAGAACAAAAGAAAACAAAACCCCCAACCAAACCAAACAGCAGCAACAACAGCAAAAGTAAGGCTGAAGGGAGAAAGGTTTGTTTTAATTATTTCCTATTGCATTCTTACATTTTGTTGTCAAAGGGAAAATTCAATTAATCATTTATTGCACGCCTACTATCTGCTATAGATTAGGCATTAGGGGGGTAGAAAGAAGAAACAGAACACCGTTCCCCCCTTCAATCATCTTCCTAATATAGAACTCTTTCCATATGGAAATCTGTCTGCAATCTATCTGATTTCACATTATTCCTCTTCATACTCTCTGAATCAATTTCCTATCCCCAGTATTAGGAAAGTACTCCCTCTTTATCTCCATATATTGAAATACTTCAATCTATAATTCCTAGCTTCCTCCAATTGGTGAAGCTGAAGTTGAGGCAAGTTGGGTGACTTTTCCACATAATGAGTGAGTTAGGGGCAGATCTGAGACTAGAACTTGTCTTCCAGTCTGTTATGGGGAAAAATAGGGTAGGGGGTTAGGGATAGGGGATAGAGGTTTGGGAAAGGGGTTAGGGGTTTGGGGTCCTTAGGAATTCCTCTTTAAAGAATTACACCCTCTTGCACACAAAAGCAGTTAGATAAGATAGTAGTTTATTTCCATGCTGAGGAAGGGAAGGGAAACCATGAAAGAAATCCTTGGACTTCTCATGGGGAGAAAGGCATGGCACAGAGCGTGGCTCTGAGATACCAGTCTCCTCAAGCAGGAGACAGGCAGGTACTTTTATAGAGGACTGATGGGGGCGACAATCTGACTATGGAAAGTTCCCTTAGTGAGCGGGGGACCATCCCCCACTGGTGGTGGCTGGAGGAGTTGGGTGAGGGGTGGCTGCAGATCTCTCAAGCCATCTCCTTAGGACACAAAGGCAGCAGCCACACCTAATCTTATCTCCCCAGGGTTGAGGGAGACTAGAATGAATTGTGGCAGTCTGAAGCTAGCTCTGTCCTATCTGGTTCCACTTATCTCTTTAGGTGTGTTGGTCCTTTGGTTTAGCTTCTCAAGGAGAAGGTTCCTTGATGTATCCCAGAGAACTTCTGGGGTACTCTGGGCCCATAACAAGTCTATTGCTCTTTCCAGTGCATCATGCTGTTCCCACACCTTTTTTTTGTTGTTTATTTTTTATTTAAAATTTATTGGTACATTTTGTCCAACATCCAAATAGACTTCCCTGCAAAATATACTTCCTGAAAATGCTTTGTGGATTGTTAACCGAAAGGAAAGATGTGTCTTGTAACTTTGATAGAATGGTATCAACACTGACCATTGCATTCCCTAGAGTTTTCCTTTACATGTTGAATTTACTTATCTTGTGGTAATCAAATTAATACCATTCTTTTGGCTCTTCTTTGTTCAAACAAACCTTTTTTCTCTGAATTCTTCATATTTCTCATTTCTTATTCCTACTATAAAGAGTGCCACCAGGACTTTTTTGTTATGTTTTTCTGTCATTAACTTCCTTGGCCTATATGGCCACTAGTGAAATCATAGAGTCAAAGGGTATAAACTATGTGTGATTTTTCTGCATAGTTCAAGTCTGGTTGGGCCAATTTACAGTCCCATTTCTTTTCTTTCTTTCTTTTTTTTCCTTTTTTGTTTTTTTGGTGGGGCAATGAGGGTTAAGTGACTTGCCCAGGGTCACACAGCTAGTAAGAGTCAAATGTCTGAGGCTGGATTTGAACTCAGGTCTTTCTGAATCCAGGGCCGGTGCTTTATCCAATGCGCCACCTAGCTGCCCCTATGGTCCCATTTCTAATGTATTAATGCTCCTGTTTCACCACTTCTCCAACCTAGACTAACTTTATTTTTTTTATCATCAAAGATAATTTGATGCACAAAATAAGAAACCTCAGACTTAATTTGTATTTCTATTATTGGTGATTTGGAACTTTCTTTTTGTATCCTTATGGATTATATTTATTTCTTCACTTGAAAACTGTTAATTTCCCTGGAACTCTTCTTTATTGAGGAATGCCTCTTGATCAATTCCCAATATATTTTAGATATCAAATTTTTATTAGAGATATTTGATGCAAATATATTTTTTTCCAATTAGGAGTCTGTGTTGCTTTTGTTAGTAAAAAAAGTTTTTTTTTTAATTTTGTATAAAATTATTTTATAATTTATTGTTACCTCTCTGTTTTATTTGGTCATGAAGACTTCCCTTAACTATAGATTTGAAAGGTATCTCATTCCATTTTCCTCTTTTTTTTTTTTTTGGTGACCTTTCACTAGATGTATTTAAGTAAAAGCTGTGTGACAACTTAATGGGACTGTGGCAGTGGAAATTCTCATATAGATGCAGATTGGATTAGATGGCCTCTGGGGTCACTTTCAACCCTGTGATTCTGTGAAGTGTTCCATAAAATTACTTTCTCCTTCTCCCTTCCCTGCTAAGTTGAAAGTGGTCACTCTATCCTGACATTTTCCTAGAGTACTTTGGATGACTCTTTTGCCCCTGTGCCATGTTCTACTTTGTATTCTATTTATTATTTGCATGTTAAATTTCTCACTAGTAGGCCATGGGCTCATTGACATCAGGGATTATCTTGTTTTGCATTTTCATATTCCCAGTGTATAGTAAGTGCATGATAGAGACTTAAATGTTCATTAAATTAAAATCAAGTGAGGGAGGCTACCTAGGAGGGTATTATAATACTTTAGGCAAGAGGCTGTAGACATAGAGAGGATGAAGCACTTTTCAGTCACTTACCTTCTACCTGACAGGTATGCCTAGAGTAGGTTTGAGATTTGGGTTTAGAAAAACAGAAGATTTAAAATTAGCATTCTTTTTATCTCCATATAAATTCCCATAGCTTTATTATAGGGCTATCATACCCCAGAAGTTTTTGCGGTACATCAAAGGACCTTCTCCTTGAGAAACTAAACCAAAGGACAGAAACATCTAACCAGTCTCCCCCACCCCTCAGGGAGATGGGATTGGGTATGACTGCTGCCTTTGTGGCGTGAGGAGCAGAGAGATGGCTTGAGAGATCCAGAGCCTCGCCTTACCCAACTTTCCCCAGCCACCACCACTGGGGGATGATCCTCCCCCAATAAGGGAACTTCCCATAGTTAGACGATCAACTCATCGGACCACCATCGGACCTCTATAAAAGTATCTGCCTGGGGCAGCTAGGTGGCGCAGTGGATAGAGCACCGGCCCTGGAGTCAGGAGTACCTGAGTTCAAATCTAGCCTCAGACAATTGATACTTAATAGCTGTGTGACCCTGGGCAAGTCACTTAACCCCAATTGCCTCACCAAAAAAAAAAAAAAAAAAGTATTTGCCTGTCTCCAGCTCAAGGAGATAGGTATCTCAGAGCCATGACTCTCCTTATATATAGAGAAGTGGGGAAATGTTATGGGCCTAGCACCCCAGAAGTTTTCTGGGGTACATCAAAGAACTTTCTCCTTGAGAAACTAAACCAAAGGACAGACACACCTAAAGAGCTAAGTGGTATTGGATCCTGACTGAGCTAGCTCTGGGACCACCACCCTTAATTCCAGTCTCCCCCACCCCATGGGGAGATAAGATTAGGTGTGGCTGCTGCCTTTGTAGCAGAGGAGGAGAGAGATGGCTTGAGAGATCCACAGTCACCCCTCACCCAACTCCTCCAGCCACTACCAGTCCTCCCTTGATAAGGGAACTTTCCACAGTCTGATGATCACCCACATCAGTCCTCTATAAAAGTACCTGCCTGTCTCCTGCTTAAGGAGATAGGTATCTCAGAGCCACCTCTCTGTGCTACACTTTCTCCCCAAGAGAAGAAGTCCAAGGATTTCTCTCTTAGTTTCCCTTCCCCAACCCCTAAATAAACTATTATTTTATTCTAATTAGATTTGTGTGTAAGAGGATGTAATTTTTTAATGAGGAATTCCTAAGGACCCCAAACCCCTACCCCTATCCCAAATCCCCTACCATATTTCCCCTACAACAGCTTGGTGGTGAGGACATCCTCTCTAACTAAGGGACCCTAGCCCTAAGGTTCTGGGGGAGTAGGTTTTGTCCTGGGCCAATCCTGGCCCCAAATAGGGAAATCAGGCTCCCTTTGTTCTCTCTGGCTCAATATGCCTCTGCCCTATCACCCTGGTACAAATCTCTTAAAGCTTAGGTTTGGCTCATATCTAGGGTTCCTCAAAAGGGATTGACAGTATCTTTTTTAGTTTATATAATGTAGATCAGGCTCCTCCACAAATACAGACTCATAAGTGTGCTTAAAATATGAAATGATAGGCTCCCTCTCCCATTATAGTCTTCTGGGAAGTTGATACTTAAAACATTAAAATGGTAAACACTCCAGGGGCTGCTGAGTTGGCATTTTACCTTCATTTCAACTCTGTGTTATCTAGGTAACTCATTTAATTTCTTTTTTTGTGTATGTGGGACAATGAGGGTTAAGTGACTTGCCCAGGGTCACACAGCTAGTAGGTTAAGGAAATCATTTAAGATCCACATCTTTTGGCAAGCTAGGAAATGGCTTGGATTCATCCTCCTGGTGGTGGTCATCTCTTCTGGGAAGTTTTATCCAAGGTCACCTCCTGCTAGGCAATTTGCATCTTTCTTAACTCTCAAACTCTGAAGTTTGTGACCAAGGGTGGGAACATTCCTTGTAGGGTTGTTTTTTTCAGTAACCTGTGTTTAGGGGAAGAAACACAAAGCAGAAGAGACAGCTGTGGGCTTGTGTTCTAGTCTGAGACTTGGTTTTAGACAGGCACACTTTTTTGCTGACATGTGTGAGCAGCTATGATAACTGCTGAGGTGAGGGGTAGATGGGGAAACCGGATAGATTTCCTCATGATAATTCCAGGGAGAAGCACACAAAAAATTCAATATCCTGAATAGATTGGAAGAGAGAATAATTACAGAAGTTATTTCTCTTTTTAAGCCTACTGAACGGGCAGCTTTTCTTTCTTTGTGTTCAATACTCTTTGATATAGCCAGGCTGCAATATTGGGAGGAGGCATAGAGGAGATACATGGGAACCAACCAGATTCCACCAGAAAGGGTCAGAGAATACATCACTGGAAGGAGCCCAGAACCATGGATGCCACAGATGTCAGTGGATGAGTCTTAGGGCACATGTGACACCAGCTACTGTTACATATATTTCATATGAATTGTCCAACCCTGCTGCTCCATTTCCTGTTCCTTTAGCCAGTAATATGGAAATAATAATAATATTGGGGGAAAATAATGAACAGAAATCATATTATAGTAATTATAGTAAAAAGAGTTGTGAAGTTCTCAAGGGCATTTTAGGGGCATCTGTTCAAATTGCTAGCTAGCTGCTAAGTTCCTTCTTTTACATAAGGTCAGTGAATTTTATGAATCATAAAATACATATTTTGACATCTGGTTTCACTGCTTCTCTCTCCACTTTGCTCCCCTCCTCCTCCCCCACTAATGCTATAAACTTTCATCATGAAGTTTCCTTCTTAGATTTTTTAAAAAAATACTTCTCTTAACAGTAAATTTCTATTGCAGTGTTACAGATGGTGGTCCCTAATTACTTAAATTGTGGTTCCTTTGTAATTCCCTGAGTTAACTTAACTCAATGGTTATTAAGAAAAAAAGGGCAGAATTTTATGTGAATACAGGTCATTTCTTCACCTGATACATTTTGTCTTTACAATGCATGTTTCATTTGTTAATCAAAATTCTTAACATCTATGAATTTATGCAGATTTAAAATTCTTATGCACAAGATTTTATTTCAGTGCCTCTAAATCTGAAGGTTGCTACCAAGTTTGGAACTATGCTTCACGTGAAGGTTTAAAATGCTTTAAAATTTGAATATTATCTCCACTGGTTTTCTTTTGTGGAGAAATTACTTTTTCATTGACATAAGGTTATGAGTAAGAAGACTGCTTTTTTCTTTTGAGTATTTTTCTTTTTTTAAAACTGAACTGGATATTTTTGATGAAGAGCTAGAAAGATTTTAAATTTCTTTGATTCCTTCCCTACCTCTATGCTATTTGTTTGGCTGGAAGATTTATAACTGTAATAAATGCTAGCAATATTTAGGTTATAAATGTAAACTGGTAAGAATTTCCACTGAGACTTTTAGAGCAATACAAAGACAGAATTGAAACCAGATTGCAGGTCCTGGGGTTCCTTCTCCATACTTATTCCTCTGCACAACACTGCTTTGTTTTCTCATGGATTTTTATGCTCATATTGAAATTCTGATTGATTTCTGTTGATGTCTGTGGACTAGAGAGAGAGAGAGAGAGAGAGAGAGAGAGAGAGAGAGAGAGAGAGAGAGAACTGGGTGACTGTGATTTACTCTCCTATTACAACACTTAGTCTGATTTGCCAGAGGACATGTATGTAGTACATCTTAATGTCTGTCTCTGTCTTGTCTCTCTTGGGATCTCTCTTATATTCCAAAGAAATATATTGCTGTCTGTAAAATCTCCATAGGGAAACAGAGCACTTTCAAGGTGAAGATATGATCTATAACTTATTGGAAGAGATGTCCTTAAGGTGTTGCTCAAGAAAAGCTATAGGGTGAATTTTCAAGTACATGTGCTAAAGAAGTGAGAAAAATGTTGGAGTCTTTGCTCTCTAATTCTTTTTTTTTTTTTTTTTGCAGGGCAATGGGGGTTAAGTGACTTGCCCAGGGTCACACAGCTAGTAAGTGTCAAGTGTCTGAGGCTGGATTTGAACTCAGGCACTCCTGAATCCAGGGCTGGTGCTTTATCCACTGCGCCACCTAGCTGCCCCCTGCTCTCTATTTCTCAACCTAATTAGTGGAGCATAGACACCCCACAGTTTCCCTGGAGAACCTCTCTGCTTTGTGAGAGTTGACTAGTCAGCCCTACCTTCTATTCAAATTAATTCTACTAGTCACATTAATATGCTATTATTGACACAGTCACTGTATTAGTATATTATTAATATGCCATTACTCCTGTTAGGAAGTAGCTGCCAAGGAGATGAAGAATGACTGAACTTGGAATTTGAAAGGGACATTGTTTTGGTGAGTGTGTTATAGTTGAAATAGCGTTGAATTTGATGGAACTGAACTGGATTTGAGTCCCTGCTTGGCCAGAACTGGGTGATCTGAAGCAAGTTATAGCTTCTCTAGGCCTCAGTTGCCTTATCTACAAAATGGGGATACTGAATCTATACGCTGGCCACATCATGAGCTTGTTGTAAGGATGAAATGAGCTAATGTTTATGAAAGGATATTCTAAACATAAAGCAGTATTGGTAAATGTAAGGGATTAAGTGCTGCTATGAACTAGGAGGAGTTGAGGAGTAATTTTCGTAGGACTACAATGAGAAGAATGGCTTTAGGGATAACTAAAAATCACTCACTTTTCTCACATTAAATTCTGACTCCAAAGTAGTAGGCATCCAAGACATTTATCTAGTGGCCTATATTGTAGGTATTGTTGTTGTTCAATTGTGTCTGACTCTTTGGGACCCCATTTGGAGTTTTCTTAGCAAAGATACTGGAGTGGTTTGCCTTTTCTTTCTCCAGCTCATTTTACAGTTGAGGAAACTGAGGCAAACAGGGTAAAGTGACTTGCTTGCCCAGGGTCACATTTGAACTCAGGTCTTCCTGACTCCAGGCCCAGAACTCTATCCACTGTGCCACCTAGCTTTCCATATTATAGGTCATACTCTTAGTACTCTTACATTTGAGAGGGGAATAATTATGGGAATATTACTTAGGGCATGAACATCACATCAGTTACCCAGGTAGCTTTATGGAGGTCATCCAATCTTATCTGTCACCAACCTGCTCAACACATATGAACCTAAAAAGGAGAAATAATTAAAATTGTGTGGCTCACTATACCCATAATAATTTTTTTTTTGATGAGGCAATTGGGGTTAAGTGACTTGCCTAGGGTCACACAGCTAGTAAGTTGTCAAGTGTCTGAGGCTGGATTTGAACTCAGGTCCTCCTGACTCCTGGGCTGGTGCTCTATCCACTGTGCTACTAGCTGCCCCTCATAACAATTTTTTAAAAAAAATCTTCTAGAGTTGGGTGAGGGGAGGGAGGAAGGGAAAGAGAAGGGCTAGGTCTAGAGCCCTACATCCTAAATTACTAAAAAAAAGGGGGGGGGAACTTTATTCTACCTTTTTAAAATAACAAACAATACATTCATTCTATGAATTAGAATGAAATTTTCCTCTTAAAAATTTCTTTCAAAAATATTTACATTCAATATATTTTAAAATTTAATCTGCATTAACATTTCCCCATAATTTTTGTCAGTCTAGACAATCAACAAAATAATAAATCAAATCCTGATTTGTAGAGTTTGCTGATTTCCAAGGTGTAAACGTTCACACTGAAAATTTAAGAAGTCATTCTCTCACAAGTAGGTTAGAGCTGGTTCCAGCACACCCCTATCTCCATTCCACTTAATGAATTCTCCTCCTCTCCCTTCCCTATCACATATATCAGCCTGATTAAAATGATAGGGAGATTTTTAAATTTTATTGCCTTTTGCATCTGAGCATAGCTACCCTGACAGGTATTTTCACATTAAGGGCATTATTGTTTATTCATGAAGTTACCCTGGGCATTGTTTTATTAGCTCTTCTTTCAAATAAGAAGAAGGTATAGTAACATAATGAAAAGGATTAGCAGGGGGCAAAAGCAGCGAATGTAGAAATTGAGACAGCCAACTTGCAAGCTGATTAAAATGTCTAGTATATTGAGACTGAAAAGAAGATGTAAAATTAAGAAAGTTACAAGCAGAAAATGGCAAACACCAGCTGAGGCGATAGGGAATGCCATATGTTATATGTTCTTCATGCTTTCCCCCTTGCTTTTTTTTTTCAACAAGAATTATACATATATATATATATACATATATATATATATACATATATCCATGCATATATTATTCTGACACATGTATCATTAAGGATCTCCCTAGAAGGCAGGTTGATATATTTATTTTTTGGAATGAGAAATTTTAAGGCTTTTTTTTTCCAGCAGGTTTTCATTTATAGAAATAATCTCGCAGCTCTGTTCATTGTTAAAAATTTAAAATTCTAGTCAGTTTCTTTTGGTTTTTCTGTTGGGTTTTATCTGTCCAAGTTCTGAGCTCTGCTGTCTCTCTCTGTGTTTCTGTTGATGATCATCCAAGGAAGAGTTTTGAAGCCTGTTCCAATCTATTCTTTCCACAATATTTGTTTAACACGGGATAAACAACTGATCATAAGGGGTAAACAATTATAACATATTTTCAGTTTTATTGTATTAGGACTATCAAAATCTGGGTATCATTTATTACATAAAAGAGATTGTGAGCCTTTATGTTTTTATTACAATATTTCATTAGTTTTTTGTGTCCAAATGAATTATTCCAGTTATTCCTGCTTAGAATCTGTTTTAAAAGTTTAAAATTTTCCTCCATACTTCACTGCTCAGAATTATTTGCATACTTAGCCTTTTCTTGCATGATGCTATCAATAATGATCAATAAAACATTCCATAAGAAGTCTAGAATTGTGTGATATTAAGAAAATCCAAGTCTTAAAAAGGAGCAGCTATTCATCTTATCTGCTTATCTACATTTCTCCAGTCCATAGATGTCCTTGACCTCTCTATTTTGCTTTCCAGATGGCAGTAGCAATTTGAAATTTTGTCTACTTGTTCTATATTCATGAATTTCATAGAGCTCAGTTTTTTTAAAAGTGATCTCTTGGCCCTGATTAACAATTTATTATCATTGAACAGATTTACAAAATTTACATCAAGAATGCTCTTTTTTCCCCCCCTTTTCAAAACAAATAGAAATGTTTTCTATTTCTAGGATAAAACCCATTTACTTTAGTGACTTAAACTCCTTTTACATCAAGCTTTCTGCTGCTTTTCCTGGGCAGAAGTTGTGGGTATTGATCTGACGTTCTTGGGGCACTATGGAAATGGGCTGGATGAAAAGAAAGTAGATTTTCACAGTAACCAAGCATAGATTTCTGCATTTGATGTAATCTGTTGAGTCATTAGCAAGAACAGGATAATCAATAATTAGCACAAAATAAACCCCAGCACAGCGAACAAAAGCAACAAAACCACAAAGAAAACCCCACAAAGGTTTTTCTAAGCAATGCTGAATTTAACCAGCATAGTCATCTGGACCCAAATTTCAAAGGAAATCTTCTAGTGTAGATGCAAACAAGAGCAATAAATTTGAAATAGCTAAGTAATTAAACTCTTGAGATTATAGAAGGCCAGGAAGTCTAGTTCAAGTGTCAGCCTGCAAAGAGTTAGAGAAGTAAGGCTCCTCTAATATGATCAATCTAAATTTACTTTTGTACCCCACAAAGCTATATGGTGCATAATAGGTATGCAGTAAATATTGTTGAATGAGTGAAAAAAAAACCCAACACCCAGTTACCTGGACATGTGACACTAAAGATTAATTTTGTTTCTAATTGTTCACAGAATTATGAATTCTTCACTGTTTTTTGAATGCTAAAGTTGTTCAGATCAGGCACCTCCAGAAAAGAAACGATTATAGCTATAAAAAATAATTGCAAACAAGATTCGAAGAAAATAGATTTTGCAAAGACATCAGGAAAATAAAGCTCATTTATGGATTCAAAAGGCCCAGGATAATTTCACTGACAGAAGCAACAGACCTAGCTAATTCTTTGTCTCAGTGTTCACAATGAATGATATGGGCTAGCTGCCAGAAATAGATGTACTGTATATTTCTCAGGGGAGAAAGAAGGAAAACTGAAGGAAATGGGGATCATGCCAGACCAGGTGATTAAGAAATTAGAACATTTTGAAGTCTAAAAAAAAATTATAGTAAGGGGAGAGAGCAATTGATGGGGAGGATGAATTACTGAGGCCAAAGGGGTTAGTAGGTTTTGGAAGGATGATGAAAAAAAAGTTCACCCACTTTGGGACTTTAATGTGAAATGAGAAGTGAAATGATCAACACATACTTTCTAGTCTCCTCCTGAATTCAAGAGTTAACAGCTGTAATGAATTCTATCTACACTATTCTTTCAGTGTTGTCCACAAATAGGTTGTGTGTTGTTGGACCAGCCAAATCGTACTTATTTATTTGCCTATTGTAGTGCCTAAAAGTGAACCATTAGAAGGTTCATGTCTTTAAGTTCTGAAAATTTGGAATGTTCATTAAGAATCACAAACATTTCTGTTTGGAGTTTGTCATTGGCAAATACTTTGGTAGGGGGTGGGGAGGGAAGATATGACAGTTAAGAGTAATGCTCAAGTTGATAAGGATCTAGGATAAGTTGGGTATGGGGTGGGGTGCAAGGTTGGTTAGAGAGTAGAGTACAAGTAATTTTTTTTTTACTTACTTCACAGTTTTGCTTAGTATTGCTGTTTAAGCACAAAAATTTTAGCATTATCACTAATCTTAATTTTAGGGTACACTGAGTTGTGAGTACCTTAATAGTTGATTGGCAATCACTGGTGAGGCTTAGATCCGTGGCACTGAATGAGAGGAACTTAAATCCAGGGTATATGGGATGGAATAATATCCTCTCCCTCTTTTTTTTTTGAAGGGGATACGTTACTTATTATTACAATTCTGTTCTAAGGCTAACTCAAACCAGCAATTTACATTTGGTGTTAAAGGTTGATACAAGAAATGTAGTTTTCTTTGTTTTTAAGGCAACTAGCATTGGGGGAGTGGGTTGAATTTCATCAACCAATCAGTTATTTCCAAATTATCAGAATAGTTGTTTCATTGAATTCATACCTGGCTCTTCTCTCTCCAAACCTGTCTGCAGAAATATCAAAGCTGGGTAAGTAGCTGAAACTTCCTGCAGGGAAAACTGGGAAGGGGTGGCTTGTTGGTTTATCTGGGTGCGGGTACAGAAGACAATGGCAGTGATGATGATGCAATCATAGGGAAGGGTGGGGAGGGAAGCAGTTAATCCCATCTGGAATCCTTTGGGGGCATTTGGGTGCTGAGCCTATAGAGATCCTTTAGGCAAAATACATAAAAGGCAGGTACTGTGGGGAGGAAACATATCTTCCTTGTAGACATATTTGGGCAAAGCCAGATTCCACCCATACAGCTCCAGGATGAAGATTAATCCTTAGATACTCACTGTGAATTCATGGGACATGTTGTTTGTCCTTGGTTTTCAAAGAGTACCAATGACATTGCAGGTGATGTCTAGACTTGCATGTAAATTGGATTTAAGTGAAGCAGAGTTACACAAAGCCATCAGCCTCATTCTCTCTTCCTGAGTCATTAAAGTACAGTAGCAGGACAAAAGTCAACACTACTGGCCAGGGCCCAGGATGCAGTGGATAACCTTGTTGTCTTTGATGTCTAAACCAAGCTTTAAGTGCTCCACGGTGCCTAATTCAGCTGCCTTCATGGCTGTTGGAACAAGTCTTCATGCTTGGGGCAGATATCCCCTTTAACTCACCAACAGGTTTGAGGCCTGTCTTGAGGCCTGTCGGTTACCCTCAACCTAGTTTAGCATGTCATTCCAGATGGTTTACCAGGGTGTGGCCACTGTTCAACAGGTGAGAATTGGGTGACATGTTGACACCAAAGGTAGGTGAGCAATCCTGAAAAGGTCTTGGCAAACACTCACATCAGAGGTTCTAGTCCTCCTGAACTCCCCATACACTTTATAGGACATAAAGTGAAGGAAAGCACTAAAGTGCTTTGCTTGCTGCCTTAGTAGGTCTGCAGACATTCTCTGTCTTATCTCTTTTTTACTTGGTAATTAGCATGTTTTTCCTTAGTGTAACATATGGCATTCTTACTTGTAAACATACCCTGTAAACCCTTTTCCCTGTTGTTGAAGATCTGAACTGAGCTGTAATTTCATCTAGGCATAGGTATGGAAACACAATGACAGTCCTGGAGATAATTAAACTGAACAAAATATGTTGAAATATAGTAACTTGAATATCCTGGACATACTTTATCAGGAAATTTAGACTAAAAAGTGGCCGAGCAATATGTAGAACTGAGGGGAATAAAGACTTTGGAAATTCAGAAGCGAAACAAAACAATAAATATCTGCTTTATTTGAACTACAATTCTCATAGCAATGAGTCTCTGAGAGAACTGTAGTAGATCTTTAAACACCAGGAATTACCCTAAGAGGATTCCCTGTGTGTGAAAATAAGACACAGCTTGAAAAATGATTAGTAACTTCCTGTCCTTCCTGTTATGAAAAGAAGGGACCATTATATGTGGTTATAATTTTTGAAGCTGGTATCTGAAAATGTATAGGTAAAATTTGCCTGTCTAATCATTTCTCCAGCACCTTGACCACAGTTGGGTAAGTCAGACATAATTTTCCTGCTTCATAAATGCAAATGTAGTCAGTTTATATATAAATTGATGAAAATGTGAAATTCTGGGCATGCATTATGAGAGATCAGTTGAAATCTATTTGAAAAATGTGTCTCCTGTAGAAATAATTAAACCAAGAAAAACACTAACAGATTAACTACCTTCTCTACAATATTTTCTCCTTTGGTCTAGTGGCATTTGAATATACCCCCAAAAGGAACCTGTATTTCAGTGAATGCACACCAGTAGACTGCTTATACCATTGTGAAAAAAGATTTGAACCAATGAGAAGTCCAGCCAGTTCTTAACCTATGATTATATTTATCTGATTAGCCTACTTCAAGTTAACTAGATTGTAAGCACACCTGGCTTGCCCTTAAGAAGGTATTATTCTCAGAAACTAAGGACTTTGAACTCAACTAGAGACCACCTTCAAGTCCAGTGAATCATAGGATTTGGATGACACTAACCAATCAGCTAATCAGCAGTCAATCACTCTCATTTAATTCAATCAGTTTAGATTAATCTCCAGGTGGCCTTTGAGTATCTGCTAAATCCCATTATTTTATCACAAAGGTAATGAGGAGTTCATTTTATCATTTGGATTCTTTGCCAATACAAAATTAAAAAAATGTTAAAAATATATTTCCTTAGGAAAGAAGTATCTTTTGAACAAAAACTGTCATCAGAATATGGTAAAAATCCTTTATTCTGTATAGAGAGATTGTCCCTCAGGCTTAAATGGTATAGATTTATAAGCTTTTCATGATATTAATTTAAAGAGAAGTAGCTGAAGATGTTTCTTTTGTTGTCATAAAAGAAAAGGGAAGGAAGGAAGGAGTGGGATATAGTACCTTTTGGCTTTGTTTTAAAGTATATTGACTTATTATGGTCCCTTTTTGGTGAAATCTCTAGAGTGTACCCATCATGAAATGGAAAGAAACATATTGAGCCTGCAGAATTAGATCAGGGTTGAAGTTCTAGATATATTACTAAATTGCTTTGTGACCTTAGATAAGTCATTTAATCCCTTTGGATCTGAATTTCCTCTTCCGTAAAATATAAGGGGGTTAGACAACAACAAAAAGCAGTGTAAATACACAAGTGAAGGGCCTTATCAGAAGGCCAAACTACGACAAATGATGAGGACCTTATTGTTTTGGGTTTTTAGAAAAGAAATGGATGAACTGATATTGGAGGAATCAAAGGCAGTCATTTTATACATATATCTATGGTTTAGTATTTTAAAAAGAGGCAAGATGCCAATGAACTGGATAGAAAAGGATGACACTGGGTAGGATTATGTTTTGGAAATAACAGTGCTCTAAATGTTCCCAAATTTCCTCCTGATGCAAAATGCCATGTATTTAATGCCAATATTCTGATGCATGATTGTTAATCCTAGAATACCATGACCTCAGAAAATTTTACATAGCACAAGGGCCCTGGAAAGATGCATGGTAGGTATAATCAGACTGAAACATTTTAATCAAATATGACTTACATGTAATAATTGGCTTATTATTGAATATGTATGTAATGGGAATTGGAGGTAGATGGGCCATATATCTAGAATGAGAGGACAAGTGGTGGACAGCTCCAGGCTCAGTGCTATGTTGTCTTTATGAGCTAAAGGAATGAAAGAAAGCTTCCAGTATGTTCTCTCTCTCTCTCTCTTTTCTTTCTTTCTTTCTTCTTCTTCTTCTTCTTCTTTTTTTTTTTTGCAGGGCAATGAGGGTTAAGTGATTTGCCCAGGGTTACACAGCTAGTAAGTGTCAAGTGTCTGAGGTTGGATTTGAACTCAGGTCCTCCTGAATCCCGGCTGGTGCTTTATTTACTGTACCATCTAGCTGCCCCTGAGTAGATGCTTTAAAGAAACATTCCATTTCCAGACTCTAGGAGTCTGACTGTTTTCACTGACTGTTCCCCATGCCTAGAATTCTCTCTTTTCTCATCTCCTCCTCCTGTTTTCTTTGGAGTCCAAGTCCCAGCTGAAAAATCCTATTTTCTATGAAAAACCTTTTAAAATTCCCTCATAATACTAATCCCTTTCCTCTATCAATTATCTACAATTTATGCTGTATATATCTTACTTGTACATAGATGTTTTTCATGTTGTCTTCCCGGTTAGACTGTTAGTTCCTTGAGAGCAGGAACTGTCTTTTGCCATTCTTTGTATTTATAGGACTCAGCACAGTGCCCGACACATAGTAAGTGCTAAATAAATGCTTTTTGATTGACTAAGGAGGATTGTAGGGAGACGTGGGCAAAAATCTCAGAGAATAAGATGATTTGAAGGAGTTGTGAGCTGAAATGGTGGAGTACCAAACAATACTTGCTGATGCAATCATAGACCCTTTATAATGTTAAAGTAATTATTAGGTAACCAAGACCTAGACTTAGCTGTCACTAGAATTAGAAATGGCAGGGGGTGCGGAATAGACATGGTGGCCATGTCAGAAAGGCTATTCTGAACAGTAAAAATAATCTTGATATCAGAAAGTTTTTAGGGAAAATTCTATGCAGTTGGTTGAACCAGCCAACTGCAAATAAGAGTTGAAGGAAGAATTCCAATATAAAGATGTGTGAAGCACAACTTAGAATACTGCACACAAAGTGTATTGGAATGGGACAAACTGTGAATGAAACAAAATGTAGACTGGGATTAGAATTTAATTAGTAGAATGTAAGCTCCTTGAGGGCACGGACCATCTCATTTTTATATTTGTATGCTGAGTACCTAAGACAATGATTGGTGAATAGGAATTGCCTAATAGTTGCTTGATTGATTGATTGGTGCAACCTTGTTTCCTAAACTATTAGCCTGGCTGCCTAAGGCTACATATTTCCATCTTAGAGTTTCTCTCATTTACGGAATCTTTAAATACCAGTTTCATTTTTAGCCCACAGCTCTTTTCTCACACAAAATATAAAAATATCTATTAGTTTAAATATTGTCAAAATGCAAAACACTAGTTTTGACTTTTTCGCATCCTGTCGTTCAAATCATGTAGGTGGAAAATAAAATGACTGAATAATCTGGCAATCATTAATAATGCTTCATGGGCTTTGCATGAGCATGCTTAATAGATGTTACTAGATAATAATGACAATATTCATTCTAAGCCTAACCAAAGCAACACCAAATGGCAGAGTTTTAGCTAATAACTTACAGTCCTCAAGATTAAAAAAGGATTATCTCTCAATTCATGCCTTTCAAGTGGAAGGATGTAGGATACAATAGGATTTGTTCTATTCAAGAATATTATTTAAGCCTAATTAACAGATTTAATTCAAGAGATGTATAATCTGATCTGAAACAATGAATAAATTGCCAGAACTGTAGGTTTGCTCAAATAGCACTTTTCTATTATTGGGCTGTTTAATGGTTGTGTGTGTATACAGACCCCACCTAAAGAAAACAAGGACACTATTTAATGCATAGGAATGTATACCTCTTGGGGGATTTGAAAATACTTTGGTGGACATTCTCAGAGACTGGAATGCACATGATCAAAGAGTGATAGATCGGGAGGCCCAAAACTTAGCAGGATGAGCTATAGTTATATAGTATAACATGGAAATGGTGAGCACATTGATTGTTGGGTTTGGTGGGTCAGAGCTCACAATGTGTGTTGTGCAATGACAGATCCAAATGAATGAATGTAAAGTTCAGTGATTGCCAGTGACCTAGATAAATTTTAACTGAACTACATCATAAAAACAAAGCCTGGAAATCTGCATGATGGACTTTCATGTGGAGCTGGGTACACATGAAGCCTCCTGGATGTTGATACCATGATGTAATGGAAAGGGGACACTGGAATCAGAGAATATGAGTCTGGGTCCTGGCTCTGATATTTATTATTTGTGTGACCTTGGGGAAGTCACTTAGTATTTTGGGGCCTCTGTTTCCATATATGTAAAATATTGGGGTTAGACCAGATGAACTTTGAATTTCTTTCCTGCTCTAAATCCAATTATGATATCATTTTTTTAGTCAAGAAGTTTGGGTCTTAATGGATCCAATAATTAATAATTGTGTGATTCTGGACAAGTCACTTTTCCTTTCTGAGTCTCATTTTTCTAATCTGTAGGATAAGGATAATAATAATTGTAGTAACTACCTCATGGGGTTGTTGAGAGGAAGGTGCTTTGTAAACTGTAAGAAATATGAACCTTTATTATATTTACATCTATGGACTGTTGTCATCAAAATGATTTTATCACTTCACCAATTTATTTGTAGAGAATATTTTTTTAATGGTCCCCTAATACATATCTAGTCATATTGAATTTTGAATCCAGAGAAGAATAAAATGAATGGAATGATTTTTTCTTTGAGTAATTTTCATAATTGAAATATATATGTATCTATAGACATATGTATACACAAATATTTAATATAATCCTGTGATTTTTTTGGTGCAGGAAATTCCCTCAGCCACCCCAATGCAGATTACTAAATCATCTGTAATTTATTAGATTTCTGGGACACTGAGAGGTCTTAACACAGTATATAGGAGGAACACAACTTGTTCTAGGTCTCCTAAACTGTAACGCAGGCCCTCTATCAGTTATTATGCCACACTCTCTTGAACAATTCTGAATGACATATTTTTTCTATAACAATAAATCCTTCTTATGAGGTTTGGCCAGTCGATTTGAAATAGCTTTCTCGGTAATCCAATATTAATGCCAGTAACTATCCTCTGCACTAAATTCCATTTTAAAAGAATATTTTCATGATTGCCAACTTAATTAAAATTTGATTCTGAAAATGGTAACCTCTTTGGTACTAAAAACATTTCTTTCTTTTATGGTAAGAGAAATAAAAATGTAATATAAGACCAGTTGCATTCAGTTTTGAGACTTGATGGCTCAGATAATTATGCAGAACTAATTAATTCAAAATCTGTTTATCAACAGTAGTCTGTAGCTACAGCATTTTCTCCCAGAGGCATTAACAAAGGCTTATCACCTGCTTCCTTGTTGCAGTTTGTCTCAAAGGCAAATCAATACGCAGAATATAAAAAATGCTATTCCCAGAACTAACACTTTCAACAACTTACAAGAACTTTTAGTATCTGATACCAATTAGTTATCCCAGCTTAAATTAAAACAGTTTTATTTAGCAATGAAATATGTCAAAATACTAAGGGTTTTTGAGACACAATAAAGTTTTTTTCCAAAGAAAATCTTTTAGTATTAGTTTATATCAGCATACATACATACATGCTATATATATATATAAAACTTTTTTTTTTTTGGTGAGGCAATTGAGATTAAGTGACTTGCCCAGGGTCACACAGCTAGTAAGTGTTAAGTGTCTGAGGCCAAATTTGAACTCAGGCCCTCCTGAATCCAGGGCTGGTGCTCCATCCACTGTGCCGCCTAGCTGCCCCCCATGCATATATATTTAATTGTAGGCTTTTTTCAAGATTAAAAAATGGTACCAGATGGTAGTCAATAAGGGAAAATATAAGAAGTCATTATACACTGAATAAAATACATATAATATTTTGTAAATTATCTACATATATATATTACTGTATATGCATATACTTTTTGTTGCTCTTGCTGTTTAGTCATGTCCAATCTTTTGTGACCCCATTTAGAGTCTTCTTGGCAAAGATACTAATCACTGAAGAGATCTGTCATTTCCTTTTCCAGTTCATTTTACAGATGAAGAAATTGAGGCAAACATAATTAAATGACTTGCCCAGGGCCACACAGCTAGTAAGTGTCTGAGACCAGATTTAAACTCTTGAAGATGAGACTTGATTGTAAGTTCAAAGCTCTATTCACAGCACTACCTACCTGCCCCACCTATACTTTAACATTGTGAAAAACACATTATTTCATCAGTGGGAAAAATCCCTCCAGTGACTACTGTAACCTGACCATAAAAACAGGATTGTGAAGGAAAAGGATTGTTGGATCAGTAGTCAAGGTAGCAAATGTTCAAATCTTAGTCCTTTTCCTCTTGACCTTGAAAAAGTCACCTTAGATCTTTGGGACTTAGTTTATTCAAACTTGAACTGAAGGTTTGGATTACAAGATTTCTAAGGTCCTTTCTAAATTTCATTCAATGATTTCACAAATTCCCATGGCCACTCTTCAGGAGATGGCTAGCAAAGTTAGTTCATTAACAATCAATTAATAAGCATTTATCAAGTACTTTCTATGTACCATGCACTTTGCTAAGCTCTTAGGATATAACAACCAAAGGGAAAGAGTACTTGCCTTGGCAAGTTTACAATCTAATGAGGGAGACAATGTGTGCATTTATAAACATGTAGCTGCTCAAGACAGAATGAACACAGTGTAGTTTAGGGAGTGACTGCACTAATATTTAGGGGATAAAGAAATGCTTCAAGTAGATGGTGGCTCTTAAGAAGATTATTGAAGGAAACTAGGGATTCTAGGAGGCAAGAGTAAGGAAGGAGTGCATTTGAGGTGTGAGAGACTACCAACACAAAGGCACAGGGATGAGAAGAGTATCATTCATGGTGAACAGCTGTTGGTCAGTGTGGCTGGATTGCTGTATATTTGGAGAGCAATGTTGCATGAGAAGGCTGGAAGGATAAGAAGGGAACATACTGTGAAGGGATTTATGTATCCAAACTTGGAAGTTTATATTTGATTCCAGAAGCAGGGTAGTTAATAGAGAATTGGTTCCAAAGATAGGATGATCTGGATTCAGACTTTTAACGGATACTACGTGATTTTGGGACATTCACTTAACCTCTCATTGTTCTCTAATTAAACTCACTTAGGCTATATATAAGTTGCAGAGAAATTGCTGACTGGCTTCCATAGAGTAAATTTCTTCATCTGGGAGTTCTCTGGTACTAGTGAAATCACAAGTATAATACCTATCCCAGGAGGTAATAGGGAATATATGCATTTTAGTGAGGAGGTATGTGACATGATCAGATCTGTGCTTTAGGGGAATCACTTTGGTGGCTGATGGTTTGGATTGTAGTGAGTAAAGAGACCAAATCAGAGCTTAATGGAATAGTTCAGGCATGAGGTGATGAGGACCTTCACTAAGGGTTCATCCTAGGCCTGTATGAATAGGGAGGGGATGCACGTGACAGATGATGCAGAGATAGAAATAGCAAAATGTGGCAACTGATTGGATATGTGAGGTGGGAGAGTTTGGAGGTGAAGAGGATATTGAGATTTCAAACCTGGGAGACTGGAAAGATAGTAGTCTCCTTGACAATAATAATTGTTGACAATAAAAGAATGAAAGAGCATAGAGAGAAAAGTGAAGGGGGCCCAGGACAGAGCCTTAGGGTTCACCTACAGTTAATGGACCTGACAAGTAATGAATCAGCAAAAAAAGACAGAGGAGTGGCCAGACAGGTAGGAACAGACCCAAGAGAGAGCAAAGTCATGATAACTCAGACAGGAAAGAATATCATGTAGGAGGGGATAATTAGGAATGTCAAATACTGCAGAAAGGTCCAGAAGGATTAGGATTGAGAACAGACCATTAGATTTTGTTGTAATTAGGAAATCATTGGTAACCTTAGAGAGAGCATTTTCAGTCTATTGAAAAGGTCAGAAGTTAAAATTTCAAGGGGAAAAAAGGAATAAAAAGAGAGGATTTGGAAACACCAAGTGTACATGGTCTTTTCAAGGATTTTGGTTGTGAAAGACAAGAGATACATAGGATGATATTTGTTAGGGGTAGTTGAGTCAAGTGAAGGCTTTTTAAAGGTAGGAGAAATTAGACTGTTGTAAGAAACATGGGAAGGAAGGAAGAAAGAAAGACAAGAGAGAGAATGAGGCTGAGTGGAGGCAATCTGCTCAAGAGAATACAATCAAAGGTGTAAGTATAAGGGTTGGCCTTGGTGAAGAGAAAGTTCACTTCCTTATTAGAATAAAGGAGGAAATGTTGTAGGATGATGTTAAGGGGTTTCAAGATAAGGAGGAGGCATCGTTAGATGAGGAGGAAGGGAGAAGTGGAAACTTTGGAAAATGCAGATCTATATCCCCTAAACAAAGTAATTCAGTTTGTTTATCAAACAAAAACATTGGGTTTGTTAAACATTTACCTTTTTGAAAAGAATGTATGCATGACATACTCTTAAGTTTAATCTGCATTTTTAACATTTCTCTATCACTTTCTTAATTCTAGACAATCAAGAAAACAATAAATCAAAACATGGTTTACAGAGTTTGCTTATTTTAAAGGTGTAAATTTTAAAATTTAATTGATTCTCCAGAGCCCATTTGAGTTGACTCCAGCACATTTCTGGAAAGATACCTCTGTCTCTATCTCTCTCCTTCAGTAAAGTATGAAGTGAGGATCTCAGCTAAGAATGTGTATGGGAAACTTGAGGAGAAATGTGGGAAAATAATGGGATTTGGCAGATACTCAAAGGCCCACCTGGAGATTAATCTAAATTGATTGAATTAAATGAGAGTGATTGACTTTGCTGATTAGCCTAATTCAAGTTAATTAGATTGTAAGCACATCTGGCTGGTTCTTAAGAAGGTATTGTTCTGAGAAGCTAAGGACTTTGAATTCAACTTGAGACCACCTTCAAGTCCAGTGAACCAATGGAATGGGATGATGCCTACCAATTAGCTTGAAGCAGTGTGTAAGGACCATCTCTGCTCCAGACCTATAAAAAGCTTCCACACTCAGTTTGAAAGCAGTTCATGGTTGAAGCAGGCTTGTGATGGAGGACTTGAGGAAGAACCAGACCAAGCTGGAATTCTAGGCTAGATAGGACTTTTCTTAACTTTCTGAACTCCACATGTTCTTTTTTACTAATACCTAGTATGCTTTAATATAATGCTTAATGCCCAAAGACTGGTGCTAAAGCTTCTAATTTAAGGTAACCACACAATTAGATTTTTGTGTGTGAGGCAATTGGGGTTAAGTGACTTGCCCAGGGTCACACAGCTAGTAAGTGTCAAGTGTCTGAGGCCAGATTCGAACTCAGATCTTCCTGACTCCAAGGCCAGTGCTCTGTCTACTGCGCCATCTAGCAGCCCCCACAATTAGATTTTAAACATCACAGTTGGTGCCCATGAAGAGATGCTGAACCCCTCAATCTTCTGATCTTCTTTTCAAAACAAGTTGGGTAAGACATTTTATGTTTATATTTCTCCTGTTTTCATTGTTTTTATGTGCCTGTCCCTTTAAAATTTCAAAGTACCTGGCTTTTTTTCTAATTTTAGTCTGGTTGATCAGGCAAACAGGTAAAGATCATGGTAATGCTTTGTTTTTGTATTTTTCTTTTTGTTATAGTAAAGCAAATTTTGAATTATAATATGGGGACTAAAACCAAACCCTACTATATAATACAGGGATCTTCCTTCAAATCCAAGCCTGCTTCACAGGCTAAAACACCAAATTGCCCTGGTCCCTCCCCAGCTAAGTCACCAAGTTTGAATGTGAATGCTGTGGCTGTGCAGCACATGAGGACAATGGTCCCATCCCTTCCAGCATCTCTTGGGGTTGGGACCCGACTTCCTCTTCCCCTGACCCCACCTCCTACCCCTCCCCTGACCCTACCTCTTACTCCTCCCCTGACCTCACCTCTTACTCCTCCTCTGACCCTACCTCCTATTCCTCCCATGATTGTGCCCCTTGATCCTCCCGCTAGGGAGGTAATCCCTACTCCACCCCCCTCAGGTCCTGAGCTTGCACATGTGCCCACTTCCCCCAGGCTTGGGCCACATATGGCTGGGGCCTCCCCAGTCAAAGCAGTAGTGAGGCTCAGAAAATACACACCTTTTGAGCCCAGTGATTTGGTTTCATGGGGACAAAATTTTCCTAAATTTGATGAGGATCCCACAAGTTATCACCCTGTTCAGGGTAATTTTCAGAAGATGTCAGCCCACTTGGAATGATGTTACTGATCTCATAGAAACAATATTATCCCCAGGGGAAAGAGCTGATATAATAGCTGCAGCAAACTCCTTAGAAACATCAGGAAAAGTTAATATTGGATGGCCTTTAGAAGACCCTGACTGGGACCCTAATATCCCTGAGCATTTTGATATGTTGAAAGATGCAAGAGAAACATTGCTGAAGGCAATTTATAGATACAGTTCAGGGACCTGATGAGAGACCTAATAGATTCTATGACAGGTTGTGTAAGAATGCCAGGCAATATACTGGACTAGACCCATTAGACCCGTATTATCTGCCTTTATTTTGTATACCAGTCCTTACTAGAAATTCAGAAATATTTTGAAAGGCAGTGTCCAGGCTGGAATAGTTTGAGTCCTGACAGACTTAAAGAAATAGCAACATATATTTATGAAGGAAATGACAGAGAAGATAGGAACAGACAGGACGTTTTAGCGGACAGTTGAAAATCACTATCAACTCCCTAGATTTTGCTATTACTACAATAAACAAGGACACTTGTTGAGGGAATATAGAAGAACTAGAAAACAGGAACTTAAGAGGGCAATAACAGAGAGCCTTGAGGAATTCTTCAGGGGGAATCAGAATTAACAGAAAGAAAGCAACAAAGGTAATTTTTTTCAGGGGGATACAGAGAGACAGAATCAGAATAACCATAGACCCTATCAGAAAGGTACAGAAGGACAGAACCAGGATCAGGGTAACCATGGACTCCCTCAGAGCGGGACACAGGATTGACAAGATGAAGGGGAGGGATGGAAAATAAATACAGAAAACTTTACTTTTCCAGACACTGAATATATTAACCCCCTTATACCAATCCATTCACCTCCCCAGAGTAATGAACCCCACATATCCCTTAGGGTTGGAGATACTTATTATGATTGTTTATTAGATACAGGAGTCTCAAGATCAGTCCTAGTGAGCAAACCTGACCCTGAATGACCAGCTGAATGTAATCATTCATCAGTTGAATAAACCCCTATGGCAAATTTTTGGTATAGAAAAAGCCAGTGCTAAAGAATTCCATATGTTCTACCTTAAGAACATTATGACAGCATTAGAAGAATCAATGATAATTTGGAAACCCCTGCCACTTTGGCATGCAGAGAATTGGGGAACCAGTTAAAACAATGTGGTGTACCCAAAGCTCTAGCAATATAATAACTTACCTTTAACAAGCTTTTCCTTCTACAGGTAAATCACTAAAGCACATGGCCTTGCTTTCTGGCCTACCTCATCCTCCCCCACCCCTTTCCCCTACTTAACCCTTTAAAGCCATTCTTTTTTGTTTTTTGAAAGGCATTAACAAGGCCTGGAACTCACCACATACTTAAGTTTCCTCATGAACACAAAAGGGTACTTAGCAAACCTTTTGCTTTTTTGTTTTTGTTTTGTTTTTGACTTTTGTTTCTTTTAAACTCAATTTTGTAAACTGAATGAATTTCAAAGACATTTCTAGTATATACCATTCAACTCTGACTTCAAGAATCTATTACCTTGACTGGACTAAGGCTAATGCAACCATTACAACTAAGGATATAGGTGGGGCCATTGGGCCTCAGAAGCTGAAGCTATTAGGTTTGTTTTTTTTTTTTTGAAAGAACCATGGGTTTAATGAGTCTGTTTATGGGATGTTTTTAAAAAAACAAAGAAACCCCCCCCAAGGAGTTATTGAACCCTATTGCTTGGTTTGTAAGGCAATCAATGAACATATTGAGTCTTGCTCATTGAGGTTTTATTTCTTTTTGATAAATTGATTATCACTTCAAATATTATTATCATACTAGATAGAGAATTCATGTACAGGATGATGTGGTCTACTTGATCAATATTATGTCTAATATTATCAGCCATTTATATTCATTTATCATTTATATGTCATTATGACTGTATACTCTGGGTATGGTTTGGAATTATTGTATATATTACAAGTATGTTCTTGAGTTATGCAGCATAACACACATTTTTGCCATCATATTGTCTTTAGTGAAATTAATATGAGATTTATGAATTATGGAAACTTACTATTTCAGAGACTAATGTTAGAGCAAACAATGAGCTTGAAAGGTCCTGGAGAGAATATATGTACAATAGCAGGAAGAGAGACAGGTACACATAAGATGTCCTGATGAAGGCTGAGAGAATAGACAAACACATGCAGGAAGCCCATAGTTTGCTTATGATGGTGACTATGTAGACCACAATTGCTAGACATAGTCTCTCCCTCCTAAAATGGCCTGGTGTCATGGAAGCTCCAACACATGCACCTGGTTTAACTTTTTTTTTTTTCCCACTCAGTCTGGTGGCATGGTCAGAATTCATCCACCTAGGGCCTAGCACAATTACTGGATGTCTTGGAACCACGAGATGTGGTATGGTAACCTTTCCATAACATTTTCAGGTGTCATCATGGACACATTACTAAATTTGGCCTTGATCCAGACACATGGTGGTAAGAAGTGTTATAGATTGCATAACTGCCTCAACTCTGTATTATATGGGTATAAATCCTCCAAAAGGGGGGAGGGGAAATGTAATATGCTATATATATATAAGTTTAATTATGAGTTATATTTTGAAGAACTCTCACTGTTTAATTTGGTCATTGACAATGCTATACTAAGGATTAGTGAAAATCCAGCAGTTCAACAGCTAAAGAAGTAAGAGTCGAGACGAGAGTCCAGACCAGAGTCCAGTTTCCCTGACATCTCACCACTCCAAGAAGACAAGATCTCAAAGACTTAAACAGTTTTGTTGTTTTTTTTTTCCTTCTGTTACATATACCTCACTCTACAGACAGTGTCACAGCACCGGTTCATGAGGGACCACCCCTCTGGACAATTTCCCCTTTCTCCTTTCCCTAAATAGTTATTTACATAGTTTGTTAGCATAGGGTATCATAAGTGATTAGATATTGAATTTAAATTTAGCCAACTCTGAGGAGAGTATGTTCTCAGAGGCTATGGACTACAACATCAACAGGAGACTGCTCTCAGCCAATCAATGTGAAGAACCTCCCATTTCTGGGAGGAGGACAGGAAGTAGGAAGTTATGGCTGGCAGACAGGATCTTCTTTTGGTTCAAGACATTGGCATAGTGGAAGGTTTCTGTCTCTCTGACTATACCAAATAGATCCAAGCTTTAATAAATCCTTAAAAGCCTAAACTTTTGGTGATTTTTCAGTGATTTTAGCCAGTTTCCCCAAAATTGGGGGAACAGATTAGAACCCACATTTAGCTTTTTAAACAACAGTTCAGGAACCTAATGAAAATCCTAATAGAGTCTATGACAGACTGTAAGCATGACAGGCAATATGCTAAACTAGACCCATTAGATGCTAGAGATGCCCATATTATCTGTTCTCATTTTATATACCAGTCCTTACCAGAAATATGGAAATATTTTAAAAGGCAGTGTCCAGGTTGGAATATCTTGAGCCCTGACAGACTTAAAGAAATAGCAACATAATATTTATGAAGGAAATGAGAGAGAAGAAAGGAATAGACAGGGCATTTTAGCTCCACTACAGGAAACAATAAGGCAGCAGGACTGAGCAGTTGAGAATCACTATCAATCCCAGTGGGGATACTCTACCTAGACTTATTCCCAACCATGGTTATCAATGGATGGGAGGAGTCTTATTAAAGGAGGCAGGTGAGAAAGGTATTGTTAGTCTGTTGTTAAACCTGAATTCAAGTCTTTTTAACTTGGTAGGAGCTACTAGAGATTGTTTTCTAATGAACCCAGTGATACCTCTGTGATGTGACTAAGCACCATAAAAGAATTGGGGTAGGGATAGGTATGTGTATTATCTACTATGTCTCAGGCATACTGCTAAGAACTGTAAGGTAGTTATTATCCCCATTTTATGATTAAGGAAACTGAGGAAAACAGAGTTAAGTAACTTTCCTAGGGTCACACAGATAGGAAGTATCTGAGGTTGTAGTTGAACTCAGGTCTCCTTGACTTCAGGCCCAGCGCTCTATCCACTTTACTAGTTGTATATTATATTTTTATTTTCTGTCATTAAAAAAGTTTTAAAAGATTATCATTCATTATATCTAGATTATGATTCATTTTTAAATTAATTTTATTTCTCAATTCTTTTAATACCTTCACTTCAAAAAATTAGACTTATGTTATGAACCAACCCATATATTACCTGAACTTTGGGCCAAAATTGTTTGGGCCAAACAATTACCCATCTCTTTATTCAGTTTTACTCTATACATTTATAAAGTGCCTACTGTGTAAAAGGCATTCTGCTAGATGTTGTATAAAAAGGTGAAACAAATGACATTTTATATATATGTATGTACATGTATATATAGACACACATATATACTATACATGTGTAAGTATACTATATACATCTATACACACATACATCTATACTATACATATGTAATATAGTTCATATATATATACACTATGAATATATAGTTTATTATAATCCCCTTGAGGGCAGAAGACCATAGATAATTGATAGAGATTATCATAGATGGATAGAGCTTAGAAGAATTTAGGCTTTAGAGTTTAGACATCTTTTTTCCTTTTTAATTCTTTTTGAAGAATGAGAACTTTTAGAAATGAGAAAGTATTTTCAGTAACCCAAGTTAAGGTTGGTGCATATTTTCCTTCGCTTGAAATAAAGAGAAGAAAAACATACTTTCAGTGTCTTTCAGTGTCTTAATGGCCAAATGGATTCTAGCGCAGACTAGCACTATTAGCATGAATGACCCTGCTTATCAACTAACATAAGGATTTTTTTTCCCCCAGAGGGAGGAGAAAATATTAAAAATATTTTTAAAAGAGGCAAAAATGATTGTTTGTTTTTTGTTCATAATACAAAATATTTAGCTAATGATATCAAGACATTGCCCATTCTCCTCTGCCCCTGCTTTTTTCCCTAGCTCATCCTAGCTCTATACAGGTCTCCAGATTATATGTTCATAGATCTAGAACTGGAAAGTACTTCAGAGACCTTCTAGTTCAAACCTCTGCCTCCATTTTACAATCAAGGAAATGGGCCTAGGGGATGTTAAGTAACTCACCCAGTGTCACACAGGCAGACTTTCTACTCAGGTCATCCAATTCCAGAGTTAATGCTCTCTCCACCTTACTTTGATTAACCTCCAGAGATTATTAGCCCCTTGTGGGCTAGGACAATTTTTTCATGAACTTGTACCTCAAGTGCCTAGGACAGAGCTTTGCACATAGCAGATGATTAATGACTTTTGTTGTTTTGATAGAATCTTTGTGCCATCTCCAACCTGTTCTTCTGCCACTAAGGAGATGGCCATTAGGTAAAGTGGTTTTAATGGTAAATAGAAAATGCTAGGTGGAAAAGTCTAGTAGCTTTCCTTTTCTCATCCAATCCCTTCTCAACTCCTCTGTTCCCTCCACCACATATATTCACATTCTTCTTTATTCCTCCTCCCCCACTGCCCCCCCCCCGCCATTTCTATCCCCCTCATCCCTACACCATTGCATGGTAATAATATCTCATTTATCCAGCTACAACTATGTCACATAAATGACTTTTCCTGTAAACATAAAAATCTCTTTAGGTGCCAATAGGTTTTTTTTTCAATTGAACAGTTTTTGATATATTTTTTAAATTGGGGAATAACGAAGAGGAAAGGTAATAAACATTGATTAAACACCTATGTGTCAGCCACTGTGCTAAGCACTTTATAAATGTCTCATTTAATTTACACAACCCTGTGAGGTATTATACATTATCCATATTTTATATTATATGTATATCCATATTATTATCCGTATTTTATAGTTTAAACTAAGACCAACAAATTAATTAATTTGCCCAGAGTCATATAGCTAGTAAGTATGAGGACAGATCTGAATTCAGGTCTTCCTGACTCCAGGCCCAGGACTCTATCTACTGAACTACTCAGCTGGACAATATCTTATAAAGAGTATAAATGTAATTGTACTTTTGGGAGATGATTCAGTGTCATCATTGTTTTTTGTGGGGTTTTTTGTGGGGCAATGAGGGTTAAGTGACTTGCCCAGGGTCACACAGCTAGTGTCAAGTGTCTGAGGCCAGATTTGAACTCAGGTCCTCTTGAATCCAGGGCCAGTTATTTATCCGCTGTGCCACCTAGCTGCCCCTAGTGTCATCATTGTGAATAATTTTTCATCTGTTGGTATATTCTGATGTCTTTTAGAGAATGTCTAGGTGTGGATAGTTGTTTATACCTATGATAAATATAACAGGTGGATTGTATAGAGCATTGGGTTTGGAGTCAGGAATAAATGAATTCATGGGATAAAGAAAATAAGAAAAATGGCAAACTGATGTGGATCCATGGGTGGATAAACAGATCCTCAGTTGTTAGTCATGATTATAGGAAAGGGAGTTGGCTTTAAAACTAGATCTCTAGTTTACTAATTGACACTTCTTGAGGCTTTCTTCTTTTTTTTTAATGAGGCAATTGGTGTTAAGTGACTTGCCCAGGGTCACACAGCTAATTAGTGTTAAGTGTCTGAGGCCTGATTTGAACTCAGGTACTCCTGACTCCAGGGCCGATGCTCTATTCACTGCACCACCTAGCTGCCCCGAGGCTTTCTATCATATCTTACTAACTTACTGCAAAACATTTCAGTAAAAACAAAACTGTCAGAAAATGCTGCATATGTTACTCTTGCCAAATCCTCAATGTTGTGTATGTGTGTTGTGATTTGTTACCTTAACCTAACCTCATTTCCATACCCTTTCAGAGGCCAAAGGATGCCTTTTTTAATCTTCAAGATATTGACTTGTTCTTCCTTCAAACTTATTATTACTTTGAAATATATAAAATGTAACCAAACATTATTTCTTGGAAATAGAGGTTGAGTGTATGAAATTCTTGTTCCTTGGAACTATCTGATAAAAAGAAAACTCCTTGGGGGGGGCCACATTTTCATTATGCACACGGTGAAATCCTGCTCTAGGTAATATCAGACTTACCAGTCTTATCAGACTTACCAGTGAAATGAAAATGTAGGAGTACCAAGTCAGTCTTTGGCATTGTCTTTACTTCAGAAGTAAAAGGGGACTCTTTTAAGCTGAGCCATGGATGATCATTGGGAAGTGCTTGCATTGCTCTGCACTTGGACTTTTGTTAACATCTTGTAAATCAAAAATGTGTTCCTCTGTACAAGTAAAGTACACTAGTATTTAACATATGAAACTGTAATAATAAATAACTTTGTTCCCTTAAAAAAAAAAGGAATACATGAATTCAAATCTGGCCTCAGATATTTGTTAGTTGTGTGACCTTGGACAAGTCACTTAGCCCTGTTTGCCTCAGTTTTCTCATCTATAAAATGAGCCAGACTATTTGTCATATATTTCATATGGACTATTTGTGCCCAACCTATTGCAGAGACCACGTGACAGACCAAGCTGATATTGATCTGATCAGATACAGTCAGAAACAATGTACCTTAACCCTGAAATAGTGATGTCATTTTGGTCTTTTTCAAGCACAAAGGACAACAACCAACCAAAATGAGCTGGAGAAGGACATGACAAACCATTTCAGTATCTTTGCCAAGAAAATCCCAAATGGGGTCACAAAGACTGAAAAACACTAAGTGACTCCATTTACAAATTTCTTATAGTATTGTTATTGACTCGGTTATTGACTATCATTTTCTGCTTTTATGTATATGTCCTGCCTCTATCTTGGAAGTTCTGTTTACAAATACTTCTCTGGCTTACAGGCCAAAGGATAGTTTCATTTTTTTTTTTCCTGTGCAAAAAATTGCATGAGCTTTCTGACAGCTATTTGTGCTGAGAAGCCTCCCTCCCTTCCCAGCAATCCCCTTCCCCTCCCACCCCCCAACGCCAGGCATGATTCCTGCATAACTGTGCCTGACATAAAGTTCTCATGAATGCCTTTCTGCTTTCTGCATAAAGTTAAACTAGACCCTGTCCCAGCTTTGTGTATACATAACCACAAAGCTACATTGCTGCAGCAGGAGTAAGGAGTAGTGGGAAAGAGAAGCTTGTCAAATAGGTCTAAGTTTGAATGGTGGAGAGGACCTCTAACTCTGCTGCTTCTCCAAGATAGAAGTGAGGGGTTGTTAGAGCTTTAAAAAAGGCCCAATATGGGTGGGAGATAGATAGAGATAGGACAATCCATTCCTTGAATAACCAGGAAGAATAAGACTAGGACTGGAAACAGGTGAGATTTGGGTGATTCTACAGAGGCATTGAGAACTGATGATGGATAAAGCTGCCATGATTTTTTAGATCTGAGGTTTTGTTGTTTCAGTCATGTCTGACCCTTCATCATCCCATTTAGGGTTTTCTTGGCAAAGATACCAGAGTTTTTGACATTTCCTTCTCCAACTCATTTTACAGATGAAGAAGCTGAGGTAAACAGTTAGGTGACTTCTCTAGGGTCACAGAGCTAGTAAGTGCCTGAGGCTGGATTTGAACTCATGACTCTAGGCCTAGTGCTCTATAGATCATGCCACCTAGCTGCCCCATACCTGCGGTTACTTCTATGTAGTTCGTATCCTTAAAAACCATCTTGCTCAACATGCTAGTCCTGTATAAAATTGGTGAAGAATACTTTCATTCTTGTTTCCCCCTCCCCACCAAAAACCAACCCTTAAACAATTATCTGATAATATTAATTTAAAAACTTAATGAGAATTGCAGTCAATGTCCTTTCCAAGGGTTATCTGTATTATTGTAACCTCCTGCATTCTCATGGAATCTCTTAGAAACATTTCAAACTAAGGCCAGCAGGTGGGGGTGGTGCCTTCCCAGTGCCTCCTCAAGAACACCCTAGAGTAAGCTTTTTACATGACCTGAACTAGACCAGGTCTTCCTATAGAAATAACAGATCAGTAGTAACTATTTCTACCTGTTAAAATTCAGACTATTTTGAGTTATTTGGGTATGGTTACCTTAAAAATTGTGAGATGCAATGTGGTAGTATTAAGAACTGGGTTGGGGAGGTGTGATGTCAGAAGGCCTAGTGTTCTGGATTCTAGTTTGTAGGATAATGTTGGTGAACTCAAATTCCTTTATCTGATCATAATATTTTATTATTCCATTTTTCTTTGTGTCTTATGACCCCCAATCTTTTTTTGCTGTAGTCTCCTGCCCTGTTTTTTTCACAGCCCACAATCCCTTTACTAACTATACTCTCCTATTGACCTCTTGCTGAACAAGTTCAATTTTACATGATTCTTCATAGTTTAATCCCTTTACCCCATATCCAATTGCCAATCATGCCTTGGCAAGGATTACTCCCACTATCTATTTTGCTCCTATTCATCTTATACTGAAGAGTGTAGGAGAAAGTCATGAAAATAATTTAATTGGGTCTACTACATATTTGTTATGTAATCTCACCTGAGCCATCACTGGAGTAAAACAATCCTTTTACACCTCTCTAATCAATTCACTCTTATCAAACCTTTTGATCCCTTCTTATGCAGCTCGTAGCACCCCATCTCCCCACTCTCTGTTACGGCCCTTACCTCACACTTCACTGAGAAAATTGAAGCCATTCTCCAAGATCTTCTCCCTTCCCCCTCCTCATCTTGTATCATTCAAACGACTTCCCCTACTATCTCCTTCAGCACTGTCTCCCATTCCTGGCCCTTCTTGCCAAGGCAAGCCTTTCTACATGCACAAGAGATCCCTTTCAAACCTGTCTTCTCCAGATTATCCCCTATGCTATTCCTGCTCTCTAATCTTCAATATTTATCTATTGATACTGTTGATCACCTTTTCCTTCTGGATATTTTATCCCCTTTGTGATATCATGGCACTGTCTGACCATTCCTTCTCACTCTTATTTGCTGAATCTTCATGGATGTCCTGCCTACTAAACTTGGCTATAACCCAAGGATCTGATCTCACTGTTCTTCTCCTTTTATATTATCTCTCATAGTGATCTCTAGCTAGATCTGGATGTTCTGGAGACATTTTAAACTCAACATATTCAAAATGGAACACATTATTTTTCCTCCCCAAATCCTTCCTTCTTCCAAACTTCTTTCAGCAGCCTTCCATTCATTTAGGCCAGGCTTCCTAAACTTTTTCCACTTGTGATCCCTTTGTGCTCAAGGAATTTTTACATGACCCCGGGTCACATAACCTTTTACTGTTGCCAATTTTTTTTTGTGACCACCACATTTAGTTATGGGGTTGGTTACAAGCCACAGTTTAAGAAGCTAGGATTTAGGCTCATAACTTCAAGTCATTTGGGACTCCTCTCTAAAAACTTACTCTGCATATCCAATCTATTTCCAAGTCTCATAATTTCTACTGTCACTATATATTTTTTTTTTTATATATCCCCTTCTCTGTACTCACTCATCTAAAGTCTTGTCACTGGCCCCCATCTCTTGACACTTGGACTAATGCAGTGAGCCTTCTGGTTGTTCTCTTTGTTTTCCCTCTGTTCAGCTGCCAGAGTAATTTCCCTAGTACAGGTCTGACTATGCTCTCCTCCTTCCCTGCTCAATAAACTTCAGTGGCTCCCTATTATCTCCTGGAGCAGATATAAAAGACAAAATGCTCTGTGTGGCATTTAAAGCTTGTCACAGCCTTCCTATCTTTCCAGTCTTATACTTTATTCACCTTCTTGTATTCTAGGATCCAGCCAAACCAGCTTCTTTGTTATTCCTCAGACAGAACCTTCTACTGTCTAGTGTTCTTAGTCTTAACATAGTGCCTGGTGCATAGTAATGCTTAATAAATGCTTATTGGCTGCCTGGTCTAAAGGAACTAAATCTAGAGGATCTAGGAGCATTTGTTCAGGCTCCTCCTCTTTTTCCTCTTCCTCTTCCCCCTCTTGTCTCCCTCCCCTCTCCCTCCTCCCTTCTTCTCTACTTCCTCTCCTCCTCTTCCCTCCTCTTTCTTTTCCTTCTCTTCTTTTCCTACCTATTTCTTCTCCTTTTCCTCCTCCTTTCCATTTCTTTTCCTCCTCTTCTCCCTCCTCTTTCTTCTCCCTCTTCCTCCTCTTCCTTCTTCCTTATACTTGTTCTGACTTTAAGTATAAGGTTCTATTTCATTACAAACTGCATATAGGTTGGCTATTATGAGGATACATTATAATTTTAGAATCCATGAATGATACAAGTTTTACTTAGAGAGCATATGTTTTGCATATATTGGTTTTACAATTATATCTTCATGTGTTTAATTATAATTTTATATCAATGTGTTTAATGTTGCTTTCCTATTAGTTTAGGTATGCACTGATAACAACTTTTTTTTTTGCCAAAAATATTTTGAAAGAGATTAGGAAAATATATGTAACAATAAAAAACATTGCTCTTATGTGGAGACTGGGGCACTTTCCTTCTGTATCTTCTCTAATGGGCTGTTCTTAGCTCTTGGCCCACACATGTGAAGATTAGATTTAATTCTAGGGAAACTTGGCCCTTAAAAGAGAAAGGTCATGTTTTTTTTTTTCCTCTTGAATTCTCTGGTTTTTTATGTATTGACCACATAGCTCTGGGGAAAATGATTTAAATCTTAGTTTAGGGTAATGTCTGGAGTCTCCCTAAAAAGGAGGAAATGTAAAAGTACCCACTGTACAAGATAAGTCAGGTATAGGACATAATTATTTCCTCTATCTACAAAAGAAATGATAACCACAAAAGATAAGAGTATAATGATAGGAAACTTCAACAAGAAGCAGTAAGTTAAAACTAGAATTGTTCTTTCCAGATAGTTTGGGACTGAAACATCAGGACACATGACATTTTGTGGGATTGCTTTATTGACCTTTCACCTTTGACTTGGCTTTGTACTATTTACCTCAATGTCCATGTCTTTTGTCAAACCAGGTCAGGGAGTAGGCTCAGTTTTCTGCTGGTGGCCATCTTCTCTGATGCAGAAATTCATGCTACTGGTCAGCCTTGACTGAGGAACTCTATACTCTTGAAGTCACAAGGTTGTCTCCAAAGGTGGACACATTCATATTGGAATTTATGCTCACAGAAGAAGCACAATCAGAAGAGGCAGCCAGAGCCCCTGCTCTGCTAGCCAAGACCCTGCTTTAGCTACCAATCAGCTAGGGCTAGGGTTGAAATGACTCTCATCCTCCCTTCCTGGGAAGGCCAGGGAGGGAGAGCTTCCTGTCACACTTCCAGAAACACAAAAGAAGGATGAGTCAGGAGGTGTCTCTCCTTATAAAATGTCCCTTACCACTGTGGGGAGGTGGGGTGATGAAGAGGGAGGGCAGGGGAGGACTGAGGGGCCATTTAGAGTTTGTAGCGTCATATCAAAGTACCAAATCCTTTCAGTGTTGAGTCACATGTTTCCCAGAAAGTGGCATCTTTGAAAGCTTAGCATTTAATTGAGTCTCCCCTAGTCAGGGCAGAACAGGGAGGCCTGATGTTAAGCTACACATACACTTATCCACATATATTATATATGATATATTCATTATGTATATCACATATACATAACAGATAGATTATATATGATATCTTTATAACTACACTATAATATACAATAATATATAATATAATACAGAATATATACATACACACCTATATACATATATATACACACATAGAGCTATATCCCTTTGATTCTCTGTATATATGTATATGTTTTCTTCATATGTAATAAAACCAGGAATGCTTCTGATTTGTTCCTTTTAAAATTGATCAACATACATCCTATTTTTTTAGGTATGTATACAACAATATTCATTATTTTAGGTGATTGGATATTAAATTGCAATTAGTATTGTTAAGGACTGATTTGGAAACAACCAAGGAACAGTACAGATAATATGATCATAGGCAGCAAAGTGGTCCAGTGAGCTAGGCCTAGAGTCAGCAAGACAAGACCTGAATTCAAATCCAGCCCCAGATACTTCTTGGGCAAGTGACTTAAACTTGTGACTTTAGGTAAGTCACTTAAACTCTGACTCAGTTTTCTCAACTATAAAATGAGGATTATAATAGCACTTACCTTTCAGGGTTGTTGTAAGGATTAAATGAAATAATATGTGCTGCACCACAGTGACTGGCACATAGTAGGTGCTCACACTTGGTCCTCCATTTGAATCTGTTCTTAAACTTGGTAAAAATTACAGGAAAAGTATAATCACTATGTAAACAGTCCATTCTTAAGGACTATGCCCTTATCAGTAGCAGCCCTACACAGCAAAGAGACATTGAATTAATGTCTAAACTTTGTGGTTTCTGAAATGTAAGAAAAATGAGGAAAATAAATAAAGTGTTTCAAATATTTAGTTCAACTTCAAGTTTAAAGTGACTGTGCAGTTGATGACCCTTCTCCTCCAGTCTTTTGAATAAGAAGAATTCAGAAGCTCCTGCATGCCCAGATTCCAGCATTAGTCAGTTTCCCTCTATACCCAAACTCCATTTAAATTGAATATTTTTCTATTGCTTTGTTCCTCAGGGAAGACGTATTATGTCCTTCTCCGTTGTAGATGATACTTTTACTTGTTTGTTTTTGGAGAAAAAAATGTCCAATCTCATTTGAGAGATGTCATCACTAATTAGATCTTTGGGTTTTTTTTTTTTTTTTTTAGTGAGGCAATTGGGGTTAAGTGACTTGCCCAGGGTCACACAGCTAGTAAGTGTTAAGTGTCTGAGGCCAGATTTGAACTCAGGCACTCCTGACTCCAGGGCCGGTGCTCTATCCACTGTGCCACCTAGCCGCCCCCTAATTAGATCTTAAACTAAAGATTAGCATATTCCTGGGGAGAAAAGCTCTAGTCCTTCCTTCCATTTTCCTTCCAGGACAGTTGGCTAGAATCAAAGCTTCTTGTCCTCTAGCCAGCCATCCCCTTCTGGCTCCTCACATTTCATTTACATATGACTTGGTATGTCAGGCCACCTCATTTTAACTCTATTAGAGCATCCAAATAGTATTTCTTGGCCCAGGACAACCATATTATATTCTCAGTTCTCTATAAAGATTGATCTTAAGTTTTATTATCCAGATTTTGGTTGCCCAGGAGTGTATGTTTCATTTTAAATGTTGTTGCTATGGAACTACCTGCCCCCTGCAACATGGTTTCACTCAGTCACATTTTCTTGGAAATGCTTGTGATTTTAGGTGTTGTTTCCCAGAGAGTAATATCTAAAATGGCTATTTATAAAATGGTGGCCATTGTAGAAATATACGTAATTCTTTCAAATGTATTAAATAGCATGCTCCGAAACTATGGGAAAATTAAATGTTAAATATGAGTAAGCCTTAGAATATTCCTTCATAAAACTGTAGTAACTGGTTGAAAAGTCATATAATGTGTTTTCTTCCAAAAATTATTTTAGGGTAACCCTAAGTCAATTATATAGAGGGTTTTAGCATGTAAAACGATAAAGCTAAAATGGAAATGTCATTTACCCAAAACATATTATTTATATGTTTAACTAAAGAGATAGGAATTTATCATTAAAATGGACAGATATAAAAGAGGCCACAGAAAACTTGTGTCCAAGCCCGAGAGCACACACACATTCTCTACCTAAGATCCAAATTCTGCACCAAGCCCTGTATAATTGTGGCACCATCAAGAGAATGATGAAGAAAACCCACGGCAAAATATCGTGCAGTCTTTTCCTCCCCAGAAATAAATGGGTGTGGCACTGAGCTGTTAAAGGAAGGGTTAAACTATCACTTCTCCCTGATTTATTTCACATCATTTGTATAAGATTGCTAAATGTCAAAAAGTGTTTATTTTTTTTTTTTGCTAACAGTATTAAAACTGAACATACTGTGAGACATAAGGTAGCAGGTGTCTTGGCTCTAAACTATCAAGTCTGTGGGCATTCTGTTATAACAGGTGCTCCAAAAAATTTGAACAGATTTTAACAAGAGCTGTATGGGCTTTTTAATTAGCCTGGTTATTCAGCATGTGTAAAAAGCATTAGGTATGTGCTTAAAACATCCTAGGGTCTAACAAACAAATGCTTCCCATAGTCCCTTTTTATTTTTGGTTTCTAAATGAAAGCTTCTTGCTTTCTGCTACCACGTTTGACGTACGTGTTCCCCCTTTATCACAGAATCACAGAGTCTCCCAACTGAAGGAGAATTATGACAAAGAATTCTAAGCATGAGACTTATATAAGGTAAGATCCAGCATCTTAAGTGTGCTGTGGCCACACATTTAATTGAAAATCTTGTATTGTGTTAGGTGATGGAGGCCCTTATGTCTATGCCTCTAGGAGTGTCTATAATCAGAAGAACATATATTTTTGAATTATGAACCTCTGAAATTTCTTCAGTTTTACTTGAGGTTACAGGGATACTTTACATTTAAACATCTCTATAGCTTATAAATTAAGTTTATGTACCACAGAATTTCAGAGTTGGAAGGGATCTCAAAGGCCAATTAGTCCAGCCTATTTCTGAATAACAATCCTTTCCATAACATGCCTAACAACTGCTTAACCAGACTGGAAGGCCTCCAGGTTGGGGAAACCCACTACCGCCAAAGACAGCCCATTCTACTTTGGGATTGCTTTAATTTTTAGCAACTTTTTTCTTTCACCAAGCTCAAATATACCTCTTTAAAGTCTCCACATAGTGTTCCTGCTTCTGTTGTCTGGGATCAATCTTCATATACTAAAAGTTAGCCATCATCTTAAGCCTTTTCTTCTCCTGGCTAAACTTATCCAGTTCCTTCAATGATTCTGCTTTTCCTTCTTGGGATACTCTCTGGATTATTCATATCTTTCCAAAAGTGTGGTGCCCAAACCAAATGAAATATTCCATTTGTGGTCTTAATAGGACAGAGTACATTGGGACTATTACTACCCTCATAGTGGAAAATATATCTTTATGCTATCTATGCCCTTCTAATGAAGTGATAAAAGCACATTAGCTTTTTTTAATATATCATATCACATTATTAACTCATATTGAGGTTGTAATCCAGTAAAATCCCCATATTTTTTCATTCTAACTAATTGCCCTTAAATGAATTTTTCATTGAGTATTTATTGAGCATCTACCATGTGCAAGTCACCATGCACAATGAGAAAAATGAAAACTTGGAAAATTGGGGAAAAAAAGAAAAAAATGATCCGAAAGAAATAACATTCTCTTGAGGGGAAACAATATGTAATATGCTTTAACATAGAAATAGATAAATAAATAGGTAATATATACAAAGGAGATGTAAAGTAATTTGAAGAGTTGACAGAGTAATAATGATTTAGGGATTCAATTAAGTCATCATTTAGAAGGTGGCAAATGAATGGATCTTTGATAGATCTAAGGATTTCAATAGGAAGAACAAAGAAGGGAGAGAATTCCAAACATGTGGGACAATGATCTTGGAGGTGGCAGCTGGAAAGTCAGGTTTGATGAACAGAAAGTAGGTCAGCTTGGATAGAACATAAAAGTGCATAAGGGCAGTAAAGTAAAATGAGTCTGGGGAGATATGGTTGGGTCAGATTATGAAGGACTTTGACAGAGAAGTGGAGCCAAGATGGCAGAGTAAAGACAAGAGCTTTGCTTTTAAACTCTTGTGAGGATTTACATTTATCCTTATTAAATGTTGTCTTATTTGACTTAGCCTAATGCTCTAATCTTTGAAGATGTTTTTGGATTCTGATTCTATCTAGTGTTTTAGCTGCCTCTCAGAGTTCTGTGTCATTCATAAATTTAATTAGGTATGTCATCTATGTCTTTATCCAAGCCATTGATAAAAATGCTAAGCTCTTTAAGACCTAGCATAGATCCCTGGGGTATGCCCCTAGAAACCTTCCCAGGTAACACTGAATTATATTACTCTTTGGTGCCACTTGTGATTTCCATTCCGGAAAACTGTAGCATGATATGAACTCTGCACATGTGCAGACTTCTGTGATTTCCAGATTATTGGACTTTATAGTTAACTAATCAGTCAATTCATAAGTATTTATTAGGTGTGGATTATGAGAGAGGCACTGTATATACCTCCAGGAGCTTCAGTTAAATAAACTGTTAGGTTGAGACCAGAAATATTAACACAGGGACAATCTACTAATTTTGCACATCTTTGGCGGATGTTCTTGATAAATATAGCCTCAGTTCCTGAAGAAAAATTTCAATATTTAAGCAATATTTAGACCAGGGCTATTGTGAAAAAGGGAGAGTGGAGGGAGATGGGAATGGAGTTGTGGAACAGAGCAAGAATCTAATATTTCTTTTTCTGTTGTAAAGTCTTAGGTTATTAGGATATTAATCAATTTTATACAGATGCTTAATCAAAGAAAAAACCCTTAAGTCTTTCAAATGTGGAAAAGAAAACAAAAATATGCAGCCTTTTCATTTCCTTACTTGTCCCAATGCTTTTAATAATAATTTAACAAATATAAAACATGATTCTTTTTCAACTAGATTGTCAAAGTAAATACTACTGAAAATGTAAAAAGGAAATGACATTTATATAAGAATTATATTCCCAACACTTTAAATACTCTAAACCCTTTCAAAATGAAAAACAAACAGAGCAAGAGAGTAGGACACTTGTAAGATCAGATTTAAATATCTTAGAATAAAAATTATATGCTGATATTCTCGGATATTCCATTTGCTTCACTAGAGATAAATGCATACATATGTATGTGGGTATATATATCCCATACTTTATTTTTCAAAGCGTTATCTTTTTTGACCCTTGTAATGCTCCCATACAGTGAGTTAGAAGGACCACTGCTTCCTGAATTAAGTGGCCTAAGTTAAAATTCAGTCTCATATTCAATAGCTTTGGGACCTTAGACAAATCACAGCCTTTCTGGGTCTTAGTTTCCTCATCTACAGAACGATGTGGGTAGATTAGATAGCATCTGAGGTCCCTTTTAGAGTAAGGTCTCTTATTTTATGATCTTGTGAGGTGATCAGGGTAGGCATTATTATCTTATTTTTATAGATGAATAAACTGAGGTGGTTTACTCAAGATTATACCCTGGACTATTGATGTTTAAGCCCAGGTTCTCTGACTCCAGATTCAAGCTCTTTCCATTATGACATACTTTCTTGGGTATGTGTGATCTTGTTAATCACTGAAGAGATCTGGTTGCCCATGTTATGGTGGCAGCATGTCTTTTTCTGAAGCAAAGCATCACAAAACAGCAGGATTTATCCTGGGCAAGGTTGGTTTTTGGCATCCTACAACCCTTCTTTTTGGCATTTTCTCCCCATTGTCCGGCAATAGAGTATTAATTGCTCATTGGTCCTAAGCCCTCATTTTGAAGATGAGGTAGTTGAGGCCCAGAGATATTAAATGCCTTGCTCAAAGTTATACAGGTAGGGGCTGCTAGGTGGCGCAGTGGATAAAGCACTGACCGTGGAGTCAGGAAGACCTGAGTTCAAATCTGGCCTTAGACACTTAACACTTACTAGCTGTGTGACCCTGGGCAAGTCACTTAACCACCATTGCCCCACCCCCCAAAAAACAAAAAAAAAAACCAAAGTTACACAGGCAAAAATGTAATAGAGCCAAGATCCAATGGCAGAGCAATATCATGATATGATTCAGAAACATTTATTAAGCACCTAATATATACAAGACACTCTTCTAGACACAGGGAAAGTTAAAAAGATGAAAGAATGACACAGTCTACTCCCTGAAGTATTGTGTACTCTAATAGAAGGTTATATGGACTGGTGAAAAGAGAATCAGCAGGCCTTGTTTCTCAGCATGATGCTACCATGAATTCACTGTGATCTTAGAAAAGACATTTACTACTCTCTGGACTTTTCTTTCTATGGAAAATGGCAGGTGTGGACTAAATGATGCAGTAGGCCCACCCTAGTTTGTGTTCTGTCTATCTCTTCTATCTTCTAAGTTCAATGTTCTGTGTACTCAATCTATGTCTATGTTTTGCTGTGAGTTTTTAAAAAGATTAGATGAAAATCTAAGTCTATGAGTGTGTTTCCTAGGCTATCAGAAAACCATGTGTTGAATTTCTAGGATGTCAGGATCTTTTCCCAGATGACACTACGGACTCAGCTAGTTACCATCTACATAGAGGAAACTTCAAAAGCCCATGTTGTATTTTGTATGTACAGTAAAAATTCCCCTGCACTCTGAGTTATAGACAGGATTTCCTTTCTGAGCATTTTATTTTTAAACTGGGCTCAGCTAAAAGCATGGTGTAGTTAGTAACTAACCTTCTTTGTCATTTTATATACCCTTTAGCCATCCTGAAAAAGGTAATGTGCTTATTGCATATAAAGTTCTCAGATTCAGAGATTGAAAAAGACATCTTATTTAATGTCTATTCAGTGCTCTGTTATCTTAATACTGTTATCTGCATATTAGGTGGTCCCCTGAGCCCCTCTCTCAAGACTGCATATTTGGAGTGGTGGGGCATATTAGAGTTTCCATACTCCAACTGTAATATGCAGCAACCACCACAAGATGGGACATTTCCCTTGTTGAAGTGAAGTGGATTTCAGAATACCAGATGATACCTCCTGCTAGGGACACGATGCCCTCTCAGCTGGAAAGCGGAGAAACATTATGTCTTTGAGGAGGAGGTCCAGCTAAGGCTACTCTTAGCTCAAAGGACAAAATCTAACAATTTTTTTTTTTAATATGGCAACTCTAGAGTTAAAAATTTAAGGACAAATAGGTCAAAATGAATAGATACCACAAGTATGTTAATTACCTCTTCAGATGACTTAATTATGGATTTAGTTGCCAAAATTTACACATAAATGACAAGGAGGTGAAGGTATTTTATTCACATTAGAATATGTTAGAAGCCTGGAAAATATTTGTGGTGACATATGAGATGCTCATGTATATTTCCCTCTTTTATGGTGCATCTTTATCAATGATCCCTACAGAGTTGACTTGCTAAAATGCAGAGCAGTAACTTTACTTTGTCTGGATGCAATACACAGCCTGAAATCAGGCAGCATCTGGAAAGAGTCAAATTCTTAGTCCTGCTGTAGCCCAAGAAGTATCTTTAATTCAAATTATTGGAAGCTCTTGACTGACAAACTTTCTAGCATGCCCTTTATTCAGCACCTTGAACTTCATTCTAAATGAGATACCATACTGCTCATTTTATTTGCATAATGTTAGTTAGAAAATGAGAACTCAGACAAGGAAAGTCCAATATTCCTGAAACTTGGCCTTCAGGTTCAATCTCCAGTTGACCAAGAGACCCTGTAAGAGAATGACTAGTCCTAAATGAGACCATTAAACAGCCCAAAACCAAGTTGCTCAATTAGAAAGACTTATTAGCAAGCCAAGAAATAGTAAAATAAGAGTTAAATAACTAATTACAGCTTATTCTTCTTGACATTTATAGTTTAGCAGTTCTGACCATCTTTCACTATACAGTATTTGAGGTCAATTAAAATTCAGGGGATCTTGGAGTCAGTTAGTGAAGATGTTTATAATTAGATAAAGGGATAGGAAGAGGTTGATGAGCCTCATTAGGGCCGGCTGGGTTGTTTTTCTCAGGTGTTTTGTTGGGATTCCACCTCCCCCTCCTTTACCATCTCCACTTTAGTCCACCAGAAATATGATACTGTCTTTTTCCTTTGGAATGCAACCCTCTTTCTTAGACAGAAAGAACACCTGTTAACATAAAAAAAAAAAGTTGGCTTAGAATTGCTATTGTTTACAGGAATGAAAATAGCTCTATTATCCATAGTGGGGAGTACACATGCTGGCCTAACTCATGATAAAAGGAAGCTGTTTTACTGGTACTACACTGATTCAAGATTTAATATTCTCAGTAAATCTCAAATGCAATACCAGGTCTAAAATCATCTCTTTAAAAAAGAAGAAATGCCCTAAAACATAAGCAAGAGGCCCAAGGAAAGCATATACTTGTGTTTTGGCATCACCTCAGACATCATTGCTCTGCACTGAGATTGGCATGTCTTAACTCCGGGACAGAAATGGAGTTTGTTATTAAGTTTGTGGGACAGAGATGTGACTAGGGATTGGGGGTGGTAGGAGGGGTAATGCTGTGTTCACTCATCTCTGGGACTCAAGACTTTGAGAATGGCACTTAAAATTTTTGCTGTTGGGGGCAACTAGGTGGCTCAGTGGATAGAGCACCGGCCCTGGAGTCAGGAGTACCTGAGTTCAAATCCAGCCTCAGACACTTAACACTTACTAGCTGTGTGATCCTGGGCAAGTCGAAACCCCAATTGCCTCACTTAAAAAAAAAAAATTGCTGTTTGCTTTCTGTCTTTCCTAAAAGTCTTGTCTAAAGGATGACATTTTCTATAAATCTGCCCATGTTCTGATGATGAAGCTTTTTCTGATGTTGGATCTATATCATTAATTCCATAGATCCTTATCAGTGCACAGATAGTAAATAACTCTAAAGTACTTATTTCAAGTAGCCATAATTGCATTGTTATGGGTTCTGTTTTTACCCAGGCAGATGGCAACTCCTCCATGCCTTCCTTAGTAGCTGGTCTTCATGAGTGGTGGTGGCCAATCTTTGAACCACAATAATAATAACAACAACAGTTATAATAATAATAGCTAAGATTTGCATGGCACATTAAAATTTGCAAAGTTCTTTACATGCATCCCCTTATTTGATCCTCATAACAATCCTATCAGGTAGATTTTTACAGAAGAGGAAATAGGCTTAAAGAGTGACTTTCTCGGTTCATAAAGCCTAATAAGTGCACAAGGTATGATTTGAACACAGATCTTTCTGACTGTAAGTCCAGTGCTCTATTGACTATGCTACTTAGTTTCCTTTCCATTAATTGGGCTAACTGATGACAAACAAGTAGTTTATTATCAAGTCCATGCTTTCCAGCCCATGCTGGAAAGCCTAGATTTTGCAGCTTGGTACCATATTTTTCAGTGTACTGATGTAAACCCTCAAGAGCCTCAGGTCATCACTGAACCATAATGAAATGTTGGAATAGGTGTTCAGTGGAGTTGCATAATTGAATTGGGGGAGGGGAGGGGAACAGCGAAGCAGGGATATAGATCCAAATGGGATTAATTACTAGACCTGTGATTTTAGAGCAGTATGAGGAGACTGCTTCTATCAGTGCTGGTAAACATCACTGTCCAAGTGCCCACCTGGGAGGTGAAATAACTGGACCATGGTCACACAGCCAGCATGCACTGGAGGTGAGACTTGGAACTCAGGTCTTCTTGGCTTCAAGGCCAGCTCCCTAGTGAAATAAATAGAGGTAGAAAATTGTATCTCTTAGAAAAAAAGGTATGTTAGAGCCCAGTTAATAGCTTCTTCTAGCACAGAGCCTTTGTAATCTAAGCTATTAGTTCCATTCTCCCAAGTAACAGATTCATAGAACTGGAGGAAGGGGTTTGAGCAAATGAGCTGACGACTAAGGGGTCTGGGGTGAGGAGAGAGGGAAATTAATTAGGAGGGGATAAGAGATAAGCAGAATGTGTTGGGCATGACAAAGAGATCTCCTCTTGGAATGTTCCAGATCATTTACTTTGAATCCATTCTTAGGAAAATCTCCTAAACATCTGTGAAATGCCTAGTGTGCTCATAATATGGTATTTCAGTATTCAGGGAAAAAACACTGCTTACTTGACAAAGACCCTTGGGGGGGATGGGGAGAGCTGTGAGAGTCTGGGACTGTTGGCTTATCATTTGTTGGCTATGTGATTTGAAAGAACAGGTGCTTTTCATTAGTGTCATTCAGCACTCACCTGCAGGCAGAAATAGCATGCTATTCTACAAGTATTCAGAACAGGAAGAAAAACAACATTTGGGCTGCTATTTGTTGTTCTTATCTTTACTAGAGAATTTCAAAGTTACATTTTGCTCTTCTCTTGAGTATTGGCACTGGGCACTCCTTCATGGCTGTTTGTATTTTTGCTGTGATTATCTTCTTGTACCTTTTCTGTGGAGCCTTCTTCCAAGGAGCTCAGAGAATGAGGGGGATATTTTTTTGTTTTGTTTTTGTTTTTTTTGTTTTTGTTTTAGTGAGGCAGTTGGGGTTAAGTGACCTGCCCAGGGTCACACAGCTAGTAAGTGTTAAGTGTCTAAGGCCGGATCTGAACTCAGGTACTCCTGACTCCAGGGCCGGTGCTCTATCCACTGCGCCATCTAGCTGCCCCATGAGGGGGATATTTTAATGAAGCTCAGATCTTCCTCATGAGGGCAAATAAGTTGCTTTTATTGTTGTTTGTGTCATGTCTGACTCTGTGACCCCACATGGGGTTTTCTTGGCAAAGATACTGAAGTGGTTTGCTATTTCCTTCTCGAGCTGATTTTATAGATGAGGAAACTGAGGCAAACAGGGTTAAGTGACTTGCCCAGGGTCACCCAGTCAGTTAGTAGGTATCTGAGGTAAAATTTGAACTCAGGTCTTCCTGACTCTGGGCCCACTTCATTCTCAAAGATGACCAATGGCATCAGGAAGGTGATGTTCTGACTCGCAAGTAATTTGGATGTAAGTGAGGCATAGCTTTGCAAAGTCACCAGCATCACTCTCTCCCCCAGAACCATCTGGGTCCAGTGGCAAGATATAGATGAGAATGACTGGAAATGGTGCCGGAAACAGTGGGAAACCTTGGCCTTGTTAAGCTAAGGTCTTTCCCAGGTTTCAGTTTGTCTGAGGCAACACCCATTCAGTGATTAAGTCCAGGTAAGAAATGAGGCAAAAAATGGCCTCTTTTACCTACTTAAAAAAAAAAAATCAATCTGGGAGTGGAAGACCTTTAGGGTTTCTGAGCAAAACAGAAACAATTGCTATTTGCATTCACTTTGAGGCACCAAAAAATGATGAAGTGAGGCTTGGGCTGGGACCTATTGTTTGTTAGTCAATCAGTGAGAGTCAGTTTGATTTACATTTAATTTTAGAAAAGGAAGTTGGGATAGTTAGGTGGGTGTAGTAGATAAAACACTGGCCCTTGAGTCAGGAAGACCTGAATTCAAATCTTACCTCAGATACTTACTAGCTGTGTGAATGTGGGCAAGTCACTTAACCTCAGTTGCCTTAAAACATCAGGGCCATTGGGGCAGCTAGGTGGTGTAGTAGATAAAGCACTGGCCCTGGATTCAGGAGGACCTGAGTTCAAATCCAGCCTCAGACACTTGACACATACTAGCTGCGTGACCCTGGGCAAGTCACATAACCCCAATTGCTTCACCAAAAAACAGACAAACAAATAAACAAACAAACAAAAAACCCACCAGGGCTATCTCCAGTAATAGAGATAGGTATTTTGCCACTGGACCCAGATGACTCTGGTAGGAAAAAGTGAGGTTTGTGACTCTGCACAGCCACAGCCTTCCCTCACTTAAATCCAATTTACTGCAAATCATGACATCACCCTGGTGTTGTGGTTCTCTTTAAGAATGAAGAACAAACTGGGGCAACTAGTGGTACAGTGGATAAAGCACTGGCCCTGGATTCAGGAGGACCTGAGTTCAAATCTGTCCTCAGACACTTGACACTTACTAGCTGTGTGACCCTGGGCAAGTCACTTAATCCTCATTGCTTCACAAAAACAAAATAAAGAATGAAGGACAAACAACAACAGAAGAGGAAGTAGAGAAATGTGCTTTTTCCTCAGATGGTAGAACCTGCTATAGGACTCCTAGAATAGTCTAATCCCCAGAAAATTTTTGAGAGGAAATAATGCAATAGTCACAAGAAGTTTAGCTATTTAATTGTCACATGAAATGCTTATGAATAGTATTGAGGCACTAGCAGCTGGGGGAAATGGGAAAGGCTTCATGGAGAAGGTGATTCTTGAACTGAGCTTTCAAGGAAAACTTAGGGCTTTCACAGATGAAGATGAGGGAGTCCATTCCAAGTGTGGGTACCAGCCCATCAAAAGACATAGTGAGGAGACAGAAGGCTTGTGTGCGAAGAAGAGAAAGAAGGCTAGTTTGGCTGGAGTGTGCAAAGGGGAGTAATGTATAATAAACCTGGAAAAGAAGGTCAGGCTATCAAGGGCTTTAATGCCAAACAGAGGACTTTGTATTTGACCCTAACTGCTGGAGTTTACTGACTAGGAGAAGGATATAGTGAGACTTGTGCTTTAGGAAATCAATTTGGGAGGTATCCATTTCCTGTGAGAAGGAGGGACTCACCATGACCCTGATAACAAGAATCCTTCCACACACTCTTAACCAGCCTACTATATTCTCCAAGGAAATGTGTACCCCTGAAGGAACCCTTGATCTGGCCAGAATATGTGAACTTCAAAGGAAAGGGAAAGGGTTCTCACTGTCAAAAGGCAATCACAGAGTCATGAGACTTATGTGAAAACTGGATTTATTACAAGATAAATGAACATGCATGAGAACCCAATGGACTGGAAGTTTTTAATAGAAGTTTACACTTTTATAATAGTAGGACAAAGGGAGGAGGGGATACCAGGATGAGGCATAACATGGGAAGGACAACAGTGCAACAAAGGTGTAGGACACCAAAACTATTCCCCACAGGTAGCAGCAGGGTAACAGCAGAAGCCTTGTTCTTTTACCTTGGGAAGTGCTAAACTATGAAAATAGGAAAGTCTCCTTATCTGAAGAAGACCTGAGCTGCACAAGCAGTATCCCAGCCTGACACAGATGTTTGGTTCCTGTCTTGCCTCCCAAGGATACACAGGGGGTCCAGCTTGGGATACAACAGCAAATTATGTCAGCTCAGGAGGAGCTTCATCCTTGACACATAAAGAGCATCCTGCATGCTTAGTCCAGTGTTTCTGACAAATATGGCAACTCAAAAAGACAAGTTTAGGGGAATCCCCTTAACATCCCTATACACCACCCTATTTCTCTCTTACAAGGCCAAACAGAATTTTCTCAGGCCTCTAAGGTAGGTCCCTCAGGAATTAGAGGGTTCAATCTCATTAGGCTAAGTTTTGGAACAAAGATGCAAGCATACAGCTGATTTAGATTACTCTCATATATGGCATAGATAGGAACACATTCTCACCCACAGCTGCCTACAGTGGAAGCAGTAAGCTTTAGGCTGTATTTACCATCATTAAACAATCCTTTTATACTTACAATATTCCCCCATATCCCTTTCTTATCCCCCACTCTCCCCTCCAGATACACCTTTTTGGGAAGCATTATTGCAGGCAGTAACTTCTATGCCATTCTACCAGTAGAATGCTTAATGTATTTCCTTGAATGCTGAGGATTTCTACCTCTGTAAGGTCTGGTATTTCTTTTTCATCTTGTCCTTTGTGTGGAGTTTGTGTGTCTCCTCTGTGTCAAGGTCCTTAATTCTGACACAGGAACTCATATTCTGTGTTCCTGGAAATCCTGGAGGCCAAGGATTCCATCTTAGTATATGTAACCATAGTCCCAAAACCCATTGGTATGGGCATGAGACTCTCTGATAATTGGTGGAGATCAAGGCCCTGTTCTATGTGAGGGGCAGTAAGGTGTTGGCTTAAGACAGAGCTTCTGTTCTAGGTCAGTCCTCTTTGGGGGAATCATCAAGCTTCAATTTTTTTTCAAGTATAGTGTTGCTTCAAGTGCTCTTGTCTTCCAGCTTCAAGAGGCAAGATGGAAGAGGCAAACTCCACTTCAGATTATTGAAGGAAATGTCTATGGCAAGACATGAGAGGATCTGGCTGCTTCAATCATATCCATACATTGCTACTCTAGATACTTTGGGAAATTTCTCTTTGGGTGATATCAAGGACTCTCTCCCTTGGTTGAGTTGAGTTGTCAGGCTTTCAGTGGGAGACCTCCTTCACTCTGTCTTGTCTGGTATATATTTTTCTATGCATACTTTCTCTGACTTCTGTCTTTCTATGATTTGGAAAATAGGAACTTGTGTTTGGTGGGAAAGGGGTCAAACCTTGGATTTAGAGCTGGGGATGCCCCTACCCCAAGAAATGACAAAGCAATTAGAAGTTAAATGGATACCCCCTCTCTCTGGCCCCAAATTTCTGCTTCTCCTCTTGACAGAGATGAGCGCCTCCCTTGGAGAAGGGTGAGGGGAGAAGATGCTAGAGAAGTCTATTCTCCCTCTCTTCACCCCCCCCTCCCCCACCACGGACAGCCCCTAGCCACACATGGGTCTCACTACTCACTACTTCTATTACTGCTTCTTAAGTGTCTGTGAATGTGTGGGAGGAAGGATTCATGGGACTGCCCCAAGCTGACCAGATTGTGAGACAGTGGTTGATGATAAGAAATCTAAGTGTGGAATTCTGTGTTTCCTCTTGTTTCTACTATACAATATAAATGCCAGAGGGAAGAAGACATGTAAATACTTGATTCTTTACTTAACAAAAGTATTGGCCACAGGTTCCTTTAAATACTAAAGTCTGATTATATGTAAAATATGATTTGATTTTAAAATTATCCTATCATAAAAGGAAGATACAACTATGATGTGTTGGGTTTTTTTTAATTTTTTTTATTTAGTTTTTTTTTTTTTTTGGTGGGGCAACGAGGGTTAAGTGACTTGCCCAGGGTCACACGGCTAGTACACGTCAAGTGTCTGAGGCTGGATTTGAATTCGGGTCCTCCTGAATCTAGGGCTGGTGCTTTATCCACTGTGCCACCTAGCTGCCCTGGTTTTTTTTTTCGTGAGGCAGTTGGGGTTAAGTGACTTGCCCAGGGTCACACAGCTAATAAGTGTTAAGTGTCTGAGGCCAGATTTGAACTCAGGTACTCCTGACTCCAGGGCCGTGCTCTATCCACTGTGCCATCTAGCTGCCCCTATGATGTGTTTTAAAAAATCTTTCTCATATCTCTAATTTTGATGATATATAAGTTTAAGTATTTTTTCTACCTTTATTTTCATCTCCTGACTTTACCACCATTACTGGCAAATTTCAAACCCCAGGTAAGAATAAAAATTGGGGTTATCCATCCTAGGTGGTCCATTGGACAGAGTGTCAGGTCTCAGGTCAGGAAGACTATTCTTCATGAGTTTAATTCCAAGGAAATATTTCTCAGACACCTACTAGCTGTGTGGCCCTTGGCAAGTCACTTAACTCTACCTTAGTTTTTTCATCTATAAAATAAGCTGGGGAAGGAAATGGCAAACCACTCCAATATCTCTGCCAAGAAACTCCCAAATGGGGTCACGCAGAGTCAGACACAACTGAACAATGACAACAAATCCTCATGGCATGGTGTGCTTGATAGTAGCCTCATATTCAATATTCTTTACTTACCTCTCAGGTTTGCATGTCTGAGGCTCATTTGCTTTGCTCTGGTTGAGGCTGTGTTATTCTTCCTTTTGTTTGGGCTGCATTTTTCCTCATGTAGTCCTTATTTTTCAAGACTAAACATCTTAGTGGAAGTTTTAAAATTTGATAACACTTATTAATAATGCTTCCCAATTCTGTATATTCAGGTTTTTTTTTTCATGTGGTTTGTTTTTGTCCTCAAAAAAAGACTCCAAACAAACCCCAAACCATGAATATCCCCCAACTTAAAAAGAGGCTTTAAAACAGTGGAGAAGAAAGCAAGTGCTTCTCCTCCTTGCAAAATAAAACAAAACAGGCTTGAAACTATTCTCTTCCATTAGAGGTATACTTCTTTGCTCATAGGCCTTGTTAGCAAGAGTGTGGACTGGGAAAATTGCATGACCTCTCTTTAACTGTGGACCCTAATAACATTAAGTGCATTAATGATCCATTTGTTCCTTCTCTTCCAGCTGTTATTGTTTCCACAAAGGAAATGCATTATTAATTTACAATCTTCCTCCTCTCCTCCCATCATTAATACTCCAGGATCTCAAATGTTCATATTGCTTTGAATATTGTCAATTCTGCTGTTTGTGCTTTTGATGACTGTTATATGTTGCAGTACCAGAGTCTCATAAGCATTGAGAAAGAACAGTTACATTCCTTCATTGCAAAGACACCCTTCACTGAAATCTGGATTCTCCTCTTCATAGCTAATAATGTAGTAAAAAGATGCTTTGCTTCTATGAATACTTATTGACTGATTAATCACACTAGAATAGACCAGACCCATGTTCTTTTCAGTGAAGGAGATTGACCACTTACCTTTTAAATGACAATTTTCCTAAAACAGTCTATATTCATAGAATTATTATGAACACCAATATTATTCTTATGCTATCACATGATTTTAAATGATAGAATACTTGAAGCTCAGAATGATCAAATTGCAGGTCATCCTAAGGGAAATTAATGAAAAAAATGTGTATAATGAGTGTAAATAGGTTGTAGCCAACTTTGTCAATGACACAGTGGAGTGTATAAATTGGTGGAGAGATGTATAACCGGGAAAGGAATTGGGCTGCTCAAGGAGGAAGAGTGAAGAAGAGCAAATAGCTGAAGTGTTGCACTGGTTCCCTTTTAATGTCAAACAATGGAGAGGAAGATGTCCAATACATCTGGTGGATTCCCCCAGGAAGGACATGAGAAAGACTGACATAGGTTGAAGGAGCCTGTTGGGCTTTCATCTGTGCTACCGGAGCAATCAGCCACTTTAGTGAGATCTTCAATCCCTTGAATTATTATGAGCACATCTTCATTGTTCTCCATCAACTTTAATTAACAACAACCTCCAAAGTAAGGCTGGTGTCTAATGGTTAGAGGCAGCACTTTAATTAGATTAGTTCTTTTTAAAAGTTTTATTGATGATTTTTGTTTTAATACCATGACCAGAAATATGTTTACTCTTTAATATTCCCATTGGGAGGCTACTATAGGGCTTTTGAATACAATTTCATTTTTTCTACAAGCCATTGTTAGATTTATTTTGATTTGAAAGAGGAACATCAAAATAGACTTTACAATTGTATTACCATCAATATCTTTTTGCAACTTGACTTTCCTTTAAGAACTTAGGTGTTATGCCACTTGGTCCATGTGTGTGCACATGCGCACATGTATGTATGTATATACATATATAGACATTTAGTATGGTTATTATTTAATCTCTGTGTGGTATTTAAATATAGTTTAATAACCTCATTTATCTCTCTTGAATTGTGATCAATTTTTTACTGTTTGTTGCCTTACCTGTAATCTTTGTGATCAGTCAACAGTCAGTCAAGAAACATTTATTAAATGCTTGTAATGTACCAGGCACTGATTGAATTAAACTTCAAATTGCCCTCAGTTGGGGTCCTATGAATTCTATAGAACTATACTCTCTCTTTCAAATACTTCTTTAAAAGTTTTTCGGGGGGGGGGGGCGGCTAGGTGGCGCAGTGGATAAAGCACCGGCCCTGGATTCAGGAGTACCTGAGTTCAAATCCGGCCTCAGACACTTGACACTTACTAGCTGTGTGACCCTGGGCAAGTCACTTAACCCCCATTGCCCCGCAAAAAAAAAAAAAAGTTTTTCGGGGAAGCTAGGTGATGCAGTGGATAGAGCACCAGCCCTGGATTCAGGAGGACCTGAGTTCAAATCTGGCCTCAAGCACTTGACACTTACTAGTTGTGTGACCCTGGGCAAGTCACTTAACCCTCATTGCCTTACCCCAAAACAAAACAAAACAAATAGGCTATGTGTCTAGTGATAAGGGCCTCCTAGTATATGTGAGAGTGAGAGTGAGATTGACACCAAGATTTTGATCCTATGTGACTGTGAGAATGGTAATGCCCTTGATAGAAATAGGGAAGGTAAGAGGGAAGTATTTTGTGGGAAAGATAATTAACCATGTTGAGTTTAGGATGTCTTTAGGGCATCCATTTTGAGGTGTTCAACAAACTAATGAAGAAAGTGTAGGGCTAGATAAATAGACCAAAGAATCACCTTTGTGGAGATAACCAAATCCATGGGAACTGATGAGATTACCAAATGAGATAGCATAGTGGGAGAAGAGATGGTCCAGGACAGATACTTTGTGGGCATCCACTGTTAGTAAAAGGAAAAGGATTCAGCAAAAAAGAATAAATGGTTGGACATGTAGGAGGAGAAGGGAGAGAACACGGTCATGAAAACCCAGAGGGAAGAAAATATCAAGGAGAAGAGTGACAACAGTGTCAAAGGCTGAAGAGGATGAGGAATAAAAAAAGGAATGAGAAAGATCATTCACTTCCTAAATTTGTCATTTTTTTCCCCTGCTGAATCCTCTACAATCAATTATCAGCACTGATGAAAACACAACCTATACTCCATAGGTCTTCAGTATTTTTGCTCAGGTCTTTATAGTTCTTAACATTGCTTTTTAGATTCTTTCTGGTAGTATCATTTGTTTCCATATAGCTACTCCAGGAAGACAAGTAACTGCTTCAGTTCCATTTGGAGGGGTCAGTCATGACTACTTGTCTCTTTTCCCTTTAAACATTGCTGGATGACCTCTCAGTTGAGGACACCATTCGATCTGCATCATCATCCTTTGGGAACAAGAAGCTAGAAAAACTATATAAATATCACTTAATTCTAACATTCAATGTACATTCCTATTCCTTTTCTTCTTTTTGTCAGATCCTTCTACCCTCATCCTCTTGAAACAGGTTAGAATGCCCCTCTTCTTCATACCTTCCTCCTTTATTTTCTCCTTGAAACATTTCCCCCCATTCTTTCAAGGAACATTTCCTTCTTCCTGATAACTCAGAGTGCAGGGATGTCTTTTTCTAGTGTATCCACTAGGACAGAGACCAACTTGTATTTGGAGACTAACAGACATAGGTGTTACATGGTGCTAGTAGAAATATAATAATAATATATTCTCTACAAGGTATAGCAAATAATCCTCACCCTCTGTGTTTACTTGACATAAGATTCCACAGTCCTTTGTCTTCTTTTTGATAGGTCTCTTGGCTAACTCCTATTGTTAATTGCTGTTTTCTATGCTGCCTGCAAACTATTTGCTATTCCTATTTGTTGCTCTGAGGATTCAGTAATTGGATTCCCCACCCCACCCCACCCCACCCCAAGATTTAATTTGTTAGCTGAGCTTTTAGGCTTCTTAGACATATTTTCCTGAACTACTTTTAACTAATAGCATGCTCTATACTGTAAGGGATCCATAAGCAAACAGAAGTCAAATTACAAGCCAAATTTAAATTGTCTAACTAGAAATAACCACCTTACTTCTTTTTGCTTCTGATCTTTAGATATCTCCATGTACTTTCCTGATCATTATGCTGTTTCAAAAAAAGACTCAAAGCAGGATCACCTTATCTGAATATGAACTCCTATTCTCCTTGAATGTAAGAAACTTGGATAATCCATTTTTGTATCCACATAGTGTTATAAAAAGAAATGTTTGCATCGTGAATGATTGAAGACCTTAATTTCTAGTGCTTTCCCTATTGCTAGTTATCTTTTTGTCACTTTAACTGCTTGTTAGTTTCTAAAGGCACAAGGGAAGGGAAGAATAAAAGCAGAAGAAACTGAAAACTTGTCAACTTCCTTAAATCGAGTAGCATTGTTAAGCTCCACTCAAATTTTGGTGGGAAAGGAGGTGGAGACTTTTGACTAAGATAGAAATTAACAATCTTTTTAGTCAAAATCTGCAATAGTTAAACAATGCCTATATTGCCTACTTGCAGGTTAAGACTATAGACATAGGAGAAAGAGATTAAGGGAACTGAGATTCAGATAATAGGATTATAGGATTCCAAAGATGTAAGGTATCTCAGAGGTCATTGAATTCAACTTCCTAGGGTTTTGGGGGGGTGGGGTGGGAGGAAAGAGAAGAAGAAATAAATGAAAAGAAAGATGTCTCATATGGTGAGAAGTGATGGTATCCTTTTACCAGTAATCTAACTCAATACTAATTTTATGTTTAGGACTTGACAGTGGATTTTATTTATCCATGTTAGCTCTGTCTTCCATTTGCACTAAAAATTAAATTGTATGTTGAATATGTATGTGTCCCCTATTAATCCAGATTGTTCCTATTTTTCAGAAATGCTTGGTATTTCTCTCTAAGGAAATATGTAGTTCTCAGATACTAATGAAATAGTTTCTTAGGTCACTGTCCAGAAAAGCAACCCCAGGGATAGGGTTGTAACATGAATTATTGGTCAATTATAATGATAATAACTGACATTACATTGTGTTTAATATACACAAAATTCTTTACTATCTAATTCAAGGCAGTTTTATACCAGGTAAATAGTTGACTTGAGCTCTGCAAATGGTGGTCTTAAAACTCAAACAAGATAATATATATAAAGCACTTTGCAATTGTAAAATTATCTATAAATGTTATTATTACTTTTGAAAAGTATGAAACAGGGAGTTATGTTGCAACAACAGTATCCAGATTGAAATTTTTCCTATAAATGAAGTCCAGAAGATATAAAAAAGTTCCAACAATGTGGAAGGACAGCTCACAGGTTTTTCCTCAGAGATATGGAGAAAAGAGTTTGAAAAGTTAGTTTTATCACATGCCTAAGAAGAGAAGGAAAACCATTTAATGAAACATTTGCTCGTGTTACTTTGCAGTACTCACTCAATTGTCTAAACAACACTATACACACACACACACACACACACACACGTAAAATGGCCAGTAGGTATATAGTTATTTAAAGTTTGCAAGTAGTTTACATGGATTGTCTCATATGAAATGATCTTCACAATGATTCTTTTATATTCTATTTTTATCTCTAAATACTTGGTCTAATTCTTGGTCAGATCTAACATCCTGTGATGCAATTAAACCCTGAATTATATGATTAAATCCTATAGAAAGTCCAAGAAGCAAAGAACAAGTATAATGGTCTGGTTGGGGAAGACATAGAGGAATTATAACTTGAGCCATACCCTGAAGGATGAGTAGGAAGAAAAACATAAGCAAAAAGCACTGGGGTAGGTAGAGGCAACAACTATATCACTGAATGTAGCACAAATGATAATTTGTGGAACACCCTAGCTGTAGTGAAAATTTCAACTTCCAGATAGATTGTGGAAGTCTTATTAGACTGATGAATTTGGGAGGTGATCTGAGAGGTGATAAGGAGGCTTTGGAACATAGGATTTTAAAGAGCCACGGGGTGGTTAGGAGGAAGAAGAAATCAGCCAAATCCCAGTAAGGACAAGAAGAAATTAATGGTAGCTACTAGGTAATTCCCTTCTTTAATTTTTTTTAAAGTTATAGAAATATGTTTTCTACATTTGCACACATATTACTTACCTCAGAGAGGGGGAAGGGCAAGGAGGGAAGGATAGAATTTGGAACTCAAATTTTTTTTTAAAATGTCAGAATTATTTTTCATGTAATTGGAAAATAAAATATTGCATAAAATTTAAATACAAAGTCATATGAGGAAACTAGGACTGTAGAAAGGTCATCTGGCCATGGGTTACATTTGGGTACAGACTTTTAGAAATCCCAATAATAGGTTCCTACACAGCTTCTCTGCCCCCAGACTCTTAGGCTGATCACCTCACAGAAATTCCAATTCATGAAAAAGGAATTATTTGCCTCAGAAAATTTGGACCAAAGCAGGAAGCAGCATGTTCTCAAGTTCTGGGTGTACATTGCCGTGAATGTTTTAATTTGTTATACGCATTTATTGACTATTGTTTATGACACAAACAAAGCTGCTCTTTTATAACAAGGAGAGTTGATAATTTTGTATCTTCTTTTTCACTTTCAACACTGCTATATAATAAAGAACAGAACATATAATAAGCTGCTGAGAGGATAACGAGCAGGATTCAATCACACATTTAAATGGATAAAAAAAAACCTGAACCTTTTCCAAGTTCTTCCATCTAAGCATCACTTAAGAATCTGTTTGTTCAGCTCAGTTTCATCTCTACAGCTGCCAAGCCACTCCAGTTCTGCCAGCTCTACTGTCTGATTGCAAAATAAAGGGTGGTCACTTAACAGTGAATGTGAAAAAATAGTAGCCTTTTGTGAAGAGTACATTTGAAGAAGCACAATTAATAGGAAAGTGAGCTGCTAAACATTTCTAGACCACCCCCCACCCCTTCAGCTCAAGTGCATTTCCATTTGGTGAGGATGCCCCAAGCATTCCCCTAATTTCAATGGCCTATGGGCTGTGTGCCTTTGGAAGCAAAGGACACTGTGCTGCAGCTTACATTCAGAAATAATTTTGTAGCGTAATAGGTTGTCAAAACAAATCTGCTTTTTCCATTTGTGCGACTGTGTCAATGTTCGTTTTCAGCTTCTTGTCCACCTAGAGTTAGGACAAAAAGGAATTATCTTATTCTTGATTTGGATTCTTCCATGTACCATAAAAGAGGCTTATCCAGAAAGTGAGACCTGAATCACAGGAGATCAAAGGTATGGAACAAATGGGAATGACTCTCCCAAAGTGCTTGTAGCCATTCATCACTTTCAAAAGAAACAGTATTATCCCACACCATTCCCCCTGCTTTATACTGCCTCTTGAGGCCTCCTATAACAATTCTACCAGTGAAGATGCAATTCCCACCCCCACCCCTACCCCCTGCTGCCAAAAAATATAGGAGGAGGGAAGTATTCCCCTGGGCAAAATGTCTACTCTAGTCAAAGATTTCCATTTTACCCACAGTAGCTATGGCTGCTGTTGTCCCTGTTCCCTCTTAGGTACCTTATTCACTGTTGTCCCTAAACCCATTGCTGCCCAATCTATTCCTCCCCCTCTTCAGTGTTTCAGGCCCTTCATCATTCTTTATTTCACATGGGTTCATACCCTTAAACATCCCCCAGTTTTGCCTTGGAGAAGAACTCACTATCTGAGATGTAACTTACCAAGTGGCCAAACACTCTCTCTCTCTACATACACACACACACACACACACACACATGTGCATGTACATGCATATATAGACACACACTTATAATATACACACACATGCATGTATACATGTGTATATATGTTTATATACCTAGACACACAGTGAGCATATAAATATCTGGAAAAAGAAGCATGAAACACCCACAACTGCATTTAGGGAGATTCTTGGAAGTGTTGTTATGGCTGGCTAGGAAGAGCCCATTTGGGCTGTACCTAATATGCCAACACACTGTCTGATAGATTAATATTTTATTTAATTCTCACTTATTACAGTAGGTGCTAGCTTCAGTTGTTTCCATGTTACTGAAGAACTGCAAGCTTTATAAATCACCCTCTCAAGTTTCACATCCTGAGGCAATGTCTTAGTTGTACTGCCCTAGTTAACAGTTTTTTGCTTATTGCCACACACTAAGATGTCTTATCTCAGACCCTTCTCCAGAACCTAGGATCCCACAATCTCAAAGTTGGAATGGAAATGAGAAAGACCCTTTAATCTAACTTGTAACTGAACAGTTACAACCTTGACAGCCATGCCTTAGCAGTAGAGTACAGGGTATGCAGAGCAAGGGCAATGTCAAGAGCAGACCACGTTTGCCCTTCTTCCTAGGCATGTCCTCTAAGGTTTGTGGACACTTTTAGGGAGAGACATTTTTCCATTTCTTTGAGAAAAATGTCCTGATATAGTTCTTTTTTTTTTTTTTGTGAGGCAATTGGGGTTAGGTGACTGGCCCAGGGTCACACAGCTAGTAAGTGCTAAGTGTCTGAGGCCAGATTTGAACTCAGGTCCTGCTGAATCCAGGGCCAGTGCTCTATCCACTGCGCCACCTAGCTGCTCCTGATATACTTCTTAAAGGAGAATCACTTCCTCAACTTATCAAGGAAGGTCGGAAGCTGATGATAGAAATTGACTCTTCCAAAGAGGAATATTTTAATAAGCCAGTTCTCCAGCCCTACCCCTCCATCCTTCCTTTACTCAAGCTAGTCAATTTGAGCAGTTTCACTTCTTATTTACTGAAGCTGATGGAAAAGTCTACCACAGCCACATGGCTGGTGAACCAAGGGATTCACAGTTAAATGAACACAGAATAAATAGGAAAACTTCAGAGAAGCATGAAAATCTTATATGAGTTGATGGAAAGTGATAGAGGAATCAGAAGAAATACATGCATATAACCCATGTTTTATGTGGACAAACCCATGAAGACATTCACATTACCTATATGGACAACACATATATACTTTAAATATGTAAGGAATACAACAATGGAAATTGCAAGGATAAGATAAAGCAAAACTAAATGCTATTGTTAAGGGCTAAAATTCTAGCTAAACTGTCTAAAATATCTAATGAGTGGTTGCCAATAAATTATAAGCTTTAGCAAGAGTTAAACTTTTAAGCATTTATTAAGGGGAATAAGAATTTGGTAAAGAGAGAGAAAGGCCTAGATTCCTATCTATTAAAGGGAGAGCACATTTCTAGCTCCGCTCTCCACCAGAGTCCAAAGGAAAGAGCGTCAGAGCGAGCGCCAGTCTCTTCCTTCCTCTTCCCACTAGCCCACGTCACTTCCTGACGCCAAAGAAAAGACTCCTGGTCTTGCCCTCAAAGACCTTTGCTTCATGGGCGGAACTCTTCTACAGTAAGTCTCCAGCAGGTGGCGTTATTCCAATAGTTACACTATGTAGTTATAACAACCAAACTTGTTAAATGCACCTCTTTCTCTTCTGTGCAGAACTTGGGGACTGTGGGTATGGAATATTACATATACTCCCAGACAATTGATTGTTACATGGTTTTGCTGAACTGCTTCTCCCCTCGACCCCTTTTTCTTTTTTTTTGTTACAAGTTACAAGGGATGGCTCTTGGAGGGAATTGGGGGGAGAGGATATACTCATAAATAAAGGTGGTATAAAAACAAAAGATGCCACAAAAATAAAATGAAAACGGGGAGGGGGGAGGATCCCAACAAAATGTTAGCTGTTGCATTTTGGAGTCTTACCATGCAAACATGACATAAACCAGCTGGCTTTGTGGGTGGTGCCCAGACAACTGAAGCCCCTCTTCAAGATTGTAAAGCAAACACTGAAACAAAACTCAATATCTATCAATCTGTAGCATTTTTTCTTAATATCTTTTCCTCCTAAAAAGTAAACCTGGAGGAAACATTTTGCTGCTTGTTGTCTGAATTGGCCAGCAAACCTAGTTTCCAAGGAGACTGTAGATGGATGTGTTTATGTGTGCTTATTTGCCTCAACTTTAGAAGAAATTCCTTGGGGGATTTCTTTAAAGGAAAAGACTATGATAGAAATGCCTTTTCTTGTTTCATCAGCAATATAATTTTTTTTTTCTGAATTTGCTTCATTATCCAGAAGCAACGAGTTAAATTGGAAAGTTCTGCCAATGAAACACTTATCTCATTGTGATAGCAATACTGTATATTCTTTAAAATTAATTGAACTAGGTATTTGCTATTTTAAAAATTGGTGTAATTTAGAATTGTTGTTAGAAGTTTCTATACAGCATTGTTGTGAAGTCATTCTGACTCTTAGTGATCCTATGTGAGGTTTTCTTGGCAAAGATACTGGAGTGGTTTTCCATTTCCTTCTCCGGTGGCTTATGGCAAACAGGTTAAATGACTTGCCCAGGGTCACATAGCTAGTGAGTATCTGAGGCCCTATTTTAACTCAGATCTTTCAGACCCCAGGAGTGGTGCTCTATCCTCTGAGTCATCTAGCTGCTTCCTATACATCATGGAGCACATGAAAAATTCTCTAGGAAGTTACATGGTACACAACTGATAAAAGAAAAAAAAGAAAAAGCACTGAGCTGAGGTCCATGAGACTCAGGTTCTAGTCCTACTTCTGCCATTTGGATAAATTAACTTCTCTGGACCTTAGTTTCCTCATTTACAAAATGAGGTTGTATCTGATGACCTCAAATATTCATCCCTCTTCTAATAATCTATAAGCTCTACTTAACTAGAGCTGAAATAAAATCTTTTTTTAAAATATTTTGTGAATCCTACAACACCTTATGGAATTAGGTGATAGGATAGAATACCAGAGTTAGAAGGAATTCCAGAGACCCATCTCTGGGTAGCCTAATTTTTCTTCTTCTCTTTTTTTTTTTTTGGAAGGCAATTGGAGGTTGGTTCACAGAGCTAGTAAGTATCTGAGGCCAAATTTGAATTCAGTTCCTCCTGATTCCCGAGCTGGTGCTTTATCCACTGTAGTGCCACCTAGCTGCTCTACCAGCCTAATTCTTTAGTCAATGCATACTATCCCTACACATGGTCATATAGTCTCCGACAGACCATGTCTCACTTTATGGGCCTTAGGTTTGGGCAGTGATGCCCTTTCAAGGCCCTGTTTAGCCTGCAAAGGGTTAAGGTATTGAGATTCATGAGGTCATTGATATATCTTGGGTACTATCTATATTTGATCTCCCCAATTACCTATTCCTGTTCATCCCAGTGTTTTGCTGTCATCTCAGCTCTTTGGATCAGGACCTTCATTTCATCTTGACCTGGCCTGAATTTCTTAACCTCCCTTTTGCTGTCTCTGTCATGGTGACTCCTATTTATAATCTTTCCAGTTTGTGTCTGTCTCATTTTCTTACCCTGCACCCCTCCTCCCACCTCCTGTGATTGCTTGAAACAAAATGACTGAAAAAAATCCAACACACCTGATAGAATAGCAAAACAACACAGAATCATATCTCCCATCCCCACAGCTCTTTCCAAGTGATAGAAGTAGGCATTGGGTCAGAGAAAAAGTAAGGAATTTGGGGTTTGGGATAAGTGCCAAGTTACTTCTGCAAGCCTTCTGAGGAAACAAGGCAGGATGCCAGGGAAGCAAACTCAGGAGGTTGGCACACCTCCTACTGGCCTCACCCTGGCTGGAGTTCAGCACAGCTTATCTAGTATTATTCTGATCTGCTCTGGTCCCAGTTCCACTATATCTACTCTAGATTTAGAAAGTTCCATGTTTCTTCAAGGGCAAAGGAAATTGATATTTGCAGACTCAGGCAAATGTGCTGCCGTCAACATTTCTCCCCTTCCTCATGCCTCACTGATCTATTAACCCTTGTCACTTCAAGGGGAGGAAGTATATTGTATTTCTTAAATTTGTCCCACCATTTTTGCCTGTAAAGATTCCCCTCAATGTTAAAGGGCTCTGCATCCAATAGTTTCTTTAAACATATTTGGAAAATTGAATTCAAGGCCCTAAACAATCTGGCTCCAGAGTCTGCCTTTACAGACTTACCACTTTGCTTGCAAGCTTAGTGTTCTAGTAAAAATGAACCACACGGTGACTACATTCTCATCCTGACTCCTCTAGTATTCATGCCTTTTTTCCATATTGTACTCCATGCCTGGAATGCACTCTTATCTGTTCCTGCTTTGTCCCCCACCTAAACACCCTAGAAACATTTACATTGTTTTTTTTTTTTTTAATTCCTCTCTAGCCAGTGCAGGTACCACTTCCTCTTGGAAATTTTTTCAAACCCTTATTAGTTCATTATTCTAACTAACCCCCAAGATGAAATTATTCCTTCTTCAACTGATCATAGGATTTTTATTTCAATGAATGAGCATTTATTTTTCTCTTTTTCACCTCCAGGTGAAATTTTTTAAAAAAGAAAAGAAAAAAAATCATTGTAACAAAAAAGCATAGTCAGGCAAAATAAATTCCCATACTAGCCATATCCAAAAAAAATATGTCTCATTCTCTGTCCTTTGGATGATCATTCCTCTGGAATCACAGTTGGTCATTGCATTGATCATAAGCTTTAAGTTGTTTAAAGTTGTTCTGCTTCTACTCACTTCACACTGCTTTAATTCAAGTCTTCGTATGTTTCTTGAAAACTGTCCATTTCTCACAATCAGAGTTAAATGATTTGCCCAGGGTCACATAGGTACTAAGTATATGAGGCCAGATTTGAACTTGGGTCATCCTGACTCCAGGGCCAGTACTCTATCCACTATACCACCTACCTGCCCTTCCCTTCATCATTTCTTTAAGGCATGATGGTATTACATTACAGTCTTTTTCTATAATTTGTTCAGCCATTCCCTTATTGACTCTTGCAGCATTGTTTTAAATTATTTTCTACAATGAGTGGACTAATTACCAGCTCCACCAGAGGTGTATTCCTGTGCCTATGTTCTTGCAGCTCCTACAACAGTTATTATATTTCTTTTTTGTTAAACTTATCAATCTGATGAATGTGAGGTAGACCTCAGAGTTATTTTAACTTAAATTTTCTTAATTATTAGTATTTTTGAACATTAAACATATGGCTGTGATGGTTTTGTTTATTTATTTATTTACAAAACTACTTGTTAATATCCTTTGCATCAGTTGGGAAATGACTCATCCTTATTAACATGGTTTGTTCCTTCTATATTTTGGAAATAAGATCTATATATATATATATATATATATATATATATGTATATATATATATATATATATATATATAAGAGAAACTTGCTACAAATATTTTCTCCAGTTAACCACTTCCCTTCTCATTTTAGTTGCATTGATTTTGTTTGTGCCAACCTATATAATTCTATGTAATCAAAATTCTCTATGACCTTCTCCATCCCATGCTTGGTCATGAACTTTTCTCATTTCCATAAAACTGAAGGGTAATTTCTTCCTTGTTCCTCTAACTTATTTATGATGTGACCTTTTTATATCTAACTCATATTCATTTGAAACTTTTCTAAGTGTATGCTGTGAGGTATTGGTCTAAACTCAGTTTTTGCCATTCTGTTTTCCAGTTTTCTAAGGAGTTTTCCCCCCAAATAGTGAGTGCTTAACCCAGTAGCATTTTGGGAACTTATCAAACACTAGTTTGCGTTCCCTAATATGTTCCACTGTTGGACCTTTCTCTATTTTAATTACTACCAATTTTTTTTAATGATTACTGCTTTGTAGTATAATTTGAGACTTGGTACTTCTAGGTTCCTTTCCTTCTCATTTCTTGCATTATTTTCCTTGAGTTTCTTGACCTTTTGTTCCTCCAGGTGAGTTTTGTTATTTTTTCTAGTTCTATAAAATACAATTTTGGTAGTTTGACTAGTATGGTACTGAATAAGTAAATTTATTTAGGTAGCATTATAATTTTTTTGAAAAGCAATGAGGGTTAAGTGACTTGCCCAGGGTCACATAGCTAGTGTCAAGTGTCTGAGGCTGGACTTGAATTCAGGTCCTCCTGAATCCAGGGCCCATGCTTTATCCACTGCACCACCTAGGTGTCCCCAACATTATCATTTTTATCATATTGGCTTGGTCTACCTCTCTACTACTCTTCTCAGCTAAATTGTTTGAGAAAGGTGTCTGTAATCACTCCCTCTACTTCTTCTCCTCTCATTCAATTCTCTGTAATCTGACTTCTGATCTCATTATTCAACTGAAAAAGCTTTCTCCAAAGTCACCAATTATCTCTTAAATGCCAAATATAATGTCTTTTTCTCTATCCTCATTCTTCTTGATGTCTCTTTAGCATTTCATTCTATGAAACACCCTCTTTTCTTGGATTCCCTCTTCTCTCTAGGTTTTTGTGACAGTGCTCTCATGGTTCTCCTCCTATTTGACATTTCCATTCATCCAGGTCATGCTCAATTAATGAATTTTGTCATTTTAAAAATCAAGTTTTAGAAAGAACTTCTACAAAGAATATTTAATAAACTTCTATAAAGTAATCATTTGGTAATTGATTTGTATAGTACTGAATGATTAAATTTATTTAGGTAATACTGTAGTTTTTTATTAATTTGACTTTGCCTATCTGTAAATACTTAATATTTTGCCAATTATGTAGGCCAGTCTTTATTTCTGTAAAAAAAATTTTTTTAGTTGTTTTCATATAATTCTTGTGTCCATCTTAGCAGGTAGACCATAAATATTTCATACATTTTGTATTAAAGTATTAATTAGTATTTAAAGCATTTTGTAGTTATTTTAATTGGAATTTCCCTTTCTTTTTCTTCTTGTTGATTTTGTTGGTAATAAATAAAAATGCTCACAATTTACTTGAATATTTATATTCTGTAACTTTCTTGAAGTTATTGTTTCAATTAATTTTAGTTGATTTTCTAGAGATCTCTAAATATCATCTGCAAAAGTACTATTTTTTTCTATTTGTCCATGTTTATTCTCTTAATTTATTTTTCTCGTCTTGTTGTTTTACCAAGCATTTCTAGCAATATATGGAATTGTATTAGTGATAATGGGCATTCTTGTTTTACTCCTGATATTATTAGAAAGACCTTTAATTTACCCTCATTGAATATAATGCTAGCTCTTGGTTTCATATAGATACTGTTTAACATATTAAAGGAGGGGAAGAAAAGGGAATAAGTATTTATAAGGTGCCTACTCTTGACCAGGAATGTGTTGAGCATTGTACAAATATAATATTATTTAATCTTCACAACAAACCTGTGAGGTAAATGATGTTACTATCCCCATTTTACAGTTGAGGAGAGTGAAGTAAATAGAAATAATATTACTTCTCCAGGGTTACATAGCCAGTAAGTGTCTGAGGCAGGACTTGAACTCAGCTCTTGACACTGGGTTGAGTGCTCTATCTACTGCATCATTTAGCTGACTGAAATTAAGAAAAGGTCCGTTATTCCTTTTCTCCCTCCCATCCCTCAGAAATGGGTGTTATAATTTGTCAAAAGATCTTTTCTTAATATGTTGATATAATAAATTTAAAATTATTGTTATTAATATAGTATATTATGTTTATAATTTTCCTAATGTTGAATCACCTTATTCCTGGTATGGGTACAGTTTGGTCACAGTATATGATGATATTTTTCACATATTGTTATAGACTCTTTGCTTATTTAAATTTTTGTGTCAACTATATTAATGATATTGTTACTTTTAGGTTTAAGACCACATTTCTATCATAGAATTTAATGGTATTTCAACTTTTCTGCTTTTTGTAAATTGATAAAGAATTAAGTGTTTTTTGAATATTTGATAAAATTCTTTTGTAAATCCATCTGGGTCCTACTTTTTTCTCTGGGAGTTCACTTTTGGTTTGTTCAATTTCTATTTCTGAGGTTGAGTTTTAATGTGTGAATATGGGTATTTTTATATTTTTATAAATACCCATCCATTTACTTTTGTTATTGATTTTTATGGGCATGCTGTTGGGCAAAATAGTTTCTAGTAATTTGTTTTATCCTTTATTTGTTGTGAATTCTTTTTTTTCATTTTTGATACTGATAATTTACTTTTCCTCCTTTTTTTTGATGAAATTATCTATTATTCCTGTGACTGTTCATTGACCCACCAATTCTGTAGTATCCAATTAATTTTTATTAAATATTTTTTATTCCATTGTGGTTGATAAGCATGTGTTTAGTTATGTTGCTTTTCACCTTTGTATGTGAGGTTTTATGTTCTAATATGTGGTCAGTTTTATTTTTTTTAAGTGGCATGTAATGATTAGAAGATGTATACTTCTTTCTTATCCTATTTAGTAATTGTCACAGATTGACCATATCTAACTTAAAAAAAATGTATTCAGGTCCTTAACTTCTTGCTTTCTTTCTTTTTTTAAAATTAGATTTGTCTGTTTGAAAGAGGAGGGGTACATTGAATCTCATTATTATAGCTTTACCACCTATGTTTTTTTGGTAACTTATTTGATTTTTCCTTTATGTATTTAGATGCTATGCCATTTGGTGCATATATGTTAAACATTGACATAATTTTATTTTTTTATTGTACCTTTCAGCAAAATATAGTTTTCCTCATTTATCTCCTTAATACAATATATTTTTGCTATTCACTTGTCTGCAATCAAAATTGCCATCTCTGTATTTTTTTTAAAAGTTCAGCTGAATGATACTAGGTTTGTTCTAGCCCTTTATTTTTACCTCAGTGTGGAGCTTTATGTTGAAAGTGTGTTTCTTATAAATACATTGTCGGATTCTGTTTTTTAATTGATTGTTATCCTTTTCTGTTTTAGGGGGGAGTTCATCTCATTAACATTATGTTTGTGATAATTAACTGTGTATTTCCCTCCATCCTATTCTTATACTTTTCCCCTTTCTTTACTTTCTGTACCCCTCTTTACACACTAGCAGGTGGTATGAGAGGAGTATCCTTAGCACTAGTACTTCATGTTTGATACGATCAACTTCTGCTCATCTAGACCTCTCATATTCCCCTTGCCCAAAGCATAGCTATTCACATTTCCTTCCAAATGTTGCCTCTTCTTCAAAATACGTGACAGTTCTTTTTAGGTTCTAATCTGATCCAGAGTGGTTCCCCTTGTAATTCTGAGATATGGAAGGAAGTCTGTGAAGAGAGGCTGATTAATAGTTAATTTATTATGAAAACATTATTAATTGTTAAATTAATTATATATATAATATTAAACATTATTATAATATAACATTATCTCTGTATAATAATATCTCCATCATGTATCACAGGTAGATAGGCTTTTCTAAAATTTGTTTCTCCTGTTTAATAAAGCTGCCATAAATTATTTTATCATGTAGTAATATAATAAATACCAATATTAATTATTATAGCAATAATTACCACAAATATTGTTACATTAACTATTAATTTTCCTTACCCAATTTGATTTTTCTAATTAACAAGCATTTTTTTTCTCTCCCTCTTTCTCTCCCCTTTTTTGAACAATAAAAAGTAGATGATACTCCTAACAAATATGCATCAACAAAATATGCATCTTGACCCTTTACTTCTTTGGCAGGAAATAAGTTGCATGTTCCACCTTCATTACTTGGAATTGTGATTTGTCATTGCATTGATCAGAGTTCTTAAGTCTTTAAAAATGTTTTTCTTTATAACATTGTTGTCATTGTATTAATTATCTTCTGGTTATGCTTTCTTTATGCATCATAGAAGTCTTCTCAATGTCTTCCAAGCTATTCATTTTATCATTTCTTGTGGCACATTAATATTCCAGTTTCAGGGCAGCGAGGTGGCCCAGTGGATAGAGCACTGGCCCAGGAGTCAGGAGTACCTGAGTTCAAATCCGGCCTCAGACACTTAACACTTACTAGCTGTGTGACCCTGGGCAAGTCACTTAACCCCAATTGCCTCACCAAAAAAAAAAAAATCAGTTTCTAGGTTTTTGTTACTGTGAAAAGTTGAAGTCCTCTGGTAATCATTCGATCAAAAAGCATTTATCACTAATCTATATTGCCTCCATGCTATACTTGTGATCTATGTCATGAATTCCTCATTTATTTTATCCACTTGGACAAATAGTCTATTGTATACTTCAATGATGACTTCATTTCTGTTAATTTTCTCTTTTCTTCTTCTTCTTCTTTTTTTTTTTTTTGGTGAGGCAATTGGGGTTAAGTGACTTGGCCAGGGTCACACAGCTAGTAAGTGTTAAGTGTCTGAGGCTGGATTTGAACTCAGGTCCTCCTGAATCCAGGGCTCGTGCTCTATCCACTGATCCACCTAACTGCCCTATTTTCTCTTTTATTCTTAACCATATGCTCTCTTTCATGTATTTTCCTGCCCCTCAGATTTGTAGATTTCTTTACAGACATATATCTTCTTAATATATAGTGCCACTTCCCACATTTTCTATCATATCTACTTCTCTTTTACGAGGTATGCCCTTTCATTGCCATAGTCCAATTATTAATCTCATTTAAGCCAAATCTTGATGATAGTTATTAAGTCATGGGCTTCTGTACTCAGAAAGCCCTTAAATAAATGCTAACCAATAATGAATTTTGTTATTGATACACAATTTCTTTAGGTGTGGACATTAGTATTTGAGAACATGTAAAGGGCAAAGCAACAGATAAGAATTTCAGTCTACATCAGTCACTAAGAATTGATGTGAATTTTTACCTTTAGCTTCAACGCTACTTTCAACTTCTCTGCATTTCCCCTTGTTTTTCTGCAATCCTCGAGTATCGGAATGAAAACATTTGTTGAGCACTTCATAAAGATCAAAATTGAATTGGAATTCTATATCATTTTAATTTAGACCACAACTTGTTCTTCAGGATTAATTATTAGGAAAACTTGGCTTTGGTCCCTTCTGTAATAACAGAATGTCTTTTATCACCTTTCCTAGTTTGGGGGAGAATAGTGGTGAGTGGAGAGGATGTGAGATGTTCAATTGTTTCAGTCATGTCCAATTCTTTATGACCTCTTTGAGGTTTTCTTGGCGAAGATACTGGAGTGATTTGCCATTTTCTTCTCCTTCTCATTTTGTAGATGAAGAACTGAGGCAAATGGGCTTAAGCGATTTACCCAGGGTCATACAGCTAGTAAGTGTATGAGGCTAGATTTGAACTCATGAAGATGATGTGAGAAGATAGTCTAATTGAAACATGTTGGGCATCTGAGCTGAACTTTCTTAATTTTAGCTACAGTAATTGCCGATGTCTTTATGGTTTATCATTTAGGTAGAAAGGAAAGACTTTTCTAAAATTGGTCATACCTGTTTAATATAATTGCTAGGAATTATATGAAATATTAATAAAACATTTGTTTCCATGGGATGCTAAATAGATTAAATGTCATTTCAAAGTGCTTCCAATTCCATTATCCTTAATATTTTTAAAACTCTAAATGTATGCAATGGGTTGAGAGTACTAGGGGCTGTACCCAACCCCCACAAGCAGATTCTTTACCACCCCATCTGCCACCCCAAATGCTAAATCCCAGGAACACCACTGCTTTGCAGTATGTTATATTTTACAAGACTTTGAGGAAGGAGAAACACAGAAAGATAGTGACAATCACTGCAGGGCTAGAGAGACAGAGAGCATAAGGTTAGAGCTAAAACTTCTAAAAAGCAACTGGAGTGTTGGAAAAAAGGAACAGAGGGAAGATTTGAATACATTTATCAAGGAATTAATGAACAGGCTAAAGGTATTTATGTAGGCAGAGAGCATATGGAAAAGGGGGAAATGAATCACGGAAGAAGGCAGTCAGTCTTGATACACAGATTATTTAATTTTGAGAAGTGTATATAATATATATGCATGGGAATGTTAAATTTTTAAAAAGTCAAATTGTTCAATTATGAAGTACAGTGCATTTGTGTTGGGGGAAGAAGTGGTGGGAGCCTGCAACTTCCTAACTTGTTGATACCCTGAAGATATAAAGAGTCAAAGGAGTGGATAGAGCACCAGCCCTGGAGTCAGGAGGACCTGAGTTCAAATCCAGTCTCAGACACTTGACACTTACTAGCTATGTGACCCTGGGCAAGTCACTTAACTCCAATTGCCTCAAAAAAAAAAGTCAAAGGAAGGTCCCCAGTGGTTTACTGGATCCTCTATGGAGGCTTACCTATGGAAAGACATGGACAAGAATCATGGAGGATAACAAGGTACAGAGGGGTTTCAATCTATACTGATGGAGGAAAGAAAAAAACAATGGGACCATTGGTCCTTTGTGGTATCTGGGTTTTTTGTTTATCCCTTTGTATCCTCACAGTACCTACTATTATTGAGAATAAAGTAGGTACTCAATGAATACTTCTCGATAAGCTGGTATCTCAGCAAAGCATTTTGCTTGGGATATTCAATCATTAGCATCCCTGTTTATCGTCCTATTTTCCCCATCTTTTCAGAGCTTAGTTTAGGGAAAGCAAAAGAAAACTCTGCTGTGATAAATGGTTCAGTAAACCCTAGCATGATCTGAAATGCCATGCAGAATTTGGCAGATGGCAAAAGATGATTATAAAGTCATCTTCACAAAATTTATAGTAGTGAGTGTAGATGGAAAATAGCAGGTGAGAAAATTGGAGCAGGTTAAGTATTGTCAGTAATTTTGCTTTTGGAAGCAATTATAGTTGTAGGGAAACAACTAGGGAAACCAATACAGGAACAATAAATGCACACATAAGAAGGGCCCCAAACCAAAGTGCTAATGACTACAGCAACTTAACTGGTAGGGACATGACAATTGTCCCCCAACATTTAGCTCAGTGGTGAAATTAAGTTCCTAGACTGAATTTGAGATGTTTGATTAATAGAAGGAAAGATCTCAGTGTTGAAATGTAAGGAAGGAACCTAATTGTAAACTGAGGGAGGCAGACCTTAACTAGAGAGTGAAGTCAGTTAAATGTTTGGGGACTCTCAGTTAAAAAAAGACAAGGAACAAAAAAAAAATCCAAAACCCCAAACAATGCCAGTAATGTTGGACAAAAAGAAAAATTAGCATTCTCCTGGAAATGTAGCAAGGGTTTATGAAGTTTTAGTTTCATGTGAAGGAAATGATATGGAATATTACCAACTAATTACCGTGCTGAATCTATTGCCAGCGTGCCTGTGAAATGGCACCAAGGAGAACTCAACCTTCCCCTAGTCATTTTAATGGAGTGTTCATTTCCAAGCCTAATTAGGCATCAGTGGCATTAACAGCCCCCAAATGAACAAAGTGTGTGGTGCTCGTGTGCTCTCCCAGGCTGCTGTTGGGTTTACCACCACCTAAGGTGTCCTTAAGAACTATTTAACTATACCACAAGAGGACTCAGGACTATCATCTGCTCATTGGTCACATAACACTCACAAGTTAGCATAGCTCAAGTCCGAGTGACTTTTTAGCTTTTAGCCAAAATTCTGCATCTCCTGAAACAAATGCTGGCAATGACTTCAATTTAATTAAATTCAACAGGCATTAATTATGTATCTTTTATATGCAGAGCACTGTGCTAGGTGCTAGGGGAGATAAAATATGAATGAGATCTGGTCCTTGCTTTCAAGAAGCACACAGTGTAGAAGAAAGTATACTAACAAAATGACTTCTATACATAATTGAACAGTTAAGCATAAGAGAGAACAATAGTGTTGAATCAAAGAAAAATCTTAGGTGTTGCAAGTGATTTTGGAAATCATCTAGTTCAGTGCTTTCCCCTCATGTATGGATCTATTCTACTCCACTGGGATAAATTATTGGCATCTATTGGACAATCCTCTCTCCAAATAACCCCCATCCGACATTGTAGCAAGGAAAATGCTTGCTGTTTTTACTGTGAATAATGGTCCTTAAGAACAGCAGTTAAACTGATTCATTCTTGTATCAGTGATAGCCAGCTCACTTGCTCCAAGTCCCTAAGGGAGTTTACACTCAACCTGTTCTCATGGCTATACTGCTAAGTAGTGGCTAGGTGGGCCAATTAGCCTTCTCTTCTCTGAGAAATATTGAAAGTTTCAGCCAGAAGAGAAGGTGGTGAGATTTCAATCTCCATTGAAAACAACAACACACATGCACATGTTTATTGCTGAATCTATTAATACAATGGTTGAAAACAAAATGTCCGGATTAGTCTCTTCGTCATGTTCCTTTATGTCTTCACCTTAGCAGACAGCTTCCAAAATGGCCTTTAATCTCTAAGGACTAAGGAGTTTTGAATTGGTAGAGACTAAATATGTATCTAATCAAATTTGCTGTGCTTTATAAGCCTAACCTGGTCCTTCTCTAGCACCTCCCCTTTAAATTGTACTGTACAGATCTTGTTGCTAGTTTTCATTTGCTTTCATTGAGAAGAGGGCATGATTTGACTTCTCTTTTCTTTGCAAAGGACCTATTTATCCTGAAATTTTAGTGGAATGACATGATAAAAAGACTTTCAAAATGCAGAGGCCACAATGATAGAGAGATGGGGGAGAGAGAGAGAGAGAGAGAGAGAGAGAGAGAGAGAGAGAGAGAGAGAGAGAGAGAGAGAGAGAGAGAGAGAGAGAGAGAGAAATTCCCTTTCATTTTTCTAATAGGCAGTCAGAAATCCAACTCTTAGCACAATGCTTGGCACATAGTAAAATGCTTAATAGCAACCAGGTGCTTCAGTAAATAGAGTGTCAGGCCTGGAGTCAGGAAGACATGAGTTCAAATATGACCTCAGATACTTTCTTGCTTTGTGACTCTGGGCAGGTCATTTAACCATCTTTGCTTCAGTTTCCTCATCTGTAAAATAAGCTGGAGAAAGAAATGGTAAACCACTCTAGTCATTGTCTGAATGGGAATGGGACCACAAAGAGTTGGGCATGACTGAAACAACTAAACGACAACAAAAAAGTGCCTAATAAATGCTGGTTAATTGTGAAGCCAGTGCTCCCCTATTTCTCCTTTAAACAACTTGTGTCCAAACCTTTTTGGTTGTTCAGGGGAACTAGCATTTCAAGTGAACTTTATACCAAATTGTAAGGGCTCAGTTTTCTTCGTTTCACATTCTTCTCCAGGTTTCCTTTGGGTAATTGGTCCCCAGATTCTTTATTATGGCTTTTCCCTGGTAACTCTTTCCCAGCACTTGGGTACTAAAGATGCCACACACATGACTGCACTGCAATCTCTGCAACGTTGCATCTCGGTGGCATTGGGTCCAATCTATTTGAGACTGAAATGAAGAATGGTCATTAAGGTGTCAGGAAGTTCTGAAGTGAAGCACTGGCAATCATTTCAAGAGAGTGAGGACATTTTATCTGATTAATGGCTAGAGAGAAACTCACTCTGCTCTGTTATTTTTTCTTCTTTTTTTCAGTAGGTTGTTTTAAACAACTGAGGGACCAAAATATTTGGCAATAGTCAGTTTAGTCAGTTTCTTTTGTGACTCATGGGATAGCTAGGTGGCACAGTGGATAGAGTGCCTGGCCTTGAGTCAGGAAAACTCATCTTCCTAAATTCAATCTGGCCTCAGAAACCTCTAGCTGTATGATCCTGGACAAGTTGCTTAATACTGTTTGCCTTAGTTTCCTCATCTGTAAAATGAGTTGGAGGGGCAGCTAGGTGGCACAGTGGATAAATCACCAGCCCTGGATTCAGGAGGTCATGAGTTCAAATTCAACCTTAGACACTTGACACTTACTAGTTGTGTTACCCTGAGCAAGTCACTTAACCCTCATTGCCCAGACTGGACAAGGCACCGGCCCTGGAGTCAGGAGTACCTGAGTTCAAATCCAGCCTCAGACACTTAACACTTATTAGCTGTGTAACCCTGGGCAAGTTACTTAACCCCAATTGCCTCACTAACAAAACAAAACAAAACAAACCAACAACAATAAAAAAACCAAAGCCCTAAAGAGGTGGAAACAACTAAAAAATGATTGAACTTTGTGATTAATTGCCCAAAGCCCCTCAACAGATTCTGGGCTCACATGGTTTGGGTCTAATCTTGGATACTTAAGCTATAGAGGGTCAGTTCCTATCTCTGGCCCATCACTCCCTACCTTCACTAAATTAATTCAGGATCATCTCCAAAATAGAGTTTAGGTAAATTTTATATTTCTGCATTTTTATGTAATTTGATAAAAATTGTATTCAAATTATAGTCATCAGAAATTTATCAAAAAGTTCACACAATTCAGTTGGCATCTCTAGAACCATCAACTTTATTCTCTTGTGGCATCTTCATTTTCCATAGGTTTTATTTTCTGTTACTTGAATGAATAGCTTGTGTTTCCCCAAATATGGATAATAGAATCTCCACTAACCTACGATATAAGTATTGGGTATGGGTCAGCTTGTGTATCACCTACCACAGAAAATTCATGAGTGTGAACAACTCATATGAGACCATAAACAAATATAGAAACATAACCATACAAATAGCTCATTAGCCACCTCCCCCTTTCCTACTCTGAAGATTTTGGGAGGGTTACTGAACAAATGTTACTCACTCACTTTATCTCTGTAGCACCTGAGTAACTCAGAGCATTAGCAGAATTGGCAAGAGGCAAGGTCCAAACCTCTCCCCTTTACCCCTCCCCACCAAATAAGATGCAGGACAGTTTTCTATGAGGATTCTCTTCCTTCTCTAAGCATATTACATGATGAAAATCTGCCTCTAGAAGGTCTAGTGCCTGAATTTGCCAACTCTTGGGAACTTTTTAGCTTACATATGTGACGAGTAAAACTAAATGTGTGGAAGCCTATTTCTGTCCCACGTGTAGGGAAAGCTAGCTAGGGTTTACTTATAAATTAGAAGTTTTGGCACCAGTCTTTGGGCATTAAGCATTTATTAAGCCACCTAGCTGCCCTATCCCCCATGCTCTCCACGGGGCAGCTAGATGACACAGTGGATAAAGCAACGGCCCTGGATTCAAGAGTACCTGAGTTCAAATCCGGCCTCAGACACTTAACACTCACTAGCTGTGTGACCCTGAGCAAGTCACTTAACCCCAACTGCCTCACCAAAAAACAAAACAACCAAAACCAAAAAACCAAACCACCAAAAGAAATTAGCTAAAGTTTCTGAGCTAAGCCTTCTAGTGTGTGTGAAATCCCCGTGTCCCCAAAAAGTCCATTATTAATAATTATTTTCTCACATGACAAAAGTGCTATGCTTTCTAATTTCATCAAGTTGATTGGTGGGGATAAAAGGGAAGGGGATTCATCAGATTGATCAGGGGGCCTCTTTCTTCTCTACATTATGGTGATGTGGAGAGTGTTTCATTTCCCCTGTCATCCTCCTACTCTGGATGTATTGATTTTTTTTTTAATTAATAAAGTATTTTTTTTTCCGTTACATGTAAAGATAGTTCTCAACTTTTGTTTACACAAGCTTTACAATTTCAGATTTTTCTCCCTCCCTCCCTTCCCTCCCCCCTCCCCTAGACAGCAGGTAATCTGATATAGGTTATATATATATATATACACATAATAACATTAATCCTATTTCTGCATTAGTCATGTTATAAGAGAAAAAATCAGAGCAATGATGAAAAACCTCAAAATAGAAAAACCTCAAAATAGAAAAAAACAACAGCATCAAAAACAAAAGAAATAGTATGGTTCATTCAACATCTATACTCCACAGTTCTTTTTTTTTTTCTTGGATTTGGAGATCCTCTTCCATCACAAGTTCCCTGGAACTCTTCTGTGCCATTGCATTGGTGAGAAGAATATAGTCCATCACAGTAGATCAACACTCGATGTTGATGATACTGTGTACAATGTTCTTCTGGTTCTGCTCATCTCACTCATCATCAGCTCACGCAAGACCCTCCAGGTTTCTCTGAATTCCTCCTGCTCATCATTTTCTTACAGTACAATAGTATTCCATTGTATTCATATACCACAACTTGTCCAGCCATTCCCCAATTTATGGGCACCCCCTCAACTTCCAATTCCTTGCCACCACGTGAGGAGCAGCTATAAATATTTTTGTACATGTGGGTCCCTTTCCCCTTTCCATGATTTCTTTGGGAAAAAGACCCAAAAGTGGTATTGCTGGGTCAAAGGGTATGCACAGCTTTATCGCCCTTTGGGCATAATTCCAAATTGCTCTCCAGAATGGTTGGATCAGTTCACAGCTCCACCAACAATGGATTAGTGTTCCAATTTTCCCACAGCTTCTCCTTTATTATTTTCCTTTTTTGTCATTTTAGCCAATCTGATAGGTGTCAGGTGGTACTTCAGAGTTGTTTTAATTTGCATCTCTCTAATCATTAGAGATTTAGAGCATTTTTTCATATGGGAATAGATAGCTTTGGTTTCTTCATCAGAAAACTGCCTGTTCATATCCTTTGACCATTTCTCAATTGGGGAATGACTTGGGTTCTTATAAATTTGATTTAGTTCCCTATATATTTTAGAGATGAGGCCTTTTTCAGAAGTACTGGCCTCAAAAATTGTTTCCCAGCTTTCTGCTTCCCTTCTAATTTTGGATGCATTGCTTCTGTTTGTAGAAAAATTTTTTAATTTAATGTAATCAAAATCATCCATTTTGCATTTTATAATATACTCTATCTCTCGTTTGGTCAAAAACTGTTTTCCTTTCCAAAGATCTGATAGGTTATTCTGGATGTATTGAAAAGCTGCCGTGGATATTTTAAATAACCTCACCCAGTTTCCTCTAGGTGGATTCTTGGGACTGGAGAGAGAATTGGAAAGAAACTGGTGTATTTGGTTACCCTTCTTTACCTATGGGAACTTTTGACAGGAGGGAAATACACTTTCTATTTGCCAAGGGAAAGAGGACATCAGACTGAATTTATACTTACCCAACTTAGTATGAAAGGCAGATCCCTAAATTGGTAAGGATACATCTGAAGGTGAGAGCAGTGGGTTCGTATATGCAGCTCTGCCATAATAGGGAAAATGAAATTCTTCCCTCTGCCATAGTGAGACAATCCTGATGAAAGAGAAACTTTTGTTCTAGATTAAATGTTAGACAGCCACCTGTCAAGAATTCATGAGAACCATAGGCAGAGTGAAGAGGAGCTGTATGCCTGGGGATTATGGATGAGGAATGGGAAGTGACAACCTACGTTAATGACTGGGGTTTGTGGGAAATGTCAGCAGGGGGACATTTAGATCTTTAGTTGCCAGTTGCTCATTAGTGGGAGTCAGTATTTCCCAGGAATTATTATAAATGGTTTGTTGGTTTTATGGGACTAGTAAATAAACTTTTTTCTGTTTTTTTTTCTTTCTGAAATGGTTTGATGACAGCACAGAGGGTGATGTCACATTGTGAAGGTCCCAGATTTAGGGGGTTGGAGCAACAAGCTAGAGATGGTGAGAATTCTCCCAAAGTGTATGCTTGTGTTTTTCATATTATGTGAGTACTTCTGTTTTGAGGATTATGGATAATTTGCCTTTGTGTAGGGCTTGATAGCTTTCAAAGTGCTTCTGTACACATTATTTCATTGGATTCTTTCAAAAACCCTGTGAAGTTCAAGGGATTTAAACCCAATTTTATAGATGAGGGAGCTGAGGCTCAGTGAAGTTAAGTGACTTATTATCCAAGGTCATATATATAATAAGTGTTTGAGGTAAGGGTTAAATGTAAATTTTTGTTTTTTTACTCTCAGTGAATTCACCATAAGTCTACCACAAGGCAGAACATTTCATACTGCTTACTACTTATGTGAGTGACAGTGTTACCTAATGGAAGCACTGCTAGACTTGGATACAAGAAATCTGGATTTGAAACTTATCTCAGACACTTGCTGTGTGACCATGAGGATCACTTAACCTCTCAGTGCTTCAGTCTCCTTATATATAAGATGGGAATAATAATAATACTTGTACCATGTACTTCGCATGATTGTTTCTCTTACAAATTATTATTAATTATTATTACCTGTGCAACCTCAGGCAAGTCATTGGTCCTCAGTTTCTTTGTGTGCAAAACGATGAAGTTCGTCTACATAATCTTTGAGTTCCACCCTAGCTTTGAATTCTATGTTGCTTCCTTTGAACTTGTTCCCACTTTTTGTCTGCTAAAAGCCAGCATATCAATCAATGATAAAATAATTGGGTACATGATATATTTGGCACTGTGAGAGACACAAAAGATGTATACTATATGTTCTCAGTCCTGATGGAGCTTTTCATCTCATGGCAGAAGATGACCAACACACATTATACAGACAGTAACAATGTATGATCAAGCATGTAAGAGTTCAGTTTTGTGGCATGGGTGATAAAGTATTCTAAGACAGAAGTGTCAAAATCACAACCTGAAATAGATTAAAATGTAACAGGGAAATGTTTTAATAATTAAATAGAATACATTACAACACATATTGTTAATTTGTGGTTTTCTAAGTCAACATGCAGTCTTCAGGGAACCGTTTCTGTTTGAGTTTGACATCACTGTTCTAGACCACCTCTATGCTGCTTCACTTGGTGACCTCATCAGGTCCTGTGAATTTAAGTACCATCTTTGTGCCGATGATTCTCAAATCCACCTTTTCTGTCCCAGTCTCTCTCCTGACCACCATCTCAAACTGGATGTCCAGTCGATATCTTAAACTCAAGATATCCAAAATAATTCATTATCTTTCCCCCTAACATGTCCAGTCTTCTACCTTTCCTATTACTGTGGAGGGTAACACCATCCTCCCTGTTCCTTAGGCTTGTAATGTAGATACTTGTGAAGCAACCCGATTTGGATGCATTATGGGCTGCAAGTGAAAGTAAGGGAGGCAGAATTCTATGCTTCACTATGGGACTCAACATAATCTACCTTAGTTTTCTTTACTTTTTAAAAAAATAATTTTTAAATGTTTAAACTTGAGTTACCAGCCAAAGCAATCAAACAAACATACCAAAAAATGGGACAAAATCATTCCCAAACCTTTAGCCTTTAATAAAGGAGAACCTAACTAGATAAAAAGCAAATGATTGCTTTTTTTTCCTGTTTTCTTCTAGGCCAGACAAAAATTCTGCCATCTCTAACCTGTGTTTCTTCTTTTTTTCTTTTATATGGTTGTGTTCAGTATGTAACATTCTGTTTCTGTTGATTTTACTTAGCATCACTTCATATAAGTCTTTATGTGTGGTTTTTTTTTGTGCATTCCGATATTTATCCTTTTTTTCTGTTTAAAGAACCATAAAATTCCATAACATTAATATGCTATGATTTTTCATCCATTCTTCATTTATGAGATGCATACTAGTTCTGATTTTTCTTGCTATTAAAAATAGAGCAACTATGATTTTTTTTTTTTGTAAAGAAAGGCTCCCTTTTCCTTTCTGTGATGTTTTCAGTATGGAATAATAGTAGTAGAATGGCTGAGACTAAATGTATGATCAGGGACCATGCCTCCCTAGTGATTCATTGCATGTTTTTGTTTTGTTTTTTTAGTGAGGCAATTGGGGTTAAGTGACTTGCCCAGCGTCACACAGCTAGTAAGTATTAAGTGGCTGAGGCCAGATTTGAACTCAGGTACTTCTGACTCCAGGGCTGGTACTCTATCCACTGCACCATCTAGTTGCCTCATTGCATGTTGATATTTTGTTCCACTAGATGTTTTTACCAGTCTAGAGTTGTGAGAAAATAATGGGATTTGGTAATGCCCAAAGGCCCCACCTGGAGGAGATTGGTTTGGATTGACTGAATTGAATGAGAGTGATTGAACCCACTTAAAGTTGACTTTATTGAAGCCATACCTGCCTGGCTCTCAAGAGTATTGTTCTCAGAAGCTGTAGACTCAGAACCCGCCCCCCCCCCCCACACACACAAGAACTCCTAACTAACTAAAGGAAATTAACTAACTTCAGACCAGCTTCAAGTCATATCAATCAATGGACTTGAATGCTACCAGTCAATTAGCTTGGAGCAGGTATGTGGGGACTGCCTCTCTTCCAGACCCGCAGGGAGCTTCTGCTCTCACAGGCATAGAAACTTTCTCTTTGTGGCTGGAACTCCGAGGTGGTGGCAGGAGATTTGTAGAAGAACCAGGCCAGGTTGAACTCTTATCTTTCCTCTAGGATAGATATGCTTTTTCTTGGTTTTCTGACCCAGGTGTTCTCTTTTTTTCACTAATAAATGCTTAATACCCCAAACTGGTGCTAACGCTTCTAATTTATAAGTAAACCCTAGCTAGTTTTCCCCACACTGGGAAAAGGAATAAGGTGACCACACTTTTATCTTTATTTGTCACAGAGTCCCACCAGCAGTGAATTACAATGACTATTTCCCAATCTTCTCCCCACCCCTGGATTTTGTCTTTTCCTCTCTTCTTCTATTTTTCCTGTTCTAGTACAAAAAAGTGCATCTAAGTTGTCTTAGTCATTATGTTGATCAGAGATTTTTGCCCCCTCTCTTCTTTATATAGAAGAAGAGGGTGGTGAAAGACACATATGCTCTACATTAGTCATGTGGGTTTGGTACAATTTACTTTTGCTTCCCTGACCATCTCCTCTTTGATTTGTCCATAGCCCAGTCACAGTTTCCTATCCTTTCCTTCTGTTTAATCCCTGTGTCATGATCTACTCTTCAACATTAGAGTTTGTTTTACTTAGGACTAATCCCTCCCCCAATACACCCTCTATCTTTTTCTCCCTCTCCCTTCTTCTCTTCCTCCTTCATTCCCTGTGTATTTCTGAACCCAACTATATATTTATTTTCTTCCCTCCTTTGACTAATTCATATGAGAGTAAGGTTCAAGTGTTGCCTGCTCCCCCCAGTCCTCTCTCCTTGTTTATATAGTCTTGTACAATACAATTATGTAAATTCCCCCACTTTTTCTTTCTCCTTTGTCCCCCAGTGTATTCCATTTCCCCTTACTTTCTTTTCTTCTCTTAAGATCATAAAAATATAACAAAACTGCTCCTGGGCTTTCTGTCCAAAGCATTCTGTTGCAAAGTGAAGTCTGAGTGCTGCTCTCCTTGTCTGAATTCTGCAAAATTTTTACCTTTGTTTGGTTCTGAGCAAATCATCTTTTGGCTTGGCCATAGTTGGAGCTCCAATAGACTGCTTGCTTTTAGACTCATCCACTTTCTTTCTTTCTTTTTTTTTTTTTTTTTTAGTGAGGCAATTGGGGTTAAGTGACTTGCCCAGGGTCACACAGCTAGTAAGTGTGTGTTAAGTGTCTGAGGCCGGATTTGAACTCAGGTACTCCTGACTCCAGGGCCGGTGCTCTATCCACTGCGCCACCTAGCTGCCCCAGACTCATCCACTTTCAACCAGCTTTAAAGCTCAGTTGAATGACACAGCTGTAGGCTTATCTTTGGTCTGGACTTCCAGCCCTGGTTAGTCTGCTGTAGTTTTCACACTAGACGGGAGGCTGGATCTGAGATTCAGCTTTGCTCCCAGTGCCAGAGCCACACAGCTACTGATTGCTTCTGTGCATGGTTCTCACTATGTACACAGCTCATGACCCATGCCTATTCTTTGACCCTGGACCACCTAGATAGAAGTCTTCTCCTTTGTTAGTCCACACTGCATCTGTGATTCAGCACTGTGTAGCGAACAATAGAGCTGCCAGTTGGCACTAATTCCTGCTCCTGGAATAATGTCATACCCCACTGTGGCAGGTTTAGAATCTATTGTTTTCCCTTGTGCACAGGAAAAGTACCTGAAAGGGGGATTCCCTGTAAGGACAGACCTCTTTCCAGTATCAGCAGACCTCTCCTTCTGTGTCCCTCTGTCAACCAGGGTTGGAAAATTGACATTGGTTTTTTTCCCCTTAGATTTTCAGATTAGAACTCAGCATGTGCAGTAGTTTGTAGGGGAGATCTTGGTTATAGTACTTCTTTTTAGTTGACCAACTTGGCTGGTCACCCCACAGGTTGTATTTTGTGCATCATCTGTTCATGTTCTTTGACTCCTGGTACATTTATTTAGAAGTGTGCATCATTAACTTATAGATGACATCTAGCATTTTCTTATAAATTATGAACATCAAAATCTGGATAGATTTACTAAAATTATTTTCCCCAGTCTGCAACTATTTTCTAGCTGTAATACTGATGACAAACATCTCATTGTGATTTAGTGATGAAGAGTGGATTTTGTGAAGAATAATAAGGTGATAATTGGAATGGCACTCCTTGAAGATAAGAATTGTTTTGCTTTTGTCTTTGCATGCCTAGCACCTAGTGCAGGGCCCAGAACAAAGGAGTTACTTAATTGATATTTATCGATTAGTTGATGATAGGTAAGTTGAGGAGAACATTATGATATTTATATGAAGAAAGAATACTTATAAAGGAATATAAAAACACTCCCAGTAATATTATTTTTATTGCTGTGTTTGCTAAATTATTGGGGCTAAGCTAGGTTTTCTAAATTATTATTGCTATTTATAAATTAATGGCTATTGGACCCATATAGGCAGTAAATATTATTAATCAATATTGAATATCAGTAAAGTATTGACCACATGACATTTAACACAAGCAGAAAAGCCTCAGCGCCATATTATCTCTAAGATAGCATATGGCTTACCAGCCTACCTTGTCCTAAGAGGAAGGTACTCACACTCACAAACCAACAGCAGGTCCAGGAAGCTGAGAACACCAAGAAGCCATGACCCTCATGGTCTCAACTTTTATCCTCTTTTGATAGAGGCGGGTCACTATACACTAATCAAAGCTAATTGTTTAGCATCATTCAGTTCCATTGGTTGACATGACCTGAGGGTGGTCCATATTAAAATGATCTCTACAGATGACTGCCCCCTTAGTTGCTCAAGGCAAAGTCCATTATCTAAGTGTGGTATAATCAGTTCACTAAACTAGACAAAAGAATCTATTGTACCCTTAGGCTTGTCCTGAACAGGATTAAAACTTCCTCCTAAGAATTGACCTTTCTGAAGTGAGGGGGAGAGAAAGCCAACTGGGTCACTGGGTCCCCCCAAGAAATCCATTATTCATAATTATTTTCTCACATTGCTAAGTTGAAATATATGGTGAATTGGGCAAATGAACCAAGTTGGTGAAATTGATGGCTTTAAGATAGTCTTCTATGTAGAAGAACAAAATGAAGAGGGACGACTTAAATATTATTGTTATTATTTTTTGTTCTCTTAAATGTATTGCTTTATTTTTGCTTTGACATAATAGATACTTCTCCAAAATAATCAATCATCTACTTCTACACAATATGTGTTCTCCAAAAGAGGGAGTTTACTGAGTACTTATAGAGATATCTTCTAACTTGAACAATATGGTAGGTACCAACATTGACCATTGTATTTGATCAGAGTTTTGTTGCCTCTCGATACTGACTTTTTTTACATTGCTGTAGTGATTATATATATGTTATTCTTTTGCTTCAGCTTTCTTCACTCTGCATCACCTCATACTAATCTTTTAATGTGTCTGAATTCTTCATTTTTGTCATTCCATATGGTACAGTAATATTGCATTACATTTATATAATTTATTCAGCCATTGCCTAATTGTTAGGCATGTGTTTTGTTTCCAACTTTTTGTTATCATAACTAATAATGTTATGAATATTTTTATTCATGTAGATTTCTTATTGTTGCCAATGACCTCATTAGGACATTGTCCTAGTAGTGGAATTTTAGGTCAAAGGGTATGAATATTTTTGTAACACTTCTTGCATAATTCCAGTTTTTTTTCCAGAACAGCTGAACCAATTCACAGTTCTATCACCAGTGAATTAGTGTGCCTTTTTTGCCCACAGTTCCTACAATAAATTTTCAATCTTTTAGCATCTTTGCTAGCTTGATGGGTATGAAGTGATGCCTCTGGGTTGTTTTAATTTGCATTTTTTATTATTAATGATTTTAAACATTTTCCAGGTTGCACTTATAGTTTATATTTCTTCTTTTGAAAAAAATTATTCATATCCTTTGACAAATGTCTATTAGCAAATTGGCCCTTAATCTTATAGATTTAAGTCAATTCCCTATGTTATGTATATCAGACTGTTTAATTTAAAGACTTTCCCCCATTCTATATCTATTCTTCTGATTCTACAGTATTAATTTTATTTACACAAAACTTTAAAAATAATACATAACTGATATTGCCTATTTTGTTCTTCATATCTTATCTGATATGTCTAATTATGAATTTTTCTTTTATGCATAATTGTGAAAGCTATAACCTTTCAATCTCATATAATTTTTGTGGAGTCATCTTTTTATTTATAAAATATCTTCATTTAGAAATTATTAAATATTTCTTTCCCCTAGGTGTTTGTATTCTTGAGTATTAGAAATACTATCCTTTTGTATTTGTAGGTTTTGTTTTATTAGTCTATAACACTGACCTACTTTACTATCTTTGATTATTACCAGATAGTTTTTTTGTTTTGTTTTGTTTTAGTGAGGCAATTGGGGTTAAGTGACTTTCCCAGGGTCACACAGCTAGTAAGTGTTAAGTGTCTGAGGCCAGATTTGAACCCAGGTACTCCTGACTCCAGGGCCAGTGCTCTATCCACTGTGCTACCTAGCTGCCCCTTATACCAGATAGTTTTGATAATTGCTACTTTTAAGTATATTTTGAGATTTGGTATTACCAACCCCTTATCCTTTCTATTTTTTTCATTATATAGCTTAGTATTCTTGAATTTCAATTCCTGCAGATAAATTTTATTATTGTTTGGTCTAATTCTTTAAAACATCTATTTAGTTATTTAATTTGCATAGAAATCTCAGTAGAATAATTTTAGTAGTGTTGGCATAGCCCAGTTATGCAAGTCAAATATCCCTCCAATTATATAAGACTTCTGCAAAAAATTCTTTTGTAGTTATATTTGTCTTGGTTAATTAATTCTCAAATATTTAATGCAATAAGTGTAGTCTCTAATCCTTTCCCTACTTTTGGGTGTTTGTTAGTACCATGCAGAAAAGCTAATGACTTTTTTGTGGATTTATTTTGTATCCTGATAGTTTATTGAAACTATTTTCTTGCTTAATCTTTTTTGTTTGTTTGTTTTGGTTAATTTACTAGGTTTTTCTAATCAAACCATCATATTATCTTCCATTAGATAATTTTGCCTTTTTTTTTCTTGCCTCATTGGTATAATTAGTATTTGTAGTACTATATAGTAGAGACAATGGTTATTATTCCTTTATCTCCTGCTCTTACTTTGAAAGTATACAGTGTTTTTCCATTATAAATAAGTTAGCTCTTGGTATACACACAGACACACATATACACATATATTTGTGTATCGATTTTCTCAAGGAAAAATAATTTTATTCCTATATGTTTTAGAAATTTAAACATAAATTAATGCTATAAAAAGCTTTTCCTGCTTCTATCACTATGGCCTTGATTTGTAGTACTTATGTTTTTATGATTGATCTTATGATTTTATGATTTGTATTGCTGGTATAAATCTAACCTGGTAATAGTTAATAGTTTTTAAAATATATTTTCGGTGCCCTCTTTGCCAATATTCTATTTACTATCTTGGCATTAATATTCACTAATGACATTGACATACTTGTTTTTTTTCTGCTTTATTTTTCCCTAGTTTGGGTATCAGGACTAGATAAGGTACTTTCAAAAATTTCTGTAGTAGTAATAGTATTTACATTAAATCTCTAAGCCCTGGCTATTAGGTGAATTATTGTTATTTCATTCTTCCAATTTTGCTTTTTTTGGTTTTTTTTCTAATAAGTTATTGTTGTAGTTTAAAATTTTTGAGTTTTGCCTATTCCATTCATTTTTTCAAGGCTTCTGTTGTTTGGCCAAGATTTTCCAGCTTCTCTTTTAAGTCATCAATTGTGTTTTTAACTCTTTCTTTAAAAGTTCTGTTTTATGTCTTCTCACTTCCTTCAATTCTTTAATAGACCTTCCAATGGATTTTGGTATCTTTGTGGTCATTCTATTTTGTTGTAGGTAGGGAAATATTTGAGAGGTTTTTGCTTTAGTTCTTACATAAGAACTACAGAACTTTCTATGCTTGCTCATTTAAAAATCTCTCTGCTTCTTCTTCTGTTGGGATTTTCTTTGTTTTTTATCTTTTAATTGTAGTTCTTCCTCTAGCTTATTTGGGGAATTTCTACTTGATATGGAATGATGGGGTGGGGGGAGAGTTGAGTTCATATATAATCTCTCACACACCCCAAATCACCTTTCAGTAATAGTTTTTTAAACACCTTAATTTATTTAAACATTATAGCTCTTATGGGCAGGCCTAACACTATCCCATTCATTTAGGTTGGATTTCAGATGAAATGAACAGTTAACAAAAGGTAACTTTGCCCTAAATAAAGCAAGGATATTCAGCAAGGACACATTGAAATTAGCTTCTATAGACATGGATTTCCTAGTCTCCATATGATGACTTCTGTGGTCTATTGACATTGATCAAGTTGGAGAGGCCCCAATCCATGTGGGTGGGACTTTTTGTGCCATCTGGTGACCAGAAAGTTGTGTCAAGGGAGAGCCAAGTCAATCAAATCCAGGAGATAGCTTTGTTGCCTTTTAGAGAAAACTAATCTCTATTGTCAGGGAAATGGGGGTGACCCTGCATAAGTAATATCTAAATGAAAAGTTGTGGAAAAAACAACAATTTTATATGGTTGCACAAAGATGACCAATTGATCTTGACTTTGATCCAGAGAGTTTTAGTCCTTTAAGAAAACCAGTCTTATTTAAGACCATTGTCTCTTACTCAGGCTGATCTGATTCTGCCAAAAAGTGGATTAGTAGCTTTTCAATCAGAGCCCATATAAACATAATTCTTGGTCAGACTCTAGAAGAGAATTATCTTTCTGCTACATACACGGCTTTACTTCTTATTAAGCAAGTCCTTAAGATGAATTAGCATTCCTGTCCAGTTCCCAAACAGACCTAGGCCATGTTACAAATTTATTTTGACTATTTAGACCCCAGTTTCCTCACTTGTAAAATTAGAAAATTGGACTACATCAGGTGCCATGGAGCCCCCTCCAAAGGGTCTACGGCTAGATTTCAGGGGGTCCCTGAACTTTCTTGGGGAAAAACATTACATTTTTGTTTTCCCTAACTTCTAACTGAAATTTAGCATTTTCTTTAATTATTTAAAATATTATTTTGAAAAGGGCTTTGCCAGTTTGCCAAAAGGAGCCATGACACAAGTAAAGGTTAAGAATACCTGGAATAAATGATCTTCATTGTAACTTTTAGCACCTACATTCTGTGATATACGAACCCAGACAGGAGACTGGATGGAGGGAACTATTCTTGGACTGGACTTAGACTGGGTCAGCATATGTAGGCAACGTAATGTAGTCAGTATAAGAGATGACACATAAATAGGCTGTTTAGATTCTCACACTTTTTAAGAAGCAAGAGGGCACCATTCCTAGAAGTTTTTCCTTTTCCTTTTTTTTTTTTTTATTAAATCATAGTTCACACCTCTTGGAGATAAAATATTCATATAAAGCCAAATACTAAGGCTTATGTTATCTTAAATTTTTTTTTTGAGCTATGCAGTGTTCTTTTTGCATACCATTAATCATGGACATATGTTTTTCATTTCACTCTGTTACTGACACACTGGTGTTTTTTTCTCTTTGCAGAAAAAAGCAACATGTAAAATATAACAGCTGTTGCAAACTATATATATGTATTTTTAGATGACTGAAGCTCCTAACACGGCTTATGATTTAGTGCACAACAGAAAATTTTGTGATTTATTTACTGTGTCCATGACCAAAACATAAAAGCTTAATACAATCAGTCATCTACTGCTCTCACAGCTTCAATATTAATTGCACATGGAGAGAAAAGCCGCATAATAGCAGCCTTTGGGTGTGACAGAGCAGCTGAGAGCCTCCATAACCAGAATATAAAGTTGCTGATTATCCTGAAAGAGTGCATGGGGTTGGAAGCTAAAGACGTGAACTCACCCCAGGAATGGAATCAGCTCCCATCAGCAGCCAAAGATCACAAAGTCAGCAGTACTGTTAGAAAAGAGACGTGCTGCTGGGACATTTTCATTCGACAAACTATTATTTTCCCAATGCAAAACACATCTCCTTTTTGCCCATACAGACGAGTGTTTTATTTTATAAAGAAAAAAAACCCAACAACTCATAACCCATTATAAATGATCCTGGGAACAAACCTTGTTGTTGCTCATGAATGATGGCTTTTCTTGACTGTCTCCACTATATCTGCCATCATAGGACACAAAACAGATGGATCCAGGTTCTGTGTGATTTCATCAGGACCGGGATAAATGTTAAAACCAGCATAAGGAGGCTTGGCTTTATGGACTCCAGGATGAGGAGGCCCCTATAGAGATGACTAGACATTCCTATCTGATATTTAGGATTAAGGATTACAACTATAGAATATGAAGACATTAAGAAGTTTAAAAGAATAAAAATGAGAAGGTGGCTTCTCATCCTACTTCCCAGCTGAAATCATGTGGTCTTTGTTTCTCTATATGCTTTGGCAATTCCAGCTGTTCTTAGGGGTCAGAGAACAGTATGGATCTCTTCCAGGTACAAAATAATGGTGTTGTTGGGGACAAGAGAGTATGGAGAATTCTGTTACAAAAAGATGCCTTAGATTTTACCTGGAGCCATTGAATTTATGATGTTGTGTTTCTCCAACCAGTGGTATCCTCAGGAGGTTGTGATGATGCTAGTACAGGCAGGTGTGAACAGAGGGTGCTATGAATGAAAGAAACTAGCATTTTCTTCATGTCCTGTTTATCTATGTCTCATTTTCCCCATCTGGAACATGGGGATGATAATCTTGTCCTACTGGCATCACAAGTTTTCTGTGGGGAATCAAATAAGATGAACTGAAAAATTGAAAGTGCATATCGAGGTTGAATCCAATCTCTTCTCCAGGGAAGGACCTCTTTTTACAATATCTGTAACAATAATCATGTCACTTGTCTTTGAACACTCTCATTGATAAAGGAAAATAACTACTTCACAAGGAAACTCATTCTATTTTTGAATAGCTCTTTATGTTAGAAAGCTATTTCTCATCTCCCTGTCCTTTGGAGTAATCCAGAATATGTTTAATTCCTTTTCCAATGACAGCCCTTAATCTTTCCTTGCTAAAACCTTCTCTTCAGAAAAGATTATTCTTTCTCACATTCATCACCAATGTCTTATTTCCTCATTGAACATGGCTTCTAGGTTTCCAGGTTTTTCATATTCCTACTTATCCTTTTCTTGAGGGGTCACAGTTTGGCAGCATCTCCCCTAAAATACATAATAGCGTTAAAAATTATGAGTTCCTCTATATATGCAGGACACAATTATTAGTTTGTAACACTATTAGCAGCATTCTTTTTTTTGTTTTGTTTTGTTTTTGCGGGGCAATGGGGGTTAAGTGACTTGCCCAAGGTCACACAGCCAGTAAGTGTCAAGTGTCTGAGGCCGGATTTGAACTCAGGAACTCCTGAATCCAGGGCCGGTGCTTTATCCACTGCGCCACCTAGCCACCCCCATATTAGCAGCATTCTTAATCAAGCTATGTTTGCTTTCTCAGTCAATTAAAAATGAGAGCTATGATTCCAAGATACCAAGAATGGAGTTGTGGTACTCGGAACAGCATTGTTGCTGATTAGAAGCACCTAAAACTCCCAGCTTTGGGTAGCTTTTTTGTGTGTGTGTGTGTGTGTGTGTGGGGATTAAGGCAGGAATTTTTTTCCCCCAGAAATCTTCAGAGATGTCTGGAATGGAAAAGTTTAATAGTCATTAATATACTGTGAGTCAGAATAAGAAAAAGCAAGATCAACTGATATTTCACTGTAGTACCAGGAGGATAGGGAGAAACAGGTGGGAAAAAATAGTCTGATTCAATCATATTGAAATCTGGTATAGAAGAGAAAAAAACAAACAGACTGTAGTTTTCAATTTTTCCAACAAGTGAAATGAAAGCTAATGTTAAGAAGCATGTTAAGAATGTGATACCATGACCTGATTCACCAAATTTTCAAGCTTGGAGCTCACAGGAGCTATAAGATACCTGAATATAGCTCTAATGGGAATCATTATCTTTGTATTTTTTTTTAAGTAGGATAAGCAACTACCTAAAAGTTCTAGGTGTGGACCTGCTTAATGAGTCTGAGCAAGGGATCTTGCAACCATACAAATAGATTAATACTTCATTTTTCTGGCATCATTGGAAAATGAGGAGTTCCACATAAATTAACAGAATGTCTAGGATGCTATTTTTTGCTCCATGTGCTCCACACCTTGAACCTCTTAGTTCCCTTCAAGTGTTAGCTCAGGTGCTGTCTGTGACAAGAGGCATCCACCTTCCCTTCATTGCTGCTTCTCCCTACTTTCAATATCTAAAACACACACACACACACACACACACACACACAATTTGTATTTGCTTACTATATACATGTTATTTCTCTTTAGTTGAATGTAAGTTTTTTGAAGGCAAGGACCATCTTTTATTTCTCTTTGTATCTGCAGTGCCTAATACAGTGTCTGACACCTAATAGCTTAACAAATGTTTGATGAAATGAATGAATTTGTTTCATAAGTAAAGCTTATTACCTCTTTAAGTGCCAACACTTAAAAAAACAACTATTTTATGGAAATTAAAAAATATGATTATGTATGTCTTTATATGCTTAAAACAATCTTCTGATTCCTAGTTGCTAGTGTCTTATCCATTATATCATAGCTTGTTAGATTGGTATCTAAAAATAGGAGTAAAATAGAGTCTGAGCTAGGAGCTCAGGAGCTGTTCTATCAGAAAAATACTTTGGTTTTTGTATATGGGTATTACTTTGCCATTAAGGAGAATTAAAAAAAAATTTACTCCCTTCCTGATTGTCACCTATGTTCAAGATATGTGATGTTGCCAAATAAATGATCTCTAGGTAAATGAGGTGTGCTATATGATGGAAATGATATGGAATTCTTGGGGGATAGAATTGCATTAGGCTTCTCGGCTCCTTACATGTTGAGAAATGGTAAGGTTTCACCTTGGCCAGGCTATCAAATAAAAGTTTTTTTATTATTATTGGAGGAGATACTTAATAAAAGCAGGAAAGTAAGCAGAAAGATGAATGGCAGTGACTTTGTCTTCTTTGTTTGGCTGTTCTTGTTCAACTTTATTTGCATGCCTATCAAAGAAAATATGGGGAGTCAAGTGGGCTTCTTAGCCCATTTCTATACTTCTCCACTATTTTTGTCAGAGCCTCTCGAAATGGGTATAATAGGTATAAGATTTTTATTGAGTTAAATGGGAATTTTCTATTTCTAAGTCAGATGGTTGTCTGGGACTAAACACAGAATCAAAACAATATAGGAAGTGAAAATAATAATTTAAAACCATAACTTGGGTACATCTAGGAAGACTTTTTAGACTGCCTATAAATGTGGTAGCTTATAGTCTTAGCTACGAATTAAAAAACTGTCAGCCTTTTTGTCAGGAAAGAGTTTTTGATAGCTAAATCTTAGCAGGTAGGAGCTAAAATCTCAGCTAATGGCCCTTAGTAGCTGAAGTCCAAAAGGAGTAGCATAGAGAATCTTTGTGACCACATGACCAGTGGAGACACCCAGCAGAGACAATAAAATGCTCAGTAGAAATATAGTATGCCTCAGCCATCTTCTCAAAGCAATGATATATTCAACAGATGTGCCCAGCAGAGATAATATGTTCTCTGGTTAACTGGTAAAAAGTGAACACATCAGTGGGAGCTCACTAACAATAGGCTTGAGTAAATGCTGACTCAAAAAGTATCTCAATCATGGTATAGTTTTTTGGTAAACCAACATAGAAGGAGTTGCTACTATTAATGCTGTAGACTGATCCTAAAATTTCATACTGAATATTGTTTTAATTCAAAGAAAAATTTCTTCCAGAATGCCTATTCTGTTTTAATACTGGAAAGTAATATTGATTTAAATGATATAAACATAGGATCAAGAAAATCTATACCCTGCTAATTGGGAAAGAAAAGAATATTATTATTTCTTTAGCTTTGCCATTTCAGGCTGAACTCTGAATCTTAGCTTGTGTATAATATTCAAGGGGAGAGTTCTCCTTAAAATTCTATGATACAGTATGCCATTAATGGTTTTTTGTTTTTTTGTTTTTTGCAGATGAGACCATATGCTATTGGCAATGCGTATGTATCTAAAGTTCCCTTGTCTTCTGATATAATGTGGTATCTTGAGTTGATTGTCAAATTTCACATTTAGAGCTTTTTCATGGGAAAAAGAACTTAGGAAGATGGTTGAATTGAGACATTAGTACATGCCACTTTTCCAGGGTTAGCTTTCATGCACTATTTCCAAGGATCAAGCAGGCTAGATTTTCTTAATTTGAAACATCTGAACAGACTTAGTGGGAAGATGATGACATTCATATGTACTTAATTGCCTTTTATTCCTTCTCAATGTAATTTTCTCTATGAAAATGAGTAAAGAATAGCATATGCCTACAGGATCCAATAAACAAAAGGATACTGTGAAACTTTTTTGTGCTCCTATTTGTGACTTTTAAATTTTTGTCTTGGGAATAATGTTTTCAGGGCATCTTTCAGACATCTCTCAGACATAGTGTTCTACAAGGGAAAGATTCCTAATTAAGAATCAAGAGACCTGGATTCCAGTTCCAGGCCTACCACTAAATCCCTTTATAACCTTGAGTGGACTGTTCCTCACTCTCTGGGTCTTACTTTTCTCATATATAAATTGAAATAAGTAGAATTAGATAGTCTCCAAGGTTGCTTTCAGCTCTACAGGCCTATGAGTTATCTAGACTGTAGGTATGGAGATAAGCACATTAGCCAGGTGGCTCAGTGGATATAGTGCTGGGCCTGTCAGGAAGATGAGTTCAAATCTGGCCTCAGACACTTGACCCTGGGCAAATAATTTAATCTTTCTCTATCTCAGTTTCCTTAACTGTAAAATGGGTATGATAATAGCGCCTACTTCCCAGGGTTGTTGTGAAAATCAAATGAAATAATAATAGTAAAGCAGATAGCACAGTGCTTGGCACATCGTAAGCCTTATTTCAAATATGAAATCCTGTTTGGCTTTTAAAGCCCTGCATTTTTAGTCTTCTTACATCTTATTCACTCTCACGTACTCTTCAATCCAGTGACCCTGGTCTCTGTTCTCTTCCTCATATGATACTCCTCCATTCTCTAATGGCAGGCATTTTCTCATTCCTGTAAATCTCTCCCTCCTCATTTTTGCCCCTTGTCCTTCCTGGCTTCTTCTAGTCCCAGCTAAAATCTTACCTTGTATAAGAAGCTTTTCCCAATCCTACCTTCCTCTTGAAATAATCTCTGATGTTTTCTTTTCATATCTTGTACATAGTTGTTTGCATATGGCAGGGAATACCAGCATCAATGATATCATAGAGGTTCTAAAGTTTCAGGATCAGGAGTTGTTGCTGGGCACTTGCCTTCTCTGTGCATTCAGAAGGTACAAATTTTAAGTGCTTTAATTCAGGCTTCCAACCCTTCTTGGGAGAGGAAGGAGGAATGGTCAGTACTCACAGGGTCCAAAAGGTTAACTGATGAGCTTTTCTACCATATTCTTCCCCAGGGTGCCTCCCCTACCTCTTTGCTTTTCCTTACTTTTTATCTGTCACTAGTAAGGACCACTGATCCTATCCTCCTATTCATCTCTAGACTAGATGGGACCAAACTGCTGCTGTGCTCATTTATTTGCTCAAATACAGAGGGGAGATAGTTGAATTAAAGGTAGACCTCTCCTTCCCCTCCTCCATTCTGTCTAGTATCCTTTTTCACAAATTTTCATGCTAGCCGTGCCCAAATATCTTCTGGCTCTGGGCTATTTCTGCTCTTTGGTTCTTTACTTATTATGTTTTGTGGGCAGTCAGTAAATAAGCATTTATAAGCACCTACTAGGTGCTAAGCACTGTGCTAAACTTTAGGGATTCAAAAAAAAAGGCAAAAAAAGAAATGTTCCCTGCCCCCAAAGGTATGCCTAACTTCCAAAGTTGTATTGGAAGGGCTAACCTGAGATGGGAGGCCAATAGCTTATTTCCTACTCCTTCTCCTTTAGGGAAGAGGAAGGAAGAAGGGGGTCACCAAAGTAAATCTGAAATAACTTGAACTTTTTTATAAGAATATAGTATATATGTGCAACCCTATGTATTTTTCCATTTAAAAGTAAAGATAAAGTATAGGCACTATAAATCTTAATTTTCACACAAAAGGCATAAATAAAACTTCCATTTAACATTCGTTAAACTCATTTTCTTTACCTATAAAATGAAGGGGTTAGATTAGGAAACAGCAGTTCTTAACATTTTTTGTTACATGGATCCCTTTGGTAATGTGGTGAGTCAGCCAATAAATATTTATTAGTCTACTCTACTATGTGCCAGGTGCTATACTAAACACTAGGGATGCAAAGAAAGGTAAAAGACAATACCTGTGGGGGCAGCTAGGTAGAGCAGTGGATAGAGCACCGACCTTGGAGTCAGAAGGACCTGAGTTCAAATTCGGCCTCAGACACTTGGGCAAATCACTTAACTCCAATTGCCTCACAAAAAAAAAAATAAATAAAGACAATGCCTGCTCTCAAGGAGCTCAGTGTAATGAGGGGTACAACATGCAAACAATTATATAAAAATAAGCTATATACCAGATAAATAGGAAATAATCAACAGGGGGAAGGCACTAAAATTAAGAGGGATCAGGAAAGGTTTCCTATAAAAGGTAGAAATTTAACTGGGACTTGAAGAAAGCCATGGATACCAGGAGGCAGAGATGAGGAGGGAGAATGTCCCAGGTATGGGGCACAGACAGGGAAAATGTCTAGAAGCCTAGCGACTCTTTCTCAGAATGTTTTTAAATGCATAAGGTAAAATACATTGGATTTCAAAGGAAACCAATCATATTAAAATACAATATCTATCTATCTATTAAAAAAAACAGGTTAATGGGTGCCTCATCAGTAGTTGATCTCTATGATCCATTCAAAATTTAGTGTTCTTTGAATGAATCAAAGACTCAAATCATGGTATCGAAGGCAGACATGATTTCTTTTTAAAAAAAATTTTAAATTTTTTCCATTTATTTAGAATTTTATTTTTTCCTCCTAATTTCATGTAAAAACAATTTAAATGTCCATTTAAAAAACTTTGTGGTCCAAATTCTCTCCCTCCCCCACTTAAGAACACAAGCATTTCAATATGTTATACATGTATAGTCATGAAGATATTTCCACCATTATTCAGGTTGTGAAAGAAAACATACCAAAAAAAAAAAAAAAAGAAAAGAAAAACTTAAGAAAAAGAAACTAAAAAAATTATATACTTCAATCTGTATTTAGACACCATCGGTTCTTTCAATGGAAATGGATTGCATTTTTCCGAAGTCCTTCAGAATTATGTTGGATCATTTTGTTGCTGAGAATGGCCAAGTCATTCACAGATGATCATCTTACAATATTGCTGTTGCTTTGTATACAGTACATCTCACTTTGCATCAGCTCATGTAAGTCTTTCCAGGTTTTTCTGAGAGCATTTTGTTCACAGACATGATTTCTTAAATCAAAATGAAAGAAATCACTTAATCTCTATGGGCCTCAGGTTCCTTATCTGTTAATAAAGAAGTTTGCTATAAAGAAAAAATTCCTAACAATTAAAGCTATCAATAGGATTGGCTGCCTCCCCTGAATGGGGATCTCTGTATTACCACTTATCCACAACTTTGTATAAAGGATTGTTGGGCAAAACAAAAAAAGGATTGTTGATTAGGCAAAGTTTGGACTATTTAAAAAAAAATAGTTTCTTTTCAACTTTGAGATTCTGTGCTTCTGTGATTCAATGATCTTATGCTCTCTTTCAGTCCTAAGCCTTACGATCCTAAATACTTGTTTTGTAGATGTCATCTGGCTCAGGAGATAATGAATATTGTGAATGTTTTAAAATCTGAAGAATCTGGAAATTATCCTGTAAAAAATATACAGAAGACTGAAGTGAAATGGGAGAAATAGGTAGGAAAGAAATATCTAAATGATCCTCAAAATGTCATAATTCTATAGATAGCTCCCTTATTGCTAAGAGACATTTCTCCTTTATATAAAGTCTCTGAAGTATTCAAGACAACAAAGCTTTCAGATGGATGGTGAGTCTGAGAATTTTCACTAGGGGGCAGCCTATAACTGGAATGTGAGATTATAAATTCTGTCTCATCTGATTTCAATAAGAAACTGACCCAGGGGGGCGCATATTCTCTGCACAGCTTCCAAAGGAAAATTTATGCATCTATAAAGTGTTGAATCAGCACAGTTGCTCGGTGGTAAGTAAAGGAAGGAAAAGGTCTTGCATAATATTAGAAACCCCGCATAAATAGATGGTTAACTGTGCAAGTTTTCTATGCTATGAAAACAAAATCTTTTTTTCATGCTGAGCAGTATATGGGAGCTGCCTTCAGAATTTTTAATGGGATAACATTTTAGCCTTTCATGGACACAGACACACACAGAGTAAGCTAAAAATTACTATATAGCTGGCCACTTCTATTATTAATACAAAGAAACTGAAATAGAAAAGATAAAACAAGTAATTTCTTTTAACTGCAGGCATGAACTGAACATATTATTATGTTGGGTTTTTTTCTCGTATAGTGAATTTTGCCTCATCCTGTATACACATACACACATTTCTTTTCTCAGACCATTTTTGCTTTGGTTTTATGTTCCCCAACCACCCTCTAAACACCATCTCCAGTGTTTAGGAGAGAGTCGTCACTGTATCTTTTTTTCTGGAGTCTTGAATGGTTCTCATAGGTCTCAGTTCTAAATATCCTGTCAGGAAATTAATAGTGGAAATGTGCATTGCATAGGCCTTCTGTTCTCATCTAGAGATGTCAGGCCAAATTGTTCCTATGACTGGAGGAATTGATCTGAGGACTATCATATGTCTCAGTGGGGCTGGTCTGATATGACATGATTTGGGTGCTGAAACAGTGGAAAGAATAGCTGGATGCACTACTGTTTAAGGCAGGTAGACAGTATAAGGCTGCCCAAAAAATCCCTTCTCAAACCTAAAGCCTCTTAATGGGTGTGTGGTCTCAACTCATGATGCAAAAGGGACAGTGAAGAAAAGAAGAAGCGTGCATTAACTGGGAAAGAATAAAGTGTCTACTGAAGCAGGTGCCTAGAACAGCAGCATACAATCTACTGGGACAGAAAACTAGAAGGGAGAAAGGGTCTTATTTGTGATACTATTATTTAGCTTAGGTTTCAAGGTTTTATTTAATCTTTGTCTATCAGCACAATGCTTTGCACATAGTAAGCACTTAAAAATGTACATTGTACACAGTAACAGCCACATTACTCAATAATCAACTGTGATAGACTTAACTCTTCTCAGCAATACAATGATCCAAAACAATTCTAAAGGACTCATGATGGAAAATGCTCTCCACATCCAGAAAACAAAACAAAACAAAACTGTGGAATCTAGATGCAGATTGAACTATACTTTTTCTACTTTTTTTTTTTTTGAGGTTTTCCTCTTTTGTTTTGATTCTTCTTTTACAACATGACTAATGCAGAAATATGTTTAGTGTGATTGTACATATATAACCTGTATCAGATTGCTTTCTATCTTGGGGAAGGGGGAGAGAAAGGAGGGAGGGAAAAAATTTGAAACTCAAAATCTTATAAAAACAAATACTGAAAACTATTTTACATGTAACTGGAAAATAATAAAATACTTTTATGATAAAAATAAATAAATGTTTTTGGAACTGAATTGTTTATCCTTCATTTTCTTCCCTTTCCCATATAGAAGGTTGGCAACACCAACTTCTCAGTCATCCAAGTTCCAAATCTCAAAGATGTTTTTGATTCTTCCTACTCCTTCAACCTCAAAATTCAATCAATTGCAAGGTTAATCCTTTTTTGTAGTATAGCTCAAAACTGTCCTTTTCATTTAAACTGCCAACACCCCAGCTCAAGACCTTACCTTTTTTTTTTTTTTTGCCTAGGCAATTATAATGGCATCATTCTTATTCTAGCTCTCAATCTATCCCTTATCCAATCTTTTGCATTGTTGTCCATTTAATCTTCCAATTGTATCACTTTGATAATGCCAATCATCTACTCGAAAACTTTCAATAAATTTCTACTGACTGCTTAATAAAGCATTAAAAGACCTCTACAATCGAGCTCCAGCCTACTTTTCCAACCTTATCTCATATTATTGTAATTCAGCCTAACTGGATAACTCAGTGACCTCTGTTCTCATCCTTCCCTCTCCCATTTCCTTATCTTTGCTCATGTGACTTGTCATCTCTGGAATGGACTCTTCTTTTTTCTTTCAGTTAAAATTTATTATTTCCTTCAAGGCCCTAACTTGGTGTTACCCTTTCCATTATGCCTTTTTGACTTCCTTTGACAGCTGAAAGCGATCTCTTTCTCCACACATTTCTCATACTACTTTGCTTTGACCTCTGCACATTGGGTACTTTCCCCACTTCCCTTCAACTCCCTTTTGGGAGGGGATTGTCTTCCTTCCCTTAGAATATAAACTTCTTGATGGCAAGCATTATCTTTATTCTTGCTTATATTTGTATTCTCAGTACTTAGAACAGTGCCTGGAACATGTAGCAAACATTTGTTTCCTTCCTTCCTTCCTTCTTTCCTTCTTCCCTTCCTTCCTTCTTTCCTTCTTTCCTTCCCTCCTTCTTAAACAAATAGTCCTCTTTCTGCTCTCTCCCACCCCAAGTGTTATTCAGATTTCTCCCAGGCCTCAAGTTGCCCTGGATTTTGTTGATTTCCTTCTCCCTTCATAAACACAAAAGGATTTATTAGCATCATATATTCTTTGGCAGAAACTATTTTGTATTGTCTAAAGTATTTGTATTTTAAACCTTTTATCTATATATATTCCTCCACAGAACTCCCATAATGTAGTGTTTGTCATTGCCTTAGTTCATTTTTTCCTATCCCTAGAAAACGATTCCTTTCTATCTCCACCTCAAATGCCACCTCCTCTATAAAATCCCTACCCTCACCCCCAGATCAGAAGTAATCTCCTCCTCTCCTTTAAACTCTCATAACATTCATTTTGTTTATAATCAGGATGTTATCTAGGGAGTGACTTGGGCTTTGCCCCAATATACTGAATTTAGCACTGGTTCTTCAGTATCTAGAAACAACAGAGCTTAGCATATAGTTAAGAAGAATAAAACCGGAAACTACCAGACGGGGACTAAGACGCTTTTCTCCTTCATCTCCCACCAGCCTCCTTAGGTGAAGCTTTAAACCTGTAGAGGAGTATCCTAGGATCTGTCTCCTCATCACGGAACCAAACCCCCTTTATGTTTCAATGAAGTTATGTTTCACAATGCTCGTCTCAGATGTGTATATACAGAAATAGCCCCATATACAAAAATTCCTAGTCATAGCTCTCTCATGTGCTTATCATATGCTATTTTGTATTATAGGTATTTGTGTGTGTGTGTCTAATCTCTGCTACTAAATTATAAGCTCCTTGAGGCAAGGAAAGTTATTTTATTCAACCTGCTACTACTTCCTACAGTAGTAGGAGGAGTGCTTTGCATTGAGTAGACACTTTGTGAATATCTGTTGGTTTTAATTTTTTGAAAGTTCCCTAAGAAATTGGACTATGATATTATGGTTATTCTTAACTTTTTTGAAGATAAGTTAAAATAAGAGTTTAGTTTGGAAGTCACTAAAACCAAAATCATATGTCTGAAGTTTCGCTTTGCTTACAAAAGTTATTCCATCTTGGGCCTGTGTTCTCATGACAGACGGGAAACCCCCTATCAATTTCCCCAAACAAATGCTTCATTACATTGTGTGGCGTGCTAGACTTATAAAAAAATCATATGCTAAAGAATGAATGTATGATCATGTTTTATCTGTGGAAACTCACTTCTGCCCCTTTGTTTAAAGAATTTTTCATTCCCCTCCTTGTAGAGTCAAATTTCCAAAGGAGGCTCTTAGTGTTGCCATTACACTTAGAGCTTTAATGGTGCTCCTCGGACTTTCCCAGGTGCCAATTCATTTCAATCATCTCTCTTCCTCAAACAAATGAGATTGACTGCCCCTTAGAGAAGAGCTGGTCCTGCCAGGCTTCAGTGCCTGAAATGATTTTTCAGATGGCTTAGGTTTGATGCAACATATGCTATTCATTGCCAAGTATCTTTTTGTGTTCATTTTTAAGTTTACCTTATGTTATCAGACTCTCTCCCCAAAACAGTACCTTATGTTACTTTACCTTTCTGTTGGCTTACCATATTTTTGTGTAATGTTCCTGAAACCTTTAGAGGTTGTGGGTTTTTTGGGGTTTTTTTGGTTTTTTTTGTTTGTTTTGTTTTAAGAGTCCACTTTAAAAGTAAGAACCAAGATAGACACACACAAACACTTGAGGAAAATGTCAGGTCTTCAGGAAACTGAGTTCAATGAAAAGAGGCACCAAAATTATAGGTCGAAATTCAGAATTTAATTCAAAATCCAAAATGAATGAGTTTTAAGCAGTTAATAATATAACCAGATACTGTCTGCAGCAGTATTCCTTTGTTTATAAAAGAATTTTTTGTTATTAATTAAGCTGATGGAAACAAGTGCTAATGTTTTTAAAATAGACATAGAAGTAAATTACTAAGGAAATGGACTTTACTTAGGCTTTTATCTGGGAATTTTTTTACTAATGAGCCCTTAGAAGTAGTTATGGGGGGCAGCAAGGTAGTACAGTAGATAAAGCACCTGCCCTGGATTCAGGAGGACCTGAGTTCAAATCTGGCTTCAGACACTTGACACTTACTAGCTGTATGACCCTGGACAAGTCTCTTAATCCTCATTGTCCCCCCACAAAAAAAAAATAGTAGTTATGAAGCACATCATAACATTGGGATGTGTAGTGTTAGAAATTGTTTAAGTTAAGGGCCTATCTCCAAATAAGACAATGTTTCCAGATCCTCCAGCGTGATTACAGCCTTCATTTTGGTTGACATAGAGAATTTAGTGCTTTTGGATTTGAAAAGAAAATAACATACCCAATATCACACAAGCACACACAACTCTTAAACTTTTAAATTTTATTTAGTTAAATTTTTTTTGCAATGACATGTAAAGATTTTTTTTGTTCCAAATTTTTCTTCCATCCTCCTTCCTCCCTGCTTCAGAAGCCAGCAAACAATCTGATATAGGTTATACATTACAATCATGTTAAACATATGTCCACATTAGTCATGTACATACAACTTTTATTTTATTCATTCTTTCATTCATTCATTCGTTTGTTTATTCATTCATTCATTCATTCATTCATTCATTCATTTATTTATTTATTTAATTATTTATGAGGCAATTGGGGTTAAGTGACTTGCCCAGGGTCACACAGCTAGTAAGTGCTAAGTGTCTGAGGCTGGATTTGAACCAGGTACTCCTGACTCCAGGGACGGTGCTCTATCCACTATGCCACCTAGCTGCCCCTACATACAACTTTTAAAGAACATTAAAAGCTAATTTTTTAGCATACAAGTGGTGGCTCTTTTTAAACTTTTTTGGGTGGAATCAGTGATTTCATTGGTGTAGGGAACTCCCCAGTGAGGAAATAAATGCCCTTTACTAATGCAAACTGGCAACTTTTTTGCAACTTAATACTTTAGCGAGATGCCTATAGCACTGAGAGGTTAACTGAATTGCCCAGGCTAATGCAGGCTGCTCTTAGATGCTTCACATACATAGCTGATTCCAGATTTACATTTGGAAGGCTCATAGGAACCTAGATCTAGAACTGGAAGAGATGTTGGAGGTTATCTAGGCTTCCCCATTTTTTATGGAGCATAGTCTGGACTTGCTATTCCAGAGGGAGGCTAGCTACAACCTGGGGATTGGGAGTATCTTTTCCTATTGTTATATACTCTCAATACTGGTGTTTCTTCCACTGTTCCAGTTCTGTTTAACCAACGAACATAAACAAGCTTAGCAAGAAAAGACCTGGGAGGATGCTCTTCACGATATTCCCTAGATCTCTAGGAAGAGTTCGTTCAGACTTAATGCAATTCTTACATAGCATTTCCCCCATCAAGTTCACTTTCAAATGCAGTATTGCCAGTGGGTTGATGAATCTGCATGTCTGCTACTGCTAGACTAGGCTGGCAGGTCACCTGAGACTTTCTTCCTTGCCATCTGGCTTCTGTGAAATCCCAGCATGGACTCTGACTCTTGGATTTGTGAATGCTTTTTCTGACCTTCCAAAGCTCAAAGGGTTGTAAGTGTCTTCAATCCCCTTCACCTAAAAGCAGGGATAACAAATACAACAGCAATAGAAGCAATAATAGCAGGATCACGCACTCTTGGCTTTGTTTAATGGCCTGGTGGGAAGATAAAGGCCTGAGGTTTTTCTTCCCACCACTAAGGGCTTGGTCTCCTTGCCTTCTCTAACACTAGTCATTCTGAGAAGAGCCAAAGACAAGATACTGTCCCTGTACATTGTATTCAGCTACACATTTAATCAGAAGATTCTTCTTCACCACATAGTCCCATTATGGAATGTCTGCTTAATCAGGGCATTTCTTTACACATCATCCTGCCTTCCTGGAAGCAGGCTCCCTAACCTCTTCCATGCATCATATACCCTCCCCTTCCATTACCTGTAGATGAAGAAACCAAAGCCAAGAGAAGTTGTATGACTTGTCCAATGTCAAAGGTAGTTAGTGTCAACTAACCCACATCTTCTGACTCCAAAATAAGCTTTCTTTTACCACACCAGTGAGGTAACACAATCAATAGAGCACTGCATTTGAGTCAGGAAAAGCTGAAATGTCAAAATATGACTTCCTATCTCCAACATAATAATTTTCTTTTCTTTCTTTCTTTCTTTTCTTTTTTTTTTTGGTGAGGCAATTGGGGTTAAATGACTTGCCCAGGGTCACACAGCTAGTAAGTGTTAAGTGTCTGAGGCCGGATTTGAACTCAGGTACTCCTGAATCCAGGGCCGGTGCTCCATCCACTGTGCCATCTAGCTGCCCCCAACATAATCATTTTCAAGTCTTTTTCTCTTAATCAAGATCTCTCAGATATTTTTAGGTAGTCGTGTATATGTTTATGTACTGCTATAATTGAGTTTAAGGCAGGATTTAATTTTTATCCTACAATAAGCTAACAAAGACCAAACTTAAAATAATTACTTGATTATTGTTTTTTTGTTTTTGCAGGGTGATGGGGGTTAAGTGACTTACCCAGAGTCATACAGCCAGTAAGTGTCAAGTGTCTGAGGCCAAATTTGAACTCAGGTCCTCCTGAATCCAGGGCCAGTGCTTTATCCACTGTGCCACCTAGCTGCCCCTGTTGTTATTTTTAAAAATTCCCCATTGCTACTGATTTATCATGAGTACGATGGAAAAAAATTAACTGATAAATTTGAGATAGAAGGTCAAGCCTTGCTGTGCTCTGAGTTTGTTTCTCACCACGTCTATTACTGATGGATATAGGCTATTAAATCAACAGCAATTTCTTTGGTAGAAGTTATGAAGAATCTCAGGGTATGAAGTTTTACAGCACATAGCTCATTGGACAAATAGCCGAACAATGCCCTCCCTGATATCACTGAACCAAACAATGGCTCCATTCTCTAAAGAATTTTCTCTCATGTCCCAGGGTAGGTAGAATTTCACTGGTTTGTTTATCTAGAAGGAGCTGTTTAATGGGAATGTTTTATACATTGTCAAATTCAAGCAAGAGTTTGAGAAGCTTTCACCATGTGATTAAAGTGGGTGCTCCTCTCACTCTACCACTTCCTAACAATGAAGTCATAGTTCAGTCATTGGGATCCCTAGACAAACCAGATGTTCCAGCTTGTTCTGATTGTCTTCAGCTGTGTGTGTGTGTGTGTGTGTGTGTGTGTGTGTGTGAGAGAGAGAGAGGGAGAGAGAGAGAGAGAGAGAGAGAGAGAGAAAGAGAGAGAAAGAGAGAGAGAGAGGAGGGGTGAGGAGGAAGGGAGGAAGGCAGAGGGAAGGAGGTACTCTTCTGGAATAGAGTCATCTTTCAAAGCAAATATTGTTACTGTTACTTTAGAGCAGGGGGTAGCAACAGCCAAAATGTTCATCTTTTGTACACAAGAGGAGTATCTACAATAATTGAACATAATTAATGAATAATTTGTTTATTTCCCCAGTAGTGGTGAATAATGTGTATTGCTCCATCTATCTTTTTACCCAGCTTCCCTTGTGATGAATTTTCAAGAATGAGCTGGGGATAGGGTGAAGTCTGTAGTCATAGAACAGAGTGAGGCCCAGACAAAGATTAAAGTCAAGACCTTGATCCTCTCCTTCCATTGGGCCACAGATAAACTGAAACATCACTAATATTTTAACCCTGATTTGATTCAATTAAAGTTTGCACAAATTTTGGGCAAGCCAATATATTCTTTCTCTGAGTGCGGTGGGCACTTAGCTACCTGATAAGTTGTTGTTGGTCCTTCATTTTCAAAGTTGTTCCATTCATTGTTTCAGAGGAACAACGACATGGTTGGGTGATGTCTTGATTTCTGTGTGAATTGAATTTAAATGAGGTAGAGCTATACTTTCTTTTCCAAAGTCATCAAAGTTGAGTGACAAAACAAATGTCAAGACAACTGGTGATGACCTGGGATGTAGTAGATGGCCTTGTTATCTTTGATATAATTCTGTCAGCACCTGTTTCAGCCACCTTCATGGCCACTGGACACAAATTGTTCTCATCTGCCCATTCCACTGGGGGAAATCTTCACATGCTTGGGGTAGACATCCCCCTAACTCATCGACAAGTTCAAGGCCTGTTAGTTACCCTCAAGATGGTTTAACCTGTCTGCAGAGACAGTTTTACCAGGGTGTGGCCACTTTTCATGCTACAGCTTCTTGGAGCCATAGATGAGAGTTACATGAGAGTGGACACCAAAGCTGGATGGGCAGCTCTGAAAAGGGCTCAGCAAGCTCCCACTCCAAGTGCTAGTCCTCCCTTACCTTTACCTAATAAGATAATAGAAGAAAAACATTTTTAAAAATTCCACACAGACACATTGCATAACTATAGTATCATAGATTTTGAGGAAGAGGGAAACTTTAGAGGGCATCTCATTTAACTGTAATTATATAGATAAGAAAACTGAGGCTTAAATAGGTTAAGTTATTTGCCCAAGGTCAGTCTGATTCTGGATCTATAGCTTTTTCTATAATACTGCATGAGTGAGGTAAGAAGCCAAACCTTCACATAGGTCACTCATCTTTCCATGTACCTGATAATTTATGCAGATGTTGAGAGTCTATACACATATTTCTGACTGAGTATGATGTGATTTTATTAGCAGTCTGAATGCCCTTCAGCATGCCCTAATTAGGGGACTTAGTCTGTGTCCATGTGATACCTTCTAATAAAACAAAATTGTACTTTTCAGTCATGACTGGATATTTGGCACCAACTTGCATGTAGAAAACTAAATATTGCATCAGTGGCCGTATTAAACAATCTAATTAATCTGTTCAGAGTGCTTGTTCATTGTTGGGTATTCTGACTCTTATCCTTTCAATAGGAGGAGGAAAATATGTTAGTAAGACTTATCACGTACAGGGTATACATCTGAACCTAGCATAGGTGTTTCCTCTGTGATAGTAAATGGTTCTACTATTCTATCACTCCCACAATCTATGAATTGCCATGATTAGGGAAGTCCTCCAGATCACCATTTCCTCCAAGGGACATGTGAACACTGGACTCCCCTCTTGGAGGTCCAGTCTTATGGACCCCATCCCTCTCCTATCCTCTGACCACCTGTGAGCCATACAGCTAATACCCAATGATTAAAGGACCATAAGTCCAACACCACCATGAGTTGTGGTTAGACATCATGTCCTGGAATGGTCCCAATTTACTGCTATTAAAGATAACTGAAATGATGCACTTGGTGTTCTGTCTCTGAAGAATTCTAACAGCCAGTTTCAATCATCTACACTGGAATGCTGCCAAAGCTTGTGTTTCCTACCCCTTTTTGTGCTCTGGGATAGTGTATGTGTTTCCCTTGTGGGCTTGTTCTCTATCCTGACAATCCTTATACTGCAAAGGGCTTTACTCTCACTGTAGATACTGCCTCTTTAGCATGGACTGGCCTAAACTATAACTTTATGCCCCAAAGTCACCAATGAGACAAGGTTCTTTTTCACTTTCTTTAATTTTTTTATTTATTCAAGTTTTCTTATTCAAAATGACTAATGTGGTAATATTTTACATAATTGCACTTATATAACTTATATCTGATTGCTTACTGCCTCAGGGAGCGGGGAGGGCAAGGAGGAAGGAAGGGATAGAATTTGGAACTCAAAAGTTTAAATAAAAATGTTTATTATTTTAAAATTAGCTTTTGCGGGGGTTTGAGGCAATTGGGGTTAAGTGACTTGCTCAGGGTCACACAGCTAGTAAGTACCATGTGTCTGAGGTCAGATGTGAACTCAGGTCCTCCTGACTCCAGGGCCAGTACTCTATCCATTGTGTCACTAGCTGCCCCCAAAATTAGCTTTTTATTACTAGCATTAGTTGGGTTTTTGTTCATTTGTTTTTTCTTTTTGCGGGGCAATGGGGGTTAAGTGACTTGCCCAGGGTCACATAGCTAGTAAGTGTCAAGTGTCTTAGGCCGGATTTGAATTCAGGTCCTCCTGAATCCAGGGCCAGTGCTTTATCCACTGCGCCACCTAGCTGCCCCCACTAGCATTAGTTTTAAAAAACTTTAGTGTTTATAAAGTGCTTTTATATCTACTACTTTGATCCTCACAATCCCATGAGGTCACCAAAATAGGTATTATTATTCCTATATTTACAGATAAAGAAACTGAGGTTTAGAGAGGTTAAAAGACTTGTCTAAAGGCACATAAATTGCAGAGCTGAGATTCAAAAGTTTCTTGACTCTGTCATGAGATAGCTCATTTGTGGTCTCTGTCAGAGTCTAAATCAAAGTCAGAGGCTTATATTCTGAAATTAAAAGGGAGAAGAAACCTAAAGTTAAAAATAGGGTGCTTATGGGGCAGCTAGGTGGCGCAGTGGATAAAGCACCGGCCCTGGACTCAGGAGGACCTGAGTTCAAATCCGGCCTCGGACACTTAACACTTACTAGCTGTTCGACCCTGGGCAAGTCACTTAACCCCAATTGCCTCACTAAGAAAAAGAAAAAAGAATCCTCTTATAAAAATAGGGTGCTTATAAAAGCCCAACCAAAATAGAAATGATGTGAATTTCATAGCAAAAGATAACCCTGAAGCTTCAGACAAACTCTCCCTTAGAAAGAAGCTTACAACCATCCATTATTGATTAAATTGTCCTGAAAGTCATTGGTGTTGAATATCAATTATATTTGATTTTGGTAGATACTGAAATCAAAAGGTTGGCTCTCATTGAGTGTCTGAACAACTCACCCCTATGACTGATTTGCCTGAATTTTTCAATTTTTATTTAGGTTCAATATCATGTAAATGCAGCCTATTGAAAGTTAAATACAGCATGAAAAAAACTTGAAAAGTGGGAGGGTAGGGGAACAAGCATTTATTTATTTGTTTGTTTGTTTGTTTGTTTATTTATTTATAAAGCACCTTCTATGTTCCAGGTAGTATGCATTAAATCTTTTAAGAAAGAAAAAATAGTTATGCATAACCAATAGACACAGCAACCACATCTGACACATTTTATACCTGTAGGCCCTTACTTTTCTACTTAGAGGTGGGAAGGTTTTTTTGTTGTTTTTTTTTTACCTCTTCTCTGGCCCTCAGATAGGCCATTGCCATTAATCAGAGTTCAGAGAGGCAGTGTGAAGTGGAGGGCATAGAATTTGGAACTAAAAACTTTTTTAAAAAGCCAAATGTTAAAAATTGTTTTAAAATGTAATTGGGGAAAATAAAATATTATTTTAAAAAAAGAGTCAGAAAGACCTGGATGTAATTCCTGCCTCTACCACATGTTGTTTGTGTGATCCTGGTCTAGTCACTTAAACCATCAGTGTCCCAAGCAGCCTGCTAAGGCTATAAATTACAGAGAAGGTAACCAACTGTGTTTGCAGAGGAAGTTTCTCACTGGCAGCTCCTTACACAAATGAAATCATTGGTCCTATCCTAAATGAATAAATTAAAACAACATCAACCAATACCTGGCTGGTTTTTAATGTTTTTATTTATGTTATTTTAGTAATTGTGTATATAGTTCTCCTAGAGCAGCTTAATTCACTCTGCATCAGTTATTTTGAATATACCTGTTTCTTGGAATTTCTCATTTTTCTCACTTTAAGGATGAATTTCAACAAATTACAACTCATTTCATCTTTTTACCAACTCTTATTACCAAGGAATCATCTCTTTCATTGTGGGAGGTGGGAGAAAGTTTGGTGAAAATTCAATGATTTCTTTTATATGTAGATAGATTTTTGTGATCTTAGAAGACTGGCTTATGAAAAGTAGGTGTTATACATAAGGGGCAGGGAAGGGGGTGTGGTGGTAGAGGGATTTCTCACCCTTGAACAAAAAATAAGCATTGTAGCCATGAAGAAAATAAATAACTGAAGAAAGTAATTTTGCAAAAGAAACTGGTATTCAACAGAAGTCAAAGGGAAAGAAGAAAAATCCGAAAGTAGATAAACACTTTGAGAGATTTCAAAATCCTCATTGGCAAAGTGATTTCTTTATTGACAGTTGAGGTTAGAACCCAGATCTTCCAGGTTCTTTCCAGAAGTTCAGGGTTCTTTCCAGAAGTTGGAGCAGAGACTTGAATATGCTGAAGATTGACTTGAAAGTCAACCTTTGATTTAAACCTAATTTTAAGGTGTTCCTATTAAAGGATGTGGTGTATGGCTTTAACAATAGTAACTAATTTCAAAATGTCTCAAGACTGCTTGCACTTGTTAGGCAGTTGGTCTGAAAAAAGATGAAGTTCTGGAAGGGCAAAACAAAAAATTCAGGTAGCTGAGAAAATAGTAATTTATACTAAAATGAATGTGGTAAAACTAAGGACTAAAGGGTCAATGGAGATGATGCTAATATTTCAAATTAATTCAGGTTAGCATTTCACAGTCTATGGCTATCGGTACATGTCAGAACTGTCAGCTAGTGGCTAGATAGATGATTTGAAGAAGTCATAGGAGATGCCAAGTAGCAACTTGATTTCATGATTAATTTAGAAAGTGATAAATAAAATTACTTGTCAAGAGTCAAATAACAGAAGCCACCACCAAATTTAAGTTATTTTTTGGTGTTTCACGAAAATGCAGCCTTGAAATAAATGACTCCCCTCCCCCATGTTCTTACCCACAATGCAATTTGGTGCTATCCCCAAACTGTTACATTAATTATAATTAAACCCTAGGAGAATTATCTTTATGAGTGCCAGAAAATGTTAGTGCCCTAGGGAACTCCAAAGCTGGAAATGTAATGTAAGTAATCATCAGATCAATTTTATCTTCTCTAGAACAAAAGAAGAGCTGGGAAGTTATGATCACCCACAGTTCTTCAAGAAAGAATTGCTGGCATTCATTCCCCAAGAAAATAATTGCCCTGGATTCTTTGGGTCATCTGACAAACTGCTTTCTGGTTTATTGATTTGCTGCCACACTGAAAAAGTAATAAATCAATAAACAACTTCATTTAGAAAGCAGGGATAAGTGGTGTGAGTCCAAGGAATAACACAGAGATTTGGAAAGGGAATCTGGTTCTTGAAGGGGAAAAAAAAACCATTGGGGAAAAAACCCCAAGGACTTAAAAGGATGGCCTGAAAAGGGAGTACAAGTGAAAAATAGGAATGATGGAACTTCATGAGCCTGCTCAGCTCCATTTTTTCATTAGATTAACATGGCTTGCCAGAAAACAAGGAAGCTTCAGTATGAATTCTAAGACTCCTGGGAATGAAGATCTTTGAAAGGTTGAAGATTCTATGCATGGGACAAGACCAGCAGCACTAAAGGGACAAAACAATGATTCTAGATTCAATAGCAACAAGGGGACTTTAGGGAACATGTGTTACTAATAAAGGAAAGTTAAACAAAATGGCATCAAGAGGGTGGGATTATATCTTTAAAATTAAGACAGTTTTTTAAAGACAGTTTTAAAACTATAGTTTTTGGAAAAGCACATGAGTTCAAAACTGTTAGAATAAAATAGGTCATGAGGGAATTTGATGTTGTGTATGAAAAAAGATGACTAATCTAACTGAGTTGACTACTGACATTTATGGGAAAGAGCTGGAAAGCCAGATCAAAATATCAAAATATTTTTTCTTAATGCCAGAAGCCTGAAAAATAAAATCATAAATTGGAATGTGGTATATGAGGACCTTGACTCAGAGCCTTGGTAGAAGTATAATCAATAAGATACCATATTGTCAGAATAGAGTCTTTGATTTGGGCACTACACATAAAGGGAATGGGGAGTAGTAATGGTGTAAAAAATCTTAGACAAGGGAAATACTATGGAATATCTTTGGGTGAGAATTCTATTCTTGAATAATAAGAATATAATAGGGTTATGTCAAATGAGACCATGTATGTAAAGTACTTTTTAACTATTAAAAATGGTATAATTATAATTGATTATTATTGCTAATAATACTTATGATTTTATTTAGCATTTCCAGCTGTGTCTTGTTACTCTGGTTTTGTAATCTGTTATTGAATTGTTGTTGTTTTTACTATTATATGGATAAGTTCACAGCATCAGGATAATTAGACTCAGCTGGATATATTAAATAAGATCTGGAAAACTGTAAAAGTAGGCCAGCTAGTAATAGTGGAGGTTTCAACTATCCATAAATATATGGTTGGAATAACTCTCAGGATGAGATGTGGAATTAAGGCTTTTGGATTATATGTAGAATAAATTTTAGAATCTATAATCTTCGGGCAGGTGGGGCTTGTTAGCCTTGGCAGGCAACCCACCTGGGGAAGGAAACCCTGATTTTAAACCTCCGCTGCCTTGCGGCTCTACCCATATATGGGAAAGGCTTCTGGAGTTAACCGCAAGGAAAAATCAGGAGTCGGAGTCCCCTAGGCAGTTGTATGTTGGATATCACATCCCTCTGACAACTTCTGCAGTGGCACTGGTGCCAAACTGTATGGGCTCTGCCTCTCCTTTGGATCCACCAATGTCGCGGAGAGGGAAAACCTGCTGCATGGGCAACAGCTTGTTTTCCATATTGATCTGCCCAGGCCAGCGCCCTGGAGAGGACACTCCAGCTACTCCTCATGGGGTAGATACAACACGGGATGCGGCAGTTACCTATTATAAATCACTCAGGAGCTGTGGCTCCTGTATCGGACTGCACAGCCACACTGTGGCCTGTGGCTCTTTGAGGCACTGATCCATGGTCATCCGCGACTGACGGAGGCCTACATAATCTTCAACTTGGATCTTGGTAGTGTAAAGGAATATCTGTGAACCAATGAGAATCCCTCTGTGATCACAATATATAGTAAATTTAACATTTTATCAGAGAGGAAAAACAAAAAGAATCCCTCAGTTTGGGGCAAGGTTTGGGTACGAGTTAAAAAACAACAAGAATTAAAAGGAATAGCATTTAAAGTAATCAATTTACAGAAAGCCTATAGGCTATTTAGGGATATCTTACTTATTGGAAATTCAAAGTTAACTGTGTGCCACCTATTAAAAGGAAAGGGTAGGAAAAAATTCAAACTTGAATAAAGTAAAGGAGACCATTTTTGATGGAAAGACATTTTTTTTTAAATTTGAAAAGATTTCACAGGTAAAAAAGTTTAGGAACATTATGCAGAAAGATATAAATTAGGTGACCAAAAATAATTTCAGAAGTACATTGAAAAGATCTCTAAAAACAATAATGTTTCTTTAAGCATACCAAATGCAAGAAATTGCCTAGAAAATTGTTGGAATGATTCAGTGATAATTTGGGAAAATTATATTCAAGAATTAAATGAAAAAGGTTTTAGGGAGACTCGGCAAGTTCTGTAAGTAAATAACAATTAAGAAGAAATTCTGCACATTGTTTTCTGTTCTCAAGGTCCAAGAAAGAGAACAATCTGATGTCAGCTTGCTTTTATAAATCACCCAAAAAGTGGTCTTCTTAAGAATCTATCCTCCCAAATCCAAGTCAACTAATAATCTTGAGTTCCTGGTATCATATTATCAAGATACTAGTAGATATACCCATATTCCATGAAGAGATACCCCTCAAATTTCTCTTAATAGAAGCCTATATTCTTTTTTATTATTTTGTTTAATTTCCTTTTTAAATTCATTTTTGTCTTATTTTCAATTCCAAATTCTCTCCCTCTCCACTTATTGAGAAGGCAAGAGATACAAAGTCCATTACAAATATGAAGGCATTCAAAACAAATTTATGCATTACTCATGTTTGAGAAAGAAAGCAAGGAAGAAAGCAAGAAAAAAAGAAGGAAGGAAAAAAGAAAGAAAGAAAGAAAGAGATTAAGAAAGAAAGAATCCATTCTGCCCTCTGAGTCTATCCATTCTCTATATGTACATGGATAGCATTTTTCATCAGGATTCCTCTGGAATTGTACTGGGTCATTGTTTTGATCAGTTAATAAGCCTTTCCAAATCAATTACCTTTACAATATTGCTATTATTGTGTAAATTGTTTTCCTAGTTATGCTCATGTCACTTTGTATAATTCATAAAAGTCTTCCTGGACCCATCCCCTTCATCATTTCTTACAGTGCAGTAGTATTCCATCATATTCAGGTAACAAACATAACTTGTTCAGCCCTTCCAAAGTTGTTGGGCATCCCCTCAGTTTCCAATTCCACAAAAAGAGCTGCTGTAAATATTTTTGTACCTATGAACTCTTTTCCTCTTTTGTTAGATCACACCTCTCCTATATGAAGCTAGCCCTTCTCCTTGACAAAGTATTCCCCTCTACATGCACAAGAGATCCCATTCCACCCCATCTTCTCTAGCAGATTACCCACTCTCCTATCCTTATACTCTTACCCTCAATCTCTTTCTGTCTATTGCCTACATTCATACTACCTATAAACAGGTCCATGTCTCACCTATCCTTAAAAGCAAAAAATAAAACTCACTGGATCCATCTATCCCTGCTAGCTATTATGCCATACATCTCCTCCCTTCTGTGGCTAAACTCCTGGAGAAGTCTGTCTATAATTGGTGCCTCTTCAGTCTTTTCTCTCAGTTTCCTCTTAGCTCTAAAGTCTGGCTTCTGACCTCAATCATTCAACTGAAACTGTTCTCCTTAAAGTTACCAACAAAACTTTTCTTAAGTTTGATCCTTCTTGAACTCTTTGTAGCCTTTGATACTGTCAATCACCTTCATACTCTTCTTTCTTCTCTCAACAGATCACCTCCTGTAATCCTCCTCTTCTGAATGATATTCTCATCTCTCTTCTCTGTCTTCTTAATACTCTCTCTTTTTCTCTAGGTTTTTGTGACACTAATCTCTTCAAGTTTTTGTTCTACTTCCTGTGTTCAGTCTTCACCTAGATCATACCACGTAAATATAAATATCCCCAGATTTCTACCCTGGGCTCTCTTTTCTTCTCCCCCTACACTATTTTAGGTGGTGATTTGATTAGCTCCCCTGGATTAAATTACTATCTCTATGCTGATGATATTAAGATGCACTTATCCTAATGTCTTCTATATCCAAAACATTTGCATTGCTGCCTGTCTACTCAACATCTTGAACCAAGATGTCCCATAGTCATCTTAAGCCTTCCTCTCTACCCAATTTTCTCATTACTGTAGAGGGCACTACTGTCCCTTTACTCACATAGGTGCACAACTTAGGTGTCATCCCCTGACTTCTCATTCTCCACAACCCACATCTAATTAGTTGCAAAATCTTGTCATTTCTAACTTCATAACATCTCATATATATATTCCCTTCTCCCTTCTGACCCTGTACTACAACTGTCCTGCAGGCCTTCATTATCTTACACCTAGACTGTTGTTTTGTTTTTGTTTTTTTGTGGGGCAATGGGGGTTAAGTGACTTGCCCAAGGTCACACAGCTAGTAAGTGTCAAGTGTCTGAGGCCAGATTTGAACTCAGGTCCTCCTGAATCCAGGGCCGGTACTTTATCCACTGTGCCACCTAGCTTCCCCACACCTGGACTATTGCAATAACCTTCTGGTTTGGGTTCCTGCTTCAAGTATCCCCCCACTTCAGTCCATCCTCCATTAGGCTGTCAAAGTGATCTTTGTAAAGTATAGGTCTGACCATATCACCTTCATTATTCAATAAACTCTACTGGCTCTCTATTGCCTCCAAGACCAAATATAAAATCTTTTTTTTTGACATTCAAAGTATTTAATAACATGGCCCCTTTCTACTTTTCTGGTCTTCTTGCACTTTACTCCTTTCCATGTAGTCTACAATTCAGTGACACTGGCCTCCTGACTGGTTTTCTCATACATCCCTCCATTTCTACAATCTGTATGTTTTTACTAGCTGTCTACCATGCCTGAAAATTTCTCCTTTCTCACCTCTGCCTCCTGGCTTCCTTCACGTCCCAGCTAAAATACAACTTTCTTCAAGAAGCCTTTCATGATCCCCCTAAATGCTAGTGTGTCATCTATGTTGGTTATCTCCAATTATGCACAGGAGTGCATATCTTGTTTATATGTAATAATTTTCATATTGTCTCCTCTATTAGTTTGAGCTTCTTAAGAATGGAGTTTTTCTTTTGCCTTGCTTGGTATCTACCAGGGCCTAGCACAGTGCCTGGTATGTAGTAGATATTTAATAAATTCTTATTGACTGACTGCTTGTTATCTGACTGTTGACTGACTATTCTTTTGATTGGTGCTTTGTTTTCTGTATTCGGAACTTCTGGGCAATTTTCGTTTATGATTTTTTTTTTTTGCACTGTGATAATCAGGCTTTTTGACTTATTTTCTTTTGGGATGCCCAGGATTCCTGTCTCTACGTATCCTGCCTTTGAGATTAATGTTTTTTGTTTGTATAGGAATCACATCTTGTTTTCTTTTAACTTCTTTTCTTCCAGATTATTCTTCACTTCAATTTTATTCTCAGTCTGGCCCTTTTTGCTTCTTTGCAGACACTCGCTACTATGTATTCAAGGTTTTCTATTATGTCATTTATTTCTATTGTACAGGTCATAAATCTTGCCCTTTGTTCCCTTTTTTTAACTTGCTCAAGACTCTGATTTCTCTTATAGATAATTTGGAAATATCCTATTATAGTTGACATGGATCTTTTGGGAATCTGAAGGGGTTTTTGGGTTGTTTCAACAGGTATTGGTTCATTTTCAGTTCATTTTGTTTAGTTTTTTAATGTTTACTTAGAGATATTTGTAATCATTCACCTATCTTGATAAATCCTATGAGGATAGGAGAGTGTGCCTCAGGTTGGGGGATGTGTTATACTTCTGTTCTGAAGAAACTATCTTCATAAATGATCCTTTCTAAAAGCAAATTAACTCTTCCTGGCTAAATGACAATCAGCTAGGTAAGTAGCTCACCAGATAGTGGTGATGACTTTGAAAAGCATTGAAGATAAAAGGATGAATAGTAGAGTCAAACATTTTACAAGGTCAACAAGGGTACATACTCCTCTGGCTAGTGTAATTAATACTCTAGTTATGAGTGAATGAGTTATGAGTAAATGTAGGCCAGACTAACCCACCATGCTCTGGACTGGTTTGTCTGGATGCCTACTACTGCTTCATAGGGGACTGAGCCTGGTGGATGGAGGAAAGACCACTATACTTCCTATTGTATCACTGTAAGCTGAGAGAATTCAAGAGGGAGTAACTAGTAGTAGTTATTGAGTAAAAGGGCTGCAGAGATTTCTTGCAAATGAAATCTATCCCAGGAGGAAGCATACCAGCTTTTAGTAAAGATGGAAGCTACTATGGATGAATTCAATTTAGCAAAATTATATCCAAGTGGAGATGTCAAGGAGTCAGTTGTAAATATGGGACTATAACCCAGGGGAGAAGATGGGGTCGATATATAGATTTTAGAATCACCTGCATAAAAGTATTCAATGAAGCCATGGAAATGGATTAATCTGCATAGGGAGAGAGTATAAAATCAGTGGAAAGAAAAAACTTTGTGGATACCCACAATTAGAGGGATGGATTGAGGAAGAAGCCTGGTAAGAAGTAGATGGGTTGGAAGAAGCTATAATAGTATAATTTCATAAACTCTAAGGGAGAGCATCAGAAGGAAAATGGTGCACACTCAAATGATATAGAAAAGTAAAATGAGGACCAAGAAAAGGTCATTTGATTTGATAAGTAAGAGGTCAAAGGTATCTTTAGCAGCTTCATATCAGTCATAGAAAAGGTAACCCAATTGTTCAAAGTTTGAGGAGGGAATGGACAGTGAAGTGAAGGCAATTAATAGAAGTTGTTGTTGTTGTTGTTGTTGTTGTTGTTGTTTTTAGAAGTGTAACAGTGGTGGTATATGAATGTAATGGAATACTATTGTGTCATAAGAAATGATGAGCAGGCAGATTTCAAAAACCTGGAAAGATTTACATGAACTGATGCTGAGTGAAGTGAGCAGAACTAAGAACACAGTAACAGCAGCATTGTGTGATGATGAACTGTGATAAACTTAGCTTTTCTAAGAAATACAGTGATCCAAGACAATTCCAAAAGACTCATGATGGAAAATACTCTTCACATGCAGAAAAAGAACTATGAAGTCTGAATGCAGATTGAGGCATACTATTTTCATTTTATTTTTTATTTTTCCTTTCTTGTGATATTTCCCTTTTGTTCATATTGTTCTTTCACAACATGACTAATGTGTACATGTGTTTAATATTATTGTACTGTATAACAACAAAAAAAGAACATTGAAGGCAAGAAGAGATATAGGTTAGTAGCTTAAGGGGAAGTAAAGGTCAAGGGATAGTTTTGTTGTTGTTGTTTACTTTTAGTATGAAGAAACCATAGTATATTTATTTGTAGGTTTAAGGGAAGGTACCAATAGAGAGGGGGAAAATTGTTGATGAGAAAAGTCAGAGAAGAACTTTGTCCTCTGAATTAGTTAATAGTAAACTTAGTAGGTTTTAGTTCTTCTAACTTTCCAGTCCAGAATCTTTTCGGTATATTAAACCATCGCAATGTTTTAAAGTGGTATAAGTGGAAAGAGTGATGGGATTAGAATTAGGAGAAATTTCAATTTAAATATTAAGTCTAATATATATTAACTGTGTGAAACTGGACAAGTAATTCTGTGTGTGGTTTCCTATTATTTCACCAGTGCCAGGGATTGGAAACTTTATCAATGCAGATTGTAAACTCCTTTGTCAATTGTTTCTTAAAAGGTTGGTAGGTCAATGAGAAGCTACTTGACATTATATTTGCAGGATTGGGTGGTATTTACACTCTTTTGGCCCTACCAATGGTAATAATTTTATATTTGTTAAGCTTCTGTGAGATATAGTAGTCCATGTTGATGTTTGTTCCTTTATCTGTTTCATATTTTAGTGTCACTTGTTTTAAAAGGTTGGATTTGAACTGTTTTAATTGCATGCCACATCTTATTTATTCTTTCTTCTAACTTGATGTTGATTTCTAGCTTTGCTTTAACAGTTTCACAATGACAGATAACTTATTCCAAATAAGGAACCAGTTATTTTCTGTCTTTTAATATATAGTCAATTTAACTTGTTTGGTAATTTATTTGGTGCTTGCCATATTAATGTTCTTTTTTTTTCCTTTTGGGCCACAGGATTTTATTGTAGCACTTTGATCATGAACATTTATATTGAGAAAGTGAGGAGTTGAAACCACACCCAATGAGAGTTCCATAAGACTTCTCCCTCTCTTCTAATACCAAAATTCTGAGTTATAGTTGGAGAAGGGGGAGAGGTCAAAGAATAATTTATGATCCACGGAAGTTTCTTCTAGGGATTTCTTTCCTGTAGACATTAAGACTTCTGATTCTATTCCCATGGGGAAAATCTCAATGTATATGCAATGGAAAGAGCCTCTGAAAATGATCATTGTAATTTACTACAGAGCTTAGCACAAGGAAAGCTTAATATGAATCCATGAAATTTGTGGAAAGAGCTGAAGGAATGATTTCATTTCAGAATTCCTAATCAGTAAACTTTGCCAGTGTAAGTGAAGTGAGGTTGCTGCTTCCTCTTCCTTTTATTTACAAAAAAATCACTACATTTTAAAAATAAAACAATCACTTCCTTATAATCTTCTCCATAATGTACTCCCTTCTAACAATAACAATGAAACAACTAAAAGAAACTATCTGTAACAAGACGCCCCTTCCTCCCACACATACTTCTTAGATTATATGAAATGTGTTCCAGGATCAGTTAAACGGAACAAATATCAATCATTATATATTATCTGAGTTCTGTAGTCTTAATATTGTCTTTGTTTACATTATTATTACATTATATTATTATAATCACTGTGTCTTTTCTCCAGGTTCTAGTTTCTTCTACACATGTCTTCTCAGGTTTATCTAAATCCCTCATGTTTATTTTTCCTCATAGTGCAAGAATATTTCATTTAATTCTTGTACCTCATTTTTTCCAGTCATTTCCCAATTTATGAGGTATACCACTAGTATATATCAAAGGAAGGACTTGAATCTAGGACTTCCTGACTTCAAAGATGGTTCTCTATGGCATAGGGGATAAAGAGGGAGAGCCTTGGTGGCCAGAAGACCTGGATTTATCCTACCTCTATCTCATATAGCCATGTTACCATAGAAAAAGCCATTGCTCTGAAATCAGAGAACTTGGTTCACTTCCATCTCTGACATTTATTATCTGCGTGACCTTGTACAAGTTAGATAATCTTCATGAGCCTCAGTTTCTTAATTTTAAAAATAAGGAGTTTGGACAAGAATCCTATGTTATGACAAACTGTGATCAGTAGAAAGTTATTTAAATGCTCAGTGCTCTAGAACACAGATTATAGAGGAATTGAGAGTTACCAATTCACATTGATGGAAATAGTTTCTACCCTGGGAGTTCCATATTAGCATCAAATCACTGGTCTGGACATTATGTGTGTGTATATATACACACACACACACATATATATATACAAATATATGTATGTATAAAATATATATGTATATGTATACATTTACATAGATAAATATGTTCAAGTCCTTCTTTTGCTACAATTACATACATACATATGTATATATATATATGTCAGCTTAATTTTTAAAAATCATAATGAATTTCCCATTTCTTCCTGCTTTTCCTGCCCTCATGCCAGTATATGCATAGTAGTAGAGGAGCTCAAACCTATAATGATGTGGTTTCTCACCCAAAAGACTCCTTATTCCTTATTCCTAATTTTCCCCAAGGACATCCAGCCCTCAAAACATAATCTTTCAAATTTTCCTAGCAGAATGAATGAAAGAACCTTTGCAGGAATAAAGTAATTTTTTTCCCCTTTTTCCCCCCTTCATGTTTACTTTTCTGTAAGCTCCTGAGATGGCTAACATACTAGTTGTTAATCACACCATCTGTTCAAACAGTATTTTAGTAAATGAATCAATTCATACTTTTCTTTTTAAGGCATTTTTTTCAGAACAATATGTTTGTACTGTGTTACTCCATCATTTGGCAATGTAGTATGAGCTATTTTAATTTTCCTATTTATTGTAAATGGCTTTTCAATCTACAAATATTTTTTAAAAATATGCATACACCACAAAAAGCTGCGTCTATTGACTTCTCAAACATTGCAAACAGAGGAAAAATCTGTTCCAGTCTGTCTGCTGTCAAATTTTTAACCATCTGATTATATTTAAATGAGGCGTTTCTGAGCTGATTTATCTGATGACCCTGGGAAACTTCCATCACTTGCCCAGAAGATGGCAGTGCTGTGCAATTTAGCATACATGCTCGCCTTTTCAGATGGGAATAGTAGAAAGTGGGGAAGGAACCAACAAATCTTAGGGAGTGTGTCCTCTTAAAACTCAGTACACACCCTTTGTGACCCCTAGGGGAAGCTGGTTATCTTTTAGTTCCTTTGCTTTTGTTTTGAGCTGTTCCCTGTGCATTTCCTGACTTCAGCAGGGACCAGAAATGGAAAGAATCTAAAAGGTCATGATCATATCAGTGCTAACCAGGAAGGAAGTGCTCATCTAGCTCACAGGGAAGATGATTTTCATAAGGCTCTGACATCGGCCATAGCTTGTCTGTCCTAGTCAAGCTCAAGCTAAGGATCAGAGAGTTTATTTGCTTATTAGAACCAAATCTCTAGACACTTGGTCATCCATATTTCCTGAAATGCTTACTGCACACCCCCCCCCCCCAAGTTAGAGCTTTGGAGGGGTGCAGGCTGAGAGGTGGCTGACAACACATCCGTGGCTGACAACACATCCTCAGCCTAAGGAAGGAGGGGAGAGTCTGCTCAGAGAGGCAATGTTGGGGACAGCGAGACTAAACAGGCAGGAGTGGGTTGTGAGGTATGGGCCATGAGTAGGGGAGGCATAGACCCACCCACTAACTTTCCAAATCTCCAGCATCTGGCCTGATTAAGAAACAAAATGGCACAAACACTGAGTCCTTCCTTAAGATGCTGACGGGGGCAGCCAGATACCTGTTAAAAATAGTAGAGAAGAGAGAAAAGCACCTTTCTCTTAATTCTGTCAGGAATGTTTCTACCCAATCCAGTTCTTTCAGATCCTACCTTCCTCCTAGGCCCATTGGACGTCCAAATCAAACTTTACCTGGAAACCTTTCTTCATTACTTAGGTCAATACCGATTACCCCTACCAGGCCACCCACAGCATGTAATTAGTAGACCTTTTGATATCGGGTAAGAAACCAATAAGAACAAGAATTAATGAAATTCAGTCAAACACTTTATTGTATATTATGTCTTATTCACTGTTCTATGGATGATAGTTTTGTCTCATTTAACACACTATAAGATCCCTAAAGGCAGGAGCTATACTTTTTCTATAACTCCAACATGGTTAGCTCAGTGCTAGACACATAGTAACTACTTAACGAATATTCCTTGAATTCATATTGGTGGGAGAAGAAGGTACTCCTCTGTGTGTGTGTGTGTGTGTGTGTGTGTGTGTGTGTGTGTGTAGAAGAACCCACTATCTCAGAAATTCTAAATTGGAGATTAATTGGACATAGCAATTACAGCTCTAAACCCTATATAGCTACACTCAACCCCTGCTCCAGGGCACATGAGACCACATTAAGTTTTGTTCACTATTTGTGAATAATCCAGAAAGGAAACAAGGACATTCCTCTCCCACCCCTTCCCCCACCCCTAAACTTCACAGTGCCTGAATCTCTCTTCCCAGTCACACCCAGACTGAGAGGGGATATAATGCTTGGCCAACTGTAGCCTCATTAGGTCTGGTGTTCTCAAGAATAATCACAAAATTCTACCACTTTGTCCCATTAAAATCAAAGCTATTCCCATCAATCCGATTTTTAGGTTTTTGGATTAGTCTGATTAGGGGAGATAGTGCTGAAATGGGAGAGGGAAAGGGAGATCTTAGAACTAAAAAGGGGATCTTAACCTTTTAATAAGTTTTTATTTGTAGCTTCTGTTTCTTATATCATCGTGGTTATACTAAGTAATTTTCCTTCTTCCCTTCCCAGAAAGCCATCTCATATAACAAATAGTATTTTTTACAGAGTAAAAAAAAAATCAACAAAATTGATCAAAACATTGAAAAAGTCTGAAAACATGTGGAATGTGTAATAATTGTAGACCTAACACTTCCAGTCCTGCTCGATCTTTATCATTTTGATGTGTAGTTCTTTTCATTTGTTGTCATAGTCATCGTGTATATTGTTTTCTTGGCAGTGCTTACTTCATTCTGCATCAGTTCATATAGATCATTCCATGTGTCTCTGTATTAATAAGTCACATAATGTCTTATAACACAGTGATATTCCATTACATTCATGTGCCATACATAGTTTGTTTAGCCATTCCTCAGTTGGTGGGCATCTACTGTTTCCAATTTTAGCTTTCACAAAAAAGTGCTTCTATAAATACTTTGGAGTATAGGGGGACTTCTTATTGATGACTTCCTTGAGTTATCAGCCCAATTGTGGAATCTCTCTTTCAAACATGGACACTTTAGTCACTTTATTTGCCTAACTATAAATAGCTTTCTAAAATTCACAGTTCCACTAACAATACATTAATGTATCTATCATTCCACAACCTCTCCAACAAAGACTACTGCTATTTAAAAACAAAACAAAACACATTTTAACCAATTTGTAGGGTGTGAGGTGAAACCTCAGTATTATTCTGATGTATATTTCTCTTAATATTAGTGATTTTGAGCATTTGTATTAACAAATACTTAAAAATGTTTTTTTGAGAAGTGTTGATAAACTTTGACCACTTATCTACTGGGTAATAGCTATTTATCATATATATACATATATATATAATTATACATATATGTGTATATACATAAATGTGTATATACATATATGAGTATATACATACGCTTATACATGTACTGATATAAGGATTTTTTCACCATTCTATCATTTGGTTTCTTATCTTTGGTACATTGATTTTGTTTGTACAGATGTTTTTCAGATTTCAAGTAATCAAAGACATCTATTTTATCTTTTGTAATTGCATCTATCTCTTGTTTGATTAAGAATACATCTCCTGGGGACATCTAGGTGGTGCAGTGGATAAAGCACAGACCCTGGATTCAGGAGGACCTGAGTTCAAATCTGGCCTCAGACACTTGACACTTACTAGCTATGCGACCCTGAGCAAGTCACTTAACCCCCAGTGCCTTGCCTAATCTCTTATTCATGGATGTGAGAGGCATAATGTTATAATTATTGTTTTTATTTCTTCCATATTTGCTGTGATTTCACTTTGGTCATTTGCAATTTTATTGATTTGATTTTTCTGCTCTCTTTTAAAAAAACTGATTAGCTAAGGGTTTATCGGTTTACCAAGTTCCACATGATACTGAGAATTATATATATTCTTTCACTGTTCCCATTTAGAGATGCATACATGTTTTAATTCTAGTTTCTCTAGTAATGCATTCAGTTCTATATTTCCCCTGTTGTTTATCTTTCTGTTAAGATTTATCTGAAACTGAAAAAGGGATATTGAAATCTCCTGACACTATTGTGTTACTATGTCTTCTTGTATCTCAGATAATGTTTCCTTTATGAGTTTGGATGCAAAGGTGTTTGGAATGTATAAATTTATTACTGATATTGATTTTTTGCTTATGGTTCTTTTTAGCATAATATAATTTCCTTGTTTATCCCTTTTAATTTTTTGAATGTTTGTTTTTGCTTTGTCAGAAGCATTATTACAATTGCTAGTTTTGTTTTTTTTTGGATTCACTTAATGCATAGTAAATTTTTTTCACCTGTTCAGTTTTATTTTGTGTATGTCTTTATTTTTTAAATGTATTTCTTATAAGCAACAGATTATAGACTTTTATTTTCTTATGAAATCTAACAGTCTTTTAAATTTTATTGGATTTTTTAATCCATTCACATTTAAAGGTATGAGAGTGAGGTTTGTATTTTCCTCTGTCTGATTTTTTTTCAAGTTATGACCCCCCCCTCTTTCTGCTGTAAATATGGTTTTATATTCCTTAAGTTACTTTACCTTACTCTTTTTAAAGGTGAAAATTCCCATTGGCTCTCTTCTCTTCACCCTTGATCTTTCACTCATTTGTCCCACAAAACAAAACAAAATAAAACAAAAATTTGAATCTTCTATAGGCAAGGCTTCACCAGGTCTCTCCATAATGCTCCATGCACTTGTCTTTATTGTTGCCTCTACTTCTGCCTCACCCCTGTCTCCTTGTGTATATTTAAAAAGAAGTTTTTTTACCATTTTGTCTGCTATTACTCTGTTGTTCTTGCTGTCTTTGGCTGTTGCAATTATTCACTCCTGCATTTCTTTTGTCTAGGGTGTTCAAGAAGCATATAATCTTCTCACTTCTGGTTTTCTTTCTAAAAACTTTTCAAATGCTTCTTAATTATTGAATGTCCATGTTTTTTTACGTATTGCTAAGCTCATATTTACGGGATATTTCATTCACCCTGAGTTGCATCTTGAGCTCCATTGCTCTTTGGACTATATTATTCCAAACCTTCATCTTTTTTTTTTTTTTGTGGAGGCAGAATAGTCTTGTGTTATACATATCCTCTCCTTTGTATTTGAAAGTTTTTCTCTTGATCACTTTCAGAATTTTTTTTTTTCTGAAGTGAATTGTTAAATTTAACCACTATTTTTCTTGGAATTTGTAGACTTTTTTTTCCTTTCTGAAAGTCATCTATGGATTTTGTTTGTTTGTGAGGCAATTGGGGTTAAGTGACTTGCCCAGGGTCACACGGCTAGTAATTGTTAAGTGTCTGAGGCCGGATTTGAACTCTGGTCCTCCTGAATCCAGGGCCGGTGCTCTATCTACTACACCACCTAGCTGCCCCTATGGATTCTTTCAATAGGTATTTCATTTTCTATGTTCAGAAGTTCTAGGCAAGTCTCATATTATTTTCCTCCATTATGATAGTAAGCTTTTTTGGCCTGTCATTTTCTTTTGGGAGACCTACAATCCTTAGTTTGTCTCTATGCAACCTGCCTTTGAGATTGGCATATTTTGCTTGAATAAAGAGCATATTTTCTTTTAATATCATACTTTTTGCATTTCTTCTTAATTGTTTTTCATTTCTGTATATTTGTGTTTCTAATCTATTATTCTCCCCTTTATTTCTTTGGTCATACTTGCCATTGTAGATTCCAGTTTTTTCTATTTCGTCCATTGTTTTTTTGGGTTTTTTTTTGGTGAGGCAATTGGGGTTAAGTGACTTGCCCAGGGTCACACAGCTAGTAAGTGTTAAGTGTCTGAGATCGGATTTGAACTCAGGTCCTTCTGAATCCAGGGCCGGTGCTCTATCCACTGCGCCAACTAGCTGCCCCTCGTCCATTGTTTTTGATGTGCAGGCCATAAATTCTACTCTCACAATTCTCATTTCTCTTATGAACCATTCAGGAACAATGTCTTGAATTCCATGTTCTCATGTTCCACAGCATCTTCTGTCTAATAAGTGTTGGATCATTTTCCTCTGTTTTCCAGTATTTATTCATAGATATTGTCATTGTTGAATTGTTTCAATTGTGCCTGCTTCTCTGTGACCTCATTTGGTGTGTTCTTGGCAAAGATTCTTGGCTGGTTTGCTGCTTCCCTCTCCAGCTCATTTTACAGATGAGGAAATTGAGGCAAACAGGGTGACTTCCAGTTAGTAAATGTCTGAGCCTGGACTGAACCTGGATCCTCCTGACTCCAGAGCCAGTGATCTATTCATTGTACCATCTAGCTGTCCCATTTATTCATAGATTCCTAAACTCATTTGCTAGGTCTGGAGGTCATATTTCCTTGTTGTTAATATTTTTCCTAATGATTTATCTACTTATATTTAAGATCTTTGAGGTTTTTTTCCCCCTGAGATATTTGGTAATTTTAGCTTTTTCCCCTCTATTTTTCCTCTATCTACTTTCTGACTCCCCTATGATGGTTTTCTTGGGAGCTGAATGTCAGTGTTTCAGCCTGCTCCTATGCTGGGCAATTCATGTTTGGCTAGCCTAGGTTTCTGCTCCAAGTGACTTTTAGGTGGCCCAAGCTGGCCCTAGCTGGATGCTGTGCTCTCTCCCTCCAGCTTAGAAGAGTGGTACAATCCCCTCCCCCTTACACATGGTATCCTATCCTGGTGACCTGTCCTACTTCTCAGTTCCTTTCTTCTCCATCTCTGCACTGGCAATTCTGATAGATAACTCTTTGGTGCTATGAAGTTGTCCACCATGGCAGGGGTTCAGAGCTTTGTAATATTGGGCCAGAGGGTTATCTGCCCTGGCACCTGTAGTTCAGAGGTTTGCAGTACTGGGGCTATAGGGTCATGTCCCATGGCAGATTTTTTTACCCCTGAAAACTTGTGACCACACTGTTACAGCCAAAGCAATCTTAGGCAACCTAGATCCAGGGTCCCCAGGGCACTGGATAAAGGGAGGGAGTATTGTGAAATGTTGGTCCATTTTGTAGTAAGCCCATGTCAATTTGTTGTGTCTTCTAGTGCACTTTTGCTGCCATTACAGGAGGCATGGGAAGGTTGTTGAATGAGCTCTGGGTCAGGGAGCATAAGTTCACGGGTTTGGGGTTTTGATTTTTTCAAAACTTTCTTTTGGATTCTGGGTGTCCTAGGATCATGGAGATGGCTAAAATTGCTTTGTCTTTCCTTTCTACTTTCTGTTTTGGAGAGGTTTGAGAGGTCATGGGGATCAGAGAAAATACCTTATCCTCCATTTTGTCGTTCATATGACCAAGAAAAAGATAATCCTTTTAAATACAATCAAATTTATAGATGTACAATGGAAACCAATTATAGTGAAATAGATTTTCTTCTATTCAAATTCTGGATTCCCTTGGGAATCCATTCACTAAGGCAGGGAAAGTATCCCTTCTCACCTTCCTTTGCACCTTAGAATAACAAGTTTTCTTCAAAGCTTAGATCAAATATAACCTCCATCAGGAGTCCTTTCCTTATTTCCCCAGATTGCTAATGTCCTGCCTCCATTACCTTGTATTTCATATATATGTAAATTTCATATATAGGTCACATCCATACCCTCTCCTCCCCTACCTTGGGTATGTCCTGAAGGACAGTCCTGTGGCACTACACATTGGTGTGATAGTTATGACTAATGATTGGCAGATTTGGACTGGGGACACCGCTCCCCACCATCAAACACACCTGTGCATGATGCTACCTATATTTTGAATATATTTATATGTGTCTATATTTTCTCATGATAGAATGTAAATTCCTTGAGGTATGAGAATTTTGCTTTTATCTTTGTATCTCCCAGTTCCTAGCACAGTGCCTTAGAATGGAGTTGAGGGCTTAAGAAATACTTATTAAATGATAGATATTGTGTGACTTCATTTCATATCCTTTTTATTATTCTCCTCCCCCTACCCCCCATAAATACAGAAAATTTGGCCCTCTTGTAATCATTTTAATCTATTGTTTTAAGAAAATCACTTGCTGGCCTCAGGATATGGAAAGCCACAGTGGAAAGGCATTTTGCTTTAGCAACAGCAGCAAGAAAGGGCACGCTTCTTAAAATGAGCCCAAACTGAATGAGCACATTTAGCTGAATGATCAATTCACCACTGGCACATCACTTCTATTTTTAATCTTGGCACTGCTACAGATTTCAAGGGTTTTCTGAGACAGAAGAACTCTGCAATATGAAGTGTTTTCTTTCTCTCATCTTCCTTTCTCAGAGCTTGAATTCATGGAGGTGTGATTTTCCTGAGTCTGATGGATTCAGGACTCCTGAGTGCCCCCTACGCCTAAATGAGGACTTTTAATAGAGTCAAAGAGAATGCTTCTGAAGAGCTTCCCTTTTTTGTCCCTTTTCCAGAATAATGCACAAAATTTGCACCAAATAGCAAGATATATGGATTGATCTTATTTGGTACATGTATGCATAAATCATGTCTGCCCACAGATATATTATCTTCTCTCTAAACCATATAAGGGTTTATCTTTTTCACCTCTCTCTGCTTTGCCTCAAATTATTCATTTCCAATACTGGCCTATCTGTTAATTAAATGGTATATCCATGGGGGGCATTTCCACTTGAATGATAATTAATGTGTTTTTCCCCAATGCAGCTACCCATGAAATCTCAGTAAATAAAATTGTTTTGTGCATAACCTATGTTCGCTGTACTCTGATGACAATCTCCTACTTGATTAAGACAAAACATACACTCCCCCCAGCCCCCATTTCCTGCTTCAGCCAGGCTCTACTATGAAGTGAAGATAAGCAGAGAAAGAAAAAGTAGAAAGGGCCCAAGAAGCCATCTAATCCAACCTCCTCATTTGACAATGAGGACACTGAGGCCTAGAAAGTTGAAGTAACTACCTCAAGGTCACACAGGAAGGAAGGAGCAGAGTCAGGGTGTGAATGCAGGTTCCCTGACTTTGAATCCAATAGTCTTTGCATTTCACCATACTATTCTCTAGCTCTTAAATTGGAGTGTGACAGTGCCATAGACACCCATAGACACTGACCTTTTTGTCAATGTCCAATCATGTGGTTCCTCGATTTGTCACAAATGGCTTAGAATCTTTAAGGGATCACTAAGATAAGAAAGTCTAAATATTTTTTGTTCTACAGGACATAAGAATATATCACATATTGACTCTTGAACATTTTAAAATCTCCATCTAGTATTGTAAAAAAAATCCTTAATTAGCATTCACAAAGAAAATCTGTAAGATTAAAGCTGAAAATTTCTTCAAGAATTTTTTTTGTCTTATTTTTATCTACCCCTTTGTCAAAAGACCAGTTTTTTTGGCAATGTGATTTTAGTTCTGCAATGCTAAAAATATCAGCAAATGGGTGATAGAGGCATTTAATTTATAGATTTAATGAAAGCTAGCCATAAAAATAGGAGCAATAAATCTACATGTCAAGAATAGGAGATGAAAGCACACCATGACTCGTGAGTATCTAGCAGTGAAATATACCCTTAACATGAAGGGAGGGAGGTAGGAGGATTTACTTTCTGTAAGAAACCTGGGTTATTACATTAATTTAGATAAATCCTTATTTTTCTCTTTGCTCCAGATCTACTAGTTTTTTCACACAGTGAAAATTAAAAAAAAAAATCTTTCCTACTACATAGCTAGAAAACACACAAAACACTTAGCCTTATAATTTGTATGCATGACTCAGTACAATGATTAAGAGAATTGTGCATGTAAAACTGGTTATCCCACCAGTCTATGCCAAATACATTAAGAGAGTCACCCTTAATCTAACACAGTTTTTGTTTATGTAGCTTTCAACAGGGGAGTCTCTATCCCAGAAAGAATAGTATCAGTTGAAAGTGAGAGGTCCAGATCAGAGGCTGACATGACCACATTTACTGCCAGCTGTCATTTCTCTTGGAGAGAACTGCCTTCCTGAGATCTCTGGATGGATAGTCAGAAAGTACTTTCCAGAACTGCCAGCATTGCCGTGAACAATTAATGACTCAAACTTACCTCAAGAGCCAATCTACCACTAGCATCAGTATATATACCCTTACCATAAGAAACATTAATGATGACAAAACAGGGTTCTACAGGTACTTGCAAATCATGGCATTAGTCATAAGATATGACAAATTACTTGTCACAGGGAATTTCTCCCTGGCTATAGGTTAATTCTGACATTTGAATAAAATTTTAAAATATAAGATTATGAAATTAAATACTGGTAGTCTCTTCTGATCACTAAAATCCATTCATTTGTTCAAAAATTTATTAAATACCATGTAGAGAACATTGTTCTATGACCTGGAAGAAATAAAAAGTTTAATTAAGACACTGTCTTGCTTTCATGGAGTTTACAATCTAATAATGAAATTGTAGCACAGACTTAACTATAATAATTATTGTAACATGATCAGTGTATTGGAGAATGTAAAAATAAAGTGCTTTATGAGGTGCAAAAGGGAAAATTGTTATTGAAGGCTGAGGATACAAGTGAAGAACAAATCAGATATTTCATGGAGAAGGTGTCACTTGAGTTGGATTTTAAAGGATGGGTAGGAATTGAAAAAGAATCCCAAGAGAAGAAGTGGTTGAATTTAGGGTTGGAGCATAGAGTTCATGGGAAGCAATAATATTCAGTGAGGTAAGTAGGGCAGAATTGTGTCAATTTGTGAGGGGCTTTGAATGTTTCTCAATGGAATTTGATCCTTAATTTATATGTGTGATGATTAAAAATATGAGAGACATAGTTTCTGGGTAATTTAATCATTTTATTAATGACTGACAGATTATTAATAAAAGGATGGTCAATGGAAATCTCTCTTAGACCAAACTGGCAATGGACTCACAGCTTATATACCCTTCCAGACAGTAGGTGGTTCATTAAACAGCTAGCAAATCTAATTGACTGACATAATCAGAGGTGGGTTATATTAAAAGGATATATGACTTAGTTCACTCAAATCTTGGTCAAAGATACATCAGAGAAAGAATGTAGACCCCACCCAAGCTGATAGAAGCACAACAGCTTCCACCTAGGTGTATCTGGTACAAGACAGTGAGTCTAAATCTTATCAGTAAAGGCCTTCAGAAAAAACCTGGAGAACTTAGGAAAAGGGGGGAAGTACTAAACCTCATCAATTATTAATATTCATTTCTCACGTGGGCAATAGAGATTTCTGAAAATGTGCCATGTTGGCCTCATCTTCTTGACAGATAAGAGTAAGAAGTAGGAAACAGCGACTATATCTAAGATCTAAATGGTAACATGTCACTTATATGCTTGCTTGTTAATAGTACCTAAAGAATGATCAGATTGAAATGATTAAAGTCATCCTTATGCTAAATTGACCATCACCTGCTCCACTATACTTCAAAATCTCTATGCGAATATAAACAATTTATATCAAAGAAACATCCAGTATGCTATTTTGAGCTGTAAGGGACCTCAAAGGCAAAACTCCCTCACTTTGCAATTAAGGAATCTGAGAGCAAGAGATGTGAAGCAACTGGCCTAGAATTACATAAGTAGTAAGTGACAGAGGAAGAATTTGAATCCTGATGCTCTGCTTCTAGATCCAGTGCCCACTCCATTGTACTACGCAGCAGAATTATGCAGCATTCAGATTCTATAGAATGAAGAAGCCACCATTTAATTTATTTAAACAAACATTTACTAAGCACCTACTATTTATAAGGCACAGTGCTAGGTGCTATATGTTCTGTCTGGATAGTTCCGGTTTCATGTATCAATGTTAAAAAAAATAAGAAGGTGGCTCTCTAAGGTGCTACCAATGAACAAAAAGCATGTTGAATGAATGAACATGAACATATTGAATGAATAGTACCAAACTCATGTGGTTAATAACAACCCTATAGATTTAAATAAGGTACCAACAGGAGAACTACTAAAGTACTGTCAATTTGAGTTACTTATCAGAAGTACTTATGGAAGCATGTGTCATGACATGGAGACCAGATTAAAGAATATAAATGAAAGTGATAGAAAATTAAGAGATAAGAAACTGAAAATATTTGCATGAAATATATCAAATAATGACCTCAAATCTAATGAAGAAGTGACATATTTCTGTGAGTCTATGATCTGCAAGATGAATAATATACACATAATTTCCTGTCATGGAATTATGGTAAATAGATATGAAAAGCTAGTTTATAAAGCAAGAGATGCAAACTGTTAATAACCAAATAAAAAATATTCACAATATACCAGAGGAATACAAATGAAAAAAAAAGGAGTATGAAAGGAGAAAAGATAGTGAAAATGAAATATTAATAGAAATATTTTAAAATGAAATTTTATTTTTTTTATGAACAAAATTCTATTTTCACTTTCTTTACATCTTTTCCCATGGCATCCTATCCACCTAGACAATCCCCCTTTTACCATCCCACCACCCCTTTCCTCAGCATGCTGCCTTGGGGAAACAAAACAAAACAAACAACAACATCCTTGTAACAAATATGGAGATTCAAGAAAAACAGATTCCCAGATTGGCTGGCCAAGTTAAAAAAAATTCTGATTATATACTGAGTCTATCATTTCTTTTTCAGGAAGTGGGAATGATGCTTTATCATTGATCCTCTGAAATCCTGGTTGTCCATTGCATGGATGAGAGTTTTAAAATATTTTCAAAGTTATTTTTCTTTTCTTTTTTTTTGTGCAGGGCAATGGGGGTTAAGTGACTTGCCCAGGGTCACACAGCTAGTAAGTGTCAAGTGTCTGAGGCTGGATTTGAACTCAGGTACTCCTGAATCCAGGGCCGGTGCTTTATCCACTGTGCCACCTAGCCGCCCCCAAAGTTATTTTTCTTTACAATGCTTTATCTCATTTTACATATCCATTTTTTTTTTTTTGATAAAGGCTGTCTTTCCTCTGACACTACAACCACCCTGGCACAGGCCCTCAAGATTTCATTCCTGGACTATTGCAATTCACCTTCAAGTTGCCTTGTTTCAAGTCTCTCTCCCCACTCCAATCCATTGTCCACTCAACTGCAAATCAATCTTGCTAAAATGAAGGTCTGACTATTTCACTCCCCTGCCCTATTTAATTAACTCCAATGGCTTCCTATCATTTTTCAGGATCAAATATAAAATCCTCTGGTGTTCAAAGCTCTTCATAACCTGGTACTATCCTATTTTACTAGTTTTCTTACACATTATTCCTTTCTATATAATCTGTGATCCAGTGATGCTGACCTTCTTGCGGTTCCTCTCATAAGACCTTCCTTTTCCTGGCATTCTCTCCACCTGAAATTTTCTCCCACCTCATCTCTGCCTTCTGACTTTCCTGGCTTCCTTCAAGTTCTAGCAAAAACCTCACCTTCCACAGGAAGCCTTTCCGGAGCCCTCTTAATTCTAATGCTTTGATTATTTCTGATTATTCCTGTATATTGCTTGTTTGTATATAGTTGTTTATAGGTTTTCTCTTCGTTAAACTGTCAGCTCCTTGAGAAGAAGGACTATCTTTTACTTTCTCTGTATATCCAGCACTTAGTATGGTGCCTAACATTCAATAGGTACTTAATAAATGTTTATTAGTTATTATTTATTGTATAAATGTTCTCACTTTATTGTATCAATTCTTTTTTTAAAATAAAAGTATTTTGGGGGCAGCTAGGTGGTGCAGTGGATAGAGCACCGGCCCTGGAGTCAGGAGTACCTGAGTTCAAATCTGGCCTCAGACACTTAAAACTTACTAGCTGTGTGACCCTGGGCAAGTCACTTAACCCCAATTGCCTCACTTAAAAAAACCCCCAAAAAACCAAAAAATAAATAAAAGCATTTTATTATTTTCCAGTTACATGTAGAGATAGCTTTCAGCATTTGTCTACATAAGATTTCCAATTTCCAATTTTTCTCCCTCCCTCCCCTCCCTCCCCACCTCCCCCAGACAGCCGGCAATCCAATATAGGTTATACAAACACACACACACATATACACTTATACATATACATATATATATATGTGTATATATATATATATACACATACATAACAACATTAAACATATTTCTGCATCAATCATGCTATAAGAGAAGAATCAGAGCAATAAGGAAAAACCTCAAAATAGAAAAACAACAGCACCAAAAACAAAAGAAATAGTATGGTTCAATCAGCATCCATATTCCATAGTTTTGGGTTTTTTTTCTGGATTTGGAAGGGCCTTTTCCATCATGAGTCCCCTGGAACTCTCTTGTACCATGTATTGGTAAGAAGAATCCAGTCCATCACAGTTGATCAACACACAATGTTGATGACACTGTATCAATTCTTAAAAGTCTTCGTAGATTCCTCTAAATATATCCTTCATTTTTTTTTTATGGCACAATAGATTTCCATTACATTCATATGCAAAAATGTTCACCTATTCTCTAATTGATGGACATACCCTTTTTTTCCCTGCTTTTTTGCACCACAAAAAGAACTCCTACAAATATTTTTGGCATATGTATTCTTTTCTTTTGGGGTATAGGCTTAGTAGTGAAATCATAGTTCAAAAAAGATACAGAGTTTAGTAACTTGAGGTATACTCCAAATTACTTTCCAAAATGCCCTTTCTGATTCACAGCTTTACTAACAATGCACTAATGTGTCTGTTTTCCTATAGTCCCTCTAATATTTAAAATTTTCTATTTTTGTGAAATTTTTCCAGTTTGATGAATGTGAGATAGAATCTCAGAATTGTGTTAATTTTCATTTTTCAGATTATTAGTTACAGACCATTTTTTTTTTTAATGAACAAGGCAATTTATTAGTGAATCCGGTGTGGTCTGTCCTAATGTTTCTTGTTGGCAGCAGCCAGCTGTCCGGCGATTCTGTCCAGGTCTCTCCGTCCCTGAGGTGTCAGCTTCCCGCCCCCATCCTGGTCCTTTTCCACCATCTTGAGGCCTTCCAGGGCCTGCAGGACCCCCGGGGCCACGCTCTTGGAGCCTCTGCTGAAGTGACTGGGCATGACCCTGTTGCGCTGGCGCCTGCCGTAGATCTTGGTCATGGATCCCACCCCTGCCCCGCCTCGGAGGTACAAGTGGTGGGCAGCCCGGGTGTAGAACCAGTTCTCATCATAGGGTGCCAGCTCCTTGTGTTTGGCCAGCTTCACCGTGACCACCCATTCGGGGACTTTCAGCTTCCCTGACTTTTTCAGGAAGGCAGCCAGGGCCCAGACGAACTCCTGCTGGTTCACGTCCTTCACCGTGACTCTGGGCATCGTGCGGGCTCCGCGCGGCCAGCCAAGGGAAAGGGGGAAATGGACGACCATTTTTTTATATGATTACTGATAGCTTAGATTTCTTCCTTAGAAAATTGCTTTTTCATCGACAATTTGTATATTAGAAAATGACTTATTCTTATAAATTTGAATCAGTTCTTTATATATCTTGGGAATAGGATATTTTTCATAGATGTGATAAATAGATTTTCTTTCAGTTACCTACTTTCCTTTTAGTTTTAGCTGCATTGGGTTTGTTTGTACAAAAACCTTTTAATTTTATATAATCAAAATTATGAATTTTGTCTTGTGATCTTCTCTATCTCTTGTTCAACAATTCTTCCCTTATCAAAAGACCTGAAAGGTAATTTATTCCTTGTTCTTCTAATTTGTTTATGATTTATTTATATTGTTTTATATCTGTCATATATCCATTTGGAATGTAAAATATTGGGTTTTAACTATTTTTTTCCAGACTGCTTTTTAGTTTTCACTGCAGTTTTTGTCAAATAGTGAGTTCTAACCCCAGTAACTGCAGTCTTTGGTTTCATAAATTCTAGGCTACTGTTTTTATTTGCCTCAGTTTGTTATGCATCTAAACACTTTCATTGATAGACTTCTTTATTTCTTCACCAGTAGCAAATCATTTTGGTGATTATAGCTTTCTAGCATAGTCTGTAACCAGGTACTGCTAGGCCCCCTTCCCATTTTTTCATTATTTCCTTAGAGATTATTGACTTTTCCTCCCGATGAATTTTTGCTATTACTTTGTCTAGCCTCATAATATAATTATTTGGTAGTTTGATTAGGATGGCAATGAATAAGTAAATTAAGTTAGGTAGTATTGTCATCATTATTTTGGCTTGCTTTAACCTATCATCCATTATTATTTCTCCAAATATTTAGGTCTATCTTTGTTTAAACAGTGTTTTATAAATGTATTTTCATATAGTTCCCCCATGGATAGATTCCCAAATATTTTATATATCTATATTTATTTTAAAACCAATTTCTCACCATGTCTCTTTCTGTTCAGTTTTGTTGGCAAGATACAGAAATGTTGAGCATTTATGTGGATTTATTTTATATCCAGCAATTTGCATAAGTTTTAATTATTTCAATTAGTTTTTTAGTTGACTTTAAGTTCTGTAAGTAAACTGTCATGCTATCTATCTATAAAAAGTCATAGTTTCCTCTTTGACTGTACTTATTATTTCAATTTATTTTTTCTTGTCTTGTTGCTATAACCAGAATTTCTAACACTGTTATATAGTAGTGTTGATAATAGATATCTTTGCTTTACCCTCAATCTTTCTAGAAAGGCCACTAGTTTACATATAAAGCTGTCTTTGAGTTTTAGTTAGATACTACTTATATTATGGAAAGATACATTTATTTCTATATTTCTTATTTTATTAAGCAAAGCAGTTTATATTTTTGGTAAATATTCATGTTTCATTTAAGTTTTTAATTTTATCGGTATATAATTGGGCAAAATATTGTCTAATGATTTGTTTATTTCATCTTCATTTGTTATAAATTCTTTTTATTTTTGGTGCTGGTAATTTGGTTTTCCTCTTTTTAAAAAAAAATAGTTTATGTTGGAGGGGATGTGGGAAAACTGGGATGCTAACCCATTGTTGGTAGAGTTGTAAAAAGATCCAACCATTCTGGAGAACAATTTAGAACCATGCCCAAAGGGCTATAGAACTGTGCATATCCTTGGATCCAGCAATACCACTGTTAGGTTTATCTCCCAAGGATATACGCCAAAAGAGAAAAAGACCTATTTCTACAAAAAAATATTTCTAGCAGCTCTTTTTGTAGTGGCTAAGAATTGGAAATCAAAGGAATGCCCATCAATTGGGGAATGGCTATATAAGCTGTGGTATATAATGGTGATGGAATATTATTGTGCTATAAGAAATGATAAGCAGGATGATTTCAGAAAGGCCTGGAAAAACTTGTATGAACTGATGTATAGTAAAGTGAGCAGAGCTAAGATAAAGTTGTGCATAGTGACAGCAATATTGTTCAGTGAAGAACTGTGAATGACAACTATTCTCAGCAATACCATGATCCAAGACAATACCAAAGGACTAATGATGAAGCATACCATCCACTTCCAAAGAAAGAACTGATATTGAACACAGATTGAAGCATGCTATTTTTCACTTTCTTTCATTTTTTCTCTTATTCAAGTTTTCTTATACAAAATGAATAAAATGGTAATGTTTTACATAATTTAATATGTATAACCTACATCTGATTGCTTACTTACTCTGGCAGGGGAGAGGGGAGGGAGGGAGAGAAGGAGGGATAAAATTTGGAACTCAAAAATTTAAATAAAGGAGTATTAACTGAGAAAAAAATCAGTTTAGCTAATAATATCACTATTTAATTTCATCTCTATCTCCCCCCAAAAGATTAGTTCATAGTTTTATTTATTAATTTGTGGGGTTTGTTGCTCTTGGTTTTTAATCTCTTTGATTTTCTGACTTCCCATTTTGCTTTTTTAACTTGTTTTAAAATGTGTTGGTTTTCTAGGATTTTTTTTGTTTGTTTGTTTGCCTGCTCAACTTGTTGATCTGTTCCTTTTCTCTTTTGTTGTTGAAATTGTTTAGAGATACATATTTTCCCTTTGGATAGCTTTGCTGCATTCCCAAACTTTTGGTATGTTGTCTCATTGCTATTATTTTTTAAGTTATCTATTGTATCTATGATCTTTTTCCTTAAACATTTTCAGGATTTATCTTCAATTAATTTTTAGTCCTTTTTTCAGTGGCCCTTTATTGAGTAAAATTTTTATTGTACCATGTTCTAGAAAAGATATTCTTAATATTACTTGCTGCATTTCTTCATGTGTTTGTGAAGTTTTTATACATTAATACATAATTCATTTTTGTAAAGGAACTATACACATCTGAAAAATATACGTACTCTTTCCCATTCCCTTTCAGTAATTACCAAAAGTCTATTATAACTTAAAAATTTAGGTTTTTAACTTCTTTTTGGGGGGGGGCGGGTGCTTATATTTATCTAGATTCAAATGGTGTACATTGAGGTCCACCACTATGTAGTTTTTCCATCTCTTCCTGCATATTATTTAGGTTTTACTTTAATTACTTAGATGCTGTGTTATTCAGCACATATGTGTTAAATTTTTCTATTAATTTATTTTGTGATTCCTTTTGGTAAATTGTAGTTTCTGTTTTTTTCTTTTAATGAAATCTTTTTGCTGTTGCCTTGCCTGAGATCATAATTGCTATTCCTACTTTTTTTTTTTTAGTTCAGCTGAAGCATAATATGTTTTACTCTTAATTCCCTGTGAATGTTTGTTTTGAGTGCATTTCTTGGAAACAAGATATTGTTAGATTCTGTTTTATAACCCATTCTGCCATGCTCCTTTTTTATGGGTGCATTCATCCCATTAACATTCAGTGTTATGGTCTTTAATTATATATTTTACCTTCATCCTATTCCCAAATACACATTCCTCTCTTTGTTCCAGCCCTTCTTTTTTATTTTATTTGTTTTGATTTTTTGTTTTTGTTTTCCAGGGCAATGAGGGTATAAGTGACTTGCCCAGGGTCACACAGCCAGTAAGTGTCCAGTGTCTGAGGCTGGATTTGAACTCAGATACTCTTGAATCCAGGAAAGGTGCTTTATACACTGCACCACCTAGCTGCCTCCCGCCCCCCTACTTTTACAAAGAAGACAGTGGTGAGAAAGCTCAGCACTAGGGTTCTCCTATCCCAATCTTTTTGTTTGTATCTGTTTTACCCTTATTTGAGTACTTCAGCTGAAAGTGAAGTTCAAATGACACCTACTCTCACTGATGCTTTTTGCTTGTTTGTATAGTCTTCTGGTCGTGTACCCCTGCTTGTGTTTATGTGAGATAAGCTTCCCACCTCTTCCTTGTTTCTTTCCTAATATATTAATTTTCCCTCTCTTTACTTTTATTAAAAAATACTTAAAGCATAATAATACCACTGCCATGTTCTCTGTCTTATTTCACTCCCTCTATAACTTCCATGATATTAAGGTGACACTTGTTATGTCCTCTATTCATATGTAAATACTTTATTCCTTATTTAGTTCCTTCTGACTGCTGCCTCATGTTTACCTTCTTTGTTTTTCTTGATTCCCATATTTGTATTTCAAAGTTTCTATTAGCTCTATTTTTTAAAATCAGGAATGCTTGGAAATCCAATTTCATTGAAGGTATTTCCCCCCCTTCAGGATTACATTTGGTTTTGCTGGTAAAATTATTTTTTAAAAAAATTTTAAGGCTGTATCTTTTGTTTCTCTAAAGTGATTGCTACTAAACTTCATGAAATCCTGATTATGGCTTCTTGGTATTTGAATTCTGACTTGGAAACCAGGAAACTCTTGATTTTGGCTATGCTATTCTTAGGATTTTTCATTTAGATACCTTTCATGGGGTGATCAATGGATTCTTTTTAAAAAATTTTTTTTTCTTTCTCAACAACAAACATTTATTTTTTATTTTCCATTTCCATGTAAGGGTAGTTTTCAACATTCATTTTCATAAGATTTAGAGTTTCAAATTTTTCTCCCTCCCTCCCTCCCTTTCCTCCCCACTCCACAAGATCGCAATCAGGTTATATATGTACAATCCACAAGTGTTCTTTTTATCAGTTCTTTCTATAAGGGTGCATAGTAAGCTTCCTCATTAGTTCCTTGGGATTGTCTTGGATCATTGCACTGCTGAGAGTAGTTAAGTCATTCACATTTACTCATTGAGCAATGCTGCTGTCACTACTCACAATGTCCTCTCAGCTCTGCTCACTTCACCATACATCAATGTTCATTAGTCTTTCAAGGTTTTTCGGGGATCATGCTGTTTGTCATTTCCTGTAGCACAAGTCCATTCCACTAGAATCATATAACACAGCTTTTTCCATCATTCCTCAATTGATGGACACTCCCTTGATTCTCAATTCTTAGCCTCTATCAAGAATTGCTATAAATATTTTGTGTACAATTTTTCTCCTTTTCTCTTTTTCATGATTACTATTAACTGTTTCCCTTCCATCCTATTCCTTTCCCCATGTTATTTATTCTATTATCCATCTTCTTTCAACCTATCACTCTTCAAAAGGGATTTGCTTCTGTCTGTCCCCTCCCCCACTCTGCCCTTCTTTCTTTTGCCCTTCTCTCTTTATCCCTTTCCCTTCCTATTTTCCTGCAGGGTTAGAGAGATTACTCCACCCAATTGGGTGTGTACATTATTCCCTCCTGGAGCCAATTCTAATGAGATTGAGGTCTTTGAGCCAATTTTGATGAGTGTTAGGCTCATTTACTGCCCAGATTAAATAGATTACTCCACCCAGTTGGGTGTGTCTATTAGTCCCTCCTTGAGGCAGCTCTGATGAGTTTAAGGATCTTTGAGCCTTTTCTGATGAGTGTAAAATTCATTTACTGCCCTGCTCTTCTCCCACTCCATAAGCCTTTTCCTGTTACTTTCAAGTAGGATTTTGCTACTGCCCACCCCCCTCCCCCAATGAATTCACTTCACCCCTCAATTTAGCCCTAAAGATGTTATCATCTAGCTAAGTGACACAGTGGACAAAGCATCACCCCTGGACCCAGGGGGATCCCAGCCAAAACCTAGCCTCAGACACAAGACAGTCACCCACTATACGACCTCAGGTATGTCCCCCAGCTCCAATTTTTTTTTTTTATGGTTCTCTAGGGTCCTGTATTTGAAAGTCGAATTTGTCATTCAGTTCAGGTCTTTTCATCACAAATATCTGAAAGTCTTCTTTTTCATTAAAGTCCCATTTTTTCCACTGAAAGATAATGCTGAGTTTTGTTGGGTAGGTGATTCTTGGTTGTAATCCCATTTCCTTTGCCCTTTGGAATATCATATTCCATGCTCTCCAGTCCTTTAATGTAGAAGCTGCTAGATCTTGTGCTATCCTGACTGGGGCTCCACAGTACTTGAATTCTTTCTTTTTGGCAGCTTGCAATATTTTCTCCTTGACCTGAGAGCTCTGGAATTTGGCTATAATATTCCTAGGAGTTTTCTTTTTGGGATCTCTTTCTGGAGGTGATCTGTAGATTCTTTCAATTTCTATTTTAGCTTCTTCTTCTAGAATTTCAGGGCAATTTTCCCTGAGAATATCTTGGAAGATGGTGTCTAAGCTCTTTCCTTGATCATGGTTTTCAGGTAGACCAATAATTTTCAGATTATCTCTCCTGGACCTATTTTCCAGGTCAGCAGTTTTTCCCAGAAGATATTTCACATTGCCTTCTATTTTTTTATTCATTTGGATTTGCTTTATTGTGTCTTTGTTTCTCATAAAGTCACTGGCTTCCATTTGTTCAATCCTAATTCTTAGGCAATTATTTTCATCAGAGAGCTTTTTTACTTCCTTTTCCATTTGACTTTTTAAGCTGTCGACTTTTTTCTCACATCTTTCCTGCATCACCCTCATTTCTCTTTCCATTTTTTCCTCTACCTCTCTAATTTTATCTTCAAAGTCCTTTTTGAGCACCTCTATGGCCTGAGACCAATTCATATTTTTCTTGGAAGCTTTAGATATAGGGGCCCTGATGTTGACATCTTCCTCTGAGGGTGCCCCTTGGTCTTCCTTGTTACTGAAGAAACTTTCTATGGTCCTCACCTTTCTCTGTCGACTCATCTTGCCTTTCTTTTACTAGACTTTTAGCTCCTTAAAGTGGGGCACTGTTTCCAGGCTGCAGTATCCCAAGCTTAAGAAGTCCCAGGTGGTATGACTTAAGGAGAATCAGGTTCTTCCCTTGCCTGGCCTGTTTCCTGGTCCTAGATGACCCCACACCAACTTGCCAATCAACCAGTTTTGTGTGTTGTGGTTGTTAGCTCCAATGAGCCTGTGCCCCTCCCCCACCTGGGCCACTTCTACTCGAGCCTACCACCTGGTTCTCAGTAGGAGTGTAGAATAGACCCCTGTAGTCTCTCCCCTGCCCAGGGCTCAGCCCACTCACCAGACTGTGAGCTTAGTTCCAGACAACACTTGTGCTTCAGCTGATTCAGAGGCTCTGGGGGTCTCCTTCTCTGGTAAGGACTTCCTGAGACCAGTGGATTCTTTCTATTTTCATTTTCTCCTATGATTCTAATAGATTCAGCTAGGTTTTTTTCCCCCCTGATTTCTTGACATATGATTTCCAGGCTCTTTATTTCATCATGATTTTTAGGGAGACCAATGATTCTTTTATTACTTCTTTTTGGTATATTTTCCTGGTCAGTAGGTTTTTGTTGTTGTTGTTGTTTGTTTTTAAATATAGATCTTACACTTCCTCTATTCTTTTTGTTGTTGTTTGATTTAATTTTAATATTTCTTGTCTTCTCATGGGATCATTTACTTCTGTTTGTGTCCTAAATTTTCAAAGAATCTGTTTCTTGAGTAAGGTTGTGTACTTTTTACTTAGCTGGTAATCCTTCTAAATCTTCCTTTCAAATCCTTCACTTCTTTTCTAATTCTCTCCTTTACATCTTTCATTTTATGTGTAAATAAAATTTAAGCTCTAAACAATACTCTTACTTCATTTCTTCCAGGAATTCTAGTTGGCCTTTTTCTGAGCTGTGCTTTATTTGAGGTTTTGTTTATATATATTTTGAAGTTATTCTTTTCTTTTGGGTTTATGTCATGGGCGTCCTGTCTCCATAAAAGCTCTTTATGTTGGGAGGTGTGTGTGTGTGTGTGTGTGTGTGTGTGTGTGTGTTCTCTTCTAGTTTTACTTTTCAAATAAGGACTTCATGTTAGGACCAGTTTTTGTGCACTTACTTTTGGTAGGAATGCCTGGGCCTCATTTGGCATTATTTTGTGTTGTCCCATTGCTGCTGATGCTTTCTATAGTTATTAAATGCAATATTCTTCAAGGATATAGGGCGGCTCTGTTGTGGGATGAGGGACACCAACCATCAAAGAATCCTTAAGCTTTCCCAAGGGAAAAACAGCACTGCCTCCCATCTCAGGAATATCTTGATAAGCAATATCATGGTCTACAAAATGATATGCAGGATATGGATGAGTGCTACAAATCCTACTGATACCCCTTTATTCAAAGATCCCCTCCTAGTTGTCTTGCCCTTTCCAGTTTTGCATTTCCTCTTACTTTGTAATTCCCTCCCCTTTTTGTGTTTGGTAAACATACAAAAGACCAGGTCTTCTCTTACTCAAGCAGGATGATCTCCATAGTAGTTCTGTCCCCTGGCCCTATATTCCTCTCTTCTAATAAATCTTTTTATTTTACAAGATTCATGATGACCCTCCAATTCTTTGGGTGAGCTAGTCCCGACCTGATCCAGGTTGCAAGTCCCCCAAACAACTCAGACCATGAACATGTAAATCTTCCATGTGACTTATGACAAAGTTTGATCTTTGCCCTCAAGGCTTGACCTCTACAAGCCCCTAACTTCAGTTTAGGTCTGTGATAGGTTTAGATCCATGACAGCTCCTTGCCCCAGTAAACAACTACAGATTAGTGTCATGGGGTGCAGAGCACCCCAGAAGTTCTCTGGGGCACATCAAGGAATCTTCTCCTTGAGAAACTAAACCAGAGGACAGATAGGTCTAGAGAGATAAGGGGAACCAAATTGGACTGAGCTATCTTAGATCTCCACACTTCATTCTATTCTGGTCTCCCTTACCCCAGGGGATATAAGTTTGGGTGTGGCTGGGCCTTTGTGTCCCCTCACCCAATTCCTCCAGTCACCGCCAGTGGGGGATGGTCCTCCCTCACTAAAGGAACTTTCCACAGGCAGATGGTCCACCCCCATCAGGCCTCTATAAAAGTACCTGCCATTTTCCTGCTTGAGGAGATTGGTACCTCTGAGCCACGTGCTTTGTGCCTATCTCCCCATGAGAAGTCCAAGGATTTCTGTCATGGTTTCCCTTCCCCCTACCCCCTTCCCTTCCCTTGCCCCTAAATAAACTACCACCTTATTCTAACTACTTTTGTGTGCAAGAGGGTGTAATTCTTTAAAGAGGAATTCCTAAGAACCCCAACCCCTAACCCTAACCCATACTCCATTTCCCCCATTACATTAGCTACATTTAGGCATATATCCCCTCCTTGTTCTAAGATGAATCTAAAACCTAGCTATGAAGCCAGTATCACAGAGATGCCAGTTGGCTACTATACCTGTTACCCACACATTTCTAGAGCTACAATGTTTACTTGCCCTGGTGAGCAACTACAGACTCCAGTTTAGCCCTCAGGCTGGAAGGCATATACTGTACCTTCTTGGCTAGACTCTGTCCTCAGTGTCCATAGACGAATGTCTGACTCCATTTATTGACCCAGGCTGAAAAAGTCAGTGTTTTCTTCTAGGATTTCCTAATCACTACTCAGTTTGGTATTCTTTCTAAGTGTTTGAACGAATAGTTATGAGTAAGAGGTAGACCACAGCACTTCCTTCCATTATGACTTATGTGCTTTTTTTCCGCGTAGCAGAACTGGATTTTAAAGCATCTACTGTATGTAGAGCACAAAGAGGCAAAGTTTGTAAGACCGGGCCTCTGCTCTCATGGAGCTTACAGTCTTGGAGAAGGATAAGACAACACAGTTAGTTGTTATGCATAACATTACAAAGCTATCTTTTGCTTCATTTCTTACCCAACTTTTAATCACTGAATGGGTGTTGCCTCAGACAAACTGAGACCTGGGAAAGACCTAATAAGGAATATAAATTTCTTGAAATAGAGCTCTGGAAAACCAGGTTTTGTTAAAGCCCATTGGGATTCAAATGGAGCTACTTGACTATGCCATAAACCCAAATCACTCTGGCTCTCACTGATTGGCTAACAATGGGCCCCAACCCAAGCCTCACTTAGTTATTGTTTGGGTTATGTTGGCTAATAGTATAAATAGCAACTGTTTTTGTTCTGGCCAGAAACCTGGAAGGTCTTCCCCTCCCAAATTGATTTTTTTTTTGGAAGGTAAAAGAGGCCATTTTTTACCTCATTTCTTATCCAGCTTTAATCACTGAATGAGTGTTGTCTCAGACAAACTGAGACCTGGGAATGGTCTTAGTTTAAAAGTTCCAACATCTCCCTGCATGCAGGACCATCTCTGGTCATCCTGATCTATGTCTTACCACTGGACTCAGATGACTGAAGGAAAGAGTGAGGCTCCTGACTTTGCACAGCCTTCCCTCACTTAATTCATTTGCAGGCCAAGACATCCAATTCCTGATGTTATTGGTCCTGTTCAATAACAAAGGACAAATAACAGCAACAACAACATGATAATAACATGATAGATTTAGAATTGTGTAACTAGAATAAGTCTGAGATACAGGAGTACTTCTATAATATTAAAATAATCTCTCTGGTGCATATGAAACGGGGCAGTTAGCTGGTGCATTGGATAGAATGCTTAGTCTAAAGGCCTCAGACACTTACTAGTTGTGGGACGCTCAGCAAGTCATTTCACCCTGTTTGACTCAGTTTCCTCATCTATAAAATGATCCGGAGAAGGGAATGGCAAACCACTCCTGTATCTTTGCCAAGAAAACCCCAAATGGTGTCATGAAGAGTTGGACACAATTGAAATGATGCAACAATAACAACAACACATTTGGAAAATTTCTATTTCTGATTGTTACAGATGTCTGTCTGTTGTCTTTTATGAGTTAATGATATGACATTATTATATATTCCCTTTCCTGTCTCTCTTGTGTTTTTTCAGCTATTTGATCCAGGAGTTTGGCATCTTCCATCCTCTATTCATTAGTAATTCACTACAATGGAGTTACTGAGAGTGTGGTGCTGGTTCCTGCTGAGTGATTGCTTTCCCAAAGCTCTTTATTGCTGAAGATATTCTGCCATATGGCTAAATATAGGATGCAGGTGTCACAGATGAAATCTTCCAGAAGCTTTCATGGTTCCTGTGAGAATCAGAGAGCTACCAACCTGCTGAGGAAGATATTGCTGGGAAGTTCCACCATGAGGAGAAAGCTCGAGGTGACTTCTGGAGGTTTCAAAGGTCAGATTGGCATCAGGAAATGATGTCTGCTGCCTATGGGTCGTGTCACTTGGTGCTACCACCCAAATAACTTGGAGCTGTGTATGTGGATGGCCCTTCTTCCAGTTGGAGAGGAGGGCTTCTGGGAGAAGTCTCAGGGAATTGAAGTCTTTTGGTTCCAGACTGGGGGCTTGGTGGGAGGACGGATGTGGGCTCTTAGATAGCTAGACGAAGGCTGTTTTACCTCTCTCTCTCTCTCTCTCTTTACTAACTTCTAATACACTTTAATAAATACTTAAAAGGCTAAACTCTTGCTAAAGTTTCTAATTTAAGGTGACTACTCATTAGATTTTAGACATCACTACTAGAATTTTAGACCTTACATCCCACAAAAGCAAATGGCTCCAGTGTGGGTGACATAATGCACTTCATAAAGAAAACTAGAAATTGGTCCATGTGCAGTTTAAGAAGAATGAATTATTTAGAGTGAAATGTAATCTAATTTCATCAAAGTACCTGTGGTTCTTGCCTGTTGTCATTAAATACAGTGCAATATTGAGTAAAGGGTAAGGTTTAGGTGTTTTGTTTTTTTTTAAATAATTGTTCCTCAGAAAGAAAATTCCATCTCATTAACTCAAATTTTCTTTAGCTCTCAGTCTATTAGGCACTTTAGTCTATCAGAAAGAGCCTGAGGTTGGGCTCAAGAGTCTTACATTCTAGTATGACTTTAACTGTGTAATAACTTTCTGAACAACCTCATGACTCTGTTTTCCAAATTATAAAATAGTTATGAAAATATCTCCTACATATATCAAAGCATTGTTAATCTTCCAAATATTTTTAGGTCTTCTCTACCTCCCCCTGTTTTGGTTGCAATAAAATAAGAAATAAAATAAATATGAAACAAGGAACATAAATACTAATCCCTAAATGAAAGAAAACTTGATAAACACAATCCCAACTTGTAAAATAATGTAGAATATTTAAGATAAGAATAAAATATTTATATTTTAAAAACACATAGTTACCTTGGCACAACTCACTGACACTTGATACCTGTTACCAGTACATGAACCTGTCATTTTTGCTGAAAGTTAGTTGAAGGTCAAATGCCAACGATTGTACATTTTATCCATAAAGGAAGGATAAAGGACATATATTGAATCAAAAATGGACCAACACCTTAAATTGAATCAACAGGGAGTTGAAATATACATACATCTAGGTGTGTAAGATATCATAACTATTTGAAGGATCACACTGCTATAATCTGGGGATGTGGAAAAGAGCTTCATTTATTGGTATTTTCTTAAATCTGGGGCTGTTATTTCATTAGTATAAGGAATTCCCAGTGTAGAAATTCTCTTTAACCAAACAAATAGGCAACTGTCTGTAACTTATATGTTTGGAGATTTGCCTAGGTGCTTTGGGTACTAAGAGGTTAGGTGACTTGCTCATCCTCACTTACCTAGGATGTGTCAGAAGCAAGAGGCTCAATTTTCTTTGTGTTAAGGCTGGTCCTTTATCCATTAAACCACAAGCCTCTGAAGAAACCTACTGCCTCTCCACAAAGGACCATGTATCAATCAGCCAGTCAGGTACAAATACAATGGTAAGAACTTTGACCATCTTAAAAGAAAAACAAAACCATCTCATGCAGGTGCGAAAAGGAGTAGGGTATGACCACTGTCTTTTACTTAAGAGGAGTCAGTCTCTTAAGAGTGGCCAAATAGGAGACTCATTTCTTTCATGCTTATCTGAACTAAGCTAGTTGACAAGAGTGTAGATTTTTCAGCTCTAATTCTGTGGTTTTCTTTAGACTAATACCTGAGCACTGCTACCATATACTGAGTGTATAACCGGTATTTCTGATATGAATATATGAAGTTAGGACTATGATATGTAACTAGTTAGTGGGCACAGTTGAAACTAGAATGCAGTCTCCTGACTTAAAATCAAAATTCATAATTGTCAGTCTCTTTCTTTTTAGGGAGTCTCTCTTCGTGTATAGTCCATATATTAATGCAACAATATTTTCATGGAGATGTCAATTTCAATCATCCAAATTGCTAGTTTACCAGTGTTGATTATTTTATTTAGACCTATAGTGGAAAGAACAATGATTGGGAATTAGAGGATCTGCATTCAAATCTCAATTCACGTGCTTCCTATAAGCATGATCTTGGACAAGTTACTTTGGAAGGAAGGAAAGAAAGGAAACAAGTACTTATCAGGCGTCTATTGAGTGCCAGGCATTGTTTCAAGTGCTTTATAATAATATCCTGACAACAACCCTGGGAGGTAGGTATCACAATTTTACAGTTGAGGAAACTAAGGCAAGACAGGGTTGTGACTTACACAGGGTCACATAAATTTTAAATGTCTAAGGTCAGATCTGAACTCAGGTCTTCCTGACTCCAGGTCCAGAGCTCTATCTACTGTGCCACCTAGTTTCCTAATTCTGATAATTCTGGGTATTCATTTATCATCTGTAAAATGAGGAGGTTGGAATAGATGTCCTCTAAGGTCCCTTTCAGTTCTAAAATCTATGATCACGTGGTCATTGATACTTAAAAAAAACCCCACCACAAAACCTCTATTGCTGCTTAGAAGTCAGTTAAGGTTATTTTCTTTTTAAATAAGGCTTTTTTTTTTTTTTTAGTGAGGCAATTGGGGTTAAGTGACTTGCCCAGGGTCACACAGCTTGTGCATGTTAAGTGTCTGAGGCTGGATTTGAACTCAGGTACTCCTGACTCCAGGGTCAGTGCTTTATCCACTGTGCCACCTACCTGCCCTTAAATAAGGCATTTTAAACAATTAATCAGTACAATTTCACTGGGGCAGGAAATGACCCATAGCTTTTCTACCACCAGACAAGGAGTTGAGGGTCTGTGGAGAAATAGAAGAGGGGGGTTTTGTAATTTCCTCAGTTTCAATGCTTTAGTTGAATTTTCTTGTCCATTATCTGCTTAGACTCATATATCAGGTTTGTATTGTCATGTTTGTTGATCCAGTAATGAATGACACCAGTTACTGTTATTCAATCATGTCCAACTTTTTATGACCCCATTTTTTTTTTTTTTTTTGGCAAAGATACTGGGGTGGTTTGCCATTTCCTTCTCCAGCTCATGTTACAGATGAGGAACTGAGGCAAACAGGGTTAAGTGACTTGCCCAGAATCACACAGCTAGTAGTTTAAGGCTGGATTTAAAGACAAGTCTTCCTTACTCCTGGCCCAGTGCTCTATTCATTGCATCCTTCAGCTTCCCTACAATAGTAAGGAAGAAATGAGTAAGGGCATTGTGGACTAATGTATTTGGTGGAATAGATGGATCAGTGGGGTTGGCATAAAAATACAAATGAGCTTCCAAGCACAGCTTCTTCTGGTCAGGTTAGTAGTAACAAAGGGCATCAAAGAAGGGCAGAAATTTTCTTCTTGCCCTGAGTGAAAAATACCCCTGGCTTCCTGCCTTTCAGGCGAGGGCTGAAGTTCCCTTTAGGATCTCGGCCTGCCAGGACACGTGATGTGATGAGATTCTCTTGTTCTTGCTGTTTTCAAAGGCTTTCAGGGAAACAGCCAGGAGAAATTTTGAGTCAGCTTTAGCAAAGCATAGAGGCTCCACCCAGAAAACAGCTGGAAAGAGAGTGACCCCAGGGCCTACTCCCTCCTCTCTCCCTGATTTGTATCCATGTTCTCTGGGGAAATATGTAGGGTGGAGGCCCAGGGTAGAAGAAAGGAAGTCTCATGGCCCTATTCTTTGTTAATTGTCCTGGCAGGCTTGGGTCTTGTTTTTTTTTAAACATTAGGCATGTAAACAACTTTATTCTTATTGGAGATAACACTGCCTTAAGAAGAAATAAACCTGTTTGTTGTTTCAAAGGAAACAAAATGTTTAGGTTTTGTTCTATACCCCGAAGAAATTCCAAACTCTGCAAAGTGAATTTTCCCTTCTTCCGGTTCTCTTGTTTTGCCCACAGGGAATACATATTTTCCCTCATTGTTTCTGACAAGCTAGTAGGCTCCTTTGCCCAAACTGTGAGTCATGTAGTGAATGGTGGGCTATTTGGCAGGCCTGTCTCTGTCAGCTGTTCCTTGTCATAGGTCACTTAAATGCTCTATATAATAAAGGAGTTGGACTATTTCAGTGTTTCCTGAACTGTATTCCGTGGAACCCTCTTGGGGAATTTCAGTTGGAAGTGAATCCAGAAACTACCTTTCCATCCTTCTTACACTTTGATTGCATGTATTCTCTGTTCCAGTGACGCTGGCTTCCTTGTGGTTCCTGTCATATGTCATTCTATCTCCTGACTCTGGGCATTTTCCCTGACTGTCCCCCATTCCTAGAATTCCCTTCTTCCTCATCTCTTCTTTCTGGCTTTCTGCAAATCTCAGCCAAAGTTCAACCATTTATAAGAAGCATGTAGGCGCTTCCCCCAGTGCCACCCCCTCTTTAATTTTAGTGCCTTCCCTCTGAGATTATCTCCAATTTATCCTGTATAGATCTTGTTTGTATATACCTATTTGCTTAGCCAAGTGCCTGGCACCAGTAGATGTTAAAGAAATGCTTGTTGATTTGATTTACTGACCATCTAATACAAACTATAACCTGAACAAGACTTTCCCCTAGAATGCTCCAACAAGCCTTTACTTGGATATCTTCATTGAGGTTTGGGGGGTGGGGGTTGGGGGAACAGGGCATGGAAAGACTTGTTACATTCTGAGCTAGCCTATTCTACTTTGGAATAGCTTTACAATTATTATCTCATTTTATCCTCACAGCCCTGAAAGGTGAGTGCTATTATTATCCCCATTTTACAGATGAGAAAAGTGAGGCAACCAGAGGTGAAGTGACTTGACCAAGGTCACACAACTGGGAAGTGTCTGAGGCTGACTTTGAACTAAGGTCTTCCTGATTCCAAGTTTAGCATTCTAACAACTATACCACCTAGCTGCTCTGTGAGGTACATGATGTAAATTGGGACCACATGTGATATTTTCTGACCTTAAGTATTAAGTATGAAATTATGTATGAAAAAAAAAAGAAACAATTACCATGGGTGGCAATTTGAGTTGGGAAAACAGTTTCCTTTTATTTTGCTCTAAAATTTTCCCTTTCCCCTTTATTTAAAAGATATCCATCTCAGGGGGCAGCTAGGTGGTGCAGTGATAAAGCACTGACCCTGGATTCAGAATTCACTTGACACTTACTAGCTGTGTGAGCCTGGGAAAAACACTTAACCCCCACTGCCCCACCAAAAAGAGAGAGAGAGAGATCCATCTTCACAGAAAGCCAGACTGTCATTTAAGGTTCCACCAGTAAATTTCAACCCCCAAATGTTCAATGGTCAAATTGGTCTGGGAAATGATGGGCTACATGCATTTTAATTCCCTTCCAGCTGTGCTATTGGGAGCTGGCTATAGAATAACTACAAGGGGCGACAATTCTTGGGCAAGTCACTTAACCTTCATGGGTTTGATTCCTCAATTGTAAAATGAGGGGATTGGATGAGATTGCCTTTGAGGTCCCTTCCCATTCTAGATCTATTATCTTATGATCCTACTTAGCATCCTATGGAAAGTGCAGAAGAAAGCTATTTTTTTTAAAAGTTAATCTTTATACTGAGAAATAAAACTCTTTCCTTCCCTTTCCTATCCCCAATCTGATTGTAAGGGAGTAGGGATGATTTCATACATGGAAATTACAGTCATTCCAAAGTAGCAGACTTGTAGACTTGTTCATAATCATGGAGCTATAATTGGGATGAATTTGGTCAATGGGTTTCCATATCATAACCTTCTTGGTTAAGGTCAACTCTGACTGCTTTGTTAAGTGGGCGCCTTCTCTTCCGTTTCACTGGACTAATAAATCACAAATACTTTACTTAGCCATTTTAAAGTCATTTCCTGTCATTTTCCTCAGGCACCAGAGATAATCTTGTGTACTATGATTTTTTTTTCTTTTAAATAACTGTCTTCAAAAAAAAATAGAATATCATAGCAAACCCTTGCTTAGAAACTCCATAGTCAAGATACATCAGGGACAGAAACTACAACATTTTACTTTTCAAAAAGCAAAACTTTTATATTACTTGCACTGTATTACTTGACCTTCCTAGACTACCTGTTCCTAATCATGTTTTATTTTTTCCCCATTTAACTTTGTATTTTAAATTCAAATCTCCTATTAAATTTATGCTTTTACTATCATAAATTTTAGTAGACTATCCTAAAGCCTGTTTCCATGCATAAATGAATAGTAGCTAGTATATATGCTATATACACACATATGTGTATGTGTTCTAGGATTTGCAAAATGCTTTAAATATGTTATGTCCAGATAATGGAATGTGATCGATGAGATTTGGCAGATACTCAGGAGCCCACATGAGTGGATTACTGGCTGATTAGACTGGATTAGTAGTTGACTAGATTCTAAGCACATCTGGCTGGTACTTGAGAGTACTTAAGAAAGCATGGTTCTCAGAATCTAAAAATACTCTGAACTTCCAGCCCAATCAACCAACCAGCTTGAAGAACCTCCCCATTCTAGGAGGGGACAGGAAGGAAGAAAGGGGAGCCTGCATGAAGAGAGCTGTTTTTTTGGTTCCTGACTTGGTGGTGATGGCAGGGAAAGACAGAGAGGAGCTGAGGAAAGAGGATTGCGAGGTTGCAAGAATTCTGTTCTCAATCTTTCTCTTTCTATATTTCAATAAACCCTTAAAAATCTAAACTCGTTTTATCAGTGATTTTAGTCAGTTCCCCCAAAACTGGGGGAACAGATTAGAACCCACATTTAGCATTTCAAATTACACAGTTATCTTATTTGATCTTCACAGCCCTGGAATGTAGGTACTATTACTATTGCCATTTTATGTGGATGTTTTTCTTGAGATGAGGAAATTGAGTCTGAGAGAGGTTAAGTGAGTTGCCCAAGGGTACACAGATAGGAAGTGTCTGAAATATGATTCAAACTCAAGCCTTTCTGACTTCAAATCCAGCACTCTATCCACTGTGCCAAGTGCATCTAGGGGGTGCAGTGATAGAGTGTTGGGTCTGGAGTCAGGAAGACTCCTCTTCCTGAGTTAAAATCTGGCCTCAGATAATTACTAGCTTGGTGACCCTGGGCAAGTCACTTAACCCTGTTTGCCTCAGTTTCCTCATCTGTAAAATGAGCTGCAGAAGGAAATGGCTTCCAGTATCTCAGCAAAAAAACACACCCAACAACAAAGCCCAAATGGAGTCACAAAGTGACAAACACAACTGAAAATGACTGAACAGCCTGCCATTGTGCCACCTAACTTTTCTCTCTCTCTCTCTCTCTCTTTAAAGTTGGGACCTATAACGTCATTAATATGAGGCTCTCAAAGTATAGAAACTCCTGCCCCTGATATGGATCCGTAACTTCTTTATAGGTGGGAGGCCAGGGAGTTGCCCATGTAAGGAAGGCTCAGAGTCTTGCTCTGGGACACATAGCAAGAATGTGTGTGGCCCAGACAAGAGTTGAACCCAGCGCTTTCTGACTCCAAGGCTAGCTCGCTATTCCCCCAAGGCAAATAACATCATTTTGCTCATAATTATTATAATTAATATAATTATTATGCTAATTTAACATTTCCATTTCCAACATGCCTGCTAATTATTGCATGATTATTACTAAAAATAATCCTTTAAAGCAGAAGAACAGGTGGCTGGAGTCCTGGTCTTGTCCGTGCTGCTGAAAACCTTTGTGTCCTTCCCTGGGAAAGTAACTTCACCTTTTTTGGGTTCCATTCTCCTCCTCTACAAGATGAGGGGTTTGTACTATATGATCTCTAAAGTCATAGGATGATGAGGTTAGAGATGGAAGGGGCCTTGGAGGTTTAATCTATTTCCCTGATTTTATAGGTAAATAAGGCCCAGGCAGGAGAATTTACTTCCTCAAGGTCCTACAGGTAGTAAATGGCAGAATCAGGATTTGAATCCAGGTCCTGTGACTCCAAATCCTGCATGCTTTCCACTGGTGGTCTCTTCTCTTTAAATGATCAGCTTATAAAGGAAGGACACTTCTCAACCTGAGGATCTGAAATTTTTCTGAATGTTTTCCAAGCTATCCAAAACTTTGTTCAAACATTCCACTCAGTCTACATCTACATCTACACATACACAATGCACACATATATACATATGTACCTATAAATATATCTTGAATCTTTTAACTTTATATCTTAAAAATCTATCTGTACATGCCTATAAATACATCTTCAGTCTTATAACTTTATATCTTAAAAATCTGTCTACTTATCTGCATATACCTATAAATATATCTTAAATCTTAAAACTTTATATCTTTAAAAAATCTATCTGCATACATATATAACTATGGGTCGATATAGCTATAAAGAGGTGTTTATACACACATGTACATACATGTGTGTATGTATGTTGCATATATGTGTATATAGAAACACATACATATTTATGTATATATGTGTGGATTCTTTTGCTGCACTTAGAATCAAGAAGACCTGAGTTCAAATGCTGCCTCAATACTTAGCAGTATACCCTGGGCAAATTACTTAGCTTCCATCTCCCTATGTTTCCTCGTCTGTAAAATGGAGATAATTATAGCTCTTACTGTACAGAATTGTGAGGATAAAATGTGACAACATATGTAAAGTACCTTGAAAACCTTAAAGTATTATATAATTGTTAACTCTTCTTCTTCTTCTTCTCATCATCATCATCAACATGCCCTTCCTGATTACAAAGCAAAAGAGATGAGCAAAACCACCAGATAAATAGCATATGCAATATTTTGCACCCATAGCCTAAAACCTCTTTGTTGAGAACAGGGAACTGAGTTTTATTATTTGTTCCTCAGGACCAATATTGCAATTAACTTAGTTCAGTTGCCTTTTAGTGGTTTTTTATTACAGTCATTCTTACTTAGGGTTGTTGTTGTTTTTTGAGGGGATTAGGCTACTCCTCTGAGAAAAGCTAGCAGTAATTAAAGTGTTTTTCTCAATTGTATTTTCCTAAACTATAACAACTTTTCTACCCCTGTTGTCTAGAATTATATTGAAAGAAGCCAGTGATTGTTTAAAGCTTTAGATGGCTCAATTAATTGATCAATAATCAATCAAACTGACACGATCCTAAAACAGCTACAGCATTGTGAACCTTAAAAAATAAGGCTTTTAAAATATTCTGATCCTGAGGTAATATACTAGGCAGTCATCCTTTTCTTAAAGAAGGTCAGGACATTGTTTAGATTGTAAACAGAAAAGCAATTCTGTATCATGGGACAGCACCTTTACATATTAGTCTTAAGAGAAGGCCAATTTCAGCTAAATTGAATCCAGAAATCTCACCTTCCTTTACTGTTGATGACTTTCAATGACTGCACAGAAATGACACTTTGTAATTTAGTGCTCCAGATCACTAGTCACAATGGCATTTTCCTGCATTATTCTCTAGTCTTGGTAAAGGACACTTTTGTGATTCTCTGTGCTGCGGTGATAAACAGAAAGACTTCCCAACAGGGTTGGGGAGGGGCCGATTGTAGAGTTCAGTCCTTTAGCAATCTCTAGGCCATTGTGTTCCTGCCTCTGTCAGGCTCACAAAGTGACACTCAGAGTGCAGCAGGGTATTCCAAAAGGGGATCAGACTGACAGCATCGCAGCTGTAGAGGGAGAAAATTAAGTTTTCTATTCTGTCGGACCTGTCTGTCAGCCTCTGCAGAGACATATTGCCAGATGAAGAAAAGCAGCATTAATTCTGCCCATTGCAGGAAACTTTTTTCTGCTATTAACCATTGGTTTCCTGCAATGGCTGTATTTGTAGTTTTTATCTTTTCCCTTAAAGCAGTCCCTACCAATCAGTGGGGATTCATTCTGAATAGTGCATTTAAAAAGGGAAAGAAGCAAGCATTATATTAATACAGAGATGCATTAGTGAAATAGGTCATGCAGACTAAAGAAAAGGTTAAACTTCACATAAAATTCTTCAGAGGAATTTGTTATCACCTTATACAAACTGTATCACTGTGGCTAGATGACATCACACCAGTCAGTCACATATCAACAGCTACAGCAGGAACTACAACATATACAGCTCAAAATAGTCTTAGGAATTCACCAATAAGGTATCACTGACATGATAAATTGTCACAGGCAAAAGTGTTGTTCACAATCACCCAACATGGCATTGGTAAATAAAAATTTAAGGACAAAATTTGTCATAGATGTCATCGTGTCAGATACTCGTGAGCTATGTGGACTGAAAAGCTTTCAAAATATAGAGAATCAAAACCACATGGGAAGAGGATGAGGTCTGCATCATTCCCATTATCATGTCTCCTGGGTGAATGGTCCTGAACAAGCTTCTCAGTGATCCTACAGAAGATGTGCTTACATTTCAATACTTGTCATTTCATCCATTTGTGCAATAGTCCTGAGAAAATTAAACATAAAATAATAATGATAATGATAATAACAACAACAGTAGGATATCCACTTGTCTCAGAACTGTTACTGTCAATCAATCAGTCCAAAAGCATTAAGAGTATACTGGTGACAGTCACTGTGCTAGGTGCTGGGCATACAAATAGGAAGAGGAGACAATCCCTACAAGGAAGGAGTTTACCACATTCTGAGATAAATGAGTGTAGTGTGTACCAAAAGGCTCAGTGTAGTTTCAAACTAGTAAAGCTTAGTGGACTAGGACTTTTGGGACACCCTATATAAGTTTATAAAGGTTAAACATAAAGAAAACAATTATAAAAAATTACAAAATAGTCAGGGAAGGAGGGCATTAGCAATTGAGGGGATCAGGAAAGGTTTCATGTAAAATATTGGGCTTAAAGTGGGGCTTGGAGAAAGAGAGTGATCCTCTGAGGTGAATCAGTCTAAGGGGGAATGTATTCCAGGCATGGTAGGGTAAGAGGGGATGTCAGTGGGAAGGTAGGAAAACAGGAGATGGGGTGTCATGGGTAAGGAGAAGATAGAAGGCTAGTTTGGCTGGATCACAGAGTGCAGGAGAGGAGCTGTTTTGTGAAAGACTTTCAAAGCTAACCACAGTGTTTTACATTTTAGCCTATCCATATTTAGAGAGCCACTGGAGTTTATTGAATAGAGGAGTGACATAGTTACATATATGTTTAATGAAAATCATTTTGACAGCAGTGTGTGTGTGACAGACTAGGTTAAAGAAGACAAAAACAGGGATGGGGGAGAGGTTGCTCGGGCCCGCCGGGAGGCGTGCGTCCCGAATCATGGCGTCCGGGATCCCGAAGCCGCCCTGGGCCGACGCCGGGCGGATGAGGGGGCGGGCCCTGAGGCAACCATTAGCAGCCCGGCCTCGCAGGGCCCGCCCCCGCTGGACCCGCCCCCTGGTCGTCCCGCCGCTCTGATTGGCTGCGCGGCGGGAGCTCTCCCGTGTTGCGGGGCGGGACGGTCCGGCGCTGCTTACAAAATGAAACGGAGAGGGTCGCGGCGGGAGGCACGCGGCGCCGTCAAGTCCGTGGAGGTGTCGAGGGAGTGAGTTGCTCTTGACGTTGCCCTGTCGCCCTGCTTTGTCGCCCCGACCCGACCGCGCTATGCGGCTCGGCCCGTGAGGGGAGCAGTATCCTGGGAGGCCGTGAGCGCGCTGCTGGCCGGCTGCTCTAGGGGCGGCCTTGTTATCATAGTGTGCGCCGCCGAAGGCGTGCTGCTCCACAGGATCTAGTGCAGCTGGAGCTCCGCCCCGTCATGCCCAGTGGCCCCCCCGGCGGGACTAGGGGCCGCGGGACGTGGAGCCTCCGCGCCTGGCGCCACACCGGCCTCTCGGCCCACGGCGTCTCGGCCTGCGCCTTCGGCCCCCGAGGCCGTGGTTCCCGCCTCTGCCTGCGGCAGCTAGCCCAGCCAGCACACACTGCTGCAGCCCCAGGAGCCCGAGCCCTGAGAGCTTTTGCTATTTATTAAAGATTACGAGCCTACAGTGTTCCAGGCCCTGAAACACTGGGGATACAACTAATAAAAAGACAGCCCCTACCCTCAAGGAGCTTACAGTCTAAAGCAGAAGTGATAAGGACCTGACTTGGAGAGGAGAGGACCAAGTATAAGGCCTTTGTTCAGATGGCCCACCTGATAGCGAGAGAGGAAGGCGTTTATTATTTTCCAGTTTAAAAAAAAAAAGACAAGAACAAGATAATATTTGATATACATAGTGCTTTAAGGTTTACAAAGCACTTTACATGCATTACCTCATTTGATCTTCCCTTCCCATAGCTCATCTCCTACCAGTGTGTGTGTTTTATTTTTTAGGTCAGAGGGTCAATAAACATTTATTAAACACTATGTGTCAGGTTATACACTAAGCACTGGGGTTATGAAGAAAGGAAAAAGACAATTCTAGCTCTAGGTGCTCAGTCTAATGGAATAGAAATTAAATTAAGTATTCACATGCAGCGTGGAAAGGACAGTAGGTTTGGAGTTAGAGGACTTAGCTTTGAATCCTGGCCCTGCTACTTATGAGATTAATGAACTTGAACAAGTACCTACACATCTTTAGACCTCTTTTTTTCCCCCCCAATGAGATGGTTGGATGAGATGACCTCTAGAGTCTCTTCCAGTTTTAAGTTCATGATTCCCTGATCCTATAATCTCAGACCGACCATAACTATGAACAAGCATGTAAGAAGAATATTAGGCTAGCTACAAGTATCTGTAAGCTTTTCTGCCAGGAAATAAATAAAAACCCCACTTGGTTCCAATAGCAAGAGGGTGACATTGGGAGGTACTCAAAAGCTGACATTAGCTCCCTTTTATCCACCCTCACCACACCTCCTCCCCTTGCTCTTGCCTCATATCCTTTCATTTATTCACATTGCTCTGTGTCTGGGCTGTATTTTGCTTCACCATCATCATTATCGATGATGCAGGGCAAGAGAGGGAAATAAATGAAAAAGTTTTTTTTATGGGCAGAGTCCCCAAACTATGTAATATGGCAGATCATAAAATGAGACGGAAAACTGTAAAGCTTTGAAACTGATTCTTTTTTGAATTCCTTTCATTCTTTTGGGATAATTACAGAGAAGGTCAGGCCTTCCAGAAGGTTGGCACTCAGTTAATTTATGTTGGATACATGAATGAATGAATACCTAATATTCTGAGCTAATTTACCTTTCATAGGAAAAACTCATTTTGCCTTTCCAGAAAATCCATTCACCCTGAGGCAACCATAGGCTTTCCATAGCCAGAAAGATAATTCCTATTCATTAAATAACTTTGTCATTTGGAACGCCCTAACATTTAACCAAAGAAAACTGTAAAAATGGAAGGGAAGAAGAGAAATATGGAAAACAGAGATCATGTATAGAAGGATAACTAGAGAGTTGGAAAAATTGGTAGTAGCAAAACATAATACAAACTATTCCAAGTTCTGAGGAGAAAATAGATGTTCAACAGGCTAAGAGCCCGTGAGTCCAAGGAAAAGAGAAATGAATAGGATGATTCTTGTTGCAAGTTGGGCTAAATATGACAAGGGCTATTTTCCTGGTCACCCATGTTTTGGGGTCTCCATGTATGCCTACACTGCTTCCTCCTTAATGAATTATCTATGATTTAATTTTTCAGTGTCATTGAACATAGTACAGGACATAGAATTCAGAGAGGACCAGATGACTGAAGTTATTGATGCTAGAGGTTGTGTACCCTTAAAGAACAATTGGGTTAGCTTGTTCACTGTACTTTTTTTTTTTTGTCTTTTTGAGGGAAGACCGGAAACAGCTGTGTCTCTGGAAACTGGTTCCTGGCATAGTGCTATGCAAGTGTACCCTATCTTCTTGTGGATCTAGTTCAACCCAGATAAAGGCTTTGCACTAATAGTTGGTAAAGCTTCAGAAAATCTAGAAGTGAGTGACTCTTTTAGAGACATAAATGTGTGTAATTTAAATTTCTAAATGTAGGTTCTAATCTGTCCCCCCAGTTTTGGGGGGAAACTGACTAAAATCACTGATAAACAAGTTTAGGTTTTTTAAGGGTTTATTAAAAGATAATAAAAGAAAGAGGAAAGATTGAGAACAGAATTCCTACAACCTGGCAATCCTATCTCTCCTAAAAACCCCTGTGAAGTCCTCTGAAGTCTAATCTCCACCACCGGGAGGTCAGGAACCCAAGGAGAGTGAGCTTCCTGAACAGCCTCTGCTTCCTCCTTCTTGTCCCCTGCCAGCAATGGGAGGTTCTTCAAGCTGATTGGTTGACTAGGCTGGAAGGTGGTCAAAGTTCAAAATTGTTAGCTTCTGAGAACCATGCTTTCTTAAGTACTCTCAAGTACCAGCCAGATGTGCTTAGAATCTAGTTAACTAGAAGTCAGCCATTAATTCAGTCAACAGTAAAGTCCAATTAAATCAGTTTAAATTAATCTCCAGGTGGGCCCCTGAGTATCTGCTAAATCTCATCTATCACATTCCATTATCTTGACACAAATGCCCATATTGTTGTTGTTGTTCATCCTTTGTTCTTGAAGAAAACCAATGACATCAGGACTGGTGATGTCTTGACTTGCAAGAAAACTGTATTTAAGTAAGGCCAACCTCATTCTCTCTCCTTCAGAGTCGTAGGAGTTCAGTGGCAAGACATAGGTCAGGATGACTGGAGAAGGCCCAGGATACAATGTATACCTTGGCCTGTTTAAGCTAAGGTCTTTCCTAGGTCTCAGTTTATCTGAGGCAACACCCATTTAGCAATTTAAGGCTAGGTAAGAATTGAGGCAAAAGATGGACTAATTTTCCTTCACAAAAGAATTAGTCTGGGAGAGGAAGACCCTCCAAGTTTCTAGCCAGACCAGAAACAATTGCTATTTACTATTTACTATTTACTCTGAGACATTAAAACCCAAACAACAAGCAAGTGAGGCTTGGGCTGGGGTCTATTATTGGCCAATCAGTAAAAGCCAGAATGATTTGGGTTTAAAGGCTTAGTCAAATAGATCCATTTGAATCACAATGGGCTTTATCAAAACCTGTTTATTCAGAGCTATATTTCAAGATATAAATGGAAACCACATGAGACAAAAGAGTTAATCGTCCCACTTTTTCAGGAAAAAAAAGAAAGAATAAATAGGAAAGAAAAAAATCTAGCCCCCAAACTCCAAGATACCTTGTGAAGTATAAATGATCAAAATTTATATTCATTTGGCCAGTGCACCCACATGTAAGGGTATGACTCCCCATGTCGACAGAGTAAGAAGAGGAGGAGGAAAAGGGAGAGGAGAAGAAGGAGAAGGAGGAGCTATGCCCATATATAGCAATAGTATTCAATTTCAAATGTGTACTTTTGATTAGGAAAAATAGATGAATTGGTTTGAATAATAATTTGTGAGACTATGGAAACTGTCTTCAAAGAGATGAATATGAAAGAAATGGTGTTATTACAAAGCAGAGGAATAACTAAGGAAAAGAAAAGAAGGAAAATGAAGCAACAGCAAGGTGAAACCAATTAGCAGGGAAAGCCCCCTGAAAGAACAAATGAGAAGATGGTAGAACGATCTCCCAAAGGAGGTGACAGAACAACTGTTGCTTAGGACATTTAAAAATAGACAGCAGAGTACTAGAAAATGGACTACTGGGAATAATCTTGCCCTAGACAAGAAAAGAGGTAATTGACTAAGTGACCTAATACTAAGAACTATCTTCCTGATTAATTTCCAGGATTTTAATAAAGGAATTTATTTGTTGCATATGGTTCCAAAGATTGGAAGCATCCAAAAATAATTCCAAATGATTCCCAAATGCAAAAAAGCACAAGCAGCAGTTGTACTGGGACAGAAATAAAGTGAGAAGGAGATTTAGGGGGTGGGTGGGGAACATGAAAAAAATAGGACTAACTAACCAGATTGCACTTGAACTTTTCAGACAAGACTCTGCCTGGATTATTTTTTAATCTATAGCAAAGATATCTTTAGGTATCTTGCTTTTACCTCCCAACTTCAGATGACACTTACATCACTTAGACCAGTGAGGCTAAGCTTCTCAGGGACCTCCCTGATGCTCTATCCATTACCACCCCACTGCTTTCTAACCTGTGTGCAAGTCCATACTTTTCCCAATGTCTTCACAGTTATTCTTTTATTCATCCTTCTTTTTCTCCTCTTGCTCCAAGACAAGTTAAGTGGGATGATTAACATCACCCAAAGGGAAGGGTATCTCCACATGACTAAGCAGAAAGTAGCTGGACTTGAAGGTGGTCTCAAGTTGAGTTAGTTTCTGAGAACAATACCTTCTTAAGGGTTGGCCAGGTGTGGTTACAATCTAATTAACTTTAAGTAGGCTAATCAGCAAAGTCAATCACTCTCACTTAATTCAATCAGTTTAGATTAATCTCCAGGTGAGCCTTTGAGTATCTGCCAAATCCCATTATTTTCTCACAAGGCAAAAATCATTATTTCCCATCTGGAAGAAGTTATAGAGATGGGGCAAGGAGACTGATGCCAAAATGTTCAATCTTCACCATTTTGAGGCAATGTGATCTAATAGGGAAAAAAAAAACACAGTGAGCTGGTTATTAACAAAATAGGCATAAGAACCTTGGGTACTAATCCTAGCTTTGGTACTAACTAGATGTATTACCTCAGAGTGGTTATTTAATTCCTCTGTGCCTTAGTTTACTTGGTGAAAAATAATAGGAGATAACAATTGCTGCCCACCTAACCTAGAGAACAGTTGTAAGGATCTTCAGAATATTGTAATCTGTATTGTATCTGTAATCTCCTTATAGGGGGTATTCCCTTCAATGGATCACACCCAATATATCTCTTTTTGTCCTATAATCTCCTTGTCTCACGTCTTTCTACAGGTAAGTGACATAGCTGATAGAATTTTGGGCCTGGAGTCAGGAATCCTGAAGTCAAATTCTACCTCAGACACTTATTATCTATGTCCCTGGTCAAGTCACTTAACCTCCATTTGTCTCAGTTTCCTCACTGGAAAAATGGGGATAATAATAGCACCTACCTTCCAGGTTTGTTGAGGGGATTAAATAAAATAATATTTGGTATGCACTTAGCACAGTGCCTGGCACATAGTGGGCACTGTGTAAATGGTAACTATCATCACCACCACTATCATCATCAACATTATCTACCACAGTGAGTCCATCCAAAGTTCTGGGACCCTTCCTTTAGGTCTAACACAAAGGTTACTAATACCACATATAAGCTTCTCATCTTCTATACTGCACTGTCCCAGCATGACTGACCCATCTCCTTTCTCAGTTATACGTTTCCAATAATTTTGAAAAGTCAAGTAATGTGTGATATCATCATCATCATCTTCTTCCTAGTAATAATAATAGCTAACATTGATATAGTGCTTACTATGTTTTCAGGCATGTACTAAACACTTTACAATGATCACATTTGATCCTCAGGGTCACACCCATGTCTGACTCTGGATTTGAATTTAAGTCTTCCTGACTCCAGGCCTGGCACTCTATGCATTCTACTGCCTAGCTGCTTTCTATCTACACAGTCTCCAACCAAATTGTACACCACATACTTTACATCTTGGTGTAAAGATGACTCTGTGTTCTCAAAAACCATGTGACAAAATATATATTCTACCAAGCTGGAATAGCAGTTTTATGTCCTTGGTCCACAAACCAGCCTAAATTTAGAGAGGCTCATTCCCAAAAGTCTGGACATCAGGTAATAAAGATTTTTTGGTCCCAGTAACTTATATTCGAAGATTTTTGTCTGCCCCAGTGGAGGAAATGTCCATATGGAATTATGAATCTTTTGAATTAATCGATATGGTGCTTTATTACCACAAAACAACTTTCACATATAAAAGCTTATTTGAGTTTTACAGCAATTCGGTTGCCCCAGAAGCAGGCAAAATCAAACAAGATTCAAAGAGTTCATTTTGATTTATTCAGACATGACAACTTGCTCAAATGGATATCCTTAGCCAGTTTTTCAATGCAAGCACCATATCATAATACTAACCATGAAGTCAAGAAAAATTATTGGCATTGTTTAATTTTCTACATTTTATCTAATGAACAGCTAAACCATTTTGGTAGAAGGCAAAATTACAGTCCTGCTGGTGCACTGCTACAATATCTAAAGTTAATTGGATTTTCCATTATGATGAAGCTGGCTTTTCAGAATTTAATCTTTTAGTCTTTCCCAACTGCTCTGAAATGGTAGTCCATGACAGAGAGTATTTGGAGTGAATCATAGGACTGCATATTACCTCAGTAGGTCAGAGAATCTAGAATCAAATGAGGGCATTATAATATACAAAAAGTAACCACTGTTTCTGTAGAATATGTCTTCTTAAAGTGATTTTTTTTTTCTGTGAAAACTGACTTCCTCATCCTATCGAAGATTCACTAAAGTGGTGCTTTTTTTTCTTTTGAAGTAGACAGTAATGTGCTTTGGATCCATTAGGATGTTTAATGTTATCTGTGTGGGATGGAGAGAACAGCAATTCCAATTTCCTTTCTAGACAAAGGGAATGCTTTGGAGATTACCCCCATTTAGCATCAGATTGTCTTTTCAATTGTTTTGAAACATTAGAAAAGGTTTCATAGAAAGAAAGTAAATTTTAAATGCAGTTCTTGTAAAACATTGCTCCAGCTAATCTCAGTCAGACAGCCATCGTGTACCCCTAGTGATGAAATGGAAAATCATATCTAGCTGTTCTGAAAGCAAACCCGAACCTGCCAATGTGATTCTTCAGGGTAACCCCAGTGGCACAGAGAGTTAAGGTGGTTAATAGGTACTGGGTGAGTAGCGTCAGCTGCCAGGCCAGAGATCTGTCTCATGCATATGTGAAGCTTGCTCTGGCCACTGGTTCTGGCTGTGGATACTCTACTGTAAGAGCACCTGGTGGGTCCTGTTGCCCAGACAAAAAGAGCTATGAGGACCTTTGGGTTTTGCTGAATGGGGGTGATGCCAAAGGCTTCAAAATTGTTTTATAAACACAAACTGGCTGCCTTTATAAATAAAAATCTTTCTAAAACTCTCCTACACAGGACATTGGTATTGAATGTGAAAATGTTGATGTTCACATATTTTCCCCATTAAATTATTGGAAATATACAGCTGTTTTGGGGTTTTTTTGGTGTCAAAGGAGAGAACTTTTTCAATTCTACTCCAAGATTTCCCTGATATCCCATTTTCCTTGAAGTATTCCATATTCCCCAGACCTTGGACCAGCTTATATGTGTAATGTCAATGTATTTCAAGCCCCAAAGTGTTGCCTGACCAAATAATTTAAGCAATCCTGTCCTAAAAACCAAAACCCAGTGGCTTCCTGCTTCAGCTCGTGCCTTCATATTAAATTCATTTTTCATCAGCCATTGCATTGAAGAAAGAATAAAGTGAAACCGTGTAGTACCTGGACTAGTTAAAACAATTAAATAGCAAATTGATGGAATCATAAAATTAAATGGTGGGTGGGCTTTCAGAAATGCTTGTTGTAAAATCACTTCCCTAAAGCTTGGATGAACTATTTCAGAAAAGCTTTTCATAATGCATTACATTGTATGTTTGATTAGAAAAAAAATCAGAAAAATAAGATCCGAGTGCAGTGTCTGGTGCAGGTGGACCCCAGAAAGGCAACCGTAGGTTCCAGACACCTTGGGGTCACCACTCACTGAAAACCATAGTTGACTCTCCCTTACTGTTGGGTTTACTTTTATCACTCATGGCATATTAGCATTAGTTCCAAAGAAAAGACAATCAATCAGTGACAAGAAATACAGTGACAAGAAATCTCTCTTTTCCCCATATACACATGGAATACACCTTCCCACAGGTTACCATGCCATCAGTTGGGAAGGACATGAATGAAGAGAACAAGAAACCTTCCTTCTTATTTAAAAAAAATTTTTTTTTCCTTTTCATTTTTGATACTGGTAATTTGGTTTTCTTTTTTCCTTTTAAAAATTCTATATCACACTGCTTTTGGCTGAACATCACATCTACCTTCTGTGGGCCACTGATTCTTTTCCACTCTCTGGACATTGTGTCTATATTCTCTGTCCCATTGTCTCTAATGGGCACTTCAGTTGATCTCATGGTCTGCCTCCTAGCCATCTGCTACTCTCTGCTACCATTTGCTGACATACAGTAGGTAGCACTTCCTGACAAGTCTTTTCCTGACAAGGGCAGACTGATACTACTTTGAGTCCTCTTTCACAGCTCTGAGCTGACTCAATCAGCCAAAAGAGCTGACATAAGTGAGAGAATGTTTCAAGGATTTAGTCTCTTCTTTTACCACCTTTGTCTAGTGCTGGTTTGAGGTCTGTGTGACTAGACAGCTACCTGACTTGGGGTTAGGAACTAGATGTCTCTGGAGGAGAGAGTAAAGCTGGTGACTTTGTACAGCCCTTCCTCACTTAAATCCAATTCACTTGCAAGTCAAGACATCATTTCCTGATGTCATTGGTCCTCATCTAGAAGGAAGGACAAACAACAACAACATCTGAACATTGGCTTGTGTCCCTAAAGTCTATTTTAATGACACTGTTTTTTAAAATCCCATAGGTACTTTGTGGAGGCTGGAATGAAAAAGTCTACCAGGCTCCTGTAAAGGCTAAAATTCTAGCTAAACTATCTAAAATCTAATGAGTGGTCGCCAATAAATTATAAGCTTTAGCAAGAGTTAGACTTTTGAGCATTTATTAAGGAGAATAAGAATTTGGTAAAGAGAGAGAGAAAGGCCTGATTCATCTATCTATTAAAGGGAGAGCACATTTCTAGCTCCCCTCTCCGCCAGAGTCCACACGAAAGAGCGTGAGTCAGAGCGCCAGGCTCCCCCTTCTTCCTCCCACAAGCAAACGTCTCTTCCCGATGCCAAAGAAAAGACACATGGTCTTTCCCTCAGAGACCTTCACCTCATGTTGGAGCTTTTCTACCATAAGTCTCCAGCAGGTGGCGCCGTTCCAGTCATTACACTCCTATGATCCTTTTTGGCTGGCATGTAAATGATGGTTTTTTGTTTTTTGTTTTGTTTTGTTTTTTGGGGGGGAGGAAGAGAGAGAAGAGGCCAGGTTTATTTACTGGATCAGATCAGATGCAGTGGTATGCTGGTAAATATTTAACAACCAACTCTCTAGATTGAAAAAAACAAAACAAAACCCTGCACACTTTTAAGTTGATTTGCATTATTAACATTTGCTTCATAGATTTCTCAAGTCTAGACAATCAACAGAACTATAAGCCAGGTTCTACTTTGTAGTTTGCTGATTTCATAGGTGCCAATAGTCACACTGAAGATTTACCAGTGGGCTCTGGAGAGCCTGTTTGAGCTTACTCCATCACACCACTGATCTGGGTATCTACCAGCAACATCTCTTTACCACTGTTCAGCAAAGAGTGGCCTTTCTATAATAGGAATGTATTTGCATACTGAGAGATGTTTGGTGGGAGCTCATCAAAGGGAAGTTTGGAAATCAATTAATCAGAAAGAATTTAGTAAGTGCCTTTTATGTGTTATGCTTTGTGCTAGACACTAGGGATTCAAAGACAAAAGGGAAAGACTTTGGCATCTAAGAATCCTGAACCAGAGCAGCCCAGAAATGAACATAAAGTTGTGTAGCTAGCGCGATTATTATGGAACACTCTAATTCCAGCAAGTTGACCCTGAATCACCCTCAGACACACAGGAAGGTAAATTAATGTTAAATGAGTTCTTATCTTAAATCTGTCATTCTTTTCATTATACTGAAATGATGTCTACTTCTATCTCTCAGATTACTAAACTCCAGTTGAGGAATCAAAAGATAGTTCTGATTTCAGTTCTTCCAACTAATTGTGTGCAGAATCTACTTAGCCTCTGTGAGCCTCAGTTTCCACCTTTAAAACAACAGGGCACAAGTAGGTCAGATATAAAGCTTCCTTCAGTTCTAAAATTCCAGGGCTCTAAGAACCTCTTCCAAATCTGACAAATAGATGCAGAAATCCCAACCTCTCTAGGAAGTCTTCATTTATTCATCAGAAGAGAAATGGTCATTTTTTTTCTAGTAATGGTAATAATTATCCACATTTCTATTCCAGCTTCCTTATGTCCCTTTGAAGTAGGTGGTACAAATATTTGTATCCCTGTTTCATGGGGAAGGAAATTGAAGCTCAGAGAGATCAAGTTATTTGTTCATGGTCAAAAGTATAGTAAATTATGGAGACCGGATTGGAGTCCAGATCTCCTGCCTCTAGGTTCAGCATTCTTTCCATTATACCATGTTGCTGGTCTTCTTAAACATCCTACTTTCATTACATCCTCCTCATTTCTCAGGCCAATAAATGAGCTAACTGTTTTGCTTTAGCATAACAAACATACACACACAAATGTACAAACATATACATGTGTACACACATATATATATAATATATATATGTACACACATAAAATTTGCTTAATGTTTGTTCATTAGTTTGTAGGGCTTTAATTAATATTGCTTTAGACCATTAGCTTGTTTTGAAGCTTGATCACATGTTGTTGTCACATTTTTTAGAATTTTCCCAGTTATCACTAGAAATTGCTGGCAGCCTTCCTTATATTTTCAATTTCTCATTCAGATTTCCAAATGACTGCAGGAACTGAACTGTTAACATGTGATTTCAGACCCTTAAGGAGTTTTAGCAGCATTCTTTAAGCTGTAATTAATCAAATGACAGGACATGGTCACTAATAGTGAGATCTTGGAACAAAAGATTGCTTATTACTACACAACTCTACAAGGTTAAATGTAAGAAGATATATAACAGAAAGGTACAATGTCAATAAATATATGTATAAGCATCTAGATGTCATAGTGGATAGTCTGTTACACTTGAGTTTAAATCTTGGCTTAGACAGTTATATGCTGTGTGACTTACATCCCCTCCAACTCAGGTTCCTCATCTATAAAATGGGGATAGTAGTAGTTGTCATTGTTCATCCTTTGCTTTTGAAGAGGAGCAATGACAGCATGGTGTGATGGGTGATGTTTTGACTTGTTCGTGAATTAGATTTAAATGAAGCAGAAATGCAGTCATCAGCCTCAATTCTCTTTTCCACAGTCATCAATGTCCAGTCACAAGACAAAAGTCAGAATGACTGGCAATGGCCTAGGATGTCGTGGATGACTTTGGTGTTTTTGACATCTGACCAAGCTCTAAGCACCCTACAACTTTTGTTTAGTCATCTTCATGGCCTTTGGAAAAAATGGTTTTCATTCACCCATTCTGCCAAGGAAAATTATTTATATCTGCCCTAACTTACTGATGAGTTTGAGGCCTGTGGGTTGCTCTCAAACTAGTTTAGCCCATCTGCCAAGATGGTTTTAGCAGGGTATGGCTGGTCCACATTCTATAGCTTCTTGGAGCCACAGGTAAGATTTGGGTGAAGTTGGCCACCAAAGGTGATGAGTAGCCCTGAAAAACACTTGGCAAGTCCTCATACCAGAAGTTCTAGTCCTCCCTGGATACTCCAAATTAGCACTCACCACACAGGGTATTGAGGATCCAGTGAAACAATATAAGTACTTGGTGAACCTTAAAGTGCTATATAAATATTAGCAGTTATTAATATTAACATTACAACAGGAGCTGAAATAGAATTATGGAAAGCTGGCTGGCCTGAAGAAAAATCTTTAAAAATGTACTGGATCTTGACAACTTAAATCAGTGACACCCAGATAAAGGTTTGTGATAAATGTCAGCAGTGGAGAGACAAATGTGACATTTGGCTCTCAGAATTGGGGTCAGCCTTTTAATAATAACTCACATTTACACAATGACTTCCTCACAACCTCCTTGTGAAGTAGTTGGCTCACTTATTACATTTTTTTTCAGATTTAGAAATCAAGCCTCTGGTAGGTAAAGTGACTTTCCCACAACCTCACAGTAATTAGCAAAACCTGATTCAGGGGCAGCTAGGTGGCGCAGTGGATAAAGCACCGGCCCTGGATTCAGGAGTACCTGAGTTCAAATCCGGCCTCAGACACTTGACACTTACTAGCTGTGTGACCCTGGGCAAGTCACTTAACCCCCATTTCCCTGCCTAAAAAATAAAAAAAAGTAAAAAACCAAAAAAACAAAAAACCTGATTCAAGCCCAAATCCCTTGATCCTTCCACGAATCCTTGTATTCTTTCCATTATACTATGCTTCCTCTCTTAGAACAAAATGATTACGCAGATTATGAAACTAAGAGGCAAAGTGGTCAACAGTGCCCTTTAAGGAAATCAGGGTGACTCTGGAAGTGAGGAAACATGTGCAGAGACAATGATTGAAATGTGGCTTGCAAGATACTTGTATTTAAGAGGAAATAGGTACTTGTCCTCTCCTTTTATCCTGAATTGGCCCCCTATGGATCATGGCTCTATGATTTACCTTCACTCTCTCATAACTTCAAGAATGCAAGTTGAATGTTAGTCATATTCACCTCCTAAAAGAGTAAAAATAAAAATGGAAAAAAGAAGTTGGAAGAAAGCTTTATGTGAGACCCAACTCAGTCAGATTATCCCAAACATCTAGAGATGAAATGAAGGAAAACAAATAGTAAAGAACACATGACACCATCATCAACAACCAAAACAAAACAGAGTAGATGTATTGTTTCTCCAAGATTCCATTCTTGCCATTGAGGACAGTATGGCTCTATGTCATTTGGACTCCCATACCGCATTACTCTTTTGCTGTATAAGGTAGTGGCTCCAGTGCTTAAAAAGACAAAGAAAAGAGGGTCTGAACCATATTAAATGCATACAGAAGAAAACTATGCTTCAGGCAGTGTAATTTTAATGTCCCTCAAGGTTTGATTTTTAGGATATTAAAAAGAGGGGAATTTCAGAAGGATGGGAAAAATAGAATGAATAAATGGTGCTTTCCTTGATTTTAATTCACAAAGATTGTCATTTACACCCTTCCCCCAATAGTTTAAATAACGGTTAATAAATGTTGGAGGGGGAAGGAGGGAAGGGATCTGCATTTCATCAGCCCTTCCACTCAATCCTTCTAGCAGTGCTCCTAGGTTACATTTCATACCTATGTCACCTTCTTGGTAAAAATGAGTACTGCCAGGACAGTTAAATATAAACAGAGTTCTCTTTAACAGGTACAACAAGCAAAGCATCATTTTTCCAAGCATACCTTGACACTTCTCATAGCATTTCACAGTCCTTAGGTGGAGTTCTCTGCTTTCCTGTTAGATTTTGCTAAAACACAGTCTTTCTGTAAATGATATTCTGTTTAATGTGTTCTAGTCTTAGGTGGTTCTGTATTTAAACACTGAAACATGTATCCAATTAATACACTAACTCTGAGAATCAGGTTGAAAATGTACTCTTCAGAGCCCCTCACTTTTTTTTTCAAGATGGCATCTGGGGCAGAGTTAGATTTAGCTCAATATTTATTTATGCACAATAATAGTTAATGGATTACGACAAAGATCTCTATTTGACTTGAAGGCTTCTGCTGTCCTTTAGATTAGTAAAAGTCATATAGCAACCTGCAGCATTTATATCCAATAGCTCCAATGCACTTAGTACCCTAATGTAGAGGTAAAGGGTTTGGAGACATACGGCCAAAATTGGTTATTATTGTCATGATCATCCAAGAACCTTTACTGGGTGCCTACAATATGGAGGGGACAGGCAATCCATGACAAAAATTATTTAGGTAATTTTTCATCCTGATGATATAGCATACATTATAGCACTCAAGATATAATATAACACTGCAGGTGCCCAGGGGACTACATAAGACACTACATTGAGGAACAGTTGCTCATCTCTACTGGAAGAGAGAGTTATCTTTAGACCAATCTCCTTATACCAATGAAATAAGAGGTCTGGACAAAAAGAATGAATAAATTCATTTTGACTATATAAAAGGCCAGGCAGACTGTCATTAGAGGACCAGGAATGATTTCTTTTTGTCTTAGTAGAGATTTTCTAAAAGTGAAAAGAGACATATAGTAATATGCTCCATCCCCATTCTCCTAAATTGTCATGAGTTGTGAGAGAAAGGTATTTGGCTCGCTCTTTCTTTTTCTTTCTTTCTTCCTTTCTTCCCTTCTTCCTTCCTTCCTTTCTTTTTCTTTCTTTCTTTCTTTCTTTCTTTCTTTCTTTCTTTCTTTCTTTCTTTCTTTCTTTCTTTCTTCCCTTCTTCCTTCCTTCCTTTCTTTCTTTTTCTTTCTCTTTCTTTCTTTCTTTCTTTCTTTCTTTCTTTCTTTCTTTCTTTCTTTCTTTCTTTCTTTCTTTCTTTCTTTCAAAAGACATTGAAGAAACCCAGAAAATATTGCAAATATTCACACTACAACAAATAAAATGATGTTTTAAAATCGAGAACATTTTCCACAATAACCTACTTCTATGTTTAACACTTTTCAGGAATTACCAGAAGGTATTTTGGGGCACACAAGGCCATGTTTCAGTGGCACAAAACTGAATCTGTAGGCTAGATCCCCCATGAGATTAGGAATATAGTACAGATACAGACAGCTGTGACTCCTACCCCAAGAAGGATATACATAGATGGCTACAGAGTGCTTTATTTCAGTTGCAGAGAACAGGTGGTATACAGTAAGTGTGGGCCCAAATATGGGAAATAAATTCACATTCAGACTGAAGCTCTGTAACCTGGTTGCCAAGATTTGGTCTTGGGAATTATAAACACTTGAAAACTGGGTGCATGATGGAACTGCTAACATGTTCTTCAAGAGCAAAACGAAACGGCACTTCTAGGCTCTCCCCTTAAATTAACAGAAGCTGAAAAACACTGTTTACTTGGATGAACTGTTTGTGGAAGTACAGAACACTAGGTGGGAAGCTGAAGAGTGACAAATTACATGCTGTAATAGTCTCTTTCCCAGAGACACACTCCATTTGCTTTAGGAAGGCTTCAAATAGATAGTATTTTAAAACCTTTGCTATTTCACAATTGGCCTTGAACCTACCTTTCCAGCCTTATTATACACTCTTCTCTGTTAAACTATCTACAATCCACTTGAACTGATTTTCTTGTTATTCCTCAATACGACAATCCATCTCCGATCTCTGTGTTTTTGCAGCCTGTTTTTCATTCCTGGGCTACACTCCCTCTTCAGCTCAGAATCCCCAGTTTATTTCAAAGTTTGACTTGATAGGAAACTTTTTTTCCTGAGCTCTTTGGCTGCTGTTGCCCTCCCCCTAATGATCATATATCATTTTGAATATATTTCATAATATGTGTGCTTTCTTCCTCAATATGATGTAAGCTCTTTGAGAACACTTCTTCACTTTTTTTTGTATCCTCAGCACCTAGTACAGTGCCTGGTACATAGTAGGAACTTAATAAATGTTGATTGATTGATTTGTAGATTCAATATTTCAAAGGCCCACTGGTTTGGGTATTGCCTTCACCAGTGTATATCACAATCTCTGTTTATGTTAGTAGACCATATTCATGAGTTGTTGCCAAAAACCTGACCACCTCATGATTAAGTTCTGATAATGAGTCTCTTCACATTTAGTTAGGGCTCCTTGGATAATAACAGATCTATGGTATCCCTGTAGCAGACCCCCCCCCCCCACCTCCTGCCCCACTTTAAGCCTTCTTAGTTTGGTAGAATCTGACAAAGTTCATGCTTTCTGGGCATAATCTTCAAGAACTCTATCATCTCTGTGCTCTATGGAGGAACAGGAAGAGGATGCCAGTGGAAGTTTTAGATTAAAATGGAAATTAAATATCCCAAACTTTAAATGTTGCTCTCAAGATTCTGTCTTTGATCCTCTTCTGTATGTGCTATTCCTCGGTGGTCTCATTCACGCTGTACTTTGTGATTAGTTCTATGAAAGTGACTCCCTTATCTGTATCTTTATCCCTAATTTCTCCTCCAAGTTTCAGTTCTATGTTCCCAACTATTGGACATTTACTTCCAAATGTCCTGCCATTACCTCAAAGTTGACATACCTAAAAATTGAACTCCTCTCTTCTCATATCTTCATGTCTTTGTTCATGTTGTCTCTGCTGCTTGGAATGAACTTCCTCCCACTATGTCTATCTATTGATATTCCTACTTTCCTTCTACAATGTCTAGCTTAGAGATGCCCTTATCCATGAATCTCTCTGGGAACTTGCACAGGTAAATATGAGCACTATATTTTCTAATTTCTTAAAGCACCCTGCCAGGCTCATCTTTTCCCAAATCACATCTGATTTCTATCAAACTTACTTTTGTATATGCTTCATCTCTTCTATCAGACAAGAAGTTTCCTAAGGGAAAGGATTTTAGTGGCCCAATGGATAGAGTGCTGGACTTGAGTCAGGAAGACTTGAAATTGAATCTTGCTTTACACACTTAGCTCTGTGTCCCTGAACAAGTCACTTAACTTCTCTTACCCTGAACTTCCTAATCTTGAAAATGGGAATAATATTAGCACCTGCCTCACAGGGTGGTTGTGAGGATCAGATGAGCAAATATATAAAAAGTGTTTTGCAAACCTTAAATCACTATAGCTATTAGGGTTTTAAAAAAATCTTGTTTCTTCAATGTCTTGCTCCTAATAGATGCTTATAAATATTTTGGATTAAATTCAATTGAATTAAATTAAGAAATTACTATCTGGCTTTCAAAAAAAACCATATTTACAAACGTACCTTTAAAAAAATGTCCAAGAAAGCCACTGTATCATCTCATATTGTGTCTGTGAAACAGGGCCATTGATTGATTACTCAAGTAAAATACTTTGCTCTGGAGAGTGTGAGATAGGCAATGTGGATAAAGAACCCCCTTTGGCTTCAAGAAGACCTGGGTTCAAGAAGTGCTTCTAGCTCAGACTGCCTCTGCGACCACAGAAACATAACATAACTTATAAGTAGTATAGGTTGCTATCTAAGACTAAGTGGCAGAGTAGGTGTTGATTTCCGCTGGTAGAAGAAGTTTCCTCATGGTGTCTTTCCCCTAGATCAGTAGAATCACAGGCCCACTCCTTATCCTGATGGAGAGTTTACATTCTCTTTACAGTCAGTTGCTGCATATAACCTACCATGACATCATGGTTCAAATCTATTTTTTTTTTTCCTCCTGGGCTCAGGGAGGCTACTTTTATGTAGAAACAGAGAGATAGTTTAGAACAGATGTGTCTGGCAACACTCCTGAGTGTACCTAATCCAGATTAAATGTAATTGGGAAATATTTCACAAAATAAATGAAAATTCAACAAAACATAAATAGTATTACATTTTAAAACTAAGTCAATATGTAGTCCTCAAGGATTCTTATTATGAATTAGTGGCCCCATTTGGAGACCTCCCCAACCAACCTCCTAAGTTGTCTTGGGCTAGAGAAATGTCTCACTCTGACCTTTTTTTGACCCTGCCACCCCAGAATTCAATTTGAGGCATTATTGTTTGGAGGGGAATGATAGGAGAGTTGAGTTAAGTTGCTGCCTGTACTCTTCCAGCTTGGCTCCACCTCTCCAGTCCTTTGCAAGTAATTTTTAGCGTTTGCCTTTCCTATTAAAATACAACTACAACTCAGAGGAATAATATTTGTAGCCCCTATCTTAATAGGGATTTTCATAGAAGCATAAAGCTGTAAAAAGACCTTGGAGATTCTATAGCATGTATGCCCCTTTCATTTTATAATATGCACACACACATATACATCACATATATACACATCTGCATAGACATACCCATACCATGCATATACACATATATTACACATACACATACACAAATCTATTAAATACATATATTACACAATATACATAAAATACACATACACATAATATACACATATACACATATTATATATATGTGTATATATATATATATATACAGACACATAAACATATATATGGATATGGAGAGCAAGAGCCTAAAGTAATAGAAGACAGGATGGGCCAAATGGGAATATTCATTCCATGAACTAAGAGAGGGAAAGTGATAGAAGGTAACAGGTAGGTAGTAGAGTGGATAGAATGCTGGACCTGGAGTCAGGAAATGGTTGCTATTGTTTAGTTGTTCAGTTGTGTCCAACTCTTCATGATCCTGTAGATCATAGCATACCAATACTGTCCATGGAGGGGGTTTTCTGGTAAGTAATAGTATTTATATATTTTTTTAGTTTTCAACATTTATTTTTGTAAGGTTTTGAGTTCTGAATTTTTCTCCCTCTCCCCTAAGACAGAAAGCCATCTGATATAGGTGTTTTATATATATATATATATATATATATATATATATATATATATATATATATATATATATATATATATACACACACACACATACATACATATATATATATATACATACATATATATATATATACACACACACATACATACATATATATATATATACATACATATATATATATATATACACACACACACTTATGTTAAACATATTTCCACATTAGTCATGTTGCGAAAGAAGAATAACAACAAAAGAAAAAAAACACAAGGAAGAAAAAAAACCCAAATAACAATAACAACAACAAACAAAGTGAAAATAGTATGTTTCGGTCTGCATTTAGACTCCATAGTTCTTTTTTTCTGGATGTGGAGAGCATTTTACATCATAAGTCTTTTGGAATTGTCTTGAATCATTGTATTGCTAAGTTTATCACAGTTGATCATCACATAATGTGGCAGTTACTGTGTACAATGTTCTCCTGGTTTTGTTCACTTCACTCTGCATCTGTTCATGTAAGTCTTTCCAGGTTTTTTGGAAATCTGCCTGTTCATCATTTCTTAGAACACAATAATATTCCCTTATATTCATATAGCACAACTTGTTCAGCCATTCCCCAATTGATGGGCATCCCCTCAATTTCCAATTCTTTGTCACCCCAAAAAGAACTGCTAGAAATATTTTTGTACATGTGGGTCCTTTTCCCTTTTTAACGATCTCTTTAGGATACAGACCTAGTAGTGGTATTGCTGGGTTAAAGGTCATGCAGTTTTATAGCCCTTTGGGCATCATTCCAAATTAATCTCATGGAGTTTTTTTTTCCACAAAGATACTAATTTGCCATTTTCTCCTCTATGAGTCAGGAAGATCTCAGTCCAAATCCTACCTCAGACACTTACTAGTTGTGTGACCCTGAAGAAGTCACTTAACCTCTGTTTGCTTCAGTTTCCTCATCTGTAAAATAAGTATGATAATAGCACCTACCTCCCAGGGTTGTTGTGAAAATCAAAAGAGATAATAATTACAAAGCACTTACCACAATGCCTGCCATATAGTAAGTGCTATATAAATGCTGGCTATTGTTATCGTTGTCATCGCCGTCGTCATCATCATCATCATCTTCACCACCATCATCATCTAGGTGGTTGTCTTTACAATTTTGTCTCAGGCTGACCTTGAATAAGTTTACTGGGTATGTAACTCACACAGTTCCCCTTGTAGTGGAGCTTACCGTCTAATGAGGAAGTCCAAACCATTACTAATATAGATGCATGCAGAAATGCAGAGTCATTATACTAATGTGTAATTGAAGGAATTCTATATAGTAGGCAAATGCATGAAGGCAGGATGGGCTTAAAGGAGTGGTTCTTTTTAGGGAGAGATTTGCAAATAAAGTATGCATCGAGATATGACTGAAAAGAAGACCAAGAAACAATTTTACAAATGGGATCAAGAGATAATTTTGGAAGGGGAGATAGAGCATGAGTGAAGACAGAAGACACGAGAGGCACACCTACATTCTGGAAATGTAAAGAAGGTTTACTTGCCCAACATATAGGTAGACTGATGTATAATGAGAGGCAGCAAGGCCTGGTGAAATGAAGCTACATGTAGAGTCATGGGAGTGAGTTGGATTCACATGCCAGCTCTGGTCCTTACTATCTGTATGACCTTTATGAGTCATTTGTCCTTCTGGGGTTCAGTTTCCTCATCTGTGAAATGAAGGGGTTGACCTATATGCAGAAAAGATCTATCTCTAAATCCTATACTTCTATCATTCTACATAATAAAAGCTTCCAGGCAGATTGGTAATCAACTGGTTCTAGTCAAGAGTTCAATTTGGATTCAGGGGATGATGAAAGCCCCACTGAAGGGCTCTTTGTAAGTGGATGAAAGAAAATAGTGAACAGGTATTAAAAAACCTTGCTTCATGCAGCAACAAGAAGGATGGAATAGGAGAAAAAAGGCTAAAGTATGGGAGTTCAGGAAGCAGGAGGTTATAATAGATGAGGTATAATTAGGTCTCGGCAAAGTGTAGAAAACATAATGGAGGAAGCAGTAGTTGGGCTTGGTAAGTCATTTATAGAGGGGCCAATGAAACATTGGAGGATATGTAAAACCATTTAATTTTAGAGCTAGAAAAGAAAGAATCATAGAATTACATAGTTGGGAAAAAATCTCAGAGGTCATCTAGTGCAACAGGAATCACTCTACCATATGCTTGATAAGTAGTTATCCAGCTTCTGCCAAGGCTCCAGTGATAGGCAGCCCAATGTTGACCAAACACTCTGAGTTATTTTGAACAACCCTAATTGTTAGATGCTTGATGATTTTTGAGGGTGGGGGTGGTGCAATGAGGATTAAGTGAATTGCCCAGGGTCACACAGCTAGTAAGTATCAAGTGTCTGAGGCTGGATTTGAACTCAGGTCCTCCTGATTCCAGGGCCAATGCTTTATCTACTGGGCTACCTAGCTGCCCCAACCCTAATTGTTAGGAAGTTTTCCTTTACACACTGTTTTCAGGTCTTCTCTTCAACTTCTGCCTAAACCTTAGATGCTATCTAGTCTATCATTCTTATTTCACAGGTAAGACCCAGAGAGATAAAGGCACTTGGCTGAGGTCATACAACTAGTCTTTCAGAAGTATTTAATGATAGAAAACCACTCCTTTGGCCTCTGAAACTTAGGTTAACCTGGGAGTTCTGTGTCGGGGTTTTCAGTTCTGCAAATACAAATAGATATCCTGCCTTAGTTTCTCCCTTGTGTTTCAGTCCCAGATGACCAACTCCCTATTGGACATTTCAAACTGAATGTTCTAGAAACATCTTATACACATTTACAAAGCTGAACTTGGTATCTTTTCTCCTCTTTCAAACTTCTTTATTTCAACTGAATAAACTGTCATCCTTTAAGTGTCCCAGGTTCATAACTTTGGAGTTATTCTCTAATTATTCTCTTGAAATTATTAATAACCTGGGGATTTTTTTTTATCCCTGGCACTTCACATAACCAATATGTTGCCAAATCCTCTGATTTCTACCTTCAAAACATCTATTAATTCTGAACCCTATTCTCCACCCACATATCTCCCTCTTTAGCTGAGTGCCTGTTCACCAATAGCCTAGATTATTGCAATAGCCTCCAAATTGGTCTCCTTTCTTAAATCTCCCACCATACTACACGCTGCTGTCAAACTAATTTTCCTTAAAGCATAAATAAGACCATGTGACTCCCCTACTCTACCAACTCCCGTGGCTTCCTGTTGCTTTTAGGATAAAATATAGACTCTTCTGTTTAGCTTTTAAGATTCTTCACAACCGGCCCCAAGCAACTTTTCCAGCTGCCTTGGGAATCACTTTCCTTCCCATATTCTGCAATCTAGCCAAACTGGCCTCTGTTCCTCACACTCCATCTTTTGTTTCTTTGTCTTTGTATTGGCCACCCCCCTGGCCTAGAATGCACTCTCTCCTTATCTTTGCCTCATAGAGTCTCTCTACCCAGGAGATTCATCTGGGGTGCCATCTTCTGCATGAAACCCTTTCTAATTCCCCTTAACTGCTACCTCTTCCTCCAAAACAATCTTGTATTTAACTACTTCCCACAATACATACATTAATGTGTATACACACACACATTAATGTATATATATAGTATATATAGTTATAGGTATAGGAATAGGTATAGGCATATATGTACATACTTATGACTATAGTTGCACTGTACATATTTATCTGGGTACTTGTCTCCCCTCTGCAAACAGGATGTAACCTCATTGCAAGTATGGATTGTTTCATTCTTTGTACTTCTATCCCTAGCACTTGATGGCACATAGTGGTGTTTAATAAGTATGTGATTGGAATACCTTTTGTAATGATCGGAATGGCGCCACCTGCTGGAGACTTACTGTAGAAAAGCTCCAACATGAGGTGAAGGTCTCTGAGGGCAAGACCATGCGTCTTTTCTTTGGCGTCAGGAAGTGATGTTTGCTTATGGGAGGAAGAAGGGGGAGCCTGGTGCTCTGACTCGCGCTCTTTCGTGTGCACTCTGGTGGAGAGGGGAGCTAGAAATGCGCTCTCCCTTTAATAGATAGATGAATCAGGCCTTTCTCTCTCTTTTTACCAAATTCTTATTCTCCTTAATAAATGCTTAAAAGTCTAACTCTTGCTAAGCTTATAATTTGTTGGTGACCACTCATTAGATATTTTAGACAGTATAGCTAGAATTTTAGCCCTTAACACTTTCATTTATTTAGCATATAGTTAATATATAATTATAAGTGAATGTTATCCACATTGATAGAATATAAACTCCTTGAAGCAAGGATTATTTCCTTTTTGTCTTTTTGTCTCTGGCATCTAGCACAGTGCCTGGCACATCATAGACCCATAATAAATACATGTTGGTTAGTTGATTGATTGAAGAGGCCAGATATAAAAATAATACTAATAACTCACTTAAATAGCACTTTAGAATTTACAAGCACTTTCTTCTCAAAAAACCCGGTGGGGTAGGTAATGCAAGTGTTATTGTCTGCAAGTGTTATTATTTATAGATGTGGAAACTAAGACTCACACAAGTAGTAAGCTGGGGATTAAGGCTTCAAACCCCAAGTTTCTTTTTCCTTGGTTCGAAGTTTCATATTCTTTCCTCTGCTGACTAACTGCTAGACGTTTTATCTTCCAGATGTTACTTTAGAACCAAAATCAGAAACATTATGAAGAAACAAGCTATAAACTTTCGATCAATCAATAAGCATTTATGAAAAGTACTTTATGCCAATCTCTGTGCTCGGAATCAGGAGTACAAATATGAAAGTGAGGAAGTCACTGCTCTCAAGAGTAGGATAAGTCTGGGAGGGAGTCAGGCTTAGTGTCCTATTTTTGCTAATGCTATGCAGCAGAAGTCCCCTTGGTACTCCATATTTGGTATGGACCATTTGGATCAAAGCCCTAATTCATTATATCCTCCTCCTATAGACAAGGCAGATACAAAGGCCAAATAGGAAAGCATTTAATTGAGACAGAATATCTAGGTAAATAATAATTGGGGGGGGTAGGGAGGGTATAGGAATTGAGTGTTAGAGTCATTCTTAAATCCCCAAACACAAAATGGGAATAGTCGGTCTTTCACATGTCAGTGGGGAAGTGTTAAGTAACTTAAGCACCAGAGTAAGGAAAAGTTATGTTATGGCTAGAATGTCCTTTCATACCACTGTGCCTTAGCAACCGCTGTGACTCATGGCTTCTCAGCTTCTCTCAGATGCCTTGGTGGGAACCTGGAATTCCCCTGACCACTGCCCTTCCACTCCAGCTTTGTAGCTATTCCATGCCTTTTCATGGTTGTCATCTGTTGTTACAGTCTCTTCTTCCTCAGTGGTATTATTATTATTAGCTGTCCTGGACCAACATGTCTCAAGGGCTAATTAAGAGAAAAAAGGGTTTCTCAAGCAGATGTCAAGATCTGTTCCACTTATACTCTTTTCACACCTTTACTCCGCCCCCCCCCCCAAAGTCCTCAGTCCTCACACCTAGCTGGTTTAAATAACTTCCTTCCATCTCTTTCTTTCCCTTTAATTTAGATGTGGGGGCATATAGCTCCAAGGAGTATTTCTGGAACTTAGGATAACCACACACATCACTTTTCATTAACCTTTTTGACCCCCATTATGCCACATGCAAATATGAAAGAGAAAGAAAGCATCATTTGTTGGGGTCACAGTCAAAATAAATATTGTATGCATTCCATCAATAGTCATTACTGGTTACATGAATAATCTCCTCTCTTATTATTCTAGGAACAAGTGTCAGTCTAGATCTGAGAGTGCAAGCACCTCTTTAATGACATCAATTCTGCACTCTCACTTTTCTCAGACCCTCTGGCCTACATTTCAGTCTTGGGCCTCTGTATAACCAAATCTAATTATTACTCTAGTGGTTGGTAGATCAGGTTCTATTGGTGGCTTCCATTGTTTCACAGATGAAGGACTAATAAGGACAGAAGTGGCCTCTGGCTTTAACTATGCCCCCTCTTCTAGCCCTTGCCTTGGTCTAGTCCTGGCAAAGGTCCCTACCTCAAGCCAAGGAATTTTTGGTAGGCTTCCCTAGCTGTCAAGGAGATACAAACATTCAGTTTTTTCATTATTCAAATCATGACCCAATTACTCCCCGTGTGGGTCATCATCTGGCACCAATTATTCATCTGCAACAGGTAGATAGATCCTGTTTGGAGTCTGCTTCTGGTCACCATAGAGTCTGACTCCTCTATGGAAAGGAGATCACTGTGATGTGTCATTGTTTTAGGGCCCAACAATTCTTCTGATCTGTTTCATAGATTGGAATCTCATCTAAGCCGTCAGACACTTGATATAGAGCAGCTCTCTGTCAGTAGGCAACTTTCTATTTTTCCTTGATCCCAAGATTTCATAGTAGAACTTTATTGCCTGGTGGGAGTTTCCAACATGGAAATTTGAACATCATACTGCTGTATGTTCCTCTTTGATCAAAAACATTTCTAGTCAATGGATTTCCTTCAACTGATCTCTCAGCAGAGACATGTTCTGGTTGTGAGTCTCTCCATCTTCTGACACTCCAAAGCACAGCCCAATAGCCGAGCATGAATCTCACCCAAACATCAGCTGGTAGACAAGAAAACCTGTAGCATAATCTTTTAGTGGAATTATGTGCATACACCCCCATCCAGTGGGGCCTCCACTTGGAATATCACCTCTACTCCTTCTCCACCAGAAAACTGGATTCTACCCTTGAACCACTCTGGGCTTTAATAGACTGTCTTTGGTTTTATCCTTTTTGTTCAGTCCTTCTTAAAAATTCTCAGACATTTCCAGCTATACTGCCCATGTGCTATGCTGCGCCACCCTGACCCTCCCATTCCAGCTCCACTTTATGTGTTGTCTTTTCCAATTAAAATGTAAGCTCCTTGAAAGGACTATCTTGCCTATTTTTATTTGTATACCCAGCACTTAGCACAGCATGTGGTACATAGTAAACACATAAATTTCTAGGTAATATCTCTCTGTCTGTCTGTATGTCTGTCTGTCTCCTTCTCTCCCCCTCTGTGTGTATCTCTCTCTGTCTTCTTCTGTGTCTCTCTCTGTTACTCTCTGTCACTCTCTCTCTCTGTATGTCTCCCTCTGTCTCTCTGTCTCTCTTTCTCTGTCTCTGTCTCTCCCTCTTCACTCCAAATACTGCCTGTTGACTCCATGGAACCTTCTGCTCAGGCCTCAGGGTCTCAGCATATTCAGCAGCATGTGATTAAAACTCTCTGGCTACAGGTGTCCTTGAGCCTGGTAAGGTGTCATTATGCATTTCTTGATCCCTGCCAAGGTTAGCACCTCCTTGAGTAGCTCTTCTCCACAAACTCTCCACCTTGATCACAATGGATCCTGGCAGAAAACTTGTACTGGAAAAAAAAATTGTCCCACAATACTCATTTAACCATTACTCCCTGGAGCAAATCACTTAACCTCTCTACTCCAGTTGGCTTATCTGTAAAATGGAAACACATAGCTCGCTGGGAATGAGAAGCCCTTTTTCATTGCTGGGCAATTGAAATCTCACTGGTTTGCTGCTTCTGTTGGCCACTCCATAATTTGCTTCCCATCTGCTCTTCTGCACTACTTCTCTGAGTCATCATCTTCTGTGAGGCCAGCAAAGGGAAGCAAAAGTCAGGAATGTCTGGATGCTTTCCCCAAGTTTTTCTAATGTTTTCTGCCTGACCCAGAATAACTTGCTCTATTTCTTTGTGCCACAGTTTAGTTGCTGGCTGAATAAATTCAGAAGGATTTATTTCAGAGAGACACTGGGAGGGTTAGTTAGTGAAGGTCTGATGGAATAAATCCTTACAATAAAGAATTGTTATTGCTCAGAACCTTATGGATGGAACCAAAATTCTCCTTGAATCTCCCTCCATGTCAATCGCCTTTCCAACATTTCTGAGTCCCCCTCTTTTCTTTGGAGAATTCAGCATAAACACTTACAGGGTTCATTTAAACAAAAGAAATGGACCATTTGCATCATTCTACAACCAAAAGGCATTTTTCTTAGAAAGGAGATGCTTTTTCTATTCAAGCTCCTAGTTGATTTCCCCCCTCTTCTGCTGCTTGCCAATTATTGAGGACTGGGGAACATTCTGATTTAAGTGGCAATGGAGAGTTTATCTAGAGAGACAGAATCAGGACAGAGTGGAGTACTACAGTCATCTTAAAAATTCTGCTCTCCTGACTGTCTGAAGCCTGTCACTATAGCTACATGGTCAAATATTGTTTTCCATATCTACCTCTCTTGGGTTATGTGGGCAAATGCCAGAGAACAAAATCACTGTAATAACAGTTTTGAGAAATCTCTTAGTGACATTCATGAAACTCATTCATTGGATGGGAGAAATGACAAATCTACATAGAAATCCTGGCTGGTGCCAGCCTGAAAACCCACAGTCCTCCATGGTATTGAGCCATCTCCTGTCTTTTATTTCAGGGTGAAAACAAGGTTATAGAAACTGAAGGAAGTATCCCACTAGAGCCAAGGTTACAGGCCTGAAAATGGAAGAGTTCCTGAGAGTTGCATTCAGCTATTGCAACAATGAAAAAAAAAAAGAGTAATAGGATCTCAAACCCAAAACAGACCTTGGCAAAACAAGCAAGGGCTGTTTCAGAATCCTCTTAAGATGATTGTATTTCGGGGCTACTAGGTGGCACCATGGATAGAGCCCCAGCCCTGGAGTTAGGAGGACCAGAGTTCAAATCGGGACACTTGTTAGCTGTATGACCTTAGGCAAGTTGCTTAACCCTGAATGCCCCCCCTGCCCCCCAAAAAGATAGTACTATATTTGGATTCAGGAAGACTGGGGTTCAAGTTCAGTCTTTGATACTGTGTGACATGGATAGTCTCTTAAACTTTCTGAGCCTCAGTTTCCTCATATTAAGATGAGGATAATAATCCCTGATCTCACAGGGCAGTTATGAGTCTCAAATCAGCTCAGAGATATAAAGCACTTGGCAAATCTTAAAGTACTACATAAATGTCTAGTAGTAATGGTGGTAGTAGCAGTAGTAGTAAATACACATTGATCTATAAACTCAATAGTGGAGGTATTGAGCTTCCAACAGTGTAGATCACCACCCGGCCATGCCTACCTATCCTATTTGACTATTTTCCATGTCTTCTAAATCCCACCCTTCAGGCAGAGGGATGATATTTTGCCCCATTTCCCTAGGACTTACATTAAAATTAATTTCTACTGAAGTGTAACCTATAATTATGCCCCAGAAATGTATGTTTTAACAGGGGACTCTAGAAAACAAAACAAATCTTCAACAAAAACACTTTGGCAGGTACATAATCTTATGGATCTGAGTGCTCTGTCCAAGGGTTATATCCCTTCTTAATATTGTGCTTCTTGCTCACATTCTTTTGTAAATCCTCCATGGCGAATATATCCAATAAGTTGGAAACTTTTCTTTAAGTCTTTTAACATTCTTTGTATAGCAGTGAGGTACCTGCCCTGGCCATCTATTTTCCTTGATATCCTTTGTTGTTGTAGGAAGTATAACTGTCTCTAAGAAGAGTACTGACTTTTTTTTTTTTGCCATTCAAATATAAAAACTAAACCAAACTTTTCTTAAGATTCAAAAATGACTTGGTATTTACTTCACTTCTGGATTCCAGCTGGCATTAAATTCCAAAGTGCCAGAATTCTCATAAGAAAACCACTTCTTGCAAAATATCCAGTCCAATTTTGTAGACGCCAGAGGTCTGGATGGCTGCTATTAATCGTGCAGATAAGCTTTATGGAAGCATCCACATTTTTTGGCTTGTTATTCAGACCAACTTACAACTCTTTTTGATTCTGGCCTATCCCTGGAGTGTTTAAGAGATAAAGGAGTGGGGGTAGGAGAAGATTTTGAAATTCTGTTTATGTTCTATGAACTTATTCTGTAGTAAACATAGTGGTAAAAGAACAGAACACATTATAAAACAGTTTGAAGGATAGATGACTTCTTTTGTTTATCGAGTAAGTTGCTAAATCTTTAATATCCTATGAAGAAAATGCTATGGAAATTGAGTTGAGATGAGGTGAAAGGATGAAGGAGAAACAATACAATTTCTACTTAGATATTGCAAAAGCTAACATATACTGGACTTTTGACAGAAACATTTTACAAATATTGAGTCCTTAACCTTGTGAGTTAGGAAGGTGCAAAGCTATGAAAAATGGAAGCAAGTGATTTGTGCCTTATCCAATAAGTAATCTCATTCCTAGAAACTGGTCAAATATTTAGAGAGGCAGGGAACTTCAAAGAGTTTTAGAAATATACAATCTTAGGACTTGGAAGGGATCTTGAGGTGTTAGCAAGTCCAATCTCCTCTTTTTACAGTTGAAGAAAGAGGAGACTTCAGAGGTTAAGAGACATAAAGCTAGCTCCTGGCAGGTCAGGACTAGAAACTACTCCCTAGGGAGTTCAGGGGTGGAAGGAATGATTTTAAACACATTCTTCAAATACCCCCATTTCAATTCCTTTTCTTGCTCCATAAGGTCCCAATATGATTTCAGGAAAAGTGAAACACAATGTGCTTAATTGGCAAATGGAAAAACATTTTTCTGTTACACAAAACGAGGCATGATGGAACTAACTAGTTGGCAAGATTATTGCCACTGCAAGACACTTAGTAAAACTGTCTGTGCTCAACAGCAGGTATTTGGCAGTAAATATTGGTCCTGCTATGTCCTGCTACCAGCAATTTGTTTCAGGCCCCTAAAGGAACATCAGAAGCATTTGGAGTGACTCTCAAGAAAGTCACTATATTCCCTACTCATTACTCACAGCTGGCTGGTTGCAGATGGAAGGTTAATGCTCTGTGGGAGAAGATGATCGGGTAGCAGAAGGAGCATGATTGAGAAAAGAAATGACAGCTAAAGGAAGGGACAAATTCTACCTAGAGAATATTATGGATGGGAAGGATGGCCTAGCATAATGCCTAGAACAAAGAAGGAGTAGTAGTAGAAGTAGCAGTAGTAGTCCTAGTAGTCCTAGTAGTAGTCATAGTCATGGTGGTGGAGGTGATAGTAGTTACAGTAATAGTGGTGGTGGTGGTAGTAGTGGTACTAGAATTATTACTGGTAGTAGTAGTGGTGATGGTGGTGGTGGTAGTAATAAATAACATTTAAGTAGCACTATGTGTAAGGTACTATGCCAAGTGCTTTACAATTATTAAGTCATTGGATCCTCACAACAACTCTGGGAGGTAGGTGTTATTATTATCTCCCCCTTTTACAGATGAGAAAACTAAGGCAAACAGAGGTTAAGTGACTTGCACAGGGTTGCACAGCTAGTCAATGTGTGAGGTAGGATTTGAACTCAGGTCTTCCTGACTCCAGGTCCAGTGCTCTATCCATTGCAGGTATTTAATAAATGCTTGATTGGTTGTCAGAGTCAATGAGTAAAAGTAGTGTATTTTTTGACTCTGGTGATCAAGCAAGCATTTGCCCTAATCTTATTTTCCTGAAAACTTTTGTTGAGTAAACACTGAATTTTCTCTAGGCACAAATTTCCTATAGGAAGACTATGGAAAGTAGTGTTTTGTGAATTTTACCAACTATTTGTTTCTGGGGTTTGTTATGTATTCAATTCAATTTAGTCCAGTTTGATAACCATTTGTTAAGTGCCTACTTAGTGCAAGGTGTACTATATTAGGCACTGGGTATACAAAGACAAGAAGGGAGTAATCACTGTCCTCAAAAATAGTTGCCATTTTCCTTGGAGGATTAAACAGATGAATAGATCCAAGATAATTTGAAGGGGAAGGGAGAACACTAAGAACTATGAGAATCTTGAAAGGTAAGGGTCATACCTGAGCTCTTGTTATAAAAGGAATTCTAAGGGGAGGGAGTGCCTTCTAGGTCAAAGAGATAGGAGAAAACATGTGAAGAATAGTAATTTAGCAGCTCTTTAGAGCATGGAGTGGAAAATGAAAACATTAGAAGGAAGCAGACCAAATAGGAGACTATACTATTATTATTATTTTTTTTTTTTGGCGGGGCAATGGGGGTTAAGTGACTTGCTCAGAGTCACACAGCTAGTAAGTGTCAAGTGTCTGAGGTGGGATTTGAACTCAGGTCCTTCTGAATCCAGGGCCAGTGCTTTATCCACTGTGCCACCTAGCTGCCCCTGAGACTACAATATTAATAGAATAACTTTACTAACTGTAGAATATTGTTGATACCAGCATTTATGCTTTCAGTTATTAAGTGACATGTATTAATTATTATTAAAACTAGAAGCCTGTTTATATTAGAAAAATATGATTTATATATAATAATTATTTTCCCCAAACCGATGAATACTCTGTGCCCACAAGTCTATAGGAGAAATAGAACTACTAAAAGAGAATTGGAAAATAAGGGCTATGGGAAATTACACACACACACACACACACACACACACACACACACACATGCATATACACAGCCTGGGATTTAGGCTCTTCTGGCTTCTGCCTTATTTTACCTCCATGTTTTTTTGTTTCTTTTTGAGGGGGTAGGGTGAAATATTATGGAGTCAAGTGCCATTGGCCTTACCACAGAAATTCCTTTTCATCTGGGAAAGATTGTTCTATAATAGTCAACACATTAAATTTTGCTCTAGATACAAGGAATCCTAGGTATGTATTTGATATGAAACTTTATCATATAACAGAGAGTTTACCAACCATTCTCCTACTTCACTAATGACTAACCAAGCTACAGGATACAAACATTAGGTTAGCAATAGGAAAGAAAATAGGGTTGGTAATTAGCAGTAAAAGAAATCTAGGGTTGAAAATAGGGCTAGGTTATTATCATTCTTTGAAATAGGATGGATTACTTTTTGCTTGAGCTCACTTTTCAAGGTCTCTTCCAATCTTACATTCTACTATTTGATTTTTTTTTTCTTTCAACAAACATTTATTTTATTTTCCATTTACATGTAAGGGTAGTTTTCAACATTCATTTTCATAAGATTTAGAGTACTAAATGTTTCTCCCTCCCTTTCTTCCCCACTCCACAAGATCGCAATCAGGTTATATATGTACAATCCACAAGTGTTCTTTATTATCAGTTCTTTCTATAGGGGTGCATAGTAAAAGTTTCCTCATTAGTTCCTTGGGATTGTCTTGGATCATTGCACTGCTGAGAGTAGTTAAGTCATTCACATTTACTCATTGAACAGTGCTGCTGTCACTACACACAATGTCCTCTCAGCTCTGCTCACTTCACCATACATCGATGTTCATTAGTCTTTCAAGGTTTTTCGGGGATCATCCTGTTTGTCATTTCCTGTAGCACAAGTCCATTCCACTAGAATCATATAACACAGCTTTTTCCATCATTCCTCAATTGATGGACTTTCCCTTGATTCTCAATTCTTAGCCTCCACCAAGAGTTGCTATAAATATTTTTTGTACAATTTCCCCCCCTTTTCTCTTTTTCATGATTACTATTGTTAACTCTTTCCCTTCCATCCTATTTCCTTCCCCATAATATTTATTCTATTATCCATCTTCTTTCAACCTCTCACTCTTCAAAAGGGATTTGCTTCTGTCTGTCCCCTCCCCCACTCTGCCCTTCCTTCTTTTGCCCATCTCTCTTTATCCCTTTCCCTTCCTATTTTCCTGCAGGGTTAGAGAGATTACTCCACCCAATTGGGTGTGTACATTATTCCCTCCTGGAGCCAATTCTAATGAGATTGAGGTCTTTGAGCCAATTTTGATGAGTGTTAGGCTCATTTACTGCCCAGATTAAATAGATTACTCCACCCAGTTGGGTGTGTCTATTAGTCCCTCCTTGAGGCAGCTCTGATGAGTTTAAGGATCTTTGAGCCTTTTCTGATGAGTGTAAAATTCATTTACTGCCCTGCTCTTCTCCCACTCCATAAGCCTTTTCCTGTTACTTTCAAGTAGGATTTTGCTACTGCCCACCCCCCTCCCCCAATGAATTCACTTCACCCCTCAATTTAGCCCTAAAGATGTTATCATCTAGCTAAGTGACACAGTGGACAAAGCATCACCCCTGGACCCAGGGGGATCCCAGCCAAAACCTAGCCTCAGACACAAGACAGTCACCCACTATACGACCTCAGGTATGTCCCCCAGCTCCAATTTTTTTTTTTATGGTTCTCTAGGGTCCTGTATTTGAAAGTCGAATTTGCCATTCAGTTCAGGTCTTTTCATCACAAATATCTGAAAGTCTTCTTTTTCATTAAAGTCCCATTTTTTCCACTGAAAGATAATGCTGAGTTTTGTTGGGTAGGTGATTCTTGGTTGTAATCCCATTTCCTTTGCCCTTTGGAATATCATATTCCATGCTCTCCAGTCCTTTAATGTAGAAGCTGCTAGATCTTGTGCTATCCTGACTGGGGCTCCACAGTACTTGAATTCTTTCTTTTTGGCAGCTTGCAATATTTTCTCCTTGACCTGAGAACTCTGGAATTTGGCTATAATATAATATCTTAGCTTCTTCTTCTAGAATTTCAGGGCAATTTTCCCTGAGAATATCTTGGAAGATGGTGTCTAAGCTCTTTCCTTGATCATGGTTTTCAGGTAGACCAATAATTTTCAGATTATCTCTCCTGGACCTATTTTCCAGGTCAGCAGTTTTTCCCAGAAGATATTTCACATTGCCTTCTATTTTTTTATTCATTTGGATTTGCTTTATTGTGTCTTTGTTTCTCATAAAGTCACTGGCTTCCATTTGTTCAATCCTAATTCTTAGGCAATTATTTTCATCAGAGAGCTTTTTTACTTCCTTTTCCATTTGACTTTTTAAGCTGTCGACTTTTTTCTCACATCTTTCCTGCATCACCCTCATTTCTCTTTCCATTTTTTCCTCTACCTCTCTAATTTTATCTTCAAAGTCCTTTTTGAGCACCTCTATGGCCTGAGACCAATTCATATTTTTCTTGGAAGCTTTAGATATAGGGGCCCTGATGTTGACATCTTCCTCTGAGGGTGCCCCTTGGTCTTCCTTGTTACTGAAGAAACTTTCTATGGTCCTCACCTTTCTTTGTCGACTCATCTTGCCTTTCTTTTACTAGACTTTTAGCTCCTTAAAGTGGGGCACTGTTTCCAGGCTGCAGTATCCCAAGCTTAAGAAGTCCCAGGTGGTATGATTTAAGGAGAATCAGGTTCTTCCCTTGCCTGGCCTGTTTCCTGGTCCTAGATGACCCCACACCAACTTGCCAATCAACCAGCTTTGTGTGTTGTGGTTGTTAGCTCCAATGAACCTGTGCCTCTCCCCCACCTGGGCCACTTCTACTCGAGCCTACCTCCTGGTTCTCAGCAGGGGTGTAGAATCCAAGTTCTGCCTTAGCACCAGCATAGACCCCTGTAGTCTCTCCCCTGCCCAGGGCTCAGCCCACTCACCAGACTGTGAGCTTAGTTCCAGACGACACTGGTGCTTCAGCTGATTCAGAGGCTCTGGGGGTCTCCTTCTCTGGTGAGGACTTCCTGTGACTGGATCTGTGTCAGGGTGACTGTGGGGTTGGGCCCCACTCCTGTATCAGCACAGCAGCTCCTTCCTTCTGACTTTTCAAGCCATTCTTGGTTAGAAGATGATTTCAGCACATTCTTCTGTGAGTTTTGCGGCTCTGGGTATTTTCCTATGACTTTATTTGGATCTATTTGATATTTTTTAACCAAGTGAAAAAGAGTAGGGACCCTTATTTTTATTTTGGGTATTTAGGAATTCAGCAGAGCAAGGAGAACATATATGAACATTTTCCAGCATATTTCATTGTTCAGTGGTACTCTTGGGATACCATATCTCTTTTTTAACCTTTTTTTTATATTTTTTTCTTTTGACATCACTGTCATTTTTGTTATTTATTTATTTATTTATTTAAATTTTCTTTTTTTGTGCAGGGCAATGAGGGTTAAGTGACCTGCCCAGGGTCACACAACTAGTAAATGTCAAGTGTCTGAGGCCAGATTTGAACTCATGTCCTCCTGAATCCAGGGCTGGTGCTTTATCCACTGTGTCACCTAGCTGCCCCTATCACTGTCATTTTTGGATATACAATCCCTTCTGTGCCCCAACACTGAAGTTGAACCCTCCCTTATAACAAAGAAAAGCAGTTAAGAACTTAAAACCCCCTAATACATTGACCATATCTGACACTCCATCAATCAACAAGTATTTATTAAGTACCTCCTGTGTTCTAAGGGACTGTGCTAGGCATTGGAGATATGACTACAAAAAAAGATAAGCCTCACTCCTAATGAGTTTATTATATTATAATGGGGGAGACAAAAGAGCACACATATACACACCTGTATGTATATGTACATATACATATACGCATATACACATACACATACATATACACACATACATATATATATACACACACACACACACACACACATATATATATATATATATATATATATATATATATATATATGTACATTTAATTTGTTTAGGAGGGTAGGCCACTAGCAGTTGGAACCAGGAAAATTTCATGCAGAAGATGATGTTTTAGCTACATCCAAAAGGTGGTAGCTATGTGAATGAAGAGAAGAGGTCAGATGTGAGAGATATTGGATTTAAAAATTTTTTAAATTCATTTTGGACTTAAATACCTAAAGACCAAAAAAGAGAAAACTTTCCATGCACACAGCACAAGCTAAAAAGAGGATTCATTATAAAACCCTGACTTTACATTTCACACTGTTTACTTCAAAAGAAAACTATATAATAAATACTTGTTTTCAAAGCTATTCTGCTTCCTATGCTTCTATGTACATTTTCTTTTATTCTCTTCTGTGTACTTTTTATATTTTTAATATTTTTTATATATTTTCTATGTTTTAATATATTTTCCCTCCCTTTGTCCTAGAAATGGCTATCATTAGACACAGATATGTGTGTATATATGTAAAAAACATATTATACATGCTGCTATTTATGAGTTCCTTCTCTTGAGGCAGATAGCCTCTTCCTTCATAGATGCTTTGTAGTTAATTTTGGTATTTATGATAGTTAAAATGTCTTAGTCACTCAGAGTTATTCTTAAAACAACATTGCTGTTACTGTATATAATTTTCTCTTGGTTCTGCTCATTTCACTCTTCATTAATTCATTCAAGTTTTTCCATGTTTTTCTAAAATTGATGAGTTCATCATTTCTTATAGCACAATAGTATTCCATCATGATTATATGCCACAAATTGTTTAGCCATTCCCCCCAAAGAGAGATGTTCTTAAAGGGCAAGATTTGGCAACTGATCTCAGGGACAAAGGTGAGTATAGAGTTAAAGATAATGTCATGGTTATGAACCTAGATTGTAAGCATCATTGTGTCCTCAACAAAACCAGGCAAATTAGGAAAAGGATTAGGTTTGGAGAGAAATACGAGTTCAATTTTATGCAAGCTGACTTTGAGATGTTGCCCAGGACACTTCATTTGAAATATTCAATAGGCTAGCAGATCTCAAAAGGTGGTCCAAAGGCTCTTAGAGGTCTCTAGACCCTTTCAGCTAGTCTACAAGGTCAAAGCTATTTTCATTATATTACTAAGGTATTCTAATTGATATTCTAGTTATCTTATTACTAAGATAATTATAATATGGTAACTATTGATAAATACAACCCACATAAATAAAATCTCTTTTGTGGGGGGGGGGTTCATAAACATTCTTTATTAATATAAGGGGTCCTGAGACAAAAAAGTTTGAAAGTTATTGAAATAGGCAATGATGTTTGACTAAAGTTAAGAGGAGAAGCTGGAGTTAGATATCTCTATCTCTGTCTCTAAAATATAGAGAAAATGTCATCTATATCTAGCCATGGTCATCTGCATGGAGATGAGAATTAAAAATAAGGTTAAGTAAAGATAAGGTTAATGAGAGAGAGAGTATGCAGAGGAAGGAGAGAAAAAGACCTTAGATAGATCTTTGGGAAATGTAAACAATTAATTCTTATTTGAGGTTTCTATGACCCCATCTTTGGCTAAAATTAGAAGCCCCAGTCAGCCTTAGGTGCTCCCTGCTGGCACAGTGCTCCACCCACTGACTGTGGCCGTTACCATGGTGCTCCAGTTCACATTATCACTACATGCCAACACCTACATGGGCCTGGCCAAATTACCAGGATTAGAAGCCCGGTGAGGGTAGTTAGGTGACCTTTGACATGCGTAAGCTGGGGAAGCTGGCAGTTCTACAGCCACCTGTTAATTCTGTCAATCAGGGCTGCCAGCCAATTAGCTTGGGACTGTGTGTGTGTGTGTGTGTGTGTGTGTGTGTGTGTGTGTGTGTGTGTGTGGCCGCCCTGTTTCCTGTGAGAGAGGGGGCTTCTGGGAAAGAGGAGGGAAGAGATATTCACTCTGATGTGAACAGTGGAGGGAGCGAGATGCTGGAGGGCTGGGCAGTGGGTTTCTCTTTGAAATTGCTGATTTCTGGGTGGTGGTTGAGTTGCGGATTGTATCTTTTTCCTTCCCCTATTCCCTTTTTATTTACCCCTAGTTCTATTAACCTTATTTGTGTTTTAAATTTGTTCCTATTAATAAACCCTGTTTTGTTTTTTTAAAGAGGCCGTTAATCTCCTTTCTTACCCCAATATTATGGTGAACCACCTAATTCACACTCCCCATATTAAATTTGGCCCTTACAGAAATATCCATAGAGGGTGTGATAGAAATTATGAGCCAGCAGAGAAGACTGAGAAGGAGCAGTAAGACAGGTAGAAGAAGAACCATGAGAAAATAGTGTCATGAAAAGCCATAAAGGAAAGAATATATAGGAGGAGGGGATGGCCAACAGTGTCAAACGCAGTAGGCAGATTAGAAAAATGCGGACTGAGAGAAGACCATCTGGTTTCATAGTTAAGAGATCATTGGTATCTTTGGTTTTCAACTTAATCACTCAAATGAAACCCCTCTTTCCAAATTACAGAGGTTTGAAGATCAAGTGAGAGAAGTGATTGCACTGAGTATACACTTCCTTTTTCTCCCCCTCTTTTTCCTCTCCTTTCCCCTCTTCTTTTGAATGGAAGTGTAATGGTGACATATTGGTTCTTGATGATCAGCACAGAAGTCTTGACTGACCTCTTTCTGACCTGGGCTAGTTTGACTCTCCTTAGGCTTAAGACCTGCTGTAGCTTAGAATTCTAAAACTTAAGCAATCCACTAGCCTCAGCCTCTCCTGCAGTAGGTATTATAGGCATGTGCCACCATGCCAAGCCCTCCTAGATAGCTTTCTCAAGGAGCTTTTTTTTTTAAAGGATGGAGATTTGCAACATTCTGCCCTTGTAGTCACCTGTTCCTTTACTGAAAGATGAGAGATATATTTCCTTATCTGTTCTCTAGAACAGGTTTTGTTTTTTTCAGTTACTTAGGATAATGCTTTTTAGTGGCTACAAAAAGAAAAAGAATTATAGCAATCTTTTGTAATAGCTTACAATTCTTTTGAGAACTGTTTGTTCATATATTTTTAAAAATTTTTCTTTTTTGGTTGGGCAGTGAGGGTTAAGTGACTTGCCCAGGGTCACACAACTAGTAAGTAGGGTCTGAGGCTGGATTTGAACTCAGGTCCTCCTGAATCCAGGGCTGGTGCTTTATCCACTGTGCCATCTAGCTGCCCCTGTTCATATGTTTTTGACTCCTGATCTATCAGGGAATTGCTTTTGGTCTTACACATGTCCATTAGTTATCTATATATTTTGGCTATCAGTCCCCAATAAGAGAGAGTTGATACAAATAATTTTCCTAGTCAATTGCTTCCCTTCTTTTCCAAGTTGCATTAATTTGGGTCATACAAAAGTTTGTTCAAATTTATGTAATAAAAATATCTATTTTTCTTACTGATTTTTTCATTCACATTATAGTCATCTATTGGTCTCCTAGTTCTGCTCTATTCAATCTGTATCCATTCATGCAAGTCTCATGTTTTAAAAATTCCTCATATTTATTATTTTTACCACCCAATTCATTATATTCCTCTATCAGTTTGTTGAGTCATTCATGTCTTTATATTCTAATTAATTTTATGAATTATAACTGTAGGGAAAATGAATGTGAAGCACATGATTTTATGAATTAAACAAATAAGACTTGTAATTTTGCACAAAAATGAAGATTGAACTTGGTTGAGATCACCCCAAGCCCATTGATGGAATCTTCCATGAGTTTGGGGGTTTTTTTGGGTTATTTTTATTTGTGTTTTTTTGGTCAGGCAATTGGGGTTAAGTGACTTGCCCAGGGTCACACAGCTAGCAAGTGTTAAGTGTCTGAGGCTGGATTTGAACTCAGGTCCTCCTGAATCCAGGGCCAGTGCTTTATCCACTGCACCACCTAGCTGCCCCTCTTCCATGAGTTTGTAATCCTCATGGAGTTTGACTCCATGAGTTATGATGGAAGTTGGGCAATAGCTTGCTGGTTGAAGGGGCTGTGTAGACACATATATCTCCAATTGGGCTAGAAAAGAAAGTCATTTTGAATGAGATAATCTGTAATCTTCTAAAGTCACAGTATTTCATATTCGGTTTTGTTCCCTTCACTGTCTGGGATGCTCCAAAGCAAAGCCTATTGGGAAGAACACACTGTTCTTACTTCCATGTCAACAACTCTCTTTGAAAGTAACACCACAAATGCATTTGCAGGGTGCTTTGTGTCCCATGATCTCCCTTCCCTCTCCTTTATTTGTCATTCCTTCCAGAAGTCTTTTCAAAAAAGTTTGAAACAACACTGTGAAAAGTTACTGATGGACCCATGCTTGTACTTCAAAAACATTTCATCTCTGTGACTCACAGACTGGAGAGTTCAGCAGTGGGTGGATGAAGATACAACCCTACACATGGAAAACGACCTGTGAAGGGAACTTGTATTGAAGATCATATCGGTGTGTAATTATCCTGTTAACAATCTTTCTTCCATTTTTTTCTCACAGAAAATATGTAGATTTGGATGCAAGGCAAAGAGAAAAATTGCCAGAAAAGTCTGGCAACGGTATAACTGATGCATACTTGGGAATGGTGGCTGAGGACAAGAAATGTGTTTGTAATTAGGACTACCCAGAGCAGGTCTGATTCCATCTGAGCAAAGCCAAACTGAAGAGATTTCCAGAGTGAACTTATCATGTGGGCCTAAGTGGATAAAAGCTTAGCTTAGGCTAGGATCATTAAAAGGAAATAAATGGGGCCTCCTGCCTCACGGTCTCATTTTACCCTTTTCTGAGCTCCCTCTTAACTCTTGAATGAAGAGGAACAAAATCACCATCATTCGATGCCCTCTAATGTTATAGTTCATAGGGTTTGTGTGCATTTTTCTCTCCACACATAGCAAGAGACAAAAAGAAAGAAATGGACTGAGTGTTTTAAAGTGGTTTCTAGGTTGGTTTTGATTTCTAGAAAGACCAGGAAAGGTTAAATACATCCCAGACAGAGTTCAAAGCAATCTAGTGTTCACCAATTGCATATCTCAGTTTAATACTTTGCACTTGAAGAATTTGTGTTGTTTACGGAGAAAAAAAAAGTTGTTGTGATACAGCATTTGCATCACCTTTGATGGGTACCAGTGTTAAAGGGGCCTGGTGACACCATTATTAGTCAGGTGTGGCTGTCTTCAAGAGCAAAGTGAAGCTTTTTCTGAAAATAAAGAAAAAAACTATTGAGTGTCATTTCATTACACACACACACACACACAAACACACACACACACACACACACACAGTCTCTTTCCTGCCCACATCCTAGCATCATCATCATCCTCAGCTCACTTTTCCTGTTGTTGTTTTGATTTGTAAACTATTCATGACACTTGTTAAAATGCAGGATTTAGAGATCAAGGATACAGGTTCTCTGTCTCCAAATCTCACATTTTACCAAGTGCCAAGGGCTGTTTACTGCCTGCGTGACCTTGGGTAAATCACACTATTTAACGTCTCTGGCCCTCAGTCTCCTCATCTATAAAGTGAAGGAGCTAAATCTGGTGATCTCTAAGCTTTATTGAAGCACTAAATCTGTGATCCTTATAAATTTCTCATCCCACCTTGATTTTGCCTTGTGTGTTTTTGTTTCAACTTTGCTTTCCTACATAAATCATAAGTTATATCTCTCATGGAAATAAAGTAATGAACCTATAACTATTGAGAAATATGCTATTCTAATCGCATCTCTGCCTGTTCCTTTGTTTATAGAGATTCATGGGGGCAGCCAGGTAGTGCAGTGGATTGAGAACTGTCCCTGGAGTCAGGAGAACCTGAATTTAAATCCAACTTCATATACTTGACGCTTACTAGCTGTGTGACCTTGGGCAAGTTACTTGTTTTTTTGTTTTTATTTGGGGCAATGAGGGTTAAGTGACTTGCCTAGGGTCACATAGCTAGTATGTGTCAAGTGTCTGAGACCAGATTTGAACTTAGGTCCTTCTGATTCCAGGGCCAGTGCTTTATCCACTGTGCCATCTAGCTGCTCCCCTGGGCAAGTTACTTAACCCTAATTGCCTCAAACATCTGGAGCCATCTCTAGTTGTCCTGATGTATATTTTGCCACTGGACTCTTTCTGGAGGAGAGAGTAAGGCTGGTGACTTTGCACAGCCTTCCCTCACTTAAATCCAATTTGCTGCTAGTATGACATCACCTCCCGATATCATAGTCCTCTTTGCAAATAAAGGACCAACAAGAGATTGATGATTTTTTAAAATTGTGGAATGAGGATCTCAGAAATAAAAGGGACCTCAGATTTCATCTACTCCAACCCATATCATTGCAAAAATCCCCTCTTACATAAATGTTCATCCAACCTTTGATTTCTCCAGTGAGAGCACCCACTGCCTCCCAAAGCTCATTCTATTTGTAGATAATTCTAATTGCTAGTAGTTCTGCCCTTATATCAAGACTAAATTTACCCCTTCAGTTGAATTTGGTATCACATCGCAAGGATAATATTGAACCTTTCTTTGGAGAATTTCACATTTTGTTATAAAGGATATTTTTCTTGCCACTATTTTTCTTAAAAAGAAAAGATGGAGACACCAAGCCAATTTCAGTTAATTAATACAGACTGTCACATGGGTGACTGGGCCAATGGACCTCTGGGAGCACCTTCCAACACTCCTTCCTATGCTGTCCTTTTTTTTCTCTTTTCTTTTTGTAGGGCAATGAGGGTTAAGTGACTTGCCCATGGTCACACAGATAGTAAGTGTCAAGTGTCTGAGGTGGGATTTAAACTCAGGTCTTCCTGAATCCAGGGCCAGTGCTTTACCCACTGAGCCACTTAGCATCCCCCCTATGCTGTCTTATAGTAACTATTCTTGGCATGGTCTGAATCAGAATTCCTCCCTTTCCCTCAGGGCCTTTGGACCAAGATCCCCACAGAACCCTATGAGGATGACTACAGCAAGAAGGTGGCTATTAGAGTCTTGAATCCCCAGGGAGGATATGTACAGTGTGAATTCAGAGAAGGTCCTTTAAATTTTAGAGGAGTGGGGCAGCTAGGTGGTGCAGTGGATAAAGCACTGGCCTTGGATTCAGGAGTACCTGAGTTCAAGTCCGGTCTCAGACACTTGACACTTACTAGCTGTGTGACCCTGGGCAAGTCACTCAACCCCCATTGCCCCGCCCCCCCAAAAAATTTAGAGGAGCTGTCTAGGAGGGCAGAACTGAGAAGGTGGGGTACAAGATAATAATAACTAACATTTATTTAGTGCTTACTATGTGCCAAGCACTGGTTAAGTAAGTGCTTTACAGTTATTATCACATTGGATTCTCACAACAACCCTTCAAGGTAACTGCTATTATTATTTCAATTTTACAGATGAGGAAACTGAAGCAAACTGGTGAAGTGATTTGCCCAGGGTCACACAGTTAGACAGTATCAGAGATTGAATTTGAACTCAGTTCTTCCTGACTCCAGACCCAATGCTCCAGCTGTATCACCTAGCTGCCCCTAAGGCAAAAGAAGCCCCCTGCAACTAGGGAAGCAATTCTGCCACTCTCTAGAGCCTCCACCACTTCTTGCTGGTAGAATCTCCATGAGAGTTTTGCTGCATTAATCCTTCAATTTCAGGCTTCGCTGCTGCCTTATAGATTTCTTGGACATTTCCTCAGATAAAAGAATATACCTTTTCACTCTAACCCTGCAAATTGTCCTCACGGTGACTGAACCAGCATGCCTAACAAGGATGATGCTTTGCCTACAATCACAAACATGCATAAATAGTGAGCCAGGCATGCTGAGATACCCAGGCACATTTGGTCCAAGCTCTATGGGCACCTGTGTTTACAATGCTCAATGGCTCTCAGGGCCCCCAGGATTGTGTAACTCTCAGCTAAATGGCCAAAATATGACACTATACTTATTCAAAGGCATCAAAGTTAGCTTCATAGACTTCTATCTATCTCTAATAAGTCAGGAATAAATTAACTGAAAAAAAGGCCAAGTAGAGATCTTTGTGACAATCCTTTACTTTGGCCAAACTGCTTCGGGCAAGACCCTATCATAGGAAGAAAATATCACTACATAATTCAACTCCAGGAACTCAAAAGGAACAAAACACTAACAAGGAGACTTAAAGGAATGAAAACCACTAATACCATGCACAATTGTACAGTACTTACTGAAATATTTATACAGCTCCTCTTTCCCTTACTAACATTTCCCATCTCCTTGCCTGTAGGCAGGCACTCCCACATCTCTGCAATATTCTACCTCACTGCTACTTCTTGAAATCTCTAGGCTGATCAATGTTCAAGTGAGACCTGGACCTGAAGTCTCTCCTGATTCCTCCCTCTACCAAGCTTAGAGCTCTCCCCCATCTTGGATCTCCTCAAATTACTTTTGTATTTACTTCATCTATATTTTGTATTTACTTACCTCTGAACATGTTCTCTTCTGCCAGTAAAATGTAAATTCTTTGAGGGCAGGTCATCTTTCCATATTTCTCTTTTATCCCCTATGTCATATTTTCATATTAATTTTTGTATCCCCTACACCTAACAAGGGATTTGGTGCTGTGCACTTAACAAATGCCTATGAAAATTAATTCAATAATATTTTGGCCAGCAAAATACTTTAGGAGTCTTTCTCAGTGCTTACCTCAATCCCTTGGTTGTGGCAGCAAGGCAAGAATTATTGTATCCTGTAGTCTACACCATTTTTTCAATCTCATCATCTGAATGAGACTGCTTAAGCAGAAGGGTGATAGCTCATAAGAGGTTCAATTCCTTATGCTCCATCTTTATTTCTTTTTTTCCTTAGAAAAAAAGTAGATTTGCAAATTTATAAGAATCCAAGTCATTCCCCAATTGAGAAATGGTCAAAGAATATGAACAGGCAGTTTTCTGATGAAGAAACCAAAGCTATCTATTCCCATATGAAAAAATACTCTAAATCTCTAATGATTAGAGAGATGCAAATTAAAACAACTCTGAGGTACCACCTGACACCTATCAGATTGGCTAAAATGACAAAAAAGGAAGATAATAAATGTTGGAGAGGCTGTGGGAAAATTGGAACACTAATGCATTGTTGGTGGAGCTGTGAGCTGATCCAACCATTCTGGAGAGCAATTTGGAATTATGCCCAAAGGGCGATAAAGCTGTGCATACCCTTTGACCCAGCAATCCTACTTTTAGGTCTTTTGCCCAAAGAAATCATGGAAGGGGGAAAGGGACCCATATGTACAAAAATATTTATAGCTGCTCTTTACGTGGTAGCAAGGAATTGGAAGTTGAGGGGGTGCCCATCAATTGGGGAATGGCTGGACAAGTTGTGGTATATGAATACAATAGAATACTATTGTGCTGTAAGAAATGATGAGCAGGAAGAGTTCAGAGAAACCTGGAGGGTCTTACGTGAGCTGATGATGAGTGAGATGAGCAGAACCAGAAGAACATTGTACACAGTATCATCAACATTGAGTGTTGACCTACTGTGATGGACTATATTCTTCTCACCAATGCAATGGTACAGAAGAGTTCCAGGGAACTCATGATAGAAGAGGATCTCCAAATCCAAGAAAAAAAAAAAGAAAGAACTGTGGAGTATAGATGCTGATTGAACCATATTATTTCTTTTGTTTTGGGTGCTGTTGTTGTTTTTTCTTTTCTATTTTGAGGTTTTGCATCACTGCTCTGATTCTTTCTCTTGTAACAGGATTAATGCAGAAATAGGATTAATGTTATTATGTGTATATATATATGTGTATGTATATATATATATATCTATATGTATATGTATAGAGATATATAGATATAACCTATATCAGATTACCTGCTGTCTAGGGGAGGGGGGAGGGAGGGAGAAAAAACTGAAATTGTAAAGCATGTATAAGCAAAAGTTGGGAACTATCTTTACATGTAACGGAAAAAATAAAATACCTCATACATTAAAAAAACAAAAGTAGATTTGAATGTAAGACAAAGGGGGGAAATGACAAAGACCTCTGGCAGATGTAGGACTGTCACAGGGTTGGTTGTAAAATGAGAAAATCTGACAATCTTATAAGCAAGAGTTATAAGCAATTGCCATATATCCATGATTATCGTGCTAGAGATTTGTGATGAAACAATCCCTATTAGGCATTTTAAAGAAGCTACAACAGTCAATAAATAATTTTCCTAGGATATTTAAAACACACAGATCCTTAACCTAGGTTTCTTGGTCACTTCTAATGGAAAAGGAAATGCCTTTGTCAGGTTATGGTCCTCCAACATGTCACCTCCTGAAGCTTCTCTTCCTGTCCGTTTTGTTTGTTTGTTTGTTTGTTTGTTTGTGGTTTTTTAGTGCCTATCTACTTTCCCATGCAGCATACTGGGAATTGCACTATTTCATTCCAAATATGGTGACTCCACTAGGTTAATGGGAAGAAAAAGAGTTTGTCACAGATACTTTGATGGAGTGCTTCCATTTTTAATCTATTTGCTATCTTCTTCCTAGTTATATAAAATCTCTCAGGATGATTTAGCTTAAATATGTCTCTTTCCAAACATTTTATAAACCTGGAATAGAATCTCAAAGGAATAAAACCGCAATTTTGGACAAGTACCTTTGGGCATAGATAGCATTTAAATCATGTATTTTCTCTTGAACGTTAGTTCTGGTGGTTTGCATTGCCAGTAAGTGTCTAACTATGCACAAACCCCACAAATCTGTTAAGGGTTAAATTTGGTATTGCAAGAAGTGCCAAAAGGAATATTCAGATCAGTTTATCTACCATGAAAGCACAATTATTTGTTTCATACATTAGACCTTTTACAATAAATCACAGCCGGCATTCTATTAATTTTGTTTTCTGTATGCCGCTGAATGAACCTCAGAAACTTGTCTAATAATTCCCCATTTTTCAGATAAAAACTTAGGCCAAAAGTAATGATGCCAGGTACCTTCCCAAGGACATAAATAATAAGTAACAGAGTCAAAATTTTAATCCATGTCTTCCAATTCAATGTTCTTTCTAGTCTTCTTTGAAGTTATTGGAATTCAATTCTTGATTTCCTCCTCCCTTCCCATCCCCAGTTATGATTCATATCATGATTTTACTCACCTTCATCATGTTTTGGGATCAATTAAGACATTATTTTTATGATAGTAGCTAAATTGAAACTAGTGAAAATATATCATTATCCAACAAGCTTTTCCCATTTTCCTTGACAATGATTTCTGAGTCCATTTGGTTTCACTGACTTCAGCCAGTGATGGTAATGTATTGAGAATTCTCAAACTTTTTCCAACTAAAGAACAAATAAATCCCTATTTCTTAAATCAAGCAATTTTCAGGAGATTATTAAATATCTGCATGGTACAATTACAACTCTGACCAACCAGACCAGGAGAGTTCACTGAAGTGCAATTCAATACTAGTCTTTAGCTAAAATATCTTTTTTTTTTTTGCCTAGGAAGTGAAAAGATATTTGGAATTACACAGAGAAGCAAAGAATGGCATGGTTATATTTGTTCCTGATGTTATTTTAGTTACATCCAACTCTTTGTGATCCCACTTGGAATTTTCTTGGCAAAGATACTGGACCTCTATTGCCATTTCCTTTTCCAGCTCATTTTACAGATAGGGAAATCAAGGCAAAAAGGATTAAGTGATTTGCCCAGGGTCATCCAGCTAGTAAGTGTCTGAGGCTGGATTTGAATTCAGGATGATTAGTCTTCCTGACTTCAGGCCTAGCACTTTATCCACTGCATCACCTAGCTGCCTATGACTATATTAACCTTTCCAATAAGAACTCGTTAATGTCTATTTTCAAATGTAATGCCAGTTATTATAAGAAATTATAATGTCAGAGTCTGGGCTGTATAGATTGTTACTACTTTTACTCTCATGGTACATGCATGCATTATTTCAAGCTTTTTATCTATTAGTTGTTAAGAGTAGAACTAAGGATGTGTCTTTTTTTCTTTCAGTGACAGGAGAGAAAGCTAAACAAGGGAATCTTTTAAAATAATTTTTAATTTTATTTGTGATATATAATTCTATTTTATACATATATCAGATATAGATATGATATACACAAAGACACATATATGACATGTGTAATGTAAATTTTCTATATTATTACATTTAGATAGACCTAGATATATTCTAATACTTATAACTTAGTATTTTAATTCTTAAATAACTTTAAAAAAACAAATACATATCAATTTATATAAATAATTTATATGACAAATTGTTTTTAAAATAATTGCTATATAAATAATATCTAAATAACTAATAAATTTATAATACACACACATATATATATATATATATAATATGTGTGTGTATATATACAAATACATATATACCTCTTGTACTCTTCCCAGCACATCCTTCCTCCACCTTTCCAGATTAAAGATTTTTATTTATATTTTTCTATTCCAATCTCTATCCCTCCCTTGCCCCCTCCCCTTCCCCCTCCTCAAGGCAGTAAATAATCTGATATGGGTTATACATATATGATCTTTTGTAGTTTCAGAGACCATCTCATAGAATTCTTTTTTTTTTTTTTTTGGTGAGGCAATTGGGGTTAAGTGACTTGCCTAGGGTCACACAGCTAGTAAGTGTTAAGTGTCTGAGGCCGAATTTAAACTCAGGTCCTCCTGACCCCAGGGCCGGTGCTCTATCCACTGCACCACCTAGCTGCCCCATCTCATAGAATTTTTATCATAGAATCATGGAGATTCAGAGTGGAAGGGGGCTTGTGAATTCAACTAAATAGGAATCACATCTACAAAACCTGAGTGGTCAGTCATCCAACCTTTGCTTGAAGACTTTCCATGAGGGGCACCCACTGACTCCTAAAGCAGTCCATTCTGCATTCAAATAGCTCTAATCATTACCCCTCTACCAAGCCTACATGGCCATCTTGGCAACTTCTACCTAAAGCTCCTAGCTCTAATTGCTCTTCAGTGGGTCAGCCCATCGTGAATCTGTGGCAAGTCTGATGATTTTCTTTTTCTTTCTTTGTGTGTGAGGCAGTTGGGGTTAAGTGACTTGCACAGGGTCATACAGCTAATAAGTGTCAAGTGCCTGACACTGGATTTGAACTCAGGTCCTCCTGACTCCAGGGCCAGTGCTCTATCTACTGTGCCACTTAGCTGCCCCTACCTAGTCTGATGATTTTCAATGAAATGTATCATTTTGCAGTATAGTAATGCCTTATTAATCTTTAGGTTTTTTTCATGATAGTTAAAATTTTTAAAAATTATCCTAATTTCATGATAAAGGAAGTTTATCTCTTTAAGTAGTAATAGTGGTCATTAATTTAAAAAAAAAATTATTTCTAACATGGATGTTCCACACTACCTCCATTAAGCCGTGAACTCCTTGAAACATATTTCTGTATGAGCCATGTTGTGAAAGAGAACACAGACCAAAAAATATCATTAAAAAAAAAAGAAAGTGAAAAATACTACGCTTCAATTTGCATTCATAATCCATCTGTTCTTTTTCTGGAGGTGGAGAACAATTTTCTTCATGAGTCCTTTGGAACTGCCTTGGATCCTTGTATTGCTGAAAATACTTAAGCCATTCTACAATGTTGCTGTTACTGTATACTGGTTCTGTTCACTTCGCTTTGCATCTGTTCATGTCTTTCCAGATTCTTCTGTCATTATCAGCCAATCTGTTATGTGTGAGGTGGTATTTCAGAGTTATCTTAATTTACATTTCCCTAATCAATAGTGATTTAAAGTATTTTTAAAAATATGACTAAAGATAGTTGAAAAGTGCCTGTTTATATCTTTTGACTATCAATTGGGAAATAACATATTCTATAAATTTGATTTGGTTCTCTATATATTTGAGAAATGAGGCTTTTATCAGAGATACTTGCTATAAAATTCTTCCCCCCCTCCCCCCAGCTTTCTATTTTCCTAATCTTGGCTGCATTAGTTTTGTTTGTTCAAAAGCTTTTAAATTTAATATAACCAAATTATCCATTTTATATTTCATAATGCTCTCTATTTCTTGTTTGGTCATAAATCTTTCTTTTATCCATAGCTCTCCCAGGTAAGCTATTCTATGTTCCTCTAATTTCCCCATGGTATGTCTTATCTTGGTATATAGTATGAGATGTTGGTCTATAACTAGTTTCTGGCAAACTGTTTTCCAGTTTTCCTGGTAGTTTTTGTCAAATAGTGAGTTCTTGTTCATAAAGCTTAGATTTTGGGGTTTATCAAACACTACATTACTATGGCCTTTTACTACTGTGTATTATGTATATAATCTATTCTACTTATCCATCACTCTATTTCTTGGCTAGTACTGGGTTGTCTTAGATGATTACTGCTTTGTAATACAGTTTGAGATTGTGGTACAGCTGGGCCATCTTCCTTCACATTATTTTTCATTGATTCCCTTCATATTTTTGACCTTTTTTTCTTTCAGATAATTTAAAAACTTTTTTCTAGCTTTTAAAAATAATTTTTGGTAGCTTGATTGGTATAGCACTGAATAAGTGGATTAATTTAAATAGATTTGTCATTTTATTATATTGGCTTAGCCTACCAATGAGCAATTAATATTTTTTCCAATTGTGCAGATCTAATTTTATTTGTGTGAAGTGCTTTGTAATTACATTCATCTAACTCTTAGGTTTGTCTTGGAGGGTAGACTCCAAGTATTTTATATTATCTACCATTATCATAAATGGAATTTCTCTTTCTATGTCTTGCTACTGGACTTTGTTAGCAATATATAGAAATGCTAATGATTTATGTGGGTTTATTTTGTATCCTGTCACTTTGTTAAAGTTGTTAATTATTTAATATAGTTTTTCAGGTAATTCTCTAGGATTCCCATTGTCTTTTTTGATTCCTTAACTTTTTTTCTTTTCTTTTCACTACAGCTATTGCTGTATATTAAATAATAGTGGATGATGGTAGATGTATTCATTTCACCTCTGATCTTATTGGGAAGGCCACTATCTTATCCCCATTACAGATAATGTTTGCTGATGGGTTTAGATAGATGCTACTTATAATTTTAAGGGAAGCTCCATTTATTCCTATGCTCTTTAGTGTTTTTTAATAGGAATGGATGCCATATTTTGTCAAAAGCCTTTTCTGCATCTATTGAGCTAATTATGTAAATTCTGTTGGCATTGTTATTGATATGGTCAGTTATGCTGTTAGTTTTCCTAATATTGAACTAACCTTCAACCCTTGTCTAAATCCTATCTGGTCATAGTGTATGATCCTTATAATATATTGCTGTAATCCTCTTGCTAGTATTTTCTTGAAAATTTTTGCATAAATATTTATTAAGGAAGGAAAAGACTTTCAAGTAATGCTTAGTCCCCCTTCCCTTCTACCTTTCTATCGTCTACCTGCATACTCCAATTATGTGAGATTAGTTTCCCTTACCCCATCCCACAATTTAAAAATAGTGTATACTTTCCCCTCTTCCTTTCCTTTCTTGTTTCAAGGTCATCAAAAATTATAAACCCACCCTTAGAACCGCTGTGTCATCATACCCCCTCATTAGAAAATAAATGGTTCGTCACTTTAAAATCCTTTCTTCTAGGTGGCACAGTGGATAGAGCACCGGCCCTGGAGTCAAGAGGACCTGAGTTAAAATTTGGCCTCAGACACTTAACACTTACTAGCTGTGTGACCCTGGGCAAGTCACTTAGCCCCAATTGCCTCACTAAAATAAAAAAAATCCTTTCTGGCCCTCCTCACTTGAGGTATTCAAGAAGAGTCTGTGAAATTACTTGTTGGAACATGGCTCTGGAAAAATATAACTTAGTCAAATGAAACAGGATAAGTAAAAGAAGGGGAGGGAAAGAGAGAAGTAACATTATATATTAAGAAGACTCACTTGTATGAGGAAATATAGGAACAGTTGCGGGGAGCACTGGTGGAGAATACTTGGGTGAAGATCAGTGGAGTCAGAGACAGAAGTAATATTGTTTTTGGAGTATATTATAGACCACTTGGACAGAAAGAGAAAAGAGTTTTGGAGATACATCACAAGTCTGTCACAAAAGCATGATAACTAGACATCTGCTGTAGCTCTCACTGCCAAAAGCAGATTGGCTAATAAAATGTCTCATGCCATTCTTATGGCAGAAGTGAAGAAATGTGAGTTAGATGATAGTCCAATTAGGTAGCTTTGGAACTGCTTAAATGGAAAGACCAAAAGTGTAGTTAATAATGATTCAGTGTTAACTTGGAAGGAGGTCTCCACTGGGGAGGTCTAGTGATCTGTACTTGGCCTTATGTTAGTTAATTTTTTTTTCAATGCCTTGAGTAAAGGTAAAGATGCCATACTAAAATTTTCAGATAAAGCAACATTGGGAATGATAGCTAATCCACTGGAGGTCAGAGTTCAAGAAGATCCTGAAAGGTTAAAAATTGGTTGATACCTAACAAGTTTATAGAGATAAATGTAAAGTCTTATACTTAAATACAAAAAGCAAACCCTCAAATATAAAGTGGCCAAGTTGTGGCTGGGGAGCAGCTTTTCTGGAAAATATCTAGGAGTTTAAGTGGATTGAAAGCTCAATAAGTCAACAATGTGATATCTGTCAAGGAAGCTAATACAGTTTTATGGTGCGTGAAGAGATGCAGAGTGTACAGGACTAGGTAGAAGATGATATATATCTGAAATATAGTGTTCAATTCTGGGGCCATGTTTTAAAGAAGATATTGATGAACTATAGAGCATCCAATGGACAATTAGTATTGTAAAAGGTTGAGTTCCTGAAATGAGTAAAAATTGAAGGAACTAGGGATATTTACTTGCAGAAGAAAAGACTTAGGTCAGGTAATGGAGAAGACGATAGCAGCATTTGGGTATTTGAGGAGGTGTCAAATAAAAGAAGAATGAGATTTTTCCTGTGTAGTCTTGAAAGGTAGGACTAGAAAAAGTGGGTGGAAGTTAAAAGAGATAAATTCAGCTCAATGTAAAGAAAAAATGTCCTAACAACTCCAGTAGTTGATTGTGCTGCCTTAGGAGTTGGTGAGTATCCTCTCAATAGAAATTTCTAGGCAGAGGCTGGATGGCCAGTTATTAATTATAATAGAAGGGATTATTGTTCAGGTATAGGTTTGACTAGATTATCTATGAAGTTCTCTTCAACTCTAAGATTATGTGATTTATATGATTATAGATTTAGAGCTACTAGAAAAGGAAATAGCAAACTACCTTCAAGTATCTTTGCCAAGAAAACCCCAAGAACAGTATGGTTCATGGGATCATGAAAAGTTGGACATGACCGAATGACTGAACAACAACAGATATAAGCTGGAAGAGACCTTAGAGGTCATCAAGTCCAATCCCTATATGCTATAGATGAGGAATTTGGGGGACAGAGACATCAAGTGATTTGCCTAGAATAACATATCTAGTAAGTATTTGAGGTGGGATTTTAACATGTCTTCCTGATGTTAAGGGCTAAAATTCTAGCTATTCTGTCTAAAATATCTAATCAGTGGTTGTCAATAAATTATAAGCTTTAGCAAGAGTTAGACTTTTAAGCATTTATTAAGGAGAATAAGAATTTGGTAAAGAAAAAAGAAAAGGCCTAGATTCCTATCTATTAAAGGGAGAGTGCATTTCTAACCAGCATCCTCAGGAAAAGAGAGAGAGACAGAGCGCCCGGCTCCCCCTTCCTCCTCCCACCAGCAAACATCACTTCCTGATGCCAAAGAAAAGCCGCATGGCCTTGCCCTCAAAGACCTTCCTTTCATGGTGGAACTTTTCTACAGTAAGTCTCCAGCAGGTGGCGTCATTCCAATCGTTACACTGATGTCATGCCTGGTACTCTATCCGCTATACTGTGATGCTTTTAAGTGTTCTTTCATTGATTTAGAATCCCATGGCACATCAAATAACTACTGTAATTACCCAGTTGAAACAAGGATGGTCACTTTTACAAACATGTAAATCTCCAAAGCAGACTCTTAAAAAAAATTAAGAGATGTACATCTTAAATTATAGCAGACAATGCATCATAAAATAGCTGATACACATGATAACTTTTACAGAATTCTGATGCTTTTCCCTACAATAATCCAGTGAGGTAGGCAGAAAAGTTATTTTACCCCATTTTATTTATGTGAAAACTAAGCTTTACAGAGGTTGAGTGAATTGCCCAGGGTCTCATAACCAATGGCAAAACTAGAACCCAAACCCAGTTTTTTCATTCCCAAACCCAACACTCTTGCCACTTCATTATTTATCCTCCTATGGGATGGCATGGACTGATGATGTAACCCAAACAGTCAGGATGTCTGGCTTCTGAATAAATAAACACAATTGGCAACCAGGTGGTGCAGTGGATAGAGGACAGGACTTGGAATCGGGAAGATTCATCTCCCTGAGTTCCACTTTAGCCTCAGATACTTTTTAGCTGTGTGACACTAGACCTCAGTTTGCCTCAGTTTCCTCACCTGTAAAATGAGCTGGACGGGGAAATGGCAAAACCACTCCAGTATCTTCGCCAAGAAAACCCTAAATGGAGTCATGAAGAATTGGACAAGACTAAAATGACTGAACAACAGCACCAACATTGTCTGTGTAGGTGGCACCATCATTACCTCTTCTCCTTTGTTACAGCACCTCCAATTGTTCAGTTTGTTCTATCTTAATTTAATTTTGTAAGGGCCTAAAATTCTAGCTATGATGTCTAAAATCTAATGAGTGGTCACCTTAAATTAGAAGCTTTGGCAAGAGTTTAGACTTTTAAGTATTTATTAAAGTGCATCAGAAGTTAGTGAAGAGAAAGAGAGAGGTAAAAAGCAAACTTCATCTATCTAAGAGAGCCCAGCATCTGTCCTCCTGCTAAGGTGAGATCCTGAAACGACAGGCCTCACTCCTCCCAGAAGCCTCCTGTGAAACAGGAAACCGGGCCATCCACACACACAGGTCCAAGCTAATTGGTTGGTAGCACTGATTGACAGGACCCACGAGAGGCAAACATCACTTCCAGATGCCGATCTGACCTTTGAAACCCCAGAAAAGGTCACTTCTGGACGATAACTCACATGTAGATACAAAGTCATATGCTTTCTCCTCATGGTGAGGCTTCCCTGCAATATCTTTCTCAACAGGTTGGTAGTGCTCTAATTCTCACAATTTATTGGTGTTATCTTGTAGAAGCCACTTTAGTCTTGCCATAGCCCAGTCCACAGTCCCAAAATAATCCAAGTCTTTTCTTTCCTTCTCTTTATCTTTTCTCCCTACCACACCCCTCTCTTAATTTGAAAAGTTTTCTTTTTTTTTTTTTCAACTTGGAAAGTGGAGAGGGAAAGAGAAGTTGGCACATTTTGAAAGCAAATGACAGATGAAGTGTCCTTGGGAGAGTACTCCTCCCTTTGGCTTGTGGGGCTCTGGGATTGAACTAAAGTGGTAAAGTGGGCACTTAGTGCTATTTACCAAACAGGAACCTATAGAAATTCTACTCTTCCAGTTGTATGACTGGCAGAAAGAGGCATTTGTTTGTCTGCACCCGTGGTGGATTGTAGTATGCATCTGTGCACTCCCATAAAGAAAGCACTCATGCTATTATCCAAACAAATACAGTAACTGATCACACATTGATGCTTCTGAGTCAAGCACACAGTGAGCAGTCCAACTCTTTTGTAAGGGAGCTCACATGATCCTTTTGTGATGACTGTGTGAGGAATTCTTCTTCTTCTTCTTTTTTTTTTTTTACAAAGAATGAAATCCTTTACATGTAATTTTAGATTTAAATACAGCAATTTATCTGTAAAAGACTTTTGCATATATGATAGCTTCTGCGCTAAAATAAGAAACAGATGTGTGTAGCTCCATTTGAGCACAAATATGTACAAGGCATTCTTTCGATATGAAAATTTGCCAGTGTGTGCAATGCATCAAGAATTTTGTTTTTTTATGTCTAGTTTTATTTAGTCCTGAGAAAAATATGATAAACAAGGACCCAGTGAGCATTTCGGCTCATTGTCTGAAGGCAATGCTCCAGGTTGTCTTTGCAGATTGCTAAGTGGGGATGATGAAATGCAAGCTAGATATGAATAGTTGCCCAAACAATTAGAGTGCTATTTTTCCATGCATGTCAAAGCTAAAGGATGAAGAAACTTGTACCCAAAGATCTTCCCACTGCCTGTGCATTAATCCCAATTCATTCCAGGCAGCAAGTATTTATGAAGTGCCTACTACTTACTAGACACCTTGCAAAGAATTGGGGATACAAAGACAGTCCTTTACCTCAAGAAACTTATATTCTATTGGATTGAAACAGGATATATACAACTAATCAAATTTTAAAATTAATAAAAAGTTATGAGGTGGTGGTGGAACACTAACAATTACAGGAATCAAGAAAACTATCTTGAAGAATCAATAAGAGTTGCTTCAGAGTAGTTGGTAACCCAGTTGTATAACTATTTTTTTTTTTAGTAGGCAATTGGGGTTAAGTGACTTGCCCAGGGTCACACAGCTAGTAAGTGTTAAGTGTCTGAGGCCGCATTTGAACTCAGGTCCTCCTGACTCCAGGGCCGGTGCTCTATCCACTGCGCCATCTAGCTGCCCCGTTGTATAACTATTGAAGTTGAAAGTGAGAAATATAATTAAGGTGGGACAATGAGGGAATTTTCACATATTGACAAAATTTGAGGGGTGGTGATATCATTTGTAGTCCTTCAACAGTGTATAAACAACTGAGCTCTACACCTAGTTAGCAAAAATAACTAGCTAAACTGGGTGTAGTCACCTATAACCGTTGTTTCTGGGAGGCTGAGACTGGTGGATGGCATGAGTCCTAGAGTTCTAAGCTGCACTAGGGCTAAAGCAATTCAAGGGGGTCCACATGAAGCCTAGCACTAATATGGTAAGCCCTTGGGAGGGGGTGGGTCACCAAGCTGCCCAAGGAGGGGTGAGCCAGTTCAGGTTAGAAATGGAATAGGTCAAACCTTCCATATGGGTCAGCAGTGGGATCAGGCCACTCCCACAACACTTTCAACCTGGGAGAAATAGGGAGACTCAGTCTCAAAAAAATAATAATAATAAAATAAAATAAAAAAATATATATATACATACACATATAGAGAGAGAAAGAGAGAGAAGAAATAGATATATTTGAGAAGAAATATATATGTATATATATATACATACACAGATATCCATATCCATATCCATGCACACACATACATTAATCTAAGTTGCTTCCTCCATGCCCTCACCCATTATTTTGTGGCCATACTGTGAATGAGCTCTTCCCTGCTTGCTGCAGCCTTTTGCACCACTTGCCCTAGGTATAAAAAAATTTTTGAAACGACTCTGCTGCATGGATATTTTGCTGGCAATAGAATTCAACACCAAAGAATAATTTGCTTCAACAGTATGGTAGTTGATCTTTAGTACAGATTAAACTCTACCTTCATCTTCAAGAAATATTATTACTCTTTGACCTTCCTAGAAAAAATGTTAAATTTATTAAAATTATCTTTTTCAAAACTGCTTTATGAATTTGTGAAGCTTTTGGTTGCGGATACATTTAGAGAATCCTCTAACCTCACCAAATGCTGTCCAATACAACTATGTGTTTTCATACTAATGTCCTTTTGAGTAAATACTTTTCAAAAATGGACCCAGAAAGGAATTTCTAGGATTGGTGAACGTCATTTAACCAGTATGTTTGCAATACGTCTTTCTTTGGCCCCCACTCATTAAAATGTCTCTTTTTAATTCAACTTAATCAAATAATCTGTTAGTTCACTTGTGCCAAAAAACCAAAATAATAAACAAGCCAATTGGCATTTCTAGGTAGTAGATGTAGTAAGAAAGAATCCTTGTCATTCCCAATAACCACAACCAGCACAACAAACAACACCACACAGAGAGGGGAGCCAAAGTTTGAGAGAGGTGCTACAGTTGAGAAATTAATTTGGTACCATTCCACTGAATTTTCAGACAGCTTCTACTTCAGCTGTGGTTGGGTTTAGCGCCATGCTAGTCAGATGATAAGGATTAATTTTCTGTGACCTATTTGCTTTAACCTTTATATGACCTTTCTGGGTTTTGTTTTGGTTTTTTTTTTTTATCCCTTCCCTTTATCTAGCCTTCCCTCTATGTTGCGCAGCCATGTATAACTTCAAAGTCATGTTCTGTATTGATACTTGCTTTTCCAGCATGGCTATTCATTCCAGTACATAAAACACCATTTGCCTATAAACACTGCCCCCTTAAAAATGGGGGCAAACGGAGTCATTCAAAAAATTTCCTGTATTCCCCCAAGGAGACAAATATTAGGAGCAGAGGCAAGAGGGAGAAGAATCATGATTCCTACATTCACTAGACATTTTCTTTTGTATCTTCATAATTAATAGATTTTGGGGTTTTCCCACCACAGGGTTCAGGTGAACCCCTCTTTTAGGACCCTAAGCCTCAACACCCTAAAGCAGAAATCAGTAAGTGGATCCCCTTGCAGATATCCCAGCAGCCATTTTACTGTTTACTGTTGTCTTTGGCTGACTCTCCCTCTGACCTTGTCTTTCTGTTGAGAGGTGCAAAGCAGTTTCACCAGGCCAGTGCTGACGCTTTACAAACCCTGTGTGAACAAAACCCGGACCCACCTCAAATATAAAAAGGACCCACCCCTGCCTGACATGAATGTACATTGAGAGCATGCTCAATAGTGTCTTGAAATTCAATAAATGTATCCAGATTTGCTCAGGTTTCAATGGATATTTTGGAGAGGGAAAAAATAGAGAGAGAGAACACTTACAAAGACTGAAAATGGCATATAAAGCCATAGCCAGACTGAGTTTGGGCCATGGATAATCAGAACAATCTGTAAAGGCTTCCCGTCTGTGGCTAATGGGATGTTTCTCCCTGCTTTGTCACCATGGCAAATACTTTATAATACACAAACATTTGCAGGCGCTGAAAATCCGCCCACTCTTGTTGAAAGATGGCCAGGTTTTGTAAAATTACATTCCAGCTAGTGCTACCCTGCTGATTTTTAAGATAAGCCCTTTCTGTTTGCATTCCTTGAGTCTAACAAAAGAATGGTGGAAAAAAATATTTATAAGAACATATGTGGTACCAGTACACAACGACATAGACACCATGTTAAAGAAATAGGACATAGGTGTGTATTTTGGTAATCATTAAAGTTGGCTGAATAGTTTATGTCTTTTTTTCCTTCTCAATCACGTCCAAAGGTCATCTGAAATGAAGTTATAACTCCTTCCTAATTTTTCATCCAGCTTCTCGAGGGCAGGGTTAGAAATGTCCCTTGTGTTAGCAGGGACAAGGAACATGGGGGGGTTCTCTTCACTAGCTCAGGTTGATAAGTACAACCTAGAGTCTACCTCATTCCTTTCCTTTAAAAAACAAAACAAACAAAAAAGAACTAATATTTCAGCTGGAAGCCAAAAGGCCATTTTAACTATTGTACAATAATGCTGAAGAGATTCAGAGTCAGTGTGACTTTTAAAAAGAAAAAAAAAGGCAGGCAAAGCAGTCTTTCCCATAAGTGGGTGGAAGAGGACAGCTCATAGTTTTTAAGCATAAACATAGGTGTGCGTTTGCCAGAGAGGGCCAGTCCAAATATTTACATGAAATGGTGATATGCAGGGAAAAGCTTAGCTGAACAGAATGCTTGGAAAAAGGAGGGAATGACAGAGTTATTGGAGTCCCTAGTCATAACAACATGTTTAGTGGTGACCCATCTTTACAAGCCAGTTTTCACTGTTACCTCAGCATCATCTTGCTACATCATATGGTCTTTTCTCCTATCTCACTGTTTCCAGTTATTCAGTCCGTAAACATCTATTAAATACCTGTTAGCTTTCAGGAACTGTGATGAGTGCTGTGAATCCAAAGAAAATCAAAAGACAGTCCCTGCCCTCAAGTAGCTTACAATCTACTGGGGGTGACAACACACAAAAATCTTGAAAAGCAGGGGAGGTGGGAAGAGGTAGAAGGAAAGGAGAGAAGATATCCAGGAAGGAAGCATGATGAAGTCCTGCAGTCAGGCAGAAAGCTCTGAGATATCTACCCTGGGTTGTCTCCTTAATTGAGGGAGGGAGGGGCCCAAAGTGCAGAGGGTAGGAAAAAATGTAGGAAGTCAGGAGGAGAGAAGTGTACCACTGTGTCACAGTTTTTAGGTCCCTCATTTGATGGGAGATAGACTCAAGTTAAAGCTGTAGCTATGTTGCTTCTTTTGGATAGACGGTATTGTGTAGTAGCTAGAATTCTGGGCTTGGTATCAGGAAGACCTGGGTTCAAATTCCACCTCAGATATTTATGAGCTGTGTGACTCTGGGCAATCTCTTAACCTCTCTGAGTTTCATCTTCTTCATTTGGAAAATGTAGATCATAATAATGCTTTCCTCACAGGATTGTTGTGAACCTCAAATGAGATAATGTATGTAAAGCACTTTGAAAAATTTAACAGCTAGATAAATGTCAGCCTTTCTGCTTTATGTCTCGATGGCTATAAAAATTCAACGAAAAGAGGCTCTATGGCATCAAAAGGCACACAGGTATCTAGAGAGCAAAAGTGTGTATGTATATGGATTGTGAGGTAGGTTCTGGGGTGTGGAAAGGGGACTAGTTTAACTTGCAAATCATTCAGACTAAAATCCAGTGCTTCCATTAGTCAGTGCTAACACCTCTGTGCTAGACACAGAAACAGCTGCCCTGGAAAAGAGCATTTTGGGTATTCACATGCAAATGTGCAGAGCACCTGAGCTAATAATGATGCTTTCACTGTATAAAACCCTGTGTTTAAAAATATCCACATTAAGGGAACACCTAAGCTCCTCAGCTTTTTCACAATAGAAGGAAATTATTTTATTAGAACATGACACCTATGGCTAGCAAAAGCCATTAATGTAATGAATATTTCCCAGGATGTAGAAGGCTCTCATCTCTCTCTTTTCCCCCAAGAAAAGACACACAGTGTACAAATAGACAAGTAAGTCTTTGTAAATATTTACAATTTATTGTGTTTAAGAATTAGTTTTATTGTGCTCTTGCATGAAAGTTGTGCTTCTGATACTTTCTAATAAATTAAAAGCATACTCAAACCAGATCTGATTCAAGCAACATCTGGCTATTTGAGTTGCCCCCTTTTAATGGTAATTTTAACAACTCCCAAACGTGGGTAGAAATACTACCTTCCACTTTGTTTAAAGTTCATTTCCTGTCTCTAGGATATTCACTGACCTTTTAATACTGGCTATTTTGCTTTTTACTTTTCCTGTGAATCTTATTCCAGTTCTCATTGACTTCATTCCATTCTTGACCTCTTCTCCCCTCAAGAAAATTAAATGCAGCCCAAAACATGTTGGACACCAATTAGTTTTACAGCTCTTCTTACCTCCCCTCCTACCACATTCTTTAGCTTGGTCCAAGTCCAGTTTGCCTTATGTTTTCAAGAACCACAAACTCCCATAGTTCAGATGGAAAATAAGCTCCATCTCTATAGATTGTGTTCATTTGTATTTGTAAGATATATTTTTAAATCTCTCAAGCAAATATCAGAATTTTAAAGTGATACTCTTAATCACATATTTTTAAATTAAATTTAACTTCCTGGAAGCCATGTTTGTTCCCAAGACTATTTTCATTGGGCATCACTTTTTGATTAAAATCTATAATATACTTTATATCATCTTTCCTTTAAATACATTTTTTTTAGTGAGGCAATTGGGGTTAAGTGACTTGCCCAGGGTCACACAGCTAGTAAGTGTTAAGTGTCTGAGGCCGGATCTGAACTCGGGTACTCCTGACTCCAGGGCCGATGCTTTATCCACTGTGCCACCTAGCCGCCCCTAAATACATTTTTAAAATGTACTTTTGCTTAAAAAAGCAGAAGTATATGTTTATGATATGGTATTTCCCTCAAATAATATTTTGGGTGCATATAAATAAGTCACATATTCCATTTCATTTATAATCCTGGAGAAGACAAAATTTCCTTATCTTTGGGAAGAGATAATTTGTAATCTCTCTTTCCTGAGGGCAATGAAGTGCATGTTTAAGCTTGTTTGTGTTTTAGAAATGTCTTTCATATTTCCCTGAACTCTACTGTGACATCTTCAGTGAAAAATGGTACTATAGTTTGTTTCATCATGTTAATTGAAATTAATTATTGCATTGCACAGAAAAGTTTTTCTTCAATCCTAAATTAGACTTTCTAGAGTTCTCTGATCTACAGCAATTGGATTAGATGAGTAAAATGATGCTTCAGTGCTATCTTGTCTGGAGTAATAAACAATGCATTTTTTTAAGCAAAAAAATCACATGGATGAAAAAAAGAGATCTTCAATGCAGTATATGTTCCATTTCTTCTGCTTAAAAGAGCCAACCTATCAGTTGGATAATATATCTCACAGAATTACAGAATTAGAACTGATCTCTGAGATCATGTAGTCCAAACCACACCTAAACAAGAATCCCTCTTACAATCTATCTCTCCTTAACCAACTCCACTTTGGAAGAACCTATTGCTCCCTAAGGCAGCCTACTCCTCTTATGAATAGATATATTTGTTAGAAAGTTTTCCCTTATATTGAGTCTGAATTTGGAAACATCTGCCCATTGCTCTTAGTTCGTTCTTCCAAAGAAATCTAATGTTTCTTCTGTGTTCCGGGTTCTCAATCCTTTTCTGTCTCCTCAACACTGCATGATGTTAAGCAATGGTTTATTAAGTTAAGGAACATCCATTCTGCTCTCACCCTTTCATCCACTAATTCTAAATGCTCAGTAAATCACTGGCTGGGAAATGTCCTTTTCTTTCCTTTCTCTGTTTTCCTTATAGCTTGCATTACCCTGAGAAAAATGAGGCCATGCTGGTTTATACAGTGTTACTGTTCTAGTGCAATGCCTCTCAAGTAAAATGTATATAATCTCCTACTGTGGTCTTTATGGTCTTCACTTAAGGTGAAAAGTCAGCTATTTCCCTAGTTCTTACTCTTTTTTGACTTCTCTTTCCTAAAGCATTCCCTCTTTCCTATGCCTCAGTCTCTTTATTTTCCCCTCTGACCACCTCTCATCATTTTCAAACCTTCTGCTAACCAATTCTAGGCTGGATAGCCACAGACTGAAGAACAGGTAATAAATAGTCAGTCAATAAGCATTAATTAAGTGCTTAATATCTTGCCAGGCAGTGTCTTAAGCACTGGGAATATAAAGAAAAGCAAAAACAATCCTTGCTCTGAAGGGCCTTACAATTGAATGGAAGAGAAAACATGAAAATAACTAAACACAAGATAGAAACAGTTCAAAGACATAGCATAATAAAAAAAATACCCTACTATTTGCTTCTACTCAAGAACTCTTATTCTCTACTGTAGCTTTGAATTACTTTGAGTTGGTAAATTTTAACAAAAGGTTAATAGACATAAGAATTATTTCAGAAGACACTCTTATTTCTAATCCTTATAATTAATTTCAGTTCCTTTATACCTATAGCATCTGTCTGCTACATGTTCAGCCTTCACATATACTTTTCCTGGACACTAAACAATTCAAAAAGCATTAATTAAATACCTATATTGTGACAGGTACTATGCAAAGTACTGAAGATACAAATACAAAGAATGAAATAATTAAGATTCTTAAATTCTATTAGGTGAGGCTATATATATGTATATGCATATGCATATATATATATAAAGCATATGTAGAATAAATATGAAATAAATACAAAAAAGTTAAATAGAAATTAGGGAACATAGGCTCAGGAGAGAGACTGGTGTTGGATATACAGATCTGTAAGTCATCTACATAGAGTTGATAATTATACCCATGGGATATGATGAAGTGATGGAGAGAGAGAATCAAGAGAGTAGAGTCTTAGAGTACAACCACAGTTACATGTCCCTTCATACTTGGCAGTATACTAAGACCTTTAGGGACACCACACCCTGCCCTGTCAGACCACCCATTAGAGCATTTAATTGATATCCGAGTGGTTCTATTCAGAGTCTCTGTGACTTCCTATACTAAAATACCCTTTGCTGGCCACTACTCACCTATATTTCTTACTTCTTTTAAAATATAATCTCCTTGAAGACAAGACTATCTCTCTTTTATACTTATATCCCCAGAAGGAAGCACAATGCCTTATACTTAGTAAGCCCTTAATATATTTCTTTTCATTTATTCATTTATTCTTTCTTGAGATTGTACCAGTAGAACACAAGAGTCAGCAGGCTGTACCAAGATAAGTATGGGCCAGTGATGGACTCTATGTCATTTGAAGATCAGCCTTGATAAATTCATCCCTAAAAGAGAGGAGTGACCACCAGATGATATATTTTCAGTCACATTAGCTCAGGAGGACATCCACTAAGGCATGGAGGAGTTGTGATTTGCATCAGTGTCATTTCTTGAAACACTGAAGGACATCCCTTCTATCTCACACCTTATGTTTTTAATTAGAATCCTGCACTTGTGCCATAGTTGGCCCTTAGTACTAGAGTTGCTGTAATCAAACACTCCCACTTTGAGTCATTCTGTCCCCTGGGACAAAAATGTCATTTTCTAATGGGTCTATAAACTGTATTCAGGAATCTGGGAAAGCTGGAACTGGGGAAAAGAGGGCAAGGGGAAAATGATGGCTCACCTGCCAGCCTTGGAAAGTGTGCTTTTTCATCTAATGTCTTGAGAATTTTCCCAGACTGCTTCATGAAAGGGGAACATGTCTATATCCTGGTCCTCTTCATATCTTGTAGCAGTGAAGATTATTGGATTGAAAATTTAGCACTGGAAGGGGATTCAGGGAGCATCAAATCCAATGGTCTCATTTTACAGATGAGGAAACTTAAGACTGTGGAAATTGAATGACTTGCCCAAGATGACACAGGTCCTAAGTGTTAGCGGCAGGATTTGAACTTCGGTTTTCTGACTCTATAACCAATGTTCCTTCCATTCTACTAAGACAAAGAGAAGAAAAGGGATTAGGAACTGAAGAGCTGATAGATGAAAGCAGAGGATCCCTGGAAATAATGAAGAAATTCATGGTATATCATCTAAGTCAGTGGACAATTGTAAACAATAGGAAGAAAATATAACTTTTCTCCTTTTGATTAGAGAGCTCCATATGATTACTTCAGGAATCCCTTTTTAGTCCTAATTCTGTCAATTGCTCCCTCACAATCATTATTCTTTTAGAGATTAATACAAGTAATGAATTAATACTATTACTGGAATGTTGAAATAATGAAACAAATGATAAGCATTCACAATATGTAGTGTTTTCTCAAGATATTCAGTTTTCTTCTTTTTATACACGGGTGGTAGGGTAGGGAGAATGAGGTTTTAGAACTATAGTGATGTAGCTATGCCACTATTCTTGTCTGCTTTTCCAGAAGTAAAGCTAATTAACATAATTAACACATTTTTTAGGCCAATAATCCACACAAATATTAACAAAAACCCTCTCTTAAGAAAAGCTCAAATGGGGCTCAGTCATTCTATTTCTGCATGAGAAGGCAATATTATGAAGGAATGTGAAATCCTTTAATTAGACACAATTTAAAAGCCAGACAGAAAATTGAGATGCTGAGAATTATACCTAGAGAAGCAATATTCTGTACTCAAGAGTGTCAGACAATACACCACATGCAGATGCATGTTATACAGTGCATTAAAAGTATCTCATCTCACCAAAATATGGCTCTATTCTAACCACATTAAGAGATACTGTGATCACAAGATACATCTCTGCATTGATTTTAAAAGAAAAAGGCTTCCTTAAGTGGATGCTGCTAACCAATTAAGGAAGAAAGAAACCCTGATTCTCATTTGGGTGCCTTATTTGTGTGTGTATGGAAGCTTTACTGGTAGTTAGATAAGAGAACCTGAATCTAGAAGGAAGCTAAGGTGCAGCATGGTTATTGCTGTATACATTTTGAGATGTGAATAATTTCTGTATGCAAACTGTCTTCTGGCTAGAGACAGTGGAGTATAGGAGACAGAATGTTCATCTAGAAGTGAGGGGTCCAGCTGTCTAATCCTGGATCTCTCCCTTACCATCAATCAATTCAAAAAGCATTTATCAAGCACCTACTATGTTCCAGACAGTGTACTAGGTGCTGGGGATATAAAGGTAAAAGTGAAATTGTTGCTGTTCCTCAAGGAGTTGATATTTTGTCAGGAAAGGTAATATATACATATGTAGATTCTCAGTAGATATAAGGTAATTTTTTGGTTGGGGTAGAACGTGGAAATTTGGGGAATCATGAAAGGTTTTGTGTAGAAATATAGAGCTTAAAGAAAAGTAGAGCTTCTATGAGGAGGATGTGAGGAATGAATGCAGCCCAGTACAGCCCAGGCATAGGGGACATCCTGGGCAAGGGTGAAAAAATGAGAGATAGAAGGTTGTATGGGAGAAACAGTGAGTTAGGGTAGTATTATTATGTGAATGATAATAGATAGTTAGCATTTACATAGCTCTATAAGTTTTGCAAAATGTTTTATATAAATTTATTCATTTTATAGAATGACCCTTGCTTCTGGTCACATGACTAGTCCATGCCTGAGGCAGAATTTGAACTCAGGTCTTCCTAGTTCCAATTTTAGTACTCTATCAACTGTACCACTTAGAAGACTCTTAAGACATGTAGCATATAATAAGGTTAGGAATGTAGGTTTGGGTCATTTTATGAATGTCAGAGGAGTTCATATTCAACATAGAAATAATAGCAAGCCATTGGAGTCTATTGAGTAGAAAAAGTGACATGCTTAGACATACACTTAAAGAAAATAGATTTGGCAACTGTATGGAGAATGGTTTGAACCTGGGAGACCAATTGGGACACTATTGCAATAGTCTAGACAAGAGGGATTAAACTAAGATGATATCTGCATGAGAGGAGGGAAGAGGATAGACTTGAGATGTTACATAGTTTAAAACAAGATTTGGAAATTGCTCAGATACATAAGTAGCTGAGTGTCTTTGCACAGCTCAATCTGAATGGGCCTCAGTTTGCTCATCTGTAAAACAAAAAATGCAGAGACATCACCTTGCTGACAGATGTCCATATAGTCAAAGCTATGGTTTTTCCAGTAGCCATGTATGACTGTGAGATTTGGACTATAAGGAAAGCAGAATTGATACTTTCAAATTGTGGGGCTGGAGAATACTTTTGAGAGTCTTTTTAACAGAAAGGAGATAAAATCAGTCAATACTTAAAAAAATAATTCAGTCTATTCACTGGAAGGGCAAACACTGAAGCTGAAGGTTAAATACTTTGGCCACATAATGAGAAGATGGGACTCTTTGGAAAAGACCCTGCTTTTGAGAAAGATTGAAGATAAAAGGAGAAAGGGATGGCAGAAGATGAGATGGATAGATAGTGTCATGGAAACAATGAACATGAACTTGGATAGACCTCAGGAGATAGTGGAGGCTTAGAAGGGTGTGGCGTGCTATGGTCCATGGAGTCACAAAGAGTTGGACCTAACTGAATGACTGAAGAACAAACAACAAAATTAAAAAGTTTGTCTAGATGACTTCTAAGGTCTGTTTCAGCTCTCTTTCTAGTAAAAAGAATATTTAAAGCACTCCTGCCTCAAAAGGGAAAAAAGAGTTAAGGGAAAGCAATAATTTGTGGTAGCATAGCTATAATAAATAATAATAACATTAATGAATTGCAATGAACTTTGGATATCATCTAGATGTCTTTTCATTTTATAGATGAGGAAACTGAGACCCAGAGATATTAAGTGATCTGCCCAAGGTTATGCAAATAGTAATTAGCAAAGCAAGGATTTGATCCCAACTCTTCTGACTCTAAACTCAGTGCTTAGATGACACCAATCCTAAAATCTTATGTGCTTTTTGATCTCCCAAAAGTCATAAGTATAATGTCAAGAAAAGACCACCCACAGTGGGGTCCAGGAATGCTGCTGGCTTACCAGCATTGAAGTAATGCATCCTCTCTAAGGATGAATATGTAAAGAGGGCCAAATACATTTTTGGAGAATAATCTGGGCACAATCAGAGTTATGAAACTGATGGTACTCTTTAACCCAAAGATCCCCAAACTAGCACTGTAACCAAAAGATGAAATTAAACAGAAAAATGCTCTATCTGCACAAAAATATGCATTTTTTTATTTGTGTCAAGAAACTGGGAACTACCTTTATGTCTGGTGTTTGGGGATGACTGAACCAGTTGTAGCAAATCAATGTAATAAAATATTATTGCCCCATTGGAAATGACAAATATAAGAAATATAAAGAAATATGGGAAGACACACAAAACAATGAAGAGCTAAGAAAACAGAGCAAGAAAAATAGTGTATATATAGGTTATGACAATTTAATAATAACAGTAAATATTTATATGACATAGATTGAAAGGAAAAGGATCAGAAAGGGATGCATAGAAGTAAATTATTGTTAAAATTTTATTATGTTCCTTTAAAATAAAACACATTCTAATTACATGGGTTTGTTTATTTTTCCTCTTTTAGATTTATAGATTATTAGAGATGAAAGGGACCTGGGCCCAGAGAGAGGAAAAAAGATCACATAGCTGGTTAAGAGCAGAGATGGGATTCAAACCCAGGTCTCTTAACTCCTAGCCAGTCATTAAAAATTTAATAAGCACCTACTATGGTGATGCAGTAGATTGCCAGGTCTGGAGTTTGGAAGAATCATCTTCCTGAATTCAAATCTGGCCTCAGACACTTACTAACTCTGTGACCCTGGGTAAGTAATTTCATCTTGTTTGTCTCAGTTCCCTCATCTGTAAGATGAGCTGGAGAAGGAAATGGCAAAACCACCCCAGTGTCTTTGCCAAGAAAACTCCAAGTGGGATCATAAAGAGTTAGATATGACTGGAAACAACTAAACAACAACAAAGCAAAAAACAAACAACCCCCCCCCCCCAAAGTATGCCATGCCTTACACTAAGTGCTGAAGATAAAAAAGAAGGCAAAAGAATGTTTTTCCTCTCAAGGGGCTCACAGTCTAATATGAGGAGAAAACATGTAAACAACTACCTATAAACAAGGTACATACAGGAAATTGGATATAATTAACAGAAGGAGAGCACAAAAATTAAAGGGGATTGGGAAAGGCTTCCTAAAGAAGGTGGACTTTGATTTGGTACTGGCTAAGTAATAGAGTGGTGGATCAATGGAATAGGTTAGGCACAGGAGATGGAGTAATAAATGACTTTAGTAATGTAGTGTTTGATAAACCCAAAGACTCCAGCTTCTGGGATAGGAACTCAATATTTGAGAAAAACTGCTGGGAAAACTGGAGGATAGTATGGCAGAAACTACGCATAGACCAACATCTTACACCTTATACTAAAATAAGGTCAAAATGGGTACATGATTTAGACATAAAAGGTGATACCATAGGTAAATTAGGAGAGGAAAGAATGGTTTACCTCAGATTTATGGAAAGGAGAACAGTTTATGACCAAACAAGAGACAGAGAATATTATGAAATGCAAAATGGATGATTTTGATTACATTAAATTAAAAAGGTTTTGTACAAACAGAAGCAATGCATCCAAAATCAGAAGAGAGGCAGAAAGCTGGGAAACCATTTTTATAGCCAGTATTTTTGACAAAGGCCTCATTTCTGGAATATATAAGGAACTAAATCAAATGTATAAGAATCCAAGTAATTCCTCAAGAAATGGTCAAAGGATATGAACATGCAGTTTTCTGATGAAGAAATCAAAGCTATCCATTGCTATATGAAAAAATGCTCTAAATCACTATTGATTATAAAATTATTAATTAAAACAACTCTGAGGTACCACCTTGGAATGGAAAGGGCACTGTCCCAAGCTTCTTTTGCTGGGACTCATGGCTTTACTGCTGGCTTCCTCTGGGGTGGACTCTTGCTGGCCCCCTGGGTTGTGGTCCACTGCTGGTTTGCTCAGGTGTGGCCTGTGCCAAACTGCGTCCCCCCTTACCCCACTGAGAGATACCTTTCCTGCTGACCCTCCAAGCTGTCCTGGACTGGAAAGCTGCTTCACTACTCCAAAATTGGTTTTGAGGCGTTATACCAAGGTTATTTGAAGGGGAATTTGGAAGGGCTTAGGTGAGTTACTGTTTCATTCCACCATATTGGCTCTAGAAGTTGATGCCCTATAAATATTATTTCATTTTGTTCTCACATCAACTCTGTGAGGTAGGTGCTATTATTATCACCACTTTAGGTATGAGGAAACTGAGGTACAGAAATGTTAAATGACTTGCCTAAAATCACACAGCAAGTGTTTGAGATTAGATTTGAACTCAGGACTTCCTGATTCCAAGTCAAATATTCTATCTACTATACCACCTAGCTAGGTGTTCAGTCATCATAAAAGCTCATATTTATAAAGCATATTATAGTATGTAAAGAAGGCTCTTTCCTCAGAAATCTGTGAGGTGTTACAAGTGTTCAGGTCCCCATGTTACAGATGAGGAAACTGATGCTCAGAGATTAAATGACTGGTCCTTAATCCCATAGTTTTGAAATGACAAGAAAAAAGATGGGAACCAAGTCTTTCAGCTCTAAGCCAATGCTTTTTCTGCAATAAATGACCTTGCTCAGTTTTCAGATGATGAAGTCAAAACTATATATGGTCATATGAAAAAAAATTATCTAAATCACTCTTGATTAGAGAAATGCAAATTAAAACAACCCTGAAATACCACCCCACACCTATCAGATTGGCTAATATAACAGAAAAGGAATTTATAAATGCTTCAGGGGATGTGGGAAAATTAGGTCACTAATGCATTGTTGGTAGAGTTGTGAACTAATCCGGCCATTCTGGAGAATGATTTGTAACTATGCCCAAAAGTCTATAAAACTGTGCATATGCTTTGACCAAGCAGTACCATTACTAGGTCTATAACCCAAAGAGATAAAAAAGAAAAAGCACCCATTTGTACAAAAAATATTTATAGCAGCTCTTTTTCTAGTTGCAATGAATTGGAAATTGAGGGAAGGCCCATTAGTTGGGGAATGGCTGAACAACTTATGGTATATAATTGTAATGGAGTACTATTGGGTACTGGTGAACAGAATGCTTTCAGAAAAACTTGGACATTCTACATGAACCAATGCAGAGTGAAGTGAGCAGAACCAGAAGAACATTTTAAACAGTAACAACAATTTTATATGATGGTCAACTGTCAATGACTTAGCTATTCTTAGCAATACAATGATCCAAAATCAATCCAAAGGACTTACGATAAAAAATACTATCCATCTCCACAGAAAGAACTGATGGAGCCTGAATGCAGATAGAAACATACTAACTTTCACTTTATTTCTTTCATGGGTTTTTTTTTTGGGGGGGGGGAATCCTGTCTTCTTTTACAACATGACTAATATGAAAATGTTTTGAATGATTACACATGCATAATTTATATAAAATTTCTTGCTGTCTTAGGGAGAGAGAGAGGCAGGAGAAAAAGAGAATTTGGAAATAATTTTTTTAAGAAAAGAATGTAAAATTATTTTTATATATAATTGGATAAATATTATCTAATAAAAATAAATAGCCTGGCTACTTAATATGTATGGAATTAAATTGAATCACTATAGATCACTGCATATTTATTAAGTATCCGAGGAATGCATCACATAGCACTTAGTGCTATGACTTGCAAGTATAAGGTATTTAATAAGTATTGCTTATTTTTTATTTGATTTACTCTTTGCTGCATATAATAAAGATCAACTAAGTAAAAGTCAGCAGCCTGAAAGAAATCTTTATCTTAACGGAATTCTTTTATCATCCTTTAAAGTCTGGGCCTAAACAAGACATTTATAGGAGGTGGGATAGTGGTAGAAAGGAATGAGATTTTTCTGTTTAGAATTAGTCAAAGGAGCAGCTAGGTGGCACAGTGGATAAAGTATCAGGAGGATCTGAGTTCAAATACAGCCTCAGACATTTGACACTAGCTGTGTGGCCCTGGGCAAGTCACTTAACCCCTACTGCCCTGCAAAAAACAAAGGAAAACAAAACAAAAACCAGACAAATAAAATTAGTCAAGATCTCATAAATTACAACTAAAGTTTTTTTGTTTTGTTTTGTTTTTAATGTGACAATAGCCTGGGAAAAGGAGAGAGTAAAAATTGCTGGGAAATGTGATCTCAGTAGACATGGGAGAAAGTATGTTTAGTTATCATTTTTCCTTTTTTTGGGGGGAGGGCATTAAACCCTCATATAAAGCACAGTTAATTCTGGTAGCAGTTAATGGTAATTGATCTAAATGTATTTTATTATTACTAATTCCATTGAAACATAATGGAGAGAGGGAAGAAAGAAGCTAGGATCAGTTGAGGTTCCCCTCTGTTCTGCTGGGCAATCCATGAAAGATCTGGGAGAACAGAAAAGACATCTGTTTATATTGTAATTAATTAAGGCAGGAAGACCTCCCCTACCCCCCTGTGAAATTTTAGTGGTCCAGAATTTAAACTTGGGTCACTATTGGTTGGAGATAAAGTCAAGAAGGTTAGGTAGAGGATGGGAGAACACTGGATGTGTGAGTACTGAATGTGAGAACATTAATACATGAGAACTGATATGTGAGAATACTGTAACACTATCATTCCAGAGAATAGATTCTCAATTAGATTGATTGAATGTTTGACAGCTGTTTTGTCTTTAGCACTATTGTACATATTTTTTGCTACAGTAATAATTAATAGTTTATATTTACATAGCACTTTAATATTTACAAAGTACTTTACCTATCTCATTTGATCCTCACAATGATTCCTTAAATGTCAATTCCAAATTTAAACACATTTTTAATCTTCCTCTTTCTTGACTTCACTATAACATTTAACCATTTTGACCACCCTCCTCTCAATACTCACTCTGAGTTTTATGTGATGTTGTTTTTTCCTAGTTTCCCTTTCTAATTGGCAATTTCTTTAAAGTCTTCTATGCTAGGTCATTATCCATTACTCTCACCCCTGAATGTAGGTGTACTCCAAGGCTCAGTCCTGGAGCCTCTTCTCTTCTCTTCCTACACATTCTCTCCCTTGGAGATCTTATTTGCTCCCATAGTTTCGGTGATCTTCCCTATGAGGATAACTCCCAGATGTATTTAAATGTCCTGTTCTTGTCAGAAATGGAGCCAAAGATGGTGGGAAAAAAGACAGGGACTTAACTCAGTTGTCCCAAATTAGCCTCCAAAGAACTTTAAGTATCACCTCAAAATTAATTATTGAATAGCAGCACCCACAAGAGAACAGGGTGAAACAATTTTCTAGCCCAACAACTTAGGATGATTTCAGGAAAGGTCTATTATCATACTCAGGTTAAAAGGGGAGCACAGTGCAGGCAACGTCTGGGTAAGCCAGATGGAGATGTCTGTAACCAGCACAGGTCAGCAACTGAGGCCCCACAGCTCTTGTGAATCAGGCCCCAGCTGTGTGGCCTTTAGACCCCAGCATAGAAGATAAATGGTCAGGCAGGCCCAAAAAGAACTACAGGAAGATCTCAAAAAGGATTTTTTTAAATCAAATAAGAGAGGTAGGAGAAAAAGTGGGAAAAGAAATGAATTACATGAGAATCTTATAAAAAGAGTCAACAGCTTGTATTAGGAAATACAAAAATGGAAAAAATATACAAAAATTCATTGAAGAAAACAACTCCTTAAAAAGCTTAATTGTCCAAATGGAAAAGGAGGTACAAAAGTTAACTGAAGAAAAATTCCTTAAAAAGTAGAATTGGGGGGCAGCTAGGTGGCTCAGTGGATAAAGCACCAGCCCTGGATTCAGGAGGACCTGAGTTCAAATCTGGCCTCAGACACTTGACACTTACTAGTTGTGTGACCCAGGGCAAGTCACTTAACCCTCATTGCCACACAAAAATAAATAAACAAATAAATAAATTAAAAAAAATGAAAAGTAGAATTGGGCAAGTGAAAGCTAATGACTCCATGAGACATCAAGAATCAATCAAACAAAATGGAAAGGATGAAAAAAAGAGAAGAAAATGTGAATTATCTTATGCAAAAGCAACTGACCTAGAAAATAGATCCAGAAAAGATAATTTAAGAATTATTCAACTACCTGAAAGTCATGATTAAAGTTTAGACATCTTTCAAGGAAACCAAAATGACCCACATAAATCATCAGTATTTCTATATATTACCAACAAAGTCCAGCAGGAAGAGATAGAAAGAGAAATTCCTTTTAAAATAACTATAGACATTATTAAATACTTGAGAGACTATTTGCCAAGATAAATCCAGCATTATAAAATGTAAAACAGATAATTTTTATTATATTAAATTTTAAAAGGTTTTGAACAAACAAAACCAATGCAACCAAAATTAGAAGGAAATTAGAAAACTGGGGGAAAACTGGTCTTTGATAAAGGCCTCATTTCAAAAATATATAGAGAAGTGAGTCAAATTTATAAGAATATAAGTTGATTCCCAATTGATAGTCAAAGGATATGAATAGAAGATTTTCAGATGAAGAAGCTATCTATAGTCAAATTAAAAAAAAATACTCTGTCACTATTGATTAGAGAAATGCCAATTAAAACAAAGTATCACCTTTGAGATATCACCTCACACATAACAGATTAGTTTATATTACAGAAAAGGAAATAATAAATATTGGAGGGGATGTGGGAAAATTGTACTGTATGTGGAATTGTGAATTGATCCAAACATTCTGGAAAGCAATTTGGAACTATACTCAAAGGGTTATAAAACTCACTGAGGGGCAGCTAGGTGGTGCAGTGGATAAAGCACTGGCCCTGGATTTAGGAGGATGTAAGTTCAAATCCACCCTCAGACACTTGACACTAGCTGTGTGACCGTGGGCCAGTCACTTAACCCTCATTATGCCACAAAAAACAAAAACAAAAACCTCACTGAAGATCAAACTGATAATAAATAGAAGAGCCAAGAATTGACACCAGGTCTTTTGAATGAAGTCCTAATGATACTACACCACAGCAACAGGGCCAGAGAGAATATAGGCAATGGAGACACAGAATGATTACTGAAGCCAGAGGAGAGGAAGGTATTCAGAAAGCATCCACTGCTACAGAAAACCTAAGGAGGATGCTTTTGAATTTGGTGACTTGATCATTCCTCACTATTAGAAAAGCAGTTTCAGTAGACTGGTGGCAATAGAAGCCAGTTTGCTAGTACATGAAGAAAGAGTCAGTGGTGAGGGATTAGAAGTATTAGGTTATATACAATTTCATCCAATTTGGTTGGGAAGACTTCACTTATAAATCTATCTTTCCTTGTTTTTTCCCCCTTCTTCTTCTTGGAACTTTATGGCTTGTTCAATTTCTTTTTCTAAGACAAGGTTATTTAAATTATTTATTTTTCCATTAACCTGGGCATTGTATACTTTTGTTAATATTTATTCATTTATCCATTTTTTGAGGATATGATTGGCCAAAATAGTTTCTAATGATGTCCTTTATTTCCTTTTCCTTTTTTCTTTTTGATACTGGGAATTTGATTTTCTACTCTTCTTTAAATCAGACCTATATCTCTCCTTGGAAAACTGGTTGCTAGTTTTAAAATTTGTCCATTCACCTTCTGCATTCAATATTGATAATCCTTTCTTGGATTTTCAAAATTAATATTTTGTTATTTAGTTTTTTCACGTGTTGCTGTTCTGGTCTTTGTTAGTGGTATGCCAACTTCTTTCATCTGTTCTGCTTCTCTTTTGTTGATAAATGTTTTTTAGAAATGTAAATTAGCCCCTAAGGATTATTTGGGTTACATCTCAAAAGTTCTGGTATGATGGTCTCATCATTTTCTTTTTCATTGATGAAATTATCTATCATTTCTAATTTTTTAATCTTTAACTCATTAAACTTTAGGATTACATTAGTCTATATTTATTTGAATAATTTATTCAAAGACCCTTTAGTGATTATAATTTTTAGTCCATTGTCATCAATAAAGAGGGAATTTAATGTCTGGTGATTTGCATTTATTCATAAGGGTTTTATGCCCTACCAGAGGCCAGTTTTCATAAAGGCATCATACAAAAATGAGAATTGTATAAACTCTTTTCTGTTCCCATTCAGCAGAGTTTCTAAAGTTCTATTCAGATGCATAACATTTTTGTTAAATGCATATTAAATACTGATATTATTTCATTTTCTTTGATGCTTTAAGCATAATGTATTCCTTATGTTTATATCTTTTAAACATGTTTATTTTTTTTACTGTCTGAACCTGACTTTATTCCTGCATTTTTTGCTTATCTGAAACATAGTAATTTCTGATCTACCACCTCATTTTCACGGTGTGAATCTTTATGTGTGCTTCTTGTGAACAATATATTGTTAGCTCTGCTTTCTAATCCACCCTTCCATGTTCTTCCTTTTTATGGGTAAGTTCATTCCATTCACTTTCACTTAATTGTTGTTTTTCTCCATAAACTCATATTTATTTAGGTCTGCTACCTGATGTCTCCTCCTCACCCACTTTACAAAGAAAAATAAGAGGAAACCCAGAAAAGAAGATGATCAACCCAGTAATTTGTGAATGAAATGATCAGCTTCCACTCCCCTGCTTTTCCTCTCTTCCTCTTGCCAACCACTTGTCCTTTTCTTCTCTCCCTGCCTCCCTTCTTCCCTCTTGCTTTTTTCATTTTTTCTTTCCTTCCTTCCTTCCTTCCTTCCTTCCTTCCTTCCTTCCTTCCTTCCTTCCTTCCTTCCTTCCTTCCTTCCTTCCTTCCTTCCTCCCTCCCTCCCTCCCTCCCTCCCTCCCTTTCTTTTCTTAATTTTAATAGATCTTTGTTGGAATGCATTTGTGAGAACTGGACTCCTCTGGAATCATCTTAACCAAAAGTAACAGTTCATGCTTTTCAGTGGCCCGTTCACTGTCCAAAGGAAGGCCTTGAAATCACCTGGTGGTATGTTGTTTTCACTCATTTATAGAAGTGTTGTTGTTCAATCATTCAGTCAAGTCTTACTATTCATGATCTCATGGACTATACTATATATCTCATGGGGTTTTCTTGGCAAGGATACTAAGGTAGTTTGCTATTTCCTTCTCCAGTGGATTAACACAAACACAGAATAAATGACTTGCCCAGGGTCACACTGCTAGTAAGTATCTAAGGCAGCATTTGAACTCAGGTCTTCTGGACTCCAGGGGCAGCACTCCATGCACTGAGCCACCTAGCTACCCCAATGTAAAGATAGACAGACAGATATATAGATAGTGAGAAAGATAAAGAGATATAGATACATGGATATATACAAGGAAAATACAACCCAAATTCAAGTAAAATTCGACAAAAAAGTGGTGCCTATAATTAGCAAGAGGGTAGCTAGGTGGTACAGTGGATAGAGTGCTGAGCCTGGAGCCAGGAAGAGTCCTCTTAGTTCAAACCTGGCCTCAGACATTTATTAGGTATATGACTCTGGGCAGGTCATTTAACCCTGTTTACTTCTGTTTCTTCATCTGTAAATGATCTAGAGAAGGAAATGGCAAACCACTCCATTATCTCTTTCAAGAAAAACCCCAATAAGATCACGACTGAAAAATGACTCAACAACAAAACAATATTCAAAACACTGTGCTAGGTGCTGGTCATACAAAGCCAGATACAATACAGACCCTTTTCCCAAGATAGGATCAAGCCAGATCAGTATAGAATGCCTATGCAACTGAAAGTGATGGATTGAGCTTTTCATTTGGGCAACTGTTAGTTCTTCATGTTATTGGTTAATCTGCATACTTGTGTGAATTTTGTTTTATTCTCCCAAGAATTTTGAGATCACATTTTTGACCTATCCTTCCAATATCTTCTATTTTCTCTTCTCATATCCTTCTTCTTTCCTTTCCCTTCAGGTGAGATAATAGTTGAGATAATGATCAGGATCAAAGCCAGAGGTAGGTAGTTATAGAAATTCCTTAATCCATTTTTGGAACTTTTCTTCACTCTGGGAACTCTTTCATGAGCAGAGTATGCCCTAAAGTAATAAAAAATGCATTTCTTTTATAGAAGCAATGTGGTATAGTGAAATGAGCTCCGGACATGTACTCAAAGGACTTGGTTTGAAATTCCAACTCTGTTGCTTACTAGCTATGTAATTGACAAATCTCTATAACTTGTTTTCTATAAATCTTTGTAAAATGTGGTTAATATTACTTATACCACCAATGTCACAGAAATTTCTTTGAGGAAAACACTTTATAGCATGCTAGAGAAATATGAGTTCTTATTACTGATTTGAGAATTTTACTTCATGTGGACTCATTTTACACTTAGAGTTGGTTAGATTCAAGAATTATATTGTACCCTCAAGCCTATAATATCTTAATATATTCCAAAATAATTCAAAATACTGATCAAATAAGAGTCCATCTGGCTATGTTTTCCATGATATCTGAATGCAGCTCATAGGACTGACCTCTTGAAATCTGTGCCTAGACACTGCGAATTCTGCCATGAAACAAGAGACTTATGTGGAAATAGGAAGAATCTAATAGGCAAAGTTTAAAATGGTTTCATCCCAGAGATCAATAGTCTATGGAACTTCTGAGAAACACAGTTAGGTGGGTCAATGCATAGAGTACTGGGCTGGGAGTCAGGAAGACCAGAGTTCAAATTTGACCTCAGACATTTACTATCTGACTCTGAGCCAGTCACAATCTCTATTTGCCTTAATCCACTGGAGAAGAAAATAGCAAATGACTCCAGTATCTCTGCCAAGAAAACCCCATTGGACAACATTGGCATGGTATGGTCCATGGGGTCACAAAGTTAGACACACCTGAAAAAGAACAAATTACTAAGGGTGGACAAACTAATGCATACATATATCATCATAGAACACCATTGGCTGAGGGGATATACAGGACCATAGCTCCAAATAGAGGCATTGAGCAGCTATAGTATTAATTGTTATTGAATTTAAACTGGGAGCAGATACAAGATGAATGACTTCTTTTTCATCCTCTCTAGCTGAAGAGAGAGGTTCATCCTCAAGCAGGTGCTTCTTTGGTATTTATTTTCTTTCTTTGCTAGTACTTGAGCCTCTGTGTAAGGAACAAACATTTGTGAGGAGAGGCTGAGAATGATTCTCTCACTTGATTTTCTCTTGTTATATATTTCATTATTCTGTCTCCACTTAATACTTTGCTATTTGAAGTAAGGTTTCTCCCTGGTCTCTTAGTAGAAAATACACAGGATGGGTACACGAGCTGAATACTGACATCATGTTGAATCCGAACATTAGTGTGGTTTTAGAGTTAGGTCAGGTACACATTCCATTTGCTAGGGCAAAAGCTAACTGTGTGGAATGCAGTGAAAGAGCACCAAGTTTTTAATGAGCAGATGTGGGTTTGCATTCTGGACCACCTACTTATGCCCTCTCTGACCTGGAGCAAATCACTTCACCTTTCTTCTCCTCAGTTTCATTATTCATTAAAAATGATCTGTACAGGGCAGCTTAGGTGGTGCAGTGGATAAAGTACCAGCCCTGGATTCAGGAGGATCTGAGTTCAAATCTGGCCTCAGACAGTTGACACTCATGAGCTGCGTGACCATGAGCAAGTTACTTAACCCTTATTGCCCCACTCCCCCCCAAAATGATCTGTAAATCTTTGTCTCTAATTTCCTTTTCAACTCTAAATACTAAGATATGGTATTCTTTATGAAAAGGATAGTCACAAAATTAGTTCTATAAGTTGTTTAATGTTAAATATAATGCATATTGAAATTTACTAATCTTAGCTTGAATTCTCCTTTTGCTTTTCTTTCCAGTAAAGAGTTAATAAACAAAAATGAAATGTGATCAACTTAAAGGACCCAAGGAAGAAAGTTTCTTAAGATTGTGATGGGGCAAAAGGGAAAAGGACCCACATGTACAAAAAAAAATTAGCAGCTCTTTTTGTGGTGCCAAAAGAATCGAAAATTGAGGGGGTACCCATCAGTTGGGGAATCACTGAACAAGATGTGGTATATGATTGTGATGGAATACTATTGTGCTATAAGAAATGATGAGCAGGTGGATTTCAGAAAATCCTGGAAAGACTTATGTGAACTGATGCAGAGTAAAGTGATCAGAACCAGAACAGAGTACACAGTAATAGCAACATTGTACAATGATCAACTGTGAATGACTTAGCTATTCTCAGCAATACAATGATCCAAGATAATTCCAAAAGACCCATGAAGGAAAATGCTATCCATATCCAGAGAAAGAACTGATGGAGTTTGAATGCAGACCAAAGCATACTGTTTTCACTTTTTTGTGTATTTTTTCTATTCTGATTAATGTGAAAATGTGTTGTATGTGATTGCACATATACAACCTATATGAAATTGCTCACTGTCTTATGGAGGGGAGAGGGAAAGGAGGGAGGCAAAAAAATGTAGAACTCAAAATTTTATAAAAATAAATGTTTAAATTGTCTTTACATGTAATTGGAAAATATGAGATAATATTGAAAATCATTGTGATGAGGGGCAGCTAGGTGGCGCAGTGGATAGAGCACTGGCCCTGGAGTCAGGAGGACCTGAGTTCAAATCCGGCCTCAGACACTTAACACTTACTAGCTGTGTGACCCTGGGCAAGTCACTTAACCCCAATTGCCTCACTAAAACAACAACAACAACAACAAGAAAAATCATTGTGACAGGGCTCTTGATTATCCCCAACTTGTACTTATATATCTTGTTTGTACATAGTAAGTTATATATTGTTTTGCCTATTAGACTGAGCTCTTTAAGAGCAAGGACTATATTATCACTTTCCTTCCATCCCTAATACTTAGCAGAGTGCTTGGCACATAATTCAGTGTTTAATAAATGCTTATTGACTGACTGACTGACCTACTGACGACTTTAGGAATCTGAAGACAAATAAGCATGCTTGAGATGATGGATTCATTTTGATGATTCTATACTATCAAAAGTAACAACAATTTTAGTATAGAGCATGCAACTTTTCATGTAATAGACATAATAATTTGTGAATCATTCTAGTTAGTATAAAACACACATCATAATAGCATGAACCATGGGTAGTAATCAGAAGACCTAGTTTTAGTCCTAGTTCTGACAATATTATTTATTGTGCAACCTTAAACCTTTTAGTCATAGTTTCCTAATATGTAAAATAAGGGGGTTGGATTAAAAAGTCTCTAAGATCCCTTTCTGCATTAAAAAATGATAATACATATTAGCAATAATATTAGAAATATCTTTCCAATTGTAAAACCAACAACATCCATTTAGCTTGCCCTTCAATTTCCAAAGAAAAAGTGGCATACTATTATCATAATTTCATTTTTGAAATGTTTTGATTTGAAAGTTAAATTTTAATCCTTTTAAACTCATAGTCTCAATGTACTTTTCAGATGATGAAGTAACACTTAATGCTTTACTTGTATACCTTGGATTTTTGCTGAGAAGGGAAAAACTTAAAAGCAAAAACATAAAACTGGTGTCTAGGGTTTGCTATAACATATACCATCAGCAAATTTTTACAATGTTCTTAAGGTATCATTCTTGAATTTTCCTTCTCCCTTGACCCCACATTCAATCTGTTTTTAATTCAATCTTATTAAATTCATATCTCTAACATATCTTAAATCTCTTTCTCTTCTCTTACAGTATTATCATCATAGTTAAGGCTTTTTTTTTTTTTTTTTAGTGAGGCAATTGGGGCTAAGTGACTTGCCCAAGATCACACAGCTATAGTAAATGTTAAGTGTCTGAGGCCGGATTTGAACTCAGGTACTCCTGATTCCAGAGCTGGTGCTCTATCCACTGTGCCACCTAGCTGCCCCTTACAGTTAAGGCTTTTATCAACTCTTTTTTTTAGTAATAAACATTTTTATTTATAGTTTTGAGTTCCAATTTTTATCCCTCCTTCCCGCCCTCCCATTCCCCCTTCCTGAGGTAATAAGCAATCAGATATGGGTTATACATGTATGATTATGTAAAACATTACCATATTAGTAATTTTATATTAAATTATAATACTAGACTCATAATTGGTCTCCTTGCTTCCATTCACTCCCCATTTAAATCTGTCCTCCTTATAGCTGCCAAATTCTTAAGGCACAGATTTGACTACCTTACTTTAGAGATCTAAAACATTCACTAGCTCCCTATTTCCTCTAGGATACCACATAAACTTTTCTGCCTGACACTTAAGGACTTTTATACTTCAACTTCAACCTGCCTTTCACACCTCCCATCATGCAGTCTAGGTAGTAGCTAACTTAGGGAATTAACTGTTTTCTAGCCTCAACATTCCATCTCCCATATTTATGAATGTGTGTTCAGAGTCATCACCCTGTGCTTGAATAGCCATCCTTCTTCCTCTCTGCCTCTAAAATTTTGTATTTTCTTTTTAAGACTCAGCTCAGGCATCACCTTTTACTTGAAGCTGATCTGAGTCCCTCAACTGTTAATGTTCTCTTCTTTTTCAAATTATCTAGTATTTACTTATCTGTGTTCATTTTGCATTCTCCCAGGAGAATGTAAGAATGATGAGGGCAGGGACAGTTTTACTTTTGTCTTAGGATCATAACTTGTATCCAGTAGATGCTTAATAAATATTATGAATGAAAAATATAAAAATTGTTGAATTAATAGAGAAAAGTGTATCCACTCAGTGCAATAGTGCATAGTGATTTTAATGAAACAAGGCATGGTTCAGAATTCTGTGTTCATTCATTTCTTCATCAAATTCATATGAACTATGTTAAATGGGTTATAGTTTCTTAGTTAATACAGAAGCCAAAATCAGTAGTATTAACTGAGGATTTGTATCTTTTCTTCCATGTTCTGCCACATTTATCCATAACTTTACCTTTGTTGTTGTTGTTGTTGCTTTTCAGTCATTTCAGTTTTCTCAGACTCTTTGAGATTTTCTTGATAAGATACTGGATGATTTGCCATTTCCTTCTCCAGCTCATTTTACAGTTGAGGAAACTGAGGCAAAGTGGCTTGTCCAGGGTCACAAAGTTAGTAAGTATCTGAGACTATATTTGAACTCAGGAAGATGAGTCTTTCTGACTGTAGGCCTGGCACTCTATCCACTGCACCATATAACTGTCCTCACCTTTGTTATACAAGAATTGGTTTAGTTGTTATATTGATTTGTAGAAATCTATAATTTCTTATTATTTATATGTAGTTGAAACACTATATTTTTTATTTTAATCACTAATATCTCCAACACAAATTCTGCCATAGCCAAAAACATGTAGCCTACCACTTGGAATTTCTCTCTCTCTCTCTCCACCCATATCCCTCTTCTTCTCTCTTCTCCCCTCTCTTCCCCTCCCCTTTCCCATCCCTTCCTCTCCCCTCTCTCCTCTCTCCCCTTGCATCTGTTGCTAGGTAAAATATTTTTATGATTAACTATACTTGAATGTATTTCTGAGGGGGTTGTATTGGCATTTTGAGTGAGGCATGGCATTTAAAGCTGGTGTACGATAATTAGCAAATTATGAAACTACACAGCCAATTTATGCTTTTTGAAAAGACAATTCCTTTCCGAACCATCCATTCTCTGAGCAATTCTACAGTGCCAGTGGAAATGGTTTATTTTGGCAAAACTTGCAAAATCCTACCCAGGTGGCTGTTGATGGATCCAGTGCCATTGAATTTAAGCAGAATAAGTATGGGTTGATTTGTCTTGCATGTGCTAACCCTTCAGGCCCCCAAAATATTTCTTAGGGATTTGAAAATGTCATAGCATTTGAGTTTCCCAAGTGGCCACATTGACTTGCTATTTACAGAGCATATGCTGCTGAATGGTGAACAAAAATATTTTTCCTTCTATAGTGCAATGTGATGGAAAGAACACTGAATTTGGGATCAGAAGACCAAAGCTCAAACCCTGGCTCTATTACATACTACCTATGTGACCTTGGGAAAGGTTCCTGATCCTCAGTTTTCCATCTGTAAATTGAGGAGGTTGGATCTCTTCTATTCTTTACATATTTAAGTCTATGATGTTATTCATTTCAGCAAAATGAATACAACCCCTGCTCTAAACCTGGCATCAGGAATTCTTGGATTCAGATTCTAACTATGACAATAATTTATGACCCTGGACAACTAACTCTCTCTCTGTCTCTCTGTCTCTGTCTCTGTCTCTGTCTCTCTCTCTCTCTTTCAGCAATGAGGGTTAAGTGACTTGCCCAGGATCACACAGCTAGTAAGTGTCAAGTGTCTGAGGCTGGATTTGAATGCAAGCCCTCCTGAAGCCAGGGTTGGTGCTTTATCTACTGTACCACCTAGCTGCCCCAGACAAATCTCTTTATTCTTCTGAGCATCAGTTTATACAATGGGGATAACAACGCATACAGTGCCTACTTTGCAGTGTTGCTGTAAGAGACACTGTTATTAATATTATCACATTCTCTTTCTTGGTGAGCTTGACTCTCATTCCCATAGGCATAACATTTGTTAGCTATAGTTACACCTAAATCTTCTTTTTACTTTAATAATTCAAAATACTTGTGATTTTGTCCATGTGAATTACTTCCAGTTACACCAATGCATATCATATCCCTTGCATGATTTAGTACTAGCTTTGTTACAAAAAAACATCACTTTGGTAACCAAACCAGATTTTGAGATTCTCTGAACTTGGCTAGTAGGCTGGTCCTCAGGAAACATATAGTCACATAGTCATCGACTGGGTCCAGAAGTTGTCAAAGTTTTTATCAGCTGATGTAGCTTAAACTCCAGGTTACCTCCATGCCAGGGGAAGGCCTCAGAGGAAGACTCTGATGAAAGCTAGCTCTAGCACATTGCAATAAATCATGTGCATAATGTTGATTCAGTTATTTTGAATCTTTTGCTTAAGAAGACGGGGAATCATATAATCTATTTTAAATGATTTCTTTATTTTAAAGATTGAAAAGCTTTAGTATTTAAGAGGTTAAATTCCCATTAGCTGAAAAAAATTTAGTTCTCCAGAACACCTCATTCTCAGATTTTGCTGACTAAAGGAAGTGTTAATGTTATCTTTGTGTTCTCCCCAGTAAAAACTCAGTTTCATGTCTTTCACAGAGGAGGTGATTGATAAATAATTGTTTTTTAATTATGTGACTGATTAATTTATAACCAAGTATATTCTAAAAGGAAGTTTCTTTCTAATCTATATACCCATATTTGGCTACTAGAAAGGAAAATCCATACAAGAGTATGATTCAGGGCTGTTCCTTCCTCCTGCTATCCCTTTGTGATGGGAATAGATTGATGGTCATCTTGCCATTAGTTCATTACCAAAAGATGCATCTGATCCAGGAGAAGAGGTGAATTTCTGGTCATCTGTGTTCCTTGTTAGCATCTATTTCTGATAAACTTGGTGAGGGACTTGCATAGCACTTTGTACTGTTAAGGCTAAAATTCTAGCTAGTCTGTCTAAAATATCTAATGAGCAGTCGCCAATAAATTATAAGCTTTAGCAAGAGTTAGACTTTTAAGCATTTATTAAAGAGAATAAGAATTTAGTAAAGAGAGAGAGAAAGGCCTAGATTCACCTATCTATTAAAGGGAGAGAGCATTCCTAGCTCTGCTCTCCGCCAGAGTCCACATGAAAGAAAGAGTGTCAGAGCACCAGGTTCCCCCTTCTTCCTCCCACAAGCAAATGTCACTTCCTGACTCCAAAGAAAGGATGCATGGTCTTGCCTTCAGAGACCTTCACCTCATGTCGGAGCTTTTCTACAGTAAGTCTCCAGCAGGTGACATCATTCCAATTGTTACAGTACCTTTCTTCTGTACTCAGCATCTTTTTCTAGTTATTTTTGTATGCAGATCAAGCTTCATGAGTAATGAAGCTAATCTCATTGTATTTTGTATCCCCTCCAGGGCCCAGAAGCAGTGTTTTCTAACCCCTAGTAGGTACTTAATAAATATTTGTTTAATTGAATTGATTAATACTGAAAGAGCTTTGAATTATCTGTGAATTTGGTTACCCATGTTATCTCTGTCCCCATTATTATGGCTAGTAAATAATTGAGTGCAGAGATGGAGAAGAATCCCTCTCCACTGAGGAATAACTCAAATACTCAAATGGAGCTGTCATCTTGGGGAGGTGTATATTTCCCCCAGTGGTAAAGATCACAAGCTATCCATGCCTGGTGATCATGATTTACGCTTGCTGATGTCTTGCATAAGCTCACCACAAGGGTCTACCCAGCTCACTGAGGGTCTTTCTACCTTTCTGTTGATGCCAACAGGATATCAGTGGAAAAACCAAGCTTTTCAGCTATGTTTTCCCCCTCAGGCTTTGTGACCAGATTGTTTTCTTTTTCATTCATGCTTCCCCAATTTTTTTGCAAATAAAATATTGAATTTCAGAAAATGAATTTACCATTTATAAGTACTCTAAAACAAAGCTTCTTAAACTGTGGGTTGTGACCCCATATGGGGTCACATAACTGAGTGTCCAGGTTTTGAAAAATGTGGCAACAGTAAAAGGTTGTGTATACCTACTTTATATATCTATATACTGAAGTTCATGTAAAAATTTCTCAGGTGAAAAAGGGTTGCGAGTAGAAAAAGTTTAAGAAGCCCTGCTCTAAGACATAGCAAATGTAAAATTATCTTGGGCAAAGGCAGGATATTTGAACAAAACCACAGTTTTTCTAAAAGGTCATTTGTAAATCAGTCACTTATCCTTCCCTTCAATATTCCATCTATTAACTGGAATGAGAAAATAACCATTTTTCTAGATGTTAAAGTAAAAATGGATATTTGTTTAGTGACATAACAAATAAATATTGCTAACATACTGTCCAAAGAAAATATGGATACCTTTGTTTTATTCTGATGTCTCAGGATTCTAAAATATTCCCACTGTCTGCTGAATCATCCCTATGTACATTAAAACAATGAAACAAAATACTATGTCTATAAGGCTATCATTGTGTCATTTATATATTTCTTTTCTTTTTCTTTTTAAATTTTTTGGGGGGTGGGGCAATGAGGGTTAAGTGACTTGCCCAGGGTCACACAGCTAGTAAGTGTCAAGTGTCTGAGGCTGGATTTGAATGCAGGTCCTCCTGAAGCCAGGGCCAGTGCTTTATCCACTGCGCCACCTAGCTGCCCTATATATTTCTTTAATAGCCTCTTTTTATACCTCTTCTCCTTTGTAATGTCATTTGAGACATTATGCCCAAATCAAAGCTGGGTCATTGGAGGAATAAAATTTCTGGAAAGAACCAACCTAGAAGCTAAGGGATACAAAATCATGAAATATTCTAATGAGACAATTCTTTGAGATCAATCATTCCACTAAATTCATTTAAAATAAGTCAGTTTTAGTTTGGAGAAAGTGAATGGGAACCATCTACTTTCTGAAAATAGCATGTTTCTTGGGGAAAGGGGGATTACTCAAATCTATATTGATTTATGACTTCTATGAAGATACTTTAGCCTTTTGCTAGAGACTCCCCATTCTCAAATGATCTCCCCCTCCCAAACCTTGACCCCTGCAACTAAGCTGAAATTGTTTTTTTTTTTAAAGTAAGTAAGGAATTCGTTATCAGGAAATGCATGTCACTGCATTGACAAGTCTGGAGAAAAAACATCTAAATAGTGCTTCATCTCTCCCCCAGCTCTAATAAAGTTTAAGAAATGCTTCTAGAATTCATTAGTTATGTACTTGGTGTCTACACTGTCCTGCACAAAACTATTAGTATGTTCTCTCTAAGTTACAAATTAGCCATTAAAAACCCTAGCACAAGAATCCGAATCTGGTAGAATTATATTCCTCTTAATTACATGAGTCTGTCAAGTCTTATATTAAAAAGATCACTGATTTCTTGGGGAAAAGAGTGGGGCAAAAAGGTAGGCCATTAAAAGCCTATTTCTCTGCCCAGAAAAGATATTCAATCAATAGTGTCTGCTTGTTTTATGCTTATTTAATTCCTGGTCTCCCTATAAGCCTGAAGATAAAGAACATATAAATAGATGAAGGACCTTCAATCAACTTGAAAACCTTTTCCTTCCTATTCAAATATCTTGCCCAATCTACCACCTTCATGCAGACAGGAATTAAAATGAACTCCCAATAATACCAGCACCCTAGGAAATAGCTGAGGCCAGAGGAAACGAAGTATAATGACAAGTAGAGTTCCTCATACTGTTGTTACATAGCAACCGTACCCCACTCGGAGTCCTGGCTTTCCTGCCTAACCCAGGTCATTTGTTTTGTTACAAAAGTTCAATAGCAGACTTCCCTGCATCCATGAAGCTGCTCTGAATGCAGCCTTACCCTAACCTCTAGAATCCCCTTTTCTAGTTAATCTGGGGGATGTGATATAATTTTTCCAGGGCACCTGATTAAAATTGGGACTCAAACAAGAGTTATTTATCAAGGATTTATTATGTCCTAGGTACTATGCTAGGTGTTAGGGATAAAATTACAAAGGAAAAAAGAATCTGTATTCACGAGGAACTTCCATTCTAATGGGGTTGGTGGGGGGACAGCAGATCCATATAACATGCAGATAGAATCAATGTAAAGTCAATAAATACCAATGTATACAAACTAGTTAAAATATAAGATAGTTTGGAAGGGAGGATACTAGCACTTGGGGGGGGCAGAATTAGGAAAGATTTTGAAAATGGGATTTGAGGCATGATATTAAAAAACTTCCTTACTGACACATGAAAAAAAGATAGGAATCTAACTTTTTAAAATGCTAATGTTAGCCATCTCTAGGGCAGGGGAGGGGGGAAGAGAAGAAGAAAGAGGGGAAAAAAGGAGTTTACATGAAAATCATATATTTAAAAAGAATAGCAAGTTGTACACAATAGATTTGCTGTTTTCATGTGCAATCATCTTTTTATTATTATACTATGTTATGGAAATGCTTCTTTCATTCCATAATGTACCCAACTATAAAAGTCACATTGAAACAAATTCATGTTGTTAAAACATATTTAATAGCAGGATCGACTGATTGCATATATGTATGTATTGTAGTGATCCCAATATCAGAGGGAAGACTGGTGTTAAGTAAGAGCTATTGGGATCTATAATATATAATCATAATATATAGTAATTACTTTTATTTTTTTACATAGCTTTTTTTTTTAGGTGGGGCAATAAGGGTTAAGTGATTTGCCTAGGGTCACATAGCTGGTAGGTATCAAGTGTCTGAGACTGGATTTCAATTCAGATCCTCCTGAATCCAGGGCCGGTTCTTTATCTACTACACCATCTAGCTGCCCCCATGTATAGTAATTATAATACACAAATAAAAATAATAAAATACACATTTTTAAAGAGGTACTGTGAAAGGCTTCTTGCAGAGGTGGAATTTGAACTTAAGGAAGCCAAGGATGTTAGGAGGCAGAGATGAGGAAAAAGGAGGAATAGGGAACAGCCGGTGAAAATACATAGGATCAGGACACAGAGTGGAACAGTGAAAAGGAGAGGCTCAATGGATCATAGAGTACATTGAGGAAAGAAAAAGAAAGAAAGGGGCAGCCAGGTGGAGCAGTGGATAGAATGCCAGCCAGGAGTCAGGAGGAACTGAGTTCAAATCTGACCTCAGAGACTCACTAGCTGTGTGACTACGGGCAAGTCACTTAACTATATTTGCCTTAATTTCCTCATATGTAAAATAAGCTGAGGAAAGAAATGGCAAGAAAACCTCAGAGTCATTTTAGTCACTGAAATGACTGAACAATAACAAAAGAAAGATGTCAGATTATTAAGGACTTTAAAAATGTAACAGATGCATTTTTATTTGGTCTTGAAGGTCATAGGGAGCCACTGGTATTTGTTGAATAGAGTGGTGACTTGTATCAGACCTGTACTTTTAGGAAGAGTTTTGATAGTTGTGTTAAGGATGAACTAGAGCAAGGGGAAGAGAGACTAACCAATGTAATAATCCAGGTATGAGGAAATTAGGGTTTATACCAGTGTGTTTGCAGTGTCAGAGGAGAGAGAGGGACATAGATGAGATCTATTATGAAAGTAGAATCAACAGAACTTGACAACAGAATGGAAATGGAAGTGATAGAAAGTGAGGAATTGAGAACACAAACTTAGGTGGTAAGCCTGGGTCACAGGTAGGATAGGGTTGCCTGCCAAAAGTCATAGGGAAGTTGGGAAGAGGCAAGGGCTTGAGGAAAAGATGATGTCTTCAGTTTTGGACATGTTAAGTTTAGGATGTATATAGGACATCCAGTTCAAGATGCCAAGTATGCAGTTGGAGATGGGACACTAGAGGCCAAGAGAGAGGTTAGGGCTGCATCAGTACATCTGAGGATCATCTAGACAGAAATGATAATTGAATCCATTAGAGTTGATGAAAACACTAAGTGAAATAGTATAGAAGGCCCAGGACAGGGCCTTAGAAGATAGCTATGGTTAGCAAACATTACTTCTTTGAATATCTAGCAAAGGAGACTGAGGAGTGGTCAGTCATTCAGGCAAGAGAAAATCAGGAAAGATCAGTGTGACAAAAACCTAGAGAGAAGGAAGTATCAAGGAGAGGTAAACCAACAGCTGCCAAAAGCTTCAGAGAGGTCAAGAAGGATGAGGATTGAGAAAACATCACTAGACTTGTCAATTAAGATATGATTGTTAAGTCTGTAGACAGCAATTTCAGTTGAATCATGAAATTAGAAGCCAGGCTGCAAAGAGTTGAGAAAGTGAGAGAAAAAAGAAGTGGAGGCACTGATTATAGACAACTTCTTCAATGAGGTTAGCAATAAAATGGAGGAAAGATGTAGTGTAATGGTTAGTAGGGATGTTCAGATCGAGTGAGAGTTTGTTTTTAAGGATGGGGAGGGGGAGACAGAGGCATGTTTATAGGAAGCAAAAAAGCAGTAAGGAGTAAACAGGGAGAGACTTAAGATTAGTGAGAGAGTACAGACGATAGAGGGACAAACTGCCAGAGAAGGCAGGCTGGATGTGATCGTGTGTGCATATATAAGAGTTTACTTTGTAAAAGAGAAAGGCCACCTCTTTGAGAGGTGGGATGAAGGAGGGCATAATAGGGAAAAGCATTTTAATGAAGTGAGATGCAAAAAAGGGAGAAAAGTGAATTCTTGACAAATGTTCTCAATTTTTTTTCTGGGGAAATATGATATGAGGTTCTTAGGTGAGAGGGTGGTGGTGGGGAAGGCATGCCAGGGGAGGTGTGAGGAGTGATAAAAAGGTAGGAAAAGGTGCTATGCCAAGTAGGGTAGTGATTTTGATTACAGATGAGTAACATGATTCCCTCATGATAGTGAAGATACAGTTGAGTTCATGAAACATAAATTTGTAGTGGCCCCAGTCTGCACAATTTCATTATTTTCTCTACCTCATTCAATGGCATGAAAATAGGAGCAAAGGCAGCAGAGGGTAGGAGTCATATAATGTTGGAACTTGGACAGAATTGGGAATCAGATAAGGGAGCAAGGTACTTGAGAGTAGAGTATGGACTCTTCTCCCTTGCTTTACTCTCTGCTTCTAATCGTTTACCAAATATGACTTATTCTACCTACAGGATTTTCATCTTCACTAACATTTCTACCATACTAATTCAGACTCTCATTGCTGCTCACTTTGAATACTGAGATAGTCTCTTGGTCTCTCCCCTCTCTAATCCATCTTCCATAAAACTGGAAAAAACAACAACAACCCTCCTAATCTACAGATCTGATCAAGTCTCTTTGTACTCAAAATCTTTGGTGACTACTTATTGCCCCTAGGTTAAAATGCATACTCCTTGCCCTGTCTTTTAAGGTCCTCCACAAACTACTTCCCTTCCACCTTTCCACCTTTCTGTAATTCCACCCTCTTTCACTCAGTCTATTTTCTGTTTTTGTTTTTGTTTTTGTTGTTGTTGTTGTTTTTGCTGGGCAATGAGGGTTAAGTGACTTGCCCAGGGTCACACAGCTAGTAAGTGTCAAGTGTCTGAGGCCGGATTTGAATTCAGGTCCTCCTGAATCCAGGGCTGGTGCTTTATCCACTGCACCACCTAGTTGTCCCTGCCACCTAGCTACCCTCAGTCTATTTTGTTTGTTTGTTTGTGTTTTTTTTAAGGAGCAATGAGGGTTAAGTGACTTGCCCAGGATCACACAGCTAGTAAGTGTCAAGTGTCTGAGGCTGGACTTGAACTTAGGTCTTCCTGAATCCGGGGCCAGTGTTTTATCCACTGTGCCACCTAGCTGCCCTCCCCCACCCCTAGTCTATTTTCTAGATAGGATTAGGATCATAGATTTAGAAATGGAAAAGATCTTGGAAATCAAGTCCATCCCTCCTCATATTAAGATGAGGACACATCTCATGTTGAGAATGAACCACTGAGTTTAATGGTTTTCACAAAGTCACTTAGCTAGTAAGTGCATGATGTGGGATGTGAACCCAGGTCTCCCTGAATCCAAATATTGAGTTTTATCCACTACTCTCTCACCTGCAACATGTTCAGGCTGCATCTTTACATATTGAAATCCTACTCTTCCTTCAAGGTTTAGCTTTGGTCTTGCATTCTGCATGACGTAAGTCTTCCCTGACTAGGTCAAAGTGATCTCTTCCTTTTCTTTCCTCTACCTCTTTGTATCTCTTATTTGTTCTGATTCCCCGTATCATAAATGTTTGTGTAGATACTCAGTTTTCCCTATTACATTTAAGATCAAAGAGGACTAGTATCTACGGTGTGAGTTTGCCAAGCTCTTTCCAGGATTGGTCATCAATCTTTGGTGCGCACCTGACACTCAGCTCTCACCTGTAGCTCCAAGAAACTGTAGCTTGAGCAGTGGCTGGGTAAACTTTCTTGGCAGACAGGATAAACCTGGTTGATGGTAACTGAGGGGTCCCAAACCCATTGGTGAGTTAGGGGGATGTCTACCCCAGGCATGTGAAGACTTCCCCCAGTGGAACGGGCAGATGAGAACAATTTGTTCCAATGGCAATGAAGGCAGCTGAAGCAGGCACTGTGGAATACTTAGAGCTTGATCGGGCATTGAAGATGCCATGGTGATCCCAGGCCATTACCAGTCACCCTGACTTTTGTCTTGTCACTGGATTTTGATGACTGGAAGAGAGAGTAATACTGACAAGGATAATATATCCCAAAGAGATCATAAAAAAGGGAAAAGGACCCACATGTATGAAAATATTTATAGCAGCTCTCTTTGTGGTGGCAAAGAATTGCATATCAAGGGAATGCCTATCAATTGGGGAACAGCTGAACAATCTGTGCTATATGAATGTAATGGAATACTATTGTGCTGTAAGAATTTATGAGAAGGTAGATTTCAGAGAAACCTGGAAAGACTTAAATGGACTGATGCTGAGGGAAGTGAGCAGAACCAGGAAAACATTGTACACAGTAACAGCAATGTTGTGCAATGACCAACTGTGATAGACTTAGCTCTTTTCAGCAATACAATAATCCAAGACAATTTCAAAGGCCTCATGATGAGAAATGCTCTCCACGGGGCAGCTAGATGGCACAGTGGATAAAGCAATGGCCCTGGATTCAGGAGTACCTGAGTTCAGATCCAGCCTCAGACACTTAACACTTACTAGCTGTGTGACCCTGGGCAAGTCACTTAACCCCAATTGCCTCACCAAAGAAAGAAAGAAAGAAAGAAAGAAAGAAAGATAGAAAGAAAGAAAGAAAGAAAGAAAGAAAGAAAGAAAGAAAGAAAGAAAGAAAGAAAGAAAATGCTCTCCACATCCAGAAAAAAGAACTGTGGCATCTAGATGCAGATTGGATCATACTATTTTTTTGTTTTTCTCTTTTGTTCTGATTCTTCTTTCACAACATGACTAATGATGAAATATGTTTAATGTGATTGTACATTATATATCAGATTGTTTTCTGTCTTGAGGAGGAGGGAGGGAAGGGAGGGAGGGAGAAAAATTTGGAACTCAAAATAAAAATAAATGTTGAAAACTATCTTTACATATAACTGGAAAATAATAAAATACTTTTAAGACCAAAAAAAAAAAAAAGAAAATGAAGGACAAACAACAACAAAAACAATAGGGTAATTGAAAGCAGAGATCATGTTCTTTTCCATCTTTGTAATATCAGTGCCTAGAACATTGTTTTACATATAGTATGTATTTAATGTTTGTTGAATGGAATGAATACAGAATATAACTTATTCTGACAGCTGAGCCTGTTAGGAATGAAGAGATGAAGAAAAAAGTAAAGGAGATTAGAGTTTTGAAAAAGTGTAATGGCCTGCTTTATGAGCTACTAGGTTCCCCACTGACCAAAGGTTTTCTAGCAGAGACTGGCTAACATATTGTTGGTGATGCTGTGGAAGAGGCAGGTATGGATTAGATCGGATTACCTCTGAGGTCCTTTCAAGCTGTGAAATTCTACGAATTCAGGGGAGATCAGCAGCAGTGGTGGTAATTGTTAACAACAGTGGCAATAGAGGCAATTAAATATGGGGATGGTGGTGTCATTCAGCAGGCACTCTTGCCACAAAAAAAGAGAGCCAATGATAATAATATGAAAGTTAGAATAGCTCTGTGGGAGTTGCGGTGGCAAGAGTCACTGCTAATAACTTTGCTTCTAGGTAAATTTTTCTATAATTGATTCTTCTGAAGGTATTTTAAATGAGATAATATTGGTGTGGTGATGCCAACACAGCTAAAGCCAGGCCACACAGGAAGTTAAATGGTTTTAGGAAAATTGCCTCAAGGTAAACGATTCAGCTTCCAGCAAAGAAACAGTAATCTCTTTCCTTCAGTTTCAACATGAAAAAAGACGCTAGGATGTTCATTTAACCAATTTATATCAGGAATCTTCTCTACATACTAGAGAAGTATGTAGAGAATAGAGATGAAGAGAAAACTGTTAGATGATAGAAAATACAAATATATAGGTGATCTAGACCCTGCTCTCAAGGAACATACAATCTAAAGGGACATAGACATAGACATAGGCACAAATTACTTGGATACAGAGGAGACTGAGATAAGGTCAAGGAAGTCCAAGCAAAGTACTATGAGAAATCTGAGAATTGTTTTCCTTGTGAGATTGTGGTGGTGAGACATCAAAGAAGACTTCATGGAGAAGTAGTGATTGTATCCAGCACTGAAATAGGGAAATATTTTAACAGATTTCATGAAAAACTTATGCGAGACATAAGAACAGTATGAATAAAGGAGTAGGATGAAAATGGAAGATGGAAAGTAGTCTATCCAATTTGCCTAGTGTATGGAGTACATGATGGGGAGTTGCATGGAATAAGACTGGAAAAGGTAGATAGAATTACATTGTGAAGTTTCTTGTAAGCCATAATACTTTATTTCATGGGCAATAGGGAGCCATTAAAGGTTTTTGAGTAGAGGAGTGATGAGATCACAGGAATGATTTACATACACATTTTATTTAGGCTTAGAAGTCAGTGACTTCTTCATAAATATTGGAAGGGCAGCCTAAATTGAGGGAAGCTATACTGTAATGTATGTGTGTGTGTCCTAGATAGATTTTTGCTCTAAATTTATAATTTGGATAAAATGTTTTATTGAGGCCCAGGAAGAAAAACAGGGTTAGAGTAAGCAGTAATTGAAAACTTAAGAAATAATGAGTCAGGTGCTGAATTATAGCAGGAAATATATATGTTTTTATACAATAGGTTTGGGGTACTACTTATACTGTTCTTCAATGTTGATGCTTAACTGTCTGTTTTTTTTTTAAATAAAGGGTTATATTTTCCTATAAAGTGAAAAAACAATTGTGTGGAAGAGTGTGATGATCTGGAAAACCTAACTGGAACTAAGGACCATAAATCAAAGCACCACTTTGTAAGTAGTGTCCAAGAAGTAAACAGCTCAGCTTGAGAATCAAAATCTATACATTGACAATAAAGTTACAGGTGGTGAAAAACCTAATGAATTATTGAAGCAGCAGAGCAATAATACATCACTGTTAGAGAAGCCATTTTGATTCAAGGCATTTGTTCCTTTTGCTAATGCTGATTCTATTAATCAAAGCAACCTGTTCTTGTCAGGAATGATCAGGTTCTTGTTGAAGGAAGAGCAAGTCTTGTGATGTCTTGGCCCTAATAGGTTGGTGGTGATTAAGGACCAATGTAAGACTTGTTCTATGGATTTTTCATCAAAGGTTGTCAAAGGGTAGCATTAAATTCACTACTGAAGCAAGAGTCCTAATGTAGCATTCAATTCAGAATAAATATTGTGACCTCTTGTATCTGTCTAAGCTGCTGGGCTGAAGAGTACAACCAGAATGTTATCAAATTAGAACATCAACCTTTGTATGCTCAAAAAAAAAAAAAAAAAGCCCATAAAATCTCTTCATGCAGTTTTAAAGGTAGTAGGAGAAATAACTTGAAGGAAAAATTTAGATATGTCATTTAGATCTTTGCCATTAGGGGACAATATTATAATAATATTGTGAGGGCAGCTGGGTGGCACAGTAGATAAAGTGCTAGGCCTGGAACCAGGAAGACCTAAGTTCAAATCCAGATTCAGATAACTTACTAGTGGTGTGTGACCCTGAACAAGTCACTTAACCCTGTTTGCTTCATTTTCCTCATCTGTAAAATGACATGGAGAAGGAAATGGCAAGCCAGTCTAGTATCTCTGCCAAGACAACACCAAATAGAGTCATAAACACAACTGAAATGATTCAACAAAAAAGACAACATAATACTATGATATTCTCAATGAAGCTTAATTTTGGCTCCACATTGTAGAAGATCCATGAACTTGGCTAGGGAAAAGAATGATATCTTTACTTCAATATCATTGAATCCTTTATAATTCTATGTATTTTATGCATTTAAAAACATTATTCTGTGAAAGGGTGTGCAGACTTCATCAGATTGCCAAAAGGGTCCATCTCACACACACACACACACACGTTAAGAGCCCTTATTTCAAAGAGATATTTTCTTTCTGGTATATTTGTGTCTATTTTTATGAGCATTGAAGAAAATAGATTTAATAAACATGGAGAGTGATGAACCATTTATTTTCTCTTTCATATATGAACTCTTGGTATAATTCTTCTATAATAAGAATAAAAATGTTTTACTTTTAAATTGTAGCTAACAAATTCCAAGAAAAGTCCCCCCCCCACCTTTTCTCCCTTTGTCCTTCCCTTTGTTCACAGTCTTAGTGATTTTCTAAATATTTAGCCCAAGAAATACCAAGAAGCCTGGTCTAGTTCCATGAACAACGTAAATAAAAACATTGATATGACTATTATATAGAGATGTTTTGTGTGATAGAATATTATTCAACCTAATTATTTTTCTCACTTTGCAACATCCCTGTGAAATAGTTAACATTACCCTTGCATTAGAGCTCGCAAAAATTAAAGCACAGATAATGACTTTGTTTAACCGAGTGAGAAATAGTATATAGCTTGGGACACCCTGCTCTAGACACCTGCTCCCTGCATTGTCTCTCTGCCCCAATTTCTTTACTCCCAGCTATCTGCCTATATAAATCACAGCCTAATGGATATATATGATTACTCCATCCTTACTGAACCGAGAGGTGAACATGGAGGAAAACATTGATAAGTTATTTTAGAAAAGTCTCCAGAAGAATCATTACTCTGTAATGGCCCATCAAATTCCAAAGGGGAGGAGGGAGAGAGGAAGAATGGCTAATTCAGCAGTTCGTCAAAGCTGAAATGTAAAATATGTCCTGCCCTCAAGTGACTCATGAAAAATAAAATTAAATCTGATGAATAAACTAGCTCAATTTACGCAGGCGGGGTAAATTGTGACTTCTTTTCCCTGCCACAATATTTCTTAATCTATCACACTGTAGTTTAATAAGTCCACCAAAATGTCATCGAACACGCCTATTAAGCCCTGGTGGCTAATAGGACTCTAGTTTGTCTTTGTGCTCTCAATCTCTCAAGGTCTTCCAAAAAGCCTAAAAGCTGGGCCCGTGAATGTAGCTTTTTCCAAGCATGAAGTGTCCTGACAAGCAGAAACAGGGCATTATGCTGGGCTGAGTCTGCCATTAATTGTCTGACTGGGTTAGAACACAGGCTCCTTAGGGGGAGGGGGGGGGAGCTTCTCTCTGTTTAGAATAATAGTAAGGATAGGACTAACATGCAGAAGGAGGACCCACAGTCTATTTTATAAAGAGGTTTGGATTTATTTCTATCCTAAAACTTTCTCAGTGCCAATGTTCCCAAGCACTCACCGAGATTTGGAGGACGTTGCATAAGGAATTAGGGTTTTTATCAGTGAGGAAATTACCCAAATTGCCCTGTTTGTGGTTAAAGTCACCTGAATGCATTCCAAAGGAGTCCTCTAATAAGGGGGTACTCCCACGACAAACACTTTACTGCACAAATATGCACCATCTCTAACACGCCAGGATCCCGGCATGAAAATTACCTTCAGACTGAGTAAATTTGGAGATTAGTCCGCCGTCTCTTCTATGCTCCAAAATGCTGCACTTTTTTTCAAGCCTAAGTCCTTTCTTGAAAAAAAGGGGGGGGAGGGGAATCCCAATATTATGTCTAAATTCCTTGCTCCGTGAACCTACAAGGAAACTGATGGAGCAATGGAATTAAAAGATTAAACCTTAAGCCACTTGTACTAAGTCTTTCCATGATTTATGAAGCACAGAGTTTACATAGTAACTGAGTCCACAAGCCGAATAAGCAGACGCGATTGCTTTTAGAGAATTCTGAAGACTGTTTCTCTTAACTGCTTCATAGCTGCATCAACAGGCTCAGCGGGACCGGATTTCCACATAGTGCAGGCTGACCTGCTTTCTCCCAGGCTTCTAACTAGTATTTGAGATGTTCTCTGCACGTGTGTTGTCTCACCTACTGTGAGGAGACACTGAGCCTGAGTTTCAAGATAGGACCTCCTGTGGGCATTGCTTCCAATGTCTCGAGCAGTTTCTAAAATCGTCCGCTGGATAACTGTATTTGTTGTTGTTCAGTTGTTTCAGTTGTGTCTGGCTCTTTTTGATCCCATTTGAGGTTTTCTTGGCAAAGATACTGGAGTAGTTTGCCATTTTCTTCTCCAGCTCATTTTACAGGTGAGGAAACCGGCAAAGAAAGACCTGCATTCAAAACCAGCCTCAGGCACTTACTAGCTGTATGACCTTGGATAAATCACTGCAACTAATTTCTACCTCAGTTTCCTCATCTATTAAATGGGGATAATAATACCACCTAATTCCCAGAGTTGCTTTGAGGATAAGTTGAACACTTTGCAAGAATTAAAGTATAATATAAACTATTATTGTAGCATTAATAGTAAGCTCACATTTCTATGAAGCTTAAGGTATATAAAAGGCTTTCCTCATAATTAACCTATGATGTAAGGAATGCAAATATTATTATCCACTTTTATATATGGGAAACTAAGGCTCAGAGAGGTTAACATATTTACTTAAGATCAAGGAGCTGGTAGATGGGAAGAGCCAGATAGAGTCCAAGTTCTCTGACTCAAGTCCAATACAACATTTCACAGGAAAGGAGAGAAATGTATTCTAATTAAGTCATGTCAGTTAAGTCAATTAGCATTTATTAAGTGCCTAATATGTGCCAGGCACTGTATTAAAGAAGAGGAAGGAAAGAAAAAAAAGAGGAAAAAGAACAGGAAAGGAATGGAATGAAAGGAAAGAAAAAATAATAACAGGCTCTGCTTTCAAGGAGCTCACAGTCTAATGGGGGAAACAACATACACACATCTATGTACAAAGATCTATACAGGATAAATTGGGGGTAGCCTGAGAGAGATGGCACTGGGGTTAAAGGCTGGGAAAGGCTTCTTGAGGAAGGTGGGACTTTAGCTGCAACTTGAAGGATGTCAGGGAAGAGAGGAGATGGAGATGAGGAGGAAGAGAGTTTCAGGCATGGGGGACAGCTAGGGAAAAGACTGGGTGTGTATGGGAGAAATATCTAGGAGGGGGCCAATGACACTGAATCACAGAGCAAGGGGAAGTCAGAAGGTGTAAAAAGACTGAAACAGTTGGAAGGGGCCGGATTATAATAGGAAGCCATTGTAGTTTATTGAATAGGAGGGTGACATGGTCAGACTTAAGGTTTTTTGTTTTTTGTTTTTGTTTTTTAGTGAGGCAATTGGGGTTAAGTGACTTGCCCAGGGTCATACAGCTAGTAAGTGTCAAGTGTCTGATGCCAGATTTGAACTCAGGTACTCCTGACTCCAGGGCCGGTGCTCTATCCACTGTGCCACCTAGCTGCTCCCAGACTTAAGTTTTAAGAACATCACTTTGATAGTTGAGTAGGGGATGGACTGGAATTAGGCAGTGAGACCAATGAAAAGGATGCTGAAGTAGTCCAGGAATCTCAGGATTGACCAGTTTCTTAATATTAATTAACTATAACCTCTATATGATCTTGGGTAAAATCACGTAAACTTCCCTTCTTTTTATCCCTCTCTGAAAAATGGAAGAATATCATTATTTTACCAATACTTATGTACTGAGGCTCACCGAAAACTTTTTTGTTAGTTGCAAAGTAAATACACCTTCATTGGACAAAGGGTACTCTGCTTTTTACAAGCCTTTCAGCAGTGCAGAGTCATAGTGGTTGATATTGATGCTTATATTATCAAATTATTTCTTCAAAATGTTTAAAAGTCATGACTAGAAGGTGATATCTATGGAAAACCTATTTTAAAATGTGTTTCTGTTCTCAAGGATGTCTGGTTTACAACAGAAATATAATGGATCAATCAGGTACATTACTAGGAAAGAATAACTAGGTCATTTATTTCCTCCTCTTCATAAATGCATCAATGACTAGAATAGCTATTGAGCACTCATTGAGCATGCCACTGTCCTGATTTTTCCAGGCATTTGAAAGATTAGGTTCTACACCAAAACAGCCTTTACCACCTCTCCCATTCAGGGAGAACTCTAGGCTTTGAGACCCCTCCCAGCTCTCCACCTCCCCTACTTCCCTTTGCTTCCCAGACTTTGGAACTTAAGGGACTCTGTGTCTATGTTGAAGTTAGGATGAGTTCAGTGGGCTAGGAAAATGGGAAACCTATAAGAAGGAAAGTTGAAAGGACACAGTCCATATTTCTCGAGTGTAGTGCAATGGATGCTGCAGTGGATGGTGGACTGGCCCTGGAGTGAGGAGGACCTGGGTTCAAATGTGACCACAGACACTTACTAGTTGTGTGATCCTGGGCGAGTCACTTAATGGACCCTATCTGCCTCAGTTTCCTCATCTGGAGAAGGAAATGGCAAACCACTCCAGTATCTTTGCTAAGAAAAGGCGAAATGTGGTTACAGAGAGTCAGACACAACTCAACAACAAAAAATTCATATTCACAGAAGAAATAAAATAGATGAACTTAAAAAAAGGTGCCTATAACGAAAGGAATATAATGGAACACGAATACGAAATTCATAAAAAGTAAAGAATGATGACAATAATTATTGGACTAGATCTATGTTTTCTTTATTTAGTGTGAGAAAATCTCATTGAGGAAACCCTCTCTACCAAATGCAGACTTGTACCTTGTTTTTAGACTTACCTTAGAGAATTGCTCGGCACACTGAGATATCAGGTGACTTACCAGTATGGGTTAGGAGCAGGATTTAAACACAGGTCTTCCTGTCGCCAAGATTAGCTTTTTCTCCACTATCTGTTTTATAGTTTTCAAACAATTGCATGCACACATACATATATAGATTAAATATAGTTATTATACATGTATATACATACATATAGATTAAATATAGTTATATATGCACACACACACACACACACACACAAACAACAAATAAATATGTCCCCTTTGATACAATGACCCTGTGAGGCAAGTGTTATTACTACCTCCATTTTATAGAATTATAGTAAGATTACAGAACTTAAAAATCAGGGAAAATAAAAAATTGAAGAGACCTCAGGGGTCAGTGTCACGGACAAGTGATTATTTATCCTTATGTTGATTGGCTCCCTACCTAATCATACAGGGTTAGGTTCAGACTTTTGTGCAAACAGGCACATATTACACACACAGGCCCAAACGACTTCAGAACGGTTAACTTAGATACCGAGAATCTGGAGGAACATTCAGAATTTAGGTAGTAAAAATTAATGGAAGCTGAATTATAGAGATGGACAGGCAAAAGTTGTTTAGAAACCAGACCTGCCAGGATATAGATGTAGCGATCCAGCTTTATTTTGAAATCATTGCTATTTACAGATGAAAGCACGGCCTGGCCAAAGGATTTGATGTAATGGAAACTTTAGTTTTTAATACCAAAATTGACAGTTAACTGAGAGAAAATATACTACAGGCAGTTCCTAAAGCAGTCCTTTATGCTCTATCTTTCTACTCAGAGGCCCTAGATGGGTATTGAGGTTGTTAGAGATTTCACTTTTATGCTCCAACTTGGAGAACAAATTCATGGCAGTGGACAATACCAATGCTTGCTTCAACTCAACTAACAAACCTGTTGAGACTAGTAGTGATTCAATTTCCCCATAAGAGATGGTGAGGCCAAACCTGAATTTTAAATGGAGACAGGCTCAGCCACTGTCCCAGAATGAGGGGTCAGCAACAGAGGACTTGAACTCCTTATTACGAGACCGCTGCTCCCAACGACACCCTCTTTACTGGAGTGCCAGGTACCAGGGCGGATGCTGTAAATTTTACACAGGCAGTTCCGCTGGGATGATTTGTTTCCACACCTGGCTGGTCAGATGAACCTTTGTGCTATTTAGTGCCCACTGAAACCAAGGAGCAACTTGGGAACTGGATTCCAAATGAAATCTGGTAATTGGGTCCCCATGGATTTTCAGAAGGAAGTATGGGGTTTGCCATTTTAATAGTAGCTGAAAATAAAAACGATCCCACCACCACTCTCTGTCATCAACTCGACTTGCTTGTAATTGTTTCTAGGTTTGATATTGTTTCTTTTTGTTTTTTCTAAAGAAATTTAAAATTTTTGACTTTAATGATTTTTCCAGACATTTGAAAAATTAGGTTCTATGCCAAAACCACCTTCACCACTTCTTCCATTCAGGGAGTACTTTAGGGTTTGAGACACTCCCACCCCCACCTACATCCCTTACTTCCCACTGCCTGCCCTTTGCCTCCCAGACTCTGGAATTTAAGGGACTTTCTGTGTCTGTGTTGAAGGTAGGGTAGGTTCAGTGGGCTAGGACTAACTTTACTCTATGACTGACTTAGGGGCAGCGGTGTACTAGAGTCAGCTCAGATAATCATTAAATTTTCTGTGTGAGCATTTACACTTGGAAATTGGTAAACACAAAAAATCAGGCCTTGATTTATTTTTTTCATTGATTTCTAGATTTAACAAAATGATCGATCAAAAGTTAATAGTGCCAAATAATTTTTAAAAATATATCATGTGTACATATTTTTTCCCCAGAGATCCCCAGCACACTCCTGTTTAGGAGTATAGGAGAGTGATGTGGAAGGGATGGATATGCACCAGGCCCTGGTCAATCACTAAGATCTGGAAGACACTTAAAATGAATGAGATTTCATTCATTTTGTCTCCTGTGCTCTCTGTGAATAATGAACTGGAACTGAAACGGTGGAATTGTAGAGAGGGAAGTATACTATATTAAAAGTCAGGGGACCTGGGTTTGAATTCTGCCTATTTCACTTGATATATGACTGTGGGCAAGACATTTAACCTCCCTCAACCTTGTGTTCTTCACCCATGATATGATACTTCCTCACAGGATTATTATGACCACAATGCCTTCCTCTATTAAAGTGAGGCTCCAATACTTAGAGGACCTGTGGTATCATTAGAGTGAGTTCTACCTCAAATCAACACAAATCACAACCCCTCTAAGATTTAGTAGGCATAGATGTATCAGAAAGTTACTGTGGCGAAAACATTAATCAGCCTCTTGCCAATCTGCCTCTGAGACTCTTTGAATTAGTTATGTTTGTCCTTCAACTTCAGTTGAGATCTAGAGTTTGTTACCAGGGCCAAAGTCAAAGCCTTTCGAGATTGGATGGAACCTGTTAGATTTTAAATCTGCTGGCATGTCTTTCAACCCAGGGTTAACTACACATCATGATGAGGCATAGGATAATTTTGGGGGGGAAATTTAATGTGACATATTATACTGAATCCCTTGTTAGCATAATAGATTAGACCTCTAGAAGGGCTACATGTGCTGTATAAGTTTATATAAGTTTATTATGGATGGAGAGAGTCTAATTTGGCTACAATGTAGATGGGAAAGAGTAGTATGAGATAAGGTTGTAAAGGTAGGTGGAATCCAATTGTGAAGGACCTTGATTGTCAGGAAATAGATTTTACTTAGTAGGCGTTGGAAGCTACTGAAGATTTTTGAGTGGAGTAGTGATATAAGGAGATATGCCCATCAGTGATTTAATAAGTAAGCCAATGGGCATTTATTAAGCACCTACTATGTGCTAGGCACTGTGCTAAGTGATGGGGATACAAAAGAAGCAAAAATCAGTTCATGCTCTCAAGGATCTCATAGCCTAATGGGACATAAAAAATATAGCAACAAAAAAAACACCCTATGTACAAACATGATATGTACAGAAAAAAATAATCTCAGAAGGAAGGAACCAAGTTTAAGGAAAGACTTGGAAAGCTTCTTGAGAAAGGTAGGACTTTAGATGAGAATTGAAAGAAGTAGGGAAAGTCAGGAGGCAGAAGAGGGACAGGATTCCTAGCTTGGGGAAAGCCAGTGAAAATGCAGAAGGTTAGGACATGGAATGTCTTGTGTGAAGAGCAAGGTGGTCAGTGTCACTGGATTATAAGATGTGTGAGGAGGGGGAATAACGTATAAGAAGACTAGAAAGGCAGAAAGGATCCAGGTTATTAAAGGGTTTTGTTTGTTTGTTTGTTTTTGGTGAGGCAATTGGGGTTAAGTGACTTGCCCAGGATCACACAGCTAATAAGTGTCAAGTGTCTGAGGCTGGATTTGAACTCAAGGCCTCCTGAATCCAGGACCAGTGCTCTATCCACTGCGCCACCTAGCTACCCCTATTAAAGGGTTTTAAAAGTCATATTATTTTATATTTGATCCAGGAGATAAGAAGAAGACACTGGAGTTTATTGAATAGGACAGCATAAGATGAACTTTCAGAAGATCAATTTGACAGTGGAGTGTTTGATGGACTGAAATGGGGACTGGAGGGAGACATGAGGTAGGAAGGGCAACCAACAGGCTAATGCAGTAGTTCTGGCATGAGGTGATGAAGGCCTTCAAGTGAGCTATGATGGGAAAAATAGGTTTAAAAACACAAGACTGGTGGTCTGAAACAGGAAAACCAGCTCGGATAGTCCAAACAGGAGAAATGAAAACTTGAACTTAGTTGGTTGCTGTGGGGATAGATGAAAGAATTGGAGGAGAAGAGGTAGTAATGCCAGGAACTTTTGTTTTTCCATGTTTGAGGGTAGTGTTAATATAGTCCATACCAGGAAAACTTGGATGCTTTCAGAGAAATGCATGTTTAGTTTGCACTGTCCACGTGAAAATCAAAATCATCTATGCTGTAATAAAGACTAGAAAAACTTGTATATTTATCCAAGTATTTTCAACACAGAAGAGAAATATTTTGCAAAATCTTTAGGGCGGAGGTTTCTGGGGGGTGTTGTCTTTCATTCTCAACCATTGTTTTTGTAGGAAAGTAATAAAATAAACATGCTTTTCTAAGTAAATGAAGGTCTGTGCTAGGCAAAAAAGCTTAAGTTGAAGAGAAAAATACTTCCAGCTTCTGGAACTACCAGGGGAACACAATAAAAAAACACAAACAAATAAAAACCTCCCAGTAACTCAGAGCTGTTTTTTTTTGTCCAAGGCAAACAGAATTTGAGGCTTAGAAGTTGACACCCATCAAAAAACTGGATTGTCAAAAGATCCTAAAGTCATTCTTCATTCCTCTATCCCCAGCTGATAGCAGCACAATGTTAAGATTCACTCTTCCAGTCATAATGGCTTAAATAATGGAGTATACTCAATAAATATTGTTGACTGAATGACTAACTTTATTGGCCTAAGGGAATGGGATTGTACTCAGGACTTGTCCTGTAGGGGAGGAAGCCCAATCTTATTGGTAGAAAGGCAACTTTGCTGTTGCCAATCCTCACTTCCTACCTTGCCTGAGTCATTTTGGATACAAACATCAATATGGTTGGGAAAGTGTGAGAAATCTGCATCAATAATTGGGAGAGAGGCTAAGGAGGAAGATTAGTTAAAGTGAAACAAATGCCTTTTTGGAATGACAAGAGCTAAGCATCACTGTGTTGTCCTGTTCCACTAGTGGGCATAAAGGGAAACTAAAAGAGACCTTCACAGACCAGACAGATGTAAAACTTGGCTTCTGCTTGAAAGAGACTGGCTTGGAAAAGTTAAGCAACTTGTGTATGATCACATAGATAATAGTCGGCAGAGTCAGGATTTGAAATCCTAGGTCTTCTGACTCCCAGTCCAGTACATTTGTCAGTATGCTCAATTATCTCTTCATGTAACTTCCAGTCTAGTAGAGGAGCTAAGACTCAAAAGATTAAAAATTATATTATAAAATAAATAATTATTATTTAGTCATTTTCAGTCATGTTTAACTCTTCATGATCTCCCCCCTTTTTGGGGAGGGTTCTTGGTAAAGATACTGGAGTGTTTGTCATCTCATTCTTCAGCTAATTTTACAGATGAAGAAACTGAGGCAAATAGGGTTAAGTGACTTGCCTATGGTTACACAGCTAGTGAGTGTGGCTAGATTGGAGGCTAGATTTGAACTCGGGTTTTCCTGACTCCAGACCTGACACTCTATCCACTGCACTGCTTAGCTGCCCCAAATAAATAATTACATAAGAGACATAAAAACAAAGTGAGCTTGAAGGAAGGAAAAATCATTTTGGGGGGTTGGGATCATGGAAGGCTTATAGAAGAAGAGATATTATCTACTTGACAGCTGACCTGGGAACAGAAGTCCTAGTGTTGCCACTGGGTACCAGAGCTATCACCATCTTGGAGGTTTTTCTTTTCTCCCACTTGAATCCAAATGTCATCATGAAAGTCTGCTTAGGGAAACAAACAAATGTTTTCAGTGCTTTCAGTAAGGAAATAAATATTTCCATAAAGCTTGGATTTGTTGTTGACAAGAGCAACTTCCCTGTCTCTTTGGGATATTAATAGTCAAGAAGAAGTACTCTGTAATACAATGCTTCAAAAAATAAAATAAAATATAAGCTGTCTCCAAAGAGAAAGACATACCACTTCAGATAGCATTTCCAATGGCAAAGAATGAGTTGATGAGGGAGCATGTTATCTAGCAAGAAAAATTAATGACATTTTTTTTTAACCTGGACTCTGAGTTAGAGAATTGTTCAGTTTTTTCAGCTGTGTCTGACTCTACATGACCCCATCTGGAGTTTTTTTGGCAAAGATACTAGAGTGGTTAGTCGTTTCTTTCTCCACTTCATTTTACTAATGGCAAACTGAGGTAAACAGAGTTAAGTGACTTGCCCGGGGTCACATAGCTAGTAAGTGTCTGAGACTGGAACTGAACTCAGGGAGATGAGTTTTCCTGACTCCAGGCCCAGTACGCTCTCCACAGTGTCACTTAGCTGCCCCTGACTGACTTAAGGAGATTTGAGTTCAATTTCTTACTAGCTATGTAACCTTGGGTGGGGTGTATGGGGTGTTGAAGGAGGACTATTACCTCTGGTGTGAGGGCTGCTCATCCATCTTTGGTGTCCACCTGTCACCTGACTCTCACCTATGACCCCAAGATATAGCATGCATAGTGACCACACCTTAGTGAACTGGCTCAGCAGATGGGCCAAATCAGGTTGTGAGTAACCAGTGAGTAACCCATTGGTGAGTTACTGGGGGTGTCTACCCCAGGCATTTGAAAACTTCTCCCAATGGAATGGGAGGATGAGAACAATTTGTTCCAATGGTCATAAAGGCAGCTGAAGCAGGCACTGTGGAGCACTTAATGCTTGATTAGACACTGAAGATACCAATCTCATCCACTGCATTCTGGGCCTTTGCTAGTCATCCTGATTTTTGTCCTGGCACCGGACTTCAACGACTCTGGAAGAGAGACTAAGGCTGATGAATTTGTGCAACTCTTCCTCACTTAAATCCAATTCACATGAGAGTCAAGATATCATCCTGTGATGTCATTGGTCCTCTTGGAAAATGAAGGATGAACAACCACAACAACAATCCTGGGATTATTACATAAGCACTTGAGCTATGGCTTCCTTATCTATAAAATGATAGGATTGGTCTTGATGGCCTCTATGGTGCCTAAATATATGATCCCATGATACTAGAAAAAGATATGTTTTGAATGTAAAGTAAAATGGCTGATGGCTGTAAACTGCTTTAACATCTCTATGATGCCTTAAGAAAGTAGCAACATAAACATGGTGGAAGATGATTTAGATGTTAAGATATGCTACCATCAAATTCCTTCAGCAACTTTCCAGTTACTGGAAATAGAGTTCAACCTCATGTAAAATTGGTGTGGGCATTTTCTTTTCAATTTTATTCCATTTAAAATTTCCTTCCCCATCTGTGCCAGGTTTTCCCATCTTATCCCAGCTCCTCCCCTCTGAAGAAATGAATTTAAACAGAGTATTCATACTAATATATTATAATAATATCTGACCCTTCCCAGGGACATTTGCCATTTAAAGAGGGGAATCCATACAAATAGCAACTTCAAAGGCTTTCCCTACAACAATATTTTAAGGTAGATAGGGTAGGTATCATTTTTCTTATTTTAAAGATGAGGGAAAAGAAGATTAGAGAGGTAAGGTGACTTGCCTAAGATCATACAGCCAACAATCTTCAGATGTGAAGTGAACTCAGATTTTCTGACAGCTCATGCATTCTAGTACACTGTCTTTCCTCACAAGTTTAACAATATAACCAAAGGAGTAGACTTTCAAATTCTGTATCACCTGATAGATGAGATACATTGAGGCACTCCCACTAATCTTTTATGTCAGCGTTCTTCTAAGTGTTTTTGGTTACAAGCAACTAACTATGGCTAAAAAGGTTTTGGAACATGTATCTCCAATATGTGTATATTTACTTATAGATTATATACAGATACTCGTATAAAAATAATGATATCATCATAAAGCATATAAAATAGACTTATTTAAAAAAATTTTTTATTTAAAGTTTTTAGTTCCAAATTCTATCCCTCCTCTCTCTCTCCTTTCCCTGAGGCAGTAAGCAATCAGATGTGTTATACGTGTGCAATTATGTAAAGCATTACCAAATTAATCATTTATATAAAAAGACTCAAAGAAAAGAAAAAAAATGAAAGAAAGTAAAAATAGCATGCTTTAGTCTGTGTTCAAACAATATCAGTTCTTTATCTGGAGATGGGGAGTATGCTTCATTATTGGTCCTTTGGGATTGTCTTGGACCAGTGTATTACTGAGAATAGTTGTCATTCACAGTAGTTCATCAAACAATATTGCTCTTACTATGTACAATGTTCTCCTGGTTCTGTTCACTTCACTATACATCAGTTCATGTAAGTATTTCCAGGTTTTTCTGGAATCATCCTGCTTGTCATTTTTTATAGCACAATAATATTAAAAAAATAAAAATCTTTAAAAGGTAAGATCATATTTAGTTCTAGAATCAATAAGGCGCAACTGAAATTTATTAAGGAAGGTATGATCAGACCTTTATTTTAGGAAAGCCAACTTGTACAACTGTGTGGAGGGTGGATTGAAGAGGACAGAGACCTGCAGGGGCTAATCAGGAATTTCCTACAATAGCCCAGGCAAGGCGTGTTGAGGCCTGAACTAGAAGGGTGGTGGCTTTGTGAGAAGAGAGAAGGGGACAGATAGAAGAGATTTTGTGGAGACAGAAATTATACAGTTCAGTGATTGATTAGCTATTTGGGGTAAGGGAATGTGAGGAATCAAAGATATCACTGAGGTTGGTGAACCAGCTTGACCAGAAAAATGATGGTACCCTCAAAAGTAATAGAGAACTTTAGAAAAGGGCTAAGTTTTGAAGCAAGGATAATATAAAGATATCACTGATGTAGATCACAACCCGTTCCATGCCTTCTCATACTGTGTGGATAACTGTGTCCCACACAGAATAGAAAAGGGAGAGTGGGGGGATTCTTACTTATTGTTCGCTGTGTTTATGTGTGAAGATTTTCCTCATGTTGCTGTTCAGTCATTTTAGTCACAGCCAACTTTTCATGACATCATTTGGGGTTTTCTTGGCAAAGATGCTGGAATGGTTTGCTATTTCCTTCTCTAGCTCATTTGACATGCAAGGAAACAGACAAATAGGGTGAAGTGCCTTGCCTATGGTCACCCAGCTAGTGTCTGAGGTTAGATTTGAACTCATGAAGAAATTACATATATACATACACATGTACATACATACATACATACATACATACAGAGAGAGACAGACAGAACACTTCTGAGGAAACCCAAGTAACTGTTATTATAATTGCATTGAAGCACCTATACCTTGATCAAAAGTGAGAAAGATGGGAGCTTCCACAATGGAGGGAGGGGGCACAGTGGGGAGTGTTGGTCTAAGTGTAAGTCTGGTTTTGTTAGAGGTGAGCCCCATAATTATCATTCAGCAGGAAGAATGGGATTTGACCCATTTTCTTATCCTCCCATTGGTTGAGAATATACTACTTGGCATCCGGCTATGCTTGACCCCCTAATGCCCCATGGGGCTTTAGCCCCCATTTAGAGAGCCCTGCTTTAGGTTTCAAAGAGAGGCAACCAAAGTGTAAGACTGCTTTGGCCAGGATAATTTTATTTGCTCTCGGTAGTAGGGATTGAAGGTATACCCCTTTAATTTTAGGAAGAATAAATTTTAGGAGGACTTATTAAAAATGTAGTCAATTCAAATACAAATGTTCTGTTTGAGAAAACCAAGGATAAACATTATCCTTTAAGTGCTTTGATTGTGTTTTTGCTTGTTTTTTGTTTGTTTTGTTTTGTTTTGTTTTGTTTTGTTTTTTGCGGGGCAATGAGGGTTAAGTGATTTGCCCAGAGTCCCACAGCTAGTAAGTCCTTTAACTGCTTTGAAATGCAGTCTTGGAATATGAATAACCTTGGACTAGATGATCCATCTGTAGAGTCTTTTCTAACCCTAAAATTCTATGATTCTGTGGTTTTAATTATACTTAAATATTCACAAGGAATCACTGGGCAAAGACAAGATGACCCAGGAGACCAGTGAAATAAGGATGGAAGAATCCAAGTGGAGACAGAGTTGCTGTGGAACAATGTTTGGACTAGTTTTTGAGTCCTAGTTCTGCTAATAAGTTGCTCTCTTTGCCTTTCTGTGGGTTAGTTTGTCAGTCACAAAGGGAGGTCACTAATGTGCCTCCTCAATTTATTTCACAGTTAGACTGTGAAACTTCTGACCACAGACCATTGAATAGCATTCTCTAAACATTCAATAGTGACACCTCCTATGCATCACCAAATGCAGCAGAACTTAGATATTCAGCCCACAACTCCTAGAAAATAAAACATCTGTGAGGACCCCCGTGGTAATCACACATTTCTTATGTTGTGGGATGTTCTCTCTTTAGATTCCACTGTGATTTTCAGGATTTCTACTTTCAGGATTTGTTCTTTTCCTAGTTTTTTTTTTTTAAGTTGCATGCCCAATTCATTGATCTGTTGTTTTTCTATTTTATTGATGAATATGTTTAGAGATAAAAAAATTTTCCCCAAGTACTGCTTTGGCTGCATCTCACAAGTTTTGGTATGTTGTCTTATTGTCATCATCTTTTTTTTTTTTTGGTCTTTATCTTTAATGAAATTATTGATTCTATGATTTGTCATTGACCCACTTGTTCTTTAGGATTAGATTATTTTGTTTCCAATTACTTTTTTTTTTTTAGTGAGGCAATTGGGGTTAAGTGACTTGCCTAAGGTCACACAGCTAGTAAGTATTAAGTGTCTGAGGCCGGATTTGAACTCAGGTCCTCCTGACTCCAGGGCCGGTGCTCTATCCACTGTGCCACCTAGTTGCCCCTCCAATTACTTTTTAATCTATGCTTCTATAGCTCTTTACTGAATGTAATTTTTACTGCATTATGGTCTCAAAAGGTTGCTTTTCTACATTAGCTTGTGAAATTTTAAATACCCTAATACATGGCAAATTTTTGTGAAGGTGCCTTTTACAGCCGAGAAAATGGTTTTGCCCTTTCTATTCCCATTCAATAGTGAGGTAGCACAGGAGGTAGAGTGCCAGGCCTGGAGTCAGGAAGACTCACATTCTTGATTTCAAATCTGGCCTCAGATTTACTAGCTGTGTGAACCTGGACAAGTCACTTAACTGTTTCTTTCACTTTCTTCATCTGTAAATTGAGCTGGAGAAGGAAATAGCAATCCACTCCAGTATTTTTGCCCAGAAAATTCCAAATGGGGTCATTGAGTTGGACATGACTGAAATGACTGATTGACAATTCCTATTCAATTTTCTCCAGAGGTCTGTCATATCTAAATTTTCTAGATTTCTTATTTATTTTATGGTTAGATTTATCTGGCTCTGAGACAGGAAATTTGAAGTGTCCCACTAGTATAGTTTTATTGTCTATTTCCTTGGTAACTCATTTAACTTTTTCTTTAAGAAATTGGATGCTTATTTGACAAAAACTGCTGGGAAAACTGGAAAATATTATGACAGAAACTAGGCATAGACCATCATCTCATACCACATACCAAAATAAGGCCAAAATGGAGGCATGATTTGGACATAATGGGTGATACTATAGACAAATTAGGAGAGGAAGGAATAGTTTACCTGTCATGTCTATGGAGAAGGGAAAAATTTATGACCAAAGTAGAGATAGAGAACATTATATTTTTTGTTTTTTGTTTTTTTGCTGGGCAATGGGGGTTAAGTGACTTGCCCAGGGTCACACAGCTAGTAAGTGTCAAGTGTCTGAGTTCGGATTTGAACTCAGGTACTCCTGACTCCAGGGCTGGTGCTTTATCCACTGCACCACCTAGCTGCCCCAATAGAGAACATTATGAAATGTAAAATGGATAATTTTGATTACAGTAAATTTTTAAAAGTTTTGCACAAACAAAAGCAATGCAACCAAGATTATAAGGAAAACTGAAATCTGAGAAACAATTTTTACAATCAATGTTTCTGATAAAGGCCTCATTTCTAAAATATAGAGAGAACTGAGTTTAATTTATAAGAATACAAGTTATTCCACAATTGATAAATGTCAAAGGATATAAACAATTTTCAGATGAAGAAATTAAAGTTACCTATAGTCATACGTAAAAATGTTCTAAATCACTATTGAATAGAGAAATGAAAATTAAAACAACTCTGAGGTACCACCTCATACCTATCAGATTGACTCATCTGACAAAAAATGAAAATAATAAATATTGGAAAAGATGTGGGAAAATTGGAACACTAATGCATTATTGGTGGAATTGTGAACTAATCCAACCATTCTGGAGGGCCTGAAGTAAAGAAGACATCTCCCTGAGTTCAGATCTTGCCTCAGACACTAATTGTATGGCCATGGACAAGTCATTTAACACTCTTTAACCCTCAGTTCCTCATCTGTAAAATCAACTGGAGAAAGAAATGGCAAACCACTCTTGTATCTTTGCCAAGAAAACCCCAAATGGGGTCAGGAAGAATCAGATGTGACTGAAAAACAACTGAAAACCTTTCCCTACCTGTGCCCTGCCTAGGCCAATTGAATCAAATATGCAACTAGTTAAGCTGGAATGAAGCTAGACCAATTCTTCCCTTGGATCTTACTGCAAACCAGTATCAACTCTCTAATGCAGAATACTGTTTCCCAGCCCATTAGACACTCCAGTGCAGTGAAATATATAAATTCTCTACATTACATGGTTCTGTGATTAATGGTACTTAGGGGAGAGGTAGCTAGGAAAAAGTGGGGATTCTGTGAAGAGATGGAACAGTACATAGAGGGAGGAAATTTGTAGATTTTAAGAAGTAAGGAAATTTGAAAGTCAAACTTGTGTAGACTGGCACACATTTTTCATGGGCTAGCAGTTAGGAATCACTGATACTGAAGAGATAGAGAAACTTGTATCTCTCTATTGTTCATGTTTATATCTATGTTACACAGTCACATTATAGTATGGAAGACTATATTTTAGAGTTACAGGACAATTGCCAAGATCACTGAATTCCTCTTTCCATCTCTTTCCATCTCTCCAGAATTTCCTCATTCTCCATAAGAAAATTAGATTCACTGCTGTTTCTTTTTTTCAAAGAGGCAATACCAGCCCTGTGTCCATCCCATCTCTTAGTTGCATTTGGGTGTCATGAAGCAAACTTTTATTAGACCTAAAAAGGATCAATGATCTCATTAATTTGGATGATGTTCTCTCCAACAATGCAGATGACAGTCCATCCATGCCTACATATCCTGTATAACTCCTATCCATGTCCTATAAGTTTACTACACTGAGGTCCACACAACTCACTGAATGGTTTCCATTCTACTTCTTGACATTGTGAAGATACCAGTGGAACTCTTTGGCTGCCCACTTTTCATCCTTTACCCTTACCTCATGACTAGCCCATTTTTTCTATTATACAGTTCTCTGATGACATTTTTTACTCATGATTGTTATTATTTGAGTATTATTATAATTATTTTCTTTATATAATAAGCATAACTGATGCTCATATAGTACCTTATATCCATGATTTTGTTCAATATTTAAAACAACTGTGATTTAGTGAAAGTATTTTTATGCCTCTCTTAGAAATGAGGAAACTGAGGTTCAAAGAGCTTACTTTGTCAAAGGTTACCTAGCTATTGAGAAACTTGGCTAGTGCTTAGCTCCAAATTCAGGGATATTTCTTTCTTCTTTTTTTGGAGGGGGGGGCACAAGTATTTATTACTCCATTTAGGCCCTTATTTCAAATAGATCCTTGACCATACAACTAATTTTCATTAAAAAAACTGCTCTGATGATATATATGTGTGTGTATGTATGTATGTATGTATATGTGTATATATGTGTGCATGTGTATGTGTGTGTACACATGTATATGTATAAATGTGTATATGTGTATATCTACGCACATACTCATATACACATATGTGAGTCTGTATGTAGATATATACACATATATATGTGTGTGTGTGTATGTATAGCTGAGTATCACTGGAAGGCAATATCTTGAGAGGTCTCTCTATTCCTTGTTCACAGTGGGACTTAAACTCTATGGGGCAGAGTCAAGATGGCAGAGTAGAGGAAGCAGCTGAGATCTCCCAATATTCCCCTCCAAACAACTTTAAACCAATGTCTCAGATCAAATTTTGGAGTGGTAGAGCAAAAAAAAAAAGTCAGGGTATGACATTTTTCTAGCCCAAGACAATTTAAGAGGTTAGGAAAAAGATCTATGACACTGTGGTGGGGGCTGGCCCATGGCAGCAACATCAGCTGTGGGCCTTGGAGGTCACTGAAACAGCAGTAGCAGCAGCTTCAGGAGTTCTCAAACCAAAGATGGTAAGGAGATATGGAAACTAGTCAGAAAGAGAATGCAGGGAAACACTTAATGAAGGACCAACCACTATTTGGCAACTCCATTGCCCATACCCACTTCTAGGTAACAGTTCCTAGATGGAGATGAGTTCTTGCAAGGGATTAGGGCCCTTCCTAGGTAAGGAACAAAGCTCAGACCAGGATAATGATAACCACACCTTCCCCAGGATCACATGCTCTAGAAAGCACTGAAAACTTCCAACCCCCCAGAACTAGTTCTGAGAAGAGCAAAGTGAAAAAGTATAAGGCTGGAGACAGTGCCCCTCACCCCGCCCCTCCCCCCCAAGAACAGAGTCCAAATTTAATGTAGTTCAAAGCGAAGAAACAGGCTAGGAAAATGAATAACAAAAACCTCAAAATAACAAAAACTTAGTTGCTGTGAGGAAGGATGCCAGGTAGGCAATTAAACAGATTCTGGATGTACTGAAGGAAAACTTGAAGCTGGACAGCAGGGACCTAAACTACAAGGAAGACATAGCAAGAGACTTTCTGAGCAAAGGCTTCATGTAGGCAAAAAGGAAGGAATTGTAAAATATGGGAATCTACAAAGAATGGCACCCTGGTATAACAGAAACAGACCTGCATGAGGGTGAAGAGTATTGGATTCTATCCTTCACTCTGCCACTAATTAGCAACATGCCTTTAAACAGGTCTCTTTTCCTCTCTGGACTTCACTTTTCCTTTTTTGAAAAAAAAAAAGGGGGTATACTACCTCCCTCCAAGGCCAATTAATCTCTTAAGAAGCTTTTGGGTTTTATGGCTTTGTATTACAAGAGAATCTGAGCATCCACATGGGTTCACGGATTATCAGCAGCATCTTTGAATAGGAGAAACATTCTCCTAATAAAGTGGGGATAATAATGTCTCTATTGCTTATCTCATAGGACTTTCATGAAAATCAAATGAAAGGGGGCAGCTAGATAGTACAGTGGATAAAGCACTGGCCTTGTATTCAGGAGGACTTGAGTTCAAATCCAGACTCAGACACTTGACACTTAACTAGCTGTGACCCTGGGCAAGTCACTTAACCCTCATTGCCCTGCAAAAAAAATCAAATGAAAGAATGCATTTAAAGAGCTCCACAAATTTTAAGTGATATTAAAAATATTAATTAATAGTTATTAATACAGTATACAATAATGTCTTTATTATTATATAATGTGCTGTATTGATCGTTAATACATTTTAATATACTTATTAATATAATATAGAATTAATATATTGTTATAACATATAATATAGTTAATACTAACTCAAGATTATTATTTAGTGACATAGTCACTTTTGAAAATTGTATTAACTCCCTCAAGCCACTAGCATATGACTCATAATTTCTAAAACTCGAGTGACTTGACAAAAATCTGGGCCCTTTATAATGCTGGGGATTCCCAAAGGAAAATTCTTTCCATGGCTCTTCAACCTCATAGTCATAGTAGTTCTTCCAGTGGGTCAGGGCACGAAGGTGACATCTTTTTGCCAAAAGATGTTACTCCAGTCTTCAGGAAGACATTAAAATGCTTTTATTGGACTGCTGCTTGAATAGCTTCATGGGATAGAGAAATAGTTCTGGCAACAGCCTGAGTGGGGATGGGGGGGGTGGGAAGGAGAAAAGAGACAGGTCTGAGAGAGAGTGACCACTTGCTTATCTTAATGGGTTTGGATCAGTGTCTTCTGAAAGAAAAAACCTCATGCTTCTAGATTTTTTTTTATAAATAAAAATGTTTTATTACTTTAAAAAAATGTCACTGATGTGCTGGGTAAAACAATTTAATTAAGGGCTAAGGACTGGTCCTATTGTGTCACCTGGATGTCACTTTGAGCAGAGGTCAGGGTCTGCATCTTTTACTTTGTGCTGCTTTTTGCAGGGTACCTTTCACACAGTAGGTCCTCATGATAGAGCTATTTACCAAATGAATCTTTGTGCTCTTCCTTCCAGTTTCAGCTAAAGTTTCGCCTTCTGTAAGAAGCCTTTCCCAGTTCCCCTTAATGCTAGTGCCTCCCCGTGGGGATCACTTCTAATTTTCCTGTATATGTTTTGTTTGTGCATAGTTATTTGCACGTGGTCTCCCCCAACTAGATCATGAGTCCTTTGTGGGAAAGGGAACCTCACTGTTTGCCTTTGTATCCCCAGCACTTAGGCTTCTATAATGTTTAGAGTTTTATAGAATAATAGGTTTTAGAAATAGAAGAGATATGAGAGGCCATTGTATATGACCCTCTTTATATTTTATAAATGAGGAAAGTGAGGCACATAGAGGTTAAGTATTAATTGCTAAAGTTTATATAGCTCCTAAGCTCCTACTATGCGCCAGGCACTGTGCTAAGTGCTTTTTTTACAGTTATTATCTCATATGATCCTTACAAAAACCCTGTGAGGAAGGTGATCTTATTTCCCCCACTTTATAGATGAGGGAACTGAAGCAAACAGAGGTTAAGTGACCTGTCCAAAGTCACACAGCTAGTGCCTGATGTCAAATTTGAACTCAAGTCTTCCTGACTCCAGGTCCAGTGTTCTGTATACTACAACATTTAGCTGCCTTAGTGACTTTCCCAGGATCACACAGATAATAAGTTTCAGAAGAAAGATTTGAACCCCTGACACCATAGCTATTGTCTTATCATGCTTCCTCTCAAATGGATGGAGTCATAACTCTGTGAGATAGGTTTACACTTAGCATTCCTATTTTGCAAATGAGAAAAAAGAAGTTCCTAGGCGGAAGGGACTTTCCCAGAATCACAATATAATAACTGTCTGAGGCCTTTTTTATTCTAGGTTCAAGATTTTAGGTACTCTCATGCCCAAGGGAGAACAGAAGGGCTTGTCAGAGGCTTCCTTCCAGGAAATGTTCCCTATTATATGGTCTCTTGCTACTGGCAATGGTTTAACTAATTCTGAATTATGATGACCTATTTGAAGTGATGTAAGCAACCTTTGTTCTCTTCCCAGGTTAGTTTCAGATGATAAAAATAAAGGAGGTATCAAATAGAGTCACCATTCATTTATAAGGACCTACTATGTGCTGTCATGAACCATGTTAAGCACTGGAGATACAAAGAAAGGCAAAAAAAGGTCACTGCTCTCAAGGACCTACAGTCTAATGGGAGTAGTCATGCCAACAATTGTATTCAAAGAAGATATTTATGGAATGAGTTGGAGATAACCTCAGAGGGAAGGCATCAAGGTGAAGGATGACTAGGAAAATCTTCTTGCTGAAGGGATTTTAGATAAGAATTGAAGAAAGTTGTGGAAGCCAGAAATTCAAGATGAGGAGAGAGAGAATTCCAGACATGAGAGATAATAGAGGGTGCCATAGATGCAAACAAAACTGAATTCGGAATTAAGAGACCTGACCAAGGCTTGTCTCAAGCACTTAGTGGTTGTGTGACCCTAGTTCCTCCACATTTACTGGCTCTGTCACCAACTTGCTGTGTCACTTTGGGACAGTCACAACAGCTCAGAACCCAATTCAGAAACAATAATAGCTGCTCAAAGGCAGTTTGGTGCAATGTTAAGAATTCGGAAGTGGGAGAGGAAAGAGCCAGGTTCCATTATTGACTCTAACACTTCCTAACAGTATGGCCCTGGTTGTTTTATTTAGCCAAGCCTCAATTTTGTTATCTGTAAAACTGGAATAATCCTATTTATCATGGGTTACTGTGACAGATGATATAGTCGATCTTAAAATGTTATAAGTGTAAAGCATTGTTCAAAATCAAAACACATTGAGAAAAAGAATTTGACATTTTTTTTTCCAGAAAGGTCTATTGAGAGGAGAATAAATTTGCATCAAATACTGTATTAAGAAACTGTTGGGGGCAGCTAGATGGCGCAGTGGTTAAGCACTGGCCCTGGATTCAGGAGTACCTGAGTTCAAATCCGGCCTCAGACACTTGACACTTACTAGCTGTGTGACCCTGGGCAAGTCACTTTACCTCTGTTGCCTGCAAAAAAAAAAAAAATTATAAAAAAAAAAAAGAAACTGTTACCTGGGCAGCTAGGTGTTGCAGTGGATAAAGCACCGACCCTGGATCCAGGAGGACCCGAGTTCAAATTAGATCCTCAAGCACTTGACACTTACTAGCTGTGTGAACCTGGGCAAGTCACTTAACCCTCATTGCCCCTGCCAATTTTTTTCTTTTTAAAAAGGAAGCTATCACATAATACTATAATATAAACCAGTAGTGTTTCTGATCCTACTGTCTAATCAACACATAACCTTTTTTTTTTTTTTTTGGTTTTATTTTTATTTTTGATGAGAGAGTGAAGGAAGTAGTTTACAAAAGCATTTAGCTTCAACCTTTTCTCTACATGCACACCATGTCATGTAGAATTTCGGCCATGGAGTTTGAAGGAGAAAGGGTTTATGTCTTTTTGGCCCTTAATTGGCTCCAGAGATTACTCTTGTTCAGAAATGTTCATAAGGGTTTTGGCTGAAAACTGATGTCTCAAACAGTAATCCAGAACTTACTTTTAAAAGTTATTCTGATTCTTTGTGTCTATTAACTGTTTCCTTATCTATACTTAGGCCATAATCTTGAAAATTCTGATTCCCCCATGTACTAGTAGCCTTCATTTCCCACCCCTTCTACATCTTCTATTTAACAAACTTGTGTTTACTTGGCAAAGTGGATAGAGCTCTGGCCTCAGAGTCAAGAAGACCTTGGTTCAAGCTGCAAGCTCAGACACTGATTCCTTCTTTCTAGGCTTTAGATATCTTATCTATGATGTGAAAATGTGGTATTAGATGACCTCTAAGTTCCTTTCCACCTCTGTATTCATGATATTTTTGTATTTATTCTCTTTATATTTATTCTGCATATACATATGTATGTCTTCTCCTTTAAAGTGCAAGCTTCTTGCTTCATTCTCTGTAATTCTAGTACCCACCACAGTGCCAGGGCACCATAGTAAGCACTTAATAAATAAATGCTTGTTAGTTTATGGGTACTTTGAAAATAAAAAGGACTAGATCCTTCATTTGTGTCTGCCAGCAAAAGGGACACCCATTCCCCCTTCCCTTCCTTTAGTGACCCACTTTTATTGTCCATGCTAAATTGTATCAGTAGATGCAAGAGAAAGAGAGGTAGCATATCTATGACTGCCTGATAGGGGTCCATCTCATTTAAAAGTCACTTTAAGTGGGTTCTGCTATGTTGCTTCCTTTTCATGTTGAATTCTTTCCCCAGGTTAGTTCTAGGTGATATCGCCTTAAACTTATGGGAAAAGTGTCAGATGTTGTGGAGGCTAAGCCTGGTGGATAGTTTGAGTCTGGGAGTCTTGAACTAGTGAGAAAAAAATTAGGGACCAAGAAATCTGACTTTTCTCTTTTATTTTCCTGCTACTTTCCTCATATCTTCCATCATCATTGATCCCTGCCCTTCTTCACCCCCAACAAGCATAGATATAGGTTCAATTTGAATAACTATGCTACATCATGTGTAAAGGATATCTTCATGCTTAAAAAATGTTCACTGAATAATATTTGCTTCTTTAAGCAATAGCAGCACCTTGTTTATAGTTTCTCCCTTCCCCTCTGGAGAAAAAAAAACATGAGGTAAGGTATAGTGTCAAGAAGCCTAGACCTAGAGTCAAAAAATCCTAAGTTTAAATCTGGTCTTGAGCCTTCATAGCTATGTGACCATGGGTAAATAACTTCTTTGAGTCTCAGTTGCCTGATCTGTGAAATGGGGATAATAATACCTGTTCAGGGTTGTCATAAAGATCAAATAAGATAATGTATGTAGCTAGGCATCACACTGGATAGACTGATGACCCTAGAGTCTGGCTGTCACCAACCCTACCTCAGATACTTATTAGCTGTATGACCTTGACCTTGCTTTGTCTCAGTTTCTAGAGCTGTAAAATGGGAACAATAATAGTGCCTATCTGACAATGTCATTGTGAGGATAAAATGAAATAATATTTGTAAGGTACTTTGCAAACCTAAAATCACTAATAAAATGTTGGCTGTTATTAAATGCTATCTCATAAAGTTTTTGATAAATTTTAAAGCATAATATGTTTATTCCACAGGGTATTTATTATTGCCACCAAGTTTAATATTTTAAAATTTTTTCCAAAAGAAGTCATTTTAAAAAGTTGCTTTCTAAGGTAAGCAACAATCTTTTTTGGGTGGGTGGGGTGGGACAATGAGGGGATAAGTGACTCCCCAGGGTCGCATAGCTAAGTAAGTGTCAAGTGTCCAAGACTGGATTTGAACTCAGGTCCTCCTGAATCCAGGGCCAGTGCTCTATCCACCGTGCCACCCAGCTTCCCCCTAACAGTAATCATTTTTAAAGGACTACAGCATCTGTGCCTGGCAGGTATACATCCTTCTGGAGCAATTAGAACACTGTTTACAAATACTCTTGAAGCAGAAAGTAGTGGCTTGCCTGCACCTAAACAGTAATAATGTTGCTAGTACATAGAAAACTACAAAGATAAAAGTCCTCAAATCACATCAGTCCAGGCGGTTACAATCACCCCCAGCAGCAAGAGATTAAATAGACTTTTATTTTTTCCCCACACAGCTCCGACCAACATACCTGCTAGGAGGCTTTCCATTCAATTTGCTGTCTGATCAGTTGACAAAATAGACACCCAGGCAAGATGGTATTATCCTACTGAAAAATAGGTGAGATGCACTAGAGCAGAGCAGTCTGAAATTGCTTAACATGGAACAAGTGTCTATGTGTGGAGCCCATGATCCTGGTTTAAAAAAAAGTCCCATTGTCCATTAGAAAGCTGATCTATGAAAGGAGCAGAGATGCTTGGGAAAGGAGGGGATCTCTGTGCTGTGATTGATGCAGAACAGGAAGCTGACTTCCTGAGGTGGAGAGGGTACTAATCAGCCCTGGGTGAGGTTGTTGTGGTTAGTGACTCAGAATGTTCCTGACAGAGCTGAAGATGGGAAAATGATGCTGATATTGGGGGATGTAAGGGGCTACCTGAAAATACCTATCCAGTATGGGGGGTGGGGAGAGGTCCAATCATTAAGGACTATCCCAGGCTTTGGGGCTAGTGCTTTTTTTTTTTTTTTTTTTTTTAGGGAGGCAATTGGGGTTAAGTGACTTGCCCAGGGTCACACAGCTAGTAAGTGTTAAGTGTCTGAGGCCGGATTTGAACTCAGGTCCTCCTGACTCCAAGGCCGGTGCTCTATCCACTGCGCCAGCTAGCTGCCCCAGGGCTAGTGCTTTTAAACCTTAGAAACTCCTGAAATAAAGATGCAGATCTATCTCTCGACCTTGGAAATGGTAAGTTACAATATTTTCAAGTTTGTATGCCGTTTCAGATAGAATGGTAATAGCATTCTCATGGAATGCACTGGTAATCACACATTATGACACTCTTTTGAATAGTCAATTTTAAAATCCATCCCTCCAATTCCCTTTGAACAATGTGCATATAGCATATGGATGCATGTACAATACTCCCATTATGCTGTTTGGCACGATTAGCTCTAGAACAGAATTACTGAACTGCCCAGAAGTCAGGTGCTAAAATATTCACTAGTCCTTTGAACAGGGTGAGGTGAGAATGACGTGTTATTGTGTGTGTGTTTTCAGAGTTAGGGGAGAAACCAAAACAAAACTGAAATTAACCTTCAATTTTTAGGAGAAATTAATTCCTTGGTGATTCCCTCCTCCTCCCTTGCCAGGGAAATATGAAAAACCCTTGAAGAAGTACACAAACGTAGACCTACACTTAGAAAAATGACTCATGAAATAAATGAGATCTAGTTAAGAGACAAATGTATTTGTTGAAAGCTGTTTCCCAAGACTAACCCAGGCTATAATAATTTGTATATTAATAAATGTGTAACACACAGTGAAGCTTGCTTAGGAGACCATGTCCCACAGAATTTTTAAAGCCTTCATTTTGTTTTTCCATACAAGTCGTGTTCAGAGATTCCTTTCTCAAGGAGACTGTGCATCCACAGGCAGCAGAGTGAATTAGGAAGTCGCTGAACGTTACCTCTTTAATGCAGAGCAAACACTAGGACTTCTCTAAAATTCATACTGAGAAAGCATCATGACCACATGGGTTCTGGAATAGTCCATGAAACAGATGACTGTGGGGGTATAGAGAGTTTCAAGGCTTGTCATTCTAAGACCCAGCATGTCTCATTATGCACAGTACCAGGAATAGAGGAGGGCATTAAGAAATACTTATTTGTTGACTCTGAAGCTGCCTTCAAAATGACCATTAACAGTAGTTATCTCATAGGGAGAAGGGTTTGTCAGCCTGCCATCTCTCTCCTTGAGTTCTAGGAGAATTTGTGATTTTTTTTAAGTAATAGACATTTTTATTTATAATTTTGGGTTCCAATTTTTCTCCCTCCTTCCCTCTCTCGCCTCCCCCCTTCTTGAGGCAGTAAGCAATCAGAAATATATGATACATGTACGATTATGTAAAACATTACCATATTTGTAATTTTGTACAAGAAAACTTGATTAAAAGAAAAAAAATGAAATTAAATGAAAAATAGCATGTTTCAGTCTGTTCCATCAATATCAGTTCTTTCTTTGGAGGTGGATAGTATGTTTCATCTATAGTCCTTTGGGATTTGTTTTGGATTATTGTATTATTGAGAATAGTCAAGTCATTCACAGTTCTTCATCAAACAATATTGCCGTCTCTGTGCACAGTGTTCTCTTGGTTCTGCTCTCTTCACTATACATCAGTTCATACAAGTCTTTCCAGGCCTTTCTGAAATCATCCTGCTTGTCATTTCTTAGAGCACAATAATATTCCGTCACCATCATATACCACAGTTTGTTTAGCCATTCCCCAATTGATGGGCATTCCTTTGAGTTCCAATTCTTAGCCACCACAGAAAGAGCTGCTATAAATATTTTTACACAAAATTGTGAATTGTATATGGCAATTCTTGGACCCTGAAAAGAAGGGATATTTACCATGGCTACTTGAATTTACTTTCCAAGGTGTCCAATTTTATACAGGGATAATAAATCTCTACTTCCATACTGCCCCTTTCTGCCTTTCACTCTCCTTCTTTCTTCTCTCCAGGTTTGAGCCCAGGCCTAGACTTAGTCTTTCTATGTCTTTTACAATTTTCCTCCCTCCAAAAGAAGGAAGCTTGTGCCCCTGGGGAAGTATTGTGGCCAGGAAGGTAAAGTACTTAAAATGTAGATTCTAATTAGAAAAAAGCAAAACCCACAACAACCCAGTGCCTACTGTTAAGGAATTAAATTTTTGTGAATGTTAGATCCCAAACAGCAAAAGCTAGAACTTTGTTAAAGCAATCCTTTTATTTTTCCAACAGCAGGTAATGTCAATAATTCAATTCATCAAGCATTTCTGAGCATCTATTGTGAAGCGGGATATACCTATGCTAGGCACAGCAAGACAAAATAGAGGGGGTAAAAACCCAACTAGTGCCTGACATCAGTGGGCTTATACTTTATTAAATGAGATGATCTTCTTCTGGCCTGGGACCCCACACTCCTAATGGGTGAGACTTGGCCTTATCTAGTCACCCCACCCTGAATCCCAGGCCCTTCACAATGTGTTCTAGCCCCCTTCCTGCCATGTTTCTGGGCACCTGTAACCTTAGCATCATTCTTGACACCTTCTTTCCCTTACCTTATATATCCATTCAGTTGCCAAACCTCGTCATTTTAAATTGTACAATATCTCTGCTATCCAGCTCCTTCTCTCTACTCACAAGATTATTGCCCTAGTTCAGGCGCTCATTACCTGTTCACGTGGACTTTTGCAGTTAACCTCCTAATTGGTCTCCCTGCCTCAAGTCTTTCCTCATTTCAAATCCATAAAGATGCCCAAGTGACATTTCTATAGCACAGTTCTGACTATGTCACTTCTCTGCCCAATAAACTCCTTTGACTCCTTATTTCCTTTTAGCCCTTCACAACCAGGCTCCGTCTTCCTTTACAAACTTATACATGATTCACTTTCATACATTGTATAATCCAGACAAATAGGTTTTCTTGCTGCTGTCTACACTCATCTCCTCTTTTCATGGCCTTTGCGCTGCCTTTTCCACATTGCCTGTAATGTTCTCCCTCCTCATCTTTGCTTCTTAGAATCAGTGGCTTCCTTCAAAGCTTTAGTTAAAGTACCACCTTCTACACGAGGCTTTCCTGATCCCCCAACAGCTAGTGCCTCCTTTCTCCAAACCACCTTGTTATATAATGATAACTACAAATTTACTCACCTACTCTCCATTCCCAGGCCAATGAATTGCCTGGGGCTAGCCAATCTTCAGTCAATTCCAGATTCTTGATTAACTTATGGATCTCCCCCAAGAAAACTATCCCCTCCCAATGACTCCCCACCTTAATCCTTGGACTTATGTTATTATGTAAAAGGGTCCACCTACATTGAGTAGTTTCTGTTTAGAGTTAAGTAGCATCTATACTTGACTCAGGAGGAGTTCTATAGTTTCTTTTGTCAAAGGTTCATTTACATTAAGTAGTTGTAGTTAACTGTGGAGAAATCTTTTGGTTCCCCTTTGTTCTGTTACCCCATAAAAACCCTGTCCTTGGTTCCCATCTTTGGGTATTCCTAGTTTCTTGCTTTGCAATACCACAAGCTCTAGTTCCTTTGCCCTGATTAAAGGCTTTATTTTTTCCTATATTGATTGTTTCTTTAATTTCCAGGTTAATAATACACACACACACACATCCAACCCCCCATATATATATATATATATATATATATATATACATACATACATATATAACGTATGTATATTTTGTTGTTCAGTTGTTTTATTCTGACTCTTTGTGACCCCATTTGGGGTTTTCTTGACAGAGACACTAGAGTGGTTTGCGATTTTTCTCCTCCAGTCTATCATCCATCTATCTATTTTATATATGTTTCCTTAGTACCATTATACCTCTCTTCCTTGCCACCGCCACCCCCCTAGAATGTACGTTCCCTGAGAGCTGGAGCTGTTTCTCTTTAGTCTTTGCATTCACAGCTCAGTGCCTGGCACTAGGGAATGTTACTAAAGGCTTGTTGATGGATTGGTTCTATTCAACACCAACCAGAAACCCTAAATCCTCCACTAAAATCTTTCCAATACTTGATCTTAGTATGGAGATGATGCTGGATTCTTCAAAGTTTGTGCCCTAGGAACACAAATTGTGGCCAACCATACTATGCTAGAAAGACTTTAAGTCCAGACTTTGTACCTGACATGAAGACCTGAGGTTTGGCCATCAGATGATAGTAGGTAATTAATAAATGTTTATTGATTAACTATGTGCCAGGGATACTATGCTAGGAGCTGGGTATACAAATACAAATGAAAACAAAGATAGCTCCTGCCCTCAAGGAGCCTACAATATATTGGGTGAAAACAACACATAAAAGGAAACCAAAAAAGGGAGGAGGGAAAGGGATGGGGATGAGGTTAATTTCCAAAGAAGTCCAAAAGTAATGTAGCCCATGGCCCTCCCCTCTCATCAAAGATCAAAGAAATACATGAAGACCACCAACAAAGACAGGGAGTGAGGAGGAGGAAGAGGAGGGAGAGGGTTGGGGTCCACGTGTTCCAGAAGTGTCCACATGGATGAAATCACAGATCCTTCATGTGCCACTGAGGTACGTATTAAGAACACATTTTGTTTTAATGGATTGCCTAAAAGTAAGATGGATCATGAAGTCAGATGAAAATCATCAGTCCAAAACTACTTTTAGCTCAAAGATCAAAGACTGGGATCACTGAACTGGAAGGTCTGATGAATAGCCATTCATCCCTTTGACCTCCTAACGTTCTGGAATGTTGACTAAAACATCTTTCCTTACAAAAAATGACTGCTTTCAAATCATGAATGCATTGGCCAACTTTCAGAGGATGTTAACTCTGATTTCTATTTTCTTAGCATGGATCTAAGCCTAGAAAAGAAAACTGGCCCAGGGGAAATCTTTCTCGTCACTGTAATGGCCCATCTGGGTTCTCTACATTTTTATAACCTTAGCAGCTGATTTTTTTTAAACCTTTTTAATCTAGGAGCACTCTGCATAGGTTCACCCTTTCTTTAGACTTCAGGATCAATGTTAGCCTTAGGGAATGAAGATGTTGACATGTTGCTATGACAGTTGTTCACTGGCTCAGCTTCAAGATGGTCTTATTCTTGTTCTACTCTAAATAGTTTCCAAGTAATTTCTTTCTTGCCCTATTAACTCCAGTTCTCAGAGCCTGGCTTCATCTCTTGTCCATCCCTTGAGCTTTCTAATGACATCATTATCAGCAGCAACAGCAGCAGCATAACTAGCTTTGAAGTTTGCAAAGCACTTTGCACATGACTTCTCATTTGATTCTCACAACAGCCCTGTAAGTTAGGTACTATTGTCATCCCCATTTTTCAGATGAGGAAAATGAAGCACAGAGAAAATAAGCGATTTGCCCAGGGTCACAAAGTTAGTATTTGAGGTAGAATCTAAAGTCAGGTCTTCCTGAATCCAAGTCCAATCAATGGTCTTTCCACTGAATCATTTAGCTGCCTTGAATTCCCTGTCTGAAACCTCCATTCCTTTGGACAATGAGTTTTCTGACCATATATCCCAAGTTTTCTATGCTTGGGTTCCTAATACCATTTGCTTGACCTTTACAAATGCCGATTACTCAGACCTAAACCAAATATCTATTGTTTTGACTTTGACTGATCATTTATTTCCTCCAGACCCTCTAAACCTTGTTGCTGTGCTCTACTGGTTAACATGACCCATGAAATCCTGTCCTGGGGGCTTCCTAATACTCCCAAAGCTTTCTTAACAAAAATCCCTTCATTCAGTTACTGCTGACTCACTCTGCCACCAGCCTCTGCACTCAGAACCTGCAAAGCACATTGAGCCTTCCATTCTTTTGTAAGGCTCTATCTCCCAAAGTCCCCAAAGAAAGGAATGCCTATCTAGTTAGCTATGTGATTGTGTAAAATGCCTAGAAAGTAAAAACAAAGAAAAAAAAGCAAAAACAAACAAACAAAAACCCTCCATGAAAGCAGATTTCCTGATTGGCTAAGGTGAACCTAGGATTACAGAATGGACCAATGAACTTGGACTGGAGTTCCCAAGGAAGCCAATCCCAAATCAGAAGGGGGGTGTTTGGGGATGAGGAATGCCACGGGGAAGAAAGCTAGGAAGTAATGAAGTAAACATCCATAGTTGAGAGACAGACTCATGATGGGCCAACGCATTCTGATCCAGCAAACATTTTTTAAGCACCTGCTGTGTCCAAAGTGCTGTTCTAGGTCTTGGGGTCAAAAGATAAAATGAATGTTGGCTTCTTCCCTTGAGGAGTTTACTTTTTCCTGGAAGACTATACATACAAAGCTCTTGCTGGCTAGCTCAGCAGCCAGATGGGATGTTAGGAAGTTGAAGTTCTATTTAGTTAGGAATTACATAGTTTTCCTATGTATACACATCTCATTCTTTTACTCTGGCATATTATTTTGGAAATTGTATTATCTTTTCTATGTTACCTTCTAAATATAACCTAGAAATGCATGGGTATAGTCTGAACACTACAGAATCAGGGAGCTGAAGGAAAAGAGGGAGCAGATGTCAAAACTGGGCAGCCAATTATAGTGGCAGCGGCAGCAACAGTAGGAGAAAAGGTAATTAGGAATCTAATGTGGCAGATCTCGGAATTCAAGGAGCAAAGCAGGCTCTGGGACTGAGAAAGGTCAGGAGTTACTGTTACCTTGATTCTCGTGTTCAGTGATCAGGGGAAGTTGAGAAAGTAGTAAAGGTCAAAAGTTCTGGAGCCTGAGGCTAAGGTCCCCTGGTCTGTTTTCAAGTGGAAGAACCCTAGAACCCTGATTTAGCTCAGCAAACAAGGCCCAGGGGGAGATCCATTACACCCCCAATTCCTGAGCCTTGAATCACCTGATGAAGGAACCCCATCTCTTTAAGGTGAGTAGCTGGTAAGTCAGTCAAGAAGCATTTATTAACCACTGACTATGTACCAGGCACTTTACTAAATTCTCACTATATAAAAAAAGGCAAATACATAGTCTCTGCTCCTAAACTCACATGCTAACGAGGGAAACAAGATGCAAAAAATGTAGATGGTGTACAAATCACAATGAGAATGGAAGGTAGTCTCAGAAGGAAGCTACTGGGATGGGAGGAAATGGGGAGATCCAGAAAGGCCTCTTAAAGAGGTTTTGAAGGAAGCCAAACAAGACAGGAATCAGAGAAGAGGAAAAAGAGCATCCTGGGCATAGGTGACGGTTAATGAAAGCCCAAAGGGTTGGAAGATTTCAGCATTCCCTATGTGAGGAATGATAAAGCAGCTAGCATCCCTGTCTTGGTTTTTACTTAATCTAGATAAATAAGCTCAGCCCTGCCAAAGACTCTGAACTAATTTTGATCCTAGCGCAGGTGGAGCCTATGGGAGGTGCTCAGTGATTCTACATCAAGTAATCAAGTAAATTTTTTTTTTTGGGGGGGCTAGTCTTCACCTCACCATGATACGATCATGTTCTTCTAACATGTGCCTAAGTTTTTCTATGACCAAATCCCGATACTGCAGAGCCCTTACAGGCCTTCTAGAGAGCTTGGATTTCCTGCTTCACGACCCCAGTTTTGTATGAATGGGTCCCCACTGCCAGACCTCTCTAGTGTCTCCTACCTAGATCTCCCACAAAAGCTTGCACTGACCTCATAGCCAGAAGGACTCAGAATCAGTCCATGCCTCAGACATTTACTGGACCTGGGTAAGTCATTTAGTCTCTCTGCTTCAGCTACTTCAAGCTCTAAATCTATTATCTACATATTATATTCTATTATCTATTATTGCCAATATCATTACTTTTGTCCTACTCCATGCTTGTCCTTCCCCTCCTTCCCCACCAAAGCTCTCACCATAAGTGGGGAAATTCCTAATTTTGGTGACCTTTTAAAGTTGATTTGAGCTTTCATACAAAACCAGCCTCCTAATTTAAAGGAGAAAAAAAAATCTTAAATGAACAACTCAAAAATCACTCCATGCTTCTTGAGATTCAAATGGCTACTTTAAAATAAAAGTCTCATAATTTAGATACCAATGACTCAAATACTAACATTCAATGCCTCTTATAATAAATAGGCCCAGAAGAGAAGAAAAGAGCATAATTTTTGCCAGACCTATTATGGAGTTTGTAAAAAGCATTTTTTAAAATAACTGAAATTATGCGAAGAATTGGCATTGTTGTTGGGAAAATGGTATTTCCATTATTGAGCAATTACAGAGTCTACTTAAGATTTTATAGGCAACAACTGTTCTGCAAACGATTAATTTAAAATTTAATAAGTATTTAAGGCCTACTAAGTTCCATCATTAGGTGCTAGAGTTATAAAAACAAAACTAAAACATCCCTTGCCTTCAAAGTGCCTGTGTTTTGTTGGATGAGTTTATAGTCTAATGGTGAGAGTCTATAAGACAGCCGAGATCTTTTCCCTCCTTCTTCCATGTATCAAAGAGATCCAAATGTTTAATAATTCAGGTATGGAAGAAAATAACACCATTTCCCCATTTTACTCAAAAAGGGGCAAAATAGCATGAAGTGGCAGAAGAAAAACATCCCCTTTCCTCTGCACACTAGGCTGTTCTTGGTATAATTCTCAGGAAATATATATCATTTTCTCAAGCCTTTTCCGAAATGAACACAAAGAGGTGAATTTTATATTCCCTCATTATTAACTTGTATATATGCCTGGTTGAGATTTCTTACAGCATTCCATAGTCTTAAATTCTTGACTGAGGAAATGTCTGTGGGAAGACTGACACTAATACACAGGTAGAGGGAGGATGAATCATGATGTACTGATCCAATCAGCTTCAATAACCACTTATGAAACATAGGCCATATATAAGACACCATGCTAGGTGCTGGGGAATACAAAGATGCAATGTAAAAACTCTAGAATTGTTAGAGCTGTAAACTGATCCAATCCTTCTGGAAAATAATTTAAAATTATGTGAGAAAAATTGCAAAACTGTTACTCAAAGATCCTACTACAGGACATTTCCCCAATGATGTCAAAGATGGGATAAAAGGTCTCATATATAACATAATATTCATAACACTGTCATTTGGTTTTGCTTAACTTTTTCTTTGTTATAGGGGGAGAGGGAGCAGTGTGGGATATGAGACTATGAATTATAGTAAGAAATGACAACAAAAACAAAAGTCATCATAAAACATTTATTTTAAAGAGATAAGTAGAGTTGCGGTTTCATGTGCAATGATCTTTCTATTGTATTGTGTTGTGGAAATGCTTGTTTTTTTCCATAAGTTAAAAATAAAAATTTTTAAAAAGACATAATTAGTATCCTTGGAGAGAACAATTTCAGAATAGTGGTAGGGTCAGAAGCTAGATCGAAAAAGAACATGAAGAAAAGTCTCCTGAACTCCAGTTCTATATTACCAACTGCTTATTGTACATTTCCAATGGGATATCCCATAGACATCTCAAACTCAAAATGTTTAAAACAGAATTCATCATTTTCTTCCCCATCCCACTCCACCCACCTTCCAAACTTCCCTATTTCCATTAAGGGTACCATCATTCTTCTAGTCACACAAGTCTCACTTTCACTCATCTCACATACCCATTCAATTACTAGATTAAGAGTCAATTTAGGGTGTAGCTAGGTGGCACAGTGGATTAATCAATGTTCCTGGATTCAGGAAGACCTGAGTTCAAATTTGACCTCGGGCACTTGATACTTAACTAGCTGTCAGACCTTGGGCAAGTCACTTAACCCTCATTGCCTCCCCCCCTCCAAAAAAAAAAAAGTGTCAATTTAGAGAGATTATTATATGACATGTTGCCAGTGGTCTGTTTCTACCACATTCTGCACCAGCTATGTCCTCACTGGTTTGCAGGGAGCTTTACAGATTATACCTAAAAACTACCAGGCAAGGGGCAGCTAGATGGTGCAGTGGATAGAGCACCGGCCCTGGAGTCAGGAGTACCTAAATTCAAATCCAGCCTCAGACACTTAACACTTACTAGCTGTGTGACCCTGGGCAAGTCACTTAACCCCCAATTGTCCCGCGCAAAAAACAAAAACAAAAACAAAAACAAACAAAAACAAAACTACCAGGCCTACCACAGCAATTCTATTTGACAGTAAAATCCACACTGGTATTTACCATCACTATTGAATACCCTTTCTAAATAGTCTAACACTTCATGTCCCTAGTGAAAGATAAGTAACTACTAACGACAAAAACAAATTCCCCCTTATTCCTAAGAAAACTTCTTAGAGAAGGGAAGACAAGCTATATACGATTGATATTAAGTTCTTTGATTTTAATAGATACATGAATATTTCATTAAAGCCAAATACTATGGAATCATAGTTCCCTTTAAGACTTAGCTAAGTACTGTTTCCTATAGAAAGACTTCACTGATCCTGTTGCTCCTCTCTTGTGGTAGCTCCAAACTAGAAACTAAAGGCGGGGGCCCATATGTTGGGGAATGACTAAACAATTATGGCATATGATTTTAATGGAATAGTACTGTGCCATAAGAAACAACAAAATGGTTTCAGAGGAAACTGGGGAAATCTGTATGAATTGATAAAGAGTGAAGTGAGGAGAATCAGAACAATTTATAAAATTGTAAAGAAAAGCAACTTTGAAAGACTTAGAACTCTGATCAGTGCACTGATAAATCATGATGCTAGAGGAATGAATATGAAACATTTTATGCATCTCTTGCCAGAGAAGTAATGGACTTAAAATGCAGACTAGACATTCAACTTCGGAAATGGCCAATATGTAATTTTGTTATTTTTTCTGGACTATTCATATTTGTTATGAGGATTTTATTTCAACTTAAAAAAAAATTGTTCAGTTGGGGTAGGGGACAAGAGTGGAAGATACAGATAATACATGTGTAAACATTTTAAAAAGTAAAAAGAAAAAAGATTTATACCTGGAAAAGACTAGAGACATCAGCTAGTACAATTCCTTTAACTTTATTGATGAGTGGTAAACTAAGATCTGGATAGAAAAAGTGACTTGTTCAAAGTCATTCAGGAACTAAGAAAACAGCTAGAATTCAAATTTAAAACTCTCAAATTAGGCCTCTCCAGAGTTTGTCTTAACACTGGCCAATTCTCTATTTTTTAAAAAATATGTCATAGTATAAAAGGTTCACATAAAAAGGATAATCTAAAATATAAGAAAAAAGGTATTGCTATCCTTTTAATAAAATTATTTCTAATGAAATAATAATACATTTCATTGAAATGGAGCTTTCTATCCTCAAGTATATACACACATACATACATATACATGTTCAAAGTACTTATCTTCTCATCAGAATATGCATGAATCTTTTTCTTTGATACTTCTTTCTAAACACTTGAGTTCTATCTAAGGAGAGTCTTCCATTTGTGTATCTTTCAAAGACAACCATAAAACATTATATTGGTAATAATGGCCTTCAGACGCATGTCTTGAGTGCAGGAAATGGGAACCAAACTGAAAAGTAGGGGATTATGCAGTATATATGAGAAACTGAAACAGGGGCAGCCAATGTACCCATAATAATGGGAGGCCAGTGTCTAAAGTATAGTATGTCCAGAGAGTCCAACCAAAATAACTGGGGATACAGAAAAGCCTTGAAGTCCAAATAACTAGTATTTCTGTAACATTTCCCATATATTATCCTATTCAATCCTCACAGTGATCCTATGAGGCAGGTGCTACAGGGATCATTACCCCGATTTTACAGATGAGGAAGGTGAAACAGTTTTGAGTGAGTTTTCCATGCTCTTAAGTTCCAAAGGCAAGATTGAAATCCAGTTCTGCCACTCTGCTATGCTGAATCAAATATTAAAGGGGGGGACAAAACAGGAGTGTTTATCAAGTCTATCTATGGTGTCATTCATTCAAAAGGCAAACTTTTATTAAGAACTTACAGTGTATATCGCACACTGTGCTATTCCTTTTGCCAGAAATTGGCCCATATCATGGAGGAGAGGGCAACACAGACAAAGTCTCCCCATGCCCTCCAAAGAAAGAAATAGGCCAGCTCAGAAACACCAACCAATTAATTAGTCACTTGAGGAAAATGTGATGAATTCACTGAGGCTGAGATGGCTTATTTGGTACATGGAAACAGCAGGGGGGGGCTTTGTTTGCTGGAGAACTAACTACTTGGAGCACTCAGCTCTTTTAAAGTCCCTCCTTTGCCCACACAGAGCCAATAGCTGTCAACTGACATTGATATGGAGCAGCTTAACTATAACACAATTAGCAGGAGCTGCAAAACTGCCCAAGTCAGGGGAATAGCACCCTCAAGCTTCTGGTCCCCCTGCTGTTCTTGGTGCTTCCTGCTCTGGGTTCTATTGGTCAAGGCTGCACTAGCCATTCATTTTCACCTAATTTTACTTTTATTAAATCATAAGGTACCCTCTTAGGGCACCCTCCACAGTGCATTTCTGCCCAGATTTAGCCCTTGGGCTATGTCTTTTTTTTTACCCTTCAAGTTTAAGTCTTCCTTAAACAGAAAACATAACAGAGGCATTGCAGTCCTATAGACAATGGGCTGGAGGTTCTCTAAGGACCTCTTAAAACAAAGGTTCAGTGTCATCACTACCATGTCTCAAAATATCCCCAACATTGGACAAGATGGAAAGACAAGATATTCTTTTATGTCCACATATCTGGAGAACAGAATGGATGAGTTTTGTATTAATACATGGGAAAGAAAAGAATTACATACATTTCAAGTTTTATTGATGCATTTCTCCTAGCAATTAATGGTAATTGGAGCCCTTCTTTTGGGTCTCGACCTGTGATGGCATCAGTATGGATAACTTCTGGTTGAGAAAGCTACTTCCACTAATGTAGAAGGTCAACTCTACCACTTATAGTCTTAGCAAGAGTTGCCTGGGGGCCCACCATGGGATAGAGGTGGGGCTTGAAGCCCGATCATCCTAACTGTAAGGCCAGCTCTCTATCCATTATATCCCACTGCCTTTCAAACAGAGCACATTGTTGTTTGAAATATGGGCACTTTATGAGAAGGCTGACTAATAAAGAGTAATATTGCATGATTTCAGATATTGCTTTTCCTGGAAGATATCTTTTTGGCCCGAAATCTGATTATAATGTGTGTGTGGTGAGTCTTCAAATGTTGAGTGGGAAAACAAAAATGAAAAAATGTGTCAATATTTAGATTTATATTTTTACAAGATCTCTCTCCTGGGTCTAAACTTATGTCTTTGCCTTTCTTTCTCTCTCTGTCCTTGTTTCTATGTCTGTAGCTATCTCTCTGTGTCCTTGTCTGTCTGTGTCTGTCTTTCTGTCTGTCTCAGCATGTTCTTTGTAATGGTCCAACTGAAAAAGACACTAAGTTCTGGGTTAGAGAAAAAAACACACAATTAAAATCCAGTTTGACTTTACCAATGTACCTTTTTTTTTTTACTGACATAACTTTATTAGGAAGAAAGCACTGAGTTAGTAATGGAGTACAGAGGAATTTGTTGTTAGGAGGGCAGTCTAAAACCAGTTAAATATGTAGTGACTGAAAACTTGCTGCTGATAGTCTAGGAAATGAAGGTTAGTGCTCTCCCCCTGTTCTCTGGGATCTGTGCATCTATGTCACAGCTGGCATTCATGGAGGCTTTATTGACATTTTCAAGCCAGGGGTCTCAGACTGAGTCCACAAGTCAACTGGGCTCTCTCTCTAAATTAGAGTCAAGTCACTGTACCTAGCTCTATGCTTTAGTCAATCAACAGATGGATATGAGTTCTGCTCTCCAACTTGAAGGCAGCTGGAGGATGTCATTATTGGCATCTTCATTACATATTGCTGTTTTAGCTTCACTTCCTCTGTGCCTGAAGATGGTTATACATTTCCAGACTAGGTTTTTAAGTCAATACTTTTCAATAGTACAGTTTTTTTTCCACTCCTAAGGAGAACTTAATATCTTCAAATGCAAAGTGATTTTTTAATTTCTTCAATGCATAATGATTTCTAATCCAACAGGAGGTAAGCAATTATGGAGAGCTCATTCTGAAATCTAAAGGAATATGAAGCTTAAACCACCTAAAAAGGAAAATCCTGCTTAGATTTTTCTGTAGAATGCACGTCATTTTGATTTAGGCCAATGAAATCTAATGAGGTATAAGATTTCATTTTTCTAGGGATTTTACTAACTGCATTTAGGATGAGTATTTTATGGCATTGCAATTAAGCAATGTTTGTAAGTCATCCCACCTCATTACTATTATTCTACTTTTAAATACTGTATAGAGCTTTTTTTTTTTTACATATAAGGTATTTTATTTTTTCCGTTACATGTAAAGATAGTTCTCAACTTTTGTTTATACAAGCTTTACAATTTCAGATTTTTCTCCCTCCGTCCCCTCCTTCCCCCCTCCCCTAGACAGCAGGTAATCTGATATAGGTTATATCTATATATCTATATACTGTATAGAGCTTTAAAAAATCCTGTAATATTCCATTAATATGATACATGGTGGGGGGGGGGCGCAGCTAGGTGGCACAGTGGATAAAGCACCGACCCTGGATTCAGGAGGACCTGAGTTCAAATCCAGATTCAGCCACTTGACACTTACTAGCTATCACTTAACCCCCATTGCCCCACAAAAAAATTTAAAAAACACACACAACAACAAAAAAGTGATACATGGATGCTTTTTGTTGTTTATGCTGATGTTATTCCTGATTAACCTTTCTAGTACCCAAAGAATTGTCCTTTGTAACAAAGAAAAATAGTTATGAGAAAATGACACAGGTCATCATTTTGCCCCCATAATCTACCATTTCACTACCAACACCAGGCAAGAGGGTTTAGTCATTCTTCTATAGCACCAAAATTGGTCATGTAGCATTTTTTTCAGTGTTATTTACATAAGTTCCTACCTTTCAATGTGCGTAAATATAACTATTCCCTTTTCACAAATTAGAAAATTGAAAAATAAACACCTCATATCTCAAGCAAGTAGCCCAAGGGCTCAAAGTTAAAGACTCAGTGAAGTAATTCAGAGGCCTTTACATCTTTGAGGGCTTGCTAGCTAGCTCGAGTGTGGCTAAAGGCATATACTGTCTTGTTATCTAGTCGTTTTTCTAAGTTAGATAAAGTCTATTACTACAGATAAATTTGTGATAGATGCTGGCTTAGAGCAGGGCAGTGGGATAGTGTTAGTAGTAGTGACATTAGCCTATGCTAGAAGCTTAGAGGGGACTGAAAGTCTGGTTTCTCCTTATTAAGAGTAGTAATTCAGAGGTGTTTCTTGCCTCTGTAGTCTGGGAGCATTGTGCATCATTGGCACCTGGGGGAACAAAAATGGAAGAATTTGCCTTGGTTCATATAAAATCAAAAGAATATGTAAGCATCCCAAAAGGCTTCCTAGAATAAAGGGGAACAACATGTCTTTTAATTAGGCTGAAATACTGGGAGAAATAGAGAAAACCCTTCCTGGACATTGGCAGTGGGTTGAGACACAAGTACGATGAAATTAAAGTCACAGATTATGGGTTATATTACGCCATGATAATAGGCATTTGTACAGTGCTTTAAAGTTCAGAGTTAATTCTCTTTCAAATAAAAGCAGCATAGGCTAAAAATAAGGCTGAAAGACCTGGACTAGGGAGAACACTGTCAGTGGAGAACATTTATTTTGCTACTTTAATGGATCTATCATGGCATCATTGTGGATACAATCGCCATCAGATCAGAGGGAGATCATAACTCCCTCACCCTCTACCTTCTCATCCAATGTCTTTATGCAAATCTTCCATAAGGAATTTACCCAAAATGTTGGAGGCCTTTCTTGGTTGACCAAATACCTCCATAGCATGAGAAAAGCATTTCTTGCCTCTCATTCCCACCACACAATTTGCCTGCCTCATTTTCTGATTGTGAATGTCTTTGGTAATATTTTTAATGTCACATCTCTAATACAAATCATTGTTCATAAATATTCTGCCACCTACTTATACCTACCATGCATTTTTTCCCATTGTACTTTGCGTCATGTGTAATTTTCATTCATCATAGGTCACTGTGCTCCATGATTCACAGCTCTACTTGCATGTCATTATACTTGAATACCTCAATTGATACTGGATCTCACCAGGGTGGGCACTCTCTCCAGTGGTACCCAAACTTAACACCCCCATGCCGTGTCTTCACATCCTGTGTGATTTCTGTCCCTGTCCTACTACAAATACTCTAAAGGGTATGTTCCTAACATGCAAGGGGGCTTTCTCAATGTCTTATTCTATGGGTACCTTGATTGCACTCAAATTATATTTATCAATACTTATTCTCAGAAAACTTAATTCATCTTTCTGATCATCTATTTGCTGGATATATTTTATATAATATCTGTTAAGGATGTGTGGTCCTTTAGACATTCTGGTGTCCCATGACCTGTGATCCTGTAGCATCACTGGAAGAGTACTGACTTAACACACCTTAAAGAGAATCCTTTATAATACTACTCTTTCAGCCATCTTCTTATTCAATAACATCTTTACCAGAGTCTAATATGATTAATAAAAAATAACAAGAGTGATGACATTTTGTGACTAGGGTTTGCAGAACACTCTATATCATCTCATTTAAGTCTCACAACAACCTTGTGAGGTAAGTACTACCAGTATCCCTAACCCCATTTTATAGTTAAGGAAACCAAAGCTCATAGGAAGCTATGTGTCTTGAACATGGTCACAAAGCCAGGAAGTATCAGACTTGCTATTTGAACCCAAGTTTCCCTGACTCCAAGACCAGAACTCTACCCACTACAAAACAGTAGAAGTAAGAGAGTGTGGAATTACTGTTTTTCAATTTGACTACCTTTTAGTCTCTTCAATAGAAAAGAGATGTATATTCATCACTAAATTTTGGAATTTTGATTATCTATGGATTTCTTTTCATCCACTTCTGTTTTCCTTGCTGCCCTGGCTTTAATTTTATCTACCAACCACAAACGAGTGCCCATTTTTCACAAAGCATATACCTGGTTTATCAGAGCTGGGAAATGCAGTCACTTGGTTATGCTATTTTTAACAGGACAGTTTGATAGACTGCCTGACCCACTTCCAACTTCCTTCTTTTCTGTGAACTGAAATATAGAAAGGAACTAAGAACAAATTATATGAAGGGCACAGTATTGGTAGGGGTCTTTCTATTGCTTATATAAAGTTATGATTTTGGAAATAGAAAGTCCATGGAAACTGACATTGCAATTTGACCCCAATTCATGTCAAAATATAGCTTTAAATTTTCAATGAAAATGTGGTAAAAATGTTAGCTGAAAGCCTTCCTTCAGTACTTCAAGGATCTATGGTTTCATCAATCTAGGTATTCCCTTTCCTAGTACAGATTTCTCCATTCATTCATTCATTCATTCATTCATTCATTCATTCATTCATTCATTCAATTTGTGCCTTAGTTGATATCATGAATTTCTAAAATTTGCCTAAAATTAATTATCCTGGGGCAGCTAGGTAGTGCAGTGGATAAAGCACTGGCCTTGGATTCAGGAGGACATGAGTTCAAATGCGGCCTCAGATACTTGACACTTATTAGCTGTGTGACCTGGGCAAGTCACTTAACCCTCATTGCCCGCGGAAAAAAACAAAAACAAAAACAAAACAAAACAAAACAAAACAAAAAACCCAAAATTAATCATCCTGAAGGTAATTTTCTGGTGCTAAGCCTTTCTAAACATAGCTAAGCTACTTAGTCAATATAGATACAACCCATTGCCAGATCTATAGTTGAACTCTTGCTAGTTGACAGGACTTGTCTTAGCTTTTGCCCTTTGGAAATGGCCTTTAGAAACCCAGGGTCACTTTCATAGCATAAAAAAAGCATTAGAGTTGGCCTTTGGTGCAGATCTCTGCGTGGTCCTACCCTAAGAGTGACAAATTTTTCTTTCTAGGTGGAATTATTTTCATTGCTTTCCATTCCTCCTCACTTTTGCTTCCTGGCCTCCCTTCCTCCAAGACTCAGCTCATGATCCACTGTCTATATGAGACCTTTCTGGTCTTCCCCACATCTATCACCCCATCTATCCATTTATTCCCCATCTATCACCCCACTGTGAAAGGACCATGATAGTGCTTTTCCTTTGAGATGATCTCCCATTTACTCTGAATATATCATGTATTTATGACAGCTGTTTGCATGTGATCTCCACCATTAGAATGTGAGCTACTTGAAGGCAGGGACAGTGTATTGCCTTTCTTTGTATCCCTAGCACTTAGCATACTTCCTAGGCACATAATAAGTTCTTTTTTTTTTTTTTTTTGGTGGGGCGATTGGGGTTAAGTGACTTGCCCAGGGTCACACAGCTAGTAAGTGTCAAGTGTTTGAGGCAGGATTTGAACTCGGGTTCTCCTGACTCCAGGGCCGGTGCTTTATCCACTGCGCCACTTAGCTGCCCCCATAATAAGTTCTTTAATATTTCTTTTTTTTTTCTTTTTTTTTTTTTTTGCGGGGCAATGGGGGTTAAGTGACTTGCCCAGGGTCACACAGCTAGTAAGTGTCAAGTGTCTGAGGCTGGATTTGAACTCAGGTACTCCTGAATCCAAGGCCGATGCTTTATCCACTGTGCCACCTAGCTGCCCCCCCATAATAAGTTCTTAATAAAGATTTGTTGAACAATTCACTAGCCTGATTTCATAACCCATTGTCCTCTCCAAGAGTATCTTTTAGGACAGTTGAGAAGATATTTCCAGGTCAGATTTTCTTAAGTGGACATTCAAAAATATTCCTGACAGTCTGTGGGCTAACTGGATTACACTAAATGTTAGTTATACCTTGATAGATCTATGGTTTCATCAATGTGAATACTTCCTCTACTACTACATATTGGAAAGCATCTGAGGCTTCTTGTCCAAGTCTTTTCATAAATCTTCCAACTAGGAATGGCCCCACATAACCTCCTTCTAGGTAGTAGTAATAGTAGTAGGCCTCCATCAGTCAGGGATGACCATGGATCAGCACCTTGAAGAGCCACAGGCCACAGTGTGGCTGTGCTGGAGTGTCCTCTCCAGGGTGCTGGCCTGGGCAGATCAATATGGAAAACAAGCTGTTGCCCCTGCAGCAGGTTTTCCCTCTCTGCGACATAGGTAGATCCAAAGGAGAGGCAGAGCCAGTACAGTTTGGCACCAGTGCCACCGCAGGAGTTGCCAGAGGGATGTGATGTCCAACATCCAACTGCCTAAGGGACTTCGATGCCTGACTTTTCCTTGGGGTTAACTCCCAAAGCCTTTCCCATATATGGGTATAGCCGCAAGGCAGTGGAGGTTTAAAATCAGAGTTCCTTCCCTTAGGCAAGTTGCTTGCCAAGGCTGATGAGCCCCACCTGCCCGAAGCAACTGGTTTTAAGGCGCCAGTGACTCACCTTTGCAGCTTCTCCTGTTAGTGGAAACAGTTCTGCCATGAGAAGGCCAGGAGTTGGGCTTCGGTTGTCAGAGGCTATTTGAGACGCATGCCATTGGAGCATTTTATGGAGAGTCGGAGCTTATCCCCACTCCCACCCCAGCATGACAACCTTTGGAACCAAAGGTATTATAATATTTAATGGATACCAGTGCTTTTCCTGGACTGTGTGTGTTAGCCCTAGCTTTTGTAACATACATAACCGGGCTATTGGCATTGTACTTAACCCCTGCAACCACCTTAGGCTCTTATTGGAAAGCTCTTGCCTTATCATGCTATGTTCCAAGCCTCTACCTCATTTCCTGGCCATCTCTATGCTGTGGAACTTCCTCCCACCCCAAGCCCCACCATGCATATACCCACCTAAAACCACCTCTTCCCAGTCCACTTTTATGTGTTTCCCTCTTCAGTGGAATGTGAGCTCCTTGAGGGCAGGCACCATTTATGCCTTTTTGTTTGTAATACCAGAGTTTAGCACCAAGTCTGGCACAAATAAATGCTCATTTTATCTAATCTATCTTATCTATCTATCTATCTATCTATCTATCTATCTATCTATCTATCTATCTATCTATTTTCATGACCATTTAAAAACACTTCAGAAAAATCCCAGGCACATGCATTATGTTTTTGTCTATTTCTCTGTATCATTGAATAATGAAATTAAATGGTCTGTAAGTGGTGGTAGGAGAAAAGGAATGAGTCACCTTTTTGCTCTTGGCCCCATGTGAGGTTAGGGATGGAGTAGGGCAGGAATATAAGAGAAAGGTCAACTAGAATTGCAGAACATGACCTCAAATGTTTCATCTTAGAGAATCCAATTTCTATGGTCACAATACAGAGGAAATCACACAGAGATCTAGAATTATGGGAAGTTTGTCAATGACAGAGTAGGTGTTCCAGGATATATAATGTAAAGGGAACCTAATGGATGAAGGAGACTAAATGGGGAGAAGTTGTCTGGGTACAAGATCAGATAGAGAAGTAATGGGGAAGAGGATTTTCACCTTTCTGGGATTCTGAATCATAGGGATTTGTTATTTTTTCACCACAGGGGACAAGACAGTTGTTTAGGGCCCCCATCTTCCTCACATGATTATATTATAATATTCAGTGTCATCTCTTTTGATATTTTAATAGTGCATATTAAACAACAAACAAGCATTTATCAAGAACTTAGAACACGTTAGGTATTTGCTAATTATGGAGAGACAAAATAAAAGATCAAATAGGTCCTGTCCTCATGAAGCTTAGAGGGAAAGGCACTAGGAGTTGGGGGACCAGGAAACCCATTCTGAAGCTGAAACTGACTTTTAGGAAGTAGTGATGATGAAGAAGAACTTTCCAAGCTTGTGGCACAGCTAATGCAAAGTGAGGAAGATTTGAGATGGAGTGTCCTAGATATGAAGCAGCAAATAACCCCAGAGAGTTGGACCATATTGTAATGTGTAAAAAGATGGAAAGCTAGAATAGGATCAGGTCATGAAAGACTTTAAATGGTGAACAAAGGATTTTATATTTGATCCTAGAGGTGATAGGTTGCCCCTGGAGTTTGATGGAGTTATGGTGATATGGCCGAACCTATACTTTATGAAAATCTGGGCAACTGGATAGAGGCTGGATTGCAGCAGGGAGAGACCTGAGGCAGGGAAATTAACTGGGCAGCTATTAAATAGTCCAGGTGAGAGGGAATGAAGGCCTAAACTAGATTCGTAGCTGTAGGTATAGAAAGAAGGGAATGCATGAACCCTTCTAGAAATCTGCTTAAGCCTCAAGTCCCTTTTCATTAAATCTTAGTGATGCTTTTGAAGTCTAATTTGTCTCCTTATATTAGGCTTCTTAAAATATGCCATTTTTATTACCTTCATGTTGTTGTACCTTTATCTATAGATATGAGTAAATGATTTTGCAAGCTCTTTTCCTGGATTTTGTCTCTGGTAAATTACTAGGCTTGGTTTAGTTTTTACTACATCGATAGCCAGCCTGTTTTGTGGAGAGATTTTTACTCTAATTTAGGAGGTTTTGCAACATTCCAAGATTGATAAAATTAGCACAATATCCTTGGCAAATAGGAGCATCTGGAGGAGGAGTTCATTATAGATTGGGAATCCTCCTTCCATTTGTACTTTTCTCTAGAAATCCTCCATGACAGTGGAAAACATCTCTGAAAGCCTGTCTCCCATTTCATGATTTATTTAATATTAATGATCAGAATGTCCATTTCTGTTGAATCTTTCAAATAATCTTAAATGATTTTAAAAACATAGTAGAATGCCTATTGTCCAGATTATAACAGGAAGCCAGATGGGCAATCCATATAACTACTCTTTCCGTATGCTTATCTTAGAGCTTATAGATAGAAAATAAATTGGGCTCAGAATTGAAAAGCAGACTGAGATAGGACTGGTTTGCATTTGAAAACTTGTATAATACTTTTATTGAACACAAGATTCTCCCTAAAACAAATGGTAATATTTATTTTTTATTTACAATTTAAAAATTTTTACTTTACATTTATTTTTGAACGTAGCCTTCCCACCCATTCATCATAGCAAAGAGTTTCAAAGAAAAAGAAATAGTATAAAAAAACAAATCAATACACCAACATGGATAGTATACATAATATAACACTCAGTCTCCCCTTCCCCCACCTCTGAAATAAGGTGCATTTTCTCAACTTTTCTGTAGGGCTAAGCTTAGTTATTATAATTGCATAATGTTCAGTTTTGTTTTGTTCTTTCCATTTGCACTGTTGTAGTTATTGTGTGTATGATTTTGGTTTTCTACTTCACTCTGGATTAATATAAATCCTCCCATGTTTCTTTGAAATTTTCATATTTATCATTTCCTAGTGAATAAGAACATTTCATTACATCGATGTAACACTCTTGCTTTACCCATTTTTCTTTCTTTTTTTTTTTGGTGAGGCAATTGGGGTTAAGTGACTTTCCCAGGGTCACACAGCTAGTAAGTGTCAAGTGTCTGAGACTGGATTTGAACTGAGGTCCTCCTGAATCCAAGGCCAGTGCTTTATCCACTGCGCCACCTAGCTGCCCACTTTACCCATTTCTTTCTTTCTTTCTTTCTTTTTTTTTTTAGTGAGGCAATTGGGGTTAAGTGACTTGCCCAGGGTCACACAGCTAGTAAGTGTTAAGTGTCTGGTGTTGGAATTGAAGTCAGGTACTCCTGACTCCAGGGCCAGTGCTCTATCCACTATGCCACCTAGCTGCCCCCACTTTACCCATTTCTTAATCAGTGGATGCCTATTTTGTTTCTACTTTGTTTTTCTACCACAAAAAAGGCCAAGGCCTATCTTTTAATCACCAATATTCTTCCAGTGATGCTAAATGGCTCCAAAGCACAGAAAATGGCAGTCTCTGAAGAATTAAAGTCATAGTACATTCAAAGGGCATTGGAGAGGTCCATGGAGCATGAGACTGTGTTGCAATATTTTACCAATAAACAGTTGCTCAAGAACTTCCTTGTTTAAGATCTTGTAAGAGAAATGTGTGACCAGAAAAGGAGGCAGGCTGGTCATATCAATCAAATAGTCAACTAGCATTTAATACGTGCCTACTTATGTACCAAGTAATATGTATGCTAACTTCTGGGGATACAGAAAAGGCAAAAACCAATCTATTCTCAAGGAGCTCACAGCCTAAACGTGGATCAAAGCCATGGGGCAAGAATAAGAGATGGTTTCATGGACAGCATGTGTGTTCCTTTGGTACCCTATATATGATCCAAGGATCTAGAAGAAGGCCTTCAGCAGGTTGGATAGACCTGTGGAGGATTTATGGAAGTCTATAAACAAGAGCCGCACACAAAACATGGATGGCCACCACTGACAGTATCTGTATTAACAAGATGACAAATCCTCTGAAGGATAGAGTGATTAAGAATCTCTCTTTTTCTGTCAGTGTTATGTATAATATATACACATGTATATACGTATGCGTGTATGTATATTTATATATCAGCCTTTGTTAGGTGTATTCCCCCTTTGGCCAATATCTTATAATTTCTATATTTTAAATCAAGGTCCAGAAACCCAAATTCCATATTTAAGACGTTATTTTCAAACCTAATCCAAATCCAATCCAGGCATAAGAAACACAAGAGACAATCAGAGAAAAGGGAAATGGGCCACGGCAGAGAATAATATGTTGCCAATATCCCTATGCTAGGCATATACTCAGTAGACTCCCATGATTTAACAGTGATGACAAGAAGAGCCCTAGGAAGGGCAGTGATGATCAAAGTTCAGTTAGTTCAATTCAATCTGATTTTTAGTGTTAGTGTTAAACCTAGCTCTAGGTAGTGTAGAGGAATTAAAAGATGTTAAGACATGGTTCCAGACTGTCAAGGGGCAAACACACACTACATACATACACACACACCCCACCAACACATACATATATGTGCATCTATGTACATATGTGTATATGCATGTGTGTACATATGCAAATTACCTCAAATAGTCATCTAAGGTAATTTATGGTTAAGTGCAAAAGCTAAAACTGCATGTGGTATTGTTGCAATGGTTCAGAGGAGTCTAGAGAAGAACAAAATCTCTCTTCCTAAGTGTGTGTCTTGAGGGGGGCAGTTAGGGGTAGAATGGGGTAAGGGGTAGAACAATTAGCTCTCAGGAAGGAGGCCTCTTTCAAATTCTGCCTTCAGGTCCTAAATGTATTTTTCTTTAAGGAAATATCTCCCTCTTGTACCTAGAGATGTCCCTATTTTGATTTGAGAGAATCACTTGATATTTGTTAAAGGCCACACAGAAATGGCAGGTTGGAACTTTTGCAACTCAGTACTAATTGATATAAATTCATAAACAATATCTTTCTTTCATCAGTCTTCATGTAAGATGATGCCCTACAGAAAAGGGACATCACTGAAAACAATTTTTGTGTTTGCCATTTCACAAGTATTTTCTCTTTCCATTGTAAGTTCACCTATTAAATGGGAAATGATGAAATGTGCCATCTTCCTTTATTGGCTCAACTTCATAACCAAGTGAGAGAAAAGCCATTAAAATATATTTGGTTTCACTATCTATAAAATGAAACATTCATTATCAGTGTTATTGAATGATAAAAACAGATGATACTTCTCACTGAAAATGCATGGACTCTAGTAGAGGAGAATACCTATTATCCCCATTGTCTCTGTTTTGCACTAGCAGAAAGCCTCCTTCAGAAACAACCCATCATAGTGAGGTTAAATCCCAACTAACATTCCCATTCTTCAATTTATCTGGAGAAACAGCGGTACAGAGAACCACCCTTGGCTGTTTATCCTACATCCTAAAGCTCATCCTGTGCTGTCATATCCTCTTTTTTTTTTAATATTCCCTTGAACTTTTTATTAGTACATTTCAGAAATAGATGTTTCTCCACACCCTTTCCCAAAAGCCAATGATTTATTTGAAAACACTTAAATGAAATAGCCATTTCCCATTCGTTGTATTTCAAGACCTTCTGACTCTAACCCTTGCATTTGTTTGACCATTGCCCAACACAGAGCTATACTAACATCAGAGAAAAAACTTACAGGAAGTTTTCTAAGACCTTTTGAATTGGTTGAGAATCTAGCTCCTGACCTCTGTCATGAACTCTTTCTTCTTCCCTTGCATCCCGTTTAAGATGTTTTTAGTTTCCTGGAGATAATGTTGGAGGAGAGATGTCTGGGTATGTGACTCCCCTCACCCCTCATATCCTTTCTAGGGAAGTAAGCTAAGCATGACAGCGGAAAGGCTAAAGGAATAGAAATTGAAGAAATAATTGTAGAACTAGATCTGGAAGGGACCTCAAAACTATCTAGTCTATCCTCCTATTTTTACAATAAGGAAACTGAGTATCAGGGAGATTGACTTGTCCAAAATCACATAGGTAATACTCATCAGCTAGGTGGCACAGTGGATCAAGTGCTGGGCCTGAAGTCAGTAAACTCATCTTTGTGAGTTCAAATATGGCTTCAGACACTTACTACCTATATGACCCGGGGCAAGTCATTTAACCCTGTTTGCCTTGGTTCCTCATCTGTAAAATAAGCTGGAGAAGGAAATGACAAACCACTCTTTCTTGGCCAAGAAGACCCCAAATGCAGTCCTGAAGAATTGGACATAAATGAAAAATGAGTCCACAATAATGTGTCAGAAGTGGGATTTGAATCTTTGGAATCTGGAGCTAGTGTTCTTTTCACTATACCATATTACCACCCTGAGACCCAGGCTCTGTCTCTTTAGTCCTCTGAAGAAGGAAAGTGTAACTACAATCTCACACACACACACACACACACACATGCAAATAGCGTTTGAAATATGGTACCGAAACTGTTTTAAGTTCAGAATATACATTGCACTAAAATTCAAGTTAGCTCAGAAACACCTAGTGATACCTAGGTGTTTCATTTAAAATTCAGTTATAATTTTGGTGAGTGAATTGCATATGTAGGCTGGAGCATACATTTCACTGTACCCAGTGACATTTAATGGAAATTGAAGCAATGGGAAGCTATTTGTTTGGGCGTGTAGCCAGATCTTTGCTAGAGTTGTACAATCAGGAGATAATTTATACTGACAGATAGAAAACATGTTCTTTGTCTTGGTACAATGATGGTAGGAAGACTTGTAATGACTCATGGCTTAGCTTTGTGGGAAATAATAATTAATAATCAATATCTTGGAGGAATCCAGTGATCTCCCCTTCTTTTTTTTTTTTTTTTTTTGCGGGGCAATGGGGGTTAAGTGACTTGCCCAGGGTCACACAGCTAGTAAGTGTCAAGTGTCTGAGGCCGGCTTTGAACTCAGGTACTCCTGAATCCAGGGCCAGTGCTTTAACCACTGCACCATCTAGCTGCCCCCTCCCCTTCTTTCTTAGTCCTTTATCCTTCCCCCCACTCAGGGTCTAAGTTTTCTTTAAAAGTGAGATTCAATTAGGTCAAGCCAGACTCAAGCTCACAAAGGAGTTTTGGTTGGAGAAAGATCCTTTTGTCTAGATAGTTCAAGGACATTTCTGGTGAGATTAAACCACACCTAGAGGGGAAACTATTTTGCCCTGATCAGTTTGAGTGTGTGTGTGTGTGTGGGGGGGGAGGTGTTATATTCTCTTTCTGAAGTAATTTCTTGACTTCTTTTTTTTTTTTTTTTGGTGAGGCAATTGGGGTTAAGTGACTTGCCCAGGGTCATACAGCTAGTAAGTGTCAAGTGTCTGAGGCTGGATTTGAACTCAGGTCCTCCTGAATCCAGGGCTGGAATAAAGCACTATTCACTGCACCACCTAGCTGCCCCTTTGACTTCATTTTAACATAAATCACCTCCAATCATGTCAACCAATTAGAATTGAATAGTGTTAACCAATTAGATTTGATTTCTGTGTGGACCTCCTACAGTTAGAAAGGCACATGAACTGAGACCTAACCACTAGAAAGGGTCTTTGGTCTGAGAGAGATGGCCAAAGGACCTCTTTTTATTAATATCCTGCTGACATATTAATAAAATGATTAAATAACCCAGAAACTATGTCTTTCATATGTTTAATTGTCATAACTATAATCAGAAAACCTGAAAGAATCTAGAGAAATGAATGTAAAATTTGTCTGGAGTTAGAAGCAAAGTAATGCTTGGTCTCAGACAGAATAAATTACAAAAGTACCCACTCTCCTAAAGAGAGAGTAATAAAAGTTAATATTTATATAGGCTTTTATGGATTGCAAAGCACTTTAACACATACACACACATACATGTTTACATATATACACATGTATTTCATTTGTGTATTATTTCATATATATCTCATTTATATGTGTATTTCATACATATATGTATTTTATTTGTTCCTCACAACAACCTCCTTTATCCCCATTTTTTAGGTGAAGAAACTGAGACATGGAAATATTAAGTGACTGGCCCACTTTCACACAGCTAGTAAATGTCTGAGGGAGAATCAGAACTCAGTTCTTTCGGAATCCAGCATTATATCCATTATTTCTACCTATGATGGAGGGGAGGGGGAGGTTATGTAATAATTCCACTAAATGCATCCCAATATGGAATTCTTAACATCTATGTCCCTCCATTTTTCTTTCTGCTCCTCTACAAATAAAGGCTTTTTTTTGGATGCTTTGGATGCTTTCCCATTACTTGGGAATTGTTTTGCTGGTTTTCATTTCATCTCCCTTCTCCCCATGAAATTGTCATTTTTGAACTAAGGAATACTAAATAAGTGACTTCTTTTCAAGTGAATAATTGTTATATTCCAGGAACCATCTGGTAGGAGCATAAAAGAGGGAATAAATAAAGGAAAAATGCAACCAGAAGTCTCACATATGCTAGAGTACTAAAAATTCCATAGACAATCCCCACAACTGCAGTTATTGGGAAGGCCAGTTTTCTACCATGTCTAAACTTTTGATGTTTCCTGAATGGAAATGAGAGTATTCTTCCTCCTGGACTTAGCCTAAATTCTTATACCTAATTTTTTTAGAGGGTTTGGGGTGGGAAGGAGCCAGGGGATGCTAGAGTTGAAGGGCAGAATTTCAGCATACTTTCTAACTAACCAACAAGAATGACCTGTCACTGAACACATCCACAAAGGTCAGCAAAGAGTGACTTGAAATCAGACAGATGTTTTCCATCATAGCACACTCTCTGAGTGCTGCTATTGCTCCCAAGCTAACCACACATCAAGCCGAAATCGTGCAGTGATTCTTGTTCCAATGCACACCGTGGCATGAAATAAGTCACATTCCATCTTGTTGACACATCATGCTTCAGCTGCTGGTGTGGCAAGTTGTTTCTTCACTGAATCTGAGCTATGAAATGTCTGGTTTTGGGAGACAGATGATCCTATTACCATTTTCTTGGCAGTACCCATGCTAACTTAGAACACTATAGGAAAGTGTGGGTCTTGAATCCCAAGAATATCAAACAATGCATAGCATAGCAAGTCTCAACAAAGAGCAACTTTCCCAACATTCCCACTCAGGTGGTTGCATAATCACTACAACTTTAACCTATAATCTCTGCAAGGAACGGAGTAAAACCCTGTTCTGTGTTTCACATTTCTGCTAGTAAAAAGAGTGTCTATGGAAGTGATTTTTGAATAGAAGGGAAGAGGGGTGGGGGTGGAAGGTATTTCAGATCAATGTGATGATCAATGAATCACAAAAATCTAATGCAAAAAAAGCCATTTTCTACCTTAATTTCCTCCCCTTTGTGAGCTGTTCTTAATGGGAAAGCTATTTCCATGACTGCAAACTTCTGAAGAATGCCCACATAATATTATTACACTTTTGCATTTCCATCAATCAATCAATAACCATTTATTAAATGCTTACCATGTGCCAGATACACACTGAATGATGGGAATACACAGAAAGGAAACAATAACAATGGAAAAACAATCTCTGCTCTCAAGGACTTTACATGCAAATGGCAAACCCAACATGTGAATAAATAGGTACATACACAATACAAATGGAAGGAAAATGCCCTGCCACAGAGTTCAATAAAGACTGAATTGGACGATAAGACAGGGGATAGGGACTGGACCTGTGATTTCATTAGTATAATATCTGAACCTCCCACTTGAGGAAATGCCCTCAGCCAGTACAGGGAAGCATTTTTGCAATTAACATCCTTAGTTGCTTGGGACAGTGAGAGGTTAAGTGATTTGCCAAGGATCATGAAGCCAGTGTGTGTGAAAGGCAGGACTTGAACTCAGATGTTCCTAGTCCCAAGCCCAGCTTTCTATCCACTATACAACACTATAATAAAATGATCTTTTAAATATTATTCCCCCATTTTAATTCATGGGGGTAGCTCAGTAGAGCAGTGGACAGAGCACCAGGCCTGGATGAGTTAAAACCTGGGCTTCATACATTAGCTGTGTGATCCTGGGCAAGTCACTTAACCCTTTTGCCCTCAGTTTCCTCATCTGTAAAATGAACTGGAGAAGGAAATAGCAAACCACTCCAGTATCTTTGCCACAAAAACCCCGAATTAGGTCATGCAGTGTCAGACATGACTGAGCAAAGTCCAATCCTGAATGCTTCTCATTTTTATAAGAATAATTTGGGCCCTTAGTTCGTTCACAAATGTTTGCAAAATAATTGGAAGAAATGGTTAGAGTGAGTTCCAACTCTTTCTTAACTCTTCCAGCTTTCTCACATGCTGCCAGGAATCTCATTTTACTTTTAAAGGATGTTGGAATCATAATAATAGAATTTTGTGCCTTAGAAGTCAACAAGGTCAACCCCCACATTTATAGATGGTTGAATACCTTACATTGTATGAGAAACTGATGTCTATTGCAAGAGACAGGCCCCCTTATCATTGTTTATTTGCAAGAGCAACAAGAACTGAAAGCAGCCCAGGTTATTGTGGGGTTTTCTCAATAAATTTCTTTTATAGAGTGACAATGGAACCTTAAAAATTCTCTCACTGACATAACAGGTTTTAAGTTTTTTTTTCCTTATGCTTAGAATGCAGGGTTTTTTCCCCCTTTTATTCATTGTTTTTGTGACAATGAGTCGCATCAAAACAGCTCTGTATACATGAACAATGTTACCACACAGGATATTAAATTGTTCCCGTTTCTTTTCATTTTAAGTTCAAGGTTTGTTTCTCAGAATCCCATTGAAACTAACCAATTGCATTTTTTTTCCTGGTGAGGCAATTGGGGTTAAGTGACTTGCCCAAGGTCACACAGCTAGTAAGTGTCAAGTGTCTGAGGTAGGATTTGAACTCAGGTCCTCCTGAATCCAGGACCGGTGCTTTACCCACTGTGCCACCTAGCAGCCCCTCGAGTCTAACCAATTACAAAGAGGGAAAACTTCCATATTCCTTAAGTTTTTTGAATGTTGTGGGAATTTATTCTGATTTGGGGCCCCTGACTTTGGGCTGAGATTAAAAAGCCTTAGGCTCTTAGGGGTTTTTTCTGTGTGAGGGGCTGGTGCCCCTCCCCTTCCACTTCAACTGATCCAAAAAAAAAGCCCCATGGGCTTTTCAGGACCAGGTCAGAGGCTGGGGTGGGGGGGAAGCGCCAGCTCCCTATACCCTGAAGGGAGCTGCCCCGGAAATTCCAGGCTTGTCCTGCCAGGCCCTAGCATAGCCTGTGTGGAGGTCCCAGGTGCACAGCAGGGGGCACAGGCCCCTCGAGCCCCACTGGACACAGCCCTAGTGTGGCCAGCGGATTAGCTTGGCATGTGCAGGGGTGCAGAGAGCCCGAGGTTTGAGGGGAGAGAAGGAACATATATACAGGGGAGCTAGTGAGACAGTGAAGAGGGGGTGCCAGAGGATTAGGAGGACGCAAAGAGGCTAGAACATTAAGAGAGCAGAAGAACGATGGAGGATAGAGAAAGCGAGAGACTAGAATCCCTTTTTCACCAACCTCTCATCATATCTAGAGAGGGGGAGACAGAGAAAAAACTAAGAGCAAGGAACGAGAATGAAACAGTAAGAGGCTTTTCAGGGGGGTTGACAAAGTGAAAGCGGCTTAGAGTTGGAAGAAAGGAGCAGAGCAATGAAAGTGGAGTTGGAGTGAAGGAGTGAAAGTTGGAGAAAGCTGGAGCATACCCTAAGGCAAGAGGCTGCAAAGGCCCTTATTATATTAAAAGCAGACAGGTTGTATAATTTGCATTTCTTAACCCTTATCTCTTACATTGATTTTTATAAATAAATTCTGTTTTGGTTATTTAATTAAGAGGCTTCTTCATCCTTTGCTTGTCAATTTGGGAGGAGCAAGTATGATGAAACTTTATAAACGGCCCATATTAAATTAATAGCAGATAGCCAGACAGTCAAAAATCCCAGATTAGTCCTCCAGATTAGGCCTATAGTCAGATTAGTCCCCCCAAGTTAGTTAAAATATTTCCACAATGTGATGGTTTCTAGCAAATAAAAATTTAGACTCCACTGGAAAAAATCCAGATAGTGGTATAGAGTGTCAAGAAGCCAAGAACTGGATTTATTGTTGTTGGTGGGGTTTTTTTTTGGCGGGGGAGGGGAAATGGGGGTTAAGTGACTTGCCCAGGGTCACACAGCTAGACAATGTCAAGTGTCTGAGGCCACATTTGAAAGCAGGTTCTCCTGTATCCAGGGCTGGTGCTTTATCCACTCTGCTACGTAGCTGCCCCCAAGAACAACTGGATTTAAATGCTCTCTCAGACACTTGCTGGATATATGACCTATGGGCAAGTCTCAAGCTGTTTCCTCAGCTGCAAAATGGGAATAATAGCACATACTAGGGTTGATGGGGATATCAAATGAGCCCAGGCATAATGCTTTGCAAACCTTAGAGTAGTGTATAAATGCCTGGCACATAATAGGCATTTAATAAATATTTACTGATATATTAAGTGATCGTTAATATACCCAGGCTCTCCATGTAAGTTAGTGGTGACTCAAATGTAACACATTGTTAATATTATCCAGCTTGATTTGAACTTCAAATGATTCTACTACATCCCTTCCTGGGGCATAGAGCCTTCCCAGCCTTCTTTGATCAGTGCAACAAAGTTGAGACCTCATTAGCTAGCAAAAGCTACTCTTATTGTCCCTAAGAATTTTGTTCAGTTTTTTTCTGACTCTTTGTGACCCCATTTGGAATTTTCTTGGCAAAGATACTGGTGTGGTTTGCCATTTTCTTCTCCAACTCATTTTGCAGATGAGGAAACTGAAGCAAACAGGGTTAAATGACTTGCTCAGGGTCATACAGCTAGTATGAGGCTAGATTTGAACTCAGGAAGATGAATCTTCCTGTCTCCAGACCCAGTGCTCTATCTGCTGTACAACCTAGCTGTCCATCCCTAAGTATTCCAAAAGCCCACACAAGCCCTCATGGTTTGGAGAATAACAACTAAGTAGGTTTTTTTTTTCCAATTAAAAATTTTTTTTGAAATAACTAGTCTTAGTGACTCTTGCCATTTCCCCAATTACAAATTTTTATTTTGGACTACACACTTAGGGTTGCATTCTTTCATATCAGTCACTTATTGAGTAGTTTTTTATGCCCAGTAGGCACTTGTGTGAGGCACACACAAAAATATGAGACACTGTTGCCATCTTTAAATAATTTACAATCCATTTGAGGAGATAAAACTTGCAAGCATACCATAAGAAGAGAACACAACAGAGGTACATAATAATAGCTTAAAACTTTTTTTGTAATTCCTATTCATTACCTCATTTGATTTTCCCAACGACCCTATAAGACAGGCAGCAAAGGTATTATTATAATCATTTTACATAAGAGGAAACAGAGACTCTGAGGTGTTGAGGCTTGCTTAAGGTCATTAGTTAGAGCCAGAATTCAAACCCAGGTCTTCTGATTCTAGATAAGAATGTTGTTTCTATTATACCATGATCACCTTTTCAGAATTTGTGTCATAGACTGTTATGCATTATGGGAGTTTGAGAGAAGGATGTGTCTAGCATAAAGATACTCACTGTGTAGTTCAAAATAGCCAGGTCTTTCATCTGCAAGGCAAAGGGTGGTGGTGGTGGTGGTGGTGGTGGTGGTGGTGATGTTTAATCACAAAGTCATTTAGATTTGGTTGCTAAATCAATGTGTCTTTGTTCTTACATTTGAATATAGATATGCCTAATATTTGAGGATTTTACTCCAAGCAAATAATGAGACCACATTGTGTGAGCCCTGACTGAGGAGAAAATGAGGAACTGCTCTCTTCTGTATTTGCTCCACTCCTTAATACAAGAAGGAAAGATACTCCCCTTCCTCTTGTGAAAATCTCACCACAGTGGAAAGGTGAGCACTATCCACATTCCTTTACCTTTACAGAGTGGCAATGTTATGTTGGAATTCATGGACATTAAAACTAGTTTTGTCGAAAGAAAGGGTATGTGTTTGTGTGTGTGTGTATACATATATTACATATTATATATATCATAAAGAATGTTTTTATGCACAGATAGGAAACTTCATTTCTATATATTGTCCCTTCAGTGAAGTTTGGTGGGAAAAAATTATCTCAGTGTGGGATGGGAGTTCTTAATTGAAAATTTCAAGATGAGCATCAGTTTGTGAACCTCCTTGTCATAAATCCCTGTGTCTTTTGGAATTCAAAGCAAAGATCTCTCCTTTTATAATTTGGGAACATATCTGGAAACTTGGATACCTGGAGCTTGTTGTTCAGTCATTTTCAGTCATTTTTCACTCTTCATGACCCCATTTGGGATTTTCTTGGCAGATATACTGAAGTGGTTTGCTGTTTGCCTCTCCATTTCATTTTATTTTTTTTGGCAGAGCAGTGGGGGTTAAGTGACTTGCCCAGGGTCACACAGCTAGTAAGTGTCAAGTGTCTGAGGTCAGATTTGAACTCAGGTACTCCTGAATCCAGGGCCGGTGCTTTTATCCACTGCGCCACCTAGCCGCCCCTCTCCAGTTCATTTTACAGATGGACCTGAGGCAAAAAGGGTTAAGTGACTTACCCAGGGTCACATAATAAGTGTCTGAGGCAAGATTTAAACTCCAGGCATAGCACATATGATCTACTATCTTCATCTAGCTGTCCCTTTTTTTAGCTTTCAAATAGTCATCACAGAGTTTACCCAAACAATAAAATACTCATGTTTTCTTTCTAACTTGTTGTTTCAGAAGGATTTCAGTATTCTAACAACTCAACTATCTGTTCATTGTAGACTTTATTCAATAAAGCACAAGTCACTGTTTTGGATGAGTGAAAATCAAGTCACCTTATTTATGCTTTGATTTTGAATAGCTCATTTGCTCTTCTTGGTCAAAGTGGCCTAACCCTGAATTCCTTATGGAGACTGTGAAGGAAAACAAAAATGTTGTAAAATTCCAAGATGGCTCAGGTTACTTTTATCACAGAATTTTATCTGACTCCAGAAGGGCCTCTTCCAATCAATCAACCAATCAGAATTTATTAAGCACCTACTATGTGCCAGGTGCATAGCAGAAGGTTGTGGCAGATAAGGAACTGGTCTTGGAGTTAAGACAACCAGGGATCAAGACTCATCCACTACCCATGTGACTCTGGGCAAATCACTGGTCTTCTCATTGCCCCATATAACTCAGACAGACTCTAAATTACAGAAATGTTCAGATCTGCATTGAGAGGAAATTTCTCACCAGGAACTCTCCATATGAATGAAATCACAGAAGGAGCAAAGTGCCAAAGATACAATGACAAAAATGAAATAGTTGCCATATTCAATCAAGTATTGACTAGAAATTATATTCTATTGGCACAGGAGAGACAACATGTACAAATATAGGCATATGTAAGATATATACTAAACAAATATACTATAATTTTATCGGGCAGGTGAGGGCAACTCAGCAGGTGAGAGTGGGGGAGGGAGAGGTGGGAAATCCAGAAAGATCCTACATAAGAAGTCACATTTAGGCAGAGCTTTATTTCAAAGATAAACTTAGAGTCAGAGTTAAAGCTGTGTTCTGGGCATGAGAGACAGACTGAAAAGGCATGGAGATAAAAGGAGATAGAGTATATCTATATGAGGATATGAGGAGCCATAGGAAGGCCAAATCCAATCCAATGCAGTGAGTAATCGATGACATGTCCACCATGTGCAGCATGTGAAGGCAAAAGGAGAAACAGGACCTTAAATTCTACTAGGAGCTACAACATGGAAACAGTTACGTATATGCATGATAATTTGAGGAAGATAGGAACACCAACAACTAAAAAATACAGAACATTTCATTGAATTGCGTTTTCTTTGGTTAACTTCAGTTATCTTTTTTTTTTTTTAATTTTGTGGGGCAATGGGGGTTAAGTGACTTGCCCAAGGTCACACAGCTAGTAAGTGTCAAGTGTCTGAGGCCGGATTTGAACTCAGATACTCCTGAATCCAGGGCCGGTGCTTTATCCACTGCGCCATCTAGCTGCCCCTCAGTTATCTTTTATAATGTTGCATTTGTTGCTTAATCAGACTTGTTTCATAGGCCTTGTTTCTTGATATTGTCTATCCTCAGATTGGCTTTGGAAACCAGTAACTCAGACTCAAGCTCTGTATTAATTCTCACATTCCCACTTGACTTCTATTCCACTACTGGGTTTCAGAATTAATATTCTGCTATATACTACATCAAGCCTCCTCTCTCTATTACAAAACTTTTTTTCCTCATTGAGCGTCAGAACCTCATGAGTGTTTTGAGTTTTAAGTGGTCAAAATTCATTTTCTTCTTGTTGTTTTTTGTTTGTTTTTAGAAAACGTGGCAAAGTTAGTCTTTCTGAAGGGTCTACACCACATCAGCTGTAACAGGTGATACTCCCTAAGTAGTTAGTCTTCACTCTGTTTATTTGGTATTTTCTTAAAGCTAAGAGGGTATGCTCACCAACCCCTTCACCCTACTGGAGGTCAATTGAAATAACTGAAGTCCTTTTAGGGGGGAAGGTATAACTCAGGAGTTTCCTTGAATACTTCCTAGATGTAGTTCATTGGACAGCTGACTCTGAAAAGGATCTCAGAGGTAGTTAAGAGAATAGAATTCTTTGATCTTTTCAAATGTGGGTGAAGCTTAAGTATTCATTGTAATTATTCTCTTTCCTTTTCCCTCTTTCCTCTTCTCCCTTCCTCCCTTTACCTTCCCCCTCTCCTCACCTACTTCTGTACCTATTTCTCTCTGTCTCTGTCTTTCTCTGTCTCTCTCTCTCTCCCTCTATCTTTTTCCCTTTCTCCTTTGTCTCTCTCCTCTCCATCCATGAATGTGTACTCTCTTTTTTTCTAGACTTCAGATTTGAAACCTCCCGAGAACTTGGTACATTGAGGAGGAATCCAATGTGTTGTTATTATTTTCTGTAAAGACACTCTTAAGGGGTTAGAGCAGATTGTATTTTTTTCTCTGAATACGATTTAAATCTGAAAACATTGAGAAAAAAGCTTTCTGGCCATTTTCTTTCTGTAATTAGTGTCAGATTTGCATAGAAATCCTTTTATATTCAACAATCAATTTCATCAACTTTTTCACCACTAGGAACTATGTTGTTTAGTATGGGAGTTCAGTTGGGTTTTTCTAGAACCACCCCCTTCTACATGATGGGATCCCACCTTGGAATCTCTCTCTCTCTCTCCCCCCCCCCCCCTCTCTCTCTCTCTCTCTCTCTCTATCTATCTATCTATCTATCAAAACTTATGTGCATCCTGCTCCTTGCAAGCATGGAGCATTACTGATCCGGTGGGGAGCAGTATGGTACAGTACAAACAACACTAGACTTGAAATCAAGAGACCTGATTGCAATCAAGCTCAGATACTTAGTAGGTATGTGACCTTAGGCAAGTCATTTGACTTAATTTCTTCTTTAAGGGATCTTTTATGGGAAGCGTTTTAGAAGCCTTCAACAGCTATATAAATATCAGTTCTTATTATTACTCTTAACAACTTGAGTTCCTAAAATAAGATAACAGCTGTAAAACACAGCACAATGCCTGTACTAACCACAGTAGGTATTCTTGTTGCTTACTTGTTTTTCAATCATGTCTTACTCTTCATGACTCCATTTGGAGATTTCTTGGTAAAGATACTGGAGTGGTTTGCCAGTTCCTTCTCCAGCTCATTTTACAGGTAAAAAATCCTGAGGAAAACAGTTTTAAGCAGCTACAGATTCTGGGTTACAGAGCTAGTAAGTGTCTGTGGACAGATGTAAAGTAAAAAAGAGGAGTTCCTGAATCCAAGTCTAGCACTCTATCTACTGTGTCACCTAACTACCCTAGTAGGCACTATATGAAAATGCTTATTCTGTTCTCTTCCCTTTCCTTCCTTGATGCCCCTATAATACTTTTATCCTTATTGTACCCCGTATGCTGAAACCTCCTTACATTTGCCCTCTTTCTCCTCCCAGACCCAAACCATATAACTCGTGTGGGCTATATGTACAAAAAAGAGTAAAGCATTCAATATTTATTCAATCTAAACCATATCTGGGAATAACCCTGGCGACTACTACGTTAGGTCACTATTGTGAGCCAGAAAGTATGATTTCCTTTCCCTAAATCTCATATTGAACTCTTTCTATATCCCAGGACATATACATGTACATGCATGCATACATACTTACATATATATGTGTATATATATATATATATATGTGTTTATATACACACACATCTCAGAGAAGAAACAAGAAGCATCCCCCCTCCTTAATATGTTCTGCATCATCCATGCATCATCAAGGAGTACACTTGTGTCCACATGGGGATTAAGAATTGTGTCTGCCTATTATTTATCATTATATATTTCCTCTATCCAATATATATCAGAAATATGATTTAATCACTAAGACTAAAAAAAAGCCAGTTTGTAGTTGTCTCCCCTAACCTCATTTCATCAAACAAGGATGACTAATCAGTTTCTAGCTTCAAAGCTCTTCTCTGGGACTCAAAGACTTAGGTTTCTATTGGCCATCCCAGAGCCACAAAACCAAAGACAACTCTTGGGGCCTATTTGACCCATGTTAGCTGTTAGAGACTAAAATATTTAGTCTTTCACTTTAATGCTTATAGATGTGAGTGATAGAATTCTAGGGCATTTTTGATGCTCTGAATCCTATTTCTCTACTTTTTACAGTTTGTTGAACTGGCCATGATAGAGCGACCTTAGAATTGACTGATAATTATTATATGAGAACTATATTTGTCTTTTCAGTTATTTTTGTGACAGCCTCCACTTCACATTTCCATAAGCTTTGAAGAGTTTTCTCATTTTCCTTGGTTGTAGGCTTTATTAAGAAACTTGGAAAAATCAATGTGCAGTACCCCTAAAATACTGAGTCCAGTTGTTCACTTGTAAGTGAATCCCCTCCAGCTTTCCAGAGAGATTAATAAAGGCTTGATAATGGTATCAAAGGTTCGCTTTGTCTATTACTCCTGCATTTATCCTCCTTATCCACTACTCTAAACCATCACTTTCTCAGCTTTATCAAAGTCAGCTTAACTTTATTTGGAGACAAAACTCATTATGTAAGTACAAATAGCAAATAAGCAAAATTTGAATATAATAAGAAACTCCAAAAGTAAGCAGTGCTGGTTTGCCAGGAATTCATGAGGCATGGAGGAAGAGGAGTTAGGAGAGAGTGACTAAATTCACCAAGTCTCAGTAACAAGGCAAGGTATGAATATTCAGGTAAATACCAAGTTCTGTTCAGGCAGATCGTTCCTTAAGTGAATGAGTGAGCCAGACTCAGTGACTGTGGTCATTTAAGTGTAGCAAGACCTTTACCTTTCAGTCAACTCCCCAAATTAGTAGGCATTCGGAAACTCTTCCCCCAAGGCTCTCTCTTTTCTTCAGGACTCCATGGTTCTTAGTTTTCCTTGTTTTATAGGTCTTTGATTGTCACAATTCCTTCAGTCTTTCCTTCCACCTGAGAAAACTACACTTACTTTGCTGATGCCATATTTGCATGAAATTCATACTGTCAAGGAAGAAACTTTAATTAAAAGAATGAGAAGTGAACCAGAGACTATTGGATGAACAGCCATTAGTCCCAAAGATGTATGTCTGAGTCTCAGTGAAACTTACAGTTCTGATGAGGGGGTGACCCCCCTTCCCCACACAGATTCTCCCTTTGTTCCGTCTGCTTTTGTATCTATTATTGTCCATCCCTGGAATGCTCTCCTTCCTCATCTCTAGATGTTAATATGCTTTCTTTCTTTCAAGACTCAGCACAAAGGCCACCTTCTGAGGGATGACTTTTGCAGTAGTCCTCATTTTTTTTTTTAGTGAGGCAATTGGGGGTTAAGTGACTTGCCCAGGGTCACACAGCTAGTAAGTGTTAAGTGTCTGAGGCTGGATTTGAACTCAGGTACTCCTGACTCCAGGACCGGTGCTCTATCCACTGCGCCACCTAGCCACCTCCGACAGTAGTCCTCATTGCTAATGCATTTTCCTTTTAGATTATCTGCCGTCTGCTCTTTATGTGACCTGTTCATAACTATGTATATTTGTCTCCTCTCTTCAAATGCAAACTCACTGAGGGCAGGAATGGTTTTTGCTTTCTCTTTTCATATGCAGTACAGCACAGTGCCAGTTCCTGACATAGAGTAAGCATTTAATTAGTGTGTTGATTGATTTACTCTGCCCTGTGACAGAGTGGGTTAGGAGGAGATGGGGGTACATTGTACTTTTATTTCCCTCTTTCTTTACATTCTTTCTCCTCTTCATGTCTTTCCCCACTCAGTAGCATGACTTGTGTAGGTCACACCATTCCTCAGGTATAGGAAGGGTGAGTCAGACTCTAGGATCCTCCATCTGTTTATATCATTTCTTCTGTGCAAGAGGAGAACAAAATCTAGAGACCTACTTTTCTCCCTTGTAGTCCCTACTTTCCATCTCCTTTTTTTCTTTCTTTCATTTGTTCTAGTTACCATCCTTTCTCTAACATACATGCATTTAGGGGATACCCATTCTTTGTTCCACCAAATCCTTCAAAGAGGAAAAGAAGGGAACTGGGACAATGATAGTGAGGGGTGTGCTGGAGCAACAGAAGAGCCAACTGTTAAATTTTCAGTGTGAATATTTGTACACTGGAAATCAACAAATGATATACAAATCAAGGTTTGACTTTTTTTGATGATTGTTGCTACTCAATAATCTGTTGGAGAAAATGTTAATAATGCAGATTTCGTGAGTATATATATTTTTGCAGAGAGCTGGTTGTTAAACATTTTTCCAGCATGCTCCTGTCTAACATCCATTATCAATGTTTGATTTTATGAATTGACATTTAATTCATAGTGGAAATGAGGTGCAAAGAGTACGTGAAACTTTAGTTGAAAATGCACCTTGAGCATTGGCAATAAAATATAATACTTCATGCAATGTACCTCCAAGCACCACTTTTGAGAGACTGGCAACAATGTCAGCGAATTCTCTATTTACCTTTTCAACCCTAGGGAGTCTATCTGGAATGTATACTTTAGGGATAAGGGATCCAGGCATCCTGGAGTAGGTTAGACTTTATGGAATCCTCTGTAACATACATAATTATATGCGTTCTCTGCTACTGTAAGCTGGAGTCAAGAGACAAGAGACTATGTTCAAGTGACAAGTTCATTATTTTCTAGCTGTATGGCCATAGATGATTCATTTTAGTTTTCTGAAGCTTAACTCCAGTTTACAGATGATGAAAGGAATACCTGTGCTACTCACCTCATAAAGTTGATAGAAAGGAAAAAAATGTTGTTGTATGAGTGTGGGCTAAGTGATAGGGACAAGTATTTTTTTTTTTTTTTTGGTGAGGCAATTGGGGTTAAGTGACTTGCTCAGGGTCACACAGCTAGTAAGTGTCAAGTGTCTGAGGCTGGATTTAAACTCATGTACTCCTGACTCCAGGGCCGGTGCTCTATCCACTGCACCACCTAGCTGCCCCAAGGGACAAGTATTGAACAAGATTGTCTGCCTCAAAATGGAAAGATTTTAAGAAGAGAATCCAGAATGGTGATGGTGATAGACATGGAGATAAGCCCCTAGAAGAGAATCTGAATAACCATGGAGAACTTCCAAAAAAATGGTTCCTTAAACAGACAATGGATTCTAGGAACTGTGGAAGAAATTAGATTAACTATAGCTGCAGTTGGAGATAGAAACACCAGAAAAGCCACTTGTGCCTCCAGAAATACAGACTACAGACTCCAAGATGGAACTTGCCTAGGTTTGAGTCAGAAGTAGAGTTATTGACCAGAACTTTTCAAAACAGTATACAAGCCAAAAGTGCTAACTGATTCCTCTGTCCCAGGTTATAACAACATGGAGTCCCAGATTTAGAGAGGGAAGAGATCATCTATTCCAAGCCCCTCATTTCATAGATGAGGATCCTGAGATTGATAGAAAGCCTGGTTGGTTTCCACATTCTGCCTCTGTAGGTCATTTCTTTATATCTGGCATGCTTTTCCTCCTCTACTCTAGGTCTAAATCCCTCTCTTCCTTTAAGACGACGCCTTTTAAATAAGCCTTTTCCTCATCCTTTCACACTGCTGTCTTAAATTACATTGCATATAGTTTGTATGTATTTTATATTTGCTGATGTCTTCACATGATGCATTTCCCCAGTAAAATGGATGCTCCTTGAGGGAAGGAGCTTTTTTTTTCTTTGCATCCCTCACAATTTTCAGGCTTTTAATAAATGTTTGTAGATTAGGAAAAAAAAAAGATAAGGTCTCTTTCTCTTATATGGAAGTAGCTCTCTAATGCAGGAGCAAATGTCCTAAGTAACTGTGGTTCCCCAATGTATTTCCTTTTCTCCAAACCAGGTTCTCACACCCCAGCCACTTTCCCTGTGTTGCCCAGCCTATGATTCTAGGACCTTACTTGATTTGGATGTTTATCTCTGATTAGAAGCCCTGTCATTTGATTAGTGAGCTGGTATTTATTCGATCACTCTCTTCAACTGGGAATAATACAGAAACTGGGCATAAGCAGTGATGCTGAAATAAGGCAGATGTCTTTGACAGAAATGGGAACACTTGAGTTCCTCCTGTGCATTTGATAGATGTACTTGTTGATTTCTTTTCCCTCCTATCCTAGGGAGAAAATATCACAGAATTTGAGAGTTATAAGGGACTGCAGAAACCATCTGGTCCAACACAGACATGAAAGGAATTCCCACTATAACAAACCCAAAAAGTACTTGCCAGCCCTATCTTGAAGGACCCCCAAGGAGCAGCAACTAGCCATATTAATAAAAAGCTAACGGCAGTCAGTTATCTCAACACAGGCAATGCACAGTATCCAGGGTGACCTGATAGGAGAACATGGATGCTTTAAAAGGCAATGTGTGTAAGTGAGAGAAATGTCTCTATTGGGGAATAAAATGCAAGGATATGTCTTTTGGCTTTTAAAAAAGTAATTATAATAGCTGGGATTTATATAGCCCTTTAAGATTTACAAAATGTTATACATACATGATCTCATCTGATCACTGAATATAAAAATTAATGGTTACAACTAACATGGGATTATATTTGTATAATTGTAATGCCTATTAATCATTAAAATATAGTGAGTTGAAATTTATTGTGAAAATACATGAGCAGCTATTTAGGTTAATTCTCTTGTGTAAGTATGAAAAAAATGAATTTATCTTCCAAACATAACATTTTTAGAAGTTTTAGAAAAGTCATTAATTTTAAAATATGTATTGGGCCCTTTGATACATTGTTACTGACATGTAAATTCCTTGCTGGCAGAGACTGACCTCTTTGTCTGCCTCACTGTGGCAAATGGCTTGCACACTCTTAGAAGTATTATGGGAGAGTGAAAAGAGCTGATTTAGAGTGAGAAGAATCCCAACTTCAATAGTTCTGGCTTTGTGACCATTAGCCAGCTGCTTAATCTCTCTGAAATTGTTTCCTCATCTATAAAATGGGCATAACACTTGTGCTGCTAATGTCCTGGGGCTGTGAGAAACATACCACGTAAAATGTAAAGCACTGTGTTTAAAACTTTATTATTATGAGATTCTAAATAAATGGTCTAACAAGTAATCACTTCAACTTGAAAGGCAGCAAAGGATAGAAGAGTAGGGGTAGGAGTAGGAAAGGTAGAGGTAGGGGTAGGGGTAGGGGTAAGGGTGGTGGTGGTGGTGGTGGTGGTGGTAGTGGTGGTAGTAGTAGTAGTAGTAGCAGCAGTAGTAGCAGTAATAGTCTTTTATCTAGGAGTGAGGAAGCCTGGGTTCAAGTCTTTTCTCTCACACATTCTGGCTGTGTGACCCTGGGCAATTCCTTCAACCTCTCAGGGGCCAAGGCACTCTATAAGGCTCTACGTTTTAAAAAAAAATACTCCTCATCTACACTAATAGAGGGAGTTTCTCATGTTAATAGAAACTTAATCAATGTTTATTGACTGACTATAACAGTGAAATCACAAGTCTGAAATATATATGTGTATGTATATAACTAATTAATATTTTAGAAATATCATACACACACAATATTTGAGAAATGTCCCATAGATGTAGCTATACATGTTGAAAGGGGCAGCTAGGTGGTGCAGTAGATAGAGTGCCAGGCCTAGAGTCAGAAAGACCTGAGTTCAAATCTAGCCTCTGACACTTACTGGCTATGTGACACTGGGCAACTCACTTAAATCTGCCTCAGTTTCCTCATCTGTAAAATGAGCTGGAGAAGGAAATGTCAAATCACATTAGTATCTCTGTCAAGAAAACTCAAATGGGGTCAAAAAGTTGGACATAACTGAACAATAATAACATATATATTGATAGATATAAAAGTGGACCTAATATTTTAGAAATGTCCTCTGGAAACAACCTGTCATTGGTTGAGTTGAATTCCTTTTAGCTTGATAGGAGTCACCTGATGCAACTGTGGATTGGGTGGAGCCTTCCACAGTGATTTATTTCTCATTTTATATTATTGAACTCAGGGGATTAGAACAATCAGTTACCATGGCTCAGAACACCTTCTCTGAAGGTGATTTATTGCAGAACCCCAATGGATAACACTTTTAACTGAAATAGGCAATTCCTGTGTTTTCAAGGGATTGGAAGTTCAGGAGGATCTTGTAAAAATTCTTTTGGGGTCAGAAATTAGCCAGCTTTGTATAGTATTTTTTTTATTGGAGTTTGTCATGAAAGATACACCTACATTCCCTCCAAAAAGCTAATTCCAAGGGGCTATTTTGTCACCCCAAGGGTTGCTTTCTTTAGAAAGCTGAGGAATTTACAAAATCAAGTCTCATTTAGAGAAATTGGCATGATCTAATAAAAAGATTTTGATGATACATTGCAGAAGGAGGATAAGAAGAGGATGGGTGGGTGGTTTCTTAGAAATCAACTACTGTCTTGACAGGCACATATAATTTGTTTCTATCATCATTTTGGATGTCCTACTTGGCTTCCCTTAACTCCCAATTCTGCAACAAGGAATGGTTTCTTTCACATCCTTAATTCTATGGCAGGGGAAAACAAACTAAAACAACTCATCTCTAATAAATGAAATGTCTCTATCCTTCTTTAGAGAGACAAGAGTTTTGGAAGTATGTATCTTCTAAACATCATGAAATTAGAGTGCATGATAAAGAAAAGAAAATTCATCCCTTTGGCAAGCAAACATTTAGGTCCAACCAGTACAGTAGTTTGGAAATGTTTGCCTCAAAGCTATAGTATCTGCCAAATTAAAATTTGATTAGTCAGTGCTTGTTACTTCAATGTACAGAATACCCTAATAGACCATCTTCATCTGTGGTTGTGATGAAAATTATTGTCTTCAGTGAACCAACCTTTTTGGTGGTCAATCTCTCTGCCTTTAGCTAGGCTAATTAATAGGTACAAAGTGTTACCTAGAGCTCATACTCCACTGAGTGCATGAGAGCTCAGGGTCACCTCCCTTGACCAAAGGCATGAGTATAGAACGTTCGAGCAGCACTTCTTAATTCTTTTTGTATTGTAGAACCCTTTGGCAGTCTGGTGAAGCCTAAAGACCCCTTCTCAGAAAAATGCTTTTAAATGCATAAAATGAAGTACATAGGACTACAATGGAAACCAATTATGTTGAAATAAAGTAACTTTTTAAAAAGTCCATGGACCCCAAATTAAGAACCCCTGCTTTAGAGGAAGAACACTTACTTACTTTAATATAAATATATTTAAAATAACAAAACTGATCTCTATCACATACAATTATTATGTATATGTTTCTGTCTATAATTGGGTAACTATGGGTATACTCCATATATTCAAGTGGATCTGTAATCTCATAGATGTGATTATTGCCTCCAGGGATGCAGGTTGTAACCAAAAAAATTCTGTTCACTCTATATTGCTTTCATCTATGTTCTTCCATAAGTTTGCCACAGGGATCCATTCAGTGTTCTGTAGACTCTTCTCTTTTTTCCCATTTCTTCAATTTCCTAAGTAATAGAACAAATGATCTACTGAGTCTGGCTCTCACCATATGACCAACCCATCTTCTTTTTGATTCATATATCTCTTTGCTATCATTCTGTAGTCCAGTTTTTCTTTATAGTTCCTCATTTTTTATGTTTTATAGACTGCCCACATCACTAAATACCTCTCCATTGCCATTTGTATGATACTTATTTTGAATATTCTTGAAATTGTAGCATCCCATAACTCACATTCATACACAATGCTAGTAAGATATCAGTATTAAAAATGGGACTTTGCTTTTTAGAGAAATTTGGAGTAATTAAAGGGCCTCTCCAATCTTTTGAAGCTGTCCAGACTATCTTGCTCTTCTTTGGAAATTCTGATACCAATTTGTTGTCCATTTTCATTGTTTATAGATACAGGTGGATGAACTCTGCAGGTTGTCTTTCTAACTGTGCATGATAATCCAGACATTTTCATTCATTTTTTTCCTATTGGGATGGTTAGGTTAACCTCATTTGGGTGGTTATAAATTAATTCCAGGAGAATTGATGACAGTCATTGGCTTGCTGCAACTACTATGATTTTATCCACAAAGAGAGCATTTGAAGTACCTCACTGTCTATAGAGAATTTCTCTTCAACTTGAATTTTGCCCTGGATTTCTTTTATGATGGTAGCACATCCCATTGAGCATATCTCCCTATTTATACCTTACCTTATGATGATTAGAGCATCATGAACAAAGTTATTTCTGTTTTTTATGGAATATTAAATCATCTATAGGAGATTGTAATCACTCTGAGAATAGGCACAGTTTTGCCTTTATTTGTATCCTTAGTTAGTACTTAACAGATTGCCTGGCAAATAGTAAGTGTTTAATAAATACTTCTTGACTTGTATACATGGGATACCATGTTGGAAGGGAGCCCTGATGGCTGAATTTTGATCTATTAAATAATATACATTTTTATTAATCAGCAATAAATATGATGGGATCTTCTATTCTCTATATGTGTTTCAATTTATTTTACAATGATAGTAGGGTAGTGTACTACGTAATAGTACTTGTGAAAGCCTATCCATTCCTTCCTTGTAGCCTCATGGTTTTAGTTGCCATTTTCTGCCATATCTCTCTGCTTGGCAAATAAATCAACCATTGACTAAGTCACTTTTAAGGCTCTTTTAGTCTCCTTTTGACAATATGACATAATTATAGTCTGTGTCTATACCCTTTTGTCCATTCCCATACCATTGTTCATCACCAGTAATTCATTTAAATAGGTCTGATGGAGTTGTTTTAATTGCATCCCATATCTATCTCATCTTTTGTCTTCTATCTTTGAACCAACTTTGATCTTTCTTCTTACAAGTTAGTAGTCTGGCTATAGAGAGATGGCAGATACAGGAGTGACTCTCACATCAGGAATTAGTCTTTCTCCATCAAAATATAGTGAATTGCTCTTTGTGGTGTCATTTGATAGATGCCATGTACAATGCTCATGAATTCTCTTCTTGAAGAAATTATTCATCATTTAGAAGTGTGAGGTTTCTGTGTAGACTTTTTATTTGGCCTTTCTTACTCTTTGTTCCTGATTCATATTTCCTAACATTTTTTTCCAGGCTTACCTTTTATATCCAAGTCACCAACTATCAAAGTATGTGTTCTTTTTATTTGGAGGGTTTTATTGAGTTCTTTGTAGAATGTCTCTGCCTCTTTTATTCTTTCCAACAGATGTTGGTGAATAAGCTGCACTTATTTTCATGGTGGTCTTTTTGTAAATGCTTATGAGCATTTCAATATGAGATGATCTAATGTTTGATGAAATGTTTCCCTATGCCTTTGGCTGCAGAATAAAACTGACTAGTCTTTAGTTCTCTCAGCCAAGGGAATCTGTGAGCCATCCTTCCATTTAGCTAAATCTCTCTTCTATCTTTTGTTTTCTCTTATAGTAAGAATGCTGATGGGTATAATTGAGCTCCTCTACTAGTACATCCATTTGTTGGCCATTGGACAAGTATCTCACATGTAGAGAATCCTCAATTTATTTAAATTCATAGATAATCTAAAAACTGGAAGATTCTCAACACATTTAACTCCATATTGTATTATTGCCACTGTCCCTTAAAAAAGTAGAGGGGATCACAAAAGACAGAAGGGTATTTTTCTTCAATTTTTCTTTGTTTAATGGGTTATCATGGTGAAAGAATTTATTACTATGTGTCCAGGCTATTTATTGGTCATAAGACTCTTGGGTTTTTCAGACAGCAGATTCAGCCTGTTGTCACAATAATACTCAGAGCCTTTCTAGCATAGTAGAACCTGGCAAAGCTTGCATCAGCTTCAAGATGTCAATGTCATGTATTGATGAGATGCCAAAGGATTTTGAAGAGGAGAAAAATAGTGGTGCTATTATTTCCTTTGAGCCTTTGGGTTTGTGCCTTTTGAAATGTTATACTTTGTGCAATAATGCTACCAGTCAGATGGGAGGCCTGCTCCTTCCTTTTTTTTTTTTTTTTTACTGATACCTGACATAGTACTAACATTAGTCCCCTTCCTTGTTTAGTACTGAATCTTTGATAAATACAGGCATGATTCAGTTGTCCTGAATACTCATCCTCTACTTATAGTAAGGTACTGTGTTATAGTGGAAAGGGCATGGAAATTGGAGAACAGACCTAAGGTTTAAATCCTAATTATGATACTTAATATCTTTATGTAAGGTCACTCAGTTTTTCCATCTGTAAAATTGGCAATCTGTAAAAAAAGATCTATTGAATCATACATATTGTTGTTATTAACAATAAATATGAGGGGTGGCTAGCTGGCACAGTGGATAGAGCACTGGCCTGGATTCAGGAGGACCTGAGTTCAAACCAGGCCTCAGACACTTAACACTTACTAGCTGTGTGACCCTGTGCAACTCACAATTGCCTCACCAAAAAACAAACAAAAAAACCCAATAAATAGGGTGGGATGGGATCTTTTGTTCTATGTAATAAAAATCTATAAAATTGGTGGGTAGCTAAGTGGCACAGGATAGAATTCCAGGCCTGAAGTCAGGAAGACTCATCTTCATGAGTTCAATCCCACCCCAAACACACACATGAGTATGTCACTTAACCCTGTTTGCCTCAGTTCCTCATCTATAAAATGATCTGGAGGAGGAAATGGCAAACTATTGCCAAGAAAACCCTAAACAAGATCATGACAGATCTGAAACAACTGAACAATAACAAAATTAGAGAGTTGAAGTCTAATCTCAAATAATCAGTAATCCCTTTCAGTTTATGATCCTATGTCAAAACTCTAACCAAGGCCAAACCTTAGCTTTTGGATGTCATGTTGGCAAGATTTAAAAGAAATAAACTAAAAAAAAACCCTCCCTAAATCTAAACTAATTACATTTTTTCCCCTTTCTCTATGTACGTGTCCTAAAAGAAAATGAAATTGGTATGACACAATTTTTCCCCCCAGACTTTGTTTGTTCCTCAGTGCTTAGTACTTTTCAGTATTCAGGGTCATTGAAAATGGATTGTTTTGATGATTTTTGTTCATTACTCTTTTTCATCTGATATGATAATTCTTTAAACTCCTAATGTACAAAAAACACAATGTTAACCTCTGAGGAATAATTCTAGATCAAAGGAGCCTTTTGCTTTTTGAATTATACTAAAAAAAGTTAATGAGCAAGTAGAACTTATTTCTCTTTTTAAAAGATATTATCTCTAATGTATGAAATATGAAAATATAATATACTCTATAAAATAAAAGTGAATGTGTCAAGATGAAAATAACTTTTATTAATTTCACAAAAAGATAGACAAAGAAACTCTATTATGCCACCAAGAAGATGCCAGCTTTCTAAGCTGAGATTCAAAAGTTCAAGCATATGGTCATTATACTTAGTCACCAAGTACTTGTAGTTGTGTATGTTGACTACTGCCAGGGAATTTAGTAGTACAATCCAACATGAAATAGATTCTTAGTATTGTAAGTGGCTATACTTTTAATTCTACTCACAAGGGATAACTTGACCTGGTTTTCTTATAACAAAAATGTATTTATGGCTCTCCATTCCTTGAAAATTAAAATAAAAGTCTAACATGAAATGAAAGAAAATGAGACTACTTAATGCCATCATTATACAAAGATATGCACAGTAATGCACTGTTGGTGGAGCTATGAATTGGTCCAACCATTTCAGAAAGAAATCTAAAATAATGTGAAGAAAGTAAGTAAAATTACCCATACTCCTTGACCCAGAAGTTCCATTGCCTATGGCATACAGTTATCCCTTCCATGTCACAACTTTCCCCCATGCAGTTTTGATATATCACAGGTTGGCATAAACTATTAAATGGGAATTTTTTTAGAGTTTTGCAGAAGCCACACATGACAGAACCTATGACCAATTACTTAACCCAAATTTTACAATAAGGTACTATAAACACCCATAAAAGAAAAAGAAAAAAAAACCCTAGACTTATCTAATACAAAGGGAGAGCCAAAAAATTTTACATGGATTTTTCAGATGGTGGAGCCCCACACCCTTAACCCCTGTGCTGTGGAAGGGATAACTGTATAACTGAAGAAGAAAGCACCTGTATACACTAAAATATTTATAGAAACATTTCTATAGTAGCAAAGAACTGGAAAAAGTAGAAGTCTATTAATTCTGAAAAAGCTAAATCTACTGTTTGCTACAAATGTAATGGAATAATATTACTGTGCTAATCAAAGTTATGATTATGATGAATAGTCATGAAAAGTCATATAAACTGATGCAGAGCGGAGTCAGTAGAACCATGAAAAAAGCATATGTAACAAATACAACAGTATAAATAGAAAGAACAACAAAATTGAATCCCAAGAAGTTATAATGACCAAGCATGGCTCAAAAGAAGTGCTGTAAGAAGGCACATCCCCCTCCTTGTTTCTTTGCAGAGACAGGGAATTATGGGTTTGGAACACATTTGAAAAACATATATTTTTAGTTTGTTTTGCTGCAATGAAGAAGAATAGTATGAATACATTGGGAAATGCATATGATATAAAAACAAAAGGTATAAAAATTATTTTTAAAATGTTCAAGAAATTACAGTTATAGATCACCCTGACCATTACCACCATCATCATTATTATAATTGTTACCATATAATGAGCCACAAGGGAGTTCTCTTCATTTTCTTATTCTCTTTTTACATTCTTTGTCTATCCATGGACATATTAAAAAGCAACAATGTATATCCGCCAACTAGCTTTTTATTCATCTGACAGGAGTAAGATTTCTCTTCTGAGAACTTCTATCTTCTAGTGTTTCTCAGTGGGGACCCCATTCATTATATTGGGATAAGAGAACAGAACCTAATTTGTAGGTGAGTTTATAGGTAAAATTTAAAGGTAAACCTTGCTATATCAAACTTGAACCATGTACCTCAGGGAATCTGCTTATATCCTTCAATTTATAGGAAATCCATTGGGACAATAGAGCCTTTGGAAGCAAATATAATATTTTGTCTTACATATGTAAAAATACTGTTTTTGAATCAGAACCATGAAATGAACACCATATAATGAATTTCATGTACATACATTGTCTACAACAAATTTTCATACCCAGACTAATTTACCTTATTTGCCTGCCTAGCTAGCTAGCTATCATCTATACATATATAGTAAAACCTTCCTTATTCTATATTTTAGAAATATAAATTGATTAAATATTGACCTAAGCCAAATATAATCCTGAAGGAAAATTTGTTGCAACAAATATCATGTAATGAATTATGATGACAGATAAGAAGTATTTGGGGATTATCAACAACTGCATATTAAGCATATCAGTAGGTCTCTCTATCTACATAGATAGTTGAGAGGTGACAGTTTAAGTTATGATTTCTCAATTGTGCTAAATGTATTGTCTGTATAAAACTATAAAGCTTCAGAATAGTTGGTTTTAGAGAATTCAAGACCCTGTATAAATTTTGAAACAGTTTTGAAATTTAAACTAATTTATAATCATTATTATTTTTTTCTCATTTTTTTATATTAAGCTTAATGAACTTGATTGCCAGTTTTTTCATCTTAGGCAAATCATAATCACTGAGTCTCAGTTTCCTTATCTGTAAAATGGGAATAATAGTTTCTATTCTCTGTACTTCACAAGTCAAATGTGAAGATAAAATGAGGAAGTGCTATGTAATCATAAAGTGCTCCATACATGTAAGCTATTAATTACCATTACCACTACCACCATCATCACCACCACCAATCAAAGAGAGGACCCTAGAGAACAAACAGTCCTAGCCTTGTTGAAATCCTGTCTAAAAGGGCCGTGTTAGTTGACATTCTCCTGTAGCATGCAAATTGTTCCAAGAAGAGTTGGTCAGCCCAGTGGAGTTATGAGCACAACAAGATCTTTCCTTAAGGTTGGCTCTTGTACAGACTACCCTCTATTGTGTTTATATTAGTCTGCAGCATTGAATTTTCAGACTTAATATTCTACTTGTGTCAGATGAATCAAGCTTTGTGATTCCAGGAAAATGTAACACACAGTGCCCTCGCATGTAGAAATAAAACAAATAGAACCATTTGGCTTCTCAGATAGGTTGGCTAAATAGCCTCTACAGAAGTAATGTCCCAATTTTTCCATCACCAGCTCCTCAACAACTTGATCAAATTTCATCAATTTTTCTCCTAGTTTTTAGGCATAGTTTCTTTCTACAAAAACTCTCAGTTCATGTTTTCAGTATTTTATTTTATTTTATTTTTGGTGAGGCAATTGGGGTTAAGTGACTTGCCCAGGGTCACACAGCTAGTAAGTGTTAAGTGTCTGAGGCTGTATTTGAACTCAGGTCCTCCTGAATCCAGGGCCGGTGCTCTATCTACTGCGCCACCTAGCTGCCCCATTTTCAGTATTTTATGATCACAGCATCCTAAACCTTCTGTTCTTTTAATTCTGATCAGTCCCATTATTATTTTTAATAATGAGAGTATCTGGTATAGCAGATCAATCATGAAGTATTTATTAAACACGTAATATGTTCTAGGCTGTGTGCTACTTTACAGACTTGGATAGAGAGCTGCACTTGGACAGAGAGCTCAGTGGGTAGAAAGTTGGACTTGGAGGCAGGAAGATGTAGGCTCAAATCTCATCTCTGCCACAGGTTATATAAATTAACGTCACATAATCTTTTCAAGCCTCAATGACCACATCACTAAAAATAGATAATTATCTTATAGGATATAATGCTTATAATATCCTACATGGCTGTGATAATGAGATGTGTGGAAAGGCCCTTGACTTTAAAATATTATTTTTGTTTAGTCAGTCTTGTTCAACTCTTTTGGACCACATTTGGGATTTTTCTAGCAGAGATACTGGAGTGGTTTGCCATTTCCTTCTCCAGATCATTTTACAGCTGAGGAAACTGAGGCAAACAGGGTGAAGTGACTTGCCCAGGCTCACATAGCTAATAAGTGTCTGAATCTGGCCCTGCACTCTATCTGCTGCACCACTAGTTGCCCTACAATGCTATAATTTTTTTCGTATGCTTTTCAATGCCTTATACTTATTCAATTATTCTTGTTTTGTTTTGTTTTGTTTTTTAGTGAGGCAGTTGGGGTTAAGTGACTTGCCCAGGGTCACACAGCTAGTAAGTGTTAAGTGTCTGAGGCCAGATTTGAACTCAGGTACTCCTGACTCCAGGGCCAGTGCTCTATCCACTGTGCCACCTAGCTGCCCCCTTATTCAATTATTCTTATACCTCTCTTCCTATTACTTGTACCCAACCATTAATAGCCCCTAATTATAGGAACAACTTTTCCCACAATCACCTAATGGTACTTTCTGAATCACCTGAGGTACAGCCATTCTCCAAATGTTCCTGATGTTTGAATACAAGTGTAGGAGGTAAATTTTTCAAAGTTCATCTTAGTTTATATGTTATTTTATGACAAATTATGTGCAAATCAACATTTTTAATCAAGATCCTTGGACCTCTATACAAAACAACATTAGGACTGGATTCTATTATAGAAACAGTGATAAAAATTACCTGGTCCCCAAACTTCTCAGATGTTTTAACAAATACATTGTGATGTTTAAAATCTAAATTGTGGTCGCCTTAAATCAGAAGCTTCAGTTCCAATCTAGCCTAGAGTTCCAGCCTGGTTGGGTTCTTCCTGAAGTCCTCCTCCACGAGCCTGCTTTATTCAGGAACACACTAGCAAGCTGTTTGAGGAAGCTTTTTTATAGATCTGGAACAGAGGTGGTCCTTACACACTGCTTCAAGGTGATTGGTTGGCTTCATCCAAATCCATTGGCTTTGAAGGTGTTCTCAAGTTGAGTTCACAGTCTAGTTTCTGAGAACAATACCTTCTTAAAGGATAGCCAGGTGTGATTACAATCCAATGAACTTGAAGTAGGCTTAATCAACAGTCAATCACTCTCTCTTGATTCAATCAGTATAGATTAATCTTCAGGTGGGTCTTTGAGTATCTGCTAAATCCCATTATTTCATCACAACATACATATACATACACACATATATGTATATATACCTTTATTTATTTATCTATTCATTTATTCATTCATCCACTCATTTATTTATTTGTTTGTTCATTTATCCATTCATTTATTTATTTGTTTGCCCATCTATCCATCCATTCATTTGTCTACTTATTCATTCATTCATTTATTTTTTATTTTATTATTAACAAATGTATAGATACACACACACATTCTGTTGAAATGTGTTATGGAAAGACATCCAGGCCTGGAGGGAGCCACCAGCTGAATGGAAGCACATGGGGGCCCCAATGAGCAGTTTTGTTCTTATACCTTGGCATTAGCCTGAGGACAACTCAATCACACAGAAAAATTTAATTCCAGTAAATTTGGCTTAAAATAAAGGAAAAAAATACCCTAAAATACTCTCATCTTTAGTGGTTCATTTTAGAGTCAACCACAACAGAAAAAAATATTTTGTATTTAGTTTATTTTCGGGGGAAAGATGGTTAAATCCTACAAGAATTTTGGAGTCTCAGGGATACCTCTTAAGCTGCTAAACTTTAAACACAAACATTCTTTAAGTTTAAGAAGATTTCTCTTTTCATAATCACATAATTTTCATTCATTGTCACATTATAATGGAGAGTACCTGGATTATGACTTGAAATTCCCAGCTCCATTATAAACTTGCTTTGTAACTAAGAACACATCAATCCCAAAGTATTTATTGAGCCCAGCTCTGGGTATAACATTATACTAGATGCTCCAGTACAACATAAAGAAGTTTATAATTTGATCCCTATTTACAGGAAACTTATAAGTTAATTGCAGTTTAGCTGCAACTTCAGTGTTTTGTATGTGACTTTCAAACATAGAGAAAAATGTAAAAATAATGGGCTTTTAAATAGCACTTTAAAGTTTATGAAATACTCTACATGTGTAATCTCACTTGAGCCTCACAACATTACATACTGGAGGTATTATTTTACTCCCATTTACACACAGGGAAACTGAAAGCTTAAAAAGTTTTAGTAGCTTGGACTAAAATATCCATACACTTTGGTATGGAGATTCCAGTCTTGGACTTATACAAGGAGTCCACTGATTTTTTTTTTTTTTTTAGTGAGGCAATTGGGGTTAAGTGACTTGCCCAGGGTCACACAGCTAGTTAAGTGTTAAGTGTCTGAGGCCGGATTTGAACTCAGGAACTCCTGACTCCAGGGCCGGTGCTCTATCCACTGCGCCACCTAGCTGCCCCGAGTCCACTGATTTTTAAAAAGTCCCCTAGATAGCAAAATATTTACAGCAGCACTTTTTGTGTTAGCAAAGAATTGGAAATAAAGGAGATGCCCATTGACTGGGAAATGGGCAACAAATTGTGTACATGAATGTAATGGAATATTAATGGGCTGTAAGAAATGATGAATGTGATGAATACAGAGAAGCATGGAAAGATCTACATGAACTGATGGAGAGTGAAGTTAAGTAGAGCCAAGAAAATAACATACACAAGGACTACAATTAAATAAATGGAAAGATAACCATGCACACACACACACACAACTGCACAATTATCAAAAGCAAATATTGCAAATTATAAAGAACAAGCATGACTCAAAAGGGACATAAGAAAAAACTTTCACCTCTTCTTCTGTAGAGGCAGAAGGTCCACAAGTGTTACACATTGTGCATATTTTCACATTTTTTCTATAAATTGATCAATTATGCTATTTTTCCTTTTTTAAATTTTTTTCTTTAAAAATCCTATTTGTTATATGGTATGACTCTCAGGAGAGGGGGAGAGACTGACTGATTCGGGGAAACCATGGTTATGTAAAAAACAAAAGTCAACAATAAAACTTTTGTAACGTTTAAAAACTTATCCATCATCATGCAGCTTGTAAGGTTAGCATTTTAAATCCCTGGTCTCCCTCCTTGCAAGTTTAAAAAAATGTACTTAGTACTTCAAAAACCTATGATTTCATTGGTTGCAAATCTACCCTACTTTCACACATCACAACCTCTCTAAGCCTTAGTAGAAAGTTGCAATGGTTGTTCTATGCCCTCCGCCCCCCACCCCAATTGAATTACCCAGTCAGTAACCTTCTTATGATGAACTTATCCAAATTTAGCTAGACCCATCCTTCTGTGAACAATACCCAGTCAAATTCTGGACTGTAATTTTCAAGCTTTTCTACACATGTAGATCCTACCAAAGGTTGCATGATCTTTGAGAGCCATGAGTCTTTTAAGCAGAAGAGTAGGACTTTAGTGGAAGACCTCTTTTTGCTACTTTCAAAACAACAACTAGATATTTTAAAATGATTTTTCTAGGGTTAAATGTTCCATTAAATTTTCTGAAAAATATGTTCTTGATATTGTGACCAACACAAGGGAGTCAACTTCATGATGTGAACAATATTCATCTACTACAAAAAGACTGTGTTCTGCTTCTTTCCTGATACAAGTGCTGAAAATGAGATTAATATTTTTTCCTGAAAACCATAAATTACATTTCCTAGGGTAAAGGTTTTCCTGCTTAATGGAATTCACTTACTGAAAATTTATTGCCCTGTCATACAAAATTTCTAACACTGATAACACTTGTTTAATGGCTTCATTTAATGGACAGTTCTAATCCTGCCTCTCTAGTGAGCAGAGTAGAGGCAGTGGACAAATCTCTATTCCATTGTATCAAGTTTAATCCCACACAGTCTCCATGTAATTCAGACCTGACCTGTATCCTTCAGCCAGATTGACTTGAAAAAGCATGAACACACATGAACAAAGATGCATAGATCCAAATAGACATCTTTTTCATGTTAGATCTTTTAACCTCACATGACCTTTCTTGTTCAACACTGCTTATAGCTTACAAAGCATTTGGGTCCATTTTAGTGTCTCTGTTTCTGGCTTTATTAGGAGCTAGAACAACACATATAATCAATAATTCAAGGGCCTTAATCAAAGGGGCAATTACTCAAAGAGGTCTTGGGATGTATAAAAAAAGAACATGTCCTTTTTACCTTTGCATCAAAATTATTCGATTCCCATGAGGTAGACTGGAATGATGAAAGAACACAGTGATCTCAATCAATCCATGAGTGCTTATTAAGCCTCTATGATGTTCCAGTCATGGTTAAATGCACAAATTTTGGGGAAATTGCATTTTAATTTTTTCCCCATTTTTTCTCAGGGGCTACATATGAATTAATTATTTGAATATTAACATGAAAATATATTTATTCTGGTAAAGAATTGTTAGAGGCCCTTTTAGTTATGGACAGGTTATTTTAGCTAGTTTCATAGACTGTTGTTCATTATTTCAGTTGTGTCCAATTCTTCATGACACTGTTTTGGTGTTTTCTTGGCAAAGGTACTAGAGTGGTTTGCCATTACCTTCTCCTGCTCATCTTTATAGATAAGGAACTGAGATAAACAGGGTGAAGTGACTTCACCAGGGTTGCCCAGCTAGCAAGTGTCTGATGCCAGATTTGAAATTATGAAGATGAGTCTTCCTGATTCCAAATCCAGTGCAATAGCCACCTGGCTGTCCCCATCATAGCCTAAGATAAGATAATAACAAATAAGGTGCCTTGCAAACCTCAACATGTGAAAAGTGTCATTATTATTGTTGTTGTTGTTGTTTTGGTGAGGTAATTGGGGTTAAGTGACTTGCCTGGGGTCACACAGCTAGTATTAAGTGTCTGAGGCCGGATTTGAACTCAGGTACTCCTAAATCCAGGGCTGGTGCTTTATCCACTGTGCCACCTAGCTGCCCCAATTATTGTTGTGGTTAAAGGAAGCTGCCATATAACATTCATCTTATTTTTTATAAAACTTTACTTATAAGAATAGTGCAAAACCCATCAGCTAGTTTCACAGAACAAGAAGATGGTAATAGGGAAAAATGGTCAGTTTCAGAGAAAACATCAGACAATGCTTGTCTAATTGAAAAGACATGTATCTTTGAGGCTAATTCTCTTCCATTCCAAAATAACAAAGCACTCACCTCTGCAGTCTATCACTTTTCTGTAGACTGAAAACACATACAGTGTCAGGAAGAATAGGTAAGATAAGACAAGAAAGCAAAAATGAGGAAAAAAACTAAGAATTTCTCTTTATTCCTATCATAAAGTAGTCAGTTTAGAGAGGTTTTTACTTTTAAAAAAAGAGAATGAGTATTGTGTGTTTGATTAGATAGGTTGGACTTACAATGACTTCTAGGTACAAAACAATGCAAATTAAATCAGTAGGAAAACAACCTAGCTGGGTGACTAATGCAGAACTGATTTAGAATCTGGAATGCGTTCTGTACCTACATGTCGACCAGAGAAGAGGCTAAAATCAGGCATTCCAAGGATGGCATTTCAATGATCAGGGAAATAAAAAAGGATGAGGTCAGAAGCAAAATGATAGTTCAAAGAACCAGGACTGAGGCTGAAATACAAAGAGTAAGAGGGTTTTTTTTTGTTTTGTTTTTTGACAATTTGGTATTCAGAAAAAGCCTGCAGTTGGCCTGAATTACTCAGACTGGCTAGCTGCATTATTCATCATACAATAGTGCAAACATTGATGTATTCATTTATTAATGAGCTTGACACCTAGCTCTTGCTGCTGCATCATTTCTCAGTTTGTTGCAATTTCCAGTTTGAAAACTCGTATTGATGTCATTGACAGAATTATAGAATGTCAGAATTGGAAGAGACCTTGGGAATCATGTTTTACTTCTGCTGCCGCCCCCCCAACTTTATTTTAGGGATATGAAGACTGAGTAAGTGACCTGCCCAAGAAACAGGGGGAAATTTAGTGTCAGAGCTTCCCAATTCTTTACACTCTAATTCCATTATTCTTTTCCACCATAACAAACAATGCAAATGCTACAAGGGTAAAGGTTGCATTTATTTCACTTGCTTGTACAGGTCTTAGCAAAGCAGCAACATCCAAATGTCCAAGGGCATTTCCAAAATGCCTAATTGCACAGTGATGTTTCATTGGGCTTCATCCCAACATTCCTGAGACAATTGAATGCAGGAACATTTCAATAGTAAATAAAGAAATATTATGTAATATTTCTGCTGCTGTGAGTGATTAACAAGAAGGAATTCATCAATCACCCTTTCAAAATGTCATTTTTGGTTTTGTTTTCTAACTTTGTCTTGACAACTTTAGACAGTTAAGGTCCAGTGGTCCAGAAATAAGAAAAGAAGTGCATTGATTATCAATTTTCTGCAGTAGGGCAGTTGCAAGGTTCATCGTGATTCGGATACAGCTGCAGCAAAATGAGAGATACATGATGCAAAAATATAGTTCAAAGTCACATTGTACTCTCTGGTTCCTGGCAGTAAGTATGGTTGAAGGTGGGAATCTGTGAATGCACAATGCCATTTATTTCTCTGCAGCTCAGAAAGTTTCATCCAAATGTGCTTGAATAAGACCTTGTTCACGTAGGATGTTGACTTTCCTGTTGGCAGAATGGTAAACCGCATTGTCAATTATGTATCAAAAGCATGCTCTGAAATCCATTAGACCAAACAAAATGTGTAGCCTACAGCACCTTTAATGCTATGTGGTACATACTCATAGGAAATAGGGCCTAGTTTTAAGAATTTTCAATTGATCTCGCTATTGCTGAATAATTAAGCAAACACAGCTTTATTTCAGAGCTAATCCAAATGGACATGTTCTAGAATGTTGTTGTTACTTGTTTTCGTTCATGTCTGACTCTTCATGATTACTTTTTGGGGTTTTCTTGGCAAGGATACTGGAGTGGTTTGCCATTTCCTTCTCCAGCTCATTTTTCAGATGAGGAAACTGAAGCAAACAGGGTAAAGTGACCTGTCCAGGGTCACACAACTAGTAAGTGTCTGAGGCCAGATTTGAACTCATCAAGAGGAGTCTTTCTGACTTCAGGCCCAGCACTGTTTCCACTGTGCCACCTAGCTGCCCCTTTTTGTAGAATAGGGATTGGCTACTGGGATACATATATTGAGGAATGGGAGAATTTCAAGCATAAATCCCCATAGTTATTGGGTAGTTAAAAAATATATTGTAAAACGAGGTGTGGTGATGTATGTCTGTAATCTCCACTACTGAAGAGGCTGAAGTTGATGGATTGCTAGAGTTTGGGAGTTCTGAGCTGGAATAGAGTTAAAGTTTATCCGGTATCCGAAATAAGCAGAGACACTGCATGCCTCTGGGACTGCAGGGCCGCAAGGATGTCTATAGCACATATTGAAACTGAAGCATTTCAAAGCTTCCATTCCAGTCTTTGTGGAGTCAGCCTGCAAGTGGCTTCCATTCTTCCAACCTGGGAGAGATAGGGAAATCCAGTTTGAAAAATCAAATACATTGTAGAAATGTCTCTATGAAGGATGTTTATGAAGAATTTGAAGATGAAAAGAATTGATATCCATTGATGTAATTTCACATCTCTATCATGTTTTAAGTCTATTCTCTCTCTTCTCTACACACCTCCAATGTTCCCTAAATATACACTATCTGGATCAAAGGCCAGAAGGGTAGCAAGGGGACAGTACTATTGATGCTCACTCAGTGACCCATTGTTCCCATTCCTGCTTGTCAATCAGTGTTGGGGAAGGCTATATCCAATCTGTAGCTTCATATTAACTGCTATTCAACATGTACTTCTATATATTAAATATCACCTATAGGCAGTTGGGGAAGAACTGAGGTGCAATGGCCCATCCCATTTTGCTGACCTGTACCTATCCAAATTGTCTTCATCTCAATATGAAAGTTATCAATAAAAGCTAGCTCCATCTTGAAACCCTCGTTGATCTCCAGTAATCAACCCTGGTTGATCTCCAGTAATCAACCCTGGTGTCCTAACTTACTTTTTTTTTTTTTTAGTGAGGCAATTGGGGTTAAGTGACTTGCCCAGCGTCATACAGCTAGTAAGCATTAAGTGTCTGAGGCTGGATTTGAACTCAGGTACTCCTGATTCCAGGACCGGTGCTCTATCCACTGTACCACCTAGCTGCCCCCAAAATGCTGACTATTTTTTAATTTAAAAAATTTTTTTTTTATTTTTGCGGGGCAATGGGGGTTGTGACTTGCCCAGGGTCACACAGCTAGTAAGTGTCAAGTGTCTGAGGCCGGATTTGAACTCAGGAACTCCTGAATCCAGGGCTGGTGCTTTATCCACTGGGCCACCTAGCTGACCCCTAACTTACTTTTTTTTTTTAAGTATTTTATTTTTTTCCCATTACATGTAAAGATTGTTCTCAACTTTTTTTTTGTTTTTTTTTTGCAGGGCAATTGGGGTTAAGTGACTTGCCCAGGGTCACACAGCTAGTAAGTGTTAAGTGTCTGAGGCCAGATTTGAACTCAGGTACTCCTGGATCCAGGGCCAGTGCTCTATCCACTGAGCCACCTAGCTGCACCCCCTAACTTACTTTTAATAAACTCCTTTTAATTCTCTTTGTCCTGAGTTTTGCCTTGTTAATCAGGGTGAAAACCCAAACAAAATTTTTCCTTTTAACAGTATCCATCCTTTGGGGAGGGTGTGGGATAAAGAACTTGAATGATTAATTTCTTGCAATGATATCTTTTAGATTATCCTGCTTAAATTTTAATGTTAACAAATCAAGAGTATATTTTTTGAAAAGTATTTGGAATAACACATTATTATTTTTTTTTGCATAGGCTAAAGGATAGTAATTAAGCAAGCCTATTGGCCCAAGGAGAAAATACACACAGAGATTCTTAAGTGACTTTGAGTGTTTATCTAAATGGGTTTTGTGCCAGTAAGATTCTTAGTAATCAAGCATAACTGCTTTCAGTAATGTAAATGGCCAAACTCTTCACCTGGCACAACTCTGATTAATCACTCATTTGCAGAAAACCTTATTTAAATTTCAGCTAATTTTAACTGAAGACAGGGAGATAGGGAAGAAGAGTTTACTCTCTTGTTTTAATGATCTCTTGAAACACATTTTAGCTCTATAATAGAAGAAATGGGCAGTAATATTTAGAGAAATTGGATCATAGTGTTTATTAAAATAACAATAGCTTTTGTTGACATAGAGTATTCATCCCCCCCTACCTCTATCCCCATAGAATTTAAGCTCAGGGAGGGGAGGATCCCCAAAGTTCCTAGTATAAAGTAGGTGTTTGATAAATGTCTGTTGATTGCCTTACAATTTGCAAAGAATTTTTTGGTTTATGAAGTGCTTCACCTACATTATTGTAATTCCATCCTCAAAATTACCCTGGGAACTAGGTATTATAAGTACTAACTCCCCAGGATTGATGGAGAAACTGAGGCTCAAAGAAGTAATTTGCCTCAGTATACACCACTCTAGGCAGAGCTAGAATCTAATGATAAGTGTTTTTACTCCCAATTTAGCTACACTTTGCTACAACAAACTGAAACCCTTTGCCTTCTTAGAAATAATGAAAACATCTTCAGTTTGTCACTGTTATTCTTGTTCTTCATGGTGATATTTGTTGGGATCATTTAGTCATTGTTGATCAGATAATAAGGTCTCATTATTATTTTTACTCAACTAAAGTCCTATTCCAATTATCACTTTTAATTTCAGCATATTTTTTCCTAATCAGAGAAAACAATCCCTTTTTTTGTTTACTAATGTAATAACTCATAGATTCTAATCTTATATAGTCATCTTCCTCTATTTGCTACTATTTTCCTCATTTGTTCCCATCCCAAATTCTAAGGCAATCAAGTATTATATTTTATTTCCTTATTATTTACTAAAATTGTGACATCTCTCATTAATCAATTAGTTGAGTGCCCACCCACATTTTGGTGGGGGGCAGGACAATGAGGGTTAAATGACTTGTCCAGGGTCACACAGCTAGCATAGTGCCTGAGGTCGGATTTGATCTCATGTCCTCCTGAATTCGAGGCCAGTGCTTTATCCACCCACCCATATTTAACAAATATTAATTATAGAACAAGCTAAGGAAATTTTCCCACTATAACCTTTTGCCTATAAACCCTTTTCCTACTTCATAAACCTTTGCTTCTATGTATGTGTATGTGTATGTGTATGTGTATGTATATGTGTGTGTATATGTGTATGTATATACACACCCCTAATCTCCAAAGCTTAAAGAAATAACCAGGTGTTTATAATATTTATTAATAGTTGAACCAAGAATTAAAACAAAGGTATAAATGACTCTTTACTTTCTACTTTAAGTCTCTCACCTTGACAGTCTAGTCTTCACTAATCTGTCAAAGTGATCTTCCTAAAGTACGGGTTTGATGATGTGACTGCCAGGGTTCCCTCCAACCCCACTCAATGAACTCCAGTGTTTTTCTCTATTATCTCCATGATCAAATATCCTGGAAGCCTTTCTTGATCTGCTGTAATGCCTTCCCTCTGTTTATTATCTTAAAGTTATCCTGTATATATCTTGTCATTAAATAGGTGTTTGGGGGCAGCTAGATGGTACAGTGGTTAGAGCACTGGCCCTGGAGTCAGGAGGACCTGAGTTCAAATCCGGCCTCAGACACTTAACACTTACTAGCTATGTGACCCTGGGCAAGTCGCTTAACCCCAAATGCCTCACTTAAAATTAAAAAAAAAATAGGTGTTTGCATGTTTTCATTCCTATTAGACTGTGAACACCTTAAAGACAGGGACTGTCTTTAGTTTTTATTTTTGTAACCCCAACACTTAGGATATACATAATAGGTGCTTAAGAAATGCATATTGACTTTAGCTGTGAGAAATTTTAAAATTAAAATTAACCTTTACCATCATTTCAACTGCTGACTTTTCACTTCTGGAAACACAGTTCTACCATTTAGTTTTCTTTCTTTTCTTTTTTTTTAAATCATAAAAGTATTTTATTGTTTTCCAGTTACATGTAAAGATAGTTTTCAACATTTGTTTTGATAAGATTTTTAGTTTCAAATTTTTCTCCCTCCCTCCCTTCCCTCCCCGCTCCCCAAGACAAAGCAATCTGATAGAGGTTATATACCTATCACATACTCTAATCCAGTGACACTGGCTTTAAGAACCCACATCTCTCAGCTCCAGACATTTTCTCTGTCTGTCCCCCATTCATGTAATGTTCTTCCACCTCTCTGCCTATTGGCTAGCCTAGCTTCCCTTAAGTCTCAACTAAAATCTCATCTTCTATAGGAAGCCTTTCCCCAACCCCTCCAGCCTCCCTTAATTTTCATGCCTTCTCTCTCTCTCTCTCTCTCTCTCTCTCTCTCTCTCTTTTTAAACTCTGTGTTCTTTGTGTTCTTTCCTCCCTCCTCACTCCTCCCTAAGAAATCAAGAAATTCAGTATAAGTCATACATGTGCAGTCATGCAAAACAACTTCATATTAATCAGGTTGTAAAAGAAAATGGACAGGGGCAGCTAGGTGGTGCAGTGGATAGAGCACCGGCCCTGGAGTCAGGAGTACCTGAGCTCAAATCCGGCCTCAGACATTTAACACTTACTAGCTGTGTGACCCTGGGCAAGTCACTTAACCCCAATTGCCTCACTAAAAAAAAAAAATGGACAAAATAACTTTAGAAAGAGGAACTAACAAATAAAATTCTACTTCAATCTATTCAGATACCATCAGTTCTTTTTGCTGTTGATAGTTTGCATTTTTCATGCATCCTTCTGATAGCATCCTGCTCATCATTTCTTTCAGTTACTATTGCTAACTGTATTATGCTCCATCCTATTCCCTCCTCCTTGATACTCTATTTTCTTTCTTCTTTAACCCTATCCCTCCTTGAAAGTGTTTGCTTTTTACTGCCCCTCCCCCAATCTGCTCTCCCTTCCTTTGCCTCTCCCCACCCCTTATCCCCTTCCCCTCCCACTTTCCCTTAGGGCAAAATATATTACTATATCCACTTGAGTGTGAATGTTATTCCCTCTTTGAGCCAATTCTGATAAAAGTAAGACTCACTCACTCCCTGGCTCCTTCCCCATCTTCTCCTCTACTCCATAAGCTTTTTCTGCTTTCTTTTATGTGAGCTACTTTACCCCCCTTTGCACCTCTCCCTTCCCCTTTCTCTCAGTTCATTCCTCATCCTTTAACTTTATTTTAAAGATGTCATCATCGATCAGATAGGTGACACAGTGGACAAAGCACCAGCCCTGGACCCAGGAGACCCTGAGCCCAAATCTGGCCCCAGACATAAGCCATCCTACCCTGCTTGCCCCACAAAAAACAAGGATATATAAAAAATAAATGCTTTAAAGATATCATCCCTTCATATTCAATTCACACTTGTGCCCTCTATATATTATATATATAATATATAATATAATTATATATATATATATATTCCTTTCAGCTGCCCTAATACTAAGAAAATGAGTTAGAAGTATTATCTTCCCGCGTAGCAATGTAAACAGTTTAACCTTTTAATATCCCTCATGATTTCTTTTTCCTGTTTACCTTTTTATGCTTCTCCAGGGTCTTGTATTTGAAAGTCAAATTTTCTATTCAGTTCAGTTCTTTTCAACATGAATGTCTGAAAGTCCTCTTTTTCATTGAAGTCCTGTTTTTCCCCCTGAAGGATAATACACAGTTTTTCTGGGTAGGTGATTTTTGGTTGTAGTCCCAGTTCCTTTGCCCTGTGGAATATCATATTCCATGCCCTCTAGTCTTTTAATGTTATCCTGACTGTAGCAATATAATTTGAATTCCTTTTTTTCTAGTTACTTGTAATATTTTCTCCTTGATCAGGGGTCTCTGGAGTTTGGATATAATATTTGTGGAAGTTTTCCTTTTGGGTTCTCTTTTAGGAGGTGATCAATGGATTCTTTCAATTTGTATTTTACCTTCTGCTTCTGGAATATCAGGGCAATTTTCTCTGACAATTTCTTGAAAGATGATGTCAGCTCTTATTTTGATCATGGTTTCCAGGTAGGTAGTCCAATGATTTTCAAATTATCTCTCCTGGATCTATTTTCCATGTCAGCTTTTTTTTTTTTTTTTTGCAAGGCTATATTTCACATTGCCTTCTATTTTTAAAATTTGTTTGGATTTGCTTTATTGTGTCTTGATTTTTCATATGGTCTTTAGCTTCTATTTGCTCTATCCTAATTCTTAAGCAATGATTTTCTTCAGAGAGTTTATGTACCTCCTGTTACTTTTGGCCAATTAGGCTTTTCAAGCTGTTGGCTTTTTTCTCATGACTCTCCTGCATCACTCTCATTTCTCTTTCCATTTTCCCCTCTACTTCTCTATATCTTCCCTCTACCTCTCTTACTTTCTCTTGAAAGTCCTTTTTGAGTGCTTCCATGGCCCGAGACCAATTCATATCTTTTTTGGTAGTTTTGGATGTAGGGGCTTTAGCTTTGTTATTATCTTCTTCTGAGGGTGCATTCTGATCTACCTTGCCAGCAAAGAAGCTTTAATGATCTATTGTTTTCTCTGGCTGCTCATCGTGAGCACCAATTTCTTGAGTTTTAACTGCTTCTTAATGTGTAGCACTGCTTCCAGGATGTAAGTAGCCATGGCCCGCTTTCTCTTTAACCTGGAAACAGAAGTTTGATTGAAATCTGATTCTCTATGGTCAGAAGCTTGGTGTGCCTGTGCCCCTCCCCCACTGGGTTGTTGATACTGCTCGAGTCAGCTTACTGGTTTAGAATATGGGTGCTCTACCCCAGCTCTAGCAGAGACTGAAGCTATCCCCCCTCCCCCCACAAGCCACTGAACCCACTCACTGGTCCATTAGCCAAGTTTGAGAAGTAGATGCAGAAGATTCTGCAGCTCTGGAGATGCAGCCTGCCTAAGGCTGCATCTGTGCCACATGCTGAGTTCCTCTGCCACCCTGAATAGCAGATGATCCCAGTCACCTAGTTAAGCCAGCATTGGCTGGAAAATAGTCTCACTCTGTTATTTTGTGGGTTATGCTGCTCCAGGAGTTGTCTTATGGCATTGTTATTGGAATATGTGAACAGGTTTGTTAAGAGCTCGGGAGATTCACAGCCTTTCCTCTGCCATCTTGGCTCTGCCTACCATTTAGTTTTCTCAGGATATTAGTTAAAGTGTTTTTTAAATTCTCTTCAGGTTTCTTCATGAGATAAGGCTTTAAATCAGTTATCTCAGGAAAGTTATCTTGGTTATTGTTTTGACCTTTCTTCATCCAGGTTCATGGTCTCTGCAGATTGAAAGTTAAACATTCAGAGTTCAGACTCAGTGAAAAGATACTGGCAATGAGAGACCAGGAAGGATGCCTCTTATAGAGGCTAACTAGGAGGTTCTTGCAAGATCCTATGTGTGAAGTGAGGAGGGATTGCATAATGGTGGTGATGGTGTGAGTAGAGAGAAGGGACATATATAAGAGAAATTATAAAGATAGAAATAACAGGACAGGACTTTGAAACAGATTGGTTATGTGAGCTAAGTGAGGGTGAGGAGTAAAGTATGACACCTAGTTTATGATCTTTGGTGACTCTATGATAATGAGGACAAGTATTGGGCATAGTTCCAAATTGCTCTCCAGAATGATTGGATCTTTTCACAACTCCACCAATGGTAGATTAGTGTGTCAGCTTTCTCACATCCCCTCCAACATTCACTATTTTCCATTTTTTAAAAATATTTGCCACTCTGATAGGTGTGAGATGATACCTCAGAGTTGTTTTAATTTTCATTTCTCTGATCAATAGTGGTCTAGGGCATTTTTTTCATATGATTATAGCTAGCTTTGATTTCTTTGTCTGAAAACTGACTGCTCATATCCTTTGACCATTTATCAATTAGGGAATGACTTGTATTTTTATAAATTTGACTCAGTTCTCTATATAATTGAGAAATGAGTCCTTTATCAGAGATATTTGCTTCAAAAATTCTTTCTTAGTTTTCTGCTTCCCTTGTAATCTTGGTTACATTAGTTTTGTTTGTGCAAAAATATTTTAATTTTATATAATCAAAATGATCTATTTTACATTTTGTTTTACTCTCTATATCTTCTTTGGTCCTAATAATTTTGACTGTCCAAAGAAGTCATCTAGAATTAAGATCGAGACTTGCAAAGATTATATATAGTAAGAAGCAAATGAATTAGCCAAGGGAAGCTCATTGATATGGAAGTTAACAACAGAGCCACCAGCATTTCAAAATCAATGAATAGTCCTGAGGTTTATGCTAGGCCATCTCAAGTTTTAATTTCTGACTTTTATATTTTCTTTGCTTGAGGCTTTTAGTTCTAGCTAAGTTTTTTATTGATGTGGGTCCTTTGGATGTAACCTGCTTTGGTCCAAAAAAGATACATATAATTACTTGGGGGGAGGCAGGAATCGTCTTCCCTCCCTGATCCTTGACCAAGGTTCCTTGTGGCTTTACTCCAATTTACCTGTACAACTGTAGTTTATACCACTTTCTGATATTCATCCCTTACTCTAAACATTTCAGTCTTTTTAACCTCCACTATTCAGGAGATGAGAGATAGTATTGTATAGTGGGTCATGACTTTGGAGTGAGAAATAATTGGGTTCAAATCTTGCTTCTGAAACATACTAGTTGTGGTACCTTGTGTAAGACATTCAACCTCTCAGAAATCCAGGCAACTCTCTATGGCTATATGTTATAGATTTCTTGATTCTCTCCATTGGTGGAAGGAGTTTCCTCATGGAGTTCTCTACCCAAATAGAATCATGCTTTTGTTCCTTACCAGTCCCCAAGAAAAAATAAAAGATATGCTCACTGCCACCTCCCAGCCTTAATAATTACATAGCTCCTGCCTGGAATGCCCTTCCTAATTATCTTCCCCAACTTAAATTCTTCACATATTTTAGACCCTATTTAAATTCCAGGCCTTCACCACAAAACCTACACTAGCTCTTCTCACCCTTTCTGATATCTCCTTTCTGTAAGCACCTACTACAGGTCAGGGGCTGGGCCAGACACTGGACATACAAACAAACAAAAACAGTAATAGACCTTCTTCTCAAGGAATATATAGTTTAGTATCATAAATCCACACCTCTAATGAACCTCAGAAACCATTTAGTTTACCCCTCCCCCCCAACTTTATAGATAAGGGTGAGATAGGGAAGTTAAGTGACTTGTCCACAGTGGAACCTAGGACCTATGACTTTAGAACCGACACACTTTCCTCTCTAACACACAGTAATGCATTAATTTCTTTTCTAGTTCTTTTTATATATAACTTCTCTATAAGCTTGTCAAGGGCTAGAGTAGAAATTTGTTTTTTCTTCAGATTCCAAAACACCTAGCAAAGTGCTAGGCACATAGCAAGTGCTGAATTAATGTCAGCTCAGAGTTGAAATACATACATACTCACAGACATATATACCTGCATTTGTTATTGGAATTTTTTAAAAACTGCTTATGTTTAGAAAAGAGAAAAAATAAGAAATAATATATATGTGTATATACATGCATTCATACATATATAGATTTCATTCATTGAATTTAAGGTTGTCATCTATAACACAAATGAAGTATAGAAAAAGCAAACAATACTGTCTCACTAAGGCTCCTAGTTCCATTTTCCCAGTTGATTTATAGTTGGATTTATCTTTTCAAGGGCTTCTAAAAGAATTGAGCCTGAAAATAGGGAAGAGTCCATAACTAAGTGTTTTTTCAAGCCAGACACTATTTTTCTTTCATGTTGAAGGTTAAAGCCAGAATCACTAGATTTGTAACTTATGACTTAAGCTTCTTTGCTATTTTTCCTGTTGACTTTTCATTTTGTCTATCAGATTTTCTGAGATGGTAAAATGTAGCATTCCCAAGGAGCAATTCAGACAGTAAGTCTAAGTCAGTAACAAATTCGATTTAAAAATTAGCTTTTCTTTATAGAAAATCTATAGAGTTCCACAAAGCTTTCACACTGATTCAAGGCTTTCTTCCATCTAGTTCTCCTTACATCCCTTCCTTCATCCATTCCTTTTCACAAATCTTCAGTCAAACAAATGTTCTCTTGGCCCAGTTGTAGCTTCCATGTTGGCCAATATACCTGTAAATGTCATCCATTGTTATTGCCATCAATATGAATTGTGACTATGACAATGCCAAGAAAGTGAACAGGAGGCCTAAGAAACTTACTCAAGTTATCGAGGTCAATTTGGTTAAAATACATAGATGCATTGCTTTGCATCATAGGTATTAGGAGGGGAGGGGCATACTGCATAAGATAGGGAAGTAGAAAAGTAGAATCTTGCTATGGGAAGAGATGCCATATGCCAGGTGGAGTGGAAAGTGTTCTGGATTTGGAATAAGAGGAATAAGGTCCTGGAATAAGGTCCAGGTCCGATGTTGTAGCTGTAGCTAAATGATATAGTAGATAGAGTTCCCAGTTGGAGACACATAGTAGGTGCTTGCTAAATGCTTGTTTCTCTCTTTCCATCCTTTCTCCCTTCCTCCCTCCTTCACTTATTTTTCCCTTCCTCCCTTTTCCCTTCCTCCCTCTTTCCTTCCTTCCTTCCTTCCTTCCTTCCTTCCTTCCTTCCTTCCTTCCTTCCATCCTTCCTTCCTTCCTTCCTTCCATCCATCCTTCTTTTCTTTCTTCCTTCCTATGTGACATTGGGCATGACATTTAACCATTTGAGGGCTCAATTTCTTCAACTGTCAAGTGTGGGAAATGGACTAGAAGGTCTATTTCTTTTTTATTTTCTTTTCTTTTTTTTGGTGAGACAATTGGGGTTAAGTGACTTGCCCAGGGTCATACAGCTAGTAAGTGTTAAGTATCTGAGGCCAAATTTGAACTCAGGTCCTCCTGAATCCAGGGCCGGTGCTCTATGCACTGCACCACCTAACTGCCCCCTAGAAGATCTATTTCACTGAGGAGATTAAAGGCATCTGATCCCCATGCTCTCATCTTTCGTCTTCCATACCTCCAAACCTATGCCTTTATACCCCATATCTCCTCCTTTGATCAGAGGATGTGGTAGCCCTTCTCTTTGTCCAGACTAACACCTCTATTTTTGCCCTTAATCACATCCTCTCCTGTTTTCTTCAAGAGCTTATTTCATCAATCATTCCCCTCAATAAAAGGGGAAGACTTGGAATTAGAAGTGACATGGGATTAAGTTCTGTCGGTGATACTAGATGAGTCACCAGAGTTAAGTCACTCAGCTACTATGAACCTTAGTTTTCTCATATGTAAAATAAAAGTACCTGGTGTAGCTACCTCATAGGAAGGAAAGAAGCATTTATTAGGCACCTCTTGAGTATTAGGTACTGTGCTAAGCACTTTACAAATGTCATGTTTTTTTCAGCAATGTAATAATCCAAGACCACTCTGAAGCACTTATGAAAAATGCAATCCATCTACAGAGAAAGAACTGATGGTATCTGAATACAGATGGAATTATATTTTGTTGTTCTTATTAGTTACTTTTTCTAAATTTTTTGTCTGTTGTTTTGCATGACTGCACATGTATAACTTTTAATGAATTGCTTGAGTTCTTAAGGGGGGAATAGGGAGGAAGGAAGAAAATTTGGAACACAAAGTTTCAATCGATGTTACAATTTGTTTTTCCATGGAAGGTGGGCAACATTCTAAATAAATAAATAAATAAATAAAAATGTCATCTTTTGTCCTCACAATAACTCTGGGAGTTGGGTGCTACTATTATTCCTGTTTTACAGCTGAGGAACTGAGGCAAAGTGAAATTTCCTGAGTTAATAGATGAAATACTTCATAAATATCAGTTATGCTCATCATATGAGTCAACAGTATGATATGGTAGTAAAAAGTGCACTGTCATCTTGGGCTGTATTAAGGAAGAATATTACTCATCTTCCTTTCTCTCCCCTCATGGGACTACTACCCTCATATATACTCCGTCACTTTTCACACAGGCTATTGTAATGGCTTCTAATTAGTCTCCTTGCCTCTTCCCATTTCTGAGTCATTCTTTACATAGCTCCTAAATTGTTCTTCCTAACATGCAGGTCTGACCATGCCACTGCCCAGCTAGCTCAAAAATCTTCAGAGACACTCTGTTGTGTTTAGGATAAATATAGATGCCTTAGTTTTTTGTTGGAGGGTCTTTGTTTCCAACCTGTTTTTTTAACCCCATTTCATAAGATTCTCCTTTACACTCTCCTTAATCTAGTAAAAGTGGAATATTAGATATTACCCTGAATTCAAAACATTGTCTCTTCCTTCTATACCTCCATAGAAGCCATCACCCATGCCTAGAATCCACTTCCTTCTTATATATGCCTTTCAGCATCTTCTTCTTTCAGAATGTAAGCACTAATCAATTCTTTGATGATGTCTTTGCCATTTCCAATTGAAAATATCCTCTAATTTCTTAAAATTTTCTTAAGAATACTTTGAATATCTCCTTTGTTGCCTTCACCCTCCCCTCAAGTTATATTTATATCTGTTTATATTGTTCCCACTCCTCAGACCCCAAAGTCAATTCCATGAGGTAGGAATTATGTTATTTATTATCTTTTCATCTCCAGCTCTTAATTTAGAGAAGACAGTCAATAAGTATGTATTTGTTAAATGATTTGCTTGAGAAATAAAATAATCTACTCCATTCTCCATCAGCAGTTCCTTTTGGCTTCCAATCCCCCCCTACACACACACGCGCCCCCCCCCCCCAACTGATCACATGAAATCTCATCACCATGAGAAATGACTCAGGATGACTTAGGTTTTTATCCGCTCAATCTTTTCAATTCACCCTCAGTTGCCTGTCCCCTCTGATTAGGGCAAGGGGAGCACTAAACTCCTCCTACAGCCTTCCTTTATAGAAGACTCACAACCTTCCTGGTAACTCCATTCACCATTGGCAACTCTACTGGCTTTGACTCCATGGAACAATATGCCCCTGTGTGGAATCCTGCCCTGGTCAGGCTCCCCTCCTCCCTTTCAGTTTCCTTTTGTGTGTTTTCTTCCCCCATTATATTGTAAGTTCCTTGGGCAGGAACTTACTTATATCCCTAACACTTAACATAGTGCTTGGCACATAGTAGGTACTTAATAAGTGTTTATTCAATCGAATTAAATATCAGAGCTGAAAGGGATCTTAAAGGCCACATAGTCCAATTCCTTAATTTTGGTCATGAGAAAATTAAGACTCAGAGAGAATAAGTTACTTGCCTAAGGTTATATAGCAATGACTCTGTCCCAGTCATGTTCAATAAATTAGAAGAGAAGACATTTAATGTAAAACAATACAATAAAATTGGAAAGCAAGTATCTGACCATTGATTGAGGAATGGCTAAACAAATTGTGGCACATGGATATAATGGAATATTACTATGCTGTAAGAAATAATGAATATGATTAATATAGAAAGACATGGAAAAATTCATCTGAACAAAGATAAAGTGATGAAAGAATAACCAGAAAGATACATTAGCTATAGCAAGGCAAATAGAATAAATAGCAATAAAGCAATGAAAATGGAAAATCATGAAATGATCATGACCAAGTTTGGCCTTAAAGAAGAGATATGAGAAGGCACCTTCCTTCCTTCTTCGTAAGCAGGGAAATAGAAGGAGATATGTAACTCTATGGTTAACATCAGATTTGGGGGGGGGAGAATATTGGTTAGTTTTGCTCATTTTTTTCTCTCTCAAAAATTCTTTGTTTTGAAGGACGTCTCTCTGGAAGGGGGAGAAGAACTGTTAAGACCGAGAAATGTAGGTGATATAAAAATAAAAGAGATCAAAATTAAATTAAAATAAAACAAGGTATATAGTAGTCAATTCAAGCAAGTCATAAATGTTTTGTAATGTATAGTCATCTCTCTAACAGAGAATGAGAGAGAGGAAACATGACAGTGGTAGAAAGAGTGATGGATCTGGAATCAGAAGATCTGGATTTAAATCCAAGTTGTGTCCCTGGCTGCCTTTGAGACCTAAGACAAGTCATTTAATCTATATAGACCTACCTGTTTCCTCATCTCTATGCTGAGTTTAGATTAGATGACTTCTAGGTGTCCTTCCCAAGATACATCTATGAGCTATGATTCTGTGAAGATGGCAGGAAAGACACACAGACCACTCATGGCAGGGCATTAAAGATGAGGGTCTGTGTCAGTCTCTGCTTAGCTGTTCGCTTTTCAATCTTGACATGGTAAATAGCCTGCACTAACTTCTGAAGCACCTCAAAAAACCTGGCTGGGTCCTCTCTCCCCATCTTTTTCATCTTTTGCACCTCCACCTGTGCCAGCCTAACGTGATTAGCTAACATATGCATCCTCTGCATATGTCTGCCAATTTCTTCTTCTTCTTCTTCTTCTTCTTCTTCTTCTTCTTCTTCTTCTTCTTCTTCTTCTTCTTCTTCTTCTTCTTCTTCTTCTTCTTCTTCTTCTTCTTCTTCTTCTTCTTCTTCTTCTTCTCCTCCTCCTCCTCCTCCTCCTCCTCCTCCTCCTCCTCCTCCTGCTCCTCCTCCTCCTCCTCCTCCTCCTCCTCCTCCTCCTCCTCCTCCTCCTCCTCCTCCTCCTCCTTCTTCTTCTTCTTCATGACTTGCCTAGGCTCACACAGATAGTAATTGTCAAGTGTCTGAGGTGAATTGTCAAGTGAACTCAGGTCCTCCTGAATCCAGGGCCAGTGCTTTATCCACTGTGCCACCTAGCTGCCCTCTGCCAATTTCTTCTTATCTCATTTCTCTTGCTTTCACCCTATGCTATTCCTTTCAAATGATTGTTTTCTGTGTATTACTACCCCCACAAAACTGATGCATCCTCTTTTAAATTTTACTGTGTGATCCTTAAGGGCAGGGAATGTTTTTTTGCCTTCCTTTGCATCCTTGATGCTTAGCATAGTACAGGATACATACTAGATGCCTCATAATTACTTATTGACTCCTCAGGCTGGAAATGCTCCAACCCAATTAGACTACTGGTTGGGGTGTACTGGTCAATGTTTAACAAATATCCAATAAAATTGATTCATAATACACTTTTAAGTTTAATCTACATTATAAATATTTTTCCATCACTTTTAAAAGTCTAGACAGTTAACAAAACAATAAATCAAGCCCTGATTTATAGGGTTTGCCGATTTCTGAGGTATTGATGCCCACACTGAAAATTTAATGATTGGTTCTCTCCAACTTATCCATCTGATTCCAGCATATTCTTGACCCTGGGAGACATTGTATGGAATAGACTCATCCACAACCTCTGGGGAAGAGTAATCCATAGCATTTGCCCCCCAAAAGAGGCTTTCTTTCCTGTTTGACCCCAAGTATTATGGGAACATGAACTTTATTCACAGAAACACTCATCTATAAATGTTTACTGTAACAAAATACAGGGGAATTTAATTTTATGTGTATTTGTCTATGATTGTGTATTCCCCTACATGTTGTTTTATTTTAAAATATAGCCTCGTTAAGGTAGCACGTGAATGTCTTTGATACTGTGGCAAGACTGTATTGCCTATATCATCTTGCTTCTCTGCCAATTCACATCTACACTTGTTATCAGAGGACACCTAACCTGTGGCAACGTCTACACTTGTCCACGTCCTACATAGCTTACATTCTTACTCCAGAGCAGGTTATATATCCAATCACACATTGTTTCACTGAGAAAATTCTACTCAAGGCATTAAAAGAACTAAATGGATTAAAGGGGTGACATGTGGACCCAACCATCTTAGCCCCTCTTCCCTTTCCAATTATAGTCAATTATGGAGCTGAAGCCGCCATTCATAGGGAGGTACAGGGTCAGAGCTAGCCCCAAGGGCCAATCACAGGATATAATCCCCACAATATCATCATTGTCATAATGGCAAAAATCCTAGGTTCATGGGAATTAGGGTATGAAGGGATCCTAGAGATCAACTCAATTCCCACCTTTTACAGAGGAGGAAACCCAGTGAAATGATTCATTCCAGATCACACAAGGGAAGCTATTGGTAAGAGAGTTGGGATTCAAACATACTTCTGCTATCTTCGAATCTAGTGTTACTGCCATTATATCATGCATCTTCTAGGAAGAAATAATAATAATGATAGCTAGCATTTAAAGGACACTTTATATCATGCATCTTCTAGGAAGAAATAATAATAATGATAGCTAACATTTAAAGGACACTTACAAGTTTGCAAAATGCTTTACAGAGATTATCCCATTCAATCCTCATATTTGTGAGGTTATCTCATTTGATCCTCACAATAACACTTTAAGTTAGGTTCTATTATCTCTACTTTTTGTTGTTGTTTAGTTGTTTCAGTCATGTCCAACTCTTCATGACCCTATTTGGGCTTTTCTTGGCAATGATAACTGGAGTTGTTTTCCATTTCCTTCTGCGGCTCATTTTACAGATGAGAAAACTGAGGCCAACTGGGTTAAGTGATTTGCCCAAGGTCACACAACAACTAAGTGTCTGAGGCCAGATTTCAATTCATGAGGTTGAGTCTTCCTGATTCCAGGCTCAACTCTCTATCTACTGTGCCACCTAGTTGCCCTATCCCTGTTTTACAAATGAGGAAACTGAGTTTGAGAGAGGTTTAAAGACTTGCTCAGGATCACAACCTAGTAAATAATAAGCTACTGCCTTAACAACCCCAAGTCAATTCTAAATCTGCTATATCATTTACCTGCATATGAAATGGAAATTCAGGGCATTCTCATACAGGAGGAAAGGCAAAAAAGGTCATCTTAGGGAGTTGTGGGAGTTGGAGGAGGAGGAGGAGGAGAGAGAGAGAATATGAATTTATAACTTTGCCTTAACTCAGGGTTTTCTCCCCGCCTTTAACATGCATTGGTGTTATGCTTCTCTCTCAGCAGCTGAGCATGAGTCCAGGGCAAACCATTCTAACTGTATTCTAGGAGCTGCTCTGATTTCTCACTTCAATTCTTCCCCTACAGTGCTGGGATTAGGACAGATGTGAAGCATACACTTTGGAATTTCTCTCTGGTATTTTCCTTCTGCCAAATCCCCTCCAGGGATCATGACCCAATTTGAGAAACACTGCTGTCGTCTCATTTTCATCCTTCATAACCCTGGAACCTCCTTCTAGCATTTTTCTCCCCCTGTGAATGTAGCCTGATTCCAGTTCATCCTATTCCCTGGGTATTTCTTTGACTTTCCTCCTATCAGACCTTTCTAAAAGATAGATGATAACACTGTGTTCCTGACTCAGAGTAGAGATTTTTATTCTATCCTGGGAAACATATGATCCTCACTCTCCTCATTTGACCCAGGAACTCGGTCAGCACTGATGGCAGAAAAGATATCTGGGAGATTAGACTGTTCTTTATACTGTAAATTAAGCAAGTTATGAATTTCTCAGCACTACCTTCTGATTTATAGGCGAGAGTTCTTTTCTTTGAGATTGAAATAGTTATAGCAGAGAATGCCCGTACTTTTATGTGTATGCTGATTAATTTTCTCCAAGTGAATTTTGATTCTGTAAAGTTAGATCAGGAAGTAGAATCTTATAATATAATTGGATCCAGGGCCAACAAGACCTGGATTCAAGTCTTTTCTTCCATATTTATTGACCCTGGGTAAGTCATTTAACCTCTTAGTGCCAGAGGAAATTCTCTAAACCTATAAATTGCATAGAAGACATGGACAAGTGAGGAAGTACTTCCATAGTAATCCCTTGTTCTAATGAAATCACATGTCCAATTTCTAGCCTATGGAAAAGAAACCTACTTGAATGAAGTAAACAAGACCAGGAAAAATAAGAAACATAACTACAAGAATGTAAATGGAAAGAACAATCAAATGAAGTCACATGGTATATAATTATAACAACCAATTTTCTTGGGGAAAATAGATGAGGGAAATTGCTACCTTCCTTTCATTAGAGAGGCTGGGGACTATGGGTGTGGGATGCAGCATATGATGTCAGATGCAGTTAATATATCAGCAGGATTTGCTTAGCTGATTTTCCATTATAAAAAGAGGGTTCATTTTGAGGTGAGGGGTGGGGTTAGTGTGAAAATATATCTGGAGATGACTGATTTCAAAACAAAGGACATCAATAAGACTTCAAAAAATATGCCTGCTTAACACCTGTAGAAGATAAACATCTAATTGGCCACTAGAGAAGAAAGCAGGACAGCCACAAAACAAACAGTTCCTATCTTAGTCCTTTAATTTTCTTCTGAAATATAAAGAGTATTTTTAGCGATATGTGAACAATTCAGCCTATATAGTCCTAGACAGTTACTGCTACTCATGATGAGAATGGTTACCATGACATCTTCAAACTAAAGCAAAATGCACCATTGGTTCATTTAGCATAGGCCACCAAGTGGCCATTAAACAATGGCAATTTAAAGACACTAGAACTATTAACAAGTTTTGAATCAGTAACCTAGAAATAAACACTTTAGATCCTTGACCCAACCATTTCTCAGGTCCTCTATCAGTAGGTGAATTTGTCATCAATCTAATTCATTTCAATGTTGTTGGGTTTTATTATTATTATTATTACATCCATAGAACTGATTTTGGTAAAGTAGATTATCTAGTCCCCGAAGAAGTGGATTTTTGAAGCATTGTGATAAGAAGCAAAGTAGGAAATGGAGCTGGATGGAAACTGGGGAGATTGGGGTGTAGGGGAAGGAAGAATTCTATCCATCAGACAGCTACTTGGTACAGTGGATAGGGCAGTGGTCCTGAAGTCAGGAAAACCTGAGTTCAAATTTGGCCTCAGACACTTACTAAGAGCCTTAGGAAGTCACATAGTTTTACAACTTATAAAATGGGATAATATTAACATTTACCTTACAGGGTTGTTGAGAAGATCAAAGACCTGAACTGAATAGAAAAAAAGATATTTGTAAAGCACTTGGTATAGTGCTTAGAACATAGTAAGTGCTTAATAAACGTTTGTTCCATCCCCACCCCTACCCATGGGGTCATCTGAAATAGTCATCCATTTCAGAAAGCAAGCCAGGTATTATGAAATAGATGAAGCTTCAGTGGTCAAACCCAGATTTGTGAGGAATAGGACAAAGGGAAAACATCCCAAACTCAGAAATACTTTTTTTTTTTTTTAGTGAGGCAATTGGGGTTAAGTGACTTGCCCAGGGTCACACAGCTAGTAAGTGTTAAGTGTCTGAGTCTGGATTTGAACTCAGGTCCTCCTGACTCCAGGGCCGGTGCTCCATCCACTGTGCCACCTAGCTGCTCCAGAAAATACTTCTTAAAAAGTGCCACCACTGTGGGGCAGCTAGATGGCGCAGTGGATAGAGCACCGGCCCTGGAGTCAGGAGGACCTGAGTTCAAATCCAAACTCAGACACTTAACACTTACTAGCTGTGTGACCCTGGGCAAGTCACTTAACCCCAATTGCCTCACCAAAAATAAAAAATTTTAAAAAGTGCCACCACAAACTTAACACATAAACTCCACATGTGCTCTGACCAGGGCAGGTTACCACTAAATTATCACCTACCTTGTTCTGCCTTTCTCATTGCAGCCAAATTCCCATTAGCTTTTAGAGCTTCTGGCTTGCACTGCTGATGCATATTAAATTTTCTAAAACCCTACCTTTTGCACAGTAGCTGTAGCCTATCAATGCCTCCCCCATTTTGTACTTGTAAAGCTGAGTTTTAGACATATAGAGAAATTTACATTTATTCCTGTTCAACAGAAATAGATTTAATGCATCATTCTAGCCTTTGAGATTCTTTAGAACCCTTACTCTGTCATGAAACACTTGTTATCTCTCCAAGATTTGACATCTATACATTTGCTAAGCATGCAACCCGTGCCTTGATGAAATCTAAGTAAACTGTTGAAAGCCCGAATTACCGGTTTATCGATCCTACAGAAAAAAAGGAATTGAACTTTGTCTGGAATGTGCTGATGAAGCAACTTCCCCCTGCCCCTCCATCTTATTTATTGTTTGTATCTCTGGGGAAGGTATGCTGTAAACTACTTTAAGTCTAAGACATAAAGTACAACAAAAGGCCAGGCAATGATGACTCAGGAGGCTGCTGGGGTACATGGGTTGTTACAAGAGGACTAATACCTCTGCTGTGAGGGCTTGCCAAGCCTTTTGGGGGTTGCTCATCTACTTTTGGTGTCTACCTTCACCCAAATTTCATTTGTGCCTCCAAGAAGCTTATACGCAGTGGCCACACCGCATTAAACCTTCCTGGCAGACAGGCTAAACCAGGTTGAGGGTAACCAACAGTCCTCAAAGCTATCAGTGAGTTAGGGGGATCTCTACCCCAAGCATGAGAAGACTTTGCCCAGTGAAATGGGCAGATGAGAACAAGTTGTTCCAATGGCTATGAAGGTAGCTAAAGCAGGAATTGTAGAGCACTTAGAGTTTAGTCAGGTATCTAAGATGCCAAGGTCATCCAGTGCATCCTGGGCCATCACCAGTCATCTTGACCTTTGTCCTGCCACTGGACTTTATTGATACAGGAAGAGAAAGTAAGGCACATAATTTTGTGCAACTCTGTCTCATGTAAATCCAAGTCACTCAAAAAGTCAAAATATCCTGGGCCATCAGCCATTGTTTACTTGACAGTACCTCCTGAATCCTTCCCTGTTGCCTAGTTCTGCCTGAATCAAAGAAGTTATATATTGTTGTTGAATTTTAGACTTTGATGGCTTTAGCCAACTCCAGGAAATACAGGTTGCATATTGGCTACCATATTCTTATCTTGCCATTCTACTAGACACTAATGAAGATTCTTATCAACTCTGTGACACAGAAGTCCTATACTACTAGGTTGCTTTTCTAAGCATGAAGAGTAGGATTGGGCAAGTAGTTTTATGGTTGTCTTCTAGGGAGAAAAATTGGATCCATCACAGCAAGGACTGGGACACAGGACTTAGGTCCTATTGAAGTAAGTAATCCTAACCCATGATCTAAGGTTATCCTTACTGTAATAATGGAGAATTGGTCTATGTCTTAAGTCTTCAGGTTTCTGGGAAGAGAACCTAAAGATTTTCCAGGGATGTTGTGATGATTGGCCTTCTATTTATATACTACTTTATACTAGTTCCTTACAAAACATTTATAAATATGCCTATATCTTCCCTGCCTCCCCACTTTAAGAATCTTCATTTGACCCTTCCTTCACCCTTGTCTTATGTGCATTTTGGTAGCCAAATACTGAAAAAATATACTTATGGCCTTTACTTCCCCACTTTTTGCTACCCCTCATTTCTTAATTCCTTGCGGTCTGGAGTCTAATCCCATGAATCAACAAAGACTGGCCTCTAAGGTCGACACTAATTTCTTGGTTGATAAATCTGGACTTTTTCAATCTACCAGAGCTCTACTCGGCTTTTGATAATGAGTACCTCATTCTTGGTGATCTCATCCATTCCCATAGATTCTGTAATCATCTCTATGCAGATGATTCCCAATTTTATATATCCATTCCAAATGTCTTCCTTGGGTTCCAAATCTATACCACTAAATACCCACTAGAAATGGCTAATTGGATGCCCTAGAGATATGTACAAAATGGAACTCAATATCTTCCCCATTAAACTTATCCATCCTCCAACCTTCCCCTTTGTTTGTTGAGAGTAACAATATCCTTCCAGTCACTCAGGTTTGCAACTGTGGAGTCATTCATGATTACTCCCTCTCCTTTATTCCCTTTATATCCAATTAGTTGTTAAGTCTTATTAATCCACTGACACAACATTATCTCTTGCATCTGTCCATTTCTTGCCACCATGGTTCTAGCTAGTATCACCTTTTGCCTAAATTATATCAGTAGCCTACTAATTTGTCTCTCTAATGTGAATTTCATCCCTTTCTCAATTCTCTATTCTATCCTCCACGTGTCAAAAAGTATTGTCTTAAAGCATGGCCTGACCATGCCAGACGCCCACTCAAAAAGCTTCAGTGGCTCCATCTTACCTCTAGGACAAAACACAAACTTCTCAGCTAGGTATACAAAAAAGAGGGAATAAGCATTTATTAAGTGCTTTCTATGTGCTGTGCTAAGTGCTTTAAATATATTATCTCACTAGATAAAATTTCACATACTGACTCCAGCCTAAACTTTCAGACTTAACTCATTTTATTCCCCTTCATTTATTCTCTGCTCCCTAATATAGGGGGTATCTTAGTGGACATCCCATCTCATCAGATTACATTAAGCAGCTAGATAACCCAGTGGATAGAGTGCTGGACTTAAAGTCAGGAATATGTGAGTTCAAATCTGGCCTCAAATATCTACTAGCTATGTGACCTAGGGCAAGTCATTTAACTTCTGCCTCAGTTTCCTCATCTATAAAATGTAGATAATAATAGCACCTGCCTCCCGGAGTTGTTGTGAGGATAAAATGATATAGTATTTGTAAAGCATTTTGCAGACTCTAAAGGACTATATAAATGCTGCTTTTTATCATTGGGCCAGACTGTAGGAAAAGGGAAGAGGGTATTGAGACATGGAGGGGATCTCTATCAGCTGGTTGAGTTAGGAGATCCTTTGCCTTCCTGGTGAAAGTATGTCAGAATCACAGAATTTCAGAACTGGCTGAGACCATGTTAGCTCTCTAGTCCTGAAAAAAGTATCTCCTGTACAACATACCTAATAATGGGTTGTCCAGCTTTTTTTATGTTCCTCAGATGTGAGGAAATCAGGGGTGTGTTGGTAAAGGTTTAACAACCAGGTCCCTGGAAACAAAACAAAAAATACTTTAAAATTTAATGAAAATTATTAACATTTTCTCCATCATTTTATTAAGTCTAGACAAGCAGTAAAACAACAAATCAAGCTTTGATTTGTAGTTTGTCAGTTTCCAAGTTGTAAATGCTTACACTGAAAATTTAACAATTGGATCTTTTTAAAAAATGTTGTTCCTTTTTAGTTCCAAATTCTCTCCCTCCCTTTACCCTCTTCCCTTCCCATTAAGAAGGCAAGCAATGGGGCAGCCAGGTGGCGCAGTGGATAAAGCACCAGCCCTGGATTCAGGAGTACCTGAGTTCAAATCCGGCCTCAGACACTTGACACTTACTTACTAGCTGTGTGATGCTGGGCAAGTCACTTAACCCCCATTGCCCCGAAAAAAAAAAAAAAAGGCAAGCAATATAATACCCATTATACACATCAAGTCATGAAAAACCTATTTCTGCATTAGTCATGTTGTGGTGAGGGTAGGGGGAGAAAGAAAAATATGTTTCAATTTGCACTCAGAGTTGATCAGTACTCTGTCTGGAGGTGGATGGTATTTGCATTATAAGTCCTCTAGAATTTTTGTGGGTCATTGTATTGATCGGGGTTGCTGTCTTTCACAATTAATTATCATTATAGTATTGTTGTTAATGTGTATATTGTCATACTGGTTCTGCTCACTTCATTTTACATCAGGTCATGTAAGTCTTTCCAGGTTTTTGGGATACTGTATCATTTCTTGTAGAACAGTAGTATTGCTCTACTTTGCCCATAACTTGTTCAATCATTCTCCAATTGATGGACATCCTCTTAGTTTCCAATTCTTTGACATCACAAAATGAGCTGTTTTAAATTTTTATTCATATGGATCTCTTTCTTTCCTTACTCACATTTCTGGGTGAAAGGGTATGCCTAGTCTCATAGCCTTTTGTGCATAATTCCAAATTATTCTCTAGAATGGCTGAACCAGTTCATGGCTCCACTAACAATGCATTAGTGTACCTGTTTTTGCACGTCCCCTCTAGCGTAGCCATTTTCTTTTTCTATCAGCTTAGCCATGTGTATGAAGTGGTATCTCAAAGTTGTTTTAATTTGCATTTCATTTCTCTATCAGTGATTTAGAGCATATTTTAATGTGACCATTTAAAGCTTTGTCAAACAATAAGTTCTTGCCTCCAAATCTGGGATCTATCAAACACTAGGTTACCATGCACAATTACTTCTAATATTGTGTGCCTAATATATTCCATTAATCAATAACTCTATTTCTTATTTGATACCAGACTATTTTGATGATTACCATTTTGTAGTATAGTGAGAGATCTGATATTGCTATGATGTCTTCTTTCATTTTTTTCCATGAATTCCCTTGATATTGTTGACCTTTTGTTCCTTCAAATAAATTTTGTTTCTTTTTTCCCTAGCTCTTTAAAATAATTCTTTGTTAGTTTGATTGGCATGACATGGAATAACTAAATAAATAATTTAGATAGAATTGTCATTTTATTATTTTGGCTCAGCTTACTCATGAGCAATTAATTATTTCTCTTTATTTATGTGAATGGTGTTTTGTAATTCTGCTCATATAATTCCTGTGTGTGTCTTGTCTGGTAGACTCCCAAATATTTTATAGTCTATAATTATTTTAAATGGAATTTCTCTTTATCTTCTTGTTGGGATTTATTGATAATATACAGCAATGCTGATGCTTTGTGTAGGTTTATTTTAGATCCAGCAGTTTAAAAGTAATTTATTGTTTTGACTAGATTTGAATAATAATGGTGATAATAGATATCCTAGCTTCACCTAATTCTTATTGGAAAGATTTCTAGCTTACCCACATTTCAGATAATGTTTGCTCTTGGTTTTAGATAAATACTACTTCTTTCAAGAAAAACTCTGTTGATTACTATGCTTTCTAGTGTTTTTAATAGGAATGGTGGTTGTATTTTGTCAAAAGCTTTTTCTATGTCTATTAATATAGTCATGTGATTTCTGTTCTTTTTGTCATTGATATGGTGAATTATGATATTAGTTTTCCTAGTAAGGAACTAGCTCTGCATTCCTGGTATAAATCCAACCTGGTAATAATGTATGATTTTTTTTTGTTATATATTGCTATAATCTCCTAGCTAATATTTTACTCAAATATTTTTTGTCAGTTTTCTTTAGGAAAACTCATCAATAGTTTTCTTCTCTGTTTTTGCTCCCTCTGGTTTATATATTAGTGTAATAGAGAGAATTTCATGGGACTACTTTATTTTTCCACAAAATTTATATAGTATTAGAAATAATTTTTTCTTTAAATGTTTGGTAAAATTCACTTGTAAATCAGTCTGCCCTTGGGGATTTTTTTCTTTGGGAATTTCTTTGTGGCTTAACTTCTTTTTCTAAGGGTTATCTAAATATTCTATTTCATGTTTTGTTTATCTGGGCAAGATATATTTTGTAAATATCCATCCATTTTATTTAGATATTTTGGAGGGCATATAGTTGAGTGAAATAGCTTCCAATAATTGCTTTAATTTAATCTTCATTGGTTATACATTCGCTCATCATTTTTAATAATGGTAATTTGGTTTTCTTATTTCTATTTTAAAATTAGCCAGTGGTTTGTTTATTTTATTGTTTTTCATAAAACTACCTTCTAGTTTTATTTATCCAATTTTTTACTTTCAGGATTTCTATTTTGGTGTTTGATGATTTTTTATTTGTTGTTTCTCTAGTCTTTTTTTTTAATTGCCTCCCCAATTAGTTAATTTTCACTTTGTCTAATTCATGTAAGCATTGAGAGCTATAAAATTTCTCCTAATTACTTTGGCTGCATCCTACAAATTTTGGTGTGTCTCGTTGTTGTCATTATTTTTAATAAAATTATTGTTTCTATAATTTGTTCTTTGAACTGATTCTTTAGGATTAGATTATTTGGTTTCCAATTAATTGTAATCTATGCTTCCAAGGCCCTTTATTGAATATATTTTATTTCACTATGGTCCGTAAAGGGTATATTCAGTATTTCTATTTTTATACATCTGTTTGTGAGGCTTTTGTGCCCTAATACAGGGCAAATATTTTGAAGGTGCTTTGTACTGCTGAAAATTAGGTATACTTTTTATTCTCATTTGATATTCTTTAGAGATCTGACATATCTGACTTTTCTAAATTTCTATTTATCTTCTAAGCTTCTTGTTTATTTTATAGTTACATTTATCTATGCCTGACATGAGTAAATTGAGGTTCCCCACTAGTATAGTTTTCTTTCCTATTTCCTCCAGTAACTCTTTAGCTTTTTCTTTAAGATTTTGGATTCTATGCCATTTGTCATTTGGGGTGTGTGTGTGTGTGCGCGCGCGCGCGCACACACACACACACACACACACACATATATGTTTGGTATTGATATTACTTCATTGTCTATGGTACTTTTTAAGTAAAATGTAGTTTCCTTGAATTTTTCTTTTAATTAGTTCTACTTTTGCTTTTGTTTAGTCTGACATCATGATTATTACCTCAGCCTTTACTAACTTTAACTGAAGCATAATAAATTCTGCTCCTGTCCCTTATTTTAACTCTTTTTGTGTGTTTCTATTTCAAGTCTGTCTGTTTTAAATAACATATTGTTGGATTCTGATTTTTAATCCATTCTGCTATCCTCTTCCATGTTGTGGGTGAGCTCATCCAATTCACATTCATAATTAGGATTGCTAACTGTGTCTCTCCCTCCATCCTATTCTCTTCTACTTATCCTATTTTTTTTACCCTGTCCCTTCCTCAAAGATCTATTTTGTTTCTAACAACTGCCTCTCTTAGCCCCTTCCCTTCTTACTTCCCTGTTGAATAAAATGAATTTTTATACCCAATTGTGTGTGTGCATGCATGCATGTGTGTTTTTCCCTCCTTGAACCAGTTCTGATGAGATGAAGGCTCAATTGTTAACTGTTCTCCCCTATTTTCCCCCTCCATTATAAAAACTTTTCCTTGCCTGCCTCTTCTTTATGAGATAGTTTTCCCCATTCTTCTTCTCCCTTCCCCTTTCTCTCAATTCTTTCTCATCCTTCCATTCTTCTTTTGAGATCATCCCAACATTTTGAGACTCGCTCCCATACTATTTATCTAAGTAAGATACTTTTAACTGCCCTAATGATGATAAAATTCTTAGAGATTACATATATCATCATCCCATATGGGAATGTAAAGAATATAAACTTGTTAAATTGTTATGATTTCCCATTCATGTTTACCTTTATATGCTTCTTTTGAGTCTTGTGTTTGAATGCCAAATTTTCTATTCAATTCTGGTTTTTCTTCATCCAGAGTACTTGAAAATCTTCTATTTCATTACATGTCTATTATTTTTCCTCCTGTACAATTTTACTCCATTTTGGTGGGTGAGTTACTCTTGGTTGTAGTCTTTCTCCTTTGCTTCTGGAATATCATAACTCAAGTCCACTGCTCCATTATGATAGTATCTCTTAAATCTTGTGTGACTCTGACTCTATGTTATTAAAATTATTTTTTCTGGTTATTTATAGTATTTTCTCCATGATCTAGAAGATCTGGATTTTGGCTACAATAATCCTAATATTTTTCAATCTGTGATTTCTTTCATGAGGGGACTAGTGGATTTATTAATTTTTTATTTTACTTTCTGGTGTTAAGATATCTGGGCCATTTCTCTTTATAATTTCTTAAAATATGATCTCTAAGCTCCTTTTTTGGATCATGCTTTCAGGTAGTCCAATACTTCTTAAATTAATTCTTCTCAATCTGTTTTTCCAGATCAGTTGTTTTTCTTATGAGATCGTTCACATTTTCTCTATTTTTTCCTTCTTTTATTTTTTTTTATCATTGTTTCTTGATGTCTCATGGACACTTAACCAATTTCACTTATCCAATTCTGATTTTAAGGGAATTATTTCCATCAGTTTTTTAAAAGTCTTTTTTTGGTACCTCTTTTAAGTTTTGGCCAATTCTCATTTTTAAGAAATTATTTTGTTCAGTATTTTTGTACCTCTTTTACCAATCTGTTAATTATTTTTTCATGATTTTCTTGTGATGTTCTCATTTTTTCCTCTACTGCTCTTAACTGATTAAAATTAATTTTGTTCTTTTTTATCTCTTCCTTTAACTCTATCAGGAATTCTTATTAGGTTTATTTCCAATCTGCATTTTTATTTTTTATTTATTTATTTTTGTGGGGGCAATGAGGGTTAAGTGACTTGCCCAGGGTCAAACAGCTAGTAAGTGTCAAGTGTCTGAGGCCAGATTTGAACTCAGGTCCTCCTGAGTCCAGGGCCAGTGCTTTATCCACTGCTCTACCTAACTGCCTCCGCAATCTGCATTTTTAACTTGAAGCTTTTCTTGTCTATGTTTTTAAGTAATTTTCTTTTGTGTTTGTAGTTTGAACTTTCCTGTCATCATAATAGCTTTTTATGGTCAGGTTCTTTTTTGTTATTGTTTGCTTATTTTTTTCCAGCCCATTTCTTGACTTTGGATTTTATGTGAGAGTTGTGATCTGTTCACCTCTGAAGGTAAAAGGGAGTGGTATCTGACCTGAATTATTAACTGGGTTATAGACAACATAGCTGCAAAATGGCACCTGATCCTGTACCCAATGCTAGAATAGGTGTCTTCTGGGATTTCTTTCTGATCAGGTGTTCAGTTTCCATACCATCCCTGGTTGTTAGTATAAGTTTAACTTGTGCTCTCCACTACTGTTTCTGCTGCCACCATCACCCAACTCAGATGGGCTCTACATCTTGTTCAAACACCAAATGTATATTTACGTAAAAGATTATTTTATGGAGAACTCACATGGTGATCAGAAGAAGCAACATAAGGACACTCTCACTATCTCTTTGAAGAACTTTGGAATCAATTATGAGATATGGGATATACTGGCAAAGGATTGCCCAGCTTGGCATGCCTGCAGTAAAGAAAGTGCTGTGTTCAATGAACAAAACAGAATTGCAGTAGCTAAAAAGAAATATGAGATGCTTAAAGTTAGAGATATCTCCACTCCAAATGTTCATATATACTATTTGTGCCCAACCTGTGGTGGAGCCTTCTGAGCTCTTATAGGTCTGATCACCCACAGTCAGACACACTGTCCCTTGACTCCAACACAGTGATGTCATTTTAGTCCTCCTTGAGAACAAAGGACAACAACCATTCAATAAATATATAGCTAGGTATTCAGTAGAAATAAACATAGGGCTTAATCTAAAATCAGGAAACCCTGATTTTCAAATTTGGATCCAGACAATTTCCATCTGTGTGACCCTGGGAAAGTAATTTAACTTCTCTATGCCTCAGTTTCTTCACCTAGAAAATGAGAATAATAATAGCACATACCTCTCAGTGCTATCATGAGAATGAGATAATTTTTGAAAAGCACTTTATAAACTTTAGCACTATTTATTTTGGCTGTTGAATAAATTAATGTTTCCCATGAATCATTTTACTCCTTAAGAAAAATATCATATAAAAGTATATTTTCTATTTAGTAATGTTTATAACATATAAATATTGTAAATGCTATGATAGGGATATTAAAGATACATCTCTCAGAATTAGACCAAGTACATTTCACGTTCAGGGTTTGAGAAGTACCCATCTGACATGGTGAGTGGATTTTAATGATGTTATTAACTCATACCCCATTCCATTATTTTCACCCACTGCGGCCACCAGTGATTAGCACCCCAATTCCATTTTGCCAATTTACATTTTACAAAGGGAGTTTACTGCAACATTTCCTCCCAATATGTAAGGACATATATAGGGGAGAGCCTATATCACCTCCATCCCTGGATAATATGGACATTGGTCTCACCAAGTTCACTTCCAATTGAAGGATGGCTACTAGATGAGTTGGTATCTAGCTACTGCTGGGCAGGGTCAAGCAGATTACTCACTGACTACTTTGCTCCACACACTCTTATTTTATTTTTGATGAGGCAATTGGGGTTAAGTGACTTGCCCAGGGTCACACAGCTAGTAAGTGTTACATGTCTGAGGCCAGATTTGAACTCAGGTCCTCCTGACTCCAGGGCCAATGCTCTATCCACCATGCCACCTAGCTGCCCCTGCTCCACACACTCTTAATTCTGACAAATTCCCAATAAAGACTCCAGCTCTTAGACCTCTGATGGCTCACCACTCTCCCCTTTCAAAGCTCATAAGGTCATGGTATTCTTTAAGCTCAAAGCAAAAAGCAATAAACACAAAAGTGTTTGAAACAACAGAGGAAACTGCTTTAGGATTAATCTTCTAGGTCCCTTCCTCCCCAGAAGCCCACAGTAGCTCCTCCTCTGCCAGCCCAAGAGACTTGGCTGGTTAGTGCCTTTTGAATGCACCAGTTTGGCTCCATAGCCAATTAAAAAAGGCTCCTTTTCACCTTGTAGTTAGTGGGCTGTAAATAATGACAGAATGACTGTGCCAAGGTCCATGGGAATTGCAACCATAGTGAATGAGGCAGAGGCTCATCAGCACCTGTGAGGGGCCCCCTGTTATGCTAGCTAGATGCTTTATAAAAATTAATTGAAAGTTAGAACTAAAAGTTCTTATCCCCATTTTATTGCGTGTAAGAAATCACTTAGTCTTTGAACATAAGCTCTTTGAGGACAAGGATTGTTGGGGTTTTTTGGCAGTGAATATTAGCAGAAGCACTAATTTTCTTATTCTCATTATCCGATGGAGTTTCAATAGAAATGGTCTTGGGATAAGTCACTATCCTATCATCATTCTTTTATGTTTAATGGTGATGCACACAATATTTGGTAAAGAAGGATAAAATTATCATATTCGGTACTTGAATTAGAGTATTGGGATACAAACTCATCTTCAATAGGCTCACAAAGCATCTTTGGGGCAATTCCAATAGGCAAAAGGATTATGGGGATAATATATATTTTATCCTATTGCTATGTGCCCCTTATATGGGGCAGCTAGGAGGGACAGTGGATAGATCATTGGCCCTGGAGTCAAGAGGATCTGAGTTCAAATATAACCTCAGAAACTTACTAGCTGTGTGACCCTGGGCAAATTACTTAACCTCAATTGCCTTAAACATCTGGGGCCATCTCTAGTCATCCTGATATATATCTTTTTTTGGGGGGGGGCAATGAGGTTTAAGTGACTTGCCCAGGGTCACACGGCAAGTTAGTGTCAAGTGTCTGAGGCCAGATTTGAACTCAGGTCCTCCTGAATCCAGGGCCAGTGCTTTGTCCATTATGCCACCTAGCTGCCCCCATCCTGATATATAGCTTGCCACTGGACCCAGATGGCTCTGGAGGAGAGAGTGAGGATAGAGACCCTGCACAGCCCTCCCTCACTTAAATCCAATTCAGTGCAAGTCATGACACCACCCCATGCCATAGTCCTCTTCAAGAATGAAGGACAAACAACAATAATAATATACCCTATAGAATTTAAAAACTATATGTTTCACTGATATCTAGAGACTATTAGCATGAATTAAATGTTGCAACCAATAGTTCTTACTAGTTATCATTTTAAAGTGTATTAATGTTATTAGATAAATTATGATTATTAGTTGTATTCTCAGTTCCTACCACTTTGCCTAACACATAGTAGGTATTTAATGTTTCTTGAATTGATTTGAAATTCTGATTTCTCAAATGACATTAGAATTCTTATGCACAGAATCTATGGACAACTGAAAATTCTCATCTTCAAAATTTGTCATCATCAGCGAAAAATGTATAAAAATTATATCTATGGTATTGATTTTTTTTTTTTGCGGGGCAATGAGGGTTAAGTGACTTGCCCAGGGTCACACAGCTGGTAAGTGTCAAGTGTCTGAGCCTAGATTTGAACTCAGGTCCTGCTGAATCCAAGGCCAGTGCTTTATCCACTACACCATCTAGCTGCCCCTATGGTATTGAATTTCTAAGGCAAGTGTTTAACACAATACCTGGCATATGGTAGGTGACTAAAAGGTCCTTGTTGATTAATTGATTATACCTCTATTGATAGCCACTAAAATTTTTCTAGTTCCAATTCAAACACAGCACTATACATGTTCTCAAAGAAGAACTATTAAATATGAACTCTACTGCTTATTATGCAACTTCAAGCAAACCATTTCATCTCTATAAGCCTTAGTTTCCTCATCTGAAAAACGGGGATAAAATGCCTATAGTATTTATATTTATAGAGTTGTTGAGGATCAAATAAAATAATGTACATGAAGCTCTTTCTAAAACTTATGTCAGCCAACAATCAGTCAATGAGAATTTAAGTGCTTACTATGTGCCAGGCCCTGTGTTAAGTGCTGGGATTACAAAGAAAGACAAAAAGAGTCCCCACCCTCCAGAAACTTCTGTTCTAACAGAGGAGGTAAGCATGAAAACAACTGGGTACGTGTAAGACATATACAGAGCAAATGGAAAGTGATCTCAGAGGGGAATACAGTCCCAGCCAAATTGGGTGGGATGAGGTGATAGGGAATCTGGGAAAGATACCCTGTCAAAGTTTGGATTTGGGATGAATCTTGAAGAAAGCCGGCGAAATATCACCTAGAAAGATTATCACCCTTCCAGTTTTAGGTCCTATCTAATCCACAGCAGTTCCCTTCAGATGATTTTTCCATAGAAAATCTGGAGGACAATCTTTGAATTCCTCAACTTTTCACCCAAATTTTGTAGGGGGGGAATTTTGGGTTAAGTGGAAGATGGTCATTGGATTTTGTACTTCTAACTCCTGGAATAGTTCCAAATTTTTAAAAAGTCAGTCCAGCTAGCAACAGAAATCCCTCAAGTTTTACACAATACCTCATGCTTGTGAGATTTCCAAAGTGGATAAAAGCCCTTCCTCAACAGAGTTCAAGAAGCTTAATGCCATGATAGATAATTAGCCTTCATAAAATAGCCCTGAAGGAAAAAAGATGAGACTAAAGAAACAAAGAGTACCAGCAATCATCAAGTTCACACCCCAAGGTTAAAACACTCAAGAACACTGGGTACACTACCGTGAAAAGGCTTTTAAGCAGCCTTTAAATGAATGGTTCTGATGGATATGTTGCCCAACATTCACACCCACTGAATGCAGGACTAAATGCTGAAGAGAGGAACAATCACCTGACACACAGCAATGACTTCAGTGGGCACCCAGGAACACAATCTCCCTTTTAAATGGGGCCAACAAGTTGGTCTAAGCAGACTTTAACACACCTTAATACGGGAAAGGTGATAGTCTCACAGGTAGAGTTGGGGGCCCGGCAGACTCCCAACTTCTTAGAGTTTTCTCACCAGCCACACTAATGTCTTCACTTTCAGGGCTAATTGGAGGCAGTACCAGGGTGGCTGCAAGTCATGCCTGCACTGGCAGGTCCAAAACCATTGTTAAACTCTCTGCATTTTGCTTCCCACATTTTTAGCTTCTTTCCCCCCCCTTCTTCTTTTCCATTGTAAACTGAGAGGCTGTATGCAGCTGTTTGACCCAAGATCACCAGGTGGTATGTGCTGTCAGAATCTGTGAACATTAGTTACCATGGGAACAAGAAGCTAGCTAGTCCGGCAGAGTTCAGTGCACCATCTTTCCCTTACTATAAAGAAACCATTGTTCTTTCTAATAGGGAATGTTGCACACTGGAAACTGTACCCATGAAAATGTCTGTGTGTCCTTAATCACTCTTCCCCAAGAAAGGAAACTGTGGAGAATAGTTTCATGCTTTTGAGGATGAAAGTACACCAAGATCATGGCTCATGAACCCAATAGTGTGAGGGAGATGCCCTGATTTATGGACTATTGACAAGATTTTGGGTTTAAAGCATAACCTCAAAAATTCTTCTCATTTAATGGGTTCAAAAAAGAGGAAACACTAAATAAATAAAAGACCTTCCTAGAAATGAACTCAGTTCTAAGGAATTACTAGATCTAATCTCCCGATGCCTTCTCTAAATCTTTCCTCCATTCTAGAGCTTGAGGGTATCTTAAATCATCATATTTCAAAAAGAATTCTGAAGGTAAATCCTCAATGTAAGAATAAAATTAGCTCTACTATGACCACATATGCTTCATCCTCTATTACATTCCAGTAATGGATTATAATTATACAATCCACATAATGCCGTATCTCACCCTCCTCCCCCCCCAAATAGTCTTTTCATTCCTTTCTACTAACCCACCCTTCTCTAGCTTCTACAAAGCCTTTGTAAGAGAGAACAATGACCTTCCACTTTGAGGCCAGGGACTAATTCATTTATGACCTTGGATCTTCAATACCTGGGTCAGGTCTAAGCACATAATGGATGCTTAATAAATGCTTAATATTTGATTTGTTGATTTGCCATAGTGGCAATAATTCAAGGCAAAGGTCACTAGCTATGCCTTCCCCCTCTAGTCTTGGTAAGTGCTTTCTTGATGCTTATCAAAGCTTCAAACCAGTCTGTTTGGGGTGCTAGTTCCTAGGGGGCATTAAAGGCATTGGAAGTACCCACCTAGGATGAAGGTATAGGGAGCTTCCCATTGAACATGGTAAGCAGTGATGCAGTAATTTTTCAAAAAACTGAATCACCTGAAAGGACTTTTTGTTGATCCATGGATCTCACAAAAGAGCTGAAAATAGGTTGATTAATTTCAGGATTATTGTCCAAGATCGTCCAAATGTTGTCTCATAAATATAGTAATACTTCCTCTAGAAGAAACCACCACCAGCAGCAGATAGCCCCAGGAGATAGCAGTTAGAGCCCCAGCTTTAGCAGCAAAGCGACCATAGGAGAAAGTCATAGAAGCAGCTCAAACAGAAGACACAGCAGCTGATGTTAGCAGAAGGAATTTGCCTCCAAAATGGAAGTTTATTTCTTCTCTGTCCAAAAGGAGCAGCAATGAAGCACAGCTTGTTCCTGGGAGATTATAATATAGCAGACAGCCAACACAACCTAAGAAGCATGGGGTTGTTAGGAGAATGTTCCCTCTCCCAACAACAGAAGAATCTATAACACATAAGAGCCCTTTCCATAAAGAGAGAGGGCAAAGAAGTATTGTTCTTCTCTTAGAGGCAGCAGAGCATAGTAGAGAGAGAACTGGCTTCCAAACAAGGAAAACCTGAATTTCAGTCCTACCTCTGACACACATTGATGCGGTGACCCTGAACAAGTCACTTAACTTTTAAGTGCTGTAGGCAATTTCCTAAGAGAATAAATTGAAGAGAAGGAATGAACTTGTGTTGGTAGAGGAAGTTTCCTTATCCAGGTATACACATTAATTAAATCATACGACTAGCCCTAGCCCTAGTTACTTTGCTATTTGACTTTTGGCTCCTGTCTTCCATGTTAGCAGAGAAAGCACTGGGCTGGAGGTTGAGCTGTATTTCTATAATTATGAGGACCCCAGGCACTTTACCCTAAAGTGGAAGGGAGTGAGAAGTTCTAAAGTAATATGGCTCCCACACTGCCTTTGCCCACTCTATAAAGTCTGTACATGCTACAACTACTTTGCTCATATTTTTTTTGGGGGGGGCAATGAGGCTTAAGTGACTTATTCAGGGTCACACAGCTAGTAAGTGTCAAGTTTCTGAGGCCAGATTTGAACTCAGGTCTTCGTGAATCCAGGGCTAGTGTTTTATCTATTGTGCAACCTATGCTCGTCATTTCAATGAAATTTCTATCATCTATCTCTATTATTAGGAATAAGATTGCTTATACTACCTATGTAACAGGGTCGTTGTGAGGAAAGCATTTTTTAAAATCTCAAAATATCACGTACAGGTTGATATCATCATCATTCAGGACCATTGACAAAATGGACCTATGATTTCATTGGTATAAGAGACTCCAAGATGAAAAAAATTTCCCTCCCAATTCAGGTCAGTTCTTTCTCTTCAATGTATAATTTTCCCTAGTTGCCTATAACACTGAGGGGCTAAGTGATGGCCAGGGTCCTATAGCCAATATGTGCCAGAGTCAAGACTCAAACCCAGGTCTCCCTTGCTCTGAGATGGACTTTCTAGCCACTATACCATGCTCCCTCTCATCATCTTTAGCTAGTTATCATCATAATCATCATGATTGTCATCCTTCTTTCTACCTTACCAAATACTTTTTTCCTCTCTGTTTTGGGAGCCCTCAAACCTCTGTTCTGGTTTCCTGCCCTCAAGTAGTTGATATTCTATTTGAAGGAAAGTCATTTACAGAGAACAGTAAATGCAAACTACATATAGAGTAATTTTGAGGGGAAGGATTCTAGCAAATGTTTTCTATGTAAGGTGGGGACAAAGGGAACACAGGTTAGCTTTCCTAAAGGATGTAGCACTAGAGTTCAACTTTGAAGGAGGAAACGAGGGATGTATAGGCACACTTGGGGTAAGAGTCTATTCTAGGCATGTGAGATAGCCTATATAAAGGCATAGAGATAGAAGATGAGATGTCATGGATGAAGATTCAGGTCCAGCAGTAGCCTAGACAAGTCTAGTAATTCAGGCTTGGGAATTAGAATGCCATTGTACATTCTTGAACCATATAAAATTCAACAAAAATAAATTTACTTAACCAACAAGATTAAAAGGATACAATTATTAAGTCTGAAAGATGCTATTCCCTTCTGCTTCCATGTTCCCCATGGCAGCCATGCTGGGTCAGAAAGACAGGACAATGGGAATTCCCTCAATCTTAAGAATATCACCTCCCCAAATGATAGGATTTCTATACTTCAGGTGACAAGGAAGACATGCCAATGACTTGGGCCCCACTTTCCTGGACCAACCAAATACCATTTTGTTTCCTTTGTTTTCAAAGAAGACCAATGACATCTCAAGGGTGATGTCTTGACTTGCACATGAATTGGATTTAAGGGAGGCAGAACTGCATAGTCCTCAGCTTCACCTTCTCTCCCAGAGTCATCAAAGTCCAGTGGCAAGACAAAAGTCAAGATGACTGGCAATGGCCTGGATAACCTTTGAGTCTTTGATGTCTGACCAAGGTCTGAGTGCTCCACAACACCTGCTTCAGATGCTTTCACATCTTCTGGAACAATTGTTCTCATTCATCTATTCCATAGGGAGGAGTTTTAACATGCTTGGGGTAGATATCTCCCTAACTCACCAATGAGTTTGAAGTTTGTAGGTTACCCTCAACCTGTTTTAGCCTGTCTGTTGAGATAGTTTTACTGGGGTATGGCTACTATGCATGCTACAGTTTCTTGGAGCCACAGGTGAGAGTTGGATAACAGGTGGACACCAAAGGTGGATAAGCAGCCCTGAAAAGGGTTCAGCACCAGAGGTGCCAATCCTCCACAAACTCCATAGATAGACTCTTTGCCTTATTAAAAGAAAACCATCCTGTCCTATTTAAAACCAGATGTGGTTTCTACCACAGTCAATAAGAGGAGGTAGGCTAGTTTGATCAGAACATGTAATAGGCAATAAGCCTGATTATGAAAGGCTTTAAATGCTAGAGGAGTCTGTATTTGATCTTGCATAGAAGAGAGAGCCACCAGATTTTCTTGAATAGGAGAGTGACTTCACTTTAGCAACTCTGGGGTATATCTACAAATTGGGGGTAGGACAAGGATGGTTCTTATAGATATGCATACAGAAGGGATCTCACAGAGTGTTTAGTTCAACATCCTCTTATTAGAGATAAAGAAACTGAAGCCTCTTAAGTCACTTGTTCAAGTTCACATGGAAAGTGTCAGAAGTAGAATTTGAACCCAGATCCTCAGAGTCCAGAGCAAATGTTCATCACACTATAATTATCATGAAAAAGTATGGCCATGAAGAAATGGACAAAAAAGTATGAGAAGAACCAATAGTGAACAACATCATGAAGATACAGGAAAGATAATAAGGTATCTAGGACCAGGGGGGCGGGTAGTGAACAGCATCATATAGTGCTGAAAGAAGGTTTAAAAAGTTAAGGACTGAAAAAATACCATGGTGTTTGGTAATTAAGGGATCATTAGTAACTTTGGAGAAAGCAGGTTCAGTTGAATGATGAGGTCAGAAGCCAGGTTAGAAGATGTTATGGAATGAGAGCAGAGGAAGTGAAAACAGTGAGGAGAGCTTTTGTTTTGCTTTGTTTTGTTCTGTTCTGTTCTGTTTTAAGATTAGTTGAAAGCAGGAGGAGAATCTTGATAGCTTGAGAAGATAATATAGTAAGTTTAAAGAAGTTTTGTTGTTTTTTGTTTTTGAAGAATGGGGGAGGCTTGGGCATTTTTGGAATCAGTAAGAAAGTTACTAGTAGGTAGAGAGACTTTGAAGGTTTAAGAAGGGGGATGATTGAAGATACAGTCAAAAGGAGAAGATGGAATCAAGTTCATATGTAAAGGGGTTAGCCTTGGCAAGGAATGGGATTACTTCTTTGTCAGAGACTAGGGGAAAGGAGGAGAGAGTAGAAGGTGTCAGCTGATTGATGAGATAGGAAGCCAGATTGTCACCTTTCTCTCATTTTATGTTTCTTTCTCGCCTCCTTTCAATGAATTAGACAGCCTTTTCAAGGAGTCTGCCTGTCAAAGAGAGGAGAAATAGGATGGTAGCTCAATAGAAAGGCAGACTCAAGTGAAAGTTCTCCTTGATGCTCAAGGTCTCAATACTGCTTCTATGGAACTTCCTTTCAGCAGCTGATATTACTTCATACTTCATAAAAAATATAGAGGTTGACAACTGCATGCTCCCCCACCTCTTCAAATCCTCTGGTCTTGGTCAGCTTTGAACTGGTCAAAATTCAAGACCAATGATTCCTGGCTGTGTGCTTTTTCAGGCCATTTTAGAGGAGAGTTTTAATACATTAGTACTCAGCTGTGGCAACATCCAAATGGTCTTTTCAAATATCACTATTTATCCAGCATTGTGTTAATAAATGATTGATGCTAATATTTAATATTGGTATTTGAAATTTGTCTTCCCCATCTTTATAAATGGAGCCAGAGATCATGGCCTGGAGGAATTAACCCTCACATTTCCTGAACTAATAACCTAGTCTTTTTTAAAATTTGATTTTTTAAAAATAATAAACATTTTTATTTATAGTTTGAGGTTCCAATTTTTATCCCTCTTTCCCTCCCTCCCCTCCCCCTTCCTGAGGCAGTAAGCAATCAGATATAGGTTATACGTGTATGATTATGTAAAACATCACCATTAGTCATTTTGTATAAGAAAACTTGAATAAAAGGGAAAAAATGAAAGAAAATGAAAAACAGCATGCTTCAGTCTGTGTTGCATCAATATCAGTTTTTTCTTTGGTGGTGGATAGTATGATTCATCAATAGTCCTTTGAGATTGTCTTGGATCATTGTATTATTTTTTTTGTTGGTTTTTTTAGTGAGGCAATTGGGGTTAAGTGACTTGCCCAGGGTCACACAGCTAGTAAGTGTCAAGTGTCTGAGGCCGGATTTGAACTCAGGTACTCCTGACTCCAGGGCTGGTGCTCTATCTACTGTGCCACCTAGCTGCCCCGGATCATTATATTGTTGAGAATAGTTAAGTCATTCGCAGTTCATCAAACAATATTGCTGTCACCGTGCACAATATTCTCCTGGTTCTGCTTACTTCTCTAACCTAGTCTTACCTCAGATCTCCCTATGGGTGAAAATCTCACAATGACCCCTTATATTAGGCCAGGATTGTTTTTAGCCTTACTTCACCTTCCTTATTGTATGTCAGTCTAGGCTGCTAAAGCTCTATTTATAATCTCTGGCTACCAATCTCCCATATGTACTCTCTGCCCCAATTAAAATGGAAACTTCTTGGGGGCAGCTAAGTGATGCAGTGGATAAAGCAGCAGACCTGGATTCAGGAGGACCTGAGTTCAAACCCATCCTCAGATACTTGATCTGTACTAGCTGTGTGACCCTGGGCAAGTCACTTAACACTCATTGCCCCCCCCCAAAAAAAAACCCAATAAAATGGAAACAGCTGGAGGGTAGAGACTATCTTTTTTTTGGATTTGTTTGCCCACTGTTGAAGCACATAGCAAGTGTTCAATACTCATTCACCCAACCCTTCATTAGGGCATACAGAATCCTTAATAGACATTCCAGTAAACTAAACATAGGTAAACTGCAACTTGGACAAGGGTAAGCTGTCATTTCCTGGCAGAAAGTTAAATTTTCCTAATGATATAATGAGGAAAACAGATCATGAGACCTCCATTACCTTACAGTCAGATGACCATTTTTAATGTTCAAAATCATCAAGTTGATTGGGTGGGACCACATTTCTCCCCTCTTTGATGCCTCTCATTATAGTTTTAGGCACTGCCTTTTTTTCTATTGGGTTTTCCCCCTTTTTTTTAAGCCCTCTCTGTGCTTGACTTTTCACTCTATTTCTAGTTTTCCTTCCCAGACAATACTCAGAGAAACAATGGCCAGACCTCCCGGAGCCAACTAACTCTCCTGAGTGGCACAGAACCAGAAATCAGACATATTGCAGACCTAATTAAGTAAGAAAGGGCCCTAGCAGGATTGCAGTTTTTGCTTATGATCACTGCTGTATTTTGACAATCTTAATCTCTAATCTTCTTTGATAGAGAGGCCTTAGCAGACCTCAAGGCTTTTTCATTTCAGTTGACCTTGTTTTGCAGTGAGCTTTCCTAATATTTTTTCTCAAATTGGTCTCTTTGTAGTTTTGAATGCTCAATATTAGATTCTTTGTAATACACCCTTATTTCGCAGTATGACAATGATTACGATCTTTTTCTCTTAATTAATAAATCAACTTGCCTACCTAACAATGAAGCATATTCCAGTTTATGGATTGACTACTACCTCTGACCTTAAATTGGTAAGCCAGCCCTTGCTTTTTGCAGGATGTCTAGTGACCTTGACAGTCGACTTGAGTGTTTTAGGAAGTAGAGTGAAGAAAGGGATGGGCAATTCTACTAGACCAGCTCACAATTCTGAGATCCAATTTGCAAGCTAGAATTCCCATCCAATTTTCAAGACAAACAATAGCCCAAAGGGTGACATGATTATCATTATATGACAGACAGCCCACTAGGCTCCCTTCTTGCATACCTTTGTCCAAAGCCTTGGAGACCCCATCAAACTCTAGTTCTGTTACTTGAGAGTGAGAGACAGAGACAGAGACAGAGACACAGAGAGAGAGAGGGGCTAGGGAAAAAGAGAAACTGACAGAGAGACAGAGACAGAAAGAGAAAGAAACGGAGAGTTTTGAAATGCGAGCTATGCAGAAAGTTGTTATAAAATCAAGATTGCACATTGTATTTTGTAATACTGTTTTATTAAAAAAGAATCCTTATCTATTTCTAAACTGTAAACAAATTTAGTATCTAAGGACACATTTTTTAAAACTTTCAGCTGTCATTGTACAATCAGTGAATATCATTAACCCCAAAACAAAATCCTTAAGTAAAGTAAATATGAACATTTCTATACAGATGTATATATACACACATACATATATGTACATGTATGTATATATAAATATACATAGACATCTATATACATCAGAGATCTAGAGATAGGAGTGATCTAGAAAGAAAAGGAAACCAGATATTCTGTCTGATAAATAAATGTATGTATTTTACTTATATGTGCATATATATATTTTATATAATATACATTATATATAATATATGCATTGTAAATATAAATCATGTGTTAATTGTGGCTTCTAGCATGGCTCTTTGCCATCCTATGTCAGTCTTCAGTCAGAGAAAAAAGAAAAATATTTAGGAGATAAGAATAATACTCTTTTATTTATTTATTTATTTATTTATTTTTAGTGAGGCAATTGGGGTTAAGTGACTTGCCCAGGGTCACACAGCTAGTAAGTGTCAAGTGTCTGAGGCCGGATTTGAACTCAGGTACTCCTGAATCCAGGGCCGGTGCTTTATCCACTGTGCCTCCTAGCTGCCCCCAATAATACTCTTTTTATGTAAGTATAAGCCTTTTTTCTCCAAAACTGGACACTAATCACAGACACATAGAATTAAATGCAAAGTTGTGCTTGATAGAGAAATCCCCCAACAGTCCTTTGATTCTGAATACTTCTAGTCAGTTACCTGAGTCCAGTAAATCCTACTTCAGGTATTTTTCCCCCAGCTATCCAAGAAACAGAGATTATAACTGGAAATTCTGGCACCCAGGATAGATTTAGTAAAAGGAATTGGGGCAGGGGTGACAGAACAGAGATAAGTTCAGTTTCAATTTCTAAGTCAATGGGCAATTATTCCAGGAGAGAGATAGCCTACCTGCCAGTCGCTGGTCCTTGTTTCTGAGAGTTTGGAAGTAGAGGAAGCAAAAGGGATGTAGTGAGGGGCTCAGAGAGTTGGGACCCAGAATACCCAGGGCAGTGAAGGCCAACAGAAAACTAAGGTTCAGGGACAGTATTCAACAGGGGAGCAAAATCTACCTTCTCAGGAAGAAGACATGTTTCTTCCCTCCCCCACAATATGTCAATGATCAAGGCAAAGCACTGTTTATCTCCTGCTAGGTTTTTGGTTTTGGTTTTGGTTTTGGTTTTGGTTTTTTTGTGGGGCAATGAGGGTTAAGTGACTTGCCCAGGTTCACACAGCTAGTAAGTGTCAAGTGTCTGAGACCGGATTTGAACTCAGGTCCTCCTGAATCCAGGGCCAGTGCTTTATCCACTGTATCACCTAGCTGCTCCTATCCCCTGCTAGTTTTGATCCTGCCGATTAATGTCCTCTAGAGATGTCCTCTAGTAAATCTGCTTCCTTTCCTCCCTCCCTCCCTCCCTCCCTCCCTCCCTCCCTTTCTTCCTTCCTTTCTTCCTTCCTTCCTTCCTCCTTCCATTTGTTCTTCCTTTTCTTCCTTCCTCCCTCTCTTCCTTTCTCCTTTCCTTCTTTCCCTCCTTCCTTCCTTCCTCTGTGTCATGAATACAGTAAATGATTAATAAATGTTTATTGAGTGAATAAAAGGAAATTGCATTACTCAGAGTTCTATAGCCTTCTATACTCCTGCTAGTTTCTAGTCTCTGATCTTTAGTTTCAATTCCTAGTTCTGTCTCATTAACCAAACTAAATCCACCCAACTTCCTGACTATCACAGTATGATGTCTTTCATGGTGTCTCTGGCTTTGTGCAACCAAACTTTTATCTAATTGTCTGATTCAACCCCCACCCCCCACTCCCACCCCAGACACTTAGATTCCTTCTGGATCTCTTGTTTCCTGGAAACAAAGCCATTCTTCTCCTACTGTAGTCATGAAGGAATCTCTTATTTACCCAAAACAATTAGCCCTTAGGAATCAAACTGTAATTATTTAACATACAGATATACAATAAAGCAACATAAGAGATCCTTGGCTTCTGAAGCAAAACAGTGAGGGTTAGGCAGCTCATTTCTGGTACCCTATTCAGCTACCAACTCCATATTGCCTCTTAGAATGAGTAGGAAACCACTTTCTACACACACACACACACACACACACACACACACACAGATTATAGAAATCTTGGTGGAAATACATCAAGAAGAAAATAGGTTGACCTTTTTAACAGTTGCGTAAGACATCCACCAAGTCCATTCTAGACTTGCTGTTTAAACACCAACGAATGAAATGTGTTTTTTATTTAGTCAAAGGAGCACAGAAAATTATTTTTAAATCTCTGAGATACAAAGGCATGCCAGATTTAGAGTTGGAAAGGACCTCAGAAACCACATAGACCAATCTTCTTATTTTGAAGATAAGGAAACTGAGGCCCAGAGAAATTGTGACTTTCCCAAGGTTATATGGAGGGTCCGTGGCAAAGCTAACATCAGAATACAGGTCCTCTTAACTCCAAATTCAGCAACCTTACTTTTATGTCTAACAACATCCCTACAAACTTCCAACATGGAAAAAAATGGAAAATCAGTGAACAGTTTGGATGTGGTTTTTTAAGCTAGATGATATACAGTAATTACACTATTTGGTATCTTTAATTATAAATCATATTTCATTTTTAAAAAATGATTAGTCAGTTGTTTTGTCCTCCTAAATAGGAAGTACATACTTAATAAATTCAGTGGAAGTTGAAAAAATTTTTAAAGGGAACAGGCACTGGTTTCTAATTCCATAGTCAGATCACCCCCTGTTTACATCATGTGACACTGATTCTACAATCTTGGCCTACTTATGTGTTCAGCAGGATGTGCTTACCAGAGAAAGGTCTTTTCAATGTGAATGGAAAATAGAGGAATTCCACCATGGGCATGTTAAAAAAAATATTTTTCACATTTAGTCTCTTCCTCCCTTCATTTTTCCTCTTTCTCCTGTTCCTTCCCTAAACCCTCAAATGCATGCAATGGTACTTTCAGGAAGGAAGGAACGCTACCCAGGAGGCATTAAATGAGAAGGATTCAAATGTTTTGTCAGCTGGAATCCTAGCTAGCAACCAATTTCCACAAACTCTTGTACGGTATTGAAATTATCATAATATTATTCAGATAATCATAACACAGCATTGGGTCTTTGACCTATTAATTATCCTTTCATCCATTCCCTCCCTGCTGCCGAGTTAATTAGTCAGATGGTAGGGTCTCTGCTTTATGTACATTATCCAGACTAGAGCAAGCAACAAAGTTGTGTCAAGAACTGCCGGTAATATCATCCCTTTATTCCATCCTAATAATCATGTGTACAGATGATTTATTTTATCTTTTTTCCTCTTGCTTAATAACCCTGCTATCCAGGAGGAAGCAGCCTTTCCCTCACCCATTTCCTACTAGCCCTTCCGGTGGAAATGAGTGGTGACCACCCCCACATCACTCCTGACTGATTCTTTGCTCCAGTTTTTACTCCTTCATCTGTTATCTCTTCTCAAGGAATCTTCCTTGAACCCATGACACCCTTTTTGCCCTGGGGAGCCTGCATGAGATGAAAGAAATGCTGCTAGTTTGGGGAACAGGAAAGACCTAAATCTGAACCCTACCTCTGATGCTGACTGTGGGCCCAAGGGTAGTCACTTAATCTCTCTTTACCTTAGTTTCCCCATCTGTAAAAAGGGGATCATAATATGTCTGGTACCTACCACCTAGGGCTAATATGGGGATCAAAGAGATGATCCCCATAAGGCTCTTTGTACACTTTATGTAAATGACAGTTATTATTATTACCTAACCCTATGTATCATGGAATTATTTTGTGTTGAAACGATTAGATGGTCTTGATGAACACTTGTAGTGATCGCTACTCCTACCCACTACATCTCTGAGTATGTCTTCAGTCTTAGCCTGAAATCTACAGAACAGTTTGTGGATTTATTTCAAGGTGGGGGCAGGGATGTTTTTGAATTTGTAAAGGGAAAAAATCCATCTTGATTTTCACTAACCTTTAAATGAAATTTAGCATTTCCTTAAATTCTTTAAAAACATCATGCTGAGAAGGGTTCCATTGTCTTCCCCATATGACCCAGTTGTTAATGACCCAAAAAAGATTCAGAGGTTTGACCTATAGCATCCCATAAAGAGACACCTTAAAATTGCTTTTGTTTATATGTCATACCTTATAATAGGAGAAAGTCTGGCTGAAGAGATATATAGGTAGTGTATGTGTATGTGTGTATACACTCCATCAGAAGTGCCAGCAAATAGACATTTAAAAAAAAAATTGGTAACATCACATTAGAGAAATGGAACATTATTCTTTCTCTTATTTTATTTGGGGGGGGGGAGGTTGGATTTTTGTTTTCTTTGCTTTTCTGTTTCCTTCTGTTGAGCATACATAAGTTCCTTTTTTGCAGCTCAAAGGACTGAAATGAAACAAGATTTCTTTTCTATTTCCATTCTTTATTGTTGCCTTAATACTGTCAAAATAGAGGCAGCACTTCTTGTTGTTGATCTTTCATTCAAAGAGGCAGCACTTATAGAACTGATAAGCATCATTTCAGTGACCAGTTCAAGACTAGATATGAAATTACATCTAAGTGAACCACTGTTCATAAGAAATTAGTGATAATTGATCAACAAGCACTTATTAAGCCCTTGCTATTGGCTAGATATGTACAAGTGCTGGGGAAAAAAAAGCAATGACAAAAACAAAGTAGCCCCTGCCTTAAGGAGATTACTTTTTACATGTAATATGCACATTTACATTGTGATATACACTTATCACATAGATACTTATATATAAAAAGACATGATATGACTCTTGAGGAGTATACTAATAGGTGCTGGGGGCCAAGTTACCAGATAAGGCATCATACTGGAAGTCATTCTTGATGTGAGTACCATCCCCTATAGATGGAAACCATAGTTCAGGATTTATTTGCTGATAAAACCTGTAAAAAAGGATAAACTAAGCAAACTAGTTGTATAAACAAGGTTGCCAGGAAACCATTGAAAAAGTTTCTAACAGAACAAACTGTTTTTAAGTATTCCACCAGCCCTCCAGTGCTTTATGCAGGACATCATCCATGTGATGAATTATAGATGAAGGTCACACTTCTTTGTCACAGCAGTTTAGGGACAACCTGTCCTTTGTTCTTGTCATCCATGTTTGCTTTGCTTGTATAATTATATTAAGTTTAAAATGCTCTATGCTTTAGATTTAGTCTCCTCTTTCCCCTGGTTTTATTCCCCCTTCCCCAGCCAGATGAGGATATTGATGTTTTATTATACATTGAATCTGTGAGGATTTTTTTTTACTAGTAGCTGCCAATTTTTTAAAAAGCTGCCTTTGTATTAGCAAAGACAACAGACTTGAAATCAGTCACAACTGCTGTCATCATCAAAAGTTTCTACGACACCTCCGAGTCTCTTTATGACATCATAATATGGAGAATGAAGAAGATAACTTCTACCCTTTAGCAACCTCTGTTTTTCCAAAGGAAAAAAAACAACCCTCCTGACAACAGATTTTCCCTAGACTGGCTATTTTGTTGGATGAGGGCCCTTTCACTTATTCATCCCTTGGCTCTACTCTAATCAATGTGAGATATCCTTTGGCAAATGGGAGCTTGTTTCCTCAAAAGTTCCCCCAAAGAACTCCTAGTCCTCCAAGAAGATTCCTGCAATTATTTTATTTTCTACTCATGGAATACCCCTCACCCTCTCCAACTATACCCCTACCTCCTTCCAACGCTCAGTTCTTAGAAGTACAGAGTGTGGAAGCCATGCTCTTTGAAGGATATGCCATTTGGAAATGTCAAAATTAAAGGGATTGTTAATCCTGAAGTCACTCTACTGGGTAAACCCAGAAATGCTCCAAGGTTTAATGGAGGGATCAAATCTTTCACAGATGGTATTTTTTTTTTTATTAAGTGAGGCAGTTGGGGTTAAGTGACTTGCCCAGGGTCACACAGCTAGTAAGTGTGTAAAATGTCTGAGGCCGGATTTGAACTCAGGTACTCCTGACTCCAGGGCCGGTGCTCTATCCACTGGGCCACCTAGCTGCCCCCACAGCTGGTATTTTTAACCCAAGGAAGAAGAGGCCTCCCCCTTTACCAGATTAAAGTCAAATACAGCACTGAAAATTTCCCTGAATTTTTTTCAGTCCCTCTGTGAAAATCTTCATATCCATGCAAAAGGCATTTTTTCAATAAAGAAAATGAGTCCGTTGAACCTCTGCCTAAATTTCGACCATGCCAGTAAATCCTTGCTTTTGTCATGAGTCTTTGTTACATCCCAGTAGTTGGTTACATAAACAAACTGCTGTAGGTCTTTGGGCTTAAAGATCAATCCAAGGCCACTCCCATTGAACTTGGTGAGAAACCCCTTGGATATCAGCAGTAAAGAGCTTGGTGGCTGGGCTAAGACCTGAGAAATGACATGAACTGACAGATAAACAAATAATAAAATTGAACATATCTTCAAACAGAACCAAAATGTTTGTAGCATGACTAGGTTAGCTTGATAAACACTTCTCTGCTCCTGGCTTCCTAATAAAGATGCATTCTGACAGAACAAATAAAATACTAACTTTTTTTGACCTACCATCATGTTTTAAATAAATAACAATTAATAGTTTGATGTTAGAAGCTCCTCAAACAAAACACAACTGAACACTTTGATTCTATCTAGTCATCTTAAGTGTTTAAGCAGTTCAGTTACCTCTTGCATTTATACACAATTAGAATTGGTACATAATGAAAATATTCCATTTAAAATCTAATCATTGCTAAAAATCTATGCACACTGCTGCTGTGAAATGTATTCTTGAAAGAGATACACTTGGGGCAGCTAGGTGGCACAGTGGATAGAGCACCAGCCCTGAAGTCAGGAGGACCTGAGTTCAAAGCCGACCTCAGACACTTAACACTTACTAGCTGTGTGACCCTGGGCAAGTCTCTTAACCCCAATTGCCTCACTAAAAAAAAAAAAGGAAAAAAGAAAAAAAAAGAGATACCCATTCAAAATATACTACAAATGGCACAATCTTTGTGGTTTATTTGCTTAAATTTGATATTTTGGGGAAAGTCAGTCATGGATGAAAAGAAGAAAAATTAAAAAGAGAGAAAAGGGAAGAGAAAATAGGATCCCTGAACTTATATCCTTTGTAGACTTCACACACTAGGCTCAATATTAACTTACAAATATATAAACAAATCCTGTGGTAAACAACTGCCTGAGCAATAAGACAATGACCTATTGATCTGAAGCACTGTTCATCCAATCACAAATTTTGAATTATACAAACATATCTCTTAGAAAATTCTTTTATATATGGTAAAACCATACTTCCCAAGTATGTACTCTTATGATATTTATGGTTTATATTTACAAAGTAAGTCAGAATATTTTAACATCTTCATCAATACCCTAAGTGTAGGATGAGAAAATATAGCCACTGAGTAAGTTGATATTGCTCAACTTATTTTTTTTTATCTTTTTTTGTTTTTTGGGGTGAGGTGATTGGGGTTAAGTGACTTGCCCAGGGTCACACAGCTAGTAAGTGTCAAGTGTCTGAGGCTGGATTTGAACTCAGGTCCTCCTGAATCCAGGGCCGGTCCTTTATCCACTGTGCCACTTAGCTGCCCTTATTGCTCAACTTATTAAACACACATGTACACAGGAGATGATTAATGATTTTGAAAAGGGTACCTGTAAAAATGTTTTAAAGTTAATTATTATCAATAATAATCATAACAACAATTGTAACTGACATTTGTATAGTCTTTAAGGTTTGCAATATATTTTCTTTGCATACATAATCTCATAATATTTAATGATAATCTTCAAGGTCATGAGGGCGATAGCTCAGCAATACAATACTGGAGATTTTAAAGGTAGGATTATGTCTGATAGGTGAGCATCCTATTCACTGCCTGCCAAAATTTGTTCTTCTTACTTTGTAATGGACTCCTTAATGTTCCTGGAATAAGACACTCCACCTCCCAACTTTGGGTATTTCCATTGTCTCTCCCTCCTCATGTCTGCCTCCTGGCTTCCCTGACTTCCTCTCCCATCTGAAATCTCACCTTCTACAGGAAGTCTTTCTCAATCCATTCTACTGCCTCCCCCATGTTGTCTCCTCCATGAGACTGTGTACCCCTTCAGTGCAGGAACTATCTTGTTTTTCTTTGCATCCTCAGCACTTAGCATAGTGCCTGACACTTAGTAGGCACCTGTATATTTATTGACTTACTCCCTGACTAATCACTTCATTTGATAGCTAAACCAGGAAGGTGGTATATTATTTTGTTTTGTCAATAGCATCTTTTTTTCCATTTTATTTTTAACCCTTACTTTAAAACTTTCATTTCTAAACCCTTTCCCTCCCTTCAGCTCCTCTCCATCCATTAAGAAGGAAAGCAATATGCTGTCCATTATACATGTGAAATCATGCAAAACATTGCCATATTAGCCATGTTGAAAAAAAAGACAAATAAAAATAAAGTGGGGTAAATGCTTCAATTTGCACTCAGAATTCCTCAGTTCTCTCTCTGGATAAGGATGCCATTTTTCATCTTTAGGCCTTTGAAATTGTCATGGATCTTTGTATTTATTGGAGTAGCTTAACCTTTCACAGTTGATCAGCAGGACAATATTGCTGTTATTGTATACAATGTTCTTCTGGTTTAGCTCATTTCACTTTACATCAGTTCATATACATTTTCACTGGTTTTTCTAAAATCATCCCCTTCATCACTTCTTACAAAACAATAGTACTCCATTACAATTATATACTACAACCTGTTCAACCATTCCCCAATTGTTGAATCTCCTTTCAATTTCTGATTCTTTGCCATCACGAAAAGAGCTGCCATAAATAATTTTGTACTTAGGGGTCCTTTCCCTTTTATTTTGATCTCTTTGTGATATAGACATACTAGCAGTATTGATGGATCAAAGTTTTGTAGCCTTTTGGGCATAGTTCCAAATTATTCTCTAGAATGATTAGATGAGTTCACAGCTCCACCAGCAGTGTGTTTATATACCAGTTTCTGCCATATACCCCACAGCATTTGTCATTTTCCTTTTCTGTCATGTTAGACAATCTGATGGGTGTGAGATGGTACCTCAATTGTTTTCATTTGAATTTCTCTAATTATTGATGATTTGGAGCATTTTTCCATGTGATTATTTATAGCCTTGATTTCTTCTGAAAATTGCCTATTGACCATTTATGAATTGGGGAATGGCTCCAATTTTTATAAATCTGGCTCAGTTCCCTATATATTTGAAAAACAAGACCTTTACCAGAGAAATTTGCTGTAATTTTTTCCATACTTTCCTACATTCCTTCTAATTTTGGCTACATTGGTTTTGTTGTGCAAAATCTTTTTAAGCTGATGTAATTAAAATTATCCATTTTACCTCCCACGATCTTCTCTAAGTCTTTGGTCATAAACTCTTTCCTTATTTCTAGATCTGACTACCTAATTTGTTTATGATATTAACTTTATGTCTAAATCATGTACCAATTTTGAGCTTATCTTGGCATATGGTATGCGATATTAGTCAATGGCTAATTTTTGCCAAACTGCTTTCCAGTTTTCCCAGCAGTTTTTTCCAAATAATGAAAATAATGCTTTAAAGTTCAGATCTTTAGTCTTATTAAACACTAGATTACTGTGGTTATTTATTTCTATATATTATGTACTTAATCAATTACACTGGTCAACCACTCTATTTCTTATCCAGTACCAGATTATTTTGATGTTTCCTACTTTGTAGTATAGTTTGAGATGTGGTATTGCTATGCTGCCTTCCTTCACTTTTTTTTAATTGATTCTCTTGGTAATCTTGACCTTTTGTTTTTCAAGATGAATTTTTTTCTAGCTCTGTAGAATAATTCTTTGGTATTTGGTAGTTTGATTGGCAAGGCACTGAATAAATAAATTGATTTGGGTATCACTGTCATTTTCATCATGTTGGTTCAGCCAAGGTGGTATATTTTACTGGGAAGAGTACTGACTGGAATCAAATATATTGAGTTGAAAGCCCACTTCTTAAACTTATTACTTGTCTGACCTTGGGCAAGCGACTTGACCTCCGAAGGCCTCAGTTTGTTATTGCTCAATCCTTTCAGTCATGTCTGACTCTTTTTGATCTCCTTTAAGGTTTTCTTGGCAAAGATACTAGAATGGTTTGCCATTTCCTTCTCCAGTTCAGTGGACAGATGAGAAAACTGAGGCAAAGAGGATTAAATGATGTATTTGAAGCCAGTTTTGAACTCAAGAAGATGATGAGCCTTCATGACTCTAAGCCCAGTAGTCTATCCACTTCTTCACCTAGCTTCCTTGAGTTTATTCATCTATAAAATGAAAGTGTTAAGATGACATATGAGGTTCTTTCTAGTTCTAGATTTATGATCCCTTTTGGGCGCAGATCTCTTTTTGGAATAGTCTTCAATTTGGTCCTTTATAAATATAAAGAACTTGAAAATTTTCTTGAAGACAGTACAAATAGTTAATTCTTTTAGAGTTGTGCCTACCCTTTGAACAAAGGTTAGACAAACTAGATCTCTATATTCCGGGGAGGGGAAGGCCAAGAAGGTAGTTTAGTAACCATGTCCAAGTCTGCTAAGGGTTAGTTGGATAGATGGCACTGACTAGTTAGCTAATTTTTAGCTACATGAATGGAGGAAATTAGAGATAAACATTTTAACTATAAGAATTGTGTGTGAAGCATTGGAACTCTTTGGTGACATGAAGAAGGTTCAATGCCTTTAAGAAAAGGATTAATATGTTTTCTTCTGGTTCTAACTATACCCAAGTAGTTGAACTAGATAATTTGCTAATTAGACTCCTGATTTTATTCTATGAAACATGTAGGGAAATGATCTAACACTATCTTCTTCTATGAAGCAGGGAGACGGTTAATATCAAGACCAGCCTAGAAGACCTTTTGAGAATGTATGTTTATATGACTTATGACCAGATGGGTCTCAGTATACCTACTGTCCAACCCTGGGCTCGGGTTGTGAAAGGGAGATTTGAAGCAAAGGACTTTGGAATAATACTTCATTCTGCAAGGGGAATACCAGAAGCACCCAGTCTGAGAGACAAAAGATAAAAGCTATGAGCTTTGGCAGCTTTTTGTCAGAATGATCTCAAAGAAGAGAGACAGATAAGAGACAGACAGGGGAAGGGGGCCGGGAAAGTGAATGTGAATAAGGCTTAGTCGTCAGTATAATTATATGGAGGTCCAAAATTAACTAATAACCCACTGTAATCCTATACACTTGCCTTTTGTTATTTTTTTCCCTTAAGGAAAATTATGGAGTATTTGGTAATTGAAGGGTTGAATTAAAGAAGTCTGTCCTAGTCTACTGCCAGATGGGAAAGAGGCACCCAGTAAAGAGAGGAAAGGTGGTGGGAACTCTGAAACTGCAGGGGGCACTCATGTTCTGATACCTGGACTTAACTGAAAAGGAAAAAAATATGATAGGGTTGGTTCTAGATCACAGGACAAATTGCTGGACAGAACCTTAGAAAATATCAGGTCATAGAACCACCAATTTAGGGCTGAGATACTCTAGTTTGACTCCCTTATATTTGACCTCCTCATGTTACAGGTGGGAGACTAATGTTTGGAGGGAATGTGACTTACCCAAGGTCACTGAAGATGTAATAAGTAACAAAGGCAAGATTCTCTCATACTTCAATTGACTCTAAATTTAGTCAGTGCTCTTTCCACTACATCATGGACCTCCATGCTCCTCCCAGCATGCACCCCAAGGCCTCAGAAAAAAATAATATAACTAGGAAGAGGTATATATTCTGGACATCCTTTGAGGCAAAGAAAGGAAGTTTATGTCCCAAACAAGCAATTTGGGCAGAGAAGGATTCTTTAATGGCACTATTACAGTTTAAATAGTTTCAAGTTTAATGTGTTTAAAAGTATATTAATATATTAATAAACATGTGGCAATATATTAATGTTTCAGTTCCATACAGTTTCCTTTTGATTTGTAATCCATTTGAGAATGGCATGAGAGGAGCTCAGGGTCACAAAAAAGTCTAAAACAGGAGTTCTTAATCTGGAGTCCCCAGATAGATTTTGGAAAGTCTGTTATATAGAAGGTTACATTTTTTAAAAATTTTACCAACCTCTAACTTAGGTTTATTATCTCTTTCAATTTAATTAAAAAAAAATATTTTGACAAAGGTATGAAAGGCTTTAGCAGACTTTCAGAGGGGTCTATGACTCATAAAAAGATTTTGAGCCTCTGATCTAGAAGATCAAGCATCAAACATTCATTACACTATTTATTCTGGAAAACAATGCTTCAGGAATTCTAAATGTCATCTTTTCTTTTCAAAGGAAATGCTTGCAGATGAATAGATTTGTCATAGTAGTAGTAAACCTTATGGTTCCTGTGGTTTCAAGATTTGTACTTGCAAACCAATGCCATTTAGCCATGTCACTTATCAAAGAATATAAAGGCTGGGCATGGTGAGACATGCTTATAATCCTTGCTTCTGTCATGACTGAGGCTGATGGATTGCTTGGGCTCCGGTGTTCTGAGTTGTAGTAAGGCTAAGAAGATCAGGTATCTGCATTATTTCTGGCACCAATATGTGAAGCTCCTGGGAAAATGGGGCCACTAGGCTATTTAAAGAGGGATGAACCAACCCAAGTTGGAAATGGAAGATGTAAAGGCTTCTAATATGATCTGTAATGGGAGTATGTCCATGAATGGTCACTATTCTTTTCACTTGGGTAAGAAGGATATTCTGATCCAAGAAATCACAAAAAGAAGAGAGAAAAGAAAAAAAGCAAGAGAAAAAGAAAGGAGACGAAAGAAGAGAAAAAAGGCAAGTAAGAAAGAACTGATAAACAAGGATGAATGAAATTCATCATAGAAACTGGCTCAAAGAAATTCGCTGTAAACAAAGGCATTCAGTCACAAAAATAGGCATACTATACATGCCAAATTGTATGTTCTATTCAGGCCTATTTTCAGTCTTTGGTTACAGATTCCTCTCCACAGTTAGGGAAGAGAGAAATCCAAAATATGCTCTTTTCATCGTGTCACCTTAACACAATGAAACAAGGCAAGATCAATCCTGGCTCTTGCCTTGATCTTCCTCCTCTTAAAATGATTGCTCAGTCAGTAATTAAACATTGCTGAACTAGTAATTTTTCCAGGAAGCAGAGACAGATCTTATCATTAGGATATCAGGAAGTTGAATCTATTTTTAGAATTAGGGATCTATACAATCTAATCTTTATATTTTTTACTAAATAGCAGTGTGTTGGAACAACAAAAGTAGGGGTATGAAATGGATAGTTCTTAGGTATTCTTCCACAAGAAAGACCCCAAGACTCCTTCTGAGATATGTCCTCATATAAATGGTACCTTTCACAGATAAAGAAGAAATGTATTTGTTGGATGAAACGGTGGGAGAGATCCCAGAATAAATATGTATTTCTTCACTATCATCTACAGATCCTTTGTAACATAATTGGCAGGCAGAACATGTATGTGCTTGTGGGTGGCAAAGTCCTAATCAACTAAATGGAGTGTAATTATATATGTGTGTGTGTATGTGTATGTGTATGTGTATGTATATGTATATATATTATGTATATATGTATGAATATGGGTACATATGTATATTTTTTAAATGAGCCTGACCCTCAAACCAGTTACAAAAATCATCCTCATTCAACTGTTGAGTGAAGGTAAAAATAAAAGCCATGTCTTCAAATGTAAATGTTTAATATTAAAGATATGTAGATATTTGACCAAGACCATGGTTAAGAGTCAAACCTCAATATGTATATAATCAGAGGAAATAAACAATTTACAAAACACAGATTGGCAAAGCTATTAACATTCATATAAAAATGCTCTAGATTGCTAATAATAAGAGACAGTAATGAAAACAACCGTTTTCACCTCCCATCCTTCACAGTGACAAAGATTCCAAAAGGCGGTAAATTTTGGAAGGTTCCATAAATATGAACATTAATATGCTGATTTTAAAATTTGAATTGCTCCAACCACTCTGAAGGACAAATTGGCTTTATGCTAGTGCAACTAGAGTCTTACCAAATAGGAACGGGGGAGGGAAAAGAATAAGCATTAACATAGCTCTTGCTATGTGCGAGACACTGTTCTAAGTGCTTTACAAAGATTATCTCATTTGATCCTCACAACAACCCTGTGGGGTAGATGGTATAAGTATCCCCACTTCATAATTAATGAAACTGAGGCAAACAGAGGTTGTTACTTGCCCAAGGTTATATAGCTGGAAAGTATCTGAGATTAGATTTGAGTCTCTGAACTCACGTCTTCCTGACTCCAGGCCTACCACTCTATACACTGGACCACTCAGATACTTTAATGATAGGGGAGGAAATCACTATGCTGTTTATATTCAATAATCCCACCACTGGGCATATACTACAAGGAGATCAAGGACTAAGAGAAAGAATATAATTTCCTCAAATAACCAGTAGTGTTTCCCACTTCAAGCATGGATCTGCCCAAAGACAGTGTCCATCAAACATCCCTTGCTACCTCTGTCCTGTGATCAACATATTCTGGATGCATGATTATATGAAATTGCTCAATTATTTCAAATCTTAAAGGATAATTCTTGGTTTCTTTATAAAAATGTTTATCCCTACCTGTTTCCTCATGTTTAGTGAGAACCACAAGATACTCAGAGTATATACCTATATGTTCAAGCTATCATTCTAGCCTTGCCATCTTGTCTAGTCTGGGGTCTGAATCTCTAAACCCAAACCACAGTTCACCTACTCTACTATAATCTTTTTTGTTACCTCAGTTTGGGCCTGAGATCTTGCTTAATTGACCTAACTCCATATGTCTTTCCTTTGATTTGAACAAAAATATATGATTCTGGATTCAGCTTTGTATCCTGGGTTCATGCCATCATGGAAAGCACTGCACATACATACATAAATGCATACACACACAAAAGTGAACTTGAATTGATAATTCAATTGAAATGATATTTAACAGACTAAAAGTGACTGGTTACTGATTTGGGTAAGAAACATATCAGAACCAGCTGTTTCAGATTATGGAATATATTGCCTATTAAGTTTATAGATAGGGAAAGATTTATGAATAAACAAGAGCTAGAGAATGTAAAATGAATAATTTTGAATACATTAAATTAAAAAGTTGTTGTACTACGAATCAGCTATTTCTGTGCAGTTTAATCATTGACTAGCTAGAGGACAGATCAAAGTATACATCAAAGTAGAAGAAAAGCTAAAGATGAGAACAAGGCACTCTGAACAATAACAAATGGTTGAACCTCTTCAAAAGAACTCTGGATGCAAGAAAGTGGAAAATGGAAAAAGAAAAATACTTACCATGATTATCAACATTTCCTTATAAGAACATGTAATTGGTATCAAACAGGTTCCACTAAGTGTAGGCCAAAAGGGTTCAGAAACTGCCCTAGCCAGCAAACATTCAATCTTGTCAAGTGGAGAGTCATGACAACTGAGGGCAATAATAGTTTAGAATACGAGGGCAGCTAGGTGGTGCAGCAGATAAAGCACTGGCCCTGGATTCAGGAGTACCTGAGTTTAATTCCAGTCTCAGACACTTGACACTTACTAGCTGTGTGACCCTGGGCAAGTCACTTAACCCTCATTGCCCTGCAATAAAAAGGAAAAGAAAATGTATGTGTAGTATTACCTTATAACAGTGAAAAGCAGTGGAAGTTTTAAAAAAATCTAAAACAAGATTGTTGTGAGATGCAGATGAGTCAAATTATCCCATCAATGTTCACAGATAAAACTGTCAGAAAGACAACAAATAGACAGAAAATGCAATATTCAGTATGTCTGTAGCAATCTTCTTACACCATTGGTGAAGAGACCAAATACATTTGAGCTTTAACATCTCAGTGCCATAGGAAGTAGAATTGGCAATTAAAAAGTTGAAGTCAAGCTGCTGGGACAGTCCAACCATCCACCAAGAAAATCTATGCTGGAAGCAACACAGCCCAAAAACAAGATAATTTCAGGGCAGGGAAGATAAGAAAAGAATGGGGAATAATAGTATAAAACACATACATTAGTGAGAAAACACCAATATCTATTGACCATTAGATGCTAAGCTCCTTGAGGACATGGACTGTCTTGCCATTTTTGTACCCTTGGCACGTAGCACAGTGCCTGGCACATCATAGATTGTTTAATAAATTTCTATTGTTTGATTGACCTATGAGCCCATTTTCTTGCCTTTATATAATATTTATGAGAATGATCTACACATGAATGGAATATAAGAAGAGAATAGGCTTTTGTAAATTCTCTGCAGAAGACTATTTCCCCAAATCAGCTCAATGTTGGAAAGAATATAAAGTCCTCCCATGCCTGTTGTTCATTTTTAACAGTTTGCTTTCTCAAAAACAGCCTTTAAGTGTCTCAGAAAGTTAGAGAAACAGACAGAGACAGAAAGAGAGACAGAGAGACAGTAGGACAGAGACAGACAAATTTTAAGCTGATTTGTTGTTTTCTTTTCTGTTTCACCTATGATTGTTCTTGGGATGTCATGGCTCATTTGATTCTTATGTATACATTAAGGTTGTACATGATTCCTTGACAAATGCAATCATAAGAGTTAACTATGTTAGCGACCCTCTGATTTTTGATGCTGAATAAAGCATCAAAAAGGGAGATAGAAGCTCTTCTTAGATGGGATTTGTCATGCAGGATATCTTGTGCACATTCCAAATATAAAAGGAATTCCTTGTAGATGGTGAAATCCACTAGATGCCCTTATTTATGGATGATATTGTTCAGAAGACTACAGGGCCTGTGCAGTGAGATCTATAATTATTCTAAGGAAATTGGCCTGACAAACCATTCAGGACCAGCTAATTGGTTTGTAAGGTGTATTGTCTGGATTGTGATATAGAGTTGGACCGTAGAATTAGTACACAAGTGCATACATTGGGATGAGAACTGCATATGGACAATGAGTTGGAACCAGAATTGAATAGGAGAAAGAGAAAAGGCCGGATTGCATTTGGGAAATTGCACAGCATTTTTAATGATCCCAAGCTGCTTTCCAGTTGAAAGATCTATTTTTCTAACACAAATAATCTCCTAGGGAAGTTCTATGCCTGCAAACCTTAAACCACTACAGTCTCTAAGGAATTAAAATTACAGATGCCCCCCAAAAGCTATAGAGAAATGACACATGGTGGGTGCAATTAGGATATAGCATATTTCCAATGATGAACTACATTCAAGGAATACCATAAGGGTGATGATTAAGGGAACATTAAGAAAAGTAAGTGTTCAGAAAAGTAAGTGAACTTGAATTGTGGTACAAACAAAAAAAAATCAGATGGACAGCTCATATATTCCACTTCTAAACTAAAGAATGTAATTCTAAATGAGTTTTGTGGGGCTGGGCTGAGAACTTGTCCATGTAGAGGAACACCCTAGACTCCTACTCTAACTTCCTTAGGAAAACAAATCTGTTAAAAATGGGAACCATCCTGAAACAAAAAGGAAATAACTCAAATATTTAAATTGAAAATGTTTCATTTGTTAACCAGATTTGGGGGTGGGGGTTGTTTTATTTTGTTCTTTTATTGGAGAAAGGGGTGGGAGAAGTTTCTGTTTATTTTAAATTATGGTCTTTTTTAGTCCCTTGCTTCAAATGGAGCCAAATACAGAAGAACAAAAATACCCAGAGAAAAGCTATTGTAGTGAACCCCCAAACTACTTAATATCCACTTAAGGAAAGACCTCATCTTTGCAAGATGCATTATCTCATTTCCAAACCAAAAAGGTTTGGCTAAAGAGTGCTTAGATGTTATTTAACCCAATTAATCTCTCTGTTGTCTGAAATTGCTTTTTAAATAATTTGGGATTGCAAGCTCAAATAGTTAGAAATGAAAGGGTTAAAGATCATCTAGTCTAACCTTTACATTTCACATATAAGACAGGTGAGGACCAGACATGTTAAGGGACTTAACCTAAGGTTACATAGCCAGTAAGTGGCAAAGCATAGGGGAGGTCCTTTAATTCCCATCTTGCAAACAGTAATTAGCCTTCCCAGGCCAACGTACCTATTGCTGATTAATAGCACCAGTGTACACAACCTTTCTAGAAGCCAAAACTCAGCTACTAAATAAAGAATAAAGATCACAAATAAGGGGTTTTAACGCTAACAATAACATTTAGTGTCAAAATGAAAATGTATTATGAAAAGATATGATGATTGAGGGGTTTAAGATCTAGGAACAAGGAGGCTAGTCTAAGTTCCCCATCTGCTCTTTCCATTTTTTACTGGAGAGAAGTGAAGCAGGATTGGCCTCTTTTTTTAGATGTGGAAACTTGGGTTGCATGATGAGGTCAAAGGGTAGGATCTTAATAATTAGAATTTCCTCCATTGGCCAAAAAATAATCTTAAAATTATTACCTAATTATAATGCTAAACCTGGAGGTCAAATTGAACCACTGGGCAAAAATAAAAAAAACTACTTAAAAAATTTTAGTGTTCTCCAGAAAAGACACACATAAAACTAATAAGAAGAGGCTTTCTAGAATCTTTAAATCAAAACTCTATGGGAGGGGCAGCTAGATGGCGCAGTGGATAGAGCACTGGCCCCTGGAGTCAGGAGTACCTGAGTTCAAATCCAGCCTCAGACACTTAACACTTACTAGCTGTGTGACCCTGGGCAAGTCACTTAACCCCAATTGCCTCACTAAAAAAAAATAAAATAAATTTAAAAAAAAACTCTATGGGAATAATTCATTTGAAGCTAATAACATACAATAATAATATTAATATAAGCTTTCTGAATTACCAAATGTACTAGAACAGATTTTGCAACTATCCCAATGTTAACCTTTACAATATTAATAAAATATAGAACCCACTACCTTAAGACAACTATAGAATATTTAACTTTTCCTTATCTAAAAGGAGGAAAAGGATTGCTAGATATTCTTAGATCATATTACCTGTTGTCAAAGACTTATAAAAATATTTTGAAAAATAAGCAGGCATCACTTCACTAAGTAATAGAAAAAAGCTGACAACATGTACATGTTATTGAATTTGTCAAAAGAAAGTAAAGGTGGTTTGTCTCTGAATGGAAATCATTAAATGGCTATTAAATGGTCTATTAAACATTGAGCAAGATATGACCTGGAGGCTAGAATTATACATTTTAACTTTCTTTTATGAAAAGTTTTTTTTCCAGGAACGTACAAATTCTCATACTACAAATAACATATCTCAAAATACCCTTTAAATCCTAACCAATAAACTAAGTTGAAATGGGAACATTATCACAGACTGACCCACAATTACCCACAATTGCTCTTATATAACATTGATCCAAAGATATCACCATATCAGATACATATAATCTCCAAGTTAAGTGTCACAAAAAAGCTTTCAAAATATAGATATATAGTGGAAAAAATTAAAATCACATGAAAGAGAATGAACTATACATCTTTCTTGCCAATCTCTCTGCTACTGGAGTAATACAAAGGGTATTTTCATCGATGCTATAGAAGATAATCTTACAGTCCAATACTCTTATTCAACTACAGAAAGTACTTGTTTCCACTTGTATAATAATCTATGCACAATTAAATATAAAAAAATAGGAGGGTTGATACTTATCACAGAGTGATTTTTAAAATTTGAACCTCACTGGAAAATGTGATAAAAATTAGATGAAAAAATAGTAAGCCTATCAAAAATACAAAATTATGTTAGAACAAGATAAGGTATTGATCACTTCAGTTGTTCTACCTAGAGTCATCCCAAGAATGCTTTCTGTTAGCCCATGAAGGATGAATATATATCCTATTTGGGGGGGGGGGATGGAGGTTAAGTGACTTGCCCAGGGTCACACAGCTAGTAAGTGTCAAGTGTCTGAGACCAGATTTGAACTCAGGTCCTCCTGAATCCAGGGCCGGTGCTTTATCCACTGTGCCACCTAGCTGCCCCTAAAATTTTTATTCAACTACCAAAAAACAGTTATTTTATCCACCTATTCTATAAAATATTAAATAATCATAGGACAACAGAGACTTATTCAGAACCATTTCTAAATGACTCCCTCAAAAAATAGAAGACAAGATGATAATGATGAAGATAATTGCTTGATTCTCCTTCTACAGCATTGTAATATGACAAGAAACTATTTTCAAAACCAAAGTAAATACTTTCAAGATTTAAGAGTTTTTATGATTCTTGTTCAGTCATTTTCAGTCTTGTCTGACTTCATGACCCCATTAGGGGTCTCTTTGGCAAAGATAACTGAAATAGTTTTATATTTCCTTCTCTAGCTCATTTTTACAAATAAGGAAATTGAGGTAAACAAGGTTAAGTGAGTTGTCCACTTGTCCATGCAGTTCTAAAGTATCTGAGGCCAAATTTGAATTGAAGAATATGAATGTTTCTGACTCCAGGTCTGGCCACTGCATCTATTTAAGAGTTAGAGAAAGAATAATTTTAAGATAACATATGCAAAATGTTCTTTCTATACTTCAGCAGGGAGATTCAAAAGGGGCACAAGTGGGTGATTCATCTGGGTAACCCAGATTGGTATAAACAATCACAGATATTGAAGACTGTCTTCGTTTTTGTAGAAGGAAAGAATAGAATCAAACCCCATGCTACTCCACCTTCTAAATATTCTGGTTCTGACCTAAAACAGGAAAAATCATCACACAGATAAGCTTAATAAAGAAATAAGAAACTGAACTAGGTTTCCCCTTTACAAGTACTAGATAAATAAATTAGACTTATCAGTAACAAGTAACTAATCCCTCTTCCTAAATGGAGAGATGTATGAAGCCTATGAAAACTAGAGGAGGGGACTAGAGTAAATCTGTAGGTGAGAGTAAGGAAAGACAAGCTTAAAATGTCAAAGCATTAATATGAGAAACAGTGAGAATATTTATGAATAGATTTAATGTACTCATGGTGGGAAAAATAAAAGCAAATACTAATTTCCCTTTTTGTATCAGCAAATGTTCCATATACACAAATAACAAACCCTACAAATTCTACTATCTGAGAAAAATGTCAAACTTGAATTTTCTAGGTTTTTATGTTTAGTTAAAGTAAAAATGCTACTTGGAACAAAACTTAAAGAATGAAAATCTTCATCAAATTGTAATTTCCTGAACAGCATCCAATCAAGGCCCTGCATAATCTTTCTCCAACCTACATTTCCAGTCAAAACTCACACTACTCCCCTTCATATTGTGCATGTTCTGGCCACAATGGACTGTTTGTTATAACCAAAATATACTCTATTTTTTCACCTCCATTGTGCTGCTCAGAATATTCCTTATTTCTCGAAGTTTTCCTTCACATTATTTTCACCTATTAAAAGTCTTAGCTCAATTATTACCTCTACCATAAAACCTGAGGTTTTATGGTAGAGGTAATAATTGAGCTTCTTCTCTTTTGTACTGATATTCTAATTTGTATTGTATTTATCTACATATATGTCTTTCACCACTAGATTATAAGCTCCTTGGGGATAAGGACCAAGTCTCATTTGACTTTTTATCTCTCCCAATACTTAGCACAGTGTACACAGTACATAATAGATGCTTAATAAATATTTAATGTCTGATCAGCAACCATGACCAAATAAAACAAAAATGACAAATATTATAGGGGCTTTGGAAAAGCAGGCACATTAATTCACCATGGGTGAAGCTGTAAATTGGTCCAGCCATTGTGTAAATTAATTTGGAATTATGCCCCCAAAGTCACTAAACTATATGTACCCTTTGACCCAGGTATAGATCTACTGGGTCTCTATATTGTAGAGACTGAAAAAAGAGCAAAAAGGATTTATATGTACAAAAATATACATAGTAGCTTTTTTTTGTAGTGTCAAGGATGGAAAATTAAGGGTGCCTATCAAGTGGGATATGACAATATATTATATTATATAATAATGCTGAAGATAATAGCTAGCATTTGTATAATACCCCCTGTATCCCAAGTGCTTTACAAAGATCTCATTCCATTCTCAAAAATACCCTAGGGAAAGTTGCTATTATCATCCCCTTTTCATATTTGAAGAAACTGAGGCAAATAGAAGTTAAGTGACTTGCCCAAGGTCACACAGCTCATAAGTGTCTAAGTCCAGGTTTGAACTCAGGTGTTCCTGACTCCCAGTCCCAGGACTCTATCCACTATGCCATCTATCTGCCTCTGAATATACTTGAGTATAATAATTTTTAAATATCATTAAATTTCATTTTAAAATGATAGAATAGATAGATTCAGAGAAACTTGGAAAGACTTGTATGAATTGATGCAGAGTAAAGTGAACAGAAACAGTACAATTTATATTATAATAACAACATTGTAAAAACAGACAAGTTTGAAGGGCTTAAGAACTCTGATGAATGCAGTGAATAACCATGATTCCAGAGGACAAAAGATGAGAATTCTATCCATCTCCTGACAGATGACAAGCTAATCATTTGGAATGAAGCATATCACTGGACATGGCCAATATGGGGATTTGTTTTCTAGGTTTGACTATGCCTATTATTTACAAAGGTTTTTTCTTGTTTCCTTCATGTGAGTTACCTCTCCCCTCCCCCCTCCCCGAGTCTATTCCTCCTACCCCTCAACCCTATTTTAAAGATGTCATCATGGAGGGGAGGGGAAGACAGGGAGTGAGTGAACCTCACTGTCATCAGAATTGGCTCTTTACAAAGGTTGCTGTTCCCCTGGGAAGTGGAATGGTAAGGTGCAGGAAGAAAAAAATGAATGCTTGTTAATTTAAAAAAGTATTTTTAAAAATAAATTTTTGATGGATTAATGAATGGTAACTTGTTAGCAATTATCCAAATGGTAGGCATAGAAGGAAATAATCACCCTCTGGAACATGGCCATGAGTATGAAATGTCTAACAAATTCAAAGTGCTTACGTAAATGCCCAAAACACAGAGAGGTCTCTTCCGACAATGTTTCCTCCTCATGAGAATTATATCAAATGGAGTGGTGGCTTCTTTACAAGATTCCTTTCAATTCCATCTAAGCAACCTGGTCCTCCTTGTGTGTAAAAATCAGATCCAGAATAGAATTTCACCATATTAGTTCTACTACCCTTTCATGGATGAAATAATTTTCACTAAGGCAAGTCAGGAAACAATGTTCTGCTTCTAGCAGCACCCTGGCAGGTTTCTAGATCATTGATCTCCCTCACTACTACCATAGCATACCTTTGGCTTAACTTGGAATCTGTTGCCTGAACTCCATATCTATTTGTCCTTTCTCTCCAGGTGGTCTGTACTATGTGATGAGACTGATATTGCTTCCTCTTTGCCCTTCAGTCAAATACTCTGTTCTATGCTTGTGTTCCTTTGGTTCATGGATTTGTTCATGGTGGATACATGGTGCAGTGAATAGGATGCTCCACCTGGAGTCAGAAAGAACTGAGTTCAAGTCTAGCCTCAGACACTACCTGTGTTTGGGTAAGTCACGTAATGTTTGTCTGCCTTATTTTCTTCAACTGTAGCATGGGGATAATAATAGCACATACCTCCCAGGGTTGTTGTACAGATCAAGTGAGATAATATTTGTAAAGCACTTTGCAAACTTGAAAGCATTATATAAATGCCAGTTATTACTAATGTAGAATTATATCCCCACATCTTTTTATCTTTCTTGTTCCTTTTAAATAAAATATACCTTTCCAAAACTATATTCAATTCAACAAGCATTTATTAAGCAACTATCATGTATCAAGCACCATGCTGGTCACTAGGAATTTAAAGATAAAATAAAATGGTCCTTGCTCTTAAGGATCTTAGAATCTACTTATATTCCAGTACTGATTGGCATCTCATCCAATCTCAATAATACTATTTGAAGCTAAATGTGCTTCTTTGCATTAAGATCTCTAGTTCAGCTTGTTTGATGATAACTTTATACCTTTACATAAGTTTATATGAGGTTATGAATTTTATTCTGTCATGATTTTTTTATTTCTAGTTAATCTGAGCTATTAATTTTTACTTGATTAAGAATTCTATATGTATACATAGTAATATTATTCTTTTTTCTCCAAAAGATGAAAGAGAAGACTGAGTTCTATTTTCTCCAGCACTGATAGAAATATTTTTGTTGCCAGCGAGTAATTTCTTTTTATATCCAGGGTTTTAGGTAACAGATTCAGGGTATAGGTAATCCCTGAGAAATTAACCTGTAACTATTCCAATATTCTAAATAACCTGGGCTATTCCAATAGCCTCCTAATGGATCTTCCTGTTTCAAGCCTCTCTCCTCTCCAAAGTGACTTTTCTAAAGTTCAGGTATGACCATGTCACTCCATTATTCAATACATTTCACTAGCTACCTATTACTTCTAGGACCATATATATATATATATATATATATATATATATATATATATATATATATATATATATATACTCCAATGATGGCATAAAGAATTAATTGTTATTTGAGCTTTTTATGACCCCATCTTTTGGCTAGAATAGAAAAAAAAAACACCTCAGCCCGTGCAATGGCCTCTGGGGCTCCGCAAACAGCATGGTGCTCCACCCACTGGTTGTAGCCGTTGCCATAGCCCTAGCACCTCATGTCATCACCACTAGCCGACACCTACATGGGCCTGGCAAAATTATAATGATTGGTAGCCTAGTGAGGGCAGTCATGTGACAGTCAGAGTGGCCAGCCAATTGGCTGGGGGCTGTCTGGGGTCTGCTGGGAAGAAGGGAGGAGATTTGCCATTCTAGCTGGAAGCTGGAAGGCAACAGGATGATGCTGTGTATTTTCAGCTGATTCCTGGGCGGTGGTGTTATTCAGGTTGTATAATTTCCCTTTCCCCATTTTATTTCCTTTCCCTTGATCCTACTGATCCTGTTTGTGTGTGTGGTTTTTTTTAAGTTAGTTCTTGTTAAATACATCCTGCTCTGTTTTGAGGGAGGTTGCCAGTCTCCTTCCTTGCCCCAATATTGCAGTGAGCCGCAAAAATTGGTCCCCACAATGGGCATGTAAAGCTCTTTACAAATTGGTCTCATTCTACCCTCTCAGAATTATTATTCATTACTTTGCTCCATCCATATTATGGTCCATATAAATTGGTCTTGCTGTTTCTCACATTTGACACTCCTGTCTTACACTGTTTTTCACACATGACATCTCCCATCTTTGGGACTTTGCACTGACTGTTATCCATGCCTTGGCTGCTCTTCCTTCTCACCTCTACCTCTTAAAATTCCTGGTTTCTTTTTTTTAATGTAAGGTTGGAACTAGTTCATGACAGTTTATTTCTTCATACTTAAGTTGAATATTATGTTTACTCAGAACACAACCATGATTATTTGGTACAATTGTGGGTAATAGTCATGCTAATAAAATGTATTTGTATATTTATTTTTATCTGTTATATATATACTATTTATATCTATTACATTATTTTCTTATATCTATTACATATGCAGAATAGGAAAAATAAATGCTGAACTTGGCAAATCCCATAATCTTTGGGGGTCTCAGTTTTCTTATTTTCAAAACTGGGATAACAAGATTATGTTACCCATTTCACAGAGTAAATTTTAGAAAAAGAGCTTTACAAATTATAAAAAATAATAGAGGGCAGCTAAGTGGCACCATGGATAAAGCACCAGCCCTGGATTCAGGAGAACCTGAAAACAAATCCGTCTTCAGACACTTGACACTTACTAGCTGTGTGACCCTGGGGAATTCACATAACCCTCATTGCCCTGCAATAATAGTAAATAATAATAATAACCAATGCTATTTTTATATAACAGTTTTAAGTTTGAGAAGTGTTTTTAATATTTCATCACAGTGGAGATAACGTCTAGGGTAATGTATTCTAGTATTTCCTTTGCCCCAAAATGGAGCTAATGCTACTTTAAACTTCTCTATATTGTCTCAAAAATATTCTTGGAGCAGTTTTGAAGAATATTAAATACAGGACACTTTTAAAACGCTTGTGCTAAAAAAATCATAATATTTGAATAAAAGTACTAAAAATGGTTCCCTCACTAACAACAGATATTTGACATAATTGTGGAAAAGGTTACATATGTATACCTTCCAGGCAAAAAAGTAAACTACCTATAAATTCTAAATCTTGGTTAATAATTCTGTTGGGGATATTTATTTTCAAATATCTTTAAGCTCAATTTGCTTACATTAAATAAATGATTTTTACAGTAATTAAGGAAAATAATGTCTTTCTTTTCTACTTTCACTTTTATTGTCAATTTTGTTTTTAAATTGAAGTAAAACAATTAAGTTAAACTAATATGTGAAAACTTATCTCAACATGCATACAACATTCCACTTCTATAGCACAGTACCCCCTATACCTGTCTCTTAAAAAAGGATAGAAATTCATTTTTTCCTTCTTACTTCTTTTTAGTGTGTGCAGGGCAATGAGGGTTAAGTGACTCGCCCAGTGTCACACAACTAGTAAATGTTAAGTGTCTTAGGTTAGATTTGAACTTAAGTCCTCTTGAATCCAGGGCCAGTGCTTTATCCACTACACCATCTATCTGCCCCCCTTACTTCTTCCCCTATTGGGATAAAAGAGAAAAACAATTTTTGTCACAAATATGCATACTTGAGCAAAATTAATTTCCTGTACACAAAAATACATATGTCTAATTTTGTACTCAATCCATCACTTTTCTGCAAAGAATAGCATGTTTCATAATTGGTCCTCTGGAATCATGAATGGTCACCATGTTGATCATAGTTCTAAAGATTTTAATTTTGTTTTTAGTGTTGTCATATATATTATTCTGTTTTGGTTCATTTCATTCTTTAACAATTTGTAAAAGTATTCAAAGATGTTCATTTTTGTAATATAGATGTTATATTAGAAACGGTTCTGTTTTTTCTCATTTCACTCTACATCGATTCATATCTCTTTCCACAATCATCTATTTCCTCATTTCTTCTATCATAATAGCACTCTATTCTATTCATATACCACAACTTAGTCAACCATTCCTTAAGTGATAAGAATCCCTTTAGTTTCCAGTATTTTACCACCACAAAAAAAGAGCTGCAATAAATATTTTTGTACATAAAGAAGCTTTTCTTTTTCTTAGATTTCTTTTGGCTATAGGCCTAGCTGGTTCAATGTACCATTTAGTAACTTTTTATGTATAATTCCAAATTACTTTCCAGAATGGTTGTATCCATTAATAGATCAGCCAACTATGCATCAATATACTTGTTTTTCCCAAAGTCCCTCCTGTTCAGGACTCAACTCAAGCACATCCTTCTCCATGAGACCTTTCCTGGTCCTCTGTAGCTACTAGCACCTCCCTCACAAAGCAACTTTATATTTGCATTTTAGGCATTTTGTATATTCCTATACATATATGTTATCCTTAGAATTGTGGAAATTTATTTTGATTTGGGGACCCTACCTTTGGGCTGAGATTAAAAAGCCTTAGGCCCTCAGGGTCTCTTCTGTGTGGGAAGTGCTGGTGCCCCTCCCCCTCCGCTTCAGCTGAGCCAAATGGGCTGTATGAGGCGCCAGGTCAGACAGCTGGGGGAAAAAAAGCTCCTAGCTCCCTCAGACCTGAGCAGATCTATCCCAGAGATCCTGGGCTTGTCCAGGCCGGACTCTGGCATAGCCTGTGCTGAGGCACGTGATGCTCAAGCATCCCCCCAGCCCCAGCGGCAGCCCTGGCTGGTGGATTAGCTTGCTGTCTGTGGGGGTAAAAAAAAGCCCTGAGATTTGAGTGGAGAAAAGGAAAATATATAGAGACCTGGGAATCAGACTCAGGTGGGGAGGCAGACAAGATTAAAGGAGGCTGACAAGATTAGAAGAATGGAGGAGAGGGGCAGCAAAGGAGGTACAGAGGAGGTGCTAAAACAGTAATTGAATGAACAAGGGTTCCTTGCTCAGATAGACTATAACACTATAGTATGCAATCACTACCAAGAGCAATTCAATACTCAACACTGGAAAATAGCATAAAAGGCTGGATGACTTGTAGACAATGATAAGTTGAGAAGAAATCTCTTTTGTTGCCTATTTATAATAGCTGCTAGAGCCATCATTAGCCATTTTTGTACACGGGGTAAATTGTATAAAATGACCCAAAGAAAAAGCAACACTCAAGGAATTTTTAAATCAACTGTTGAGTCAGATGACCCCAGGAAACTTCCCCATTGAATTAGGAGGGGTTGGGTCAGAGATCCTATGATAACTTAAGGATACTTCTGCAGAGGCAATTTCTGGGAAGAAACAGTATGGGACTGGGTCAGGGAGGTGCTTACCTAGTGTGAAGTCATCTCAGGGGGAGGAAGTGTGCCATGTGGTAGCTTTGTATTTTAACCTAATTATTTTTGCTAAGGAGTTCATATACTACTAAAGTAATAAAAATGCTGTTAAATATTATAATAAATTTCAAGATAACCAAAAGTTTAAAAATCCCATTATTTGAAATTTTGTGACACCCTACCATTTTGTCTTAGGAAAAAATCCAACATGCATACACTAGTTGCTGTTCTGATGTCAGCTGCCCAGAAGCAGGGGCATTCATCCTACAGTGCCAAAATTTAGAACATTGAGATACACGATGTTTTCCCAACTTGGAATTTTGAGTATAAACAATTTTTAAAAATACCCCCATTGAACCAAAGAAAGAACTTGAAAAAGGTTCTTGTATAATTAACTCTGACACATTTGTGGTTATTTTTAAAAACTGATTTTCCAACTGCTCACAACTATCCATTAACAGCCCCTTCCTCATTATAACATCAAAAGCCATCAAAAGAAAAGCCTGGATAATATTGCTGTGGGGAAATGAACATTTTGATTTATCTCCCTGCTGAATATATTTTTTTAAAACATCAGATATGAGTGAAACTTAAAGGGAGTAATACAAGATTGTATGTAAATTATGTGACCACAAATATAGTACAAATTACATATGACCAATTCTAAGCAAAATTTCAAATAAGATGACTAATAAACAGTTCAAAAAAGTAGCAGTTACTGCTACTGTTGTTGTTTAGTATAATGCTGGTGTTCATTTACTTCTTACACTGCCAGCATTTACCTTTGTGTTGAAGAGCAATGAACTCTGCACTTGAAGTCGATTCATACCTCTGTTGATTTATTGTCCAGGCAAAACACCGAATCTCTTTCGGCTTTTCTTCATTTGAAAGATGAGGAGGTTGGGCTATATGACCTCCAAGGTCATTCAGTTCAAAATCTCTTATGACCTTTGAGATGGATGTATGGATTATATTACACCTGTATCAATAGAGCTAGGTCGGAGAACAATTATCAGCAAACAGCTTGTGATAGGACAAGTATCTCCCTAACATAGCTTCTTTCCTCCACCTAAAACATGCGAAGCTAAAAGACAAAGCTGATTGTCTAGGGTTTTCCTGACATGGCTTGCAGGTCCTCTAAGGGCATCAAATATCATAGCCACATGGAGTCTGGGCCTCTCAGACTTGGTGAGTGGCTAAGAATACACCAGCCTCCATCCCCTGATCACATACTGACCAGATAAATGTCCATATGGAGATGGTGGAGTCCATGCCCAGAAAAGCTAAAGACCACTCTATCCTTCTTGAATGTCCTTGCTGTGTAAGGGCAAAATAAACCTCCTTCTTATAAATGTTCAGTGACTAAGGTCTTTCAGAAATTTATTTTTAAAACATGATATCTTGTAGAGATAAATGTTAAGCCCCATAATTGCCTTTCTATATTCTTTTCTTCCTCCTATTCCCCATTTTTGGCTTTGTGCTGGTCTTTAGGCTGCAGAATGTCTGGTTTTCCTTCCTTGGCTACTCTTGGCTTCTCCATGTTGATTGATGCAGGGCTCTGGACACTTTCCTATGCTGGACTACCCCATCAACTGTTATTTATAAAATAAGAGAAGTTACCCCAATATTAAAATTTTTCACCTAGCCCCACTTGGTGAGAGGGAGTAGCCAAGAAGACTAATAAAAATATAAACCTTGCTCTGGCAAATTAGGTTAAATAATAAATTATTAAATAGTTAGTCTGTGGTAGGCGGTGTTGCACTATGGTTAGAGAATGAATCACAGATTAGAAAAACTTGGCCTCCAAAATCAACTCTAACAAATGCTGATTATGTGACCCAGGGAAGTCATTTAACATCCCAATGGCCCCAAATAACCAATTAAGTTGCAGAAGAGATGTTGATGTACATTGATAGGGCTATTTTCCTCACCTGGGAGTTCCCTATAACAATGAAATCCCCAAATTATATGGGTCCCCAAATAAAAAGGCTTGTGAATCACTGTACTAGGGGTTGACAATGGGTTGGTATTTCTTGGACTGCCAATCTAAATCTATGAGCATCAATGTAAATGACAAGTAAATGAAATTAATGAAATGAAACTGACAGGCCATGTGTCTCATTTAGACAAAGTATAGTTTTGTTTCTCTCTTTTTTTTTTAGAGGACCAACAGTTAATAAAGGTGAAAATTAATCAGGATCAATAACAAACCTCCTATAAAAATAATGAAAACAAAAATTGGCACTTAGATTTATAGTAAGCCATTCTTTTAATAAGCTCAAATTATTTCAAATATATTATCTCATCAATCTTCACAGTACTAAACAAGAATAGGTGTCAAGGAAACAGCCCTGCTCTCTCCCTAAAGTTAGACCTGGAAGGGGCCTTAGAAATTATTGAGCCCAACTTCATCATTCTAAGACTGAAAGTACCAAGGCTCAGAAAGGTTTGGGCCTGCCCAAAGTTCCATAGCTAATAAATATTGGAGCCAGTACCAGCGCCAGGTCTTCTGACTACCAGTCCAGAGTTCTTTCCACTATGTCATAGCTACAAAGTGTTTGACACAGGAGTAATACTTTTCTAGTTCCAGGAACTGTTCCCATTGTAACTTTCCATCAAAATGATTTGAACTATTTGTGAATAAGGTAGGATGGTCAGGAGATCTAAAGAAAGGCTATGATGCATTCACATTACCCAAAACTAATGATAGGAATGATTTCTAGACTTTTTAGCTACTCATATAGACAGTTCCCTAGAACTAGTTTAATGTGATAAAACCCAGAGTCAATGGTATTCCAGCCTTCCTTTCCATTGTCCAAGCACTCTGAGAGAACCAAGGGCAGGGATCAGATGCAGGTGCCCAAAGTAACGCCCAAATTTAATTCTGAGTTTTAAATTATCCCTATCCTCTAGAAAAAAAGATAATCCAGGATCCAGACAAATCCTCTAGAAAAAGGATAATCCAGGATCCAGACAAAACATCCAGCACTGGTTTAGACCCTACTGCCTCAGTGCCACCCAGGTAAAATCTAATATCTTCTGAGCTGACCCAGACATTACCCACTCTCCAGGCCTGAAAGTCATGAGACCCTCCCTATTTACCCCAAGCATTCCCTGATTTGTGACATTACCCATAACTTCCGTGTGGCCATTCAGCTTGCAGGCAACTCTTTCCACAAGGCCACAGAGGTCTCGGAAATGACTCAAAGCTGTGGAAAAAGGGGAGTTTTCCATTTCCTGACTTAACATCTGTCACTCGATTTGAGACTCCTCTTATTTCCTCTTAGCTTTAAAGAAGAAAAATTATTGGATAGCCCTAGGCGAGGGGTAGTGAAAATCTCATTACCTCTTCTCCCTATCTCCTTGCAAAATGAATCTCCAAGTCAATATTCTTGCAGCAAATCATTTTTAATTTGGAAGTTACGCTGTATCATAAAAGCCTATACAGTATATTAGAGAACCAGACACAGAATTGCTATGCTAAGCACACTGTAAATACAAGAACTGTTTCAGTAATGCAAGAGGAATAAATTATCAATTTATCATCTCACAGCTGTCTCATGTGGTTACAAATGGTAGGAATATTTTACCTAAACATGAATGTTGTTGAAGTTTGTTAGGAAAATAAAAAGTAAGGTTTCCTCTTTAAAATGCCAAAGGAAACCTAGGATTTCTGTCTTTTCTCATCAAGATAAGTCATGCCAACTACTTTTAAGGTAAACACAACCACCTTGGAATTTTACTGGGAATTCAGATAAAGCTGAAGCTGGAAACTGAAAACTGAAATCCGAAATAAAGAGAATGACTTTTGGCCCTTTTTTTCTTTCTTCATTAAAACTAGATTTCTTATTTCCATATGTTTCTTTGAAAGAAAATTACTGATTCTAAAATTACCTTGTGGCGGCAGCTAGGTGGCATAGTGGATAAAGCACTGGCCCTGGATTCAGGAGGACCTGAGTTCAAACCCGACCTAAGACACGTGACACTTACTATCTGTGTGAAACTGAGCAAGTCACTTAACCCTCATTGCCCCACAGAAAAAAAAAATAAAAAATTTAAAAATAAGGTAAAATTACCTCATTTCCCAATATATGTCCATAATACCATGAACTCCTTGAGAGAAGGGGACTATTTGGTTGCCAGTCTTTGTATCCCCAGTGCTTAGCATAGTGCCTGGCACATAGTAGGTGCTTAATAAATGATGTCACCAGAACAACTATATTCTTCCCTATCATCACTTACAACAATATGACAATGCACCTCTTTTCAAGTACTTCTCAGTCTTCCTCTAGTATAGCTCATTTTTTAATCCAGACCATTACTATGTAAACAATTTTCGTTAAGGGAATTTCTTTACCCATTCAACCAGGGCAAAGTGCTTATTCCCTTGAAATTGAATGCCCACCAGAGGCTGCCTCTATCTATGGGGGGGGGGCGGTGAAAGAAACTTCTTCAGTCTCCTCATTCAGGATTCTGGGAAATTTTCATGAATCATCCCAATTTTCATATATCCAGATGGGGGCATAAACCAATATGTTTTGATATATGAGGTTGCATTTCAGTTATCGAATCTAAGTAATTTTGTATTTGATTTAAAAAACAAAAAAACAAAAACAAGTTTCCCCTTAGACCTTGGTTTTTAAATCTGCCCTCCTGAATTTGTTTAATGTACTAAGATCTTTAATAATGGCCTTAGTTTAATTTGAACTGAGCAATTTTAGGTCAGTTTTAGCATTTATATAGGGCAGACAATTCACCCAGATTAAAAGATCAGTTCAACAAAACTGCCAAATGCCCTGGAAGAATTCCTGTCCCAGACCTTCCTGCCAGAGCTAGTCCAGGTCTGGCCTGGGCCCAGATTCATTTGGTGGATGGACATTTTCTTCTCTCTCATAAATCTCCTGTGAAAATAAGACAGAATCATAATAGGTAGTGAAGCTAATCATCCAGACCTAAAAACAAACCTATGGATTAAGTTATTCTTAAGCATTTGTTAACTTTCATAAAATGAGGACATTGATTAGAACTATGCCAATTGTGTGATTTTACTAAGCACTCACATAAAAAGTCACCAAAGTATTCAAAACACCCTGTCTTCATGGCTAGTGAAGATCTATACCCAAGGTCTTTATCACGGGGGAAATTGGTGGTGGTTGGGGTCCTTAGGTATTCCTCTTTAAAGAATGACACCCTCTTCCACACAAATTCAATTAGAATAAAATGATATTTTATTAAGGTGGTAGAGAAAGTTGACCAAGAGAGAAGTCAAACTTCTCTTGAGGGGAGATAGTTTCAGAGACTTGGTTCTCTGAGATACTTATCTCCTCAAACAGGAGAAAGGCCATAACTTTTATAGATGGTAGGTGGGGTGATCACCTGACAATGTAAAGTTCCCTTTGGGGGTAGGTTGGGAGAAGCTGGGTGAGGGACAGCTGGACCTATCTTTGTCCCCTTGGCGCCACTCAGACAGCAGCCATGCCTAATAGGCTTATCTCTCTTGCTTCTCAAGTTGTGTTCATCCTTCAGTTTAGCTTCTCAGGGAGAGGTACCCCAGACCCCTGTCCTTTAGTTTAGCTGGCCAGTTTAAACTTTAATCCTAACCCCACAACAGTCTTCATAAGGTTTCATTTGCCAACGTATCACCAGAGCCTCCCAACTGTCTTTTTCCTCTAGTCTCTCCTTCCTGTGATTAATCCTGTATCCAGCTATCACACATCTCTTCCTAAACTGCCATTTTCATCTTGTCAATATCCTAGTTACGAATATTGGGCAGCCCTCCACTATCTAATGGCTTGTCCTTACATTGAAAGTCCTTGACAAACCCGCTCAACCAACTTCCCAATTCCCAGTCCCCTACTTCCCTAGATAACATTTCTCAGGCTTCATTCCTTTTTGGACCCCTTCTCAAATACACCCATCTCCTTCCTACCAGGGATGGACATGTCCTCCAAGGACCACTTCAGTTCCCCCTTCTTTAATAAAGTCTTCCCTGTGTTTGTGCATACCTGTAATAGCACATCTGCCTCCAACAGGGAAGATGAGAGAGGCTGGCCAGACCATCACTCCACAACCTAAGAGAAACTCAGTTATGTTGGAGGCAGATAAATTGCCCTTGATTGCTTATGCTCCAAAGACATGCGTTGGCCTCCAATCTTCTTTCTATGGCTTCTTAACTTCCTGCTTCCATCTGTGCCCCATGGTCATGGACTTTGTTACCCAGAATGTCTCTGGTACAACCTCTCAGGTGTTTTTCGTTTGCCCAGTTTACTGCCAGCTAATGACCACCGTTGGGAATCCTTTGCAAGTACTGAGGGCTTAGTTAGATAGCTTTTGCCATCACATTTTTTTTACCATCACTTTCTTCCTCAATTTTGTTAGCTATTGAGTTCTAGAACAAGAGTAGTCAGAATCCCAGATGAATACAGACGCTCATGAATAAGCTGACAAATCACAATAATGACACAAATGGACAAAAGACCCAGCACCAAAGACAAGTCTTTCTTTTGTATTTGCTCTTCACACTGGAACTATATGCATAGTCTAGTTTAATTCAAGACACATCAACCCTCCCCTAGCCCTTTTCTTATCTGGCTTGCAAAAATATGCAGGCAGAAATATAAGCAAGTGCCAGTTTCCTCACATGCCTTGAGGAAGGAGCATTCCAAGAGGAACTCTTCTTGTACATTCCAGGGCCACAACTATGTTCCCTTTGTCTCTAGTGCCCTTGTCTCCCTTTATGCTATGATGAGATGTTCTAAAACTCATAGTTTTGTGGGACAGCTATTTTTTCCTTTCTGGGCACTCAGCCTCTGACCCTGGTCTGGAGGCCAAATGAGACACGCTTCTCCAACCATTCCAACCCACAGAGATCTTATGACTCAAAGTCCTTTTTGTATGTGCCAATGATCTCCCAAGTAGCAACTGTTGATCTGACATCAAAAGGATTATAGCCTGACACAAAGGCGCATGATCACTCAATCAGTATGTGAGCACCTGCTATGACCCAAGCACTGTTCAGCAACGCTTTCCACAGTAGCTGATCAAGAGGTTTGTCTCCAACATAAAGATGTCAACTGCCACATTGGGGTCCCTTTCTCCTCTATGCGGACTTCTAGCTTCCTTCCTTCTCAACTGAGCATTATAACACCAGCCAGGCACCCACAGCTGTGCAGATGTCCCTGGGAAAAATTAGGTTCCACTCTCTGATTCCCAGATTGCTTTGTGCTGTAGCAAGCACCCCTCAAAGAACAGGTCCTATATTTGAGGGTAGTGACCCATGAGTAAGAGGCCCATCTCCACCCTTTTCATTTTGCATAAGAGAGTGAGTTACAAAGGATAAGCAGGCATAGATAGATTATGATCTGAAAGGCAGATTCCTTTACATTCTTACCCCCCAAAAACCCATCCCCTTTCCATACTTCCCTGGTACTATCAAGTATACAACCATCTATCTAGTCTCTCAGGTTCTCACAAACTGTCATCAACTCATCATTTTCCCTTACCCCATATATCTAGCGAGTTGCCAAATCCTAATGACCTCCACATCCTTCACATATGTCTCCTTTTCTCTGCTCACACAGCCATCACCGTAGTTTAGGCCCTCATCACCTGGAATACTGCAATAGCCCCCTAAATGGTCTCCCTGCTTCAAGCCTCTTTCCTTTCCAATCTAACTTCCATACAACTGCCAATGAGATTTTCCTGAAGCACATGTCATTTCTCTACTTAATACACTCCAGTTGCACCCTATTGACTTTAGGACAAAATATGATTTACCTCATCATTTTATAATTTCTATCTTTGTGTATATATAGTCATATAGATAATTATTAGTACAGCAGTACATGTACATAATTTACAAACAAGTAATTATATACAAATTGAGTTGTCTGCTAAAAAAAATGTTTAATGGTAGGGATGAACAATCAAAAAAGTTTGGAGACCAGTAGGCTATGCCACTAGTTCAGCATTTAATCATATACTACCTCTCTGCTTTGTCATTTAACTTCTCAAAAGAAAGTTTATATATATATATATATATATATATATATATACACACACACACACATATGCATACACACATACACGCATATGTGTATATGTATATATACATATACACACATACACATATACATATGCATATATGTATGTACATATTATATCTACATACATATTTAGGTACATGTTTATATTTTATGTGTATATTCATATACACATATGTGTATGTATATACATATATACATATTTATACCACTTGTATAATGTGATTTGTCTAATATGAGAATATGAGACAGGATAGTATAGCAGGAAGATCACTGGGCCTGGTGTCATGAATAGTAGGGGTCAAGTCCTTCTGGCACTTAAAACCTATGAGACTATGGGCAATGCAATAAAACAAATTATATATCGTAGTTCTTTAAGTTATTAACATATGAGTGCAATGCCTCCTCAAGTAGATTAGTATCAGGATTGGTATTTTTTTAGTCTGTATCCACCCTACATAGAAGGCCTAATAGTTCTGTGCACATAGTAGGCACTTGAGACATATTTATTGGGTGTCAAATGAACAAAAGATTGTAGTGGTAGTCTGTGATAAGTTAACAATCCTATGGTATAGAGTTCCTAATTACAGGGAGCATTTACATAATAATTTAATATAATATAGATGTGCATTTGAACTATTCTTAAAGATGCTGATAATTTCCTTTATATTGTTTAGCCAGAAAAATAAATCACTTTTTAAAGATGGTTTATTTTGATTTCAACCACAACAAAAAGAATGGAAACCTAAGAGTTAGAGATGGAGGGAAATAATTGATATAACACTCAGATATAGTCCCTAAAAAAAACAACCAGCAAAAAAAAAATACCATTACTACCACCCCTCATGTGATAATAAGGTTGGGGAGATAATTTCAGGTAAATTATGGAAGACCTTTCAATGGAACAAACATTAAAACTCCAAAGAATATAGAATGATAGATTTTTAAATTATCAATCTATATTGGAATTTTTTTAATCCCCTCTATTCCTTGGGACTGAGCTTCAAAAATGAGAAATTTCCGTTTTCTGAAGGGTGTGCCATGTAATTAGATGTGTGAATTTTACAAGGTGAAATCCCAGAGGTTGAATTTCAGAGGAGAAAAGATATTCACCACTCTGAAAGAATCAGCCTCAGCATTTTTTCTCTCTGTTTCTCTTTCCCTTTCAACATAATGGGCTTTCTCTATAATCAAAAGGTCTTTCCAAGAAGATAGGTTTAGGGACTCTTTCTGACCTACCTGTAATGGTTGGGAGCTGTGAATTTAGAATTTAAGGGAAAAATGACTTCTTTTTCTTCATATTTTTTTCTATTTCTTTTCCAGGCTTCTAAATAATTCTTGCTCAGATTTCCTATGCTATCTTCTGGCTCCTACTTGCCACAGCTTATTCTCTGCCCTTCTCCCACACTTTCCACTATATTCCATATGGACCATCAGCTATGTGCTCCATCTTCCTGCAAAACCTTTTTTGGACTCATATGTTGACCCATTTCCTTCTCTTGGGAATGGAGGGGTATGTAAAAGAGGAATGGAGCATGAGTACAGCCATTTCTGGGGGCCATCATGATGACCATCTGTTACTTCAATCCTACACCTGAGGCCAAGGGCCATAGTTACAGCAGGACAAAGAAATCTGTCAAGCCATACCAGCTCTCCTGGAGATCCCCATTTTCTTAAATGTCAGAGGTGAATGGAGCTTAGGACATCAGAGCAGGACAGAACCTCAGCAGTCCCCTAGATGAAGATAACATAGGTCCAAGGTATTCTGTCAAACCCTTCAAAACCTTTTTTTTCCCTAATTTAAAAAATACATGATGATCCCCATTACTTTGTGGCTCTAATTAATTAATTAATTAATTAATTAATTAATTAATTAATTAATGACCTCCACATCCTTCACATATGTCTCCTTTTCTCTGCTCACACAGCCATCACCGTGGTTTAGGCCCTCATCACCTGGAATATTGCAATAGCCCCCTAAATGGTCTCCCTGCTTCAAGCCTCTCTCAAATTACCTTGATTATTTTCCTTGATTAATGGTGCAAAAATCACTCATGAGATAGTGCCCCAAAGTGGTAGACAAACTTTTAAAGCTATACAAATTCAATCAACTTTCCATAAGCAGTCAGATACTGAGCTACATTTCAGAAGCTTATGTTGCTGAAAAAGGCAGGTTGGTGCAGTGAATTGGAGGCTAGTCTTAGTGTCAGGGAAATCTAAATTCAGGTCTTAGGTCTAATATGCTTTCATATGATTGGATCAAAAATATAGGGCTGGAGAGGACCTTAGTGGCCATATAACCCATTCATTATGAAGATAAGGAAGCAGAGGCCCATACAAGTTAAGTGACTTGTGCCCAAGGTCACACAGGTAGTGAGTAGCAGAGGAAGGTTTTGAGCCCAGGTCACTTGACTCAAAATCCAGTACTCTTTCAATTGTACATGTAGGATCACAGATAGATGATAGATAGGTAGATATATGGATGGATGGGTGGATGGATGGATGGACAAACAAATAACCCCTCAGTATCCTAGGTGACTTTCTAAATCTAGAACTTTGAGTTGAGTTGAGTTGGATAGTTTCCACCTGTGTATTCTTTTTTCTTTCAGGGCAATGAGGGTTAAGTGACTTGCCCAGGGTCACACAGCTAGTAAGTGTCAAGTGTCTGAGGCCAGATTTGAACTCAGGTACTCCTGAATCCAGGGCCAGTGCTTTATCCACTGAGCCACCTAGCTGCCCCCTACCTGTGTATTCTTACATACAGATGACTTCATAGTTCTAGATGCCCCCTCCCAAAGTTGCAATTACTGAATTGGGCATCAAATATCCTGAGAATTTAAAATACTAACATATATGAAAATTATGGTATTTCTTGCATCTAATTTGACAAGAAATACTTCAAAGACAATTTTTCTCATAATATTTTGAAGCATATTCTCATGAAACTGGATACAAAAGAGCTTTGGCTAGATTTGATATGTTTGATTCAAGTTTGGCTTGGGGTAAATTATTATAGTATCTGATTTAATTCACAAATTCCTAAACCATAAGGAATATAGGTAACTCTTTCAAAAAAAGAGATATTATTGTAGGGAAATATGTATGAAGAAGTCATAAAACATTCTTTAATTGAATAAACTCCCTGAAATTCTAAACTTATTCCATCTCCCAGGAATTCACAGACATAGAAAATTGAATCAAATTAGGCAAATCAGCAATTTGTCCTATTATTATCATCTCTGATTTTTAAAAATGATTAAATTTTATTCTACTTGGACCCCTAGAATATAGTTTGGTTTCTATTGTAGCCTGTAGGATGTACCAATAGGTGGAGACATCCATTTTTCTTATTTCTGTAGTTCTTTGCCCTCAGGTAGGACCTCTTAAAATTGGGAAAAAAGAGAGAATAGTTGTGAACATAAAACAGAATTTTTTTAAAAATTTCAGCATTTACTATTGACAGTGTGTGGTTGTATCAAACTAAACACTGGCATCTATACTATTTCTTTCCAGACACTAGTATAGTGCAACCTACAAATTGGCCAACAACTACTTCAGTCTGAACTTCTTGTTTCAAGTTCATAAGGGTTTAGCAAGAATCTATCATATACTATATGCACTATACATAGATACAAAGAAAGTCCAAAAATAGTCCCTGTTCTCAAGGAGCTTATAATCTAATGGGAACAACAACATGCAGATAACTATGTACCAGCAAGATACCAGAATAAATTGGGAATCATCTTAGAGAAAAGGCACAGTGATTAAGGAAATCTTTGAAAGACTTCTTGAAAAAGATGCAACATTAGCTTAACACTTGGAGGAAACCAAGGAAGAAAGGAAGAGGAAATGAGGAGAGAACATTCTAGGGATGGGGGACATCCAGTAAAAAAGTATGGAGTCAGGAGATGGATTGTCATGTGCAAGGAAGAGCAAAAAGACCAGTCACTGGTTTCCCCTTTCACTCATAATTTCACAATTCTCTCTGAAAATATTTTTCCCTCAAACTTTCTATTTCTCCAAAAAGAGATTTCATCTTCCTATTATCATTGCACTTCGAAACCAATGGAATTCTTTGCTGATGACACTAAGTGGGATAGTTATTATTATGAAAGTCTTTATCTTTATCCAAAGAATCCTTTATTTGACACTTAAATCCCTAATCAGTCAGTTTAATAAGAAGTCACTTAGTTTTGTTTAGCAACAGGGATGGATTAAAATTGAGTTTGCCAAAGGACTGGCTTTCCTCTCTCCAAACCTAGCAAGTGTTTATATAACTTGGCATCAGTAGCTTTGCAGATGTCTCTCAGCCCTAAATAAAGAGATCTATATATTTTTGTAAACTGCACTTTTACCATACCATTTGTATGTCACAAAATTTGACTGATTCTATAAGATCAAATGACTTCCTCTTTACAACTTACAATAGAGTACTTTACTTCTAGGAAAATGGCTATTTTAAGTATATAGTAAACTGTTTCTTTTAAATTTTTTGATCAATAAATTCTGCATTTTATTATGAGATTCTATATGTATTCATGTATTCATTTAATAAATATAATTACAAAAATTACTTTAGCCCTTATAGAATCATAGAATTTTAAGTTTGCAAGGGTCTTCAATGGCCATCTTGTTCAATGTATGTATAACACTTAAATTTTTGCAAAGTATTTTACATACATTATCTCATCTGAACATCAAAACAACCCTGTGAAGTAGAAGTTATAAGCATTGTGTCAATTCTGCAAATAAGAAACCTCAGGATTCCCAAAGCTAAGTGAATTTCTCATGGTCACAAAGCTAGTAAATGTCATAGATGGAATTTGAATTTGAAACCCAGATAGGTCTTCTGAACTCCAAGTCTCAGACTGTATCTAGAATGCCATGCTGCCCCTTGTTTGTTTTTTGGGTTTTTTTTGTTTTGGGGGAGGGGCAATGGGGGTTAAGTGACTTGCCCAGGGTCACACAGCTAGTAAGTGTCAAGTGTCTGCATCTGGATTTGAACGCAGGTACTCCTGAATCCAGGGCTGGTGCTTTATCCACTGTACTACCTAGCTGCCCTGCCCCTTGTTTTTTTATTACTGTTATTGCCTTGCCCAGACCTGTGATTTCATAGTATAGGTAATCCTAGTGTGGAAATTCCTTGTTTCCATGCAAATTAGCAATTAACCTGAAACTCATAGTTTTAAAGGGTTGTCTAGAGACCCTGAAACTTGCCCAGGAAAAAAAAATTTAAAAAGAAAGAAACTTGCCCAGGGTCACAGAGTTGGTATGGGTCACAAGCAGGACTTGAAGTCATATCTACCTAATCCCTACGCCAAGTCTTCAAGGTCCACCATTCCATCTTGCCTCTCAATATTTAGTATCCTCAATCCTGCCTTCCCCAATTCTAGAAATATTTATGAATCACCTACGATGACCAAGCCTCTTTGTAGGATTGGGAAGAATAAGCTCCTTCAAGTAGTTTATAGAATAATGGATGCTCAATCTGTCTTTCTATCTCTATATGATTAAATTTTTCTATTTCCATAGCCTTGACTGTCTCTTAGCTGATCATAATATAACTTTTCTTATGGAATTCAAATGATCAAAAGCATATATCACAAGCATGTGTAAAAATGCCAAACACATTTTTTCTAGAAGTCCCTTCCTTTAAAAGCAGAAAGAATAATTATATAATATTGTGACTATAGTCCCTCATTATTTTACACAATGTCTCCTGGGCAAATGCAAGGATGTGACCAACAAAAATATTTCTCAAGGAAATTGAGAAGTTGTACTTTTTTTTAACTTAAAAATATTTTATTTAGTTAGTTGTTATTTTTTTAATTAATAAAGTATTTTATTTTTTTTCTGTTACATGTAAAGATAGTTCTCAACTTTTGTTTATACAAGCTTTCCAATTTCAGATTTTTCTCCCTTCCCCCTCCCCTAGACAGCAGGTAATCTGATATAGGTTATATATATATATATATATATACACACACACATAATAACATTAAACATATTGCTGCGTTAGTCATGTTATAAGAGAAAAAAATCAGAGCAATGATGAAAAACCTCAAAATAGAAAAAAACAGCAGCACCAAAAACAAAAGAAATAGTATGGTTCATTCAGCATCTATACTCCGCAGTTTTGTTTTGTTTTGTTTTTTTCCCTTGGATTTGGAGATCCTCTTCCATCACAAGTTCCCTGGAACTCTTCTGTGCCATTGCATTGGTGAGAAGAATATAGTCCATCACAGTAGATCAACACTCAATGTTGATGCTACTGTGTACAATGTTCTTCTGGTTCTGCTCATCTCACTCATCATCAGCTCACGCAAGACCCTCCAGGTTTCTCTGAACTCCTCCTGCTCATCATTTCTTACAGCACAATAGTATTCCATTGTATTCATATACCACAACTTGTCCAGCCATTCCCCAATTGATGGGCACCCCCTCAAGAGAAGTTGTACTTAATTATTTAAAGGCATTATTTGGATACAACTATTATTTTCTGTCAAAAAACAAGATAGTTTCGGGGCAGCTAGGTGGCACAGTGGATAAAGCACTGGTCCTGGATTCAGGAGTACCTGAGTTCAAATCCGGCCTCAGACACTTGACACTTACTAGCTGTGTGACCCTGGGCAAGTCACTTAACCCCCATTGCCCACCAAAAACAAAAAACAAGATAGTTTCACATTATTCTTTAGAGTAGAATTCAAATATGATATAAATAAAACTTGCTGACTTTTTTTTTAGTCAATTGCTACTTACTCCAGACACTTAGCTAGGTCATATCAATTTATAAAATTATAATAGCTCACATTAATATAGTGCCTTAAGTCTTATAAAGCACTTTACATGTGCTGTTTCATTTGAATCTTACAACATCCCTGGAAAGTAGATGCTGTTTACATCTCCATTTTACAGATGACTAAACTGGGGCTGAAAGAGGCTAAATGACTTTCCCAAGGTCACACAGTGAGCAAGTATCGAAGGAAGGGATTCAAACTCCAATCTTCCTCATGCTAAGTCTAACACTCTAATCCCTATGCTACCTGTTGTTGTTAAGTCCTTTCATTCATGCCCTATGCCATCTAGTTACCTCTAATATGTGGCAATTAACATAGAGGACCTGAAGATGCATCTTTTTCATTCTTGACTCATTTGGTTTCCAACCCAAGGTTGTAAAGCTTATGTATTGCTAAAATTACAATATATAAGCTTCACAAACTTATGAAGTAAGCAAGTAAAAATGGCTCTCAAGTAACATTTTAGAAATGGTGTCTTACCCTTTGAAGATTGAATGAGAGATGAAAAGCAACCTACAGGAAATCCCTTTAACTAATGCTGGTTTGTGTTTCATTGCTATAAGCATGTTCCTTGCATAGACGACATCGGCTTACTGTCCCTCAGCAAGCTAAATAAACTGATCAAGAGCAGGTATGTTCTTTTTGGAAGTGAGAGAATTTAGTTAAAGTCAATTGTATATGTCAGGGAGCACCTAGGTGGTGCAGTGGATAAAACACCAACCCTGGATTCAGGAGGACCTGAGTTCAAATCTGGCCTCAGACACTTGACACTTACTAGCTGTATGACCCTGGGCAAATCACTTAACCTTAATTGCCCCACAAAAAATAGTATATGTCAATGCAGGGTTCAGTTTAATGTAACAAATTAAATTTAAGTCTATAACCATTCATTTAGTGTCTACTATGGACAGAGCTCTGTGCTGTGTTGGAGTATATAACTAGGGTAGGGTGCTGGGGATTTGCTAAAGATTGGAAAATGGTGGATGCTGACATACAGGACCAGAGATGTTTCCTTCCCTGTCTGCCCAGTCCCTATGGCCTTATCCTGGGGTTCACAACATATTTCATCCTTGACTACTCATTCTCACTTGCCACACCTATTCAATTTGTTGTAGAGTATTGTTGTTTTTATCTTCACATCATCTTTTTTGTATATCCCCTTCAATCTACTCACAAAGCTACTATCATGGTGCAAGCCCTTATCACCTTATGCTTAGACTACTGCAACAGACTTCTGGGTGGTCTCCCTGCCTCAACTCTCTCCCCCACTCCAGTTCATCCACTATTCATGATTTCCCTAAAGGAAAGATCTGAACATATCAGTCTCTCTACTCAATAAACTCTCTGGTTCCTTTCTGTCTCCAGGATCAAATATCAAATCAGCTGTTTGACTTTTTTTTCTTTTTTTTTTTTAGTGAGGCAATTGGGGTTAAGTGACTTGCCCAGGGTCACACAGCTAGTAAGTGTTAAGTGTCTGAGGCCGGATTTGAACCCAGGTCCTCCTGACTCCAGGGCCGGTGCTCTATCCACTGTGCCACCTAGCTGCCCCAAGCTGTCTGACTTTTGAAGCTCTTCACAATCCTGTTGGCCTCCTTCAGAGATTCCTTTGCTCAGGTATCTAGTAAGAGACAATGCTTTAAGGAGGGAAGCCTTGAGGCCTTGCCCCTGAAACCATATGACCTGTGAAAGAACCTTGGTACTTGGCCTTTGACTTTCTTTTTTTTCTCATTTAAGTGAAGAAACTGGAGGCTCTAACATAGTAACTTCAAAAGGTCAGGAGAGCACTTTGACGTCCCATATTCTAGTGGCTAGGTTCCCAGAAGCAGCTAGGTGGCACGGTAGATAGAGACTGGATCTGAAGATCAAGAAGATACAAATTCAAAGAGCAAGGAATGACTCCAATCCAGGGATAACTGAGATAAGGATTCATCCTGAAGCAATGTCACCTTTGGATATGAACTCAGTGGGGCCAATGCTATATAGTAAGTTGAGTCTACTCTCCCTAGAGACTTAAGTGGTATAGAGTAGAGTATGTCCCAGGGTATTAGGGGAAATATTTATTCTTTGTTCTTACTATGTCTTTGAAGCAAATACATCTCTGTAGGAGATGATGATGATGATGATGATGATGATGACGACAAAGATGACGAGATATTGATGCTATTTACAACCCAACTCCTTCCTAGTATTCTAGTCTTCTACTTCATTCCTTTTCATGTGTGCTACAATCTAGTGACATTGGCCTTTGTCCTCTTTCTTGCTTATGATACTCTATCTTCAGATGTCCTTTTTCACTGGCTACATCCTATGTCTAGAATGTTCTTCATCCTTATCCCTACCCTCTATCTTCTCCAGTTTCCTTCAAGTCAACTCAAATTCTGCCTTCTCCAAGAGACCTTTTCTAGTCACCTGGCAAACAATAAGGTCTTAATAAATGCGTGTTGATTTGATTTGAATGGAGATGCTCCTTCCCTCTTTAGCAGCTTAGAAATCTTATATTTTCCCATGTCTGCATCCTTCTTCATGGACCATACATATAAGGTAAACCTCTAAATTGCTCTCACCCTGCTCCCTTTGATTACTGCTAACATTTATCTCAGGTACGGAAATTTCTAGTTAAACCTTTGGTGAGTGTCTCTGTGGGACCTAAAATTTAATTAAGACAGTATGTCTTCAGGAGTTGACATTCTAGTAGATTGAGAAAGCATATACAGGTAACTAAAACACATGACATTACACGATGAATGCATTAGACCAGTATAAAGTAAAAATCTATGAGAAGTCAGAGTAGCACTTTTCTGACAGAGGGGGACAGGAGAGAAGTAATGTTTGGGGTGGGTTTTAATACTCCAGTAATGTCCTTTGTTAAATTAATAGAATACTTGTGGAGCATCTAGGTGGCACAGTGGATAGAGCACCGGCCCTGGAGTCAGGAGGACCTGAGTTCAAATCCAGTCTCATACACTTGACATTTACTAGCTGTGTGACTCTGGGCAAGTCACTTAATCCCATTTGCCTCACAAAAAAAAAAAAAAGAATACTTGACTCTCCCCCCGCTTAGTTGACTTTCCCAGTCCAAATCTGAAACTATGATTTTTAGATTGATCTCTTAGTTTCCCTTAGGCATCTTCCTCACCTTCCCCCTATTTTGGGGGTTTTCTTGACTGACAGCAATGGCCATGACCTTAAATATTGTTTCTGGGAGTTATTTAATCAAATTATTAGTTACCGAATAGGTAGCCAGTTCTGGGAATAGTGAAAGGAACAGTGGAAAGATGTGATATATCTATATCTATATCTATATCTATATCTATATCTATATCTATATCTATATCTATATCTATCTCTATCTCTATCTCTATCTCTATCTCTATCTCTATCTCTATCTCTATCTCTATCTCTATCTCTATCTCTATCTCTATCTCTATCTATATCTATATCTATATCTATATCTATATCTATATCTATATCTATATCTATATATCAGCCTAGGAGTTGCTAAGTTTTGAACATGTCAGGATATGGCTTCCTGAGAGCCAGACAGAGGACGTTACAATAGTCTGGCTCTGACAGCTGGAAGAATAATTGTGGCAGGCTCCATCCTGGAAGAGTGGCACCATCTGGCAACTGGTCACAGCTTTACTGTCATCATCACTACCTGGGAATTCTGAAGGCACAAATTAGTGGATGGATTGGCAATAATCAAGTTCTGAAAGCAGACTGCATTGTTTAGCAGTAAGCTACACATCTTTTCATTCTTCACATCATCTCCCTTGGCCTCCTGGCATTGTTTCAGTCTGGCTTAAGTCAGAGTTTTAAATGGATAAGATCTGCCATAGCGTCTTATTTCTTTCAGCTGCTGGCACTGTGATGACAGAGCAACTTCTGAATTTGCCTCATCAGCTCCTCACCATACCCAACTGTCCTTCACTATGTTATTGGAGAGGATGACTCCCCATGAGAATGCTCAATAATTCCATTTAACCATTTAAATAGAACAGTGGTTACAAAGGATGAAACTGGCATTGTGTCCTTGGGTTACATCACAGAAGGGAGAATGTATAACTGTTATCATTCATGAACAACATCCAGAAAATAATCATTTTAAATTGTTTCACTTAACAGTATGTGACAGCATCACATCAAAAGTGACAGTGATAGAAAGCATGGTGTGAATGCAAACCCCCATTAATGTACTATTCTGATGCCTCACTGTGGAATAGGTGACCTTGAATTTTCAAAGGCTATGCAAGTAGTATACTAATCCTGGAAGTTCTAGCATCTTTGTGTATAGGCCCAGTGGTGGACTGCATACTAAGAGAAATTCATCATCAGGCTGTCTACAGGGTGACTATTTTGGACTACAGTATCTCACAAAGACCATATACTGAGGTATAGAGAGATTGTGACCTTTATCAGTGAAAGGAGTATCCATACTGATGATGTTACAAATCTTTGAGTATGACAATAAGTATGAATACAAAAGGATGATGAGTCAACATTTCTTAGATTAGGGAATGTAGTTTCTTTAAATTTGTTTGGGACATTGGACAAGGAGGTTGTTTTTTTGTAACCACCTTTTATACTAAGACCTGTGTCAAATTTCCCTTGAAGAAGAGTCAAAATGAGATAGGGATTAGGCAAATACTAAGGCAAGAAAGGTGAAAGAGAAATTTTCTCCCCAAGAAAAGGTCAAGGTCCAAATGGAGATCTAACCAAGTATAAACTAAAAGACCAAGTAGGATTCATATTAGCATTTCTTTGGAGCACCAATATCCAAGAGCTGAGGATGGGAAACCATTTTCAAGAACAGAAATTCAAGTCAGTACCAGAGAGTGCTGAGGGAGTGCATGGTTTGTGTCACTTAAGCCATTTCACTTGAGTAGCTACTTCCATTCTTTGTACCCTTTCTATGTAAATGTGTTAACACAGTCATGGGACAGCTCCATCGTCCCCTTTTCTGATTCAGGTGGGTTTAGACATGCTGCTGCTATATCCACCCCCTTTCAGAAGAGAAAAAAAAGAATCATAGGGTTGAGAAGGCAATTAAGAAATCTAACACCTTTGTTGACATGTCTAGATGTTCAACAACACATCTGTGGTTTGGTTTGGTTTGGTTTTTCACTTAGAAGGGGTGTCAGAACTAGACTATTATAAGTAAACTAATTATGTCTCTTAGGGTATTTGCTCATTATATCACTGTAGAGAAAGACCATAACTGATTAATTAAAAAAATTATTTCCTCACAAAACTTCTACCACCAAGGATATAACAGAACTCCAGATTTATTCTCTTTCCTTTAAGAAGAATATCTTAATTCATCCTTTTAAAAATGTCCAAGAAAAGACAGTCAATAGTATCAACTCAATGATCTATTCACTTCAACATTCACTAAATTATGTTTTAAAATTAACCTCAATCTCTCCTACTAGGGATTAAGCCTAGTTTCTTTAAATCTATCCTTAAGCAAAGGACAATCTATAAACTCATTGGCTATTTCCTCCATTGCCTAGTATTGGAATCCCTATATAACTGCTTTATCATCTTGTGCAATTCTTATCCATATCTCCATAATAAATGTATTTTCTATAGAACTATCTACTATTCTAGAGGCTTTACTCTGAGTCAAGGTGTCTTAACCTGGGCTCTGTGAACTTGCTTGTTAATATTATGAAAACTACCTTTTGGTATAATTGGTTTCCTTTTTAGTCCATATATTTTATTTTATGCATTTAGGAACATCATCCTGAGAATGGCTCTGCAGACTTTATAAGACTGACAAAGGGGTCCATCACAGAAAAATATTTAAGAACTCCTGCTGTAGGTCTTTTGACATTCCATGAAGGCCAGTGGAATACTACAGCTGTTTAGATGTTATAATGACCCACTTATTTTTCTAATTATGTATTTTCTGGATATTTTCTTTTATACCACTAATTATATGAATAAGGTCTTGAGTCTATAGCCGTTTGGAGCACTGGCCATTTGTGTTCTTTTGTTTTACTCCATGTTTGAGAACCAAAATTCATTGTCAGAAAAATACTAGTGTTAAAAAGATTGTGTGGGGGTGGAGCCAAGATGGCAGAGAGGAATCAGCATGCTGCCTGAACTCTCCTTCTGTTCCCTCAAAAAGAACATTAAATCAAACCTCTGGACGGATTCTGAAACTACAGAACCTGCAAAGAGACAGGGAGACACAGTCTTCCAACCAAAGATAATTTAGAAGACTTTAGGAAAAGGTCGGTCTGACTCAGGCAAAAGGGAGGCGCAGTGCAGGGCAACAGCCCAGCACCGAGGGGGTTGGGGCAAGTCAGCAGGCACTGCGGGCCACAGCCAAACAACTGAGGCCCCTGGAACCTGGCTCAAAAATCTGGTGGCCAAGAAGGACAGTGGAAAAACCTACCTGCACCAGCCGAGAGGGCAAGTTGCCAGCTGTAGGGCCACGAATAGGACAGGCGCAACTAGGCCTGATACTAGCGTGCTCACACAGGAAGTGCAGGGGGGGGGGTGCATAACTGCACACACTTAAAGTCCTCAGTGTAAAAATCTGGTGAAACAGCACCTATACCCCTGCACAAGAAGCCCAAAACAGAAACCCGGGTGCCCCCAGAGCAGACCTCAACTTAAAAAATAAATAAATAAGCTGCAATAATGAGTAAGAAGCAAAAAAGAGCCCTCTCCATTGAGAGCTTCTGTATCAGTAGGGAACAAGCAAACACATACTCAGATGAGGACAATACCCTCAAATTGCCTACACATGAAGCCTCATGAGGGAAGGTGAATTGGTCTCAAGAACAAAAAGCCTTCCTGGAAGAGCTCAAAAAAGATTTTAAAAATCAACTGAGAGGGGTAGAAGAAAAAATGGGGAGAGAAATGAAAGCAAAACAGGAAAACTATGAAAAAAGAATCAGCAGCTTGGAAAAGGAAGCACAAAGATTGACTGCAGAAAACAATTGCTTAAAAAATTCATCTGGCCAAATGGAAAAAAAGGTGCATAATGTCACTGAAGAAAACAATGCCTTAAAAAATTCATCTGGCCAAATGGAAAAAAAGGTGCATAATCTCATTGAAGAAAATAATGCCTTAAAAATTAAAATTGGACAGTTGGAAGATAAGGAATCCATGAGACACCAGGAATCAGTCAAGCAGAATTGAAAGAATGAAAAAATAGAAGAAAATGTGAAATACCTCATTGGAAAGGCAACTGATCTGGAAAACAGATCCAGGAGAGACAATTTGAGAATCACTGGACTGCCTGAAAGCCATGACCAGAAAAAAAATCTAGATACCATATTCCAGGAAATTATTAAGGAGAACTGCCCAGATATCATAGAATCAGAGGATAAAATCATCATTGAAAGAATCCACCGATCACCCCCTGAAAGAGACCCCAAAAGGAAAACTCCAAGGAATATTGTAGACAAATTCCAGAATTATCAGGGGAAGGAGAAAATACTCCAAACAGCCAGAAAGAAGCAATTTAAATATCATGGAGCCCCAGTCAGGATTGCTCAGGACCTGGCAGCTTCAACATTAAAGGACTGCAAGGCTTCGAATATGATATTCTGGAAGGCAAAGGAGCTTGGATTGCAGCCAAGAATCTATTACCCATCAAAATTGATCATTCTCTTTCAGGGGAAAAGATGGACTTTCAATGATATTGGGGACTTTCAACATTTCCTGATGAAAAGACCAGAACTGAATAGAAAATTCAATCTTAACATACAAGACTCAAGAGAAGTTTAAAAAGGTAAAGAGAGGGAAAAAAAAGTTACTCAATTAGGTTAAACTGTTTACATCCCTACACGGGAAGATAATACTCATAACTCTTAAGAACTATAAATGTATTTGGGCAGAGAGAAGGACTTTACACAGAGGGTATAAATATAAATTGTCTTTGATGTGATGATACAAAGAAAATTAAGTGGTTAAAAAGGGAGTCTATGGGGAGGAGAGGAAAGGGGAGGTGGAATGGGGTAAATTATATCATATGAAGAGGTGAATAAAAAACCTATTACAATAGAGGGAAAGAAAGGAGGGGTGAACATTGTTTCAACCCTACTCTCATTAGATTTGATTCAAAGAGGGAATAACATATACGTTCATTGGGATAAAGAAATTTAGCTCATTCTTTAGGGAAGCAAAAGGGGAAGGGAAAGGGGGTACTGATAGAAGGGAGGACAAAAGCAAGGGAGAAAAGGGTAAAGAAAAGAGAGGGGGATGATAAAAAGGGAGGGCAGATTGGGGGAGGCAGGGTTAAGAGGCAAAATGTCAGTGAGGAGCAATAGGGTGAAAGAAGGGGGAAAAAGTACAAAGGGGGTAAATAGAATGGAGGGGAATAGACAATTAGTAATAATGACTGTGAATGTGAATGGGATGAACTCTGCTATAAAACAGAAGCAAATTGCAGAGTGGATTAAAAACCAGAATCCTACAATATGCTGTTTACAAGAAACACATTTGAAGCAGAGAGATATACACAGAGTAAAGGTAAAAGGCTGGAGCAGAATATATTATGCTTCAGCTAAAGTGAAAAAAGCAGGGGTAGCAATCCTTATCTCAGACAAAGAACAGGCAAAAATAGATCTCATTAAAAGAGATAAGGAAGGAAACTACATCTTGCTAAAAGGTACTATAGATAATGAAGTAATATCAATATTAAATATGTATGCACCAAGTGGTATAGCAACCAAATTCTTAGAGAAGTTAAATGAGTTACAAGAGGAATTAGACAGTAATACTATACTAGTGGGGGATCTGAATCTCCCCCTCTCATAATTAGATAAATCTAGCCAAAAAATAAGAAAGAAGTGAAAGAGGTGAATAGATTACTAGAAAAGTTAGACATGATAGATATCTGGAGAAAATTGAATGGGGATAGAAAGGAATATACCTTTTTCTCAGCAGTACATAGCACATTTTCAAAAATTGACCATGTATTAGGGCTCAAAAACATCACAGTTAAATGTAGAAAGGCAGAAATAGTAAATGCATCCTTCTCAGATCATAATGCAATAAAAATTACATGTAAGAAAGAGCCAGGGAAAAGTAGAATGAAAATCAATTGGAAACGAAATAATTTCATTCTAAAGAATGAATGGGCCAAACAACAAATCATAGAAACAATCAATAACTATATCCAAGAGAATGACAATAATGATACAACATACCAAAATCTATGGGATGCAGCCAAAGCAGTGCTTAGGGGAAAATTTATAGCTCTAAATGCTTACATGAATAAAAAAGAGAAAGAGGAGATTAATGAATTGGGCATGCAACTTAAAAAGCTAGAAAAAGAACAAATTAGAAATCCCCAATTAGACACTAAATTAGAGATCCTGAAAATTAAAAGAGAAATTAATAAGATTGAAAGCAAAAAAATTATAGAATTTTCAATAAAACTAAGAGCTGGTTTTATGAAAAAAACAATAAAATAGATAAAATATTGGTTAATTTAATTAAAAAGAAAGAAGAAAACCAAATTACCAGTATCAAGAATGAAAAGGGTGATATTACCACCAATGAAGTAGAAATTAAATCAATAATTAGGGATTATTTTGCCTAACTGTATGCCAATAAATTTGACAATCTAAATGAAATGGATGAATATTTACAAAAATACAAACTGCCCAGGTTAACTGAAGAGGAAATAAAATCCTTAAATAAACCCATATTAGAAAAAAGAAATTGAACAAGCCATTAATGAACTCCCTAAGAAAAAATCCCCAGGGCCAGATGGGTTTACAGGTGAATTTTACCAAACATTTAAAGAACAATTAATTCCAATTTTATACAAATTATTTGGAAAAATAGGTGAAGAAGTAGTTTTACCAAATTCATTTTTTGATACAAATATGGTGGTGATACCAAAACCAGGCAAAACAAAAACAGAGAAAGAAAATTATAGACCAATTTCCCTAATGAATATGGATGCTAAAATCTGAAATAAGATATTAGCAAGGAGATTACAGCAAGTGATCACCCGGATAATACACTATGACCAGGTGGGATTTATACCAGGAATGCAGGGCTGGTTCAACATTAGGAAAACTATTAACATAATCAACCACATCAATAAGAAAACTAACCAAAAGCATATGATTTTCTCAATAGATGCAGAGAAAGCTTTTGACAAAATACAGTACCAATTCCTAATAAAAACACTAGAGAGTTTAGGAATAGGTGGAGCTTTCCTTAAAATAATAAACAGTATCTACCTAAAACCATCAGCAAGCATTATATGTAATGGAGATAAGTTAGAGGCCTTCCCAATAAGATCAGGGGTGAAACAGGGATATCCATTATCACCACTATTATTTAATATTGTACTAGAAATGTTAGCTTTAGCAATCAGAGAAGAAAATGAAATTAAAGGAATTAGAATAGGCAAGGAGGAAACAAAACTATCACTCTTTGCAGATGATATTATGGTATCGTTTCTTCTAGGAACAGGTGGTCCTTGTAATGGAATGTATTAAATTTGATCATTGACAACACTATGCTAAGGTTTAGTAAAAAAATCCAGCAATTCAAAAGTTAAAGAAGAGAACCCAGCTTTCCATTCCAGAATCCAGAGCCCAGCTTTCCAGACCAGAATCCAGCTTCCTCCTAATGACATCTTACCACTCCAAGAAGACAAGAGAACTGAGAAAAGACTTCCAAAGACTTATTTTTTACTGTTTCATCAAGGAACACATGTTCCTAGAAGAAACAAAGGGGGGAATGTGATGAAATAATGGGATTTAGCAATACTTAAAGACCCACCTGGAGATTAATCTAGACTGATTGAATCAAGTGAAAGTGATTGACTGCTGATTAGCCTACTTCAAGTTAACTGGATTGCAATCACACCTGGCTGACCCTTAAGAAGGTATTGTTCTCGGAAGCGAGACTGTGAACTTAACTTGAGAACACCTTCAAGTTCAGTGAGCCAATGGATTTGGAGGACACCAACCAATCAGCTTGAAGCAGTGTGTAAGGACCGCCTCTGTTCCAGACCTATAGAAAGCTTCCACAATCAGCTTGCTGGAGAGTTCCTGATTAAAGCAGGCTTGTGGAGGAGGACTTGAGGAAGAACCCAACTAGGCTGGAACTCTAGGCTAGGTAGGACTTCTTTTTTCTTAACTTTCTGAACTCCTTGTGAATATCTGTATGCTTTAATAAATGTTTAATGCCCAAAGACTGGTGCTAAAGCCTCTAATTTAAGGCGAGCACGCAATCTAGATTATAAACATCACAGTATACTTAAAGAATCCTAGAGAATCAACTCAAAAATTACTTGAAACAGTTAACAACTTTAGCAAAGTAGCAGCATATAAAATAAATCCACATAAATCATCAGTGTTTCTATACATGACCAACAAAGTCCAGCAGCAAGAGATAGAAAGAGAAATTCCATTTAAAGTGACGGTAGATAATATAAAATACTTGGGAGTCTACTTGCCAAGACAAACCCAGGAACTCTGTGAACACAACTACCAAGCACTCTTCACACAGATCAAATCAGATCTAAATAATTGGAAAGATATCAATTGCTCATGGACAGGCAGAGCTAATATAGTAAAAATGACAATAATACCTAAATTAATTTACTTATTCAGTGCCATACCAATCAGAATACCTAAAATTTATTTTATAGAGCTAGAAAAAGTAATAACAAAATTCATCTGGAAAAACAAAACATCAAGAATATCCAGGGAAATAATGAAAAAAAAATTCACAGGAAGGTAGGTTAGTGGTACCAAACCTGGAGCTTTACTATAAAGTGGCAGTCATCAAAACTCTCTGGTACTGGATAAGAAATAGAGTGGAAGATCAATGGAATAGCCTAGGCACAGGAAACACAGTAGTAAAGGACAGTAGTAATGTATTGTTTGATAAACCCAAAGACTCCAGCTTCTGGGATAGGAACTCAGTATTTAACAAAAACTGCTGGGAAAACTGGAAGATAGTATGGCAGAAATTATGCATACACCAACATCTTACACCTTATACTAAAATAAGGTCAAAATGAATACATGATTTAGATATAAGAGGTGATACCATGGGTAAATTAGGAGAGAAAGGAATAATCTACCTTTCAGATCTTTGGAAAGGAAAACAGTTTATGACCAAACAAGAGATAGAGAATATTATAAAATGCAAAATGGATAAATTAAAAAAATTTTGTACAAACAGAAGCAATGCATCCAAAATTAGAAGGGAGGCAGAAAGCTGGCAAACAATTTTGGTGGCCAGTACGTCTGATAAAGGCCTCATTTCTAAAGTATATAGGGAACTAAATCAAATTTATAAGAATCTAAGTCATTCCCCAATTGAGAAATGGTCAAAGGATATGACCAGGCAGTTTTCTGATGAAGAAACCAAGGCTATCTATTCCCATATGAAAAAATGCTATAAATCTCTAATGATTAGAGAGATTCAAATTAAAACAACTCTGAGATACCACCTGACACCTATCAGATTGGCTAAAATGACAAAAAAGGAAAATAATAAATGTTGGAGAAGCTGTGGGAAAATTGCAACACTAATGCATTGTTGGTGGAGCTGTGAACTGATCCAACCATTCTGGAGAGCAATTTGGAATTATGCCCAAAGGGCTATAAAGCTGTGCATACCCTTTGACCCAGCAATACCACTTTGGGGTCTTTTTCCCAAGGAAATCATGGAAAGGGGAAAGGGACCCACATGTACAAAAATATTTATAGCTGCTCTTTGTGTGGTGGCAAGGAATTGGAAGTTGAGGGGATGCCCATCAATTGGGGAATGGCTGGACAAGTTGTGGTATATGAATGTAATGGAATACTATTGTGCTATAAGAAATGATGAGCAGGAGGAGTTCAGAGAAACCTGGAGGGTCTTGCGTGAGCTGATGACCAGAACCAGAAGAACATTGTACACAGTATCATCAACATTGTGTGTTGATCTACTGTGATGGACTATATTCTTCTCACCAGTGCAATGGTACAGAAGGGTTCCAGGGAACTCATGATAGAAGAGGATCTCCAAATCCAGGGGGACAAAAAAGAACTATGGAGTATAGATGCTGAATGAACCATACTATTTCTTTTGTCTTTGGTGCTGTTGTTTTTCTATTTTGAGGTATTTTGTCATTGCTTTGATTTTTCTCTTATAACATGACTAATGCAGAAATATGTTTAATGTTATTATGTATGTATATATATGTGTGTCTATATATGTGTGTATGTGTGTGTTTGTATATATATATATATGTATGTATGTATATATATAACCTATTTCAGATTACCTGTTGTCTAGGGGAGGGGGGAGGGAGGGAGAAAAATCTGAAATTGAAAAGCTTGTATAAACAAAAGTTGAGAACTATCTTTTCATGTAATGGTAAAAAAATAAAATACTTTATTACAAATAAAAAATAGATTCTACTCAAAAAAAAGATTGTGTGGCTATAGAAAGAGTTCTAACATTCTGAGACTTGATGTAATCAGTACAATGTCATCTGCAAAGAGGAACATCTGGAGGACATCACTGTCTCTTTGGAGCTACTCTTTTATTTGTACTTTGCAGAGGGGATCCCCATGATAGTTGAAAATACCTTTGGTAAGCACACAGCTCCTTATTTTATGCCTCATTTGATGTTGATTGTCAGAAGAGTACTGAATAAAATTATCTGTGTTTGAATATAGCATGGAATTTTGCGTGCACATGATACATAAATAAGAGACCTTGTTGAAAGAGAATCATTGGGGCAGCTAGATGGCACAGTGGATAGAGCACCGGCCCTGGAGTCAGGAGTACCTGAGTTCAAATCCGGCCTCAGACACTTAACACTTACTAGCTGTGTGACCCTGGGCAAGTCACTTAACCCCAATTGCCTCACTAAAAAAAAAACAAAAAAAAAAAAAGAAAGAGAATCATTAAGGCTAAATTTTGTTCTATAAGTCAAATACATTTTTTATAATTAAAAATCTGTAAGTGTATTAAGATCTTGATGTCTGTACCTTTTGATCATTCTGTGATTGGAAAAAATTGAGTCTGTTGTAGAAAATCATTTATGAAAACCTGTTTATTCTATTTTTGCGCTTTTATCAAGGATGCCATTGCTAAATATGTAAATCATTTTCATAAAGATTGAGAATACATAGGCATATGAATCTGATGTTATTGATTGATGCTATTGATGGTATTTGATGTTATTGTCCACTGGATTGATTACCTTTTGTCAAAGTATCACATATACTTTCTTTTCTGTTTGGGTAATTTGAAAATTGATTTTTTAATACTTTCAAAACTGATTGCCTTCAACAAAAAGTATAATTTTGTGTATTTATTCTGATCCAGCTACTCTTCTTGACTTTCTCTTAAATGCCTTTTGTGTTTCCTTACATCATGTGCTGAGTCCAAATGTGTAGTTTCACAGTCAACAATATTATCATTGTGTCAATAGTTGTAAATAACATTTATTTAGTGCTTTTAAAGCTTGTAGGATCTTTACAAATATATAATTTCCTTTGTACCTAAACGCATGCATATCTATATCTATATCAACATCTGCATGTATATGTATGTACACGTATAGGTTTATGTATATGAAAATCAAATCTACTCACCAAGTAGAAAAATCTACAAGTAGGCTTTTCACAGTTGGAATTATTTTAATCATAAAGAAATTTAGTTTGATTTTTACCATCACTTTTTGTAATCCGTAGCTTTCTACAAAGAGGCCACCTCCTACCTGAGGGTTTTCCTGATATTGATGCCCCCTCTGTTTTTTAATTCTCTCTATAGGGTATAACAAAAGTCTTATTGCAGTTTTCAGCCACCAAATCTTAAATAGAAGAGTGGTTCCCTATAGCCAGTTCCCCGTTAAAACTTATAACTATACTGAGAATTTTGGAACTTTTGTATATTTGATTTCTCTGTGTCATATTTCTTTGCCCCAAAGAATCTAAGATCTGTAAGGGTAGATAGAGATGATTGAGGTTTTGTCTTTGTGTTCCCAGCACCTACTACAATTCCTAACAATTAGTAGATACTTTAGTAATTACTTGTAGTATGCTGAGTGAGAATAACTAACATTTTTATATATGGATAAGGGGCCACTTTAAATAAATTAAAATCATGAAATTTATTTACAAGGGCAAGTGGTGATGCTCAAGGAAGGAATTTTTTCTTTAAAATTGTGTACTGACAGCTGTCCCATTTAGAGGCAAACTTACAGTTGGAATTTTATGAAGAAAATCATATTTGAAGGCAACAGTAAAGCAAAAGTTATTTTAAGGGTTTTTTCCCCTACTTAAACTACTAAATAAAATATTTACGTAGGCTAGTTTGTGCAGAGTACAGAGTATTCATTGACTGCAGCTCCCTGTTTCTCTGAGCTCAGGAATAAGGTAAGTAAGGCTGCATGACTCAGACCAAGAGCCCTATTCATCAGCATGTTTAGTTGCGTGGGCTCCTCTGTGCGTTGACTTTGGCCCAGTATGACTCAACAGGAGTAGCCTTGCATGAAGACCATCAAAAACAACAACAAAAATCTGAAACACTACCTCCTCTGAATCAGGATTGGAATGAAGTTTGGGCAGTGTTTTCTCCAACACAGTCAGAGGGAACCCCCATCTTGACACCAAAGAAGATAACCACAAAAAGCATTAAAAGGGAGCTTGTTAACAGTATGTCTTAAACCAATAGTCATTACTCCAAGAGCTAAGAAATATTTGGACTTGCACAGGGGTGTGCTGGGGCCAGCTCAAACGGTTTCTGGGAGCCAGCTGCAATATTTTTAGTGTGAGCATTTACACCTGGGAAATTGGCAAATCCTACAAATCAGGACTTGATTTATTGTCTTGTTGATTTTCTAGATTTAATAAAGTGATAGAGATAATGTTAATATGACAAATTAAACTTAAAAATGTGTTGTGTGTACATTTTCCCCCAGGGAGCTAGTTATTCAATATTTACCAGCATTACCTTGAGCTCAAGGCATAGAAACTATGAACTACTTTAGAGTTTTAATTACATTTTTTTTCTTTTTAAATACAACAAACTCCATCCAGTGGCATATACTAGGGCCTGCAAAGTCTGAAGTGGAGCACTTGCTTGCCCAATAATGGGGGTACCATTTGGCCAATATAAATGACACTCCTGAAAATGTTCAAATGACTGAGGGCATTCCATGGCTGTCCTCAAAAAAGCCAGACCAGTATTTAACAACCCTCACCGTCAGGGAGTTTCTCATAAATCAACTCAGTCCTTTGTCCTACAGTTAAAATCTCATGTTCTTTCCTCAATGGAGAAGAGTCAGCAACCAGTACTAATGATGAAATGAAATAAATGAGCACTAATTAAGCACTTACTATGTTTGTAGAACTGTGCCACATAGTGGACATATAGATACAAAGAAGAAAGATGATATCTACTCTCAAGGAATTTATATTCTAGTAAGGAAAGTTAACACATGTCAGGGAGCAAGAGTTGGAAAAGGGGAAGGTAGTTAAAATAGGGGATCCACTCACAGTGGCATGGAGGTGACAAGGAATTGGCATGGTGAACCCAGGCCTGGGAAAGATAATATGAAAACTTGACTACCAGAGCATAGGTGCTAGAAGGTTAGAGTCCAAATAAAGAGGACTATGAAGAAGCCAAAATAAAGGTGTTGTGTCTTAGAAAGGTATGTGGGACTCTTATTGTAACGTCTCTTATTGGTGTCGCCTTTGTACTAAAAAAAATCATTTTTTCTCATAAAGTATGCTTTTAAATTATTCAACTGCTCCAAACAGGGATCCTAACCTACCTGCCTCCCTCTCCCCAATCACACAGCCCAGGGCCATCTTGTACATTACCAACACAAAAACAATACTGGTCATAACAGGGCTATGTATTTCTATTATACAAAGATTACTACCTAGTTAAAAGGCCCTGTGGTATTATGGGAAGGTATTGCAATCGGAATTAAGAGATCTGTGTTCTAGTTCTGGGTCAGCCAGTCTTGCTGTGTGATTTTAAGAATCACCAACTACCCTTCCGTGCTCTTCTCTTAGTGTTTCATTTATAAAAGGAGGATTTAGACAAAATTAACTCTAAGGTCCTCCCTTGTCCTAAAAATTGGTAACCATATGCTTTTGTATTTTGCTTCTAAAATAGTTCATTAGATGGGCAGCTTGGTGGTACAGTGAATAAAGCACTGGCCCTGGATTCAGGAGGACCTGAGTTCAAATCCAGCCTCGATGCTTGACACTTACTAGCTGTGTGACTCTGGGCAAGTCACTTAAACCTCATTGCCCCACCCAAAAGAAAATAATAAAATAAAATAGTTCATTAGTAAGCACTTCTAAAATACCTTCTGTATGCCAGGCTAAGCATTGGGATACAAAGAAAGTCACTGACAGTCCCTGCAAATAAGACAAATGAAAAAACCAAGAGACAGAATTTCTGTGTAATTAATAATCAGTTTATTAATTAGGCTAGCAAGTAATAAAGTGATGGTCAGTGATTTCTCTTGGGAACCAAAAGACACCTAATAGAGGAATTGAATGCCTTAAATATATTTTTTAAAGAAATGCCCCTGACAGGAGAAATCAACCCTTATTGGTTAACAAGAACAAGGAACATGGTCCCAGAGGATTTGTGTAATCTCATCTATCAGCCATGGTCTTTAGAGACAGGCTGACTGACCAATAGGGGCTGGTCCCTGAATGGAAAAATAAAAATCCTGGACCCCAGTTAATAATGGGTTATTAATATAGTAGAAAATAATAATTTCTCTCACAACAATAGAACTATATACTGACATTCACTCAGCACATGTCATAAAAAAACAGGCACTCACTAATTAAGCATTTCCTGATGATGACCTAGGATGCATATTCTATTTCCATACTCTAGGATTTCCTTTCCACATCTAATAGTTGCTCCTACCTTTCTTTCTTAGGACTATTACAAAAGAGATTGTTTTCTGTCTATTTACTCCATCAAGATCTCCTCAAGACAAAATGTTGTGTTTTTTTCTTACATCCAGACTTCCTTTCACCTATTCAATTCCTCATCAAGGCAGCCATCATTGAATTTTGTTCCTTATAAGCTATGGGACCTTGGACAAGACATAACCTCTCTAGGTCTCAGTTTCCTTCACTGTAAAATGGGGGGGGGGTAACGTCTATAATCTCTGAGGCCCTTCCAGCCTTAAATCAATCATTGCATGAACTCAAAAAACCCATAATAGATAGCCATAGCAAAGAACTTTGCCTTTGAAAACTTTACTGTTTGTCTCTGTTATCAAGTCTTGTACCAACTCCAAAAGTTTCACCCTATAGGCTGTCAATGACATTGTTTATGCGTAGGGTTTGCCCTACTCAACCTCTTTTCTTAAGAGTAGATGCTTTCTCCCCCATACCTAGTCCCTCAACTGACTGTTAATTGTGACTAGGATCATAATGCAAGATTTCAATATAATATCATTCAATTTGATGGACATCTGTTAAGTGCCAATTCCGTACCAAGTATCTACACCTTTGATAGGACACCAGCAGGGCTGGGTCTATGAATTCACTGGTATGGGGAACTCCCATATTTTAGAAGGAGGGGCAGCTAGGTGGCACAGTGGATAAAGCACTGGCCCTGGATTCAGAAGAACCTGAGTTCAAATGTGACCTCAAACACTTGACACCAGCTGTGTGACCCTGGGCAAGTCAATTAACCCTCATTACCCCACCCTCCCCCAAAAAAACATTTAGAAGGAAACTACCTCTATGCAGGTCATTAATTTCCTTGCAATGTATAGTCTTAGAGAATTTTAGAGCACTGAGAGGGTAAATAACTTATCCAAGGTCACGCAGCCAGTATGTGTCAGAGGTGGTACTTGACCAGAAGTCATTCTGGCTATGAGGCTGACACTCTCTCCACACTACCTGACATATCCTTTTGTGGAAATGTTAAATAGCACTAAGGCTTCATTATCTCCCACCCCAGTCTTCAGCAATATTAATTATAGCCTGCAAACTTGGGCGAAATCTCAGAACTTTATTTATTTCATCTAGCTGCCTGAGGGCAGGACTATATTTTCTTTTTTTTTTTTAATTTTTATTTATTTATTTATTTATTTTACATATAAGGTATTTTATTTTTTCCGTTACATGTAAAGATAGTTCTCAACTTTTGTTTATACAAGCTTTACAATTTCAGATTTTTCTCCCTCTCTCCCCTCCCTCCCCCCTCCCCTAGACAACAGGTAATCTGATATAGGTTATATCTATATATCTATATATCATATCCATATCCATATAGATAGATATATACACACATATATAACATTATATATACACATAATAACATTAATCCTATTTCTGCATTAATCCTGTTACAAGAGAAAAAATCAGAGCAGTGATGCAAAACCTCAAAATAGAAAAGAAAAAACAACAACAGCACCCAAAACAAAAGAAATAATATGGTTCAATCAGCATCTATACTCCACAGTTCTTTCTTTTTTTTTTTCTTGGATTTGGAGATCCTCTTCTATCATGAGTTCCCTGGAACTCTTCTGCACCATTGCATTGGTGAGAAGAATATAGGACTATATTTTCTTAAACTCCAAGAGTTGGCATGGGTACCCACTTCACCAGTGTAGATTTCAACACACTTGTGACTTAGGATATAGTCATGAAGATTTATTGTTGTTGAAAAATTCATCACCCCATGGCTTCTTTTCATATGACAGATACACAGTTTGTTGCCAAGCCTGTTCTGGAATCCTTTCCAGCTTGGTAATACCTGCCAGGGCTTACGCCTCACTGGCACAGCCTTGGAGGAGCCAGGCTCACCTTTATGACAGAAGAGATGTCAGAAGGGGACTCCAGTGGAAGTGAACAAGACTATCCTTCCATCCCAACTTTCAAGAAAGGGAGTTTGTAGGGGCAGCTAGGTGGCGCAGTGGATAGAGCACTGGCCCTGGAATCAGGAGGACCTGAGTTCAATCCGGCCTCAGACACTTAACACTTACTAGCTGTGTGACCTTGGGCAAGTCACTTAACCCCAATTGCCTCACTAAAAAAAAAAAAAAAAAAGGGAGTTTGTTTTGCCCGTCTTCAAAACACTCCTGAGAAGAAGACCCAATACTGGACACACACCTCCAGGAAATGAAATATGGAAAGAAAAGCCCAATAAAATGGGAGCCATGTGGTGCAAGGGAAAGAATACTGACTCTAAAGTCATAGAACTTATGTTAAAATACTGCTTCATAGAGTTACTAGCTGTGTAACTTTGGGCAAGTACCATAACCTTGCCATGTCTGTAAAATGGAGTTGGATTTGAGGTCCTGTGAGGTCCCTTCCAATTTTAAGTGATGGTCCTATATACAAAACTATGCATAGCAGCACGTTTTGTTCTAGAAATGAAATGGAAATAAAGTGGGAAGATGTGTATGCATTAGTGCTGAGTAAAACGAATAGAGCCAGAAGACTGTCATGCCCAATGACTGCAATTACATGAATGAAAAGAACTCTGAAAGCTGGACTTTAAATAATTGTAAAAAAAAATCCTGGAAAGAAATAAATTTAAATTAAATTAAAAAAAAAAACAAACAATCCTGGTCCCAGAGAACAGATAATAAGACATAGTTCCATCTTCCATTTGCAGATAGGAAGTGGTGGTGGGAGGAGAGAGGAACTCCAGTGGTTGTATCAAATGTATAGTAGAGGGTTGTATCAATTGTCAGTTGTGGTCATTGCTTGGGTCATTGCTTAACTGTTTTCTTTATTATAAAGGAAGGTTCAATTCTGGGGTCAGGAAGAGAGGAAGGTAAGAGAATGGTATATCTTGAAATGATTGAGAAAGGCATCAATGATTCTTGTTTTTAAAATAATATTCCACAAAGGAGATTCCAGGGTCTCTATTTTCTCATCTCTAAAGGAAAGGCATTGGATTTGTAAGCTTCCTCCCAGCTCTTCCATCCTACAATTTTATGATTCTGACAGTTCCACATGCTAATTTGTCTGTCCTAACTTTGTATGCAGGAAGATCCCAACCTTTCCCCTCAACCCCAATTTCTAACTAAATTCCTTCCATTCCCACCAAATCTTTTGCTTAGTCATAAGTTGATGCAAAAACAGGTTCTCAAAGACACCTATCAAGCATTCCACTAAATACTGGAGTACTGATATTAAGTCCCCACAAACATTTCTTCTCTGGGCTAAATAAATGTTTTTCTCACAAGAGCTTATTTCCCAGACTTTAAATTATCTTGCTCTATCCCCCCAAGTTAATACAGAACTATAGCAGTTCTTCAAGATCAGCCCTTTATCTTTTTTTTGAGGGGGAGGGGCTGGGCAGTGAGGGTTAAGTGACTTGCCCAGGGTCACAACAGCTAGTGTTAAGCGTCTGAGGCCGGATTTGAACTCAGGTCCTCCTGAATCCAGGGCCAGTGCTTTATCCACTTTGCCACCCAGCTGCCCCCACAGCTCTTTATCTTGTTGAATACCCACCCATCAGCTTTATTTTCTGTATTATATTGCTTAGTTTATTAATGGGTATTTTATGTGAGACAAAATTTAAAAAGCTTTCCTAAAGTCAATATAGATGAAACCATTTCTTTCCTTGAGTACAATTCTGCCAGAAAGAGAAGAACATTTTAAACCAGAGAATTTTGTTTTTATAAAGCTATAATGGTGATTACTGATTTCATGAAACTCTTTGAGGAATTTGAAAATAATTGTCATTTTAGAAATAATGAATTCTAGCATTTTTTCAAGAAAGAGATATTAAGCTTATACAGAGATTCTTTCCAGGGTTATATTTTTCTCTTTTCAAAAATATAGGCAATCAATTGTTATTTTTGAATCTCCATACTTCCTCAGGATTTCTTAAAAATGGTAGTTAGTGGTTCTGTAATGACTTTAGTCAATTTTTGCAGATTTTCTCTCAGCTAATTTATTTTGCAGCTCATCATCAAGTCTCTCCTTGTTCCTGCTTGATTTTCAGCCCTACTCTTACATGTTGCTTTTCCTTGTCTCTTAGGCACAATTTACCTTAAAAGAGGAAAAGAAAGAAAGGAAAGTGATATTATTTGATTTTTCCTTTGTAGGGCTTTCTAATACTAGCTTTGCCTCCTTGTCTGTTATGAGACAATATATGATTTTAACTTTTACTTGTTTCTGATCTCTTGAAAGAACATTTTTCAGATGCTCTTTTGTTTTTCCTAAGTTTCCAGGTACCTCTTGATTGTAACATTAAGTCAGGAAGGTACCCTTCCCTTTGTGGAGGGGGATATGGGAATTCTTTTAATATCTCCCAAGCATCAGTTCCACATAGTTTGGTTCTTTTATACCTCAGAAAGCAAGGAAGTCAAAAACAATATTTAAAATTCCATTTCCCCACATGAAAATATTGAGTTCTCAGAGTCTCATAGACAAATGAAATGATTTGTCTAAGGTCATACAGTAAGTCTCAGACATCTGCTGATTCCAAATCCAGTGCTCTATAACATATTTTCTCTTATATATTTTTATATACAAATAGCTAATTTTGAAGTGACTCATATCTCTCTAATCATTGGTTTCTTATCAGTTAAGGTATAGTCAGTTTCTGGTTTTGTGATATTCTTCCGTGGTTCACCACATTCAACTATCTTCTTAAAGAACATGATATCTGTGTATATGTGTGTGTGTGTGTGTGTGTGTGTGCATACTTATATTTGTGTGTGTGTAAATGATGCACTTTTAAGTAAAATATTCATTATTAACATTTTCTCCATCACTTTCTTAAGTCTAGATGATCAACAAACCAATAAATTATACCATGATTTGTAGCATTTGCTGATTTCTGAGCTCACACTGAAAATTTAACAGTCAGATCTCATGAGCTGATTTGAGTTGGCTCCAGCACTGATCAAATTACCTTAGAAGGAGAACTAAGGATTGTGAGGGAGCTCATACTGTGACCTGGTTGCTAGTTCCCCTTACCTCTTTTTTTGTTTGTTTGTTTGTTTGTTTGTTTGTTTGTTTGTTTGTTTGTTTTGCGGGACAATGAGGGCTAAGTGACTTGCCCAGGGTCACACAGCTAGTAAGTGTCAAGTATCTGAGGCTGGATTTGAACTCAGGTACTCTTGAATCTAGGGCCGGTGCTTTATCCACTGAGCTATCTAGCCACCCCCTCCCCTTACCTCTTAAGTATAATACCAGCATATTGATCTGTCCTAAAAGTCTGTAAGTTCAAGATTGTCTCTTATAATATAACTGAGTTTTCTCCTAGCTCTATTGGGAAAGAGATTGTCTGGGGAGTAGGGTGGGAGACAGCTTGGGTGATTTAAATATCATGGTATCAATTCTGTTTTCACTAGTTACCTCAGAGAATCATGGAATCTCTGAATTAGAATGGACCACAGAGACCTTCTGGGCCACCCTAAAACTAAACAGGAATCCCCTCTACAATATCTCTAAGTGGTTATTCAATTTTTTTCTTTTGCCTATGAAATTCTACCAAAGGAAAACCAAATACTTCTCAAAGCAGCTCATTCTACTTTTGGATTGCTCTAATTGCTAGAATTTCAGACACACACACACACACACACACACACACACACACACACACACACACACACACCGCCTATATTAAGCCTAAAACTATCCGCAAATTCCACTCTGCTCCTAGTCTTGCCATAAGCATTCCCTCTTCTTCCCAGTACTTAACACAGTGCTTGATAAATGTTGGTTGACTTTACTTCTACAGGATAGTCCCTCAAATATTTGAAGGCAATCTCCCACTGTACCTTTTTTTCTAAAGGATAAAAATTCCCAATTCCTTCAGCCAGTCCATGATCAAGGCTATTTACTATTCTGGTCACACTTCTCTGTACACTCTCCAGCTTGTTAACTTCCTTTCAAAAATGTGATCCCCAAAATTGAAACTCTTTCTTCCAGGAACACTTCCCTTGGGATCCCCCAGCTTTGGAAGAGTGAGGACTGCACCTTTAATTCATTCTTAATTGTATGACTTCTTTAAGAAGTTATAATGCTCCTATTAAGGGTTTCCTAAATTCAGACTTTAGGGACCTCAAGATAACATGTTTTCTAAAGATATCAGTTCTTTTGCTTTGGTGGTATAGTATGATTTTTTTTAAATGGTTTTGAACTGTCTGCTTTTAAGAATTATGCTAGGGTACCATGAGAATAAATAACATCCAATAGATATAGATTTGACAAATAAAAACATAGAACATTGAAGAAGCACCAGTGCTATCAAATAGATCTGTTCCTTGCTTTGCTGCCAAGGGCACAAAAGAGAATGAAATAGTAAATAAGATTTCGTGGAGAGTAGATATAAGGAGGATGGGGAAAATGCACATATGTCAATATTTAATATCATAAAATTTTATCCTTGTGATAATTCGTCTGCCAATCACTCTAAGCTCTGAATGACCTTTCCAGAACTCTCATTTACATGGTTGCTGGACAAATGATGCTATTCTGGGAGAATTTTTTTTAAAATTTCATCTTACTACTTTAATGCCTCATTATCCAACATGAAATAGGGAGTGAGGTATCCCACGTAGTAAATTTTCCTGAAAACTGAAGTATATCCTTTTAAATGCCAATCCTTTTTATTTTAATCATTTTGGTGGCAATTTTCCCTGAAATATATGATATGTTTCCCTGCCTTTCTGTAATATAACTTCTCTCCATTTCTTGATGATTCAATGTCATCATTCTAGGCATCAAGTACTGTTCTATTTCCCCCCAGGGTCTACTGAGTTATACAGTGTTTGCCCCTGGACTCCTGTGCTCTCTGAGTTCATGTGTCTGTTTCATACGGATTTTCTGTGTCTTCTTTCAGTATTAGACTAGCATTTATCACATCGCAGTGATCTGTAAGCATACTGCTCCAAACAATACTCTCTGCCTCCATTTCTAACCCTTCTTCCTTCAAACTTCCTACATTTTTTAACTGTGGATAAGAAAACCAGACAAACAACATTTCTAGAAAAAATTCTAAAAGAATTAATTATATATATATATACATATACATATATATACATATATATGTGTGTGTGTGTATATATATATATATATATATATATATATATGTAAAGTGTTTTAATGTTTATAAACCTTTTACATACATTATCTCATTTGAACCTTAAAAGAACTTTGTGAGGTAGGTACTCTGGGTATCGTCCTCCCCAATTTGCAGATGAGAAAACTGAGGCATAGAGACGTTTAGTATCTTGTTCATGGCTACAAAGCTGAATCTCAAAGGGCATATTTGAGCTAAATATACTTGTCAACTAAGTTGGAGAGAAAATCCCAATCTGTACTCTACCAGTTGTTGTTTAGTCATTTTTCAGTCACCTCAGACTCTTTGTGACTCTTTTTGGGCTTTTCTTGACAAATATGCTAGAGTGGTTTGCCATTTCCTCCTTCAGCTCATTTTACAGATGAGGAAATTGAGACAAACAGAGTTAAGTCACTTGCCCAGGATCACACAGCTAGTGTCTAAGGCTAGATTTGAACTCGTGAGATTAGTCTTTCTGATTGCAAGCCTAGCACCCTATCCACTGAAACACCTAGCTACCCTTACTGTACTCTACTGGTACAAAACAACATCATTCCTCACTCAGAGCCTCAGCTAATAATCAAATCACAGGGGCAGTTTAAATAAGTAAGTGTGTGTGTGTGTGTGTGTGTGTGTGTGTATGTGTAAAGGTGGATAGACATAAATATCTTCAAATAATATAATTTTTAAATTTTTATAATTAAATCCAGTGCTTTCTGTTGAATTTATTTTTTTCTTGACTAACTTTTAAAAATAAAAAAGATGTTTATTTTTCCTAAAACTTGACTGCTTTCAAAATTTAAATTGATATTTGTGTTGTAATAATTAAAACCAATAGCAATTTAAGAAAAGATTTATGGCTGGCTTACTGGCAATTAGGGAAGAGTCTTCTATGATAGAAGAACTCAACTCTCAAAAGAGAATTATTCTTTGCCTTTTATAGGAAATAGGACTTCTCTTCTGCTCCTCCCCATTGGCCATAGAAGCACATTTTAAAATGTATTTTATTCTGAACTTAACAATCATTAAATAAAAATGGCATTTCCATTGATATAAATGAACAGGAAAAAAAAAAGGATTTTATATGACACATCAGACCTGTGTTATGGACAGCTTGCTTTTCCTTTTAAGTATTTAATAAGTTCAACCCTGTTTTCTGTACTGCTCTCTGGCCTTCCTTCTATTGTCTTATCTGTATTTTTAAAAATGTGCTTCAATGACCCTCTTTCTCTTTCTTTTACTACCCTATCTCTATTCACCCATACCTTTCCACCAACCCCAAATTAAAAAAAAGAAATAGGAAAAATAAAGCTCTTGTAAAAAATATGCTTAATAAAGCAAAAGCAATCCCCTTATTAGCTAAACAATATATATTTTTCTGCATCTTGAGTCTATTACCTCTTCTGAAATCATGTTTAGTAATTATATTGATCAACATTCTCCAGTCTTTCAAAATTGTTTTTATTTATTGTGTTGCTGTAAAATTTTTTTCTGGCTTTGTTCACCACACTCTGTATTAGTTCATACAGATCTCTGAAACCATTCATTTCATCATATCGTATAGATCCATAATATTCCATTAATTTTATATACCATGATTTATTCAATCATTTCTTAATAAAGGAATTCCCCCTTAGTTTCCAGCTCTTTGCCACTCCAAAAAGAAAAGCTGCTATGAATATTTTCATACATAAAGTTACTTTAATTTCTTCCTTGATCTCATCAGGTATAGGCCTAGTAGTGATCTAACTAGGTAAAAAGTACACAAAGTTTAGTAGCTTTGGGAGAACAGTTCCAAATTGCCTTTTTTTTTTTTAGTGAGGCAATTGGGGTTAAGTGACTTGCCCAGGGTCACACAGCTAGTAAGTGTTAAGTGTATGAGGCCAGATTTGAGGTACTCCTGACTCCAGGAACGGTGCTCTATCCACTGCGCCACCTAGCTGCCCCTGCAAATTGCTTTTTTAAGTTGGCTTTGGCATCTCACAGCAGTACTACTAGCTCAGCAGGAAGCAGGATTGGGGAGGTATGAGACTAGGAGAGAGAGAAAGAGCAGCATGAGGACACCAGGAAAAGAGAAAGGACACCGAAGCTCTGCACCATTGTAATCAAGAATTGAGAGAACATTGTGCAGAGAGACAGCAATATTGTTTGATGAAGGAAGAACTGTGAATAACTTAACTATTCTCAGCAATACAGTGATCCAAGACAATCTCAAAGGACTAATGATGAAGCATACTACCCACCTCCAAAGAAAGAACTGATGTTGATTGAACACAGACTGAAGTATGCAATTTTTCACTTTCATTTTTCTCTTTTAATCAAGTTTTTTTATACAAAATGACAAATATGGTAATGTTTTCCATAATCATACATATATAACCCATATCTGATTGCTTGCTGCCTCAGGGAGGGCTGGGGAGGGAGGGAAAGAGGGATAAAAATTGGAACCCAAAACTATAAAAATGTTTATTAAAAATGGTTTTAAATAAACTTAAAAAAAAAGAATTAACTTGGCCATATGTGATCATGTAGTATAGTAGTTCTCAAACTTTTTTATCTCCGGACCCCTTTACAATCTTAAAATTTATTGAGGATCCCAAAGAGCTTTAGTTTATAGGGGATACATCTTTCACTATTTACTGAATTTGAAATTAAAACTGATAAATCTTTAAAACATTTATTTATTCATTCACTTTAATAATAATAAACTCATTATAATAATAAATACATTACATGTTAACATAAAAACATTTTTATGAAAAGTAACTATATTTACCAAAATGAAAAAAATTAGTGAGAAGAGTGGCTTTGTTTTATATATTTTTGCAAGTCTCTTTAATATCTGACTTAATAGAAGACATCTGGATTCTCATATCTGCTTCTGCATTTAGTCTGTTGTGATATGTTGGGGGGGTTGAATTATGTGAAGGAAATGTGACCTTAGACAGATACATAATTGGAAAAAGAAGAAATGTTTTTACAGACAAATAACATCCTAGCCTTACCATGAAAATTGTTATGACCTCAGAGAGCCCATGGAAAGATTTTTGGGTCTCCCCTCCCCCAGGTGTCTATGTACCACACTTTGAGAGCCAATGCCTTAGTGATTCTCTACTAGCGCACTCTCTATGTGTGCCTACTCTTTCCGCTGATGCACTGTGTATTTTGGAAAGACTGTGCCCCAGCTTTATTGGGAACAGGATATTTTATATTTACTGTTTTTATAATGTCATCTTAATAAATGACTTTTAATTGTGTGTACTGGTTGATTATTCAAAGTACACTTTGAAGATTATTGCCTTGAGTTTTAATTTTTGGAGAATACTTGGAATCTAGGGTCATTGAACCCCAGGGTCCTTCTATGTAATGAAATGAAAATATAAGTTGGGGCATAATCATAAGAGGGGGCTACATATTGAAAGACAAGAATCAGATAAATAAAAAACACTGAAATATTGAATTCTCTGAAATAGAATAGGTATAAATGTTGAGTCTTGTACTTTGATTTAAAAACTCAACTGCGCAAATATAAAACATACAATAAGTGATTACAAAGAAGTTCAAGTGAAAAAGACAAAGATTTTAGTGGGGGTGGTAGCTAAGTGGTGCAATGGATAAAGCACTGGCCCTGGATATAGGAGGACCTGAGTTCAAATCCGGCCTCAGACACTTGACACTTACTAGTTGTGTGACCTTGGGCAAGTCACTCAGCCCTCATGGCCCCACCAAAAAAATTTTTTAAAAACTATTTTAGTGGAGGTAAAATGAGTCAGAGTGAGTAGAACCAAGAGAAAATTGTACATGGTAACAGAAACATTGCAAGATGATCAACTGTAAATGACTGAGCTCTTCTCAGTGATACAATGATCCCAGACAGTTCCAAAGAATGTTTGTTAGAAAATGCTATCCACATCCAGAGAAAGAACTGATGGCCTCTGAATACAGATCAAAGCACACTATTTTCACTCTTTATCATTTTTGCATTTTTTCTTTTAATCTATTTCTTCTTTCACAACATGCCTAATATAGAAATGTGTTTTACATGAATATGCATATATATATAACTATTTAAACTTCTTACAGTTTGGGGGAGGGGAAAAGGAAGGGAGAGAAGAGAAAATTTGAATTCAGTTGTTTTAAAAGAATGCTAAAAATTATCTTTACATGTAATTGGAAAAAAATAAAATATTATTTAAAAAAACACACTAAGGGAATCTTAGAACACATTTATTGAAGTATAGCATCCAGGAAAAGGGAGTTAACAGTCCCCCTGTATTCTGCAGGCAGCTGAAGTGCTTTGTGTAATTCTATGAACCCCAGTTTAAAGATATAATCAGGTTGGAATGAGTTCAGAAAAGAGAAACTACAGTGGTAAGGAGATTAGAAGCCATATCACTTCAGGAATAAGTGAAAAAATGAAACATTTAGCCTAGAAAATATTACTCTTGGTGTATGCACAGTTGTATTTTGGGACTGGCTCATACCAGGTCTTGAAAGCTGATTAGTTAAATTTTCAGTGTGACCATTTACACCTCAGAAATAAGCAAACACTATAAATCAGGGTTTTAAGTGATATAGGAAATACTGATAATGTAGATTAAATTCAAAATGTTGTAGTTGGTGGGGGTTTTTTCCCCTCTCCCTAGGGAGAGCTGGTTGTTAAACACTTACCAGCACACCCCTGAATGTACATGCTATCAGACTTCCACTAAATATTTAGATATTTAGCTATGTGGGAAAGGGATTAGATTTGGGTTTTTTGCTCCAGATGGAAGACCTAAATTTGAAGAATGAGAGTTACAGGGAGACAGATTTTTAGTTCAATCTCAATAACTTTCTAGAATTAGAGCTATTGAAAATGAAATTAATTACATCACAAGAGAGCTCTTTGCCACTGGAAATATTCAAGTGGAGACCAGATGTCTACTATAGGTAATGCTACCAATAAGGGGACTCATTCTTTGGGCAGAGATTTAATTAGATAACTGTTAGACTTTCTTGCAGCTTTAAGATTCTGTGAAATGGAAGCAGCTAGGTTGCAAAGTGGATAAAGCACCGGCCCTGGATTCAGGAGGACCTGAGTTCAAATCTGACCTCAGACATTTGACACTTACTAGCTGTGTGACCCTGGACAAGTCACTTAATCCTCATTGCCCCACAAAAAAAAAAAAGATTCTATGAAATATGTGTGAAGCTGCTATAAAAACAGTGAAGTACTGCGCAAATAAAGGGGATTCATTTTGTCTTGGGAAATAGACTATAAGGTCCTTGAAGACAGGGACTGGGTCATTTTTAAACTGTGCACCCCCAGTACCTAATACAATGGGTTGCACATAGTAGTTGCCTAGCAAATATATGTAGACTTTAATATATTTAATAGAAAGACAAATATAAGTGTTTGGGGACCTTGAAATTAGTGGTTAGACAGGGAGAAAATTACATAGAGAATAAATGATCAAAGTATGAATGATACTTCTCTGTGTCTCCACTTCATCAGGGACACTAGGAAGTGCTCATTCTGTAAAAATAGGAAGTCAGTAAAGCTTTTGGAGATGAGCAATAACTTAGCGCATAGGAACACAGTATATTAGAACCAGAAAGAACCTTGGAGATACTCTAGTTCAAGGGCTCAAGACTATGGACTTCACCATTAAAGGAAGTGCTAAATTTTAGTTAGAAATGAGCGAAAATAAATTGTAGTTTTTTTCTATCCAAGTTCATAACCACCCTGAAACCTATCCCTGAGCCCCTTGAGAGTTAAGAACCCTGGAGACAGGGCCATTACATACAGCAGAGAAGCAACAGAAGCAACAGCAGAGATGGTGGCAGCAGCACTGCAACCAAGCTGCACAGCCAAGATGTGTGACTTCATGGAGGATCAGATGACAGAGTTCAAGGAGGCCTTCCAGCTATTTGACCGAACGGGATATGGAAAGATCTTATACAGTCAGTGTGGGGATGTGATATGGGCCCTGGGCCAGAACCCCACCAATGCTGAAGTGCTCAAGGTTTTAGTGAATCCCAAGAGTGATGAGATGAATGTGAAGGTGCTAGACTTTGAACACTTTCTCGCAATGCTGCAGACTGTAGCAAAGAATAAGGACCAGGGCACATATGAAGACTACACAGAGGGATTCCAAGTGTTTGATAAGGAAGGGAATGGCACAGTCATGGGGGCTGAAATACAGTACATCCTCATTGCTCTGGGTGAGAAGATGACAGAGGAAGAAGTGGAAGTATTGGTGGCAGGGCATGAGGACAGCAATGGTTGTATCAATTATGAAGAACTAGTCTGGATGGTGCTGAATGGCTGAGAACAAAAGTCCCCTTTCTACAAACAAACAAACAAAAAGAACCCTGGCTCTAGTCTTATCTTGTCATTCTATAGCTGAGAATACTGAGATCCATAGTAATAAAATTACTTGCTCGCTGCCACCTAGTTAACTAGTTGTGGAAATGAAGCTAGAACTCAGATCCTCTGTCTCTCAAGCTAGTGTCCTTACTAGTTCATCACAATACTATGTGGTAGGTGGCTTTATTCATGCAAAAAAATGACTTGAAAAGAAGCATAAGGAAATACTAAGTGGATGGCCAAAGGGGGTCAGAAGTAGGAAAGTTAACTATCACTACTATCACACAGATTTGGAAGCAACCAATTGGACTATACCCAAACCATCTGGGAGACTCGTTAAATTAAAATGAACTGAAAACCAGGTTGGGTGTGGAGATGGGATGGAAATTTTTTTAATAAAAGCATTTTATTATTTTCCAATTACATGTAAGGATAGTTTTAAACACTTGTTTTAATAGGATTTTTAGTTTCAAATTTTTCTCCCACCTTCTCTTCCTTCCCTCCTCCCCAAGACAGAAAGAAATCTGATATAGGTTATATATGTGCAATCACATTAAACATATTTCTGCATTAGTCATATTGTGAAAGAAGAATCAGAGCACAAGGGGAAAGCCTCAAAAAAGAAGGGGAAAAATAGCCCAAAAGTAGAAACAGTATGGTTCAATTTGCATTCATAATCCACAGTTCTTTTTTCTGGATGTTGAGAACATTTTCTATCATGAGAGCTTTGAAATTGTTTTGGATCATTGCACTGCTGAGAAGAGCCAAGTCTATCACCATTGTTCATCACACAACGTTGCTGTTACTGTGTACAATGTTCTCCTAGTTCTGCTCCTCTCAGCATCAGTTCATGTAAGTCCTTCCAGGTTTCTCTGAACTCCTGCTTATCTTTTCTTACAGCACACTAGTATTCTATTACATTCATATACCACAACTTGTTTAGCCATTCCCCAGCTGATGGGCATCCCCTCAGTTTCTAATTCCTTGCCACCACAAAAAGAGCAGCTATAAATATTTTTGTACATGTGGGTCCTTTTCCCTTTTTTATGTTCTCTTTGGGGAAAAAAACTAATCGTGTTATTGCTGGGTATGCACAGCTTTATAGCCCTTTGGGTATAATTCCAAATTGCTCTCCAGAATGGTTGGATCAGTTCACAGCTCCACCAACAATGCATTAGTGTTCCAATTTTTCCACAGCTTTCCCAACATTTATTATTTTCCTTTTTTGTCATATTAGCCAATCTGATAGGTGTCAGGTGGTACCTCACAGTTGTTTTAATTTGCATTTCTCTAATCAATAGTGATTTAGAGCATTTTTTTCATATGGCAATAGCTTTGATTTCTTTATCAGAAAACTGCCTGTTCATATCCTTTGACCATTTCTCAATTGGGGAATGACTTACATTCTTATAAATTTGATTTAGTTCCCTATATATTTTAGAAATGAGGCCTTTATCAGAAGTACTGGCTATAATCACTCCAGCATCTTTGCCAAGAAAACTCCAAATGTGGTAAAAAAAGAGTTGGACATGACTGAAATGATTGAACAGCAGCAAAAAAATGATTAACACAGATAACCTCTCTGGATTTTACCAAAATTGTCTTCTAAAAAAAAGATTGGGGGCAGCTAGGTGGCCCAGTGGATAGAGCACCGGCCCTGGAATCAGGAGTACCTGAGTTCAAATCCGGCCTCAGACACTTATACTTAATAGCTGTGTGACCCTGGGCAAGTCACTTAACCCCAATTGCCTCACTAAAAAACAAACAAACAAACAAAAAAAGATTGGTTCAAGGGAAAGAGGAATATTTTTAAAGAAGAAAAAAAAAAGATAGAGACAGGAGTTGTGTGTGTGTGTGTGTGTGTGTGTGTGTGTGTGAGAGAGAGAGAGAGAGAGAACAATAACAACAACAAAACAAGAACAAGAAGAAAAGAAGAGGAGGACTATAAATAAGAAGAAAAGTCTCTAGTACCCAGTACCCATTTAATGCCTTGAAATTTAAAAAAAAATAAATTCATGAATTATTAATTCTAGAGTTAAAAAGAGATGTTTACACATCAAACAGAGACTGGTTTAGCAAGTTACTTAGCATGAAACAAGGTGCATATTCTTCAAAAAGAAGAACTTAGGAGTTTGTGTCCATTCCTTTTCTCACAATTAGCCAGAAAGTATTGATTAGAAAAGTAAACATGGTTTGCTTCAGTTATCAAAACTTTAGTTTTTGGTCTAATTCAAATAAATGGATTTTTCACTTTCCACTTGTTTTAGTTAATAGATAGAGAAAGTCCCACAGGGTTCTAGTATCCAGGATATTTTCCTTTATTTAACTACAAAATGTCTAAGTTAGAATTATGAATTATGATCTGTAGAAGTGTAATAATACTTATGTAAACCGTAAATTGTTGAGCTCTGACACTTATGTCACTAGGACATAAACCAAAATGAAGTTCAAGGTTAATAACATGAAACATTTATTTTAGGATTCAACCATCCGATACCTATTTCTTTCCAGCAATATCAAGCTCTTGCATTCCAAGTTTAGAACATACAAGAACTACTCAGTTCCATATCCAAATGGAACCTAGCAATATTATAAGAGAGTGTGATAACATTGTGAATGCGTAATAAAATGTAAAATTAAGCACTCAGAACGCTAGATTTAGTGTCTGAGTATCTAGGTTAGACTCTTTGCTCTTCCCCTACTACCTGTGAGACCTTAGGCACCTTCTCTGAACCTCATTTTCCCTATCTACCATCTGCCATTCAATACCATAAGGATTATTCCACTCAGCTTGGGAACTCCTACCTTGGTGCTGAGTTGGCTTGATTTGTGAGAGAGTGAGCCATAAACTCACATAGTTCACTCTATCTAGAAAGTGCCAGGTTTTCCTCATATCCATTTCAATGATATACCCAGAACATCTTCTTTTCCATCTGGCCTGTTATTGTCCATACCACCTCCTCTGCTCTCACTTTTGGGAATCTAATTAATCTAATATCCTATGGCTTCACCCATCATCCCTGAGACTTGCCAAAGCAAGGATTCTTCCCACCATGGAAAGAATGTATTGTTTCCATCTATTAGAATGTCAATTTGGTTTTGTACTTGTATCCAAGCATGTGCTAAAGCTAGCATGTTCTGGGTTCTGATAGCTGACTGCTAAATTTTCAGTGTGAGCATTTATACTTCAGAAATCAGTAAATACTACACATCGTGGCTTGGTTCATTGTTTTTTTTATTATCTAGATTGAGGTAAAATAGGGAATAAGAGGGTAAGGGGGAAAGATTAGAAAATGGGGATAGGATGAAATTAGAAGCTGAGAAGGAAAATAGTGAGTAAAAATAAGATGGAGGAAAATTCACAAACAGCAATTCTAACTTTGAATGTGAGTAGGATGAACTCATAGAGAAAACAGTAAGGGATAGCAGAATGGATTAAAAATCAGAATCCAACAACATGTTATTTACATTTAAATGAGAGATCCACAGATTTCAAAAAAAGGAGGGTTGGAATAGAATTTATTATTCTTCAGCTGATGCAAAAAAGTCATGGATAGCAATTATGATCTCAGACAAAGTTATGGCTAAAATAGTATAATTAAAGACACAAACAGGGTAACTAAATTTTGATAAAAGATACCATAGACAATGAAGCAATACCAATAGTATGCAGCACATACTATAACACCTACATTTTTAAAAGAAAATTAATTCCAGGTGGAAAGATAGTAGTACTATAACAGTAGAGGACTTTAAGGCCACTACTAGGTCTATTTCCAAAGATGATTGGGGGAAAGGAAAAGAACCTATACATTCTAGAATGTTTATAGCAACTCTTCTTGTGGTGGCAAAGAACTGGAAATTACAAGGGTGCTCATCAATTAGGGAATGGCTGGAAAAATTGTGGTATATTAATGGTGAAAGAATACTATTGTGCTGTAAGAAATGATGAACTCAATGATTTTAGAAAAACATGGAAAGACTTGCATGAAATAATGAGGAGCAAAAATGAGCAGAACCAAGAGAACATGGCATAGAGTAACAGCAATATTATTTTAAGAATGACTTTGAGGGGGCAGCTAGGTGGCGCAGTGGATAGAGCACCGGCCCTGGAGTCAGGAGTACCTGAGTTCAAATCCGGCCTCAGACACTTAACACTTACTAGCTGTGTGACCCTGGGCAAGTCACTTAACCTCAATTGCCTCACTAAAAAAAAAAAAAAAAAAAAAAAAAAAAAAAAAAGAATGACTTTGGGCAAATAAATTATTTTGTCTATAATAAATACCCAAATTAACTGTAAAGGATATAAGAAGAAAGATGCTAACTGCATCCAAATAAAGAACTGATAAATAGATTATGTATATAATAATTAGATAGACAAATTTATAGATGATAGATGATAGATGATAATGATAGATAGATAGATACACACATATACATATACCTATTTGCGTCTAATGGTGGCAATCTCTAAGAAGGAGGAGGAAAGAAAAAAAGGAATTTACATAATAATTTTGTTGCATGTTTGAAAGGAATAGCAAATTGTGCATACTAAATTTGCAGTTTTGTGTATAATCATCTCTTTTTATTTTACTATGTTATAGAAATGCTTGTTTTGTTCTATAAATTAAAAATTTGTAAAGTGATAGAAAAACATTAATGATATAAATTAAACTTAAGCATGTCATGGGGTATATGTGTGTGTGTGTTTTTTAATAGAGCTGACTGCTGAAGATTTACCAACCTACCCCTACCCCTGCTTGTTATTCCCCAGAATTTACCACCGTGCTTGGTACACAGTAAGCACTTTTAAATGCTTTCATTGATTAATCTATTAAAATAAATTAAAGGGTTAGTCTATATGACAATAAGATTCAATGATCCTATGAGGTTCTTATCTTTCTCATTTTACATTACTGGCTAGATAAAGAATACTTTCAAATTATGTTGAGTTTTTATCAATTACCCAGAGGGGAAAATAGTTGTATCAATATTTCCAAAATTGTATTTTTTAATTAAACAACATATTTAATAGATGGTTACTTCTTTTCTTTTTCTTTTATTTACAGAAAGGGTAATGGAGTGGGGGATGAAAGAATCCTTTTAAGAAAGTGGTGAATATTTCCTTTACATAGAAGTTCATTGTTAAGGTGAAATTTTGATTAATTGATTAAATTTAAAATGAAAACTACTACTTATACATTCTCTAAATTTTTTTCTATTTGAGAGGTTAGTCACTTCATAGAAGAACCACTGACTTCATGAGGCAGCATTGTACAATAAAAACACACTGAATTTTAAGCCAGACCACCAGCCTTTTTGAACCTTAGTTAGCCTTTTTGCAAAATGGGTATTGTTAATAGAGTCCTGAATTCAAAGTCAGGAAGATCCAAGTTCAAATTGTAGCTGCAGCACTAGCTATTTGGTCCTATGCAAGTCACTTTGCTCTCTGGGTTTCATTTCCCTCATCTATAAATTGATATAGTTGGACAAAGTGACTTCTATGATCCTTTCTCATTCTTTTTTTATTTTTTTGGTGAGGTAATTGGGGTTAAGTGACTTGCCCAGGGTCATACAGCTAGTAAGTGTCAAGTGTCTGAGGCCGGATTTGAACTCAGTTCCTCCTGAATCCAGGGCCGGTACTTTATCCACTGCACCACCTAGCTGCCCTGATCCTTTCTCATTCTAAAGCTAATACCTATGATATCTTCTTCCAAGGATTGTTTGGGGGTAAAGAGCAATGTAAATGGTAAATTACTCTATGTATATGAGCTTATATTATATATATGAGATGGTGTCATCTGTGGAATCCTTTGCTTTAATAGGAGTTCCATGTATAATTAATAATGAGACTTATCCCATTTTATAGATGAGGAAATTGAGACAGAGGTTAAGTGCATCACAAAGCTAGTATCTGAATCAGAATGCTAACTTGGGTTTTATGCCACCTACTTTCCTAGAACCACCTAAGCAGAAAATTAAAGAACATATTAATGACAACGGTATCAAATGGGCAGTTTTTATACTTCTCATCTAGATCACCTTTTTTTCATTATGTCCATAGTTGGGCAAGATAAATTGAGAATAACATTTGAAATAATTTTCTAATTAGAGTTATTGCTTTATTTTTTGGCAAAGAATATCAGAGCCCTTTGTTTTCCTTTGAAGATGTTCCTTTTTAATAACATGAAAATAGGCTCCTCTGCCAATAAAAACATGGTTTTGTTTGTTTGTTTTTGTTTTTAGCAAAGTTCGGTCTGTTCCTTTCAACTTTAGATTGTGTTGAAAAGTGAAGAAAATATATCTCCTTTCTTTTTTTGTAGAGGTGGGAGACTATGGCAGCAGAATAGAGTATACTTTATCAAACCAGGTTGATTTCATTGAGTGGTTTTGCTAAACTGTTTTTCTTTTTCTAAATCTTTATGTGGGTAAGAGATGGGCAAGGAATAGATCCTCAGTGAAGGTGATGCAAAAATAAGACATAAATTATAATAAAATTGATTTTTTAAAACCCTTCAGATCCTGGAAAAATCATCCCATGCAGGCAGAATTTTTTTTAATTGTTGGAATATCCTTTAGCTATTTCCCAAACTTGATCTCTTCTGAACTCCTCAATCAAGTCTCTCCAAGAACCTGAGGCCTATGCAGTCCTTTTATACTTCCCTAATCAATTCCCTATCCCACTCACTCTGCCAGGTTTTTCAAACCTTTCCATCCCTCCTCAAACCTCCCATTAGTCCCCTTCCGTCCATCCCTCTTTACAGATAACCTTGCTTCATATTTCACTAAAAAAAATTGAAATCATTCACAGAATGCTCCTTCTTCTCCCCTCCTCATCACTTAACATCACTCAAATGCCTTCTGCCACTATTTTCTCCTTCACCTCTGTTTCACATGAAGAAGTGACTCTTCTCCTTGCCAAAAGAAATATGTATATGAACAAGTGACCCCCTATCATCCCACTGTCTCATTAATCTTCAAACACTCCCTGTCTAATGACTTATTCCTTATAGTTTACAAACCTAGCAATGTTGTCCCCATCCTCAAAAAACTTTCCCTTGATCTATCTATTCCTATTAGCTATTATCCTATAAAAATAGGATATTTATATTTTTGTGGCTAAACATTTTGAGGAGGCCATCTACAATAGATGCCTCCACTTTTCTCTCATTCATTTCTTGAATCTGCATCATCAAACTTAAACTGTTCTTTCTTCAGTTACCAAAGATCTCTTGCCAAATCTAATGACCTTTTCTGAATCCTCATTCTTATTTATCTCTCAGCAGCCTTTAACATTACCAATCACCTTTTTCTCCTTGATACTCTCTTCCTTCTATTGTTTTCTTTTTTTGTTTGTTTGTTGTTGTTGCTGTTGTTGTTTTGGTTTTGTTTATGGGGCAATGAGGGTTAAGTGACTTGTCCAGGGTCACACAGTTAGTGTCAAGTGTCAGTCTGGATTTGAACTCAGGTTCTCCTGAATCTAGGGCCAGTGCTTTATCCACTTCAACACCTAACTGCCCCTTTCTATTGTTTTCCTCTTCTCTCCTGCTTTTCCTCCTACCTCTCTGACTGCTTCTTCTCTGGCTCTTTTTCTAGCTCTTTATCTAATTCATACCCACTAATTGGGTACACCAAAGTTCTGTCCTGTAATTTCTTCTTTTCTTCCTCTATACTATTTCACTTGGTCATCTCATCAGTTGTAATGTTTCAATTATTAACTCTATGTAGATGACTCTCAGATCTACTTGTTTTGCCTATCCTCTTTCCTGACCTCTATTTTCATATCTCCTAATGCCTGTTAGATGCCTCAAACTGATTGTCCCATAAGATACCTTAAACTGAATGTGTCCAAAATTGAGCTCATTATCCTTACCCCAGGCCCTCCCCCCAAAAAAAAACCACTCCCCTTTTCCTAACTTGCTTATTACTTGCAAAAGTTATTATCATCTTCCCACTCATGCAGGCTGGAAGCCTTGGTGTCATCTTTGACTTCTCACTCTTTCACCACTCACATTCAATCTGTCATTCCTACCTTTGTTTCATCTCTTAAATATGCCCCATTCTCTTCTTTGACACTGCTATCACCCAAGTGCAGGCCTTTATCACCTGATGGCTAGACTATTATCTTGCCTACTGGGTGCTATCCATGCCTCAATTCTCTTCCCACTCCAATCCATCCTCTAGTTGACTATCAAATTGATCTTCCTATAACCTACATCTGACCATGTTATTACCTTATTCAATAAAATCCAGTGGCTCCCTATTGCCACTACAATCAAATAGAAAATCCTCTACTTGACTTTTAAAGCCTTTCAAAGCCTAGCATCTTCCTGCCTTTCTAGTCTTCTTATACCTTACCCCCTGTAGGGACTTACATTTTAAAAAATTTTATTTTTAATTTATGAAATAAAACAAGCATTTCTATAACATAGTAAACATTTTTAAAATATAATTGCATATGAAACTACAAATATATTGTGTATTACTTGCTATTCCTTTTTTGTGTGTGTGTGGCAATTGGGGTTAAGTGACTTGCCCAGGGTCACACAGCTAGTAAGTGTCAAGTGTCTGAGGTCGGATTTGAACTCAGGTCCTCCTGAATCCAGGGCTGGTGCTCTATCCACTGTGCCACCTAGCTCCCCCTATTCCTTTTAAAATATAATAGTTATGCAACTTTTTTTCCTTTTTTTTCTGTTCCCATGCCCTAGAGATTTCTACTATTAGACACAAATAAGTATATTTGTATATCTATCTATATCTCTATGTGTGTATATGTAAAATTATTATATATACATACACATGTATAAATACACATATGTGTGCATATGTGTATGTGTGCATGTTTATCTGTGTGTGTATATTCTTTCTCTGTGTGTTCCAGGCACCCTGGATTACTTGCGGCTCCTTTCACGTAATGTGCTTGCTTCTAATACATTTTCACTCGCTTCCCTCCCCACCCCCCCATGCCTGAAATGCTTCCCCTCTTCATCTCCACCTCCTAACTTTAATGGCTTGGTTTAAGTCTTAGCTAAAATCCAAAAACCTGCCAAAAGTCTTTCCCAGTCCTCCTTAATCTTAGAGTCTTCTCTCTGACTCCACCCTCAAGTTATCCTGTACATATCTTGTCGTACAAAAGATATATGTACAGGTTGCCTTCCCCTTTCGATTATGAGCTCCTTGAGAGAACGGACTATTTTTGCCTTTTTTTTTTTTCCCCTTTGTTCAGTCATGTCTGACTCTTTGTAACTCTGTGAGCCATAGCACACCAATATCGTCCATGGGGTTCTCTCAGCAGATGCTGGCTTGTTTTTCCAATTCCTTCTCAGGTGGATTAAAGCAAACAGAAGTTAAGTGACTTGCTTAGGGTCATAGGGCTGTTGTTGTTGTTGTCCTTCTTTCTCCAAGAGGCCCATAACATCAGGGTGATGTCATGACTTGCACTGAATTGGATTTAATTGAGGGAGGTCATTCAGCTAGTAAGTGCCTGAGGTCATATGTGAACTCAGGACTTCCTGACTACAGGCTTAGAGCTCTATCCACTGAGCCACCTAGCTAACTTCCTGGCTTGTAGTAGTTGTTTAATAAATGCTAGTTAACTAAGGCGGGGTGGGGGTGCTTGTGTTGTACCTTGAGAGTAGGGATTGTTTCCTTCACTGTATTTATATACCCAGTGTCTAACACAGTGCCCTGTTCATAGTACACACTTAATAAATGTTTGTTGATTGATTGATATCCCTGCCTCTCTGCCTCAAATTTGAGAAGAGTTGAGTGAAATATTTTGGCTCAGGAAGTCATAGGATCACAAATATGGGGCTGAAAAGAACCTTGCAGACCATTTAATACCATAACCTTTCCTTCTGCTCTCATAATAAGCATCCCAAGAAACATCTGGGAAATTTCACAATGGGACTGACTTCCCTGTCATTTTTCGGTGAGTTTTGCACACATGTTGCATGGTTCAATTTAATCTGCTTCCTTAGAAAAATAAATGCTTGGCATGGTAACTTACTAGAGCTGGTTGTAGCCATCTGAAAATAACAGCAAAACAGAGGAGAACTCTTGGTCAGAGCTCTTCCTGTCCTTTTATAATTCCTCTCCTCACACAAAGTAAACTTTCTCCTTTTGGTCAAAAGAACATCCTCCAAGCTATCAAAATGAAAGCCCAACTCTCTTGTCTCTCATGAATCACCAAGTAACTTAGTTCAATGTTAGGTCACTGAAGAACACAGACTGAAATAGGAATATAGAAAAACTCTGAAGGGAGTAAAGAGACCCTATTCTGGAATGGTGGACATGGTTGCCAGAGTAACATAAACCTTGTGTGTTTTCACAAGGAAATGAGTCACTTGTTTCTGTTGGCGAAAACCATGTTTTCTTTTAATTTCATATTTTAGCAGTCTAATGTACTCTGAAAGATCCCAGGGTTTCCAGTCTTGAGACTGAGATAACTTGCTAATTAACAGCTCAACAGAGAGTTTGCATAGTAATTATACAGAACTGGATTTAGAAAGGGCGCTTGGGCAACTAGCAACCCATAAGAACTTTAGAAGACTGGAGCGCTCCAGTCATAATTAGCTCTTTATGGGGAAACAATGGCTATCTCTAACACAGAGAAATTGTCCAGGTCCCTGAAAGCCCCAGCTTTTATCTCAAAAAGCTGGCAATTTCAAGCAAACTAGCTCGTTTTGTCCTGAAGCATCCAGATAATTCTCCTCTTTCCTAGATTCTTTTCTGGATTCATTTCCAATGAGCTATCCTCTATTTTTTTTTAATCATTAGGAGGCTCTAGAGGTTCAAGCAATGAATAGCCCATTCCTTTCACAGGAAGGTTTCTTTCTTTAATAATTATTTCCTATTGCCAAGAAATCTATAATTAATTCCTACAACATTTTCTTTATTCATCTTTGTACTATAATAAACATTCTCTCATCTGCTTTTAGAAACAACCCCAGTCCACTTACTTATTGCTTGTGAGATTTTGGCTGAGGCATTCAGTGTCCCTAGGCCTCTATTTCTTTATCTAAAAAAGGAAGGGGTTGGACTATATAACGTCGAAGGTCATCTCTCTTCCCCTCACCTCCCAGCTCTAAATCTACAATCCTACCTTATATTGCATTTGACATTTTCTTTTCCTTCTCTCTCCCAACATGCACAGGCCTCCCTCAGCTTGAAAAAAAAAAAAGGTTCACCTGCCCCTTCACTTTTAGATAGGGGAAGATAGGGATATCCAATGTCAAAACCAAACTAAAACAAAACAAAAGACATCAAAGAGTAATGAATAGACTCCTTTCCACCAAATTCTAACCCCTTTTTCCTCAGTCCTCATTTTGTTCCCTCCTTTTACAGCATTGGATACTACTAACTTCTACCTCCTTAAGACCTCCTCCTCTTTTTGTTATTTATTATTATTTTATTTATTTATTTATTTGGTGAGGCAATTGGGGTTAAGTGACTTGCTCAGGGTCATACAGCTAGTAAGTGTCAAGTGTCTGAGGTTGGATTTGAACTCAGGTCCTCCTGACTCCAGGGCCTGTGCTCTATCCACTGTGTCACCTAGCTGCCACAAGACCCCCTCTTCCTTTAAGTTCTATGACACTAAACCATCTTAATTTTATCCTTATTTATCTAAAAGATCATTGTTTTTTCACTAGAGTTTCTTCCTCCCACATCTGGTGTGTCTACACCCTTCTCCTCCCAGTGTTCTCACCCTCTAAACACTTTCTACATACTCACTCATCAATACTTATAACTTTAGCTGTCTATTTGACAATGACTCACAACCTGGCATAACCAAACTTGACCTTTCTCCCTATTTTCAATGCCACAATTAGAGTTATCTCATGTATTCCCTTTTGTATATACACTCACAAACTCAAACTCAAATCTTTAAACCATCTTCATGACAAGTCTCCTGGCTCTCTGCCTCTGACCCAGCATGCCACCTCTTAGATGAAACACTGGGCTCCTGATTGGTGAGACTCATTCACACCTAGCCCAGTCCCAGCTCCTCCCACCCTGTGCTTTCCAACTCTGAGAAGTGATCAAATCAATATTCCCATTCCTGGAAAGTAGGAGTTAAGCAATTGTACTATGGCTCTACTGACCATCGTCTATGACTTCCTAGGCCAAAGTACCCCTCCCTGACTACCACTCCCTAATATGTGTTGTATTCCCCTGATAAAAAATAAACTCTGAGCCAGGGACTAAATTGCTTTTTGGATTTGTATCCTCAGTATTTAGTATAGTCTCTGGAATATAATAAGTGCTTAATAAATGCCTTTTCATTCATTTTTTTCTAAAACATTTCCTCCCACCAGCCACCACTGCTACCATCAAACAAAATAAACTGGTTCACCAATGTCTGTCCTTGGAACCACATTCCATCTGGATTCAAAACCCTAGAATATTTTACTTTTCCTTTTTTCTTCTTCATCGATATCCTGAAAGTCACTAAATCCTCTTGTTTTTTGCCAAGTAAAACATTTCATACCCATCCTTGGCTGTTCCATTCTCATAGCCACCACTCTCATCCAGGCCCTTATCATTTAAAACCTAAATTATTTTAATAGCCACCTAACGTGTCCCTAACTTCAGTTTCTCCTTGCTCTAATCCATCCTGCACAAATCCTAGCTTCCTAAAACTTAGCTTTCATCATGTCACCTCATCCCTACTTAATGGAGTCTAATGGCCATAGCACAAAATTTCAGAATGATCAGTGTAGTATTAAGAACTCTCCATAATCTTTCTTTTACATTTCCAGTGTTATCTCACACCACTTGCATACCAAAACCTTCCACTCTGGGCAAGAGGCTTTACTTACTGTTTGCTCAAGCAAATCTGACTCATTTGAGGCATCTAGGTAGTACAGTGGTTAGAGCACTGGGTCTAGAGTTGAAAAGAACTCAATCAAATCTATCCTCAGACATTTATTAGCTGTGTGACCCTTGGCAAGTCATTTAAGCTCAGTTTGCTTCAGTTTCCCTATATGTAAAATGGGGATAGTAAATATTACTTCCCAGGGTTATTGTGAGGATCAAATTAGATAATGTTTATAAAAGTGCTTAGCACAGTGCCTAACACATAGTAGATATTAATTACAGAAAATGCTTATTCCCTTCCCCTTCCCTTCATTACTACTTCTTCTGTAGACCTCCCCCCCCACCCAACTCCACACAAGAGGGAAGAGAGGAAAGAAGAAAAGAAGAAAAGGATAGAAAGAAAAATGGAAGGAAAGAGGGAAAGGGAGGAAAGAAGGAAGGAAGGAAAACAGGAATGAACAAACAAAATAAGGAAAGAAGAAATGAACAAAGGATAGAAGAAAAGGAAGAAATGAAAGAAGGAAAGGAAGGAAGGAAAGGAAGGAAACAAGGAAACAAGCATTTATTTAGTACCTACTATGTGCCAGGCAATGTGCTAAGCCTTTTGCAAATATTTTCTCATTTCATCCTCACAAAAATCCTGAGAGGTAGGTGTTATTATTATTTTCATTTTATATTAGAGCATATTATATTAAATTGAGACAGTAGTTAAGTGAGTTGCTCAGGCTCATATAGATAGTAAATACCCAAGGTTAGTTTGAATTCAGCTCTTTCTAACTCCAGGCCCAGTTCTCATTCCACTCTACAAGTTAGGTGCCTAGAAGGCTCAGAGAGGACTTGACCAAAGTCAAATGAATAAGTCTACACACACTCTTTCTATTCTACTATGTTGCCTTATTATCTAATTCAGTCTTTTCATTTTACAAATCAGGAAACTAAAGCCCAGAGAAGAGGAAGGGATTTGCTCAATGTCTTGCAAGTTCTAAGTGGAAGAGATAGGTAAGAATCAATCTTCTGGGCTCCAAATTCAGAGCTCTTTGCTCAGTATATTCCCCTATGGGGCAGGGATTGGGGGAGGGGAGGCAAAGAATCCTTAGAATGCTGTAGTAGTCTCTATCACTTATGTAACTTAATCATATTCAGTCTTGCAATTTAGTTTCTAATGTATTTATCTCATTTTTCTGATGAGATGGTCAGGTTCCAAAGGGTAGGGAGAAATCTCACCTTCTACAATGCCTAACACAATAGAAACTCAGTACAATGAACGATCATTGGAGACATCTTCCTAGTAAAATGGAACCTACATCTACTAAGTTGTATTGCAGGTGATGAAATGTTGATACATTTTATAAAATATCTGTGTTTCCTATGTTTTCATTACTTATTTTATATCTGTCTTTCATCTTTCATTTTTGACAGATTTTCAGAGATAACTTAATGCCTCATCAACTTGAGTCACAATTTAAATTGAGCCTAAGCCTTATTTACCAGCACTTTCCTTTTGTCCCTGGGTTTTTTCTCTTCCATACATTCCTTTTTTGCAAAAAGTTTACTTTTCTTTCATCATTTTCTCATTCAAAGATAATGCTATGCTTTTATTTTCTTGACATCTTTTAATGTAAAAGATAATAGTCATTTAAGCTTCCCCAAAGAGTTTTTTCTTTATCCATAGATATGTTTCAATGGTCCTTTGTAGAATCATTTGTAATGGGTTTTTTCTTTCTCTGAAAGAAAAGACAAAACTGCTTCATTGATGTCTCATAGATGTTTCCTCCTACCTTCTCCCTCCTTTTCACTTCTTGATACTTCCCATACATTGATTCAATAAGCAATCACAAGTGACCTATTCTATAGTTTCCCCTAACTGCCCTCCTCTGCTGACTCATGGTGGCCTGGGGTTGACCGTGGATTCTCCAAGGGTATAGCAGTAGGACAACATACCCAGGCCTGTGAGTTGGTCATCTAAGAACCAACCTTGCTAAGATCTGAGAAGCTCACCACTAGACATGTGACCACCAAGTTTTACAATTATTACCCTGCTTGTCTCATTTTCCTCCTGTGTGAAATGAGCTAGAGTAGGAAATAGCAAACCACTACTGTATCTCTGCCTAGAAAACCCCAAAAGGGGTCATAAAGAGTTGGATATAACTGAAATGACCAAACGATAAAAAGCAGCGAATTTGGGGTTCAAACCCAATTTATATGACTTTAGAACTCTTTCCACTGTCCCATAGGACAAAAAAAAATGCCATTCTCTAAGAGCAAGTATGAGGAAGTCATCCACCCTTATTGAAGATACAAAGAGGCAAAGTTAGGCTTGATTGGGGAAGAAGGGAAAAAACCCTATACTTTTCTAGCAGCTAAAGGTAGGTAACCATAAAGAGACCAACCTGCTTCTTCAAGCAGTGGGGGTTTTTCCCACTGGTGAGTCTTAATGCACAGGCTGGGTGACCCCTGGTTCTTACCCTGAGAGTCTATTTGTGTGATTCTGTGTACTTTGTATTCCCTTTTTGTCTGTGTAAAGACTGCATTGCTTCCCACTCCACACTCCCACCAGGATATAAAGTTTCTTGAGGGAAGGGACTTTTGTTTTTTGTCAAGTACTGTGCTTGATCTCATCAATCCAAGAGTCTCCTTCTAGCATGGAAGAGCAAGACTCATCCATAGTTGCCCTTGATGACCAACCCATATCTTCTACCAGTTATAGGATCACTTGTTAATTCTCTTTATACCTGTTCTGCTTTGGAATTCCTTATTGGCTATATGTTGCAGCCCTTAGTTATTCAGAGGCAATAATATTCTACATCTCACTGCCATGTACTAACATTTGTAAAATATTAGTATTGAAAAGATAGGTCTTAAAAGCCATTCTCCTGTAGATATGTGGTCAAATGGTATGAGTAAACCATTCTCAAAAGAAGAATTGAAAATTATTGGAGGGTCAGCTAGGTGGCACAGTGGATAAATCACTGGCCCTGGATTTAGGAGGACCTGAGTTCAAATCCAGCCTCAGACACTTGACACTTACTAGCTATGTGACCCTGAGCAAGTCACTTAATGCTCATTGTCCTGCCAAAAATAGTTATATTGCTAATAGTATCTAACACTCATTGTCCCACACAAAAAATTATTGGAGAGGGTATGGAAGAGATTATAATTCTTGGATGGGTTATAGGAAGATAAGCACACTGGTACATTTTTGGCAGAGCTGTGAATCAGTCCAACCACTTTGGAAAGCAATTTGGAATTCTGCAAATAAAATTAGTCCATATCCTTTTACCCAGAGAATCCATTACTAGACCTCCCCAAAGGAAGCCATTGATAAGAAGAAAGTTCCCATATATTCTAAATATTTATAGCATCCCTTTTTTGTGATAACAAGGAATTAAAAAAATGAGATATACATTGTTTGAGGAATGGCTAAACACATTGGAGTACATGAATGCTATGGAATATTACCATGCTATAAGAAATTATGAATATTATGAATATAGAGAAGCATGGAAAGATATATATGAACTGGTACAGAGGGAAATAGAGTCAAGACACTATTACATGGTGATTATGACTATGTAAACAGAAAGACCAATCATTGAAAAGGAATGAATGTTGCAAATTATAAAGATCAAGCTTGTCTCCAAAGAAGAGATATGAGAAGTTAACCCTTCCCACCCCTTTGCAGAGGTGGGAGATCCCCAAGTGTTGCGCATTGCACATATTTTAAGGATTTTATATATTGATCAACTATGTTTAATTTTTCCTCTTTTTTTCTTTCTTTTTTTTGTCTTTAAAAACATTATATTGGGGGGCAGCTAGGTAGCGCAGTGGATAAAGCACTGGCCCTGGAGTCAGGAGTACCTGAGTTCAAATCCAGCCTCAGACACTTAACACTTACTAGCTGTGTGACCCTGGGCAAGTCACTTAACCCCAATTGCCTCACTAAAAAAACAAAACAAAACAAAACAAACAAAAAAAAACATTATATTGGGAGGTGGAGCCAAGAGGGCAAAGGAAAGGCTGTGACCCTTGGAGCTCCCGACAGTAATCATCCACATACCTTCAAAATAGTGCCATAAGACAATTCTTGGAGCAGCAGAACCCACAAAAGAACAGTGGGAAGCTGTTTTACAGCCAAAGACTTCTTAAAAGGGCAACAGGGAAGTTCTATGGAACCAGGCTGAGAAAAGAGCACAGCATGAGGTGCAAATCCAGCCCTAGGTAGGGCACACCTCCAGAGCCTTGAAAACATCAGCATCAGTGGCTACTTCTGAAACTCAGCTCACAGACTGGCGAGGGGATCCAGCAGTGGACCAGGGGGAAATAGCTATGGTCTCTGTTAGAGCTCAGGTAGAGCACCCACATTCTGAACCAGTAAGCAGACTCTAGAGGTAGCAGCCCGGTGGGGGAGGGGCACAGGCACTGCAAGCTTCCAACCATAGAGAATCAGATTTCAATCAGATTTCTGCTTCTGGGTTAAAGAGTAAGCAGGCCCATGGTTACTTACAAGCCAGGCAGGCTGAGAACGAGCCTCTCATTAAATCGTACCACCTGGGATCCCCTGTAGCTTGGGACAGTGCATCCTGGAAGCAGGGCTCCACTATAAGAAGGAGTTAAAAGCCAAAAAATAGGCCAGCTAGATGAACAGGCAGAGAAAAAAGCAGACCATCGAAAGTTTCTTTGGTGACAAGGTAGATCAAAATACGCCCTCAGAAGAAAATAATAAAGTCAAAGCTCCTACATCCAAAGCTTCAAAGAAAACTATGAATTGGTCTCTTACCATAGAGGAACTTAAAAAGGACTTTAAAGATAAAGTAAGAGAGGGAGAGGAAAAAGTAAGAGAAAGAGAAGAAAAAATGGAAAGATAAATGAAAGTGATGCAGGAGGGTGATGAAAAAAAAAAGTCAACAGCTTGAAAAGCCAAATTGGCCAAATGGAAAAGGAGGTACAAAAACTCTCTGCTGAAAATAATTGCTTAAGAATTAGGATAAAACAGGGGCAGCTAGGTGGCGCAGTGGATAAAGCACCAGCCCTGAACTCAGGAGTACCTGATTTCAAATCTGGCCTTAGACACTTGACTAGCTGTGTGACCCTGGGCAAGTCACTTAACCCCCATAGCCCCACAAAAAAAAAAAAGAATTAGGATAAAACAAATAGAAGCTAATGACTTTATGAGAAATCAAGACACAATAAAGCAAATCCAAATGAATAAAAAAAAATAGAGGGTAATATGAAATATCTCCTTGGAAAAACAGCTGACCTGGAAAATAGATCCAGGAGAGATAATTTGAAAATCATTGGACTCCCTGAAAATCATGATAAAACAAAAGAAGTTAGACTTTGTATTCCAAGAAATTGTCAGGGATAATTGTCCTGATATTCTAGAAGCAGAAGGTAAAATAGAAATGGAAATAATCCATTGATTACCTCCTCAATGAGATCCCAAAAGGAAAACTTCCACAAATATTATAGCAAAATTCCAGAGCTCCCAGTTCAAGGAGGAAATATTGCAAACAGATAGAAAAAAGGATTTCAAATACTGTGGAGCTAAAGTCAGGATAACACAAGATCTAGCAGCTTCTACATTAAAGGACGAGAGGGCATGGAATATGATATTCCACAGGGCAAAAGAACTGGAACTACAACCAAAAATCACCTACCCAGAAAAACTGAGTATAATCTTTCAGGGGGAAAAATAGGACTTCAATGAAAAAAAAAAAAGACTTTCAGGCATTTGTGATGAAAAGACCTGAACTGAATAGAAAATTTGACTTTCAAATACAAGACCCTGGAGAAGCATAAAAAGGTAAACAGGAAAAAGAAATCACGAGGGATATTAAAAGGTTAAACTGTTTACATTGCTACATGGGAAGATAATATTTCTAATTCATAAGAACTTTCTCAGTATTAGGGCAGCTGAAAGGAATATACTTAGACAGAGATCACAGGTGTGAATTGAATATGAAGAGATGATATCTGTAGAGCATTTATTTTTTTTTTGCTTATCCTTGTCTTTTGCTGGGGCAGGCAGGGTGGGGTAGCTTATGTCTGTGGCTAGATTTGGGCTTGGGGCCTCCTGGGTCCAGGGAAGGTGCTTTGTCTACTGTGTCATCTAACTGACCCATGATGACATCTTTAAAATAAAGTTAAGGGGTAAGAGGAATCCACTGTAAGAAAGGAAAAGGGAGAGGTGGGAGGGGGTAAAGTAGTTCACATAAAAGAAACAAGAAAAAGCTTATGGAGTGGAAGGGAAAATAGGGAAGGAGTGGGGGAGTGAGTGAGCCTTATTCTCATCAAAATTGGTTCAAAGAAGCAAAAACATGCACACTCAAGTGGGTATAGTAATATATTTTGCCCTGAGGGAAAGTGGGAGGGGAAGGGGATAAGGGGGGAGAGGCAAAGGAAGGGAGCGCAGATTGGGGGAAGGGGAAGTATAATGCAAAACACTTTTGAGGAGGAATAGGGTGAAAGAAAATAGAAAATAGTAAATATCAAGGGGAGGGAATAGGATGGAGGGTAATACAGTTAGAAATAGTAATTGTGAAAGAAATGATGAGTAGGATGCTATCAGAAGGATTATATGAAAAATGCAAACCATCAACAGAGAAAGAGCTGATGGTATCTGAATGCAGATTGAAGTATAATTTTATTTTTTAGTTCCTCTTTCTAAAGTTATTTTGTCTGTTTTTTTTCACAACCTGACTAACGTAAAGATGATTTGCATGACTGCACATGTATAACATATTGAATTGCTTGATTTCTTAGGGAGGGGTGAGGAGGGAGGGAGGGAGGAAATTTGGAACATGAAGTTTTAAAAAAATCAATGTGAAAAAATTGGGTTTTTTACATGTAACTTAGGGAAAATTCTAAATAAATAAATATTTTTAAAAAGAAAATAGATTTAATTTTCTCTCTAAAAACAAAACCAAAAAATATTATTCATTATTTGAAGAGACTTCTGAGAAAGGAAAAGGAAGAATACTAGAAGAAATTATTATTACATAGACAAAACAAATGATATCAGTTAAAATAAAAAAGGCAGGTTCTTACTTTCTTGGGAAACTGGAGTCAATAAAACAGCTTCACAGTTTCCAAAAAGCAATTAGCTACCTCTTTTCAGCTCTGGGTCCAGCATACTGTCTTTCTGTACTGTCCGTGTCATATAGATCTACTGACAGAAAATCTCTATATTTCTTCATGATCATTTGCAACTGAAACTGTAGCCAGAGAAATAACCCTGTTAAATGATGCTTTGAAAATAAACAAGCCATGGTGATGGCACAGCTCTAGAATGGAACCCAGGTCCAGCAGGGATTCTCTGTGGAGGGTGAGGTCCTCTAGATGCTCCTGTTCACACATGGTATTGTACTGATCACATCAAACTTCAGGACATTGAAGAACTTCCTAGAAGAGATCTACAGTCACTCAAAGAAGACTGGCCTGTTCTTCCCTTGCTGGAAAGACCAAGTGCATGAAGAATGCGGCCCAAATTTCAATGTGCATTTGGATAGGTACACTATAGAGTCTATCCCATAAAAGCCCATTAAATCCCTTCCACACTTTGATTAGATCAAATTAAATTGAGTTTAGCCTATTGAGCCATAGCAAGAGAGAATAGCTTAGAAATTAAATACTACCCTCCTTTGAAATGGATAGTTGTCTTTAACATACTTACCTTACACTGGCCATATTTTCCTGATTATTTATATCCTCTTAGCCCGTGTAAATAAACCCTAGACCATAGTGACCATAGCAGACATGAGTATATAGCACAGGATGGGTAGATACCTGAATCCAGCAGGTAACTACTGCAGTTGTGGCAGACATGTAACAGATAACCCTCTGGGATTGGGTAGGACTCAGGGAACAGGAAACTTTGTAAAATAGCACAAGTTGAAAGATCTGGTCAAGGGCAAGGCACCAGTCTGCATCAGTCCTGGGAAGGAATTGGAATTCTTGCATAGCTAAGATTAATGAGGCCTAAGGCCCAGGGCCAGATGTTTTATACAGCAAAGACTTCCTATGAAAGATTATTCTAGAGCCAGATCTTGAAGAAATAATGGGTAATGATAGGTAGAAAGAAGCTAGAAGGGGATTTGCAGAGAAGGAATTAGTGTGAGCAAAGTCATGAAGACAGACCCCAACAGAAACTGTGTGAAAGATTTATTTGCAATAGAATGTAGGAGCCTTTATTTAAGGCAATTATGGGATGGAAAGATGTTGAATGCTTGAAATACCAAATTGAACACTAAATTTCCCAATTTCAAAATGAGCTCAAATTTTCTTAAATTTTGAAACATGTTTAGAGTTAATCATAAATCTGAGTATTTTTTCAAACCATGCTCAATTCAGCTATATTAGGATAGCTAACAATGCCAGATTTTCTATACCAGTCCTCTGTTAATAAACCAAAGGGTGGAGTTTTGTTCCACTTTTATTTTGTTTTGTTTTCTGGGTTAAGGTGATTAACAAGCTCTATTTCATAATATGGTCCTGGAAAAGGAGAGCTTTTTGGGGGGGGAGGGGAGAAATCTTCCTAGTTTTCCTATCCATGGTTGGTCTTCATTCCTTTAAGGTAGTTGGTGAATGGCTTTGGAAGACTCTACCAGAAGTATGTCCAAGTTTCATAGCCTGACCTAGCAACATAGCATATGACACCTACTTGCTGATGTGAGTGGCACCACCTTGTGGGCACCATATTACTACTTAACTATTGGGGGGCAGTATTTTATGAAGAGAAAATATTAAAGATTCAAGCTTTATAGTCATTTCCCCCCTTTCCAAACATCATATTTAGCATATTTCCTTTGGTTTCCAAACCAGCATTCCTTATAGTGGCATTACTTACTGAGATTTTCTAGCAGGCAGAAAGACTTTATGGCCCCAAGGGAGATGGTGGCTAACAATAAATGTTATGAAATATAAGATGTCCAGAATATTACATTCATTTAGCCCTAAGAGTAAATAATTTTTTTATTCCCAACATCACTTTAGGGTTTTACCAGAACATTTCCCCTCTCTCATTCTATTTTTCTTTTACTATTATATTTTTCTTTTGTCACTTGAAGAATAAACAATAACAGGCATAAGGACTAGACTGGAAATTTCATCGATAGGAGGAACTCCCAGGTGAGCAAACTCATTCTAACAATATGGGTCTGGACTTCTCTGCAATTTATGCCCTTAGAAAACTGCCTAGAGGGGGCAGCTAGGTGGCACAGTGGACAGAACACCAGCTCTGGATTCAGGAGGACCTGAGCTCAAATCTGGCCTCAGACACTTGACACTTACTAGCTGTGTGACCCTGGGCAAGTCACTTAACCTTCATTGCCCCACAAAAAAAAGAAAGAAAGAAAGAAAAAGAAAAAAAGAAAACAAAAGAAAACTGCCTAGAGCTCTGAGAAGTTAAGTGACTTGTCCTAGGTCACATCCCCAGTAGGTGTCAGAGATGGGACTTGAACCTAGGCTTAAAAAACTATATTTTACTTATTTCAACTAACAAGCATTTATTTCCTTCCTTCACAATCCCTCTTCCATTAAAAAAAGGAAAACAGATATTTTTGTTACAAATATGTATATTCAAGCAAAACTAATTCTGCTTACACCCCAAAATAAAGTCTTGATCTGCACCCTCACCACTATATTCAGAAATGCATCAGTATCAGTCTTCTGGAATCATGGTTGCTCATTGCATTGATCAGAGTTCTTAAGGCTTTCAAAGTTGTTCTCTTTATAATGTTGTTATCAGGTAAATTATTCTCCTGCTTGGATCTCATTCTTCTCAGTCTGAAGGCTGGTTCTCTGACTCCTACACCATTCTGTCTCTTCATCAATAAACAACAACAGGAAAGAAACAAAGGATGACTTAAATAAAACCAGTCTTCTTTTATAACTTGTATAGCTACAGTTCATAGCATATATCACAGCACTTTATTTTTTTCATAAAAGTATTTTATTATTTTCCAGTTAAATGTAGAAATAGTTTTCAACATTTGTTTTTATAAGATTTCTAATTTCAGTTTTTTCTCCCTCCTTCCCTTCCCTTCCCCATCCCCAATACAGCAAGCAATCTGATGTAGGTTATTTATGTACAATCACATTAAACATATTTCTGCATTAGTCATGTTGTGAAAGAAGCATCAGATCAAAAGGGAAAAACCTCAAAAAAGAAATACAAAAAATTAGAAATACTTTGGTTCAGTCTGCATCTATATTCCACAGTTCTTTTTTTCTGGATTTGGAGACCATTTTCCATCATGATTCCTTGGGAACTATCTTGGACCATTGTATTGCTGAGAAGAATCAAGTATATCACAATTGATCAACACATATTGTTGATACCATGTACAATGTTTTCCTGGTTCTTCTCAGCTCACTCAGCATCAGTTCATGTAAGTCCTTCCAGGTTTCTCTGAAATCTGCCTGCTCATCATTTCTTACAGCGCAACAGTATTCCATCACATTCATATACCACAACTTGTTCAGCCATTCCCCAATTGATGGACATCTCCTCAATTTCCAATTCCTTGCCACCACAAAAAGAGCAGCTATAAATATTTTTGTACATGTGGGTCCTTTTCCCTTTTTTATGATCTTTTTAGGAAAAAGACCTAATAGTGGTATTACTGGGTCAAAGGGTATACACAGCTTTATAGCCCTTTGGGCATAGTTCCAAATTGCTATGAAGAATGGTTCAATCAGTTCACAGCTCCACCAACAATGCATCAGTGTTCCAATTTTCCCACAGCTTCTCCAACATTTATTATTTTCCTTTTTTTGTCATATTAGCCAATCTGATAGGTGTGAGGTGATACCTCAGAGTTGTTTTCATTTGCATTTCTCTAATCAATAGTAGAACTTTACAATGTTTTGTATGAAACCTATTTTAGGTATTTAGTTTCATGGTCAAATGGTCAAACAATGGATGAAGCTTGATGGTCAAATGGTAATGACTTTATAGATTTACTCTTCATTTTAAAAAAATAAAATATTTTCACATAGAAACTAGCAGAAATCTAATGCTACATTTTCCAAGAGGAAGAGGGCTTCTCTTGATGTTAACTGAGCTATTTTTGGTTGCTTTTGAAACAAGAAATATATGTTATTGTTCTTTATCCATTCTCAAAGAGGACCCTGACATCAGGAGGTGATGTCATGACTTACAATTAATTGGATTTAAGTGAGGAAGGGCTGTACAAAGTCACCAGCCTCAGTCTCACCTCCAAAGCAATTTGGGTCCAGTGGCAAAATATATATTGGGATGACTGGAAAAGGGACCAGATGTTTGAGGCAATCAAAGTTAAGTGACTTGCCCAGGGTCACACAGCTGGTAAGTATCAAGTGTCTGAGGCTGGATTTGAACTCAGTCAGGAGTCAGTCCTCCTGACTCTGGGGCCATTGCTCTATCCACTGTACCACCTGACTACCCCTGCATATATGCTATGACACTAAGTATATATATACATGTTTTAGTTTACATTCCTCCATTTAATAAATCTTATCCTGGCAGGTCTCTTAACTCCATTTGACTCAGTTGCTCATCTGTAAAATGAACTGGGGAGGGAAATGGTAAACCACTCCAGTATCTTTTCCTAGAAAACTGAAAAAAAAGGGGGGCACAAAGAATAGGGCACAACTGAAATGACTGAACAACAATGAATCATATACTAAGCTGCATTAATAACATCTGAAAGCCCTATATCAGAAATGTTTTAAACTAAGGAACAATCTCTTAAGGATTTTGGAGACTGAGTGCTTTTATTGGATGGTAAGTTCATAGTTTCATAGGACCATAGATTTAGAGTTGAACAAGACCTTAAAATTCATTGAATGCAACACCCTCATTTTCCACATGAAGAAACTAAGGAACAGCTAGCTGAATTGGCTTGCCCATGGTTACACAGCTTCACCGTATAGTCATACAGTAAGTATCTGTGATAGTATTTAAACCCAAGGTCTTCCTGCCTCCAAATTCAGTGTCCTACCTACTGTATCATTCTGCCTCTCAAAAACGGTCTAGTGGGGCAGCTAGGTGGTGCAGTGGATAAAGCACCGGCCCTGGATTCAGGAGGACCTGAGTTCAAATCCAGCCTCAAACACTTGACACTTAATAACTGTGTTTCCCTGGGCAAGTCACTTAACCCTCATTGCCCTGCCAAAAAAAAAAAAAGGTCTAGATATGAGGTACTAAACCTATGGTTTTGTACTTGCAAAGCACACACTCCAACACTGAGTTACTGCTTCAAATTAGAATAAATGATCTCTGAAGTCTCTTCTACTTCTTATGATTTTTAGTAGACAACACTGCAGACTAAAACAAAACATTTCTGGTACAGAATGGATATATACTGTTTCACTCTTAGGGAGCTATTACTCTCAAATATGTTTATTTTATCAAATAAATGTCTCTCTAGATAAAAGATCTAGCTTTAGCTTTTGGACTAAAATATGATTCTCTTGTCTCCCATGCTGAAAATCCAGTTAACAGAAGGTACTCAAGTTGTCAACATCATTTTAATAGGAATAAAAGCATGCAAAATAAGCAGGTTCAAATATACTATATTACATGCTCCAAAATATTTGCTTCTCTACAGGACACACAGAAATTAATAGAAGATATATGGGGCCAAAAATTTCAGGGATATTATGAGAATCCCCTACAAGTCAAACCCTGAGTGTTTCTGAAACGTGCTTCATTAACCTGGATACCCTCCCATAAGGAAACTGACACCTATTCATTCCCCATAGATCATCCTTAGAGGTTAGGATATTTTCTTCACATACTCCCAAAGGGACTTTGAGTAATAAGGAAAAGAAGTCATTTCCCATATTTCACATTTCTGTTATGAGAGAGCTTCATCAATCAATGACTAGCATTATGCTACATGTTATAAAGGATACATGAATACAACTTTCGTGGTCTCTCAGTAGCCTTTGACACTACCAATCACTTGCTCCTCCTGAATGCCCTCTGCTGTCTAGGTTTTTGTGACATTGCTCTCTCCTGGGTCACTTCCTAACTATCTGACCACTTTCAAATGCCTTTGCTGGATCTCCATCCACCTTGTGTCCATTCACTCAAGGCTTAGTCCTGGATCCTCTTCCCTCCTATACTATACTATATTGCTTGGTGATCTTACCAGGTCCCACAGTTTCAATGATAATCTCTATGAAAATGATTCATACATCTCTATATACAGTCTTAACTTCTCTCCTCAATTCCAAGATTATATCATGAACTACCTTTTGGATGTCTTGAGCAAGATGTCCTATAGATATCTAAAACTTAAAATTCCAAATCAGAACTCATTTGCTACCCTGCTCATCTTCCAAACTTGTTTATTGCATTTAAGGTACCACCATCCTCCCAGTCACTCAGGCTCACAACTTCAATGACATCCTCTCCTCCTCACTCTTCTCACCTCACAGCTAATCTTTTCTCAATTTAAAAAAAAATTTCTGCCTTCACAACTTCTCTCATATGTGTCTCTTCTCTCTACTCAGCCACAAACTTCCTTCAGGCCACATCAACTCATGCTTGGTCTACTTCAATAATATCCCAACATGCCTCCTTGCCTTAAGACTTTCTTCTCCCACAATTTCTCTATTCTGTTGCCAAAATGATTTTCCTAAAGTCAAGCTCTGTCCATGTCACTCCTATCTTCAGTGAGTTCCAATGAATCCATACTACCTCTGGCATCTAATAGAAAATACTTTGGCATCTAAAGCTCTTAATAAACCAAGCCCTCCTTACTCTTGCAGAATTCTTGCATTTTACTCCTTACTATGCACCTATGTACTCTCTAATCCAGATACAAAGATCTGCATGCAATTCCTTGAGCAGGACACTCTCCTATCTCTGTGCCTTTGCATTGGCTATTCTCCATGCAAGCAATTCTTGATACTTCCCCCCTTCTCTTGGTTTTTTCCCCTGGCTTCCATTAAGACTCAGTTCCAGTCTCACCTTCTGCAGGAGGTCTTTCTCTAGCTGCTAGTGCATTCTTCTGTCAATTTACCTTCCATCTACTCTGTTATATGCTCATTGTTATTTACAGGTTATCTATCCTATTAGAACATGAGTACCTTTAGGACAGAGACAATGTTTTTACTTTTCAGTGCCTGGCACATAGGTGTTGCTTAATATTTCACATTGCCCTCTATTTTTTTGTTCATTTGGATTTGCTTCATTGTGTCTTGATTTCTCATAAAGTCACTAGCTTCCATTTGTTCAATCCTAATTCTTAGGCAATTATTTTCATCAGAGAGCTTTTGTACCTCCTTTTCCATGTGGCCAATTTGACTTTTGAAGCTGTTGACTTTTTTCTCATGTATTTCCTGCATCACCCTCATTTCTCTTTCCATTTTTTCCTCTATCCCTCTAACTTCATCTTCAAAGTCCTTTTTGAGCACCTCTATGGCCAGAAACCAGTTCATATTTTTCTTGGAAGCTTTAGCTATAGGAGCCCTGATGTTGCCATCCTCCTCTGAGGGTGCACCTCAATCTTCCTTGTTACTAAAGAAACTTTCTATGGTTCTCACATTTCTCTGTCTTCTCATCTTGCCTATCTTTTATTTGACTTTTAGCTCCTTAAAGTGGGGCACTGTTTCCAGGCTGCACTATCCCAATATTTAGAAGGTCCCAGGTGGTATGATTTAAGGAGGATCAGGTTCTTTACTCACCTGGCCTGTTCCTTGGTCCATAGATAACCCCAGACCAACTTGCTAATCAACCAGCTTTGTGTGTTGTGGTTGTCAGCTCTGATGATCCTGTGCCCCTCCCCTACCTGGGCCACTGCTACTCAAGCCTATCTCCTGGTTCTCAGCAGGGGTGAAAAACTCAAGTTCTGCCTCAGCACCAGCATAGGCACCTGTAGTCTCCTCCCTGCCAAGGGACTGTGAACTTAGTTCTAGATGACACCGGTACTGCAGCTGATTCAGAGGCTCTGAGGGATCTCTTTCTCTGGTGAGGCCTTCCTGGGACTGGATCTGTGTCAGAGTGACTGTGGGGTTGGGCTCCACTCCTGTCTCAGCACAGCAGCTCCCTCCTTCTAACCTTCCAAGCTGTCCTTAGCTGGAAGATGATTTCAGCACATTCTTCTGTGGGTTTTGCTGCTCCAGGAATTGTCCTATGGCATTGTTTGGATTTTTTTGGAGCAATCCTGTCATGAGTTCGAGAGCTTACTGCCTTTCCTAGGGGTTGCTTAATTAAAAAAACAAAACAAAACATGTTCATGGCTGAACCCGGGTAATAGCTGTGAAAGTGGAGGAATGATGTGAGAGATATCATAGATATAAAACTGATGAGACAAGAGTTGTCCACTGACTGGATATGTTGGGTAAAGGAAAATGACTTTTCAGGTTGCATATCTGGGTGTCTATAAAGATAGTGATCCTCAAGACATAAGTAGTGAAATTGGGAAGAGGAATGGATTTTGGAGGAAAGATCATGAGTTCAATTTTGGACATATTGGGATGTCTACAGAACATCAAACTGTTGAATATATGGTTAGCAATGTGAGACTGGAGGTCAGGAGAAACAGAATTGACTATATAGATTTACACATCATATGTGTAAAGATCATTTAATCCATGGGAACTTCCGACATCACTAAGAAAGAGTGTAGGGAGAAAATAGAAAAGAACCAGTACAGAACCATAGAGTATGTCCATATTTAGGGGAAATTATGTGGATTATGATCCAGTAAAGGTAAATGAGCAGTGATCAGATAGCTAGGAAGACAACCAATAATATTTGCTTGGCGTGTGAAGGATGCATTGGAGAAAAGATGAAATAGGTGGCTACTGAAATAGTCCGAGGGAGAAGTAGCAAAGTCCTGAATAAGGCTGGTGGATGTGATAATGCAAAGAAAAGACAGAAGTAAGAGATGTTCAATAATACAAGGCGTGTATATGATTACATTCTAAATTAAGCATAGATTATGAAGGACATAGGAGTTCACAGGAAAAGAAAGATCAATACATGTTACTGATTCCTTAATTTGTCATCCAGCATTATTTTTTCAGTCCTGCTTCTTGACCTCTCTGCAGTTTTGGCTCTAGTGGTCATCCTCTGTTACTGGCTATCTGGGACCTCCCTTGGCTTTTGTGGCACTCCTCTCCTCTTCTGGTTCTCCTCCTCCCTGTATTCCCAATCCTCAGTCTCCTTTTCTGGGTCACTGTCCTTCTATCTCTTTTAAGTGTTTCCCAAGGCTCTTACCTGGGCCTTCTTAGAAAATAGTAACAGATCTCATAGGGTTCATTGATCATCTATATTTAGATGACTTTCCAAATCTTTTGGCTATCATCTCTTCTCTGATGTTCAGTGTTATGTCAACAACTGTTTGTTGAACATCATTTAGTTGTCCCATCAGCAGCTCCAACTTAAATGGTTCAAAATGAAAGTCATTATCTTCCCCTATTAAATCTACCCTTCCTCCCTATTTCTCTGTTTCTGTTAGGGATACCACTATCCATCCAAACTCCTAGGTATGAAACTTTTAAATCAGCTTTGGATCTTCCTTCTCCCTCATCCCTCATACCCAATCAGTTACCATGTCTTGTTGGTTATACTTCCACAGAATTTATCCTATCTGTCTTCTTCTCTTCCCTCATATGGTCACCACTCTCTTTCAGACCCTTATAACCTCTCATCCGGACTACTGCAAAACCTCTTGGTCTCTCTCCTTGCAATCAAACTGCTACACAGATTCCAAAAATAATCTTCCTAAAAACACAGCTCAGAACACATCACTTCCCTATTCAAGAATCTTTGGTCATTCTTCACTGCCTAGAGAATAAAATATAAAGGTTAGATGTGGTTATGCTTGAAACAAACCCATGACTGATTATTGGTAAGAGATTGAGATGTAACTCATCATCCCACTCTCCAATTAGTTGATCACATATTCCTTGGGGGTCATGTCTTAACCTTTCAGGGAGTCAGAATCCCCACTTCACTAGAGAATAGTGAGAAGAGATGTTTTTCACAACTATAACTGTAACTAGCATTTACTACGTGCTTCTTGTAGTATCAGGTACTGTTTACTAACAGATGACAGATGTAAACATAAGAGACAGAATAGACAATTTCTATTATATTCAATTAAAAATATAATGCATGAAGAAAATGAGAGTACAGTAAGAAAGGAAATTAAAGTGTGAAAATATTTACATTAAATATCAGTAATAAAGTCTGACAGCCAAGACATATAAGGGAATTAAGACAAATATATAAAACAAAGATTTGTTCCCCAATGGATATGGGGTCAAAGAACATGAGAAGTGTTTAATGGGATTGAAAACTATAAATGACCATATAAGAATACACTCCAAATTGCTAATAATAAAAGAAATGTAAATTAAAACAAAGCTGAGGTTTTGCCTCACATCCTAAAAACTGACTGTTCCAATTTTTATTAATGTTCCTTGCCAGTGCTAGAGGAACTATAGGAAGATGTCCTCTAATGCACTATGATAGATCTGTGAATTGTTCCAACTGTTCTGAATATTAATTTGGAATTATGCATGGAAAGTGTCTAAAGTGTTCATAGTCAATGACCTAGCAATCCCTCTACTGGGCTATACTTCAAGGAAGACCAAGACTTTTTAAAAGTGCAAAAATAAGAAACAAAATACATATAAGCCACATTCTTCATGGAAATAAAAGATTGTAAAGAAAGTGTGTGCCATTACTCAGGACAGGACTGAAAAAAAAATGTGATACTTGAACATAATGGAATCCTATTGTGTGGGGGAAATGACCAATGTGAGGAATTTAGAGAAATAGAAAAAGATTTATATCCACTGATTCAAACCAAAATAAATAGATTCAAAATAATCACATGCACAATGGTTACATTGATGTAAATGACAAGAATGAAGCTATACTCTGTGTAAAATTTCATATATATATATATATATATATATATATATATATATATATATATATATATATATATATATATATATAAACAGATATGAAACTTGCCTTCCTCCCGTCAGAAGAAATATTAGTAGGACAGAATGTTTTTCAGGTAGGTGGTACAATGAATACAGTGCTAGACCTAAAGACAGGAAGACCTAGGTTTATATCTAGCCTCAGACACTTATTACCTGTGCAACCCTGAACAAGACAATTAACTGCTGCCTGCCTCAGTTTCCTCATCTGTACAATTGGAATAATAACAGAACCTACTTCTTAGAGTTGTTGTGAAGGTTAAATAAAATATTTGTAAATTACTTTGAAAACTTTTAAAGGTTACATAAATGCTAGCTATTATTACTGCCTCATGTAGTCACTATAACTGATTCTTTGTTATAAAGGAGAATTTGATGTGGAATAAAGGGGGAAAGATAGTATTTCATGATAGGAGTGTAATATGAAAACAAAAGGCACCAGAAAACATTTTTTGAAAGTTAAGTGAAAAAATTAAATTATAGTAATTAATACACAGGGGGAAATGAAATGGATAAAAATGCCTATTGTCCAGATTATGGCATACAGCTCACTGGTCAATCCATTGATTTAGTATGGGGAGGAGGGTGATTTGGGCCAATCCCTTCAATTTTGGTTCAAATTTATAAAAGAAGAAGAGAGGAGGGTGGTTTACATTTTTGACATTTTTTTAAATAAAATTATTTTATTATTTTCCAGTTACATATAAGGATAGTTTTGTTTTGTTTTGTTTGTTTTTGTTTTTATAACAAATATTTATTATAGAGGGAAAAAATGGGAAGAGGAGAAAAATCAGCCAAACTGATCAACACATTGCAGAAAAGCAATGTGCCATACCAGTTGCCCTCCCCCCTCTCTAAAGGAGTAGGGTGGAATTGATTGTCTTCTCACATTTCTTCTTTGGGTCCATGTTTGTATTTATGAAATTGGAAGTGGTTTCCTGAGAAATTCCTCCTCTAGGAAGAAGACTGAGTAAAGACAGCAGCTAAGAGAAGCTGTTTCAGGCTTCACTAGACTTGATGGACAGGCAGATCTGGACACAAGAATTCTTCCAAAGCCACTGGCAGAGCTTGTCAGGGCCTTGGTTAGTCTCTGAGTTGGTCATGGAGGAGATTTGTACTGAAAGATGGAACCTCATGTACCTTACAGAACGCAGAAAAAAATGACAGTAGATTGAGTGGTTGGAGCTGCTCTAATTTTATTAAAGTGGTAAGACCAAATACAGCATCCAGAAGTTAGTCTTTGCCAGTCTATAATTTGTACCAAGTCTGAGGGTACATGCATGAATTTCATGGTGTTGGTGTTGAGTCTTCATAAGGTCTCATGAGGACTAGCCATAGCACCAAAATGATGAAAATCAAGAGAACTCAGAAAACCGATAGAAAAGTTATGTTGGAAAAGGCAGAGAAGCTGGAGCAGCAATGTCTGGGCTGGGGCTCTGAGGCTGGTGGGATTAAATTGATCACCTTAGAGCAGTTCAGTCCTTGGATATCTTCATATACAAAAGCCAGGGTCCATGGGCATTTCCTTTCTGACTGAAGGGCATCCATTGATATGTGATAGGTTTTGAACAGGCCAGATGAGAGAAAAACCTGCTCTCCCTCAAACCAAAGCATCTGGGACCCTCTAAAGCTTGGGACAGTGTAGCTTGGAAGTAGGGCCCCACTGTAAGAGGGAGTTAAAAGTCAAATAAAAGATGGTAAGATAAGCAAGCAAAGAAAGCTGAGAACTGTCAAAAGTTTCTTTAGTGACAAGGAAGATTGAGGTGCACCCTCAGAAGAGGATAGCAACCTCAGGGCTCCTACATCCTAAGATTCCAAGAAAAATATGAATTAGTCTCAGGCCATGGAAGCGTTCAAAAGGGACTTTGAAGAGAAAGTAGAAGAGATAAAAGGAAGATTTAGAGAGGTGGAGGAAAGAATGGAAAGAGAAATAAGAGTGATGCAGAAGAGTCTTGAGAAAAAAGTCAACAACTTGAAAAGCCAAATGGAAAAAGAGATTAAAAAGCTCTCTGAAGAAAATATTGCCTAAAAATTAGCATTGAACAAATGGAAGCAAGTGACTTTATGAGAAACCAAGACACAGTAAAGCAAATCCAAATGAATAAAAAAATAGAGAGCAATCTGAAATATCTCCTTGGAAAAACAGCTGACCTAGAAAATAGATCCAGGAGAGATAATTTGAAAATCATTGGACTACTTGAAAACCATGACCAAAATAAAAGTTTAGATAGCATCTTCCAAGAGATTGTCAGGGAAAATTGTCCTGATATTCTAGAAGTAGAAGGCAAAATAGAAATTGAAAGAATCCACCCATCACCTCCCGAAAGATATCCCAAAAGGAAAACTTCCACAACTATTAGAGCCAAATTCCAGAAGTCAAGGAGAAAATATTGCAAACAGCTAGAAAAAAAGGAATTTTAAAAAGGAATTAAAATACTGTTGAGCTATAATAAGGATAAAACAAGATCTAGCAGGATCTACATTAAAGGACCAGAGGGCATGGAATATGATATTCCAGAAAGAAAGGAAATGGTACTACAGCCAAGAATCATGTATCCAGCAAAACTGAGTATAATCTTTCATAGGAAAAAATGGACTTTCAGGCATTTGTGATTAAAAGACCTGAACTGAACAGAAAATTTGACTTTCAAATATAAGACCCTAGAGAAGCATAAAAGGGTAAACAGGAAAAAGAAATCATGAGGGATATTAAAAGATTAAACTGTTTACATTCCTACATGGGAAGATAATACTTTGAACTCATAAGAACTTTCTCAATATGAGGGTATCTGAAAGAAATACACAGAGGACACAGGTATGAATTGAATATGAAGAGATGATATCTGTAAAACATTTATTTCTTGGGGTCTCTTATATCTGGGGCTGGATTTGGGCTTGGGCCATCCTGGATCCAGGGCTGGTGCTTTGTCCACTGTGCCACCTAGCTAACCAGTGATGACATCTTTAAAATAGGGTTGAGGGTTAGGAGGAATGGACTGGAGGAGGGGGAAGGGGAGAGGTGAACTGGGGAGACATAATTCACATGAAGGAAACAAGAAAAAAGCTTATAGAGGGGAGGGGAAGACGGGGGAAGGAGTGGGGGAGTGAGTGAACCTTACTATCATCAGAATTGGCTCAAAGAGGAAATAACATACATACTCAAGTGGGCATAGTAATATATTTTTGCCCTGAGGGAAAGTGGAAGGGGAGGGAGATAAGGGGTGGGGGGAGAAGAGGGGAAAGAAGGAAGGGCCAATTGGGGGAGGAAACAGTGAAAAGCAAAACACTTTCGAGGAAGGTGAAGATGTTCTGAATAACTGCACATATATGACATATTGAAATGCTTGGTTTCATAGGGAGGGTTGAGAAGGGAGGGAGGAAGAAAAATTTAGAACACAGAATTAGCTCAAAGAGCTTAATCTCATCAGAGCGGGCTCAAGGAGGGGGTAACATTCACACCCAATTGGGAGGAATAATCTCTTTAACCCTATAGAAAAGTAGGAGGGGAAGAGGATAAGGAAGGAAGGGTGAAAGAAGGGAGGGCAGAGCAGGGGAGGGGGCAGTCAGAAGTAAAATACTTTTGAGGAGGAATAGGGTAAAAGAAGATAGAAAATAGAGTAAATATCATGGGAAGGGAATAGGATGGAGGGAAATAGTTATGATTATTGACCATAATGGTGAAATGCATGGTACCTGCTTTGCTAGGCTATTGTGAGGAATTTTTTTTGTCAAATTTAAGGTACTATATAAAAGTTATGATGAACAGGATGCTATCAGAAAAACCTGGAAACACCTACATGAACTGAAGCAGAGTGAAATGTAATGTATACAAAATAACAGCAATAGTGTAAGATGATCTGCTGGGAAGCATATGGTTATTTTCAGCAAGGCAATGATCTAATATAACCCTGAAGGACTTATGAAAATTGGAATTCATCTACAGAGAAAGAAGTGATGGTATTTGAAAACAGAATGAAATGCTTTTTTTTTTGACAATTCCTTAATCTGAAGTTTTATTTTTATCTTTTTTCTCTCACAACCTAGCTAATATGGGGATGTTTTCCATGGCTACTCATTTATAACTTATATTGAATTGCTTGAGCTCTTGGGGGTATAAGGGCCTACAATTCTACCTATGATGTCTAAAATCTAATAAGTGGTTACCTTAAATTAGAAAGCTTTATCAAGAGTTTAGACTTTTAAGTATTTATTAAAGTGCATTAGAAGTTAGTAAATGGATAGAGAGGTAAAAAGCAAACTTCATCTAACTATCTCTAAGAGAGCCCAACATCTGTCCTCCCACCAAGCTGAAGTCAGGAACCAAAAAGGCAGGCTCCTCCCAGAAGCCTCCTGTGAAACAGGCAACAGGGCCGTCCAAACACACAGCTCCAAGCTAATTGGTTGGTAGCACTGATTGACAGGACCCACGGAGTGGCAAACATCACTTTCTGATGCTGATCTGACCTTCGAAAACCCAGAAAGGGTCACTTCCAGACGCTAAAGTCACATGGTTTCTTTTCAGGCCAGAGCTCACAATGTCCCTCCCAGTAGGGGGTGTCATTCCAATTCTCACAGGAGTGAGGGTGGGAAGTGAGGGAGGAAGAGAAGTTGGAACACAAAGTTTTAAAAAATGTATGTCAAAATTTGTTTTTACATATATTTTGGAAAATAAAATTCTAAATAGAAAAAAAAAAGAAATGTTCTAGGTTGGGGCTCTTTTTGTAGAAATCCCTAATTTCTCTTTCGCCACTTGCACGTTGGATGTCCTACTAGGTTGTGCAGCCAGAACACAGCTCCTACTGGGGTCTACGCTCTGAGAAGGGATTTCAGTATAGTTTTCTACATTTGTTTTCGTAGGATTTTTAGTTCCAAATTTTTCTCCCACACTCCCTTGCCTCCCTCCTCCCCAAGACAGAAATCAATATGATATAGGTTATATATGTGCAATCACATTAAACATATTTCTGCATTAGTCATATTGTGAAAGTAGAATCAGAGCACAAGGGAAAAAAACTCAAAAAAGAAGGAAAATAATAACAGCCCCAAAGTAGAAATGGTATGGTTCAATCTGCATTCATAATCCACAGTTCTTTTTTCTTTATGTTGAGAACATTTTCTATCATGAGATCTTTGAAATTCTTTTGGATCATTGTACTACTGAGAAGGGCCAAGTCTTTCACCACTGTTCACACGATATTGCTATTACTGTGTACGTTTTCCTGGTTCTGCTCCCCTCAGTCAGCATCGGTTCATATAGGTCCTTCCCTATTTCTCTGAACTTCTGCTCAGTGTTTCTTACAGCACAATAGTATTCCATCACATTCATGCACCACAACTTGCCCAGCCATCCCCCAATTGATGGGCACTCCCTCGACCTCCAACCCTTTGCCACAACAAAGAGAGCTGCTATAAATATTTTTGTACATGGGGGTCCCTTTCCCTCCTCTACAATCTCTTTGCAATACAGACCCAGCAGTGGTACCGCTGGGTCAAAGTGTATGAACAGTCCCATCGCCCCTTGGCCATAGCTGCAAATTGCTCTCCAGAATGGCTGGATCAGTTCATAGCTCCACCAAAAATGCATTAGTGTTCCAATTTTTCCACAGCTTCTCCAAAACTTATTATTTTACTTTTTTGTCATTTTAGCCAATCTGATAGGTATGAGGTAGTACCTAAGAGTTGTTTAAATTTGCATTTCTCTGATCAATACTGATTTAGAGCATTTTTTCATATGGCAATAGATAGCTTTTATTCCTTCATCAGAAAACTACCTGTTCATATCCTTTGACCATTTATCAATTGGGGAATGACCTATTTTTATAAATTTGATTTAGTTCCCTATATATTTTAGAAATGAGGCCCTTATCAGAAATACTGGCTATAAAAATTGTTTCCCAGCTTTCTGCTTCCCTTCTAATTTTTGCTGCATTGCTTCTGTTTGTACAAAACCTTTTTAATTTAATGTAATCAAAGTCATCCATCTTGCATTTCATAATATTCTCTCTCTCTTATTTATACATAAATTGTTTTCCTCTTCATAGATCTGAGAGGTAAACTACTCTTTCTTCACCTAATTATTCTACGGTATCACCCTTTATGTCTAAACCTTGTGCCCATTTTGACCTTATTTTGGTATAAGGTATAAGATGTTGGTCTATGTCTAGTTTCTGCCACGCTATCTTCCAGTTTTCCCAGCAGTTTTTGTCAAATACTGAATTCCTATCCCAGAAGCTGGAGTCATTGGGTTTATCAAAAAGTAGATTGCTATAGTCATTTACTACTGTGTCTTCTGTGCCCAACATATTCCATTGATCTACCACTCTATTTCTTAGCCAGTACCAAATACTTTTGATGACTACCACTTTATAGTATAACTTTAAATTTGATATGGCTAGCCCACCTTCCTGTGCATTTTTTATTAGTTCCCTTGATATTCTTGACTTTTTGTTCTTCCAGATGAATTTTGTTATTATTTTCTCTAACTCTATAAAATAATTTTTAGGTAGTCTGATTGGTATGGCATTGAATAAGTAAATTAATTTAGGTAGAATTGTCATTTTTATTATATCAGCTTGGCCTATCCATGAGCAATTGATATTTTTCCAGTTATGTAGATCTGATTTTATTTGTGTGAAGTGTTTTGTAATTGTGTTCCTAGAGTTCCTTGGTTTGTCTTGGCAGATAGACTCCCAAGTATTTCATATTTTCTACCATTACTTTAAATGGACTTTCTCTTTCTATCTCTTGCTGCTGAGCTTGGTTAGTCATGTATAGAAATGCTGATGGTTTATGTGGGTTTATTTTATATCCTCCAACTTTGCTAAAGTTGTTAATTGTTTCAAATAGCTTTTTAGTTGATTCTTTAGGAATCTCTAAGTATATCATCATATCTTCTGCAAAGAGTGAAAGTTTTGTTTCCTCCTTGCCTATTCTATTCCTTTTTCTTCTCTTATTGCTAAAGCTAGCATTTCTAGAACAATACTGAATAATAGAGGTAATAATGGACATCCCTGTTTCACCCCTGATCTTATTGGGAAGGCCTATAACTTATCCTCATTACATATAATGTTTGCTAATGGTTTTAGGTAGATACTACTTATTATTTTACAGAAAGCTCCACCTATTCCTATGCTCTCTAATGTTTTTAATAGGAATGAGTGTTGTATTTTGTCAAACACTTTCTCTGCTCTATTGAAATAATCATATGATTTTGGTTATTTTTTTTACTGATGTGGTTGATTATGTTGATAGTTTTCCTAATGTTGAACCAGCCTTGCATTCCTGGTATAAATCCCACCTGGTCATAGTGTATTATCCCAGTGATCACTTTCTGTAATCTCCTTGCTAATATTTTATTTAAGATTTTTGTATTGATATTCTTTAGGAAAATTGGTCTGCAATTTTCTTTCTCTGTTTTGGCTCTGCCTGGTTTAGGTATCAATGCCATTTTTGTGTCATAAAAGGAATTTGGTAGAACTACACCTATTTTTCCAAACAATTTGTATATTGGAATTAATTGTTCTTTAAATGTTTGGTAGAATTCACTTGTAAACCCATCTAGTCCTGGAGATTTTTTTCTTAGGGGGTTCATTGATGGCTTGTTCAATTTCTTTTTCTAAAATGGGCCTATTTAAGGATTTTATTTCCTCTTCAGTTAACCTGGGAAATTTGTATTTTCATAAATATTTATCCATTTCATTTAGATTGTCAAATTTATTGGCATACAGTTGGGCAAAATAACTTCTAATTGTTGCTTTAATTTCCAATTCATTGGTGGTGAATTCACCCCTTTCATTTTTGATACTGGTAATTTGGTTTTCTTCTTTATTTTTTTAATCAAATTAACTAAAGGTTTATCTATTTTATTGTTTTGTCATAAAATCAACTCTTAGTTTTATTCATTAATTCTATAGTTTTCTTGCTTTCAATTTTATTAATTTCTCCTTTGATTTTCAGGATTTCTAATTTAGTATTTAATTGGAGATTTTTAATTTGTTCTTTTTCTAGCTTTTTTAGTTGCATGCCCAATTCATTGATCTCCTCTTTCTCTTTTTTATTCATGTAAGCATTTAGAGTTATAAAATTTCCCCTAAGAAGGGGTGAAGCTTTGACTGTATCCCATAGGTTTTAGTGTGTTGTCTCATTATGGTTTGTTGTTCAACCCACTCATTCTTTAGGATGAAATTATTTAGTTTCCAATTAATTTTCAGTCTACCTTTCCATGGCTCTTTATTACATGTATTTTTTTATTTCATTATGATCTGAGAAGGATGCATTTACTATTTCTATCTTTCTACATTTGACTATGAGGTTTTTGTGCCCTAATATATGATCAGTTTTTGAATATGTACCATGTATGGCTGAGAAAAAGGTATATCCCCCCCAAAAAAGGTATATTCCTTTCCATCCCCATTCAGTTTTCTCCAGATATCTATCATATCTAACTTTTCTAACATTCTATCCACCTCTTTAACTTCTTTCTTATTAATTTTGTGGTTAGATCTAATTCTGAGAGGGGAAGGTTCAGATCCCCCACTAGTATAGTTTTGCTGCCTTTTTCCTCTTGTAACTCATTTAACTTTTCTAAGAATTTGGATGCTATACCACTTGGTGAATACATGTTTAGTATTGATATTACTTCATTATCTGTCATACCTTTTAGCAAGATGTAGTTTCTTTCCTTATTTCTTTTCATTAGATCTATTTTTGTTTTTGCTTTGTCTGAGATAAGGACTGCTACCCCTGCTTTTTTGACTTCAGATGAAGCATAATATATCCTGCTCTAACCTTTTAACTTTACTCTGTGTGTATCTCTCTGCTTCAAATGTGTTTCTTGTAAAGAACATATTGTAGGATTCTGATTTTTAATCCACTCTCCTATTCATTTCCATTTTATGGGAGAGTTCATCCCATTCACATTCACAGTTAAGATTATTAACTGTTTATTTCCCTCTGTCCTCTTTTCTCCTTTGTTTGTACTCTTTTTTACCCCTTTCACCATTTTCCTCCTGACCAGTCTTTTGCTTTTGACCACTGCCCCCACTCAATCTGCCCTCTCTTTTATCAGCCCCCTTCCTCTTCTTTCCCCTTTATTCCCCTGCTTATGACCACTGCCTCCCTCAATCTGCTCTCCCTTTTATCAGTCACCCTTCCTTTACTTGCCCCTTTTCCCCCTGCTTCTGCCCTCCCTTTTATCCATACCACCCTTTTCACCTTCCCATTTTGCTTCCTTAAAGAATATGCTGTTTCTTTATACAAATGGGAGTGTATGTTATTTCCTCCCTGAACTAAATATGATGAGAGTAAGGTTGAAATAATCCTCACTCCTCCCTTCTTCCCCTCTATCGTAATGGGGTTTTTTGTGCCTCTTCATATGATGTAAATAACCCTATTCCACCTCCCCTTTCCTCTCTTCCCCCTAGTCTCCTTTTATTCTGCCCCTTAAGTTTCTTTATATCATCACATCAAAGTCAATTTAATAACAATACCTTAATAGAGATACAGCTCCTCCCTCATAGGGATGTAAACAGTTTAACCTCATTGAACAACATTCCCCCCACCCCCACCCCCACCCTTTGTTTACCTCTTTATACTTCTCTTGAGTCTTGTATTTGGAGATCAAATTTTCTGTTTACTTCTGATCTTTTTTCAGGAAACCTTGGAAGTCCCCTATGTGGTTAAATGTACATCTTTTCCCCTGAAAGGGAATTCTCAGTTTTGCTGGGTAGTTGATTCTTGGTTATAATCCAGTCTCCTTTGCCTTCTGGAATATCATATTCCAAGCCCTGAGATTCCTTAATGTTGAAGCTGCCAGGTCCTGTGCAATCCTGACTGTGGATCCATGATATTTAAATTGTTTCTTTCTGGCTTCTTGGAGTATTTTCTCCCTCAGCTCATAATTCTGGAGTTGGCTACAATATTCCTTGAAGTTTCCCTTTTGGGGTCTCTTTTAGGAGGTTATCGGTGGATTGTTTCAATGATGATTTTATCCTCTGATTCTACAATTTCAGGGCAGTTCTCCTTAATAATTTCCTCGAATATGGTTTCTAGACTCTTTTCTTGATCATGGCTTTCAGGTAGTCCAGTAATTCTTAGATTATCTCTCCCGGATCTATTTTCCAGGTCAGTGGTTTTCCCAATGAGGTATTTCACATTTTCTTCTATTTTTTCAGTCTTTTGATTCTGCTTGACAGATTCTTGGTGTCTCATGGAGTTTTTAGCTTCCATCTTCCCAATTTTAATTTTTAAGGCATTATTTTCCTCAGTAAGCTTTTGCACCTCCTTTTCTATTGGGCCAGTTTTTTCTCCCATTTGACCAATTGTATTTTTTAAGGAATTGTTTTCCTCAGTCAATTTTTGAGCTTCTTTTTCCAGCGTAACTCACATTTCTCTCATTTCTTTTTCTATTTTTTTCTTCTACCTCTCTCATTTGCTTTTTTTAAGCCTTTTTGAGCTCTTAAAAGGAGGCTTTTTGGTCTTGAGACAAGATAATCTTCCCATTTGAGTCTTTACTTGTAGGCATTTTGACAAACTCATCTTAATTTGAGTTTTGGTCTTTCCTTTCACCATAAAAGCTGTCAGTGGTAAGACTCCTTTTTTGTTTCTTACTCATTTTGTAGCCTATTTTTAAACTTATAAAGTTGAAGTCTGCTCCCGGGGCTCAGGTGTCACTATTGCAAGTGTCTTACCACTCTCAGCTGTGTCGAGCTGCAGCTGTGTCAAGCTGTTCTGAGCCACCCTCCCCTTTCACCCAGGTGAGACAGACCTTTCCTGAAGTCTTCAAATTATCTCAAGTAGGAGGATTGTGTCTCTCTTTTTGTTCTGTCGTTCCAGAATCTGTTTAAAGGCTTTATTTAATGTTGTTTTTTAGGGAAACACAGGAAAGCTCAGGAAACTTCCTGGCTTCTCTCCACCATCTTCCATTTTGGACATTTTTATATACTTTTAAGGATATCAAATTGCTCCCTAGAGGAAAGACCCATCCTTTCAACACTAGTATTCTCTCAGAAAAGCTATGTGGTTTTGAAACTTTGTACACTATAACCTTAAATTTGTAAGCAACTGAAAGTGTAATGGAGAGATTTAGGATAGATGTAGGTATAAGAAAACTTCTAAGTCTTTCTGATGATGATCTATCTATACCCAAGAAGGGACATAAAAAATAACATGAAGGAAGAAAAAAATGATCAAAAAAATAAGTGGTGGGCTTAGTATTCAGCTTAAATGGGGAGAAAGGAGAAGAGAACTTTACCAAGGCACTTTACTAAGAACTTTATAAATATTATCTCACTTGATATTCCTAACATCCTAGAGAGGTAGATGCTATTATTATCCCCATTTTATAGGAAAGGAAACTTGAGTCAGACAATGGTTACATGACTTGCCCAGAGTCACACAGCTAGTAAAGGTCTAAGATCAATTTCAACTTAGGTCTTCCTGACTCTAGGCCCAGCATCCCTTAGGGTGCCTATCAAGAAATACTCCCATTGGTATCTTCAAAATAAATAACAAGCCAGAGAAAGACTTCAAGTACTTTAAGTAGGCCCTGAGTTGAGATTCTGTAAAATAAGAGGCAAAATCATGCAGGATAAGGAGAGACTAATGGATAGACTATGGGCTCATACCATTATCGATATGGAAGAGATCATAGATCCAAAAAGGCATTGAAATAATGATGCTATGGAAAAGAGCACCTAATTTAGATCCAGGGGACTTGGCTTGGAATTCTAGCTTTGTCTACTTAGTACCTGTGTGAACTCAGGTAATTCATTTAAGTTTATTGGGTCTCAGTTTCCTCATTTGTAGAATAATGGGAGGTTAAACTATATAATCTCTATAAGTCCTTTTAGTTCTAATTCTCTGCTCCTATGATCCCTGCCCCCTACCACCACTACCAAAGGCTAATGTGTAAACAAAGCAAGAGCTATGGATAAAGCCTAAAGTTAGGTTGTATACACAAGGGGTTTTGTCCTTTAATATTATTTTATCATTCATAATTCTTAGTGTGGTGAGCATACACCCTTCAAGTCCTAGTGCCATCTACTTTCCCTGATTTTGCTGACATTTCCCAGATTTTAGTACCTTGAAACCCAATTTGAGAAAACTGTCACCCAGAATATTAAATTCTTCAAGCTATAAATTGGCTTAGCTCACATCTTTGTGTGTGTATGGAACTGTACTTCCCTAAACAAGATTACTATCAAACTAAATGTTGGGTTTGGGCAATAATATTGGATTTGATATGAGGAGACATGCATTCAATTTCCAGCTGTGGTACTTACAACAGCAGTGTGACAGTAAGCAATCACTTTCCCTCTCTAGAACTCATTTTCCTCATTGGTAGAATAATGGCATTGACTTGGAGTCAGGCAGATCTGAGTTCAAATATTGCCTCAAACACTTAGCAGCTATGTGACCTGGGGCAAGACTCATGACATATGTCTGACTCAGTTTCCTCATATGTAAAGTGGGGATTATGATACCACTTAACTTGGTGTTGATCCCTCTCCTTTTCCTGTCCTCCTCCTTCTTCTTCCTCTTCCTCTTTTTCTTCATTCTTCTTTTTATCATCATTGTTGTTGTTACAACAATTACTGCTGCTGCTGCTGCTGCTGCTATTACTACTACTACCTTAGAGGTAGTTCCTTCCAATAGACCAAATGAATTGTGCTAATTTTCTGAACTCCACTATTAATTTTTTTAATATCTGGGCAAACCATTTCAAACCCAACCTACTTATTTTCTAAACCTATTGCACCAGATCAAAATAATAACATCAAAATATCCTACAAACCAAACCAGAACCAAGTTGACACTGCATTCAGTTGAAGTTCTTGCTTGATAATTTATTCATATGAGAAATACAGTATTTGGGGCAGGAAGTCTCTCTGCCACTCTCTCAGAAACACTTCCTGGGAAGCATTCTGCAACAATCCATTTCTCCCTTTCTCCAAATGTTGTGCATTTTTAGCAGGGATTAAGCTTGGAGAACAGGATGTCGTACCTTTGTGGGAGGAGGCCAAGACAGACAACGCTGATTTAGGTCAAGTGAAAAGTTTCTACCAAGACGAAAGCAAATAAACTTCTAACAAGAGAAGAACTTGAACAGAAAAACGCCAGGATAAAGGGAGGAGGCAAACAAAATAGTTCCCAGGCATTCATCCAATCAGGTTTTTTTCTTTCTCTAAACTATGTACATGCCTCAGCAATACAAGTTTCATCAGCCCTGATCAAGGGGAGAGACAGAGAAGGTAACACTTTAATTACAGTTGCCTTTTTTTAAAACTCCAAATTTATTTCCAATTCAGTTCAGGAATTGTGTAATAACACTGGCACAAAATAAGCAAGGAAGCACATCTGCAGTTAACATGGGCAATGTCAGCTTCTTTTATAAGTGCTAGCCTTTCAGTCTTGACTGTGTGATGACTTTTTATGTGGATAATTTAGAAGGCTTCACACCACTAGAAGAGATAAGCTTCAACTGGTTGTATGCACGTGTATTCCTTTCTTTCTCTGGTTCAAAGTCTATAGTTTTCACTACAAGCTACAGTTTTCTAAATGATGGAGACAAAAAGAGATTTTCATAATCATGGGACATAGAACTAAAGTACCTTAAAGTTGTAAAATCATGGATCTGGAACTGAGAAAAACCTTAGGAGTCATCAAATCCAACCTCCTCATTCTACAAATGAAAGCAGCTAGGTGGCTCTGTGGATCGAGCACTGGACCTGTACTCAGTAAGACCTGAGTTCAAATTCAGTCACCCATATTTATTTGTTGTATGACCCTGGGAAAATCACTTAACCTCCATTTGCCTCAGTTTCATCAACTACAAAATAGGGATAATAATAACATTTACCTCCTAGAGTTGTGAGGTTCATCAAATGAGATAATACTTGAAAAAACTTAGCATAATACATGGCACAGAGTAGTCACTTAATAGGTACTTGTTTCCTTTCTGTTTTTCTTCCTTCTCCCTTTTACAAATAGGAAAATTAAGGCCCAGAGAAGTTAAGCAAGATGCTCAAGGCTAAACAGTTAATAAATATCTGAGATATTATATTTGAATCCATGTCTTCCTAACTTCAAATCAAGTACTCTATTTCTGTGCAGCATCTTCTTTTTCTAGTTGATTTTCTTTCATATATTCTTCTGCTCAGATGTTCATCTCAATTGAATGTTCACAATAGAGTTTAATGCCTACATGTGATATGTATATTTTTACACAGAGCTACCAATTTGTTGGAATTGTATGGTGAATTCAATTGAGCCACAGCTCCATTCATTCAAACAGGTAGCTTGACTGATTTTTCTTTTCACTGCATTGATGTTGTCTGATTGATCAACTTGACAGGTTGTATTTTTCCAGAAAGATACAATCAGTATGGCAAGCCAGGAAACTCACAGTCACATATACTTCCAGTACATAGTCCTTGAAACAAATGTGAATACTATATTGTTCCAAGTAGTTTTCAGACTGCCAAGTATTTAAGATGCATAGTTTTTAATAGGAGTCAAACAGCATCATTAACTCAGTTTCCTTTGAAGATTTTTTTCCAGAAATGTTGTTTTATTAGAATACATTGTCACCTAGGCAATAGCATAGGAAGCTAGAACATTAGCATGTCATAAAACAAGTTCCCTGTGTTTTCTCTGCCAAAGTGTATTTGGAAATGTCCAGATAATTAGCTAACATTTATTGGCATGTAGAAGCAGAAACAGTTTCTTCATCTGGCCAATGGCCTGAGAGCACCCTATCTACATTTTCAGGTAAGTAAGAGGGAGTAGTAAGAGGGAGGGTTGCAGCATTCACAACATCTCTTATTTCTGTCCCCTTGTCTCCACTCACATATTCACCACCCTAGCTCAGGCCCTCCTCACTTCTCTCCTAGACTACTGTTCAACAGCTTTTAATTAGTCTTATTAATTAACAATCCTCAATTAGTCTTCTTATATACAGTCTTCCTCCTCTCCAATCCACCTTCTACCCAGCTGTCAGAGTGATATTCCCCAAGCACAGGTCTAATCATGTCACTTCTCTGCTAAAACGAACAAACATGAAAACCCTTATATGACTTTTTATTGCTTCCAGAATAAAATATGAACTCCTCCATTTGACATTTACCCCTCCTAGATCACTGCCTTGTCATGGCAGAGGGGCTTACATGGCTCAATGAAACTATGAACTATGCCATGCAGGGTTACCCAAGACAGGAGGATCATCATGGATAATTCTCCCAAAAGGTGATCCACTGGATAAAGAAATGGTAAATCATTCTAGTATCTTTGCCAAGAAAACTCGTGAATGGTATTAAAATGATAAAAGTGATGACACTGCATGATAAGCCCCTCAGGTCAGAAAGTGTTCAACATGCTACTGGCAAAGAGCAAAGAACAACTACTGATGAAGTAGTTGGGCCAAAGTGAAAAGGAAGTTCAGCTGCAGATATGTCTGGTAATGAAAGGCAAGTCTAATCCTGTAAAGATCAGTATTGCAAAGGAATCTGGAATATAAGGCCCAGAGAAGCTGAACCAAAGTAATCTGGATGTGGTCAAATAGGAAATAGAAAGATTAAACATCAATATCTTGGGTCTCAGTGAACTTAAATGGATGGGAGTGGATGAATTCAATTCAGGTTTTCACTACAAATACTACTATGGTCAAGAATCCCTTAGAAGAAATAAAGTAGCCCTCATAGTCAGTGAAGGAGTGAGAAAAGCAGTACTGGTGAATAATCTCAAAAAGGACAGAATGATATCTCTTCAAATCCAAGGCAAACTGTTCAGCATCCTATACTCCAACCACTGATGTTTATGAAGACCTACAATATCTTCTAGAAATAATATCAAAGCAAGATATCCTAGGGAATTGGGATGGTAAAGAAGGAAATCAGAAGATAATTGGAAAAACAGACAAGTTTGGCCTTAGAGTATAAAATGAAGCTGGGCAGAGAATAATAGAGTTTTGTCAAGGTAACTTGCTGGTCATAGCATACACTCTTTTTCAACAACCCAAAAGGTGATTCAATGTATTGAAATCACCAGATGGTCAATATTGAAATCATATTGATATATACGCTTTGAAGTCAAAGGTAGAGAAACTCTATACAGTTAGTTAAAATGAGACCTGGAGTTGACTGTTGGTAAGATCATGAGCTTCTTATTGTAAAATTCAGACAAATTGAAGTAGGGGAAATCATCAGACCATACAGGTATGATAACATTCTATATGAATGTGAAGTGGAAATTATTTAAGGAATTAGAGCTGGTAGATAGAGTGCCTGAAGAACTACGGACAGAGGTTTGCAATATTGTACAGAAGGCAGCAAAAATAAATAAAATAAAACATTCCAAAGAAAAAGAAGAGTAAGAAAACAAAATGGTTGTCTGATATTTTACAAATAGCTAAGGAAAGAAGAAAAGGGAAACGGAAAGATATACCCAACTGAATGCAGAATTCCAGAGAAGAGCAAGGAGAGATTAGGTTTTCTTAAACGATCAATGCGTAGAAATAAAATAAAATAATAAAATGAGAAAGATAAGATCTCTTCAAGAAAATTAGAGATATCAAGGGAACTTTTCATGCAAAAATGGACATAATAAAAGACAAAACTGGTAAGGACTTAACAAAAGTAGAAGAGAGTAAGAAGAGGTAGCAAGAATACACAGAAGAACTATAAAAGAAAGATCTTAACATCACCGATAACCATGATGGTGTGGTTACTGATCTATGGTCAGATGTTTGGGACAATGAAGTAAAATAAGTCTCAGGAAACATTGCTAACAATAAGGCTAGTGGACATGGTAGAATTAATTCCAAATGAGCTATTTAAAATCCTAAAAGTAGATGCTGTACTCAATAAGACAGAAAATTTGGAAAACTCGACAGTAACCACCGGATTGGAAAAAATCAGTTAATATCCCAACCCTAAAGAAAGGCAATACCAAAGAATGTTCAAATTACTGAACTGTGTTTATTTCATACACACCAGCAAGGTTATGCTTAAGATTCTGCAAGCTAAGCCTCAGCAATATGTGAACCAAGAATTACCAGAAATGCAGGCTACTTTTTGAAGAGGCTGAGGAACTAGGGACCAAATTGCCAATGTTTGCTGGATTATGGACAAAGCAAAGCAGTCCCAGAAAAACATTTACTTTCACTTCAATGACTACACTAAAGCCTTTGGTTGTATGGATCACAACAGAATGTGGCAAGTCCTCAAAGAGACGAAAATGCCAGATCATCTTCTTTCTTTCCTGAGGAACCTGTATGTGGGTCAAAAAGAAACAATTAGAATCAAACATGAAACAACTGGTTAGTTTAAGACTGGAAAAAGAATATGACACAGCTGGATATTGTCACCTTATTTATTTAATTTAAATACAGAGTATATCATGTGAAATATCAGATTTGAAGAATCAAAAGTTACAATTAAGATTGCCTGGAGAAATATCAATAATTTCAGATATGCAGTGATAGCACTCTATAGGAGGAAGTAAAGAAGAATTAATAAACCTCTTAATGACTGTGAAAGAGGAGAATTTAAAAGCTGATTTGAACTAAAATCTTGACAACTGGTCTATCACCACCTGGCAAATAGAAGGAGAAGAAAGGAAAATAGTGTCAGATTTTATAATCTTGGACTCAAAGATCACTACAGATGGCAACTGCAGTCACGAAATTAAAAGATGCCTGCTGATAGTCTGGAAAGCTATGGCAAATCTGGACAACTTATTAAAAAGCATCACTTTGCCAACAAAGGTCCCTATAGTCAAAGCTGTGATTTTTCCAGTAGGAATTTGTGGGTGTGAGAATTGGGCTATAAGGAAACTAAGCACCATAGAATCAATGCTTTCAAATTGTAGTGTTGTAGAAGACTTTTCAGAGTCCTTTGGACAACAAGGAGATCAATCAGTCAATACTTAAAGAAATTAACTCCTACTATTCACTGAAAGGTCAAATACTGAAGCTAAAGCTTAACTATTTTGGCCACATAAAGAGAAGACAGGCCTCATTGGAAAAGATTCTGATGTTGGGAATGATTGAAGGCAAAAGGAGAAGGGGCTGGCAGAGGATGAGATGTCATAGAATAAACAAACATGAGTGTGGAGAGACTTTGGGAGATAGTGGAGGATAGAAGACCCTGTCATGACCATGGAGCCATAAAGAGTCAGACACAACTACACCAATGAACAACAAACAAAAAGTTCAACATTTAAAACCCTTTACAATTTGAATCTAGCGTGTCTTTCCAGACTCTTATCCCATAATTTCCCTTCACATAGTTTATATTCTGGACTGGCCTATTTGCTATTCACCATGTATTCTATCTCCCACATGCAGTGCCTTCATATGGGCTTTCCCCCAGAATGCTCTTCCTACTCACCTCTGCCTCTCAGAGTCCCTAACTCTGAGGCTTGGATCACATACCACCTCCTTCTTAAAAGGCTTTCTTGGGGGGCAGCTAGGTGGCGCAGTGGATAAAGCAGCAGCCTTGGATTCAGGAGTACCTGAGTTCAAATCCGACCTCAGACACTTGACACTTACTAGCTGTGTGACCCTAGGCAAGTCATTTAACTCCCATTGCCCCGCAAAACCCAAACAAACAAAACAAATAAACAAGCAAACAAACAAAAACAAAAAAGGCTTTCCCAGTTGCTAGCAATCCCCCCAACTTTGGTCAAATTGTGTTATATTTATTTTGTATTGACTTATTTACTGACATGTTTCTCTTCATTAGTATGTAAGCATCTTGAAAGCAAGGACACTTTCAATTTTGTGTCTGTATACTTGGCACTGTTAAGGGCTAAAATTCTAGCTAGTCTGTCTAAAATATCTAATGAGTGGTCGCCAATAAATTATAAGCTTTAGCAAGAGTTAGACCTTTAAGCGTTTATTAAGGAAAACAAGAATTTGGTAAAGAGAGAGAGAAAGGCCTAGATTCCTATCTATTAAAGGGAGAGCACATTTCTAGCTCCACTCTCCACCAGAGTCCAAAGGAAAGAGAGTCCCAGAGTCAGCGCCAGTCTCTTCCTTCCTCCTCCCACTAGTCCGCGTCACTTCCTGACTCCTGGTCTTGCCCTCAAAGACCTTCCCTTCATGGGCAGAACTCTTCTACAGTAAGTATCCAGCAGGTGGCGTTATTCCAATCGTTACAGCACCTAATGCAAAACAGATGTTTAAATGGTTTCTAAATTGAAGTCTAGAATTTCCCAGCAGTACTGAAAGTCTAAAATTTTTGCCAAAGGGTATGCTTATTTCAGAGGCAAGGGTGAACCCTATTCTACCAGACTCAGGGTCCAGTCATCTATCCACTATCCAAGGCTACCTCTTGTAGGGTAAATGTGATAGCCATTACACTACAGACAGAGTGAGGAATAAGACCAGTGAACTAATCTGCTTTTAATGCCTTTTGAATTTGAACTGTGAGCTTGAAATTGAGCACAGCATATAGAGTCTAGTCTTCCTGGGGCCCAAATTATGCCCCTAACAGTACAGCCATATTGAAAACCCCATGGTTATTCAACAGTGAACTTGCTGGTTTTGGCCTTGCAGAGTCAATCACAAAATAAACAATCAGATCATGTGGTGACATGTTGATTCAATTTAATCCAATTTATTCATCTAGATGGTCAAATTTACTTGGCCATGATTTGGTGGATTTAGTTATTTTGTCTATGTTAACAACCTAGATGTGTCATACATGTGGTCATCAGCTATTTTGATAGTGGATTTAGTCACTTGTCAAGCATGGTTTGTGGTTGACATTCTGAGGTACCTGAACTCTTTCCCAACATTGTGACATTACATTAAATAATATCTTTTGAATCTAAAAAAAGAGTTTTGCTCAATTTTTTAAAAACTTAGCATGAAAAAAAAAACCCAACAATCTCAAGGAGAACTTAGAAAATAAAATAACAAATGTAAACTCAGTACCCAAAAGCAGAGCTAAGATTTAGGATATTTTAGAGGGATTTGCAACCCATTTTGTGTCACGGACCCCTATGACAGTCTAGTGAAATCTATAGACCTTTTCTCAAAATATTTTTTAATTCCATAATTGAAGGAAATGTTGCATCTTTGTGAGGGGTTAGTGAAAATAGTGCATTTTCCCCCCTCACCCAAGTTCATGGACTCCTTGAAATTTTACTCTAAGTTACGGAGCTCTGGTCTGGAGCAGGGCTTCTTAAAATTTTTTCACTTGCAGCCATTTTAGCCCAAGAAATTTCTACATGACCCTGCATAGATAGGTATATAAAATAGGTAGATATAACCTCTTAATGTCACCAAGTTTTTCATGACCCCCACATTCAGTTTTGTGACCCCCATATGGGGTAGTGACCCATTGTTTAAAAAGCTGGGGTACAGAGCAAGATCAAGGTTAACACATGAAGATCAGGCATAAGAAAACAATACACATATAAAAGTGGTAGAGATTTTAAATGAATATAAACTGAGTAGAAAGAAAGTATGCAGTTTTTTTTTCCTTCCCTCCCCCCAATCCATACTCATAGGGAAATTCCCTTTTTTCAATATAGATAGATCCTCAGCTGGTATTGGCTTTTTGTCCTTCATTTTCAAAGAGGACAAATGACATCATGAATAAGTGATATCTTGACCCACACACGAATTGAGTTTGTGAGGCAGAGTTGGCCAACATTGTCAGCCTCACCCTCTTTTCCACAGTCATCAAAGTCCAGGGGCAAGACAAAAGTCAAGATGACTGGTGATGGCCTGAGATGCAGTGGATGATCTTGGTATCATCAATGTCTGACCAAGCTCTAAGTACTCCATGTTTCCTGCTTCAGCCACCTTCATAACCACTGGGACAAATTATTCTCATCTGCAATCCACCAGGGGGAACCTTCACATGCTTGAGGTAGACATTCCTCCGCCCCCACAACTCACCAATGGGTTTGAGGCCCATTAGTTACTCTCAATTTGGTTTAGCATGTCTGCCAAGATGGTTTACTTGGTTGTGGCCTCTGTGCAAGCTTCTTGGAGCCATAGGTGAGGATTAAATGCCAGGTAGACACCAAATATAAATGAGCAGCCCTCAGGCACTGAGAAGTTCAATGGCTTACCCAGAATTATATAAGTATGGGGTGTACTGTAGCTAGCTGGAACTGGTTTGGTAGAGCCAATTGTAAAATTCTCAATGTGAGCATTTACACCTCATAAAATAGCAAATGCTACAAATCATATCTTGATTTATTGTTTTTTTGGTTGTCTAGACTTAAGAAAATGATATAGTGTTAATAATGCAGACGACACTTCAAAGTGTGTCATGGGCACATTTCTCCACCACGTCCAAAGAGTCAGTTGTTAAACACTTACCATCATACCAGTGGATAGAGCCAGTCTACCTTAGTCAGGACTTGAACATGGGTCTCTCAGCTGGGTCTCTATCCACTACACCAAGTCGATGTTCCATGAACATGTTGGCACCCAAGATAGTCTTGTGCCATGCATGATTTTGGAAAAACTAGAGAGACATGCCACCTTTTCATTAATTTTATAATCACTTTTCCTTTTTGCTCAATGGTAAAAATAACTTGATGGGGTTTTTTCGTCAAAATAATCTGAAATATTAACATGATAAAGTCAGCTAATGTTTTGAGTAGTTTCTGTACCTAAAAGTCTCATAGAGGACTTTGTTTTCATTATAAACACTATCTTAGGAGAAATGTCTTATAGAGTTGTTTGTTTTGCCAGGGTCTTGTACCTTAAGGGACCGATTAGGCTGCATGACATTAATGATTTAAAGTGAATGCATAGCCCTTAATAGTAGTTCTTAGAGCTAAGGTCTGGGAATAGATACCCATCTATTTCAATATAAGGTTATATACTCTTTTTCATAGATGTTTTTTCCTATAACTTCATCCATGTTATTGTTACTTCGTCAGTGAAATAATCAGTGATTAGGAAACTCCAAAAAATTAAAAGTAACTATCTTAAAGTTCATTAGATTTAATTACTTCTGTAAATATTGGGTATTCAAAGAGTTAATTCTCCTCACATTTAAGTCAGATTTCTAGGGCATACTGTGACTATATTTAGACCAGAAACATCAACCAAAAATGTAAACATGTCTATCACAATAGAAGAATAGCATTTATAGAGTTCCTACAATACTTGAATCCTATATAGGAAAAAATGTAATCGTTTGTAGGGAAACATTTATCATTGTTGTTGTTGTTGTTGTTGTTTGTTTGTTTGTTTGTTTTAATATGAGACTTCAGTTTAATTGATATAACATTTAGTGACCTTGATTTGTGGTTAAAAATAGAGAAGCCTTTCCCAATGCCTTGCTCATCCTGTTGAGGAAGAAGAATAAAGGTAACTGGTAAGCCCTGTAGAATTCAAGTGCTCCTCTGTGGCTGGCATTTTGAAGTTTTCATTTAGCTTTTGCATTTAGAAATAAAAGATTTACTACCTTTCCAAAAAGAAAGAGAAAGTATTTCAGGGATCAGAATAAATGTTTGAATGAACATTTAATCTAACGGACCCCAAATCTGCTGACCTCTATGGGAATCATGGGAATTGAATGAACCATACTGACTCCATATTAACTCCATTCTAAATCTAGCTCCATTCTCTTTCTACTCAATTATGGATCTAGTAAAATTTTTGTCTTAAGAGAAAATGATTTGGTTCTGGGGATTGTGAAAAAACTTTATTCCATTGTTTGAAACCTAGCCCTGTGTGGTTGGAAAGCTGGACCGCTTCTACCTGTTGCTTAGAGACCCTTAACTAAGGACTTAGGTTATGCTGACCAGAAACACAGTCAGATCCAAAGATTGATTCAAGGAGTATTTTCACAATTATATATCACAAGCAACCCTTATGTCTTATCTGAAAACTGGCCCCATACTGATAAATTAGATACTGTTTCCATGTTCCTTTGATTGAATACAGACATTTGGGGGAAGTGGGACTACTCTTTTTCTGATTTCAGGGAATTGCATATGTTCACCCTCTCGCTCTGAAGTCGGAAAGATTCTAATCTTTCCTCCAATTAGAAATCAGATTACATAATCTTGTATCCTGGTTTATATCCCGTTAATTGCTTTTTATGCATAAAAATCTATCTTTCTCTGTATTTGGGGTCCAGTGTCAAGCTGAGAAGGCCTGGTCCCAATTTGTTATGCAATTGACATGCATTGCTTACTAAATTTATATGCTCAGGATTTTGAACCTTTGTTTCCTTGGGTATTTCAGATTTTACCTATCACATTTCTAAGCATGTCCCAGTGACCACCTCTGATATGATGGTAAAACATTTTTAGCCACTCCAAAGCAGGTCATTGCTATTCTCCTAGTTTAAAAATTTAACTGTTCCTTACCTTAAAATTATAAGCCTTTAGAATAGAGAGGAAAACTATAAACTTAAAATATAAATTGTTTGCAATGTATTCACAACCTAGAGTTTTTATTCTTATCTCCATTCAATTCACGCATTTATTCTTTATCAGTTTTCTAATAAATCATAGAATCACAGAAATGGTAGGATTTTAACACAATAAATTCTACTTCTTGGGTCTAAGTACCTCAGGCACTCAAGGCAATGACATTAGACACATATTTCAGGGGAACCGTATTTTGAGATAGTGATGTGGGGTCAAGAAAGAGTTACAAGATCATGATCATGGTCGTGGTAGCATCCCATCTGGTGCCACTGGCTCCAAATCCCAGGGAAGAGGACCATGTCTGGCCACACAAGCCACTCTCTTGGACCTTTCTCCTTGTGGCAATTAGGAGAGTTGGGTAGGGATACAGCCCCATTATTTTGACCCAAACTGGTCCCATTTGTACAAGGAAAATGGAAAGTGTTGGTCCCAAATGATAGTAAAGAAAATGGAAAGTGTTGGTCCCTTAATGATAGTAAGATAACCCTGAGAGTTTAAATGAATATGTTCCTTTGGTAAATAAGGAGACTTCCTGGAAGCAAAGCCAGAAGACTTCATTAAAAAGAGTCTATGTAGCTGCTATGGAGATGGTCTTCTTCTGACTTTGACAAACATGAACAGGAGAACAGAATGGACTTTTATCATGGATCAGAAAGCACTGAAGAGGCTCTAAGAGGGAACAAAAGTTGATATTAAATTTTTGTCATTACACTACCTCTGAAGTAAAGGGAAATTGAAGATTAATTTTGTTTTGAGATAATTTTAAAATGCCCAATCACCCTCTAGAGAGTTAAATTATATCCCACATCTAAGAGACAGAAAAATGAATTTGTCCATTTAAAAATATCATTTTGCCATTATACAGGAGATTGAACTGAGAATTCTCTATTCATGAGTTTTTACCATCCAGTCAATTGATATTCTGAAGGTGAGGAGTGAGGATAGGAAGAGATACATGATGATTTCTCAAAAAAGACACAGATGTGATCATTTTCTTCTATCTTCTGGTGCACATGCTAGGTAAAAAGTGTCACCATGGGCTGGTGACCCTTCAAGGAAAAAAAAACACAGGGTTGTAATTCTCTTTGTCTGACCTGGGAAAACCAATAGCTGGTCACTTGGAAAAGAATGATTAATACTAGATGGTAGAAGAAAACTCTCCATCCAAGCATGTCTCTAGCAACCAGAGAAAAGAAGCAGGCATTTATTAAATGATTACTATGGCAATAAGGTGGCATGATGGATAGAGTGCTGATCTTTCAGTCTGGGATACCTAGGTCAAAATTCTGCCTCAGACATTTGCTAACTATGTGACCTACAGCAAGTAATTTACATTCTTTTAGCCTGAGTTTTCTTGTCTGTGAAGTAACAACAGCGATGTGTAAAAGTAATAATAGCACCTACCTCACAGGGCTGCTGTGGAGATGAGATGAGATACAATTGAAAACCTTAAAGACTGATAAAAAATACCAACTACTGCCATGATGATGATGAGTGTCAGGCACTGTGCCAAGTTCTGGGTGTACAAAGACAAAAGTAAAGTGTCCCCACTCTCAAAGAGGATCCAGCATGACCAAAACTGCACTTCAATCTTCCTCCCCTCAAATCTGCCCCTTCTCCCAATTTCCCTATTTCTGTGGGTGAAATCACCATCCTTCCAGTCACCCAGGCCCCAAACCCCCAAGTCCTCTTTGAATTTTTACTTTTCTTTGTACTCCCTCCATGGATAGAGATTTGCCAAATTCTGTGAATTCTATTTATTTGATATTACGCACATTCAATTCATTTTATGCCATTGTAATCACCTTCAATTCAATTCTTTTCCACTAAACTATTGCAATAGACTCCTAACTGTTCTTTCACCTCCACCCTCCCCCACCCCTATGTATCTCCTCCCCCCTCCCCATTTACCACTGCTGTCTGAGTAATTTTCCTGTTACTTCACTCTAATCATGTCACTCCTCTACTCAGAAACCTTCAGTGACTTTATTCCTTATTGAATCCATTAGAAACTACTGATCCTGACATTTAACTCTCCCTCCCCCCCACCTCTCCCCCCCTCAGTGTTTGACTCTAAATTATCTTTCCAGTCTTATCTCATACTATTCCCCTTTATATATACAGTATTTCCACCCCACTGGACAATTCTATATTATGTTCATCTCCTTCATTTTTATCATATCTGTGCTTTTGCTCACATTCCTTCAGTATAGAATGAGCATTTTATCCCTGCCTTCCAATGTTAGCTACGGACCAACTGAGGTGCTATCTCCTCTATGATTAATCTTTCCCCCATCCTTTACTCAGAGGTGAAACTTATTTCTCTATCCTCCAAAGTCCCCTTGTTAATGGAAAAAAAAATAAAAACAATAAAACATTTTTTAAAAAGCGAGAGAAAGGGCAGCTAGGTGGCGCAGAGGATAGAGCACCGGCCCTGGAGTCAAGAGTACCTGAGTTCAAATCCGGCCTCAGCCACTTGACACTTACTAGCTGTGTGACCCTGGGCAAGTCACTTAACCCCAATTGCCTCACTAAAAATAAAATAAAATAAAATAAAAAGCGAGAGAATCAGGATATATAAGTTAGTGACGCAGCTACCAATAATTAGATGCATGATCTCGGACAAGTGATTTTACTTCTCTAGGACTGATTCTTCATCTATAAAATAAGAGCATTGGAGTGCTCCCCAGAATTCTTTTTGTTCTACAAACCCCTTTCAATAACAACAAAAAGTATTGTGAACCCCAGAGTAATTTAATATACTACTCATAAAATTGCTTAGGTTTATTCACTAGGTGCTTATAATAAGTACTTTGAGGACTTGTCCTCCCCAACGCTCCAAATTGCTGAAGAAACAAACCTATAATGCTTCAAATCTGCACATGCATATTGTCACAGAGGAAAAGTATATTTTTAACATAATTAAGGTATCATTAAAGAATTTTTAGCACAAATACATTGGACCATCATTGGTGGTCTGTAAACCACTTAATGGGAACCACTGGACTAGATAATCCCTTTGAGATGTAGCATCCAAAAAAACCAAATGCAATCTTTGGCTACATTAAGAGAGGTCTGATTATGAGGGCTAGGGAGGGGATAATCCCATTATACTCTTGTCCTTGTCAGTCCATATCTGTTGCATTATGTCCAGTTCTGGGAGCCACATTTTAGGAAGGATATTGATGAACTGGAGAGCACAAAGAAGGTGTCCAGAGAGATGAAGAACCTCATATTCATACCATGTGAATATAATATAAAGGAACTGAGGACATTAGCCTGGAGAAGAGAAGACAAAGAGGGGAATGTGTTACCTTCCTACATACTGTTCCCTAGAAGAGATATTCAATTTGTCCTGATTGACTATAAGGGTAAAATAGAGCAGTGAACAGATGTTTTAAGGAAGCAAATTTAGACCTCAGAAAAGGAGAAAACATTCTTATCACTTAAGTCATCTAAAAGTAAAAGGGACTCCCTTTGGAGTTAAAAGGTTCCCCACTAACAGAAGACATAAGGAAGTTGCAGTTACTCTAAGTAGAAGGATAGCTTATAGGTTCACAAAGAAGCAAATAAAAGGGTTTGCAGAGTCAGTTTTATCATATGTCCAAAGTCAAAAAGAATTATTCCATGGGACACCTTGTCATCTTGCTCTATGATGCTCATTATAAGCAGAAACAAAAAGAGCATCACGAAGAGAGTGATCACTCATATAATGAGTTTATATTGATAAACATATGAGAAGGGAATGGGCAGGTTTCCACAGAGCTGACCACATCTTGAAAGTTACACACTGACAGAAATGTAGAGAATACAAGATCCCAGAGTGTTTATTCTTTAAAGGCATTTTACTTAAAAGGACAAATGAAGACAAGGGTTCTCCTCCAACAAGATGTCTCCCATGCAAATATTAGGATCATATTAAGATTACTTGTGAGGTATTGGCATGGAGATAACCTTGTTCCATGATCCCATGATTATCAAGCAAGATATAAAAAATATATATATCCTTGAGCAAGTATTTGCCACTGTCCTAGAGGATTTCCTGTAAAGTCCAAATGGAATAAGAATTCCCTTTAGATGGCAAGTCCCTACAGATGTTCCTTTAGTGGATAACATAGTTTAAAAGGGACCCCTTACTGATATCCAGAATTACTGGAAAGGGATTAGTCTGACAACCAATACAGAGAAAATAATGGGTAAAGAATACCTACTGTCTTCTCTACAACAGGAAATTGTATGGACAGCCCACTGAGTAAATCTATCAGTACATAAACCCTAGACAGATGATACTAATGGACAACGATCTATACCCAGAATTCAATAAAAGGAAGAGGGAAGATTGGAATGCATCTGAGAAATTGTGCAACCCTTTCAATGATCCCAAACAGTTTTACTTTCTTAACTATACCACAGAAACCCCCACCCTGGAAGTTCAATTCAACCATGGATTTTTCACATTGGAAATACCCTCTCCCCTTGTAACCTCTTCCTCTGATTGGCTGCTTTCTCTAATATCCATTTTAAGAAAGTTCTGCCAGGCCAGTCATATTTTAATTCCTTTTCAGGTTGCACTCCTGACTCTTTAGACTTTCTCTACCATGTCCCTTGTGGATACTTCTTCTCCCCCTTCCCTCCCTTCTCATCTTCCTCTTTGTCTGCCACCTTTATCGCTTCTCATTGGTTTCTTTTATGTGTCTCCCCTCCTCAAGGACAAGGGCTGTCTTTGTGTTTCTATTCTGAAGACCTAGCACAGTGCCTGGCACATAGTAAGTGCTTAATAAATTCTTATTGACATGACCAAAATACTTCAAGTGATTGTATAGCTCTGCAAATCATAAAATATTGAAATCTTCAAATATTAAAACTTTTAGGTTTCCTAAAATGCAATAGAGGGACATATGTGATTGTAAATAGCATATTGCCAATGATGTGTACAAGAAAGGGAATGAAGGATATCATTCAGGAATGTACAATTAGAAGAAGAATTGGGTCAGTCATGTAGGGACATCAAGAGACAATAGATTGACAGTGCAAATATAGTCCCGGTAAGCATGGATATTAAAAAAAAATAACAGGAGCCTCTATGAATTTTCTAGTCCTCTCTCCTACTTCAATTTCTTTGTATTTGCTAATCTGAGTGCATGGTATAAATCCTTCAGAAGGATAAGTTCCTAAAGAATAAGCATTACATTTTTACATTTGTCTTTGTATTCTCTCAGTGCCTTGCACATTATTAATGCTTAACAAATGCTTGTTGAATTGACTTGAACTGAATTGACATGGACTAGAATTCCATAGGACAAAATAATTCCTGTGTTTTTGAAACTAGTACCCATATCAATAAGATCATAAATCCATTAAAATGTTGGGTATGAGTAGACATCCATGCTATTACTTAGCAAATTGCTGAGGGAAGTTTCAGTGGCAGCCCACCTTTTATTGCCCGGAGTTGACTTCAATGCACCAAACAGCCTTGTTTTATGAGAAACCTTACAATTTAAAGACTATAGACCAAATGTTATAGTTTGATTGAATTCGTGTTAGTTAGCTTGGAAAGAAGCAGTTATCTTTAATCTCATAAATTTTGCTTAGGTAACTGCAAATTGTGTAAGGAGCAAGGTCTCTCCATTTGATAATGGAAAATATGCTAATACTGAATTTGTAAAGGCAAAATCACTTCCTCATCCCCACCGTCTCCCTTCCAAGTAAGCTAAGGGAAGAACTGAGAACAGCATCTAGATCTACCCTTCTCCTGCTAATGATTTTCTCATTAATTATGCTTCTTCATTAGTCTCTCTGTTTAATGACCCTAATGTGACCACTTTGCTTATCTGAGATTTATTGCATTTTCCATTTGAACCTGAAATTACACATTTAGAGTTAAATTGTCAGACTATAAGTTTATACAATCTAAATGGGGTGGGTAAGGATTTTTCTGTCTACTGAATGTCCGAAGAGAATGATCATCTTTCCTTTTGAGTCTTCATACAATTTTCCAAAAAGAACAGAAATGGGCAAATAACCTTTTGGAAAACAAAACACAATGACTAAAAGCTAACCTTAACACATGATTTATAATCCTACTTCTTTGACTTACAGATTGGAGAATGGGTTTTTAATAATAATGCTTTGTAGGCAAACCTGTTTTTTCTAAGGGTGGAAGAATTCTCCAACTACTGCAAGGGAGCAAAATACAGCTGCCTCTGATATTTGTGCATCTGTGTTTGTATGCTAGACTTTGGGGCAAGGAGGACCATACAGTCTGAGAGAATAAAACCTAGAGGCTTTATAATATCAATAGATATTATTGATATCTATAAAAACATGCAAGATAGTAATGTCTTGAATATAGAATATTATAACTAAGGGACACCACTTGGTTCCCAAAAAATTCCAAAGGAAATGAACAGAAATGCTATTTCATGTAGTCAGGGTTAAAATCATAGAATTCTCAGTCTTAAGAAGTATAAAAGCTAGAAATACAGATTCAGGAAAGTTTTCGGTCAATATGTACATGTTAGATGCATCAAGGTTTACTCCACTACTATGTAAAGTCAGAATGACAGTAAGTTAGAGCTGAAAGCAACTTTAGAAGTTATCTAGGCCAAACCATTGGTTTTGTTGAAGAGGACACTGAGACCCGGAAAAGTAAGGTAACTTACTAAAGGTTCCACTGCTAATTAATGGAATAGGAAAGATGTCTCCTGACTACTGGGCTAGTGATTTAACAATAATCATAGAACTAATATTTCTATAATACTTTATTTACAGTTTAGAAAACTTACTTTCCCAACATCAACTCTGTGATATAAATAAGATACTAAGAAGTATTAACATCATAGAAACAGAGTTGGAAGGAAGCTTAGAGGTTATCTAATTGAAGTATCTCATCTTACAGAGGAGACTGAGGTTGAGAAGTTAAGTAAAATGTCTTGACTGAGGTCACACAGGTAGCTGTGCTAGGATTAGAATCCAGAACTTCTGACACCAACTATAGCTCTCTTTTCACTGTATCATCTTGTTTTTCCATCATTTCCATTTTGTAGATGAAAAAACATGGAGACTCAGAAAAGTTAAGTGATTTACCATGTCATATGGCTAGCAAGTTGCAGAATTTGAGTGTCTTCTTACTCCAAGTTTCATGGTTTCTACTACTCCAAATTAATTTATAGCAAAGTTCAGAAGGAATAGAATACAGAATAAGCAAATTTTGGTGGGAGGGAAATGACTGATCAAATGAATTTTACAAGGGTTGGTAAAACATGAAGAGTCAGCTTTGGTCACCAGGGCATGGCTTGTGGAATACTAGGGATGAAGTGAGAGCCAAATGGAGAAGAAAGTGCTATAAAAATTCTGGAAAATCACTGAAAGAAAAAAATGCCTATTTCACCATTTTTTCTAGGTCTGCCCCAGCTCTGAATCCTTTTTGGAGAAATGAAGGCTAACATACTTATAAGCTAAGTTCTCAAGATACCACAACTTCTTTACATTTCTCATGTATTACCTAACACAGCCCTTTTAAATGAATGTATTTTGAATTAATATTAAAGGAGAAAGCCTTTCTGGTGCTCTTCTTTCAAGTGGAGGAAATTCCTTGAAGTTTAAAAATGTGTTTACTTGAGTTGCCCCAATTTCCATTTTACTTCCTTACCACAATATCTATTTATGTTATGTAGAATTGAAACCTGGAGGCAGTGGGCTAGAATGAAGAGAGTACCCAGCTTAAACCTTTAAGACTGGCATAAATATCTTCTAGCTTTTAACTCCTAAAGCATTTTTCTTATTTCCAAAGGTATCCCAAAGGTAAAAAGTATGTCAGAGGCCCTGATGACTTAGTCCTGAGCCTGATCTATAATTATAATTCTGTGGCTGTCACCATGTCATACCCTCTGTGACATTGCTTTTTTCTGACAATTTAGGCCTAAAACATTAACAGTTTAATTAATGAATCCCAGCAGATGTGGTTTTCCTGCTTCTGAATAATTTTTTCCTTCCTATGTATGTAGAATACAATACAGCCTGTTTACATGTTTCATAAATGGAGGTAATTATGTTTATACTACTGATATCACAAAGTTATCTTAAGGAAAATACTTTGTAAATTTTCAAATCTTGTAGAAATGGGAGTCACAATGTTTTAAAAATCTCAGAGCCAGATGCCCGTGTATTAAATGTGGTATGGAATTAGCAGTATTAATACATGGATTCACTTGTCACGAGTACTCATATTGGGCACCTGTAGACAAATCTGGGATTCCAAAATATCAAAACTGACCATTATAAAAGATGAAAAAGCATGTTAAAAGAAGAGTTAAAAGAAAAAGAGAAGTCTGATATTAGAAAAATCCAAAGGGATATAGAGAGGAAATATCGAATTGCCCTATAAGTTTACATTGCATACTCTGCTCCTTTTAAAAGTTTCCCAAAGTAACTCTGCACCACTTTGTCATTCATAACCTTGATCTGGAAATACCTCTATGCCTCCCCTGTAATACAGTCTGAAGATCAATGTTTGCCCTCAGGTTGTTTCTGTGATATTGAACATAGTTGACCTTGCTGGCAAGATCCACTTCATGCATATTGCTGTCTTTAAAGGAACTTAGACTCTGCAACTAGCCTGCAGGGTGACGTCAGGTAAGATTTATCACCTCTCAAGGCCTTGGTTTCTTCGTGTATAAAATCAGGGGGTTGAACTAAATGACCTCAAAGGTCCTTTTCAAGTTCCTGAATCTTAGTAGTTCCACACTATACAAAGGTAGTAGTAGCCTTCCCCATTTCTTCCAATGTCAATCATTTGAAAAGAAAATACTGTATCAAAAACATGGATTAATGGAGTGTACTCGGATAAAAGTTTGGATTTATTACCCTATTTGTAATAAGCCACATGGCAAAAAGCTACATGGTTAGTTGGGCTGAAATCTGAGCAAAAAAGATAATGTTTTGTTACAATGAAGATCTTGAGAACTGGGCAGAGGGCAGAGATGGCTCAAGCTACGTGCAGAAAACTGGAAGAAAAAAATCCTATGATGCCAGTCATGAGGTAGGATCTCTTCCATTAAGAGGAACTAGACACTGCTAGTGTCTTCTACACTTCCACTGAACTCCAAAAGTATAGTGTATATACCATAAGGTAAAAAATATAATTTTAGTGAAATAAATTCAAACTTGACATATCTATCCCCAAGGCCCAAGATAAGATAATGGAACTGAAAATGTGTACTCTTAATCAAAAGAAGAAACACCCTACACCATGAATTTATAACTTTAGGTCCATAAACTTGGTTTTTTTAATAGTTTTATAGCTATTTCAATGTAACTGATTTTCTCCCAAAATTCTATTTTAATTTTATATATTAAAAACATTATGTTGAGAAGGGGTTCATGGCCTGTACCAGACTGCTAAAGGGGTCCATGATGCAAAGGATTAAGACCTTCTGCTCAAGTGTGTTTCCTCCCAAAAGTTTCCTGAGGGCATTCTACCCAACATGTCTGGGAGCTTTCTTGATTTTTCCAAAAAGTGTATATCTCCACCAGTTACAGCCAGATAGATAATCAGGAGAGAGAGACAGAGAGACAGAGACAGACAGAGACACAGAGAGAGAAGCCCAATGGGATGTCCAGCTAGATAAATAGGATAATCTAGACTGTAAGCATGCTTCATCCATTTGTTTTTTCCTATGTGGCTGGTTAGATCAAATTCTTTTGAATGATCATAGATCTCCTTGAGAAGGCACTAAAGTATTTCAGGGTTTGGTGTAACCAATACAATGTCATTCACTAATAAGTACATCTGGAAGACCTTACCACCCATAAGGAATCCCTCTTCAACTGTAATTACATCAGTCATTTAAACATTGTCTTTATGCTTAATTTCTTTTTGTATACCCTTTCTGTATAGATAGTACAAAGCTAAACTTTAGCCAAGCCCTTAACCAATTAGCCAAAATTGCAAATTAAAGAGAGTTTATTGTGCTAGCATGCTCGTGTATTTGCCATTGAGTTTTTGGGTGCTAACCAAATGATTCATGCTATTGATAGCTCAGTAAAAGATAGGGATTTTTGATGTATTGGTAAAGGTGTAGAACTAGAGAAGGGAAAACCCCTGAATGTTTGCTTTCCATCCCCCTTCAGACTACTAATTACTTCAGTTCAGTTACTAGAATGGCATCCCTCATTTTATCCACCTGTAAAATGGGGTTATCTGAAATAATGTTGCAGAGGCAGTTAACATATACGTATTTGTGTTTCTGCAAAACTTCTTCAATGTGGAGTATTCCACCAGAAAGATCATTGGCAGACTTGGGGAAATAAACTCTGCTTATGTCAATTGCCTTGTCTCTCTATGGAAAGAGTTTGGCTCAGATATAGTGAGCAGGGGGAAAAGGATATAATAACAGAGATCCTGAATCTGTCCCTAACCATCCTGTTATACTTGGCTATGTCAATATTTGCTAGATTTCCCAAAGCTGCTGTACCACCAATTAACAGCTCAATTGCACAGAAAGTTAATCAACATTTTCTAAAGGAAGAACATGCTGGCAGCAATAACCTACTTTCAAGATGAAAGTCACACTCATCAAATAAGAGGGCGTATGACTGTTTTTAGAATATTGAAGTGACAGTGAGTTATTTTATTTACCAGAAAGTCACTTGTGCTGTTGAGCAGGGCCAGTTTTATGCAGAGATAGAATAGGGAGCCACCTATGTCCTTTGATTTGATAGACATGGAAAAGTCTCTGGTAAAAAAATATCACTCCTTTTGACCTACCAATTCCTGAAATTCTCATTATGTAATCCCTACGTTTGGGTTAAAGCAATGCCTCCCCAGATCCTCTAAAAAATACAAAAATTATAACTGGGAGGGACAAAATAACCAATCTTTATGCACTTTATTCCATAGCATGGTGCTTTGTACATAGTAGGCTTTTAATTAATGTCTATTGAAATGAATGGATCAGAACTGAAAGTAGATGAATATTGACTTCATCTTTCTTCCAGTTACACTCTTGGCATCTCTCTGTCCCCTAGTCAATCTCTAGTTTGGGTAGGGGAGTGGGGCAAGATTAGGCACAGAGAATATTATTTCATCTAAACAAGAGCAGATCTTCATATTTCATTCTCCTGAAAGTCATAAGATTTTCTCACTAACTTAGCTGCTTGTATGTCTCCTGAGTAATGGCTATAGAAACATGTTAGGGAGGGAGCATGTGTCACTGTCTGGTTTCAGTCTCTGAAACTGAGATTATGCATGAGTTTACCTAATCCAAGTGAAATGTCACTGTTGACTGGTCTCCCCACTTGATGTTACCTATTCTTAAATAATGATGAGACCTGAAATGGCTCAACCTCAGATAATAAACTATAAACCAAGCCTCATCAAAAACTACTAACCTGCAAATGACATCACAAATGTAAGACTAGCCCCTTGATGGCCTCTAATAACACATGCAACCTGGCAGGTCTCTACCACAGAATCCTATGCTCCAAGGGAAATGGACAATGAGATAACTCTGTCCTGAGCTAGTGGTCAGAACTCCTGATATCTGATATATGAAACATATGCAACAAGGAAAAGAAAAGACTGGTCTAGTTCCACCTACAGGAGAATCATCCTTTGAATCCTGTGACCATGTTAAACAGGCGTCTGAGTCAAGTGACAAGATGTATCAGGACAACTGGAGATGGCCCCAGATGCTTAAGGCAATTTGTGGTTAAGTGACTTGCACAGGGTCACACAGCTAGTAAGTATCTGAGGTCAGATTTGAACTCAGATCCTCCCAACTTCAGGGCCAATACACTATCCACTGCTTCACCTAGCTGCCCTTTCCACATCCAGTGAATACCAATGGGCCACCTAGCTGCCAAGATTAACAGCCCATTTGTCTGAATGATCCAGAAACTGAACTAGGACAGGAAGGACAGCTTGCTTTAAGATAGGAAGCCTGGATGCCAGCTTCTTCCTTCTATTACTCAGTATGTATAATTGGTGCATGTGAAGTTCTTTTCTAAACTGGAACTCACATTTTGCAAATTTATTCCCTCCCAAGAGATCGAGAGAGTATATAGGTGAATACTGGTAAACAGTTTGCATTCCTTGAAAGTACGCCCCCCCCCCCGCCCAAAAAAAAGTCACAAATACAGTCTGTTCATTTACTCTTACCTGATTCTGGACTTGACTCATTTTCCATCAGGAAAAAAAATACAGGGAAGAATGTCTGTTGAAAAGATTATGGAAGGTCAGTAGGTAGACACTCCATTGACTATCTGATACTCAGTCTAGCTTACTGAAGTGTCTATCTAATGACCTATGATAATCTTTTCAACAAACATTCTTCCTCTATGTTGCATTCCTGTGTGAACTGTTTTGGCCTCTTTATAATGGCCATTTATTTCATTGAGGAGGCCCACTGAAATTGCGAGACATGCTATAGTCTGTACTAACATCTTACATAGAAACACCTGGAGGATCTCATTATCTCTAGAAAAGATGTCTTCCAAATAGATTCTGGGTACAATATCTTCCATTTCAATAGAAAATAAATTTGGTAAACAGACATCTAGTTTACTGTCTTACTTGATATTGATAATCAGAATTTTGAGTTAGCTTTGTCTATTGTTAGTTCACTAGTTTTCCTTTGGGTTCTTGATGTCCTAGACCATGGATATAGCTGAAAATGCATTTTCTTTAGTCCAAAATTCCTATTTTAGAGAGATTTGAGAGATCATGGGAGTCAGAAAAAAATACTTTGTCTTCCATTTTGTTCAATAATCACAGTCTAGGAGTAGCTAGGTGGTGACGTGGATAAAGCACTGGCCCTGGATTGAGGAGGAACTGAGTTCAAATTCGGTCTCAGACACTTGACACTTAGTAGTTGTGTGGCCCTGGGCAAGTCACTTAACCCCTATTGCCCCACAAAAAAAAATCATAGTCTAAATGAAACTATTTGGTGTATCTATTAAGAAATTTGATATCATGTCCACATATGCATGGGGAGTATCTTGCAGAAGGAAAGACTTTATAGCTTCATTTTACTCTACCAAGTCAAATGTGGGAAATCAACAAATAATAAACAGCAAAAATGTGTACTCATTATACCTTTCCATCAAGTGTGTGTGATGGTGAAGATTTGATTGGTTATAGAAAAATTATCTGTAAATGTCTGCAAGTTCCCCTTCATATTTTCATCAAGTATGCTCTTGGAAATTAGTACAGATCCTTGTCATCACAATTTAAAGACATGAAAAAGTAGGTATATAAATTGGTAGGTACTGATGTCCCCTCAAATCATCCATTTTATCAAAAAGAACTTTTATGATTTTTTTCCAATTTATTAGCATCTTTCCCTTTTTGAAATATGTTGAAATTTAATTCCTTGGTGCTTTCAAAATTGTCACCTCTCTCACACAGATTTCTTCTACTTAAACTAGTCTAGTCACTTTTCCTGACTTTGTCTTTCTATTTCTACGTCTTCAAATAACACTTCAAAGACTAAGAAATTCAGTCCAAACTTATTGCCTCTACTATCATTAATAATTTGAATAGTTTGCTATAAAACATTATTATAAAACAGGTATTTTATGTTACCTCTATTTGTTCTCTTCTTTCCTGTTACATCTATAAATGCTCTTGAAATACTTCAGCTTAATTGGATCTTATGCCAGACTTCCTAGAGATGAATTTCCCCTTCCTCTGTATATTTTTTAAAAAGTAATTCTGCTAACAATATCCCAATATTCTTCTTCATAATGTTAAAAAAAATGAGTGTGTGTACTAAACCAAGGCAGTTGTTGGTTGCTATGTTTCTCCAAAGAGACAAAGTGTTCATTGATGGAGGCAATTTCTAGGCCCTTTTGGTTTCCTTATTGTTATGACTTCTTTACTTAAGTTAAATTTCTTTAAAAATAGTAGTCATCAAGCCAAAATGGTGGAATGAGCAATAAATCGATCACTATAACTTTCCCATATTCACCTCCAAACAACCATAAAATAGTACTCCAAAACAAATCCTGGAGGAGAACGAGCAAAAAGCTGGAGGAAATTAATCTTTTAGCCTAAGAAACTTGGAAGTTCAACAAGAAAAGTCTGTCTCAGGTAAAAGGGGATCATAGTCCAGGACATTAAGCACCCCAGCAAGCCAGCAGTAATCCCACTTCAACAAACCAGGAAGTGATCCTGAGCCCCAGTTAAGTGGAGTAGACAAAAGCCAACACCAGGATCCCTGACATGCCTCAGCATAACTAGGGGAACAGGCAGACTCTAGCTCTGAGAACCTCCATGTGCTTCAGCTATACCAGTAGTAGTCTGCCTACTAGTGACTGCCTGTTTGCCCAGAGAAATGCAGAAACTCCCCACCAGCCTCAGCACATGCCAGCACTAGGATCCCAGCTCAGCATAGGTAAACTGTCAGACCCCTACAGTCTGTAGAAATGCCAGCCACCACCCACTCCACACCCTCAGCACAATACCAGAAAAAAGGGTCACCAGTGGACCTCAGGGTAACATCAGTGCAGCACCAAGAAGCCTGAGATAGTGCCTCTTCCACTCCAGGAGCAGAGCTCAGATTTAAGACAGAGAAAAGGCAAAGTAAGTTGAGCAAAAACTAACAATAAAAACAAAAGATTCTGACCATAGAAAGTTATTATGCTGAGAGGGAAGATCAAGATATAAACTCAGAAGAGGAAAACAATGGCAAAACACATTTGGGTAAAACCCCAAAGAAAAATGGGAAGTGGTATCAAGCCCAGAATGAACTCATGGAAGAGCTCAAAGAGGAGCTTAAAATTACATAAGAGAGGAAGGAGGAAAATTGGGAAAAGAAATGAGAGTGATGCAAGACAATTATGTGGGGAAGGGGAGTAAGCAGCTTGATAAAAGAAAATTACTGCTTAAAAATAGAATTGGCGAAATGGAAAAGGAAGCACAAAACCTGAGAAAAACAATTCCTTTAAAGATTTGGGCAAGTGGAAGTTAATGACTCTGTGAGACATCAAGCATCAATCAAACAAATTCAAAAGCATGAAGAAAATGTAAAATACCTCCTTAGAAAAAAAAACTGACCAGGAAAATAGATCCAGGAGAGACAATGTCAGAATCATTGGACTACCTGAAAGCCATAATCAAAACTAATACCTGGACAGCATCTTTCAAGAAATTATAAATGAAAAGTGTCCTTATATCCTGCAATGAGAGGGCAAAATAGGTATTAAAAGAATTCACCAATAACCTTAGGAAAGAGATTCCAAAATAAAAAAGCTCCAAGGAAAATTATAGCCAAATTGCAGAAATATCAGATCAAGGAAAAAAACCAGTGCAAGTGGCCAGAAACAAACAATTCAAATATCAGGAGCCATAATCAGGATTATACAGGATTTAGCAGCTGCAACATTAAAGGAGTGGAGGTCATGGATCATGATATTCCAGAAGGCAAAGGAACTAGAACTACAAATAAGAATCACCTACCTAGCTAAATTAAATAAACACTTCAAGGGAAAAAATGGTCATTCAATGAAATGGAAGGATTTCAAGATTTCATAAGGAAAAGAGCAGAACTGAACACACACACACACACACACACACACACACACGCACACACACACACACACAAAATGTTCTCCAAAATCAAGACCCAAGAAAAGCCTAAAAATGGGAAAAAGGAAAATGGGAAAAGAAAACACAAGGTGGTTGATGGTGCTAGACTGTTTACATTCTTACATGGGAAGATGATAATTGTAATCCTCAAAAACTGTACCACTAATAATACAACTAAAAGGAATATACATATACAGAGAGTACAGGTATAAAAGGGAATGATACTAAAAATAATTAAGGGATAAGAAAGAGGAGTACACTGGATGCAGAAGGAAGGGAGAGATAGATTGCGGTAAATTATTTCATATGAAGGGTGAGTGATGGGCATCACTTGAACCTTACTTTCATCAGTATTGGCTCAAAGACAGAATAATAGACACAATCAGTTAAATATAGAAATCTATTTTACCTGACAGAGAAGTAAGAGGGGAAGAGAGTAAGTGAAGGTTGTAGGGGGATGACAGAAGAGAAGGCAAACAGGGGAAGTGGTAGGCAGAAGCAAACCAATGTCAAGGAGGGAAAGAGTGAAAGGAAAGAGACAAGAAACAAGCGAAAAAATATGATGGAGGAAAATACACAGTAATTATAACTGTGAATGGGATGAATTCTCCCATAAAACAGAAGTGGATAGCAATGGGGAGTAAAAGCCAGAATTCTATAAGATGTTGTTTATAAGAAACATATTTGAAGCAGAGAAACACACAGAGTAAAGAGAAGGGGCTGTAGCAAAATCTATTATGCTTCAGCTGAAGTAAAAACAAGTGGAGATACCAATCCTGATCTCATACAAAGTAAAAACAAAAATAGACCTAATTAAAAGATATGTGGAAAGAAACTACATCTTGCTAAAAGGTACCATTGATAATGAAGTAATATCAATACTAAACATCAACTGGTAAGGCATCCAGATTCTTAAAGGAGAAGTTAAGTGAGTTACAGGTTCATGACTAAATAAGAGACAGAGAGCATTACAAAATACAAAACAGATTTTTTTTTATTATATTAAATTAGGTTTTGCACAAACAAAACCAATGCAGCCAAGATTAGAAGGAAAGCAGAAAGCTGGAAATCTTTACAGCAAATATATCTGATAAAGGCTTCATTTCTCAAATATAAAGATAAGTGAGTCAAAGTTTTAAGAATACAAGCCATAGGGGCAGCTAGATGGCGCAGTGGTTAAGCACCGGCCCTGGATTCAGGAGTACCTGAGTTCAAATCCAGCCTCAGACACTTGACACTTACTAGCTGTGTGACCCTGGGCAAGTCACTTAACCCCCGTTGCCTAAAAAAAAAAAAAAAAGAATACAAGCCATTCCTTAATTGATAAATGGTCAAAGGCTATGAATAGACAGTTTTCAGACAAAGAATTCAAAGTTATCTATAGGTATATGAAGTACTCTAAATCACTTTTTTATTTTGGTGAGGCAATTGGGATTAAGTGACTTGCCCAGGGTCACACAGCTAGTAAGTGTCAAGGGTCTGAGGCCGAATTTGAACTCAGGTTCTCCTGAATCCAGGGCCAGAGCTCTATCCACTGTGCCACCTAGCTGCCCCTCTAAATCACTTTTGACTAGAGAAATGAAAATTAAAGCAACTGTAAGGTATCACCTCACACCTATTAGAGTAGCTAATATGACAAAAAAAGTAAAATGTTGGATGTTGGAAGAAATGTGGGAAAACTGGGACACTAATCTACTGTTGGTGGAGTTGTGAACTGATTCAACCATTCCAGAGGGCAATTTGGAACTATACCCAAAGAGCTATAAAATTGTGCACACTCTTTCATCCAGCAATTCTACTACTAGGTCTCCATTCCAAAGAGATCATAAAAAGAGAATAGGACCTACATGTGCAAAAATATTTATAGCAGCCATTTATATGGTGGCAAAATATTGGAAATTGAGGAGATGCCCATCGACTGGGGAATGGCTGAACACACTGTTGTATATGAATATAATGGAATTCTACTGTGCAATAAGGAATGATGAAAAAAAGAAATTATGAACATGCAGATTTCAGAAAAACCTGGAAAGAATTATATGAATTGGTCAGCTCGGTGGCACAGTGGATAAAGCACTGGCCCTGAATTCAGGAGGACCTGAGTTCAAATCTGGCCCCAGACACTTGACATGTACTAGCAATGTGACTTAACCCTCATTGTCCCCCACAAAAAAATTAAAATATATATGTGTGTATACATGTACATATACATACATATATACGTGTGTGTGTGTGTGTGTGTGTGTGTGTGTGTGTGTGAATTGATGCAAAGTGAAATGAGCAGAGCCAGGAGAACATTGTACTCAGTATCAACAACATTGTGTGATACTGAAATATGAATGACTCATCTCTTCTCAGCAATACAATAATCCAAGAGAAGTACATCCCAGTACAAAAGACTCACAAAGGAAAATGCTATTTAACATCCAAATAAAGAACTAATGGACTCTGAATACAGATCAACGAATACTTTTTTCACTTTATTCTTTTTCATGTTTTTTTCTTCTGCTGTTTCTTCTTTCAAACTGTGACTAATATGAAAATGTGTTTTATATGATAGTATGTGTATAATCTATATCAAATTGCCTACCATTTTAGGAAGAAGGAAGGGGAAGGAGGGAGGGAGAAAATTTTAGAACTCAAAATCTTGTAAAAATGAATGATAAAAATCATCTTGACATGTAATTGGGAAAAATGAAATACTATTTTTAAAAACTAGTAGTAATCAAAATCAATGTATTTATCTTTATCCACTTCCCATTTTCCAGAGGAAGTAGCTTCCTGTTTAGGTTAGGTTGGAGCTATTGTGATCACACATAGTATCATCTTTAGCATTTCTTCCAATTTGGTATTGATTTTAACCTTTGCTCTAATTTCTCAGTGCTCTAACTGAACACAAATGGCCAATGCTGAAATGACTCTCATTTCTTTTTCTTTTTCCTTTTTTTGTTTTTTTTTTTGGGGGGGAGGAGGGGGCTGGACAATGAGGGTTAAGTAACTTGCCCAGGGTCACACAACTAATAAGTGTCAGGTCCTCTTGAATCCAGGGCCGGTGCTTTATCCACTGCACCACTTAGCTGCCCCATAATGACTCTCATTTCAATAGCCATTGGTTTGCTCCGTGTTAAGCTGTTGTCAATTTCATTTGCTGTAATGCTATTTTCTACTTGTCATGTACATTACTTTCTGATTTTCTTTTTGAAGAAAGTATTCCTGATACACTCTGAACTCTCTTGATTGGATTGTAATGTTCCATCATTCCAGTGTTCCCTCTCTTTACTCCTCTTAAGCATATTCTTTGTCCTCACCATGACTTCCAATCCCTCTACCCCTCAGTTTTCCCCCAACTATCACTCTTGCTCTAACTATACTGTATGTCTTCTCTTCCCAATCTTTAGTCCTTCATGAACCAGATCAATCCTACACTATACTCTCTAATCCCTTGCTAACTTTTGTTTGTTTGCATCTCATACTTTGCCAAACCCCAACCCTGTTCCATTCCTACCTTCATTGTCCTTTGATCTAACTCAAAAGGTGCTGAATGGAGCTGAAGAAAGTCATACTATGCTAATGTGGTCCACTATAATTTTATGTCATCCAACCTTAGGTGAACCCTGACCATAGGGAGGAATTTCTTTTGCTCCTCTAATTGAGTCTCTAGTCCATTCACCACAGTGGCTGTACCAAACCATCCTTCTCCCCTCATGCCTACTACAGCACCTATTCTTCCTACATGCTCAGCAATGGACCTTGCCTCATTCTGTAGTTATTTACCATGAGCTCCTTCTTCTCCCCTTCTCACAACCCCTTGGCTTCATCCCCCACTCTTCCCTACTTTATTACAGTACCTGATAAAAAGTAAGCCCTTCTCCCTTTCATGCCTTCTTGATCCAATACCCTCTAATCTTCTAGAGCAAATTGCCCCAATTATTCCCCAATCTTTTATATGTTCTACCCATCTGTCTGTATCTCCAAGGTGCTTCCAACTTTTAAAAATTTCAAACCCTACAATCCCAGTAAGATCTTCTCTACCTCTCTTTGCCTTTTCAGTCAAATTCTTTGAGAAAGTTATCAATTATTAGTACCTTCTCTTTTTCTCCTCTCATACTCTTAATTTCCTGTAGGCCTCTATGGGGTGTTCAAGGAGGACTGGCACTTCTTGAGTGAGTGCTCCCAGCCTCTTTTCAGGGCTGCTTAAATACTTTTAATGTCTACTTATCACTCAACTCTCACCTGTGGCTCCAAGAAGCTGTAGCATATGTAGCAGCCACACCTCTGTAAAACTGTCTGGACAAACAGGTTAGACCAGGTTGAGGATTAGCTGACATGCCTTAAATCCATCAATGAATGTCTAACTCATGCATGTGAAGATTTCCCCTGATGTAATGGGCAGATGAGAACAATTTGTTCCATAGCCATGAAGATAGTTGAAGTAGGCAATGTGGCATGCTTAGAGCTTAGGCATCCTGGTCGTCCATAGCATCCTAGGCCATCACCAGTTATCTCGGCAATTGTCTTGCCACTGGACTTTGATGACTGGAAGAGAGAGTAGTAAGGCTGACAACTTTGTGCAATTCTTCCTCACTTAAATCTACTTTGTTTGCAAGTCAAGACAATTCTCTACAATCTGACTTCTAACATCACCACTCAATTGGACTGTCTCTCCCCAAAGTTACCAATGGTCTCAAATACCAAATATAATAGCCTTTTCTTGAGCTACTAGTTGATCATCCTTCAATGTTCCTCTCCAGTATTTGAAATCATTGACCACCTTTCCCTCCTAGATATTCTCTCCTATTAACTTTTGTGACCCCACTCTCCTGATTCTCTTCCTACCTGTTTCCTTCTCAGTCTCTTTTCCTGAGTCATCATCCATGCCACACTATCAGTATGTGTTGCAAGTGAATGTAGCCAAGTTTTTGTCCTGGTCTTTCTTTGGTCTCTATACTTTTTTTCATTTGATGGCCTCACTATCATCTTTTCACTTGGTGAGTGACCTTATCAGTTTCAATTTCAATTGTCACCTCTGTGTGTGTGTATGTGTATGTATGTGTGTGTTTCTCTCTCACTCTCTTTGTCTCTGTCTCTGTCTCTCTCTCCACTTGTGTATGTGTGTATGCAAGTAGTATGTATGTATGTATGAATGTATATAAAACACCCTACTCTCCTAAGCTCCAGTCCCACATCATTAACTGGATGCCCCATAGGATTCTCAAACTTTACATGTTCAAAACAGAACTTATTATCTTTTCTACCTGCAAACCCACTCTCTCAAACTTCCTTATTAATGTTAAAGGTAGCATTATCCTTCCAGTCACCTAGGTGGGCAACTTTTATATCATCCTTCACACCTCACTCTCATTCACCCATATATCCAACCAGTTACCAAATATTGTCTTATGTAAACTTTATGACATCTTTTGGATATGCTCTTCCCTGTCCCTCATACAGCTACCTTCCCAATTCAGCCTCTCATCACCTCTTGCCTGGACTATTGCAATAGCCTCCTATTTGATCTCCTTGCCTCAGGTATCTCTCCAGTCTCATTCATTCTTCATATTAAGCACTGACTATGCACAAGGTACTATGCTGAGTGTCAGAGATACCCAAAAAAGAGTAAAAACCATCAAAGCCTCCGGGAACTCACTATCTAATGGAGAGAAAACATGCAAACATCTGTATGCAAACAAGATATATACAGGATAAAGTGAATGCACTATCATTAAGGAGGATCAGGACAGGTTTCCTGTAAAAGGTGGAATTTTTGCTAAGACTTGAGGGAAGTCAGGAGGGAGACAATTTCAGGCATAGAAACGGGGGACGGGAAGTGAAGATGCATGAAGCTGAAAGATAGAGTGTTTTATATTAATAACAGCAAGGAAGCCAGCATCACTGGATCATATGTGTAACTTCCAAAGTGATTCCCCTAAAGCATAGACAGGTTTGACTGTGTCACCCTTTATCCATTTTAGTGTCTCCCACTAGGATCATATATAATCTCATCTGTTTGGTATTTAAAGCTCTTCACAATCTAGCCCCATGCTCCCTTTCCAGTCTACTACACATTACTTTGCTTTCTACTCCCTGCAATCCAGTTATAAGGGACCACTTGATTTTCCTCATATCTAATTCTCTATCAACTATCTTGGTATTTTCACATTGACTTTCTTCCTTCCCTAGAATATTCTTCCTACCTCCTGCAATCTTCAGTTTCCTATGACTCAGCTCAAGCACCAACTCTGGAGGGTGTTCTTGGTCTCTTCAGCAGCTAGTGGCTTCCTTTGCAAGGTCACTATATGTTTGGTTTCTATGTGTTTCATTTTTTAAAAGTATGTGCTTATTATCTTCTCCATTAGAATGTAATCTTGAAAACAGAGACCCTTCTGCTTTTGTCGTTGTATTCCAGTGCTTAGCACAATGCCAGGCAAATAGTAGAAATATAATAAATGATTAATGATTATAGACAGCTTTTTGGGTAGTCTACAATCCTTTGATTTTCTTCATTGTAAAATTCCTAAATATCTGTTCCTATCTCTCCCTATGTCTACTTTTACACTGAAGTCATCAAGTATCAAGTTATATATTGATTTGGTTTAGATTTGTGAGGATCTTGTCAAGCTCCTTATAGAACTTCTCCTTCTTTATCTTCCAGCTAGGTGTTGATGCATAAGTTGCCATCATCTTCATGGTGGTCTTTTTGCTTAGTCCCATCATAAGCTCTTTGATGTGAGATGAACAAGAATCCCATGATGTGATGCTTTGTGTTGTCTTTGAAAGCCAAATGAAACCAAATCTGACATCTCCTTTATTTCTCTCTCCAGGATAAACTTGTGAGCCTTGCTTCCACTTGGCTGAAACTTCTTTATGTTGTCTACATTCATCTGTAGTGAGAATGTTGACATTGACTTGATTCAATTCCTTCAATAGTACATCAACTTATTGTTAACTGGACAATGTTCCCACCATCAGAGTTCCAAAAGTTAAGTTAATATTTTGAGATCATCTAAAAAACTGTGATTATTAGGAACTTCTTTCTGTCCCCCACCACAAATTTCTACTAGTGTAGCCCATTCATTTGTGAAAGGAATACAAGACCATTTTTTTTTTTACTTTTGGGTGTCTTTGTGTATTTCCATGGCCAAATAATTCATCATCAAGGATGATGAATTTTATGGAACATCTCCTTTATCCTCTAAGGAATGTTGGTCCTTTTGCAGCAGACATAATCTGGGATGGTATCTGAACCTTATTGAAAGGTTTATAAACTGCCAGAGCCTTCACACTACAAATAGAACTCATAAGGACACAAAGTCACCTTCATGCCACAATGAGAAATCAGAACACACCTTTTATGGAGAAATTATAATAATATTGCACATTTATATAGGCTCTTACTACTTACAAAGCATTTTCTTCATAGCTTTCTATTGAACCATATAGCACAAATATTATTATACCCATTTTATAAATGAGAAGTCTGAGGTTCAGATGTTCCTGTTGCACTATTAAAAGTACTCTTTGGATAATAGGGCAGAATCTCAAAACCGGCACTGTAGTTAAAATATAGTCCAAGCTATTTCTGAAAAGTATTATTATCAGAAATCCAGTTCTTAGCCTCCCCCCCCCAAAATGACACCTCCTCTCCCCCACCACCAAGTAGGTACAAGGTGGTACCAAACCCATCCAAAAGATACATGCATCCAGATTCAAAGAATTCTTTTTTGGCTGCTTCCCTGTATCACTATACTAAGGAAGAGACACCAAAAAAAAAACCTATGGTGGAGACACCTCCATGGACTTCTAAATAATCCAATTATGACCATTCCAGTCTTGACTTTTATATTACTCTTCCTCTATTAAAAACTCTCAAATACCTAGATACCAAAGTTGGCCATTCTAATGCTCTACCTGCAGCTAGTAACTATCCATTCTCCTTAATGCAGCAGCTGTCTTTGCTGCTTTCCCCAGGAATAGTGAGTTGATCTGCTTTCCATGGTCATAGAACTGACAGAGAGGGTTTAAATTAATTGCCTTTAGTCACACTACTAGTAAATGGTAAAGCCAGAACTTGAGATTGAATCTCTTAGAGTCACTCTGAATGTAGGATGAGCCCAGATCCTTTAGTTTACAGATGAGGAAATGAAGGTTCAGAAAGGAAAGTTGAATGACTCTCCAAAAGTCATTTGATTTCTAAATGGAAGAGCTGGGACTTAAACCCAGGTCTTTCTGATTCTGAATGCAACATGCTTTCTACTACAGCACAATAAGGTTTATTTGCATACACTAAAAGTTAACAAGCTTATTCATCTCACTCCAGTATTCTCCTTTTTTTTTTTTTTTTAGTGAGGTAATTGGGGTTAAGTGACTTGCCCAGGGTCACACAGCTAGTAAGTATTGTCTGAGGCCGGATTTGAACTCAGGTACTCCTGACTCCAGGGCCGGTGCTCTATCCACTGCGCCACCTAGCTGCCCCAGTATTCTCCTTTTTTAAAAAAGAGATTCCAGGGTGGCTAGGTGGCACAGTGGATAAAGCACCAGCCCTGGATTCAGGAGTTCCTGAGTTCAAATCCGGCCTCAGACACTTGACACTTACTAGCTGTGTGACCCTGGGCAAGTCACTTAGCCCCATTGCCCCGTTAAAAAAAAAAACAAAAACAAATAAAAAAGAGATTCCAATGACTTCCAATGAAGTTGTGGAAAAAAGAGAATTTCAATTATTTAGGGGCTTAAGGAAATTCTGGTTTATGATCTTAAAACATCTATTACTTTTTTGCCTAGAGAAGGAAATTTTGTTCTCTGTTGACAAAGAAGAAAGGAATCCCATTGAAACCAATAAGGAAGACAAACCCTAACAGTAGCGATTCAAATCCAGGACTGCTCGTGTTTTTCTCAAAGGAAGATGGCCTTCCCCAAAAATATTCTTTCTCAATCTTACTACTAGTAATAACACTTTACCCCCAGAATCTACCCCACACCAATCAAACAAACAAACAAACAAAAAAGATCCAGGCTTCTAGATTAAATAAATTAATCAAAGGTACAAACTAGGTACTAGTAAATCACACAGGGAATAGTGAAGTTCTTTGATCTTGGCTTGAAAGCATATGATGCTACACACTATATATTTTGTAATAGGCTAAAAATAATCAATCATGCCATGTGGAGCTCTGTATAACACAGAAAGCCAGCTTAAAAGCTCACGTTCCAGCAGGAGATCCTGTCAACAAGCCAGACCAGTCATGATTGAATGAATTGCCCTGGGGTGGGGAGAATTTACTTTTTCTCCTATCCCCCACCTTTATTGACCAGAGGAAGGCCTTGTGAATCTTGAATGGTCAGAATATGTAGGCTTCCCATTGGCATTAGTAGCAGTCACCCCAGAACAGCAATGGTTGATAACAATTTCTGAATTGAGAACCAAAAGACATACTAAGGACAAACTAGACACAAGGATAGGCAGCCTTAGGAATCTATAAATGCACTGACTCTCAGATTTCAGCAGAGCTATGTGTAAGAGGAATTTCATGAAGATTCCATGAAGGGAGGGAAGAACTCTAAGTAACTAGGAGCTGAGTCACCACTTTGCAATATAGGCTCTCTAAGTTTGAGCCCATTTTCCCCAAAGTTCCTGCATATGATTTTAAGATAGTCTGCATTAAGTGTGGGGGGATGCCAACTATTTTTAACTATATTACCTCAGTTAATGCCACTTTCTAAAAGCTTATTAAGTCTAGCTGACTGGTAATAAATGGATCACACACCAGATGGGGGCGCATGAGTGACAACACTAGAGTCCACAACCTCTCAGGGTTAAGCCTAGAAAACCAAGTGAAGTAGTCATCTGACTCCTGAGTGCTCAACTTATCAGATCCAGTGGAAGTTAAAGAAGTAGCCCAGGGCAGGGGAATGGGGATGGGGAAGGTTACAGTCTTATAGATGAGCCCTGTTCTTGCTACAAACTAGTCTTCCCCAATCTTACTATAGCTCCTAACAGTTTACCCAAACCATCAATTATTTAAGACTACAAACTCCTTTTGTAGTTATAAAGGCAAAAGGAATCTCTTCTATCCGTCCTTCTTGATTCTCCCTTTTTGGACAGACTTGTGGTTTTATAAGGAGGTAAAGTATGACACAGGAAGATAGTATTTGCTCTTTCCCTCCCTCACACATAAGCCTGTATTTAGGGATTCTAATATCTCTTTCCCTCTATAACTCTCATTTCTGATGTTACTATTCTGGAAGCATTCAGCTAAATGCTTGTATTAAATAAATGTTAAATGTCCATTCAATCACTTCTTACTATGTGTGCCCATATAAACACTTTTGCTTTTCTCTTCTAAACTGGAAGCTCTTAGAAGTCAGTGATTTATTGTTAGAGCCATTGTTTGGTGGAAACCAGCACAAGGATCCTCAATAGTATGGGAAGATGAATCTGAAGGTCAATGTCAATAAGGCTCGCCCCTACCAAAAAAAAAAAAAAAAGATTTTCTCATCCCTGCAGTGAATGAATAAAATCTTGGGATGAGGACCCTTCATTTGCACACAAGAGCAGATGACTTCACATGACAATAATAATCAAGCTTCCTTTCTTTGTTCAGTAATTACTAGCATGTGGTAGAGATGGTTCACCTCCCACAAAGATATGGCACTTAGAATCCTGTCTAATTAGAAGTGCTCCTATCCACCCCTCTCCATCCATCTCCCCCCCAAACCATCCTCTCTCTTCCCCTGAGACCAAAGAGAATAAGTTGACTGTTTTGAGGAAGTCCTGACAATCATTTGAGTATAATTAAAGCTCGGTGCATTCTGTGAGTAACTATTGTATTCTCATAATTTCTGCCAAGAATTGAATTTGCTGGACGTGACACATTTAGTGCTGGCAGTAGATGCACCAAAAGCTACCAGCACCAGGGAATTAATGAATACCACAACCCTCCTGTAGAGCAAGCGGCATGAATATTTAATAGGAAATGCATGATATATTTCTTGCATGATTATGCAGAAAAACATTTGGGAATGGCTGCAGCTGTTACATGAACAAGCATAGTCTCTCTACCAATCTCTTTTAATCTTCATCAGCCTCAATATTGTGTTTTAACCTCAGCAGTATATTAACACCAAAGATGGATATTGCAGAAACTTGTGAAGATTTGGGGGAACGTGTGACTCTTTGCATATGCTTACCTATGTGTGTATACCTTCTAACTTCCAATGCTACACTTTGAGAAAACAACTGAGATGTTGATGGAGATTAGAAAGACCATCAGGGAAATTGAACTCAAATGTAAAAGGGGAGAGAAGCAACAGCATTAAACAGCTGCCACTCTTGCAGGGACTTAATATTGCCTCTTTGAACACATTTACATCTCTCTCCATTCCCAGATTTAGTGGAACTTCCTTGAAACAGTATTTCTACCTAAAATTGGCCTTCTTAGTTTGTAATGATGATTTCTTGATTTTTATTACATTTTGTTACATGAAAGGTAATTTTAAAATCTGTTTTGCTTCTTACATGTAAGAGAACTCTCTACATAGACATTTGTGTATTCTGTATAATATGCATGCACACATTTTGTGTCAGAAATAGGACTTGAACCCAGGTCTCTTTGATTTAGAGGCTAGGGCTTTATCTGCTATACCACATTGCCTTTTGCAGCCTTGTTACCCTTAGCAATAATCACATCACTTTAGCATTCTGAAATTTGTTGGGGTTTTTCATCTATTCATAAAGCAGCTATATAAAGACAAAAAAGGATATGCAATCACCTCTTGGATTAAAATTGGGGAAGGGTACAAGAAATTTGTTTAATGGAAGAAAGAGTAACCACTTTATAATAATTTTTTAAACCTGAAATTTATCTCATTTTACATCCATTATTTCACTTGAGCCTTTCACCAACCTGTGAGTTGTTCTCTCTGAACCAAAATTTCTTCATCTGTAAAATAAGGAAAATGCCAGTTTAAGTGACTGTCCCAAGGCCATACAGCCTCTCGGTGTAAGAGGAAAAATTAGAGCCCAGATCTTCCTAAATCCAAATCTGTACTTCTTAAAGCATTTCCTTTGCCACCCAATTCACTGACGTGGTGACGTTGGATGAAATGGCCCTCTCAGGTTCCTTACCTCCAGACCTAGGAGGGCAGTGCTTGGCACATGGCAGGCAATTATAATTGATCCTCACAGTTGTCCTATTTGAGCTCCCTCCAAAACAACTGCATGGTTATAAAAATTAGACAATAGAGCTGTAGTTGCTAGAGAGCTACACCTGAAGTCAGGAAGACTGAGTTCAAAACCCATCTCAAAAAGTTACTAATTAAGTAAATCATTTAGCTTCATGCAATATAGCAGAGGAAACTCGGCTATTAAAAGGGTCTCACTGACAATCTCAACCTTCCTTTACTATTCCAAAGACCATATTTTCCAACTTATATAGTTTTTATACTCTATAAGCCCCAAGAAGTGGGAATACCAAGATATCTTTATAATGTAGGTCTTCTTCAGACAAAATATTACCAAATCACTGCAACCTAAATATTCTCGTTCGTTTGACAATGGTCTGCTAACCTTCTAATGAATTGCAGGTGACAAAATGCCTGCATTCCCTAAAGCTTGGTGCTTACTAGATGCAGTCAAACAGTTGGCACCTCATAAATTATCAAAGTGCTAATTATATTCATGCCCCTGATATAAGAAGAAAATCCTCTGTTAACAACATATTTCTTCCCCAAATGTGGTAATGAGATGTGTTGCACCTCCTAAAAAGAACTCGGATGGTGACACTATTTACATCACTTATATCTACAGATGTACTGGGGAGACAAAACTCTTGGTCATCCCAGAAATATGGTTTCATAGTTGCAAAGATCAATGTGTGTTCATACAATCAAATCTAGCAGCCTAGTGAAATTATAAGGGAAAGAAAGAGGTGGTCTAGTTAACATCTAAAAGTCACAGATGAAGAATCACTAATGATTCCCGATAGCAACTTTCTATCAAAAGAGAATGTGTTACAATAAATCATGAAAGCTTATTTATGTCCAAGCTACTCTAATCAATTTGCACTGGATTCGAAATGTCCAATATGTGAACATGTTGTCAGGACCATCTGATCTGTTGATAGTCTCTTCCCTAGTACAAGAGAAAGCTGCCTGAGTCTCCTCTTAAGCCCCTTTATCACACTATTTATATAATAACAAGCATCAGTGCAAATTACCCTTGCAAGGTCAATGACTGTTAATAGATTCCTGGCACAACACCTTAGTCCCTTTCTTCCCCACCCAAAAAAGCAAGCATATGGGATCACTGCAAAAAAAATAAAAAAAAAAAAGATACATGGTTATCCAGCCTAAGGGAAGCTTCTCTTCATTCATCCCAGACAATTGCTTGTTTCTCAAATAAACAATTAAAAAAGTGAAAGACATCAATTGGGAGAAACAACAGGGATGCTGCATCTGTGAGAGTCACAAACCAGTTTACACTTTTGGAATTTTTAACAGTCACAATATTCTTGCAGGCTGAACTATTTATACTTCAACAGAAAGGAAGCCATAGTTCTAGCCCAGTACTTTTAGATGCTAAGGCACATACTGTATTTGGGATACAATGGTATGGGGAACTCCTGGATGAGGAGATAGAGGGCATTCCTCTACCGGTGCAGGGCAGTCCTCTTTTTGCAGTTTATTGAAGAGAAAGTCCTAGAGCACTGAGAGGTTGGCGAAATATTTCAGAGGCAGAACCTAAACCCAGGTCTTCCAGACTTTAGAGGCAACTCTCTCTCTATCCACTATGCCTTCAGAAAATTTGCAGTTAGTCTGATCACCTAAATCCATATTTACATAGTAGTTTAAATTTCTATTTGTGATTACCAATTTATATATTCTCAATGAGAATGGGATTTTGAGGATTACAATCAGGTCTTAATCTGCCATTATTATTATTGACACAAATAGCCAAAAATGATGCTAGGGCATAGACAAATGAAAGATAAAAAATATCAATAGGCAATTTTAAAATGATTATGCTTCTTCCAAGTTTCTTTCTTTCTTTTTTGGTGAGGGTCACACAGCTAGTGTCAAGTTGTCTGAGGTCAGATTTGAACTCAGGTCCTCCTGAATCCAGGGCCGGTGCTCTATCCACTGTGCCACCTAGCCGCCCCTTCTTCCGAGTTTCTAACAGCTCCTTTCATTAAGTTAGGTGCACCATAAATATTTGTTGAATTAAAATCTTGGCTGAATAAAGTTGATTTTCAAATGGAACCGAGAAGAATGCTTATTTTTCTTCCAAAAGAAGTTACATGGTTCATAGCTGTAGAGCTGGAAAGGACCCCAGATGACATCTGATCCAACCTCCCCCTACCTCATTTTAGAGATAATGAATCTGAAGCCTAGAGGAGATAAATGACTTCCCCCAAGGTCACACAGGAAGCAAGCATTGGAGACAGGATTTCAATCTACGTTCCCTGACTCCACAGCTTGTGCTCACTCCACTGTCCCACCCTCAGTTCATTGCTAACCTGCCCATATGCTTTCGCTTTACCTCTGGAAGCTGACTCATGTTGTGGCATATCTCCAAGAGTCTGATTCGGTCCCCAGTAAAAGGAGCAGCCATTACAGATGTCTTAGTTCCTAACCAGGTTATCCCATTAACTCATTAGAGGGCTATGGTTTGTGATTGGATTTTCTCTTGGAAAATTCTTCAGAGTATGAAAGGGACAAAAATCACAAACTCTCTCTGCTCATTATTCTTGGTGATAACTATAATAAGAGAGAATGCTTTCTTTTTTAATATTTTGTCCTAATTCTACAGCTAGGATCTAAAATGATAGGATCATAGATTTCGAGGTCATCAAGTCCAACCTCCTTATTTTTACAGATAAGGAAACTGAGGACCAGAAAGGTAAAGAGATTTGTCCTCTGAAACCAAATCCATTCCTTTTCCCCACCTTTGTCATACTTATTATTAACCTTGTCTCACACTTCTTTTTCTTCTATATAAGAATGACAAATACAATAAAAGACCTACAAAAACTTGGGAAAGGCCTTTAGAAAATTAGAAATTATAATGAATCATATCAGTAAATTAATTAGAATTCATAATGATTAAGAAATATACAGCTTAAAACTGGAGTAGCTGGTAGAGGGAGTGAGTTATTCTGCCTGGAGCTGTAGATTTGTGACCACACCAGGAACTTAAAATTCTATGAAGAAAAAGAAAAGACCCATCTTTAAGGAGTTAGGCCAACTTCTTATATTATACCACATGTGGCTGCTTTGACACAGGCATTCTCAAAGTGTGGTCTAGGAGGGTTCCCTAGGTGGCACATGAACTGGTCTCTTAACAACTTCCAGGTTTATGGCATAAAAGTGTCAAGGCTTTATTTCTGGCCTGAATTATTAATTTAATTTAATGGAAACCAGATATTACCTCATTGGGCATCAGTCTTCCTTTTCATTCTGGTGAGGGGTATGTGTGAGTGAGTGTGTGTGTGTGTGTGTGTGTATTGGGGGGAAGAGAGGAGAAAGAGGAGAGCTGGTGGTAGAAAGAGAAGGGGAGGGAGAAAGGAAGGAAGGGGAAGAGAGGGAAAGAGAGACTGGATGGTTAGACAGAGAAAGGAGACATTGGAGTGGAACACCAGTGAAGCTTATGACTAAGTTTGAGACCCACCCTGCTCAGACCTATGTCCTCATGGTCTTACATGGGCTCTGGTGATTTCCCACAGCATCAGGGCATGATTTTTAAATGGGAGCCTAGGTCCCAGGGAGGAGCCCAGAAAAAAGGATTTGGATATAGTTAGTTAAGAGTTTCTGGGTTGGCTTCAGTTTGGTGCTAACGAAATTTTTTTAATACTTCAATGACTAACCATGATAATAGTTGATATTTATATTGTACTTTTCTTAGCTTTACAGCAGAGAGGCAGTGTGGCATAGTTGTTAAAAAAAATTGTCAGATCAGGAAGACTAGAATTTGAGTCCTTTCTTTGCCATAAACTCTCAGTGTGAATTTGGGTGGCAAGTCTCAGTACCTTAATGCAAAGCTTCTAAATTGTGGGTCACAAACCCATCTGGGGTCACATAGCTGAATGTGGGAGTTGTGAAAAATTTGGCAACAGTAATAGGTTATGTATACCTATTTTATATACCTATATACCTGGGGTGACATAAAAATTTCTCAGGCGAGGCGGGGGCAGCTAGGTGGCACAGTGGATAAAGCACCAGCCCTGGATTCAGGAGGACCTGAGTTCAAATCCGACTTCAGACACTTGATACTTACTAGCTGTGTGACCCTGAGCAAGTCACTTAACCCTCATTGCCCCACAAAAAAGAAAAACAAAAAAGAAAATTTCTCAGGCGAAAAGGAGTCACAAGTGGGAAAAGTTTAAGAAGCCCTGCCCTAGTGAACTGTCTTTAGGTGATAGAATACCTGGGAATCTTCACTGGTGCAGGGACTTTCTTCAATAGAGAGACCTCTACAATGATAACCTCACAAGACTTGATTAACAGTAGCAAGGTTTGTAAAACATACTACATATAGCCTCAAATATGAGATATATGGCAATGGAGATACTTATCAGGGCACTATATCCTCATTCTGGTTTCTCTGATATCCAATTCCATGTTGATAAATATATGCTAATTTATTCAATAATAATTTAGAAAGCACCTAATATGTGGAAGGGTTGTATTTTTTTTTTTGGCGAGACAATTGGGGTTTAGTGACTTTCCCAGGGTCACACAGTTAGTAAGTGTTAAGTGTCTGAGGCTGGATTTGAACTCAGGTACTCCTGAATCCAGGGCCAGTGCTCTATCCACTGTGCCACCTGGCTGCCCCTGTATTTTAATAATTATAATAGCTAGCATTTTGTGTTTTACAAGTATTATTTTTGTCTTTGCAATAGCCATGGAATTTAGGTACTATTATTATCCCTATTATACAGATGAGAAAACTATGGAAGAGAAGTTAAGTTCCTTGCTCAGAGTCATACAGCTAAGAAGTATCTGAGGTCAAATTTGAACTCAGGTCTTCCTGACTTTGGGTCCAGCACTCTATCCTCTGCACTACCTGGTGTAGGAGATAATTAGCTTTAGAGACAGGAAAAGCAAGGATGAAGGGAGTTCAAGTCTTGTCCCTTGCACAAGATCACACAAAGAGCATATGTCAATCATTTAACCTCTCGGTGCTCTAGGCAATTTTCTAAGAATATAAATTGCAAATAAGGAGCATACCTGCTTTGAGAGAGAAAGAAGCCTATACCATGAAATAGGTCAAGTTCTTATCTTTATTCTATGAAATGAGATGCAGATACTCATTTGGAGGAGCTAAAATCTAGTGTGTCAATGAAACTGAGGCACAATAAACATAATTCAAATTAGAATACATGTCTAAAAGAGTTACAAAGCTCTATGAGAGATTCAAAGAGAGAAGAAATGATTTATTGCCTCAGGAGGATCAAAGAAGGTTTTATTAAACAAAAATGGTATTGAAAGTAGATCCAAGGTGGCAGAGTGAAACCACCATTTTTCCAAGCTCTCCCATCTTTCTATAACAACTTTTAAAATGCATCAAAATGAATTCTGAATAAGAAAGTTAAGAAAGTCACAGTGATTCATTTTTCCAGAGCAGAGAAGCTTAGGAGGAAAAAAAAGAAAGGTCTATTGGCACTAGGGTAAGGGCTGGTTATGAGTACAACACAGTGGAATTGACATTGTCTGTGGACTGTGGTGGTGATAGCACCAGGAGAAAGTTAGTTCCCAGTGATGGAACAGGAAGCACAACGCCTGGTCAAAAGGATATCCCAGGGGACTACTATAATAACACTGAAAGAAGGAATAGTTATCAACTGGCAGCTGTGTTGCTCATTACTCAGTTCCCCAATGCAGTTCCAGGGTAGAGAGAAGCAATCAAAGTCACAAGGGAACAGGGGTTCTACCTGAGGAAGGATCAGATGACAGACCAGGATGACAGTGACCAGATCTCTCCCCAAATCATATCACTTCGAAGCACCAAAAACATACAGGCCCTCATTGAGCTGTGAAAGTATCAAAATAATATAAAAATAGGAGAAAGAAATATACCCATTCTCAGATGTGCATGACACCGTCATGAATATTTATTCATTTTTTCCTTGGATTGTAAAGAACTAAAAATTATATTCAATAAAGGACCTTTGAAACATAGATTAAAATTAATTGGAAACTAAATAATCACCTGGGAGTCTACCTGCTAAGAAAAACACAGCAACTATATGACCAGAACTACAAAACACTTTTCACAGAAATAAAGTTAGATCTAAACAATTGGAAAAATATTAATTGCTCATGGATAGGGAGAACCAATATAATAAAAATGACAATCCTACCTAAGTTTATTTATTTTGTGTTATTCCAATCAAACTATCAAAAATATTTTATAGAGCTAGAAAAATAACAAAAATTAGAAAAAAATAGAAAAATTTTTTTAAAATTCATCTGGAAAAACAAAAGTTCAAGGATATCATAGGAACCAATGAAAAAAAATATGAAAGAAGGTGGTCTAGCAGTACCAGATCTCAAATTGTATTATAAAGCAGTAATTGTCAAAATCTGGTACTAGCTTAGAAATAGAGAAGTAGATCAATGAAACAGAACAGATAGAAATTACACTATAGTAAATTATTATAGTAATCTAGTATATGATAAACCCAAAGATCCAAGCTTTTGGAACAAAAATTCATTATTTGACAAAAACTGCTGGGAAAACTGGAAAACAGTATGACAGAAAGTAGATATAGACCAACATCTCGCACCATATACTAAAATAAAGTCAAAATGGGTGTATGATTTGCACATAAAGAATGATACCATAAGCAAATTAAAAGAGTATGGAATCATTTATCAGTCATATTTTTGGGCAGAGGAAGGATTTAGGACCAAAGAAGATATAGAAAATAAAATTAAATGTAAAATTGATTATTTTAATTACATAAAATTAAAAAAGCTTTTGCTCAAACAAAACTAATGTAACCAATATTACAAGGGATGCAGAAAACTGGGAAAGTATTTTTTATCTCTGATAAAGGCCTCGTTTCTCAAATATATAGAGAACTGAATCAAATTTATAAAAATACAAGTCATTCTCCAATTGATAAATGGTCAAAAGATATGAACAGGCAGTTTTCAGACAAAGAAATCAAAGCTATCTATAATCATATGAAAAAATTCTCTAGATCATTTTTAATCAGAGAAATGTAAATTAAAACAACTCTGACGTATTACCTCACACCTATCAGAGTGGCAAGTGTAGCAAAAATGGAAAATATCAGATTTTGGAGGGGATGTGGGAATGTTGGGACACTAATCCACTGTTGGTGGAGTTGTGAAAAGATCCAACCACTCTGGAGAGCAATTTGGAACTATGCTCAAAGGGCTATAGAATTGTATATACCCTTTGATTCAGCAATGCCACTACTAAGTTTATCTCCCAAAGATATCCCCCAAAAGAGAAAAAGAGGCATTTGTAAAAAAAATATTTATAGTAGTTCTTTTTGTGGTGGCTAAGAATTGGAAATCAAAGAAATGCCCATCAACTGGGGAGTGCTAAACAAATTGTGGTGTGATTGTGATGGAATATTATTGTGCTATCAGAAGTGACAAGCAGGATGACTTCAGAAAGGCCTGGAAAGACATGCATGAAATGATGTATGGTGAAGTGAGCAGAATCAAGAGAACATTGTGCACAGAGAAAAAAATATTGTTTGGTGAAGAATTATAAATGATTTGACTATTCTCAAAAATACAATGATGCAAGACAATCCCAAAGGACTATTGATGAAACATACTATCCACCTCCAAAGAATGAACTGATAAGGATGGAACAGACTTTGAAGCATGTTATTTTTCACTTTCTTTCATTTTTTTACCTTTTAATCAAATTTTCTTATACAAAATGACAAATATGGTAATGTTTTACATAATCATACACGTATAACGCATATCTGATTGCTTGCTGCCTCAGGGAAGGGAGAGGGGAGAGATGGAAGAAGGGATAAAAAATTGGAATCCAAAATTAAAAATAAATATGTTTATTACATTTTTAAAAGAAATTAGATAATCTAATCCTTTAAAAAGTGTGGGTCAAAGATCAAATCATAACAAAAAAATTAATTTCATTAAAGATAATGATGACAATGAGACAATATACCAAAATTTGTGGGATGCAAGCAAAGTAGTACTTAGAAGAGAAAGTCTGTCTCTAAATACTTACATCAATAAAAGAGAGAAAGAGTAAATCAACAAATCAGGCATGTAACTAAAAAACAGAAAAATCCCTAATTAAACACCAAAATAGAAATCCTCAAAATCAAAGGAGAGATTAATAAAATTGAAAGCTTAAAAAACAATTAACTTAATAAGCAAAAATAGGAGATGATTTTATTAAAAAAGTAATCATCAAGACTATTCATTGGGGCAGCTAGGTGGCACAGTGGATAGAGCACCAGCCCTGGATTCAGAAGGACCTGAGTGGCCTCAGACACTTAACACTTAATAGCTGTGTGACCCTGGGCAAGTCATTTAACCCCAATTGCCTCCAAAAAAAAAAAACTATTCATTGCTAGATACTGGTTGCTCAATCAGATAGATTAGATACACAACATACAGTAGTAAATGAGCACAGAAACCTAGTGTTTTATAAACCTAAAGATCCCAGCTACTGGGGAAAGAATTCACTATTTGATAAAAAAAAGGGGGGGGGGACTTTGGAAAACTGGAAAGTAGATTGGCAGAAACTAGCCCTGCTGAACATCTTATACTATATGCCAAAATAAGGCCAAAATGTATACATGATTTAGACATAAAGGCAGATATCATGACATATCATGAGTAAATTGGGGTAATATGCTGTAAAAATTACATGGTATATGGAAAAAGGAAAAGTTCATGATAAAACAAGAGATAGACAAGATCATAGGAGGTAAAATTGATCATTTTGATTACAATAAATTAACAAATTTTGTGCAAATAAAACCAATGCAGCCAAAATTAGGGGTAAAAAAGGCAGAAAACTGGGGGGGGTGCAGCAGGTTTCTTTGATGAAGGTCTCATTTCTTAAATGTATAGGGAACTGAGCCAATTTTATAAAAATAAGAGACATTCCCCAATTAAATATTAAATGATCAAAGGATATGAGTTGATAGTTTTCAGAGGAAGAAATCAAAGCTATCAATAATCATATAAAATTACCTAAATCACCATTGATTAGAGAAATGCAAATTAAAATAACTCTGAAATACCACCTCATACCCATCATATTTGCTGACAAAAAAAAAAAATAACATATCCTGTAAGGGATGTGGGAAAACAGGTATACTAATGCACTGTTAGTAGAGCCATGAACTAATATACACATTCTAGAAAATAATTTAGTACTATGCTCAAACAGGTATAAAACCTTGCATACCTTTTTTACCCAGCAATATTGTTCTTAGGTGTATACCTCAAAAAGATCAAAGGAAAAGGAAAAGGACCCACATGCACAAAATATTTATAATAGCTCTTTTGGCAGTAGCAAAGAACTGGAAACTAAGAGGATACCCATCATTTGGGGAATTACTGAAAAAGTTATGAGATATGATTGTAATAGAATACTATTGTGTTTAAGAAATGAAGAGGATAGTTTCAGAAAAACCTGGGGGGCAGCTAGGTGGCACAGTGGATAAAGCACCAGCCCTGAATTCAGGAGGATCCGAGTTCAAATTTTACTTCAGACACTTGACACTTACTAGTTGTATGACCCTGGGCAAGTCACTTAACCCTCATTGCCCTGCAAAAAAAAAAAAAAAGAAAGAAAGAAAGAAAAGAAAAACCTAGAAAGACACATTAACTGATACAAAGTGAAGTGAGTAAAATCCACTACAACTGCAAAGGACTCAATTAAAAGTGTTATCTGCCTCTAGATAGAGAACTGATGGCCACAGGGTATAGATTGAGGCATATTTTTTTTTCCTTTGTCTTTCTTGCTTGGTGGGGAGAGGAGGCTAGCTAATGAAAAAAATATGCTTTGTATTACTTCATATGTATAATGGACATCATCTTTTTTGCCTTCTCAGTGGGTGGGGAGGGGTTGTTAGAGAATTTGGAACTGAAAATAGAAAAAAACCAAAATGCCAAGAATTTCAAAAACGGGGGAGGGAAGGAAAGGAAAAGTAGCATATGAGATGGCATTTGAAGGAAGGAAAGATTTTCAGTAAATGTAGATGGAAAGGGGAATGCATTTTTGGCTCTGGCAATATCATAAACATGTTATTTAGACCTGGGAAAGAAGAGGAAAAGAGAATGAAATAGTACATGGGTTGTGGTATGTAGTTCATAAAGAAGAGTATGTTGAATTGAAGCTGAATAGGTAAGATAGAGTTACTTTGTAAAAGTCCTCGGAGGCCAAGCTAAGAAAGTTGAATTCTATTCAGTAAGCAATGGGATATTACTAAAGGTTTTGGATGTAGAAGTTACATTATAAAAGTCATTGGGGAACTTACTTGTTTAGCCTCATGAAGGGTCGATAGGAGCAGGAAGCAGCTAAGAACAACAATTAAGAAGTTGTCTCAATTAAAGTAGTTCGTTCAGGTGAAAGGAAATGAAATCCTGACCTAGGATAGTAGGAAAATTAACTAACACTTTTTCCCCCTGATTTCAAGTTTATGACCCTTCCTGCTCTAGTTGCTAATGAATACTTATCAGCTTTGCTTGGTAAATAAGTATCACAGAGGAAAAGAACACTAGTGTCTCTAAGAAGCCAGACACTCTGTTCCTTGTAACTCCTGGCTTTCTGTCTATTTGAAGACAGACATGTCCTGTAGATACAACTCTGTAGCATAATTAATTACTGTAAATTCATAGACTAGGCAATATATCTATGTACAATGAATTGATTACCCAGCCTTATTTGTAGTTGATGTGAGATTCAAATGTATTTCTGTAGCACACCTAGTAGTAAGAAGAATGCTCATTGTTTAGGATTTAAAAGGCATATTATCATGCAGACTCTGTGCTGAAGAACCCTATAAAATGTTGTGCCAGGCCAGCAGGCAACTGATTCAAATGACATGAGGTGAGTCGTAACAGCCTTCCCATACTAATAAACACATCTAGTACAATGAGGAAATGTTAGCACAGTATGGAAGCTGTTTTATACTTTACTAATCAGGACCACTATTTACTCTAATTATACATATCCCTTGATATACAGAATAATTACAGCCTGGGATGGGTTGTCAGAAAAGTAAAATTGTTTGTATTGAATTCAATATACCCCCTGATTTCTATTGTCTTTATTGGTGATGTAGTTTTGCAGGAAAAATGTTTTGGCCCCAATTTATATAAATAGGTAGATGGAGAGATGATAAATATGTGGGTGGGTAGATAGATGGATAGATGGAAGAATATATAAATAGATAATTGTAGGGCATTTACTAAGTGTTTAATCACCATGTACCAGGAATTGTGCTAAGCATTAAAGATATAAGTATAAGCAAACAAGGCAGTCTCTACCCTCAAGGAGTTAGCATTCTCAGAGGGGCGGCAAAGCCAGGATGTGATCTACATGGAAACATGGTATAGAAATGACAATAGAAATCGACATGGAGACCTTTCTGGACAAGATAAAGCAAAAACTCATTCATCTGAACCTAGCATCCCAGGGGCGTGGTCCAAATTCCTGATGGAAAGGGGATAAGAATGATGGCCATGCTTCAGCCAGTATGCTGGGTTGGCAGGAAGTGGTATGGAGACCTCGTCCATCTCTACATGTGGAATGAAGTTGAATAAATAAAGCAGAGCTGAGCTATTACCATAGTCAGCAAGGCTGGAGAACTGAGCTGTAGGAGCAGAAAAGCAATAAGCACAACTTTTAGCCTAAATTGTCTTATAATGAGGCTGCCTATAGGGAGACATGAGAACTCTGAGCTGTTGTTCCTAAACTGATCCTTATATTGAGGTCACTGAGATCATTATCTTGGCAGGGAAAAGGAGGCAGATGAGACCTCTTGATGGCAAAATAGCATGGTATGGCACAAATGGTCTTGTATTTCCTTTATATGGTTGTGTGTGGCAGTGTGCTGTGAGATCTGGGAAACCTTCTTAGCCATTCTCTTCTTTCTCAGGCATATCTGTGTCAGATGGACTAGGACTTGGATAGTAAGAATTCAATAATACCAGTTCCATGGGCACTACCTTCATCCCAGATCCCTATAGGAACTGATGAAGATAATGCACAATTTGGGAAAGCAAGTGCAGGAACTGCAATAGATGGCTGCCTGGCTTGGCATAAGGAAGGTCTTATACACAACAATATGGCAGCTCAGCCAGCACTCATACATGTAGCAGTATTGCTCTTTTCCTGCTGTGTTTGCCTTTGGATCTTCTTCAACATTCTACAGACTGCAAGAACTAACATTGGCCTTTCTAGCCAATGGGTGAGTTGGTCTAAGAACTAGTCAGAAAATATGTGAATTTTTATCAATAGACCTGAGAACAGTATCTCTTATTATAGGCAGATTGGGTTAAGGAAATCAGAAGGCAATTGAACTGGACAGATCCTCTAGTAATGGAAGTTGAAGTTGAAGTTGGAATCTTTGGCTATTTGGAACAAGCTGCAGCTACCACCATGCTGAGAACCCAATAGGGAAAATAATCTTAGAGAGTATACATAAATCCATTCTGCCACTTGAAAGCATCTGACAATGAGGAGATGATGATGTTTGAAGTACTGAGAAAGAACTTAAATATAAACTAAGAGAACTACTTAGCAGACCATCTCAGAATATGGTGGCCCTGACTGGCATGATAATTCAGTTGAGCAATCACACTGAAGATAGGATGAAGAGGTGCGCTTAGGACCAAGAAATCTCTGTGGAGTCACTAAGGTGATAGGATAGTGCTTAGACCATAGAGCTGAAAAATTTAGGGCCCTGAAGATGTTGGTAGTGAGCCTATATTAGAGGCATGGATTCCAACCATGTCCCTAGGGTTAGAATAGCAAGAAAAGAGTCCTTTGAAAGGATGGAGAAAGTAGTGTTTAAACTGGTATGGGTGAGCTGGACACCATAGTTCCCTGGGGCACCTTGTCCCATTTTTTTTATATTGTGGTCCTGGCTACCTGTCCTTAAAATATCACCATTCCAAGGGAAAATTTCTTAAATTTATCTTATGTATGGCCCATATCTGGGGTCCCCTCTGGAGGAAGGAATTGAATAGTACCCTTTCTAGAAAGTTACCCAATATAAACAATGTATAAGGATATTTGTAAACTAGAGGATTACACAGGAGGATCTTGAGATTATGCCTTGCAAGAACTGGAAAGACCTTGTTCTGTCTGGCCCCTAAGGGCAGAACAAGAAGCAATGGTGAAAGTTGTAGATTTAAGCATTATACAAGAAAATTACATCTGACAATTCCAAAAGGAATCAAGGTTTATTAGTCTTGTCTTTTCTTCTACACACACACACACACACACACAAACACACATACACACCTCTCCCCTACCGTAGTACCTAGGTTAAAGTATGTGCTCTAAATATCTAGTGACTTTCTTTTCAGGTTATTGGCAGAAATCAAAGAATGTGAAAGTTGAAAGTGAACTTAGAGAAAATCCAATTGATTCCATCATTTTGCTCATAAAGAAACAGGGCCCAGAGAAATGAGTGGCAGAGTTAGGAGAGTTGCATTTAGCCATAGGTCCGTGAAACAAAGATTAGAGAGGCCATCTTAAAATTTTGACTTATGGGTCTTAAACTTCTGTAAAATGCAAAATTTATAGATCTCAAGTCTTTCTGAAATGTAGAAGAGACTTGGACAGTATTTTCACTTTGGGAAATAAAAATGGACTTCTATAATCTTCCCAGGAAAACAAACAAACAAAAAAACCTAAGTGGTCTAAGCTAAATGGGTCTATCCTCCAAATGGAAAGGGTTTTAGCTAAAGAGAATATTTGATGCAATTACAGAGTTTTATCATTGATTAAAGGTCCCTGATAATGTCCTGTAAATGTCTCATTGAAGGAATAGAACCTTGAATTATTAGATATTCACTATGCGTAACGTATAAGTGCCCCCTCATCCTATTCTGTTAGCTCCATTATTGTCTAACTCTTGGACTTAGCTTGTTCAAAATGAAAATCGGACCCCCAACTGAGTGATTATTTCTCAACACAGCTCCATTACTACCCTGCTCCCCAGACTGGGGAGATTCATTCAGAACCTTGGACACCTCTACCATGAAATACCTGATGATCCTGACCCTGGCCCCACTATATTGTTTGTCCTTCATTCTTGAAGAAGACCATGATACTGGGGTAATGTCATTACTTGTACTGAATTAAATTTAAGTGGGGGAGGGCTGTGCAAGGTCACCAACCTCACTCTCTCCTCCAGAGCCATCTGGGCCCAGTGGAAAGATACAAATCAGGATGACTAGAGGTGACTCCAGATGTATAAGACAATTGGCATTAAGTGACTTGCCCAGGTTCACACAGCTAGTAAGTGTCTGAAGTGAGAGTTAAACAAGTCCTTTTTACTCCAGGGCCAGTGGTCTTTCCACTATGCCACCTAGATGCCCTGGTCCCACTATGAAGTCATAGATAAATGATATCAAATGAAAGCTATTCCTTGTAACCATGACATATTAAAACAAAAGTAAATTAGTCACAAAGATTGGATTGTGCATTTTGTCAGGGAGATTAGAAATATTTAGAGGATGATGAAACAATAATTCTTATTCAGTACATTTAATAATTACACAGACACTGAATCTTTTTGGTACAGTAGAAGGAGCATTTGATATAGAATCAGATGTCCTGGATTCAAATCCTGAACCTTCCATTTACTACATCGTGCAAATTATTTTGCTTCTATAGACCTCAGTTTCCTCATCCATAAAATGAGGAGATTGGATTAGATAACTTTAAAAATTCCTTTAAAGTTACTCGCCCACAGCTGATGTTTGAGGCTGAATTTGAACTCTGATTTTCCTGACTCCAGGCCTGATGTTCTATCTGTTGAGCCACCCAGCTCTCCACTAAGGTTAGGCTGGAGCTACTTTTTTTCATGGAAGTATTGCACAGAGAGCCCCAGTTGGGGTCTTGGGTGTTCCATCAAAATGTAGATTCTGATCCCAATTCTTATTATCCCTGAGCCTCTATTCTATCATCTCCAAAATGAGAATAATGAAGTCAGCCTTGGGTTCTCAAAGACTATACAAATGGAACACCAATTCTGATTGGGCTTTGGTGAGGGTCTTTTCAGCTATTATCTTAGAAGGAGCCCAGTGAAGTTCTGAGAGGCCCACGGATCAGGCTGGCCAATAGGTGTTAAATATTTTTGGACCTAGGATTTCACAAATAATGTCAATTAATAGAAGGGTTTGGATCTGACGTGCTGGGCAGTTGTGTCTGGGATCTACTTTTGAATATTTAACAATTTGCTCTCCAGGGAAAAAAAGAGCAGGTAGGGTACACTTTTAAGTTTAAACTGCATTATTAACATTTTCTTGGGGCAGCTAGATGGTGCAGTGGATAGAGCACTGACCCTGGATTCAGGAGTACCTGAGTTCAAATCCGACCTCAGACACTTAACACTTACTAGCTGTGGGACCCTGGGCAAGTCACTTAACACCAATTGCCTCACCAAAAACAAAAACATTTTCTTTTGTCTAGACAATCATCATAACAATGTCAAGTCCTCATATGTTCAGTAATTTTTCAGTCATGTCTGATACTCCGTGACCTAATTTTGGGTTTTCTTGGCAAAGATACTGGAGTGGTTTACCATTTCCTTCTCCAACTCATTTTACAGATGATAAAACTGAGGCAAACAAGGTTAAATGACTTGCCCAGGATCACAAAGGTAGCAAAATTATCTGAGGTCAGATTTGAACTTACAAAGATGAGTCTTCCTGACACCAGATTCAGTATTCTATCCAGTGCACCACCTACCTGCCCTTCCTGCTATCTAATGTTGCAAATTTTCAAGGTGCAAATGCTCAAACTGAAAATTTAATAATCAGCTCTCAAGAAAAGTTACCAGCTGAATCTAGTATGTCTCTGGTTATATCTTACCTCAGGGAAATCATGGATACTTTAAGTATTATTATTATTATTATTATTATTATTATTATTATTATTATTATTATTTTAGTGAGGCAATTGGGGTTAAATGACTTGCCCAGGGTCACACAGCTAGTAAGTGTTAAGTGTCTGAGGCCAGATTCAAACTCAGGTACTCCTGACTCCAGGGCTGGTGCTCTATCCACTGTGCCACCTAGCTGCCCCAAAAGGTGATGATTGCTAATAATGGATTCTGGAATTATTTACGTTTGGGGGGTTGTTGGGGTTTTTTGCAGGCAATGGGGGTTAAGCGACTTGTCCAGGGTCACACAGCTAGTAATTGTCAAGTGCCTGAGGCCGCATTTGAACTTAGGTCCTCCTAACTCCAGGGCTGGTGCTCTATCCACTGCACCATCTAGCTACCCCCAAATATTGTTATTAATAATACTATTTTTATCTAGGATATGTGGTTTACTTTAGGACACTACATGAAGTGCAAATCAAAAGACCACTTATTTTTGTATGAAAGAATTTAGTCTGAAACACAAATTTGGAGTCATTCAGGGTAATTGTTGAGGATATTATTGTAGGTGTGGATGAGGGATAATGATAGAATCTGGATATAAAGCTAAGAGAGACCTTAGATATCATCTAATCCAACCCTTAATTTTTAAAAAATGAACAATACTGAGGGCTGCCCATTAGAAAATAAACTCGTTGTGAGTAGGTATTGTTTCATTCTTTGTACTTGTATCTTCATCTCCAAGTAGAGTTCCTGGCACATAGAAAACACCTAATACATACTTGCTGGTTAGTTGGTTGAGCTATGAGACTTGACCAATTTTACACAGAAAGTAGGTAGCAGGACTAGGGTGCAAATCTTTCCCTTGCTCCACTCTGCTGCCCAGCTTTTACATTCTTCACAAAGGACCTGAAATAAAGACTTATTATTGATTTGTTTTTCACTTCTTCAAAATATCTCATAAGGATATCGACTCCAAATCATCCCCAAAGAAAACCTTGTTAAAGGAGGAGTTAACATGGAATGATGAATAGAGTGCCAAGATTCCCAAGCCTGGGAATCTGGAAGATCCAAGAAGGAAAGAATTCATGGGGGGCACCACTGATGGAGGCCCCTTGGTGACACAGGGAGCATTGGTGACAGGGAGGCCAGTAGCATCTTGGTGTCACAGATAGAAAGAAGCACAGAAGGAAAAAGCCATGTCTGGGACCATATTGAAACTCAGATGTTCCTGACTTCAAAACTGGTGCTCTATCCACTGTGCCACATTACATAGCTGCTCTTTTAACAAGGCTTTCCTTGGGGTTAATTTGGAATTGGCTTCCCTATGAGATGCTTTGAAGAACTGAAACACAAATCAGTAATAATCAATAATCCACATTTTACAGAGGGGAAAACTGAGGCAGAGATACACTGAGACTAAATTCAATCTCAGCTCTTCCTTACTTTAAGTTAAGTACTTTATCTACTAGGGCATCAAGCATTAGCCAATAGGCAGGTGAGTATTCTGGGAGAAACTGGACTAGGAATATACAAGCTAGGTAGTTGATAAAAAGTTAGTACACTTTTGTGGGGAGGCAATGGGGACTAAGTGATTTGCCCAGGGTCACATTGCTAGTAAGTGTCTGAATCTGGAAGTGAACTCAGATCCTCCTAACTCCAGGGTCAGTGCTCTTTCTACTGTACCACCTAGCTGCCCCTTAAAGCATACTTCTTAAATCAACAAATATACAAGAGACATGATATGTTCATGGATATTTTCTATCCATGAGTATCTATAATAGATAGTACCTAGTATTCCAACCACCCCTTACCATCATCACCTCTTTAGATATGGCTTTCGATATGACTGAGCAAAAACAAGGAAAGTCAATGTGCAAACAAACTTGGCTTTTGCTTCCATCAGTAGGGAGTCTTGACAGAGATGATTAGTTGTCTTCCACCATGTTCCCTATGTCATTTCCTCTGGGGTTAATTGGATTCTTTTAACCTCATATCCAATGTGGCTTTTGGTGGGCCTCTTTCTTGCACATGGTACCAGTTCAAACAAAAAATCAGAAAGAAAGAAAAGGAGCTAATCTTTAATTGCATCGATGGAAAAGATCTGAGAGGATGCTTAGTCTGCATATAACTTTGCAGGCACCCACTGAGCATGCAAGCAATTGTTTCCCTGAACCCCATTGTTTTCTGTGCAACCTAATTGAACCTGAATCAGAAAATTAGAGGATTTTAGACCTGGAGGTGACCTTAGTGATCATCTCCTCTCTCCCTCCCCCCATTTTTCATCTTAGTGACCTAGATGACCCTGAGGCCTATTGTCAGGGGTTGGTGGAGGGAGAGGGATTGGGATGCACATCTAGTTCAGTGATGGTCTAATATTGACTTCACGGTTCTTCTTGTAATGCCTAGTATGCTCCTCTCTCTAGTCCACTGGCTGAGGTGTCATTAAAAAGCACTGTAAAGCTACCTTACTGTGTTTTTTTCCTCCTATTAGAAAAACTTCTAAAGATGAGAGATCAAAATTCAGGTCAAAAGTCAGTCCCCTACTGTTCTCTATGTACAGAATCCTGGGAAAATGATAATGATCTTACACTAAGTATGAAGCTAAGGTCAATCCTATGCATGGGCAGAGTAGGTGACTGCCTGTGTGTTGTTATTTTAGGCCATTGACTCTCTAAACATGTACCACACACACACACACACACACACACACACACACACACACACACACACACACACATACACGCACACACTTCTGCTTGCTATTGCCTGGGAGACATCATGGTAAGATAGCAGAGTATTGGCCCTTGAGTCAGCAACTCTGGGGCAGGTCACTTCATTTCCCTTGGATTTAGTTTCCTCTTCTGCTAAATAGGGGTATAAAACTAAATAATCTCTGAGGTCCCTCCAAAGGTACAATCTTTAACAGATACAAAAGACTTTTATTGCAATGAGTAAATAAACCCAAAAGCCAAATCTTCCTGGAAAATAGAACACAATTGCTTTAATTCACACTAAAGTACAAATGACTGACAAGAGATCTTTTCTTGGAGCAGTGAGTTCACATAGGCAGAATAGTGTGTTAAGATAATGGATTTAGCAGATACTCAGGGACCCACCTGGAGATTTAAACTGATTGAATTAGATAAGGTGACTGACTTACTGTTGACCACTTACTAGATTGTAAGCACATCTCGTTGGTACTTGAGAGTACTTAAGAAAGCCTGGTTCTCAGAAACTAACAATTTTGAACTTTGACCACCTTCTGGCCCAGTCAACCAATCAGCTTGAAGAAACTCCCATTGCTGGGAGGGGACAGGAAGGAGGAAGCAGAAGCTGAGCAAGAAGCCTTGCTCTTTTGGTTCCTGACTTCGCAGTGGTGGAGATGAGACTTCAGAGGACTTTACAGGGAAATTGAGAAAAGATAGGATAGTCAGGTTGTAGGAATTCTGTTCTCAATCTTTCTCTTTCTTTTAGTATCTTTCAATAAATCCTTCAAAACCTAAACTCATTTATCAGTGATTTTAGTCAGTTTCTCCCAAAATTGGGGGGACAGATTAGAACCTACATTTAGAAATTTAAATTACACAATAGCCAAAGTACAAAGGCACCTTCCTTGGAGGATGGACAAAGTCATCACAGAAGGAAAAAAAAACAAGCACAGAAATGAAAGTTTCTGAGCTTGAAGAAATAAACTTTACCAACTTCCCAATTTTCCTATGACCAGACCTGATATTGATCATGAAAGTTTGTACCACTGGCTCTGAAGTACTGTCAGAAGCATGATGATATAATAAAAATGGAGTTGTACTAGGAGCGCAAAAGACCAGAATTTGAATACTATCTCTGATATTACTGTATTTACTAGCTATATGAACATAGGTTGAGAGAAGGCATGCACTCAAGCTGGGGCTCACATGACTATTGACTAATACTCAAGACAGAATTGAGGACTCACATGCTTAAAACCTGAATCCTAGTACTTCTTTTAATATGAGTATTGGAGGTGAGAGGGTCTAGGAAATGTGGTCTCTCTAAACATTAACAAAATAATACTTTTGTTTAATCAAGACCATTAGAAGTTAGTTTTTAGGGGCAGCTAGGTGGCACAGTGGATAGAGCACCAGCCCTGCAGTCAGGAGTACCTGAGTTCAAATTTGGCCTCAGACACTTAACACTTACTAGCTGTGTGACCCTGGGCAAGTCACTTAACCCCAATTGCCTCACTAAAAAAAAAAAAAGAAGTTAGTTTTTATAAAAGAAATTATATTGGAGTTCTATGATCTCTGACAAGTCATGGTGGGGGAAATAATTAGAAAGGGATTATAGATTTCAAGATGTAATAGACCTTAGAGGTCCTCTCATCCAACCCCAACATTATGTAGATAAGGAAACTGAGACCCAGAGAAGTTAAGTTAGTTGCCCAATGTCACACCATTCATAACTGGTAGAACCAGGATTCTGACCGAAGTCCTTAGTCTCTAAGACAAGGATTCTCTCCTGTACCACGCCACCCCAGATAATGTTGTCAAAGAAGTTATTTGTGCCTCAGATCCAACAGTATCAACATTTTCTCTGTACCTAAGACTTCCCCAAAGACATGCACAACACAAGTGAGCAAAAACACCCTTGGAAAAATGACTTAGGAAAATCAGATCCCTCTAGTGATAGACTTCTGACACAAAGGACTATCGCCTATTCTTTTCCTTCCCATCTTTCACACAAGCCAAATAGTGATAATTAATAATGATGATGATGAACATTTATAGTGCTCTTACTATGTAACAGGAACTGTGCTAAGTACAAATAGCTTATCTGATCCTCAAAACAACTCTATGCGGTAGGTGCGGTTATTACTCACATTTTATAGTTGAGGAAACTGGGACAGACATCAAGGGTTAAATGATTTGTCAAGGCATCAGAGGTCAGATCTGAAATCAACGGTTTCTGATTCTTTACCTACTGTCACCCCTAGCTATTCCTATTCAGAGATGTACTGGAGCTAGCTCTAACCCAGAGCTCAAACCAGTTATTAAATTTTCAGTGTGGACATTTGCATCTCAAAAATCAACAACTGCTACAATTCAGGGATTAATATATTGTTTTTTTCATTGTCTAGATTTGGGAAAGTGTTAATAATGCAGAGAAGTAGAGAGGGGAGAAGAATTTTTTTCTTTTTCTTTCCTTTTTCTTTTTTGCTGGGCAATGAGGGTTAAGTGACTTGCCCAGGTTCACACAGCTAGGAAGTGTCAAGTTTCTGAGGCCGGATTTGAACGCGGTCGGGTCTTCCTGAATCCAGGGATGGTGCTTTATCCACTGCACCATCAAGCTGCCCAGAAAGAAAAAAAATTCAATTATGTGTGCATGCATTCCTTTATCCCATCCCCCAGAACCTGGTTGTTAAACATTTACCAAAACACTGCTTACTACTCTATAAACATTACTCTGCAGGAATACAGTGGAAGGCTGAGGTAATGATGTCATCACTAGACTAGAGGCCTGTAGGATAATTAATAATTACAACTACAACATGACTATGATTGCTGCTGCTGCTAAGGATAACTCGCATTTATAAATTGCTTTAAGGTTTGCAAAGTGGTTTATATTCAGTATCTCATTTGAGTTTTACCATACCTCTAGTCCTACTTCTTATATTTTCTGCAGGATGCAGGCAGACCCAGTATAGAAGAAACATGTGCTCTTGTGGGAGCTCCTAGCAGCAGCTACTGCCTTCCACTTCCCCAGGTCAGCTGCCCTGCCTCCCTTGATGTGGTAACAAATAAATCAGCAATCTGAATTGGTTTTCTCCCTTTCTTGTTCTACAGCACATATTCTTCACCATTTTTGTGTCATGGACCCTTTTGACAATCTAGTGAAATCTATACACCTCTCCTCAGAATAATGGTTTAAAATAGATAAAATAAAATGGACAGGATTACCTATGAAATCAATTATACTGAAATAGAGTTATATTTTCTTTCTCATCAGAGCTCATGGACCCCTCAAAATGGTTAAGATTCCCTTCTTTGCAGGATTCTTTCTAGTAAGAATAGTAGCAGCACAGACAACATGATTCACTGAGCTACATACTTGAAGTTATTTGAGCTTTCAATTAAAGTGATTTGTTACATAAATATGAACCTCCTGAACTAAAAACAGCAGTATTTGGAGTTTGTTCCCTCAAGTAAAAATGGGTTCACACTGAAACATCTCTCCCTTTTGACTCAGTGCCCCCCAAACCAAGAGTTTCTACTTAGACTATAGCATGGCCAGCCTTCTGATGAGAAATCCGTGGTATTGTTAGAATGCTTGCTATAGAGCCATTTTCCATGCTGAAATGGGGCCTTGAAAGAAATAGGATTTAATCAATGCCATTGCCCTTATAGGCATCAGAGCTAAATAGAATGACGTGTTGTCCTAAATCCCATAGTTGCCAGTCCTTCCCAAGCCTTTTTGATGAAAAGAGAATCAAGAACAACCTTGATTTACTGCTATTGAACAAATCACAAAAGAAAATTATTCATTATATATTTATATGCATAGTACCTATTGTGATACAGTGGTGGTAGGGTTGAAAGAATCCTAGGTCTGAGCATCACAGATCTGGGTTTCTGTCCTGACTCTGCAACTTAATAGCTATATGATCTAGACAATACATTGAAACTCTCAGTATCTAAGTTCTTTTCTATCTGTAAAAAAAATCATATGTGTATTTTGTATATCATAAGATTGTTGTGTGGATCACATGATAACATATTGTAGGCTCTAAAAAACCAATCTTCAATAAAAGGAAAGTGAGGCAGAGATCCAAGAATATATCAATTTATCAGGGACACCCATGGGTCCTAATCCATTGGAACCAAGACTCTCCTCGGCAGTTAAGGCCCCTCTCTGCTAGAAGAGAAATTTCTTTTATAGCCATTGAGGGAGTACCACATATAGAATGACATGGTACAATTCTTCAGTTGGTCAATTCCAGAAGGGACCCACATGAGTGGTCAAGGGGGGAAAGTGGAACTTGCATATCTGATTAAAGGAAGGAACTCCTATAATTGGTCAAAGGAAGGAGCTCCCATATTTGACCTAGGAAGATGTCCCTCCAACACTACTGTTTAGTCAGTGATGAGGCAACAGAACTATGGAAATTGTTACATGCATATTATGAACATTGGGCATAAAAGAACAGAGAAAATGGGGAAACTGTGGTTTTCTGGAACACAACTCTCAGGGTACATTCATAGAGGTGGGGTTAGGCAAACTCCTAACACAAGTTAATATGAATCTTTATAACAGGCCTAATACAATATTAATCTATCTTATAAATCAATTAAAAACAATATACTCATCAATACATAATGAGTTAACCAATTCTAACCAAAATAATTCGTACTCTGTTAACTAAATTAGTCTTAATTCTATCCTACTTATCTTGCTCATACAATCACTGATGCCACTAAATCACATTGAACTAAGTAAATACTGATTAAATTGAGTAGGGGTATCAAAATTATTCTCACAATATGTAAAGTGCTTTGAAGGGGCTATATGGTGCCCTAGTAGGATCAGATCTCTAAACATACTACAAATTGGTAATCAAAACTATTTGGTATTGGTTTTATAAAGTAGAGAGAGGTATCTATAGATATACAACATAAAAAAATGAACATAGTGGCATAATGTTTAGTAAAAACAAAAACTACCATCTCCTGGGGTCACTTCTATTTTTTAAAAAACTGCTAGAAAAGTGATCTGGAAGAAATAGGTATAGACCATTCCTTCACAACACATACCAATATAAGCTCCAAATGGATACATGACTTAGACATAAAAGGTAATATCATAAAAAATTGGAGGAGCAAAGAAGAAAGTACTTTCTAATTTGTGGAAAAGGGGCAAAAGGATAAGGAGGATTACAGAAGACAAAATGGATAATTGTGATTAGTAAAAAAAATTTTTTGAAGGTATAAAAAGTGTTTTTAAGTTTTCATGCAAAAAATTGATACAACATAGCTAAAATTACAGGGAAATTAAATTAAAATTAAAAGTTAAAATTCAGTTAAAATTAAAGTAACTTTTCAGAGGGAAATCTGAGACACAGAAGGAACTTATGCAAATTTATAAGAACAAAATCTATTCACTAATTGATAAATGGTCAAAGGATATGAAGAGGTTTTAGAAATATAAATTAACAACAAACATTTGAAGAAATTCTTCAAATCATTTAATAATTAGGATAAAAATTAAATTAAAGCTTCAAGTTCTTCAGATTGGGAAAGATGACACAAAAAAAGAAAATTACCATTGTTGGAAGGATTACAAGAAAGCACACTATTGTATTTTTTTAGAAATATAAATTTGTCTAGCCATTCTGGAAAGCAATCTGTAACTACACTCAAGAATTCACTGAACTGTGCCTACCCAGCAATACAACTACTAGGGTCATACGTTCAATAAATACTTTATTCATGATGGCAAAGAACTGGAAACTAAGGAGGAATAAATCAGTTGAGGGATGACTGAACAAATTATGGTATATGGTTGCAATGCAATATTAGTGACATAAAAGTAATCAAATGAACAGTTTCAAAAAAATAAATAAACTTTGGAAGACCTCTGAGACTTGTTATGAAGTGAGCAGAACTAGGAAATTGTGTATTGCTACAACAAGATGATAAATAAAAATCAACTTTGAAAGACTTAACAACTCTGGTTAATGTCACGATTAACCACTCTGCCATTGTATCTCATATCTCTCTAGGTGCTCCAGCCAAAGGGAAATAGAATTCCACAGAACATTCTCTGAGATATTTTCAAGACTTTGTGGAAGGCTATAATATTACATGTAAAGTTAATACATCACAAGATCATAGATTTAGAACTATAAAGGGACTTTAGAAATGATTAAGTCCAACAGCTATATTTTATTTGCGAGGAAATTAAAGACCATAGAGGTAATAGGTCTTCCAAGACCTCCAGGTCATCCAAGTAGAAGGCAGTCAAACCATGATTTTTTTTCAGATACAAGCCCTGCCACTTATTAGTTGTGTGATCTGATTCAAATCACTTAATTTTTCTGAGTATATGAGTTTCCTTATCTATAAAATGAGGAGACCAATCACAGCCATGCAGAGAGGCTGGGAGAACCAAAGGAGACAATACAGGTAATACAGTAACATTATTATTCAGATGTCATGCTCAATCTTATTATTTTCCCATTCCCTACACATCCCATCTTCATTCCCACTCCTCTACCTCTGCCTGTACTCTTCACCGTTATTCTTCAAGGCCCAGCTTTGGTCCCACATCATCCATGAAGTACAATAGCTCATACTGATCTATCTCTTCTGTGAGTTCCTATAACTCTCACCATTTGCATTGCACAATTTAGAACTTAATTATACACTGTCTTGGTTTGTCCTATCACTATTTCATGTGTGTTAATCCTGTCTCCCTCACAAGATTTTGCTGGGTGCCTCAAGGGCACAGACAAAAATTATGTGTCTTTTGCATCCCCAGGTCTGGTCATATACAGTAAGTGCTCAATAAACCCTTATGGACTGACTTATTAATTGAAATAATCAACTTTCCCCTGAACCCCAATTTCTTCAGAGACTTCTCACTCCTTTGACCCCCCCCTCAAACTGTGTCTTCTATTAGATTAAATGCTATCAGGCTGATCAAAATAGCAATTAACAGATTGTATTACATGGCATTCAGCTGCAGTAATAAATAAAAAAGCATTTATAGGGTTATATTTAAAATACTTCTTACATTGAATTTAAGGGGATTTCTGTGGGAGAAATGGAAAGGAATCTCTCATTAATGCCAAAGAGGCACTAAACAGAATGCTCTGGAATGGGAAATGAAACCCAGAAAACATGACAATAGAGTCAAGAACAACAGTCCTCCTTCTTCACCATTTACCATTCCTTACCTACTTTCCCAGGGTAGCTGGATGGTTCAGTGGATAAAACAATGGTCCCAGAATCAGGAAGACCTGAATTGAAAACTAGCTTCAGACGCTTACTTGGGCAAGTCACCTCTGTTTGCCTGAATTCACTGGAGAAGGAAATGACAAACCATTCCACTATCTTTGCCAAGAAAACATCATGGACAGTAATGGTCCATGGAGTCATGAAGAGTCAGACACAATGCCAATGTCTTGTTACATGACAAGGGCACATGGTTCATTGAAATGAGTGTTATTTGGGGAGTCATAGGTCCTGGGTTCAAATTTATGCTCTGCCACTTCACTAGCTGTATTACCTTGAACAAGTCACAATCTCCTTGGAACCTTGGTTTCTTTGCTGTAAAATGAAGTTGAACTGGATGACCTCCAAAGTCCTTCCTAGGTCTAAATCGATTTGTTTTGTTTTGTTTTGTTTTTTGGTGAGGCACTTGGGGTTAAGTGACTTGCCCAGGGTCACACAGCTAGTAAGTGTTAAGTGTCTGAGGCCGGATTTGAACTCAGGTCTTCCTGAATCCAGGGCCGGTGCTCTATCCACTGTGCCACCTAGCTGCCCTAAATCAATTTTTCTTAAATTGTTACCCTGATATAATTTCCTGGATCCAAAAGAAATGACATTTGGGCATATTTTTGGTGCTTTACTTAGAGCTGGATAGATCTCTGACACTCAGCAGTTGTATGACTGTGAACAATACATGTAACCTCTTTAAGTTTCCATTTCTTCATCTATAAAATGGGAATAATAAATACCTATAGAACCAAGTTTTTAAGGTTTTTGGCAACAATCAAGGAAGTAATATATGAAATTCTCTTTGTTCACTTAAAACCTAATATCAAGGTGAGTTGTCTCTGTTTTAAGGTAAGCACCCCACACCCATCACTAGGATCCAGTACCCCTCTCCTTTCTCACTAGGCAATAGCCCCTCATTTTTCCATATCCATGTATAGCTAGATCAACATTTGTGATGATAATTTTGTTTTTAAATATTAATCAAACCATAACATAATGAACAATCAACTACAGCTTGGGTGAATGTGCCCTATGCATAGTTGAGAGGGCAGAATGTTAGAATAAGACCCTAAAAACCTAGATTCTACCTTCAGCTCGTTTACTACCCTAAACAATTCATTGCCACTCTCTGGGTTGCAATTTCTTTATAGGTAAAATGAAGGCATTGGATAATAGCTCACTTTCACATTCCACACTTAAAATTTGTAAAGCACTTCTCTACATTATTTCATTTGATCCTCATCACAACAATCCTGAGAAGTATTTTACAGGTGAGGAAACAGTCTGAAAGGGTTTAAGTACCTTATCCAAGGTCATGGTACTTGTAAGTGTTTGAAGTAGGCTTCAATCTTGGGTTTTCCTGACTCCAAGTTCATCATTCTATCCACTAAATGACACTGCTTCTCTGAATTCCTTTCTATATTATTAGTATACTATAATTCTTCATATTTTAACTGGTTCTTTAGTCCAGACACTGTTTGTGGAGCTGGAAGCATTTCTTCTCCAAACTCCTGAGCTTTCTTCGGTGCTGAGTACAAAGTAAGTATTTGATAGAGTTATTGAAAAGGATGGGAAGCCTGACCTGAGAAGATAGTGATGGAACAAACTCCATATTAGCTTTCTGCTCCTTACAAAAAGCTTCTACTAGCCAAAATGAAGGCAGACTCGTAATTTTTAGATTTGTAAGGTCCAAGAAATAACTTGGAAGTAGAGGACAAAATATTCAAAACAACACCTTTTATAAAGCAAAAACAAAAAAAGAAAGAGAAAAGTTGGTTCCTATTGAACACAGAATGGCTAAACAAATTATAGCAAATTAATATAATGGAGTATTATCTCACTGGAAAAAAGGAATGAATACGAAGAATTAAGAGAAACAAAGGAAGGTATATGTGAAGTGATACAGAATAAAGAAAGCAAAATGAGTCTTTAAATATTCACATTAGCTACAAACGTGTAAATGAAAATAAAACTAAAATGAATCAGAAGTCACATTGAGAACAATGGCCAATCTCAGTTTCAGAGTACTTATGATGAAATGCAAGTTTCTCCTTTAGACAGAGAGGTAGTAGACCATGGGGGCAAAATGATATATCCTCTATCACACTATCACTCTATCTGTTGGTTTTGATTTACTATTTTTCTTTATTATAAAGAAAGATTCCATGGGACAGGGCAAGGAGAGATATTAGGAAGTGTTGTTACTGAGTTGTTTTAGTCATATCTGACTCACTGTGTCCTCATTTGGGCTTTCTTGGCAAAGATATCAGGATTTTTTTTTGCCTTTTCCTTCTCCAGCTCATTTTACAGATGAGGATTTCTGAGGCCATCCAAGTGACTTGCACAGGGTCATAGAATTAGTAATTGTCTGAAGTCAGATTTGAGCTGAGGCCATCCTGACTCTAGGGTCAATGCTCTAGCCAATGTACCACCTACCTGCCTCATTGGGAAGTGACTCTAGTATTAAAAAGTCCTTTTAGGGGGCAGCTAGATGATGTAGTGGATAAAGCACTGGCCTGGATTCAGGAGGACCTGAGTTCAAATCCTGCCTCAGACACTTTATACTTACTAGTTGTGTGACCCTAGGAAAGTCACTTAACCCTCGTTGCTGGGCAAAAAAAAATTTTTTTTATTAAAACCCACTATTATTCATATAAGGGATGAAAGATTTTGTTTATTCATAGTGCTGTAGTAGCCAAGGTATATTCTGCCTAGTCAATTTTGATGGAACATTCAGAAAATACAGAAAAAGAATAGAAGAAAGTTTAGGAAGAGACACAAGCTGGACAGCTCAGGAATTCCTATGTTAAATTTATTCAATACTTAAAAACATATGTAATATGGTTTTTTAAATATAGAAATTCTCAATTTTATGTACAATTATTTTTATATTCTTTATGAAAATGATCGTGTTTATTGATGTTTGCCAAGATCATAATAATCTCTATTTTTTGTACTGTACTTTAAATCATGCCTCAAAGTTCTAAGCACCTCTCCACCAAATATCATTTTACCCTTCCCTTTCTGCATACATTTACATCCTGTGTGTACTATTCTACATCTCTAGAACAACTCCCCCCTTTTTTGCAATGAACATTTATTACAAAAAAAAAAATAATTGTACATAAAATTGAGAATTTTTCTCCCTCCCTCCCTTTCCTCCCCCCTCCACAAGACATCCACCAATCTGATATAGGTTATATAAGTACAATCCACAAGTGTTCTTTTTTTAATTTTTTTTTTGGTTCAATCAATATCAATTCTTTCTCTGGGAGTGGATAGTATGCTTCATCATCAGTCCCTTGGGATTGTCTTAGATCATTGTATTCTTGAGAGTAGTTAAGTCATTCATAATTGCTCATAGAACAATACTGCTGTCACTGTGCACAATGTCCTCCCAGTTCTGCTCACTTCACTATACATCAATCCATATAAGTCTTTCCAGGTTTTTCTGGAATCATCCTGCTCATCATTTCTTATAGCACAATAATATTCCATTACAATCATATACCACAGCTTCTTCAGTCATTCCCCAATTGATGGACATTCCTTTGATTTCCAATTCTTAGCCACCACAAATTGTTGCTATAAATATTTTTTGTACAATTTCCCCCCTTTTATTTTTCACAATTACTATTGTGAACTGTTTCCCTCCATCTTATTCCCTTCCCCATGATATTTACTCTATTATCTATCTTCTTTCACCCTATCCCTCTTCAAAAGAGATATGCTTCTGACTGTCCCCTCCCCCAATCTGCCTTTTCTTCTTTTGCCCCTCCTTCTTTATCCCTTTCCCCTCCTTTTTTCCTGCAGGGTTAGATAGATTATTCCACACAATTGAGTGTGTATGTTATTCCCTCCTTGAGCCAATTCTGATGAGATTAAGGTCTTTGAGCCAATTCTGATGAGTGTTAGGCTCATTTACTGCCCAGCTTAAATAGATTACTCCATCCAATTGGGTAGGTGTGTTAATCCCGCCTTGAACCAACTGATGAGATTAAGGACTTTGATCCTATTCTGATGAGTATAAACTTCATTTACTGCCCTGCCCTTCCCCCATCTCTTCCCCCACTCTATAAGCCCCTTCCTGTTTCTTTCATGTGGGATTTCACCACATGGTACCTCTGCCCTTCCTCCTCCCCCAGTGCATTCCTCTCACCCCTCAATTTTACCCTAAAGATGTCTTCATGGGGCAGCTAGGTGACACAGTAGACAAAGTATTCATCCTGGACCCAGGAGGACCTGAGCCCCAAACCAGCTTCAGACACAAGACACTCACCCACTGCATGACCCCAGGTATGTCACCTAACTCCAACTTTTTATGGTTCTCTAGGGTCTTGTATTTGAAAGTCGAATTTTCCATTCAGTTCAGGTCTTTTCATCATGAATACCTGAAAGTCCTCTTTTTCAATGAAGTCCCATTTTTTCCTCTGAAAGATTATATTCAGTTTTGCTGGATTCGTGAGTCTTGGTTGTAATGCCAATTCCTTTGCCCTCTGAAATATCATATTCCATGTCCTCTTATCCTTTAATGTGGAAGCTTCTAGATCATGTGCTATCCTGAATGGAGCTCCACAGTACTTGAATTCTTTCTTTTTGGCAGCTTGCAATATTTTCTCCTTGACCTAGATGCTCTGGAATTTGGCTATAATATTCCTGGGAGTTTTCCTTTTGGAATCTCTTTCAGGAGGTAATTGGTGGAGTCTTTCAATTTCTATTTTATCTTCTGGTTCTAGAATATCAGGACAATTTTCCCTGACAATTTCTTGGAAAATGATGTCTAAGCTCTTTCCTTGATCATGGTTTTCAGGTAGACCAATAATTTTCAAATTATCTCTCCTGGTTCTATTATCCAGGTCAGCATTTTTTCCAAGATTTTTCACATTGCCCTCTCTTTTTTTTATTTATTTAGATTTGCTTTATTGTGTCTTGGTTTCTCATAAAGTCACTAGCTTCCATTTGTTCAATCCTAATTCTTAGGCAATTATTTTCATCAGAGAGCTTTTGTATCTCCTTTTCCATTTGGCTTTTCAAGCTGTTGACTCTTTTCTCATGACTCTCTTGCATCACCTTCATTTCTCTTTCCATTTTTTCCTCTGCCTCTCTAATTTTATCTCCAGAGTCCATTTTGAGTACCTCTATGGTCTGAGACCAATTTGTATTTTTCTTGGAAGCTTTAGATATAGGGGCCCTGATGTTGCCATCCTCCTCTGACGGTGCACCTCGATCTTCCTTTTCACTAAAAAAAAAAAAAACTTTCTATGGTCCTCACCTTTCTTTGTCTGCTCATCTTGCCTTTCTTTTACCTGACTTTTAGCTCCTTAAAGTGGGGCACTGTTACCAGGCTGCACTGTCCTAAGCTTCAGAAGGTCCCAGGTGGTAAAATTTAAGGAGGGGCAGGTTCTTCACTTGCCTGGCCTGTTCTCTGGTCCATAGATGACCCCAGGCCAACTTGCTAATAAACCAGACAGCAAAACCTTGTGTGCTGTGGTTGTCAGCTTTGACAAGCCTTGTGCCCTTCCCCCACCTGGGCCACTGCTACTCAAGCCTGCCTCCTAGTTCCCAGCAGGGGTGAAAAACCCAAGTTCTACCTCAGCACCAACAGAGACCCCTGTAATCTTACCCCTGCCAAGGGCTCAGCCCTCTCACCAGATCGTGAGCTTAGTTCCAGATGACAATGGTGCTGCAGCTGATTCAGAGGCTCTGGGAGGGTCTCCTTCTCCGGTGAGGCCTTCCTGGGACTGGATCTGTGTCAGGGTTACTGTGGAGTTGGGATCAACTCCTGTCTCAGCACTGCAGCTCTCTCCTTCCAACCTTCCAAGCTGTCCTTGGTTGGAAAATTATCTCAGCATGTTATTCTGTGGATTTTGCTGCTCCAGGAATTGTCCTTTGGCACTATTTGGAGGTTTTTTGGAGTGATCGTGTCATGAGTCTGAGAGCTCACTGCCTTTCCTCCACTATCTTGGCTCTGCTGGAACAACCCCTCAATGTTGGTGGTCAATCCCCTCAATGTTGGTGGTCAATCCACTCTGCCTATTCAAATACTTTCCATCCTTAATAGCCTACCTCATATCTGTCCACCTTCTAAAAGCTTTTATTCACTGTACCAGCCTGAAGTTACCTCTTTCTCCTCTGGGAAATCATGTACAATATGGTACAATTAAGTCTGTACAATTCATTGCTCCTCATTATGTAAGATCTCATCTTGATCCAATGTCTAAGTCCTATCATTGTCCTCCAGCTTGTCCTTTGATTATCTCCTCTACTCAAATAGATTTTAATATCCTTACAGGCAAGGAAGAGATCTTCCATTTTTCTCATTTCCCTCAGGACCTAGTACAATACCTTGTAAGTGCTCAATAAGCATTTGTTGGTCTGATTTGAATAACCATACAAAACAAGTGGATGGAAAATTATGTTGTGCTTCCCACACCCCCCTGGAGTTCCATGAACAAAAGGCTCTTTTACTCTCCATTCAGAGGCATTTCTTGGCCCTACTTCCTCCCTCAGCCTCTGAGGAGACACAGTAATAAACTCAAGGAGCATCAAGGATTTATTGCCATGTTCTCTGGGAATCATAGATCTACTCTTTCTCGGCACAGAAAAAAGAGGAGAAAGCCCAGAGTGGCTGCATTTGGCTCCTTGCACAGCCCTATTTCACTAGAGCAAGGATTCAGGGATTATTGAACCAGGCAGTCTGGGTACATTTCCCCCTTAGTCAACTCCCATCAACAATTAAATGCTGAATATGGTCTCTCACATGATGTTCTGCCTTAGGGTGCTTAAAATTGTCTTCAATTGTCACATAAATATATCATTTCCATCCATTTCAAAGCATACCTGCTTGAGAACCACTGCAAATGAACTACATGCCTTCCTTTTCTCTTTGAGAACTACACTACATTTAAAAGGATAAACATTAAGCAGCCGATTGAGTCTCCTGCCTGCCCTAGTAGTAGAGTTCCTACAGCCCTGGAAAGCCATGCCAACAGAAGCAGACAAGTCCAATAGCCCCACCCCCCTCTCTAAAAGTCTCAGACACTTACTAGCTGTGTGACTTTGGGCAAGTCACTTAACTCTGTTTGCCTCAGTTTCCTTATCTGTGTAAGGAGATGAAGAAGGAAATGGCAAACCACTCCATTCTGTTTGCCAAGAAAACTCAAATGGGCTCACAGAGAGTCAGACATGACTGAAATGACGCTCAATGACAACTCTCTAAAACAGTATAAGAGATCATTGGCATAGTAGGAAAAGCACTGGACTGGGAATCAGAAGACCCAGCTTGAATCCTCACCCTAACCTACTAGCACCCTAGCTGTGTGATTATATGCAAATCTCTTAACCTCTCTCTGCTTCCTTTCCCCAAAGTGTGAAATTGGAAGAACAATATGTAGGTTCCCATCTCAGAGGATTGTTGTGAGGATCAGATTATCAGAGTATAGAGCTGAAGGAATAGCTCAAGTTCACCCCTTTCATTTTACAGGTGAGGAAAATGAAACCCAGGGAAGTCATGTGACTTTCCTGCAGAACCAAGACTAATTCCAGTCCTGTGTCTCTGAGTTCAGCACACTTTCTCTGGCAAAGAGCTGTTTCCCAGAAAAATACTTAGTCCACAAAAAATTCTTCTAGACAAATGAATAATTGTTTTAGGAATCTTCAGCAGTAAACTCATTAAAACCTGCTATTTGTAAGTTGAGAATAAAATGGAGTGTGAAAAAAACTAGATCCAATAGAAAAATGTCCACAATGACTACAACCATACCATAACCTTCAAGACCCCTTTAAAGGCAAAAACAGTGCTCAACAATTATGGATAAGGTAGCTTATTAAAATGAAAGCACATGCCTTCTCTTGTTTATATCAAACAGTAAACTTCTATAATCAAAGATTGCATTGGTATGAGTTGCAATCATTCTTTTATAAAATGCTGTTTTATGTTTAATTTTCCAGATATTATACTTAAAATGAGATTAATTACAAGTTTATTGCAGGGGGAAGGGGGAAATGTGTCTAAACAAAATTGATCAGTTAAACATAAAGCAGTAATATACACTGAACCATTTTCAGGTGTTTTTGTTGTTGTTGTTGTTGTTGTTGGTTTTCCTTGGTTGAACCTCCGTCTTGTCTATTTTCCCTTGTGATCCAGATCCATTTGGGCATTCTTTAATTCATTCCAAAAACAGTTCTTAAGAACCTTCTTTGTGCATAGCTAGTTACTGGGACAGGGGAGGGGGGTGAAGGTAAAATAAAGAGAGAGACAGAGAAATAAGATGTAGAATTTACTGCCTATCAAGGAAACTAAGTATGTATACAGAAAAATATCATGTAAATTCAAATAAGATGAATATAGGCACAAATATAACCAGTATGCCACAAGGACAAATGGAGGGAAGTTTACTTTTGTCTGGGTGAATCAGAAAGCTCCATGAAGGAGGTGTTATTTGAACTAGACTTTAAAGGATGCCTAGAATGTCAACAGATTATGAGCAATCCAAGGATGAGCAACAGTATGAACAAAGGTATAACTTACTTGGAGTCTTACTGGAATGAGGTGTGTAATTCAGGGCTATGACACAGTGAGGACCAACATGTCTAAAGTAGGATCCCATTAGCATAGCGTCCTGTTTTGATCAATTAGTAGGCAAACATCCAGTTGTCCCAAGTAAATGATGACAGATCATAAAAGGTGGAAATAATTCTGATTCAAAGTATTTATATTAAGGAGAAAGGTCAGCTGAGAAACAAGCTTCTGTGGGCAGATAAGAATTTGGTTAGATTTTTCAAAACTATTCTAAGGGAAAAGATGATATTGTGGAGTAAAAGGATAATTGGACTAAAAATTGAGGCTGAGGAGTCTTGGATCTATTCCCAGGACTTTCACTGTATGACTGAGCAAGTCACATCCCTTCATGGCATAGGATAGTAGACTTGATTTAAGGAAGAATTGGATTCAAAACCTGCCTCAGAAATTTATTAGCTGTGTGACCCTAAGTAAGTCACTTAACCTGTCCCTCAGCCTGTTTCTTGTTTTTGGGTTGGTTTTTTTGTTTTGTTTTGTTTTGTTTTTAGGCAATGGGGGTTAAGTGACTTGCCCACGGTCACACAGCTAGTAAGTGTCAAGTGTCTGAGGCCGGATTTGAACTCAGGTACTCCTGAATCCAGGGCTGGTGCTTTAACCACTGCACCATCTAGCTGCCCCCCCCTCAGCCTGTTTCTTAATTTGTAAAGTTAAGAGATTGGATTCCATGGCCTCTGAGGAGCCTTCCAGTTTTAAAACTATGATCCTATGATCTGTAAATGGAAGGTGTTGGATTAGTATCATAGAGCTAGATTTCAAAGATACCTCAGAGAACATCTAGTCCAAACTCCTTATTTTACAGATAAAGAAACTGAGGCCCAGAGGGCTTAGCCAACTTGATCAAATGTCACACAACTACTTTAGCACAATATTCTAACCTTTCTCCCAACTCTAAACACACTGGAGCCAACTGGAATTTTGAGAGAAAAATCATCTAAGGGGAGTGAAGGTATTGCAGAGGACAGGTCATCCTGAGTACAATGACAAGGTCTATCATGAGGATCTTGTGCTGGAAGAAGGATTTGAATGCAGGACCTTGGACTTCAGAGTAGATGTTCTTTCCATTGTACCAATTAAATGACCTCTAAAGTTCTTTATAAGTTTAATATTGTATTTTCTTTGATAAATAAATGTCTTTCCCATTTAGATGGGTATGCTGAAAGTCATTATCAGTGGACATTAAACCTTATGTTTATAAATACAGTAGTCACATTTTCCTGACCTTCTTTATGCCATTCCTAATAAGAAATGTACCAGCCATATGTGAAACACATGGAGTCTGTCCAAAGGCCACATGAGATACATAAATTTTACAAGTGAAAAATGTGAAACACATGTTGATGCATCTCCAATCCACATAGATATTTTGGTTATACTTCAATGGCATTTAATTTTTCTGGTTATCTAAAAATTTGTATAATGCACTCAGAACAGACTAGTATAATATGAGGAAAGAAAGGATTTCTCTGAAATGAAGTGAGGTCCCCTAAATGTTGGTGGTCAATCCTCTTGAATTTGAGCATTAAGAACAAGCCCAAAGATTAGCAATTTATTAATTCACAGAAACATTGGTGGATGTCCCACCAATAAGATGTCATACCTTGTATCCTCAGTCTCATAGATTTATTTGTGTACACAAAATATCTCCACCTGCTACCCCTGTCCTATCTGATTATAAGATACTTAGGACCAGAATAACAGGGAACCCCTGAGCATTTTTTTTGGTGGGGGGTGGGCAATTGGGGTTAAGTGACTTGCCCAGGGTCACACAGCTAGTAAGTGTCAAGTGTCTGAGTCCAGATTTGAACTCAGGTCCTCCTGAATCCAGGGCTGGTGCTTTATCTGCTGTGCCACCTAGCTGCCCCGCCCCTGAGCATTTTTGGAAAAGGGTATGAGATTTTTCTTTTCTTCATTGTAAGTAGCTTAAAGACAGGGACTATATTTTCTTTCATTTTTTTGTCCCCCCAGCACAGTCCCATGTGCATAAAATAGGCACTTCATTGTTGCTTACTAGTTGGTTGGTATTATTTTCTATTTTTTTTATTTGTGTTAGTATCAGATTTTTAACTAGATTGTAAGGTCCTTGAAGTAGTTTCTCTTAAGGGAAATTTGTTCAAAACTCTGTATCAGGAAAATTGTTTTGGCACCTCTATGAAGAATGGATTGGAGATAGAGATTGGAAAGGAGACCAATTGTCAGGGAGAGGTGGGGCCAAGATGGAGGAGGAAAGGCAATGACTTACCTGAGCTCTCCCCAAGACCCTTCCAAATACCTTCAAAGAATGCCATAAGACAATTCTAGGAGCAGCAGAACCCACAAAAGCACAGGAAATAATTTTCCACCCAAAGAATGTTGGCAGGAAAGGTCTATTGTACCAGGGTGAGAGTGGAGTGCAGCCCAGCTCAGGCCACTCCAGCACAGACCCAGCCCCAGCAAACCAGGAATAGGCCTCTGGAGTCTCTTAATAAGCAGTGGCAATAGCTGCTTCTGGAACTCAGACCACAGAAGATAAGGGGGTCAAGCAGTTGGTTGGAGGGATATTACATGAATCTCTTTACTAACACTGAGACAGGACTTGTTTTGCCCATCCTCAGATCCAGGTCACCATCTTGGGTGGTTGTCTCAGGTTGAGGAGGAACACAAGCACACAAGAGCTTGCAGTCACAGTGGAGAAGGATTCTGTTTATAGTTCCAAGGCAGAAAAGCATGTGTGTGGTTGCTTGCAGACCAGACCACAGACCAGGAGAGCGGTGAACATACCTCTCCTTAAATTATACCACCTTCGAAAAATTACAGACTTACAAATTTCTAGAAGTATCTCTGAAAACAACTACTCAAAACCCCTGAAGCTTGGGACAGTGTGCCCTCCACCCTGGAAGCAGTGCCCATTTAACAAAGAGTTAAAAGTCAAGAAATAGGCTGGGGAAATGAGCAAACAGAAAAAAAATGCTGACCCTAGAAAGTTTCTATGGTAACGAGGAAGATCAAAATACACCCTCAAAAGATAACAAAGTCAAAGCTTCTACATCCAAAGCTTCCAAGACAAATATTAATTGGTCTCAGGTCATAGAAATGCTCAAAAAGGACTTTGAAAATAAAGTAAGAGAGGTAGAGGAAAAATGGAAAGAGAGAGTGATGCAAGAAAATCCTGTAAATAAGTCAACAGCTTGAAAAACCAAATTGGACAAATGAAAAAGAAGGTACAAAAGCTCTCTGAGGAAAATAATTTCTTAAAAATTAGGATTGAGATAATCTAAGCTAATGACTTTGTGAGAAATCAAAAAACAATAAAACAAAACCAAAAGAATGAAAAAATAGAAGGCAGTGTGAAATATCTCATTGGAAAAACAACTGACTTGGAAAATAGATCCAGGAGAGATAATTTGAAAATTATTGGACTACCTGAAAACCATCATAAAAAAGAGCCTAGACATCAGCTTCCAAGAAATTGTCAGGGGAAATTGCCCTGATATTCTAAAACCAGAAGGGAAAATAAAATTGAAAGATTCCACTGACTACCTCCTGAAAGAAATCCTTGAAGGAAAATATCCAGGACTGTTATAGCCAAACTCCAGAGCTCCAAGTTGAAGAAGAAAATATTGCAAGCAGCCAGAAAGAAACAATTCAAGTATTGTGGAGCCACAGTCAGGATAACACAAGATCTATCAGCTTTTACATTAAAGGATTGGCAGGCTTGGAATATAATATTCCAGAGAGCAAAGGAACTGGGATTACAACCAAGGATCACCTATTCAGAAAAACTTAGTATAATCCTTTAGGGGGAAAAGTGGGAATTCAATGAAAGAGAGGGCTTTCAGGCATTCTTGATGAAAAGACCTGAGTTGAATAGAAAATTTGACTTTCAGATACAGGACCCTAGAAAAGCATAAAAAGGTAAACAGTAAAAAGAAATAATAAGGGATATTAAAAGTTTGAACTTTTTGTGTGTGTGTGAGGCAATTGGGGTTAAGTGACTTGCCCAGGGTCACACAGCTAGTAAATGTTAAGTGTCTGAGGCCAGATTTGAACTCAGGTACTCCTGACTCCAGGGCCGGTGCTCTATCCACTGCACCACCTAGCTGCCCTCAAGTTTGAACTTTTTATATCATGGAAAGATGATACTTGTAACTCATAAGAGCTTTTTCATAATTTGGGAAGCTGGATGGAGTATATTTAGACAGAGGGCACAGGCGTGATTTGAATATGAAGGGATGATATCTTTAAAAAATAAAATTAAGGGATGAGATGAATGCACTGGGAAAAGGAGAAAGAGGGGGTTGGAATGGGTAAAGTATCTCACATAAAAGAAGCAAGAAAAAGCTTATGGAGTAGAGGGAAATATGGAGAAAGAGTGGGGGAGATAGAGAGAGTCTTACTCTCATCAGAATGGGCTCAAAGAGGGAATAACATACACACTCAATTGGGTATAGTAATATATCTTACCCTGCAGAAAAGTAGGAGGGGAAGGGGATAAGGGGGGTGGTGATAGAAGGGAGGGCAGATTGGGGGAGGGGGGAGTATAAAGCAAAACACTTTTGAGGAGGAACAGGGTGAAAAAAAGATAAAGTAAATGTCATGGGGAGGGAATAGGATGGAGGGAAATAGAATTTGCAATAGTAACTGAAAAAAATTTTGAGGCAGGTTTGTCTGACAGGCTTCATTTCTCAAATACATAGAGAACTGAGTCAAACTTGTTAAAATAAGAGCCATTCCACAATTGTTAGGTGATCAAAAGATATGAAGTTTTCAGGTGAAATAACTAAAGCTACCTATAGCAATATAAAAAATGCTCTAACTCAAACATTCTGTAGAACAATTTGGAACTATGGCCAAAGGGCTATAAAACCATGCATTGTCTTTGACAAAGTAATACCACCACTAGATTGTTATCCAAAAAGAGATAAAAAAAACAAAAATTTGAATTCAAAATTGAGGAAATGCCCATCAATTGGAGATGGCTGAACAAATTGTGGGATGAGATTTTGATGGAACATTATTGTGCTATAAGAAATGATGAGCAGCATGCTACCAGAAAAACCTGGAAAGACCTACATGAGCTGACAAAAAGTGAAATGTACTGTATACAAAGTTAGAGCAATATTGTAAGATGATCAGCTTTGAATGATTTAGCTATTTTCAACAATACAGTGATCTAAGACAACTCTGAAGGACTTATGAAAAATGCAATCCATCTCCAGAGAAAGAACTGATGGTGTCTGAATACAAATTGGACCATAATTTTTTTAGTTCCTTTTTTCTAATTTTTTGTGTTTTCTTTCATACTCTGACTAATATGGAAATGTTTTACATGACTATACAGATATAACATATTTAATTGCTTGTGTTCTTTAGGGGGTGGGGAGGGAGGGAGGAATAGAATTTGGAACGCAAAGTTTTAAAAATCGACATTGAAAATTGTTTCTACATGTAATTTGGGGGAAAATAAAATTTAAATAAAAAAAGAAGTCCAATTAGGAAAGTCCTATTTTAATTTGGGCCAGGGGAAAAAATCAATAACAATGGCATAACTAGCATTTATATGGCATTATCTCATTTAATACTCACAACAGCCCTATGAGCCAGGTGCTATGATTTTTTTTTTACAAATGAGGAAATTAAGGCTCAAAAAGGTTATGTGATGTCTTTTCTGACTTAAGTCTACCACTGAATCTACTACTCCACCTAGATGCCTTCATGTCTGAGAAATATAGCTAGTATTTATATATTGCTTTAAGGTTTACAAAGTACTTTACAAATATTACTTCATTTTATCCTCACAACAACCCTAGGTATCCCACTTTTACACATGAGGAAATTGAGTCTGAGAGAGGTTATATGACATACCCAGTCATATATAGTGTGACATATCTATCTATCTATATCTATATCTATATCTATATCAACTCAGGAAGACTTGAGTTCAAATACACACACACATACACATGTGTGTGTATGTGTTTGTGTGTGTGTGTGTGTGTGTGTGTATTTGGTGGTGGAATAATGGTTAGAGTTTGGGACTTGGGGTCAGAAGTCCAAGTCCAAAACTCTAACCATTGTTCCACCTAACTGCCTTAGATATGAAGTCGACTATTATAAAAGATATTATAAAGGGAGTATCAATTGACCTTGGTAACTGATTGAATGAGTATGAGAGAGGAGGTTTTAAGATTGGGTGACTGGGGAGATTGTGGTGTCACTGGCAGAAATAGTAAACTTAGAAAGAGGGAAAAGTTTTAGAAGGACTATGATCAGTTTGTTTTGGGCCATGTTAGGTTTGAAGCACCAATACTATGACTGGAAATTTCTAACAAGCAGTTGGAAAAGTGAGACTGAATCTCCAAGGAGAGACTGGGCCTTAGTCCTTATTTAGGAGTCATTTACATAGTGGTTGCAGTTGTCTTTCATGCTCAAAAAGGACCAAAATTACATTACTATGTCAGGGTCAAGGAACAGTGTGTCTGACTGTGGCTGATCATACCAATATGAGTTCAGAAGGCTTTACCACAGGTTGGGCACAAACAGTTTATATGAACATCTGGAGTAGAGATGTCTCTAGATTTGAACATCTCACATTTCTTTTGTGCTACTGCAATTCTGCTTTACTCATTGTGTATAGCACCTTCTTTGATAAGGGCACACCATACTGAGCAGTCATGTGTCAGTATCTCCCTTGTTTCACAACTGATTCCAAAGTTCTTCAAAAAGACTTTGAGAGTGTCTTTGCATTACTTTTTCTGACTTTTGTGTGAGTTGAAGAACTCACACATTTGAATAGAGGTGATAATTGAAGTCATGGAATAGATGAGATTACTAATGGAGACAGTATACATGCTTTATAAAAGGCTTGAGGGGAACTTTTGTTTAGTGATTTGAAGGAAGATGATGAACCAGTGAGGGAAATAAAAAGGAGCAATCAAAGAGCTAAAAAGAGTCAGGTGAGACCTTCTAATGTTAGTATTACCTAACCTGTGTGGCATAAATTAAGTCTTAGGAGTTTACATGAGAGGGAAGTATTTGCAGGAGTCAGACCCAACCCTAAGCAAAATTGTTAAGTCCATCTTTAGTGTCCACCCACTTATCCTGTTACCACCACCCTATCCTTCTCTTCCCCCAAATTTAGCTGCCCATGTAATGTCCTTGTCCAAAAGAATCTGGCTCTCAGCTACTGAGCTCTCAACTTATTCCTCTTTGGGTGGTACTATTTTATGATAAAACATTAACCCATGAACTCTCAATATCCCTTCCCACTATTGTATTCTTTCATTTTGCTCATGCCGTGCTGCATGATTTTGGTCATGTTTTGGAGATAGAACTGGTATAGACACATAGCTGCCTTTGGAAGTTGAAGACGGGTGTAATATAGAAGCAAATTTACTTTCCTATAAGTAAACAACAGGAAGTAAGGTCACTGTGTAGAGCATCTCCAGGGCTCAAGAGACTTCTAATTCCTTCCAAACCTAAAAATATAAAATAGGACAAGTTTTTTCCAGTCCCATCCCACCAGTCTTGGACTCTATTCCTTTTTCATTGTTGAATAGGGTTCTTGACATGGCATTCCTGTTTCTTAGAGTTGTAGTACCATAAATATTAGAGTTGAAAGGACACTCAGAGATCATACACCTGGTCTAACCCCCTCAATTTTCAGATGATGAAACAGATTCAGTGGTGTAGCTTGATGTGGTCAAGGTCATACAGCTTGTTAGTGGCAGAGTTCTGACCTTTGTCCCCAACTCCAGACCCAGATCCTTAGTTACAAATGCCTAGTAATGCATTCTTGTATCCACTGAAAATTCAGTTCGGGGCATATGGGGTAGTATAGAAAACAATCTACTTTAGTTTTATACTTGTATGGGGTAGAATAGGGAGAAAGGACTAGAAAGTCACCATGAGGAGTAAGTGACCCTAGATCTTGGCATCCTTGGGCAAAGCCCTCATAACCACCTAGTTATGACTCTATATCTACATGGACCTTCCCTATGATGTCCCAATGTTACCTCAAATTCAGCATGTCCAAAATCATCTTTATCTTTCCCTACAGTCTACTTTTTTTCACTTTGCTATTCCCGTTCATTGCTATTCAATGATTTTCCTACTCATGCATTACAAAGAGCTAGCATAACTTAATTAAGAACAAGTCATGTTAGACTAACCTTGTCTCCTTAAAAAACAAAACCAGGATTACTAGATGAGTTGATGAGGGAAATACTATGAATATAGTTGGATCTTAGCAAATCTTTTGATAAAGTATTTCATACTATTTTTGTGGAGAAGAAGAGAAACAGATTTGTCAGGTGGATTCAAAGCTGCTTGGATGGCCAGATTCAACAATAAGTTAATGGTTCAATGTCATTGTAGCCAGATGTCTCCATTGAGGTTCCTCAGGGATCTGTACTTGGCTTTTTAATGTTTAAATAATGACTTGAATAAAGATGTACGTCACATGGCCATCAAACTGTAGATGAAACAAAGTTGGGAGGGAGAGCTAACATGCTGGGTGACAGAGTCAGAACCCAAAAAGATTTTAACAGACTAGAACATTGAGATGAATCTATGATTAAATTCAATAGGAATAGCTATAAAGTCATGCACTTCATTAAAAAGTTCAAAATATTTTGCTATAAGAAATGATAAACAGGATGATTTTAGAAAGGACTGGAAAGACTTATATGAAATGATGTATAGTGAAGTGAACCAAGAGAACATTGTACACAATAACAGTGATATTGTTTGATGAAGAACTGAGAATGGCTTAACTATTCTCAGTAATACAGTGATCCAAGACAATCCCAAAGGACTAACGATGAAACATACTATCCAGCTCCAAAGAAAGAACTGATATTAATTGAACACACGCTGGAGCATGCTATTTTTCACTTTATTTCTTTCATTTTTTCTTTTATTCATACTCTTGTACAAAATGACTAATATGGTAATGTTTTACATAATTGCACATGTATAACCTATTTCTGATTGCCTCAGGGACAGGGAGGGGACAGAAGGAAGGAGGGATAAAATTTGGGACACAAAACTTTTAAATAAAAATGTTTATTTTTTTTAATTCAAAAATATAAGATGGGGGAGGCATGGATAGATAGAAATTGTCTGTTTGATCTAATTTAGCAGTGTTGTTATGGCAGCCAATAAAGCTAATAGGATCTTGGGCTTTATTAGGAGAGACATAACTTCCAGGAACAGGGAATATTCAACCCTCCTCAGACCTCATTTGGAATATCTGTTCTGAGCATCATAACTTAAGAAGAACTTTGTTAAGGGCTAAAATTCTAGCTAAACTGTCTAAAATATCTAATGAGTGGTCGCCAATAAATTATAAGCTTTAGCAAGAGTTAGACTTTTAAGCATTTATTAAGGAGAATAAGAATTTGGTAAAGAGAGAGAAAAAGGCCTAGATTTCTATCTATTAAAGGGAGAGCACATTTCTAGCTCCCTTCTCCACCAGAGTCCAGAGGAAAAAAGAGCGAGACTGAGCGCCAGTCTCTTCCTTCCTCCTCCCACTAGCCCGCGTCACTTCCTGACTCCTGGTCTTGCCCTCAAAGACCTTCCCTTCATGGGCAGAACTCCTCTACAGTAAGTATCCAGCAGGTGGCGTTATTCCAATCGTTACAGTCCCCCCTGTTGTTCCTCAAGAAACAAAATGTTTCCTTGATGGAACAGTAAAAACAATATGATAACTATTGCTAACTAATAATATGTGAACAACAATATAGAAAAGGAAGAGAGGAAAGTTTTGTCCAGAGGGGCGATTTTTTTTGTCCTCATGAACCGACGCTTTGACATTAGTCTTACAAAGGGAGGGCCTCTGCAGAGAATACATGTTACAGATGGTGTATATTATAACAGAAAGAGAAAAAAAACCAACAAAAAGAACAAATCAAAACTGTTCATTTAAAGTCTCTGAAAGTCTTTTCTCAGATGTCCTCTAGGTGTAGTCGTGGAATGGAAGTCTTTTCAGGGGTTGATGTGTGGATGCTGGTAATCAGCCAGGAAAATTTCCTACAAAATTGAGCTTAACACAACTTTAAAATAGCTTTGTCAATAATCAAATCCAACAATGAAAGTTCTCAAAAACATGTCTAAGGGAATTCAGAATCTTAGTTGTTACACATGAAACATACAATAAAACAAAAATTGAACCATTCTTTAAAATTATAATATTACTATAGTCCCCCCCTTATGGAGGGTAATTGAGAAGACAATTGCTGCGATATTAATTATTAAAAATAATTTTTTATCTTTGTTTCATCACTTTTTGCATCATCTGCCTAATTATCCTCATGCCATTATGAGAAATTTAAAAATCTAATATAATTGGTAACAGGTGTCAAGGCCAAATTCAACACTGTATTTATCATGACACCTGAGATAATTATGGGGGTTACCATAAAAGAACAGAGAAATGATGGGATATGAGCATTCCCACACTTGAGCAATATGTACTGCCCATACAGTATGCCAGGCTTAAAATAGGTGGATGGAATATATGTCCATGCCACCGAACATATTGGAAGAAACTGAGTCAGACTTAATCAGATGCATGGGATTGAGATGTCCATGGCATCAGGCATATAGGAGGGAGCATAGAAGCCAGGTGTAGAAGTGAGATGGGTGGGATGAATACTTCCAGCCATCTGTACAATATTGTGGGGAAAAAGAGAATAAAATATTAAACCAAGAGAATCCAACCTCAACATTTGTCAAAAGCCGTTCCCTCGGCCATACCTTGACTTCATGCATGTCTCCCCTCATGTGACAGTTCAGTGTCTGCTCTTGCATGTATTCCTCTTGTGATTGGATGGCATCTTGGCCAACTGGCATCTGATAACTCAGAATAAAGGCAATTAATGTCTTAAATGATAAGTTCCCATAATCCAAGTCTCATATGGATTTAAAATTGAGGATAATAAATGATTGCAAAAAATGTGAATACATCTTGACTCAAAATATAATATATAATTATGCAACAATTTCAAATAATACCCTTTTTTTTTACTTAGTATACAATTACTTTTGTGAAAAATCAGAACATACTTAAATACAAGTTAAAGCACAACAGAATCTCAAAGAACTTTTTTTTTTTGAAAAAAGAAAACTTTTACAAATGTTCCCCTCTTTTTTTTTTTTTTTTGGAATATGCTTATCAAAAATAATACTTCTAGAATCAATTTACACTTGCCATGGCAAACAATTTGCCAGGGAAATGCTTTAAAGAGTTTGATCAAATAATCAGTTGAGAAAAAATAACAAAAACAAACAACTCGGAATATGGGAGCACAATACTCCTAGAATTAACATTGTATAATAAAATCAAAACCATCTTGCCATGTTTCAAAATTAGATAGACAAATGAATAGAAGAAAATACAAATGGAACAATAAAAGACAGTGAAATTCAAACTAAGGAAATCTAAATGAATATGAACTTAATATCAATAAGAGTATTATAAAATATAAACTTGATCACATGACTATAAAAAGCTTTTACAAATATTCTCCTTGTTTTAGAAACTAGGTATAAGACACAATCTCAAAAGCATGAAAATCTCTATGAAAATAAACCCATACCATTAATTTCAAAATGTATATATAATAGCATAGAAATCCTATGTAACCTCTGAACTGATACTAATACTCTGAGTGAATTCAGAACACTTTTGATTCCGATATCTAAAATCCCCAATACTCATATCAATACCTTGCTGCTTACTTCTACATTTCTGTAAAATATGTACCCTTCCATGGCAAAAGAAGCGGAGTCTTGAACTATGGTGATGATTGTCATTCTTATTCAGCTTAAGTTTTTCTTCTTTAACCCCTCTATATTGTCTGTCGGGCTTTCCACCATACAAACGCTTTATAAGATTACTAATTAAAGACAAAAGCAGGTTAGCAAAATTATGAACAAATCGAGCATATCTGGAATTTAAAGGGTTTTCTAAAGTTGTCTCAGAAGCACAGCCAGGCTGGGGAAGGGCTGAGCCTGAAGCTGCAAATGTAGTTAGAGAAAGTTGAGCATGCGCATCAGTTCTCTGGACTTCCCAGGCAGGGGAAGCAATGGGCTTGGCCATGGGAGGAGTAGAGGGTGGGGTCTGGAGAGGAGGGGAGGGACCAGAGCAATTTGAATCAGACTTGATTTTGAACTCAGGCCTGGATTCCTCTTCCCCCACTTTGCCTCCAGGTGCTAGGGGATTAAAAGCTTCTAGAGGGTGGGTCATTGCCTCCAGGCATGCAAAATTAGAGCAACAATTAGTGTTAGAACTGGGAAAAGCTGCGGGGAATCTCTACAGGTTTCTCTGAAAAAGCATGGTTGGGAGAGGGAGAGATATTTCCTTGTGTGAGTAAGTTGCTGGCTCTTTTAACAACAAAAATAAAAAGAAAAATAGAAAATCCACAAAAACAAAGCATTAACATGATCTTATCTCCCATTTGTCTGGTTAAACAGACTAAAATCAAAAATAGGATAATTAGGGAGTTTAAAAGGTCCATTCGAAAAAATTTAAAGGAAAACACAGCCAGTACACCAGTACTTAGCAGTTTAAAGGGTAGGGGAAATTTCTTACCCAACCGGAAGATCAGAAGTGAGGTTCAGCTTTCCTCTTCGTGGTCAGCCATCTGTTAAGGGCTAAAATTCTAGCTAAACTGTCTAAAATATCTAATGAGTGGTCGCCAATAAATTATAAGCTTTAGCAAGAGTTAGACTTTTAAGCATTTATTAAGGAGAATAAGAATTTGGTAAAGAGAGAGAAAAAGGCCTAGATTTCTATCTATTAAAGGGAGAGCACATTTCTAGCTCCCTTCTCCACCAGAGTCCAGAGGAAAAAAGAGCGAGACTGAGCGCCAGTCTCTTCCTTCCTCCTCCCACTAGCCCGTCACTTCCTGACTCCTGGTCTTGCCCTCAAAGACCTTCCCTTCATGGGCAGAACTCCTCTACAGTAAGTATCCAGCAGGTGGCGTTATTCCAATCGTTACAACTTTGATAAATTGGAGAAGGTCCAGAGGAGAATAACCTATATGGTACAAGGTACTTGAGCCTAAGACATGAATTTAGGTTAAAGAAATTAGTCATGTTTAAATCAGAGGGAAAAAATACTCAAATGGTCCAAAAAAATTTGTGTTTGAACATTTGAAGAGCTATCCTATGGAAGAGGGATTAGAACCAGGAGCCATAAGTGGAAGTGACAAAGCAGTAAGTTCAGACTGGATGTCAGAGAAAGCTTCCTAACAATCAGAGCTGTATTTTAAAGTATTTTATAGACTATCATATGGAACAGGAATCAAAATTGTCCTGACTGTCCCTAAAGGACAAAGCTAGGAGCAATAGTTAGAATTTGGTAACTCAAAAACAAATCAAAGAATCGATAGATAATTTCACCAAGGAAAATAATAGCAATGAACCAAATAAAAACTTTGGGGATGTAGAGGAAAAATATATAGCTAAATACCCCCATCAACAAAAGAGAACAAATTAATGAACTGAACATGTGACTAAAAATTAGAAAATATATTAAACAAAAACCCTAGTTTAACACTAAAGCAGAAATTTTCAAAACCATTTATCAATAGCATTAGAAGCTTTTTTGCAATTAAAAATTATCCAGTTTTTAAAAAGAGGAAAAATAAATTGCTAGTATAAAAAACAAAATAGAGGATTCACAATAAAAGAAAATGAAATAGGGGAAATTATCAGAAATTGATTTGAAACAAAATAGACAACTTAGATTTTAAAAATCAATGCTTTTAAAACTGGAAAGCAAAAAGTTAAATGAGAAAAGTCTTTTCACCAAGATTCTTCAATAAAGGTCTCATTTCAAGGATAAATAATGAACTTATTCAAATAGATAAAAACAAAATCAATATGAACAGATAATTCTCAAAGGAAGAAATTCAAGTTACCAATAACCATATGAAAAAAATCATCCAAATCACTAATAATTCAAGAAATGCCCATTAAAATATCACTGAGGTCCTAGCTCATCTTCATATGATTAGCAAAGGTTTTAAAGGAGGGAGATGACAATTATTGGAATGACTGTAGGAAGATAGGCATGCTAATGTATTTTTGGTGCATTTGTGATTGCAACTATACCCAAAAACATTATTAAACTGTATATATCTTTTGACTTGAATCCATTTGTAGGCCTATATCTGAGATATGAAAGACAGAAGGAAAAGACATATATGTATAAAAATATTTATAACATCTCTATATGTTATAATTAAGAACTGGAAATAAGGTGTTGGCCATAAAGTGGTTCATGGTTGAATAAATTGTGATATATGAATGCAATGAAATATTATATCATAAGAAAGTATGAAAGGGATGGTTTCAAGAAAATGGGAAGAATTTTAGGAACTGATAAAATAAAGTGGGGAGAAAAAGGAAAAAATAAATAAAATAAAGTTAATAGAACCAGTTGATCTATTTATAAAATGCTAGTTGGCGCAGTGGATAAAGCACTGGCCCTGGATTCAGGAGGACCTGAGTTCAAATCCAACCTCAGATACTTGACACTCACTAGCTGTGTGACCCTGGGCAAGTCACATAACCCTCATTGCCTGGCAACCAAAAAAAGAAAGAAAGAAAGAAAAATAATAAGAAAGAAAGAAAAGGAAAATAGCTTGAAAGATATGAAATTTGACAATTGAAATTACCAGCCATAAATATATAAATACAAAATGATGGAGCATATTACCCACATACTGTTAGTAAGGTGATAATCACAAGTTGCAGAATGAGACATTTTTGAGATGGCCAATGGGTAGATTTATTTTGCTTGACTATGCATATTTTTATAAGGTTTTTGTTTTTCCCTTTTTTCTCTTCAGTTTGAGGAAGAAATTGGAGATGGGGGTAGCTAGCAATAGCATAACAACCAAAAAAAAAAGAAGACGACAAAGAAAAGAATGAGTCACTGAAGTATTTTTTTTACTTCCCAGAAATGGACAGAAGGATGTTCAAAAAGAAACATAGATGAGCAGGATCACTTTGAAATTAACCCAATGTATTTATTGTACTTAATAGGAAAATCAAGTTATATATAATAAGAGATACATGGTTTTATGTATAAACCTTATTATCCTTTCTACTTTTATATGGAAATACTCATTTTACTTGGTGTTTGTTCAGTTCCATACACCCTTCAAAAAAAAGAAAATAATATGAGTTAAAAGGAATATTGGACCATATCTCAGATAAGAGTTTAATTCAAGGTACTCCTGAATAAAAATGAGGTGGGAGTGGGGGGAAGGGAATTCAAAAGGCAGATATTAAAAATGCCTGAGAGTTTTTCTAGATAGAGGAGATGGGATGAGTGTTGCCTAATTAAATAAAGTAAAAATTGGCCTCTAAGGCTATCTGAGACCTCTGAGGCTAAAAAGCTAGCAATCCCCTCCCTGTCTGTGGCCCCATAATAGCAGAGTACCAGCAGAGAGCAGCAGGAGCAGTGAAGATACTAAGCAGAAAGGAGCAGGAACAGTGGAAGTGAGCAGGGGAGACACCCAGAAACAAAACTGTGTGTCACAAGTAGCAGTTTATCAAAGAAAGAACAGCAAAGGACCTCAACTTAGCAGAGAAAGCAACTCACCTGCTGACAACCCAAAAAATATCAGCAGTTCTTTTGTACTAGGGACAGGAGTAAATCTGGACATGAATGTATTATGGCTATATGGGTTCTCTGGCCACATGTGTTCCCTGTACATGTGCCTTATCAGGCATGTTCCTAACAGGTTTCTCTTGTGCCACTGATGATGTGAAAACTTGTAGGATAATGTGACTGTGTTTGTTTATGGGAGAAATCATTCTTGTCACTTATCTTACTACATTATTAATTAAATACCTTTGCTTTGCACTGATTTATCCTTTGGTGGTATAATAGAAATGCATCAGTGGGGGCTCATAAGCTTTGATTTTGAGTAATTGCTGACTTGTGCATACAACATTCCTCAAAATTGAGGCTGTATGAAAATAAGAAGGAATTTATGAAGGAGGAGCCCTACTGATGTATTTGAGTAGTGGCTAATCCATTACAACACCTATGTCTTCACACAACAAATTTATTCCAGAAAAGTTGTTTGTATAATGACTTATTGAATCATATTTAAATGCACTAAATATAGTTATATAACATATAAATAGTTACATACATCTCTGTGGGTCCCATGTATGTGTGACTGGGGCAAGGGGGGATCCATTCTTTAGATACCTTTTCCAGCAACTCAAGAAATGAGATGGGAAGCCAGTGAAAAGATAACTCTCTAGCTCATTTTAAAACAAAAACAAAAACAAAACAACAACCTGGAAGATCAGAAATATACAGTACAACCAGCCTACCCCAGTGGTGTCAAACTCAAATAAAAACATATCCCTGTAGGCTGCACATTGACTTAGAAAACCACAAATTATCCATGTTTTATTGTATTTTTAATTTATTTTGTTAAACACTTCCCAATTATATTTTAATCTGGTTTGGATCCACCAGGAAGTTTTGTTTGGATGAGCCATATGCTGCTACAGAGTTTGATACCTCTGACCTACCCCATCCCTCATCCAACAATATGGTAAAATGGATAAAACTGTTTCTCTGTTTTCAGAGCCATTAAATTGATACTTTAAAATATATATATTAATTTTAATTAATTTAAAAATTAATATTTAATGTATTTTAAGTATTAATTTTAAAATTGATATTTAATTTAACTTTAAAGTACTCATTTTAAAATTAATATTAATATAGTTTAACTTTATTGATGTTTTTACATTTTCTGAGATATCTTTGCTCCTCTCCTACCAAGAGAACCATCTCTTATAAAAAGAATAATAAAAGAGAGAGGGAAAAGCAGTTCAGGAAAACTAAGCAACATATCAATCAAGATCAACAGCATATTCAGAATTCTGCATCCATAGAACCACTATTCTGCCCCACCCCCACCCCATCCATCAAAGAAAGGAGGGAGTTACATTCGAATATCTCTTCTTCAGGGCCCCAGACTGACCCTTATTGAATTTTCTTCTTCCCAGATGCCTGTCATGTTTATTTGAACCTAATTTAATAAGTATAAAAATGATGGCAGGATGGGTTTGGAAGTGTAGGGTGGGTATGCACAGTATGATTTGCCTTGCTTGGATCTCTAAGGATTCTTTGATTGAGGAAGCTAAATCTTTTTGGAAAGCAAAGATTCATTTGGTCATTCACATAATCTCTGTCTAATTAATCTATTTTGTAAATTTTCAATTTAAGCAAGATGAAGCTGAATTTTTTTTTCTTATTTCCTGATTAATTTTTCTCTTCAGATCCATCACTTTAAAAAAAAAAAAAAAAGATCTCTCCATGCAGAGGGGGGCAAATCTCACTAATTGAAACTAAATGACATTTATGTCAATAGCTGAGAAACATGAGCAGCTGACAGACATGCTAGCAGTCAGGGAGAGGAGGGCTTCCAGGAGTAAAGTGCCTGCTTAGAATCAATATGCCTCAGGCAAAGGAAGACAGCTACAAATACAAACTTGCACTGGATCTAGCAGTTGCAGTCCCAGAATGACAGAATTTCAGACTCAGAGTTGGAAGAAACCTCAGAATCTATCTAGCCCAAGTAGTACCTGAAAAAAAAAGAATCCCCTCTACATCCTACCAGACAATTGCTAGGAGACCTACAATGAAGGACAATTTACTATTCAATTTGATTCAATTCGAGGAACATTTCAAAATAATTATAGCCCTTTATGGTTTGCAAAGCACTTTACAAGTAATCTCATCTGATGTTTACAACAATCCTACGAGAAAAGTACTATTATTCCTACTTTACAGCTGTGGAAACTGAGAGTGAGAAGTTAAGTGACCTGCCTATAACCAGCATCTAAGGCAAGATTCAAACTCAAGATCTCCTGACTCCCAACTCCAGTACTCTTTGCACTGCTCTACCCAGCTGTCTTCATGTGCAATGCATAATTTTAAGTGATAGAAACACAAAGGCAAAATAGAAACAGTTCTTGCCCTCAAGAATCTTAGATTCTACCTCCTCCCGAGGTAGCTGTTCCATTTGGATAGTTCTAATTATCAAGAATTTTGCCCTTACATCAAAAGTATATATTTATTTTCTTCTTCACAATTTCCAACCTTTGCTCCTAGTTCTGTGCTCTGGGGCCAAGAACAACAAGCCTGATCCCTCTTCCACAGGATAGTCTTTAAAATATTTGAGAGTAGCTATTATATTCCCTCCAGCCCCAGGTCTTTTCTCCTCCACAATAAGCTTCTTCATTTCCTTCAAATGATCTTCATATGGCATGAATTGTCAACATTTCACAATCTTAGTTACCCTTTATGCTCTCTCTAGTTTAACAATATATTTCCTAAAATAATGGCTCTTAGAAGGAAACACATCACTCTAGATGTGGGCTGACCAAGGCAGAGTACAGTGACATTATTACCTCCCCACTTCTAGACACCAAGCCTGGCTATACATGACCTAAGGTTTTATTATCTTTCCAGACTGCCAAATGTATTCACATGGAGCTTCAAGCCTATTATGATCCCTAAATTTTTCTCAAACCATTGTTTAGTCGGATCCTTCCAATCTTGTATTTATAAAGGGCATTCTTTCAATGCATTTTAGTGTAAGATTTATACTAATTTCCACTAATACTTCATTGTAGTCAATTTGCCCAAAGTTCTAACCAGTCAAGATTTTTTTTGAATTCTCACTTTCAACTAAAGTTTTTGCTATCCCACCCAACTTTGCATCATCTACAAATTTGATAAAGATGCCACCTATCCTTTCTCAAATAATTGATTAAAAACATTAAACAAATCCCTAAAGTAATTACCTAGAGATTTCCTTCCAAGTTGACACCGAATAGTCAACGACTATTCTAGGGGTCTTGCCATTCAACAGGTAAAATTCCACCTCCCAGTGAAAAGACCCTTTCCCCCCCGGCCCGCTCCCCAGTGGAAAAATAAGAGTACAAGAGATACTGATAAATAGGGTCACAAGGCTTGCGGTTAGGCCCGGTGTCAGGACTGAAGCCCACACCCAAACAGATGGCCTCACTTGATGAAGCCCACACCCAAACGGATGGCTTCATTTGGACGAGCCAATGAAAATCCCGTAACTATGCTTCTGCTTCTGTACGCGCGCTTCTGCCTCACCAACCCCATAAAAAGGAATCACACAGGAACCCCGGCGCGCCAGTTCCCCAAGCGGCCTGGTCGCCCGCAGGTACCTGTGTTCAATAAACTTCGTGTTGTTTGCATCAGATTGGTGGTCTCGGCTCGGTCTTTGGGTCCTGGGGTCTCTCCTGAAGGAAGGGTCCAATCAGGATCTTTCATTAGTACTATTGTTTAACCTCTCCACAGTTTGTCCACAAGATTATCATGACCTACTTCATCATATATTTTCCTAAAATGTAGGCAAACATTATCTGCTACATTGCCCTAAATGTATCAATTAAATAACCCTGTCATAAAGGGAAATGAGATTAGTCTGATATGACTCGGTCTTATATATTCATTTACCATCCCTATAGTGCTGCATTCTAGCATTTTCCATGAATTAAAGTCTACATAGCTGACATAGTTTCTAGAATCATTCTCTTCCATTTTGAAAATTGGAACATTGGCTCTGTTCCAATCTTGTATTAATTCTCTGGTTCTCCATGATTTTTAAGAAAACACTGGCAATAGCTTACCAATTATATAATCCAAATCTCTCAGTATCCATAAAGGTAGTTCATCTGGGACAAGTGACTTGAATTCAAAGACAACTAGATGCTCTCATACTATCTCCTTATTTGTTTTGAGTATCATCTTCATACTAACCATTTTTACTATGTCCTTTAACTACAAAGTTCATTCTCCATGGCATATTTTACTTCTGTTCTCCAAAGTTCCTCACTGGCAACCTGTTCACGGACATCGGGCACCTCTCCACTGTTCTCTGTTTGACGTCCATTTTCAATTCTTCAGCAATAATTATTATATTCCATGTATCACTACCATGTGAGAACACTGGAAGAATGTTGATATTTAAAATATATGTCCTTATTTCTATGGGAAACTTAGACTCATCAAGGGAACTTTATAATTTCCTATAGGAAATACAGTCTGCTTTCCTCCTCCACTTGAACTCTGGGTTCAGTTTGTCTATTGTACTGTCTATCCCAAATATTCATTATGAGGAACAACCTCTAGAGTGTGTTTGTCCAAAAAGTATGTTGAGGGGACAGCTAGGTGGCGCAGTGGATAAAGCACTGGTCTTGGATTCAGAAGGACCTGAGTACAAATCCAGCCTCAGACACTTGACACTTACTGGCTGTGTGACCCTGGACAAGTCTCTTCACCCTCATTGCCCTGCAAACAACAACAACAACAAAAGCATGTTGAAATCTGGGCAATAGCATTCCTCATTCGTGTCTTTCCTATGTACATAGGCCAAACTCTCTTGAATGGTTAGACATCTATTCCAGAATGCTCTATAATGTTACAGGGCATGATGAAGCCAATACAATGTTTTTCACAAACAGGATGACTTGACAACAGCTTGGTTTATGCACTTGACCTCCTTCATCACCATGATGGATACGTTTGGTGAAAATAAATCTCTTTGAAATATGCATGTAATTTGAGGATAATCAAACAGGATTATCTCTATTGTTATATCTATCAGTCTTCAAAGATATTCATAAATGGATTGGAAACATCTTCTTAGAAAAAAAGCTTTTAAAATAAAAATTTGCTCAATCAAACCATTTTCTTTTTCATTATTTCAAACAACAAGCGCAATGAAATCTTATATTTTCTATATTCTTCCATCAATTGCAAGATGGTAAAGATGTTGAATACCACTTACCAAAGCTCTCTTGCTCCCTACCAATCATCAAGAATGGCCTCAGTGCATATAAAGATGATTCTTATAAAGATGGTGGAGAGATGTGAGAACAGTCTTTGTAGGTCACAAGGAAAAGCAAAAACATGGTCCCTGTTCTGAAGGAGCCCACATTAGAATGGGTGAAATAACATGCAAACAACTATGTACATACAAGATACATGTAGTCTAAATTGAAAGCAATCTGCTGGGGCGGGGAGGGGGGTGGGGCGGAGAGCCAGGAAAGGCCTCATGCAGTATGCAGAATTTGAGCTGAGTCTTGAAGGAGGTCAGAGAAGCCAGAAGGTAAAAGTGAGGAGGGAGAGCATTCTAGGCATAGAGGGAAGCCAGTGAGAGGTCATGGAGCAGAGATGGAGAGTGTGAAAGGTTTTGTTTTGTTTTGTTTTAATGAGGCAATTGGTGTTAAGTGACTTGCCCAGGGTCACACAGCTAGTAAGTGTTAAGTGTCTGAGGCCGGATTTAAACTCAGGTACTCCTGACTCCAGGGCCGGTGCTCTGTCCGGTACTACCTAGCTGCCCCTGAGTGTGAAAGGTTTTAAGATCCAAACAGAGGCTTTTTTTGGGGGGGTGGGGGCAGGGCAATGAGGGTTAAGTGACTTGCCCAAGGTCACACAGCTAGTAAGTGTCAAGTGTCTGCAGCTGGATTTGAACTCAGGTCCTCCTGAATCCAGGGCCAGTGCTTTATCCACTGTGCCACCTACCTGCTCCCATACAGAGGCTTTTTTTATTTGAACCTGGAAGTAAGAGGGAATCATTAGAGATGGGGAAGGGAAGGGTGGTCATATCTATGTTTTAGGATGATGGTGGTTCTCTCTACAATAATAGGGAAATTTGGAAGAGGGGAAGGTTTGAGGGTAAATATTAGTTCTGTTTTAGACATGTTGATTTTCAGATATCTATGGGACATGAATGATTTTATATTCTAAATTGTATTGCTTTTTGACACCATCTGTCTCTTGTCTGTAAGCCAAATATCCATTGACCAAGGTACTTTCTGCGATCTTTTGGTCAAATGGAAATAGATTTACATCTATTAAACTTCAGTATAAAATTGTTATAATCAATGTTGATGTCATTTATGTTGTCAATTTCCCAATTTTTGTGATCAGTAAGTTCTTAAAGTAGTTCAGGTTTGAGTTGTTTCAATTGCTCACCTTATCTTTTTTTTCTTATTTTTATTCTTCTTACTTGCTTTTTTCTAAATCTGATCTTTGCTCTGACAAGTCAGTAGTCTGTACTCTGATAACTGACTCAGGGATAACTCCCACATCAATAACAAGTCTTTTCCTGTCTGTCAAAATATAATCTATTTCACTTTGGGATATTATTTGGTGCTTGTCATGTCCAGCACTTATCAATTCTTTTCTTAAAGAAAGTTTTCATGATATAAATGGATGGGTATTCCATGAAATGGACAAGGTGTTAGTCTCTCTCATACCTTCTTCCTGAACTAAATTTACCCATTTATAGTTTACAATCTCTACATTTCCCTTCTTTGTTTTGAAGTTACCACACATCAGAGATACTATCCTAATTTAATTTTGAAGGGCCTATCAATTTCTTTGAAGAAATGTTTCTACCTCTTCATCCCCAGGAACCAATGTGTGTACATAAGCTGTGATTATTTTCATGGTGGTCTTTTTTGTAAATACTATCTTTAGTACTGCAGTAGGGCTGATCAAATGTCCCACAAAATAATGTTTCTTGTTGCCTTGGGGCATATATTAAAAAAAAATGATTTCTGCAAACTCCTTTTTTTTTTCATCTCTAAGGAGTGCCTATAAGGCATTCCTCCATTTAATTATAACTTCCTTCTGTCTTCTGTTTGTGTTTATAGCAAAAATGTCTAGAGTCGACAAGGATCTCACATTTGAGGCAACTAGATGGCACAGAGTTTAGGGAACTGCACCTGAGTTCAAATCCTGTTGTAGTAACTTACTAGCTATGTGATTCTGGACAAGTTACTTAATTTCTGTCTGCTTCAGTTTCTTCATCTATAAAATGGAGATAACAATTGTACCTACCTCATAGGGTTTTGCAAGGATCAAATGAGTTAATATGTAAAGCTCTTTACAAACCTTAAAGCTATTATAATTACTATTATCATCATTACTATTATTTAGAACCAAAGTGTCAGATTCATAGCAGGCAAAACCCCCAAGTGCTCCACACCAGCTTAAAATGTAATTGGGAAGTATTTAACAAAATAAATAAAAATATCATACAACATAGATACTTTGTGGTTTTCTAGGTCAATATGCTGTCCACAGGAATCCATTTTATTTTTTAGTTTGACACCAGTGATTTATAGTATCAATGGTCAAATAAAGTTTTAGAAATGGCCTAAGACCGTATGATTCTTAGGACCCTTTTATCCCTTCACCACAACTGTGCCCCAGTCACTACAGAAACAGAAAGTGACTGCAGAAGTATGGGGTCATTTTGGATTTTTTTTAATTTCATGAGTTGCCATGACCAAGAATTAATCACCAGGTGGCCAGCCTATTGGTGAAGAGCCTGTCCAGAGAGAGAGAGAGAGAGATACATATACACACACACATATATATATATATATATATATATATATGTGCTTACATGCATACATACATACAAATTACTGATCTCCCATAAAGGCAGACATGGCCTTTTGCCAGGACTGGACTTAAAGCCATTTCAGCATGACAGAACGTGCCTGAGCATATGCTTCCTTGGCATAGTCTTCAAGGATCCAGAATCACCTCCACACCACAATGAGACCTTAAAATAGGACTCTGTAGGTGCTTCCCAATAAGCTTTCTTAAAATAGTCTTGCTATTCTTTGGTTTCTTCACCAGACTCAACTGATTTAAAGAATCATAGATGCCCCATCAGGCATTTTATTAAATACATAAACTAAATAAACCATCAAAAAATTTTTTAAAAAAAGAATCATAGATCCAGAGCAACGATTTTGGTTGTTATCTAAGCACAACCCCTTTATTTTACATATGAGAAAACTAAGGTCCACAAAAATGAAGCGACTTGCCCAAAGTCAAATGGAAATTAAGGGAAGAATCAGGTTTCAAATGCAGATAGTCTGAGTCCAAAGCTAGCAATATGTCCACTGTACCATGATGCCTCACATTTTGAACTTGAGTGCTCTTGGAATAATGACAACAATAAACAATGATAGTCATGACCACCTCAAAAGTCGATCCATCATCCATGCAATGGGCGGGGGGGGGGGGGGGGGGGGGGGGGGGAAGGAGGAAGATGGCAAAGTAGGGAAATGCCAGACAGGTATTTTATGTCAAAGACCTGGTATGCTGTGAAGGCCTGTCAGGAATGCTGAAATACTGGTGAATTGGGATCTGGAGATAGAACTGATTGGGTTAATGCTATTGCAAATATTCCTAAGAGTAAAATAAATAAACAGGGTAGTGAAAGGTTACAGGCAGGCCCCACTTAAAACCATCATGATCATCAGCTTGATGCAGAAAAAATATCCACAATATCTTTATTTTTCTAACATGTACACATTGTCCCCTTCTCTCCATATATATTGACACTACTCTAGTTCAGGTGCTCACTACCCACTTACCCATACTATTATAACAGCTTCCTAATCAGTTTAGTCGTTTCCACTCTCCCCACCTGACAAATGAATATAATAAATACTCAGCTCTGACTGTGTTACTCTAGTGCTTAAAAAACTACATTAGATCCCTATTACTTCTAGTATAACATACCAACTTCTTAGCTTAGTACCTTAAAGCATTCTACTATTTGGTTATCATCACATTTCCAGACATTTCATAGTACTCCCCAACCTACACTTCAGTCAAACTGGTCTATTAGCTGCTCCTTCAATTCTATCCATCAGCTTCCACATTCATGCTTTTACATAGGCTGTCCCCTGTACCTAAAATGGAGTTGTTCTCACTTCCAGTTCCTAGAATTCCTTGACTCCCTCAGGGATCAGCTAAGGTACCAACTCCTCTGTGAAGCCTCTCCTGATCCCCTCAGTTATTGGTGTTCCTCAACTTACCCTACATCTATCTCACCACTCTGTGTGACCAAGCAGAAGCTAAGTACCACCTCAAAGTAGCTTTCTTCACTCTACAATAAAAAAGAGGGAGATGGGCAAGTCTTTCTTTTTTGTAAACATGCTTAGTTCCTGGCTCTCAACCTCCTGAGTCATAAGTTCTTCCAGCTCTGTAACCAATGAGAAGACTTTTCTTCATAATACAGTACCAACCATTCGATTGTTGTTGGCCAGTAGCAGGCTCACCAAAGTTCCAACATGATGGGATTGGATGCTGTCAGATAACATCTTGTCATGTTCTAAGGATTTGGCTCCCATAAACCAGTCCTACCCTGTTATAACTACATCACAACCTTTCTAGGTTTAATAATACCTGCCCAGCCTATTTCACAGGATCATTTTGAAAATCAAATAACATAATGTATGTGAAAATGTTTCATAAACTGTAAAACACTTGCATTTATGTAGAATATAAATACTAAGATGTTATTATTATGAAAGATACCCTCTTTATTGATAGTAGGCTAATAAGAACAGGAGGTAGTTTAGCTATTAATATAATAGAGCCTGGAACCCAAGATCAGACATTCAAAACCAAGGCAAACAAAATATACCACAACGTGAGAAGTACTAGAGAAATGAAATACAAAGGCTAAGAATCCTGACTGAGTTATATCAAGTCCTCTGAGAAGGAAGGAAGCACTCTGAAGTGGAGGCAATGAGATTTTTTTATAAGAATACCCAAAGAAAGCCTGTGAAAAAACTTAAAGAGATGGCCAGGATTCCTTAAAAACCTCTAAAACAAGGGATAGCAACCCCACTCTTCACTAACCAGCCCCCTGACAGCTGACCTTGATTGATATTTTGTTACATCATTAAAACAGATATCCACTTAAGGTAAGGTAATTGTCATAAATTAGATTGATGGTGATGATAGATAGATAGATAGATAGACAGACGGACGGACGGACGGACGGACGGACGGACAGACAGACAGACAGACAGACAGACAGACAGACAGACAGACAGACAGACAGACAGACAGACAGATAGATAGATAGATAGATAGATAGATAGATAGATAGATAGATAGATAGATAGATAGACTGACCAACAGATAATAGATAAACGAATAGAACAGTATTTTTAGTAGCAGAGGACTAATAGGAGCAAAAGAACTATAAGGAAAATGGACTTCCAACAACTTGTGTGGTAGGAATATAATAGAATAATGATGTACTTTAAGGTTATGAAAATGAAGAATCTAGAGGAACTTGGAAAGACTAGTATGACTTCATGCAGAGCAAAGGAAGAAGAATCAGGAAACACTTTTCATGACAACTACAACAATGTAAAGGAAACAACATTGACAAACTTCAGAATTCTGATCAATGCCATGGCAAATAGAGACCCCAGAGGATCGATGCCTTGTGGTAGAGAAGTGGTAAACTATACATTTGTACATTTTCAGGCATGGCCAATGTGTTGATAAATTTCACTTAACTCTACTTGTCATGTTAAGGAGTTCCATCACAAGGCATGGGGAGGAGGTCAATGGGAAATACTAGTGATATACAAAAATGTTTTTAAAGAACAAAAGGGAGAAAGGAAAGGGGATTGAAGTGAGGTAAAAGAAGGGCAAGTTGTGAAAAAGAGATAGTAATAGCTCATATTCATTTTGACTTCTGCAACCACCATGCAGGCTGCTGGGGATTCTGTGCCAGAAAAATGCCAGTTTCTGCCCATCTGTCCTCCATTTACTATCCAACCAGGTAGTTTTAATTATCATCAAACTTCCAGAACATGTCCATTCAAGAAAAGTTTTCACCAGGAAGAGAGACATAAAGGCAACAGAGTTAGGGCAAGCAAATTGACTCAGTACAAGCAGTCCCCATATAGGTTACAAATAGGTTATGTTCATAAAATCTGTATATCTGTCATTTGTTATGCACTAGGAATAGTGCATTTTTTCCATGGAAAAATGACATAAATAAATAAAACCTTAAAAAAAAGAAGGTAGTGTGCTGGAAGGGGACAGGATGTATATGTGTATCTATATACACACACATAAATATATATGTTGTACATATATGAGTTATTTAGGTCTTATTTATATAGTAATTATATTTAAACAAATTTGTCACATATAGTATTTATATAAATTGATATGTATACATTATTCATAAAACAGTTATTTACCTATGTATAAAAAAAGAAAACCCCCTGTTTATAAAAAAAAAAGGAAGGATTTAAAATACTAAGTTATATGTACTAGAAAATATCTAGGTACATCTAAATGTAATAACATAGAAAATATGCATTATATGTCATATATGTGTGTATATTTTATCTGTTTGATATATGTATAAAATTTAATTATAGATCACAAATTTTAAAATGATAATGAAGATAATGAAAAAAATAATTATCATTATCAAACTTGGTCCCAGAAGAAAATATAAGGAAACACCCTCTTCTCCCTTTGGCAGAGAGTTAGGGTGGGATATGGGTCAACAAGCTATTGCTTCTATTGTCAGACTTGTTCACTTATCATTTGGATCTTTTCAGCTGTCTTTGTTTCAAGGGAGGGTATAGTGGGAAGGGTATTATATCTGAGAATGGCAGTGATGTGAAAACAAAAGGCATCAATAAAACATTTGAAAAGAAATGATGTCATGAATGTTGGATTTTTATCCCTAAACCAGGCCACAAAACTCTGTTGAATCAATAATGTAGCTGAACTGTAGGGTAACTCCAAAACTGAGGAGATACCTATCTGCACATTTTACGGTACCATGGTAACTTGGTCTCTTGTAAACAGAGAATCTATCACAGAGTTATTGACTTAGAACTGGAAAGGAACATTAGAAATTATTTAGTCCAACCCCTTCATTTTAGAGATGAAGCAACAGGCCCTAGAGTTTAAATGTCTTACCCAGGGCCACATGGGAAGTGACAGAGCTAAAATTCAGGCCCAGGCCCTCTAACTCCAAGTAAAACATTTTCATTGCAACCTGCAGTCCCTCTTTATTGTACATTTTTTTTTAGAAGTATTATAAACCTGTGGAATTTTAAAGCTGGACGGGCCTTCGTAGTCATCTAATCCAACTCCTTCCTTTCAAGTAAAGTCAAATTGACCATTTGTTAAGGGGTACAGTGTTCCCAGGAACTGTGCTAAGTGCTGGAAATACCCCAAAAAAAGACCAAAAAAAAAAAGACAAAAGCAACCCTAACATTGTAATTAATGGTTGTGGTCCTGATCCTGAGAGATTAAATTACTTGCCCAATGGCACACAACGGAATCAGAATTTCAGTCCTCCATGCCATGCTGCTGCAGTTTTTCACTACTCTTCTGAAATCTCCTGAGATGTGAGACCCTTTGAAACCTGAGAAGGGTGGGTAGTGGCATAAAGACCTATCAATTCCTATGGAGGGAGTAGGCAATAAGGAGGTATGAGAGGCTGTGTGGGAGGTCCAGAAACTCTTAATAGGAGAGTTTTAGGGAGGGTTCAGGCATGTGGGGAATGTATCTGTTGGGAAAAAATTCCAGAACTCAGAGCACAATGGAATTCCAGCACCAGGATATTTTCTGGTTGACTTTGTGGCCAGCATGGTTGGATTAGTTTGACTTACTGATGTGATGTTTAAAAAAAATTCTACTTTGAAAATGAAGGAGAAAGGAGGAGGGAAAATGGCAGCCAGGATTGCAGAGAGATAGTTATGAAGCACTTTACTTCCTTCTCATTGTAATTCAGGGTATTAATAGTCATGACATGTGGCTAGGAATTGTTCATGACAACTTTAAGGGCAGAAACTTGACAACCTCTGAAAAGCGACCCTCATGTACAGGTAGAACAACATTTGGTGCTGCTGAAAGCCTTCTCCCAATTTACCACCAGAGTAACAAGACCATTCCTTGTACCTGCATCCAATTGCATTGCTAATAAGTATCAAGTTTGATTGTAGTGCTCTCTACCTCCTCCCACTTCAATAACCTATTGTGGTAGGAGACAAGACATTTCCATTAAGTGGGTGAACTTTATTTTTCTTCATGCTGGTCAGAAGACTCAAGAAGTCAGATTCACAACTTCCAATCCCTCTTGGGGGCGAGGCTGGGGTGGGGGTGGGATATGAGATAAGATGTGATGATTTACTTGATACACAGGTCCCCGGAGTGCTTGCTGATGGTGTCTTTCCTTGATATAACTAGGTATTTCAGTGAATCTAGTTAAACCGTTGAAGAGGGGGAGTAGAAGAGACAGAAGAGAAGAGAGGGAAGAGAAGTGAGAGAGGAAAGAGAAATGGGGGGGGGGCAGCTAGGTGGTGCAGTGGATAGAGTACCAGCCCTGGAGTCAGGAGGACCTGAGTTCAAATCCAGCCTCAGACACTTAACACTTACTAGCTGTGTGACCCTGGGCAAGTCACTTAACCCCAATTACATCACCAAAAAAAAAGGAGAGAGAGAGAGAGAAAGGGGGAAAGGTACGATGAGGAGAGAGCTCTAAGAGATTTTCCAGAGCTTCCTCTTTGTCAACTTCCCCCACTGTATGGTCCATTCATCTATAGCAAATACTCATTCAGAATGTAATAAAACTGAACTTATCTTTATCTGGAGAATAAAGTACAGATAGCAAATAAAGAAGAATTGAGGGTCTGTGACACCAGTAAACTAAGCAATGGTGAGGATCTAGATGGGGAAAAAGTGGATAGAGGACAAATTTACTAGTCCAAGTTTGGGAGCAAATTCTTTCCAGGCAGGGCACTCTTTAAATGTGTCAGACAAGGCTCCAACTGTTCATGATTAAATTCAGTTTGGGGTAACAGTGCCTTCCCTTAAATTTATTTGGCTGCAGGGCAGCTAGGTGGTACAGTGGATAGAGCACCGGCCCTGGATTCAGGAGGACCTGAGTTCAAATCCGACCTTCCCACACTTAACAATTACTAGCTGTGTGACCCTAGGCAAGTCACTTAACCCCAATTGCCTCACAAAAAAAAAAAAAAAAAAAAAAAAAAAAAGAATATTTGGCTGCTACCACTAACATATAACCACATACTACATGTACCCCTTTTCCTCCATGGAGATCAAAATGTACCAGGCTCCCCCGTCCCACTTCCCATTCCTAAACCCCTGCTTCTAGCTGGGGAAATAAAACCCCTACACTTCCCTAGAGCTCCCTAGTTGATAAAAATCTACATTGTTTAACTCTGAACTTGAGTTCAAAGTGAAGGCTAATGTCTTTGAACTACTCAGTGGATTTTCAAGAGGGTGGGAGTGAGATGAGCCAATGGATGAAGGGTAATTGGTATTCTAATACACAAACATTCAGACTTACAAAGGGCTTCAAGCCAGGGTAGTTTTCTGGAGCCCTATGCATGATGGGGGTGTTAGCCATTATGAATTTGGGGAATGTCCTTTCATATGTAAATGATAGGTCACTTGTGACAAATAGGTGAGGGCATTATTGATAAGTGTTAGGGACAGCCGCAGGTGGTCATTAGTATGGGTAACTCATAAATCAGGCATTTTAAAACTGGGAGTTATCTGTATCAAGATCCTCCCTTAGTTTTTAGGTACCTATTCCTCTATAAGACCCTCTTTCCCTGTGCTTCTCATTGCTGATTGGCTTTTCACTTGGCCACCCACCTGGGTCTTCCCCTTCAACTCCTGTAGGAACATAAGACAGGATTATACATTTGGAGCTGGGGAGGGGGGGAGGGATGTCAGGGCTAGAACCCCTTTGTTTTCCAGATGGGAAATCATAGGCTCAAAGAGTTTGAGACTTGCCTGAAGTTATTTCAGGTGTCAGATTCAGGATTTGAACCCAATGCTGACTTCAATTCTAGCATGCTATCAACTATGCCACAGTATCCTACTTATTATTTACTTGGACTCTAGACTTTAGACATCCCATACTGCTCTGTCCTTTGGTATTTATGTACTCAATTGCTATTGCTTACCTGGTCTCTGATTTAAGAGTTCTGCTACCCAGACTTGTGTTCCATGTGCTTTATTTCTGCCCTCTTACCAAAATTATAGAATGGTTTCTGAGTTGTGTTCCAGCTCTTTATCTATGATCCTATTCCCACAAACCTTGCAAAAGAAAATTACCATTTGTTATTTTTTTAAACCCATATCTAAATATTTACTTGTTCCAACCAAACTGTGCCTGGGAAAAAGCACCTGGACATGAAGAACTCTGTGACTGGGCCCTATCACCAGGACAGATGTGGAGGATTAACAGAAGTATGGGGGTAGAGAGGAGGGACACAGGCACATGGGAAGTGTCCATAGACCACAGAGGTCTGGCCATACAAATTCAGTCTACATAAAGTTCCTGAACTTCGTTTCCCACAACTGTAATTTTTTCGTGTCTTGAATTCCTTGGCTACAGTTTATAGCAATCATTTTTCTGGATTTTCCTTTTCAGAGAATCCTTAATGAAGTCTTACTCCCACTCCCAATTCCCACTATGCCAAGGATCTCCTTGGTCTGCTTGGAGCGGCATGGCATTTTTCTCAACCAAATGATCAGTGCCCTCTACCCTAGTCAACAATCAACATGTTTAGTGTCTGACCGCACTCATACACATGCATAACACACATACACAAACATACATGCACACATACATACACACAAGTGTTTTCAACAGAATCATCTTAAATGCCAAAGAATGATATGCATTGAGCAATCCCTGGCCAATATTCTCCTAGTCCATGTACAAAATGAATTACAAGTCATAATACCTGACTCAGAGAAATAGGAATAATACCTCAAAGTGACAGAGACCCAAGCACTTGGAAGTATTTAAAAGTACCCAGAAAAATTATTTTCCTTAAAGAAATACCAGATACAAGGAAGTGAGAGAAACCTGGAGATTATTATATTAACTGAAGGGGATAGGGGAAGCATCACTAGGGCAATGATGGACATAATAAAAGAAAATAGTGTAAATAAAAAAGATAGCCACACTCAGATTAAATGCAATGATGAATTTTGGTTTAGATAAAAAATGTAGCTCCTTCCACTAAGCAGAAAGGTGGGGAGCTGTAGGTATGGAATTTTATAAGTGTCTTCAGATGTAGTCTTTTGCCAGTCAGACTTTTTTCTCTGTTTTTTGCTATTTTAAAAAAATGTATTAGAGGGTAAGGTTCAGTGTGTGTGTGTGTGTGTGTGTGTGTGTGTGTGTGTGTGTGTGTGTGTGTGTGTGTGTGTGTTGGTGGGGAATGAGTGAATTCTGAAATGACTGCCATATAAAAAGCAAGCGGCATCAACAAAACTTTTACAGAACCCTAGGAAGAAGGATGTAAAGAACATCGTCAGTGATGAGAGGGGGGAAATGACTGGACAGTCCCTGAATTTTTTTCTAGCTCTCATTTCTGTGTTTGCAATCCAAAGTCAAGTATCAGAAATGTTGGCAAAGAGACAGAGCAAATGGAATTTGAGAGTTTTGAAAAGCATTAAATTGCCTGCAAGGCTTTTAATATCACCTAGTAATAATCTACAACTAACACCCAGAGCCAATTCTGGAACATACTTTATGATTATCATGTGATCCACAATTCTGAATGCTAACATGCAGATGTTGTTGGCATAAGAAATGGTCATAAGAATAACTAAGGAGCCTCTTAAAACCATCACCACAACCACCACCACCTTTTCTCCCTTCCAATCTACCATTTCTCCCTCTGTGCCCCACCCCCACCCCCCAAAATGGTGGAGTGGCTGCTCTCATTCCTGCCCTTAGAAACTTGCTCTATTTATTAACTGCTCTTCTGGTGATGAAATACTACCAAAATTCCTTCAGGGTCTGGCTGCCTTTCAGCTTTGCTTTTGCATGTTCTTGTTCTCTATGTATGTCACTAGCTTAAATAGCTGAATCTTTGGTGCTTTAATGAGGTCTCATTGTAATCTCTCTTTTTCTGTGTGTGTGTGTCTCAGAACATACATAGATAATAGTGTTTTGTTTTGTTTTTTTAACTTCCTGAATGATTCCATTTTGGACACTCTTCTTTCGCCCCACTCCTCTAACTACTTTCTGTTGTGTACCTTGCCCTGGTCTAAGAAATCCAACTGATAGTATCAAATAGGGTTGGTCTTGTGTACTGGAAGGAGTAGTGAATTACAAGTCAGAAGGTCTAATAAAGTTCCAGTAAAGATGCCACTATTGACTACCCATACCACCTTAGGCAAATCTCTGTACTTCAACTGGGACTCAGGTTTCTCACCTGTAAAATGGAGATGATTATCATACTGGCACTGCCCAACTCATAGGGTTATTGGGAGAGTCCAATGAGATAATGTAGGTAAACATGTTTTGTAGCCAGTAAAGTACTATATAAATGTAAGTTGTTATTATAAAGGCCAGAACTGACTTCCAAACTGTAACTGTAGCTTCTTCACACAGCAATAAAAGCATTTCTTCTAGGCTTATGTTTGTTTTTGTTTTTTGACACATTACATTCCATCTTCCCTTTAAAGTCCTATGTTAAACTTGGATTTGCCTTATCTAAAGTTTCCAATACTCTAGCCCTTCTATTTGAAGATATATAATATTCATATATATCTCACATATATATTTATATACACATATACATTTATGTGTACATATGTATATACATATACACACACACACACACACGCACGCACGCGCGTGTGTGTCTGTGTTTGTGTTTGTGTTTTCTCTTTGTGCTTTACTAAGCTTATTACACTTCTAGGCACTGGGTTGTCTATAGAAAGTGTAATTAAATATGAAGGCCTGATTCTGGGCTCCCATCAAGTAGGCTCTTAAATAAAATCCTTTCTATTGTCTTCTTTCTGGCTAGGACCTTCTCAGAAAGGTTCTTTTGAAGAGAGAAGGCTTTCAGAAACCCTCCCTTAGGGCATAAGCAGCCAATGAATACTTCATCTGATCTTATCCAGCTGAGAATTCTGAGGGTGGGGCTCTGGGAGAAAATCCTAGACCCCTTCCTCCAGATCCAGCTCAGTATTTATATATGCATGTATACATACAAACATACACACATAAATACAGATATATACACATAAATGCATTTTATACACACACAAAATTACTAACACCTTAAATACAGCAGGCAAGGTTAATGTGTATGTGTTGTGTTTACTAAGAGATTAACTGTGCTGGGCCTGAGGAAAGATATCTAGGATTTTTTGTCTTAGATATATATCCTTCATGATATTTTGATTGTGTGTGTGTGTGTATATGCATATACATATGTACATATATTATACATGTGCATATATATGCATATATTTGTGTGTATGTATATGTACATATATTTACATCAAAGGATCAGACATTTAGAGCAGCAAGGAATTTTAGAAATCATGTACAACCCTTTCATTTTACATTTGAGGAAACTAAAGCACAGATTAGATAACTTGCCCCATATCACATAATAGGTGCCTAAATTAGGGTTTGAATTCACATCTTCTTGATCCCAAGTCCAGGGCCCTATCCACTAGGATATGCTGAACATATGTATATTTGAGAGAGGGATATGTATATATGCACTTATAGATAGTATTACCTGCCATCTAGGAGGTACCCCAGTTCCATGTGGGACTCCTGCTCTGGATTCATGTAGACTAAGTTCAGTCACATGGGAGCCTGATCTGAAGAGAAAGATAGTCAGTCTTGTTTTCCCATACTCTGATATCATTACATTCCCCATTCCAGAGTCCTGGGGACAAAAATCTCTTAGATAAAGCTTAAATTTGGCTCATGTCTAGGGCCTCCCCAAATGGGATTAACAGGGCCCCTTGTAGAAAAGTTACTTAGTGTATATAGGAGATATCATAGATAGGACAACTATTTCCTCTCCCACAAAAGAAATGCTTAAAACACAAACAATTCATAAGTTAATGTTAATACATACTTGAAACATGAATTATAACCAATTATCTCTATTATTCTTTACTTGCCTCCCAGCAGAATTGTTGGGACTGCTAAATAGCCATGTCACATTCACCTCTCATCTTTCCTTTCTAAACAGAAAGTCCAGCTCCATACCTTCTGGGCAGCCAGGCACTCATAGTTCATCCTTACAGCAGTGGCATCTTTTCTTCTTTCTGAAAACTAGTTTCAGGAAACACCTCTTGTTGCCAGGAACTCCCAACCTCTCAAACACATGAAATAGTCGCCAGTACTGGAAATATCTGTCTCAGGATCTCCATTTGGTCACCCGTGTTTAACAAAAGAAACATAGGCTAAAAGAGACAGCCCAGAACTTCTGGTCTGATCTCGGGCTCATCTAAGTAAGCACATCTTATCTCTACCATGTGCTTGGAACTGCCACAGCTGTTGCTGGGAAGGGGAAGAGAAATTCTCCTCCCTCCATTGTAAATCTAAGGGAGAGTAGAAGAGCCACAAGCAAAAAGCTCAAAAGAGAGGAAGAAGAGAGGTGAAGACTAACTGCTTTTAAAATATACAGAGAGGAAAAGAATCTTACTGGCTCAGTTACCTATTGTCTTTGAAACAGCCTCCAATTGCAGGAACTAAGGGATCAACCAGGAGTTAGTTACTTGTTACCTGTGTTCTTTAGCAAGGGGGCAAATAATTCACTTGAAAGGGTCATCGCACAGGTTCATTACCATGCAGCCTTCATGGGATCATCCTGCTTCACTCTCTCCCTCCCATTAAATATTTGCTATACCCAGAAAATTACCTGGGGTGCCTTTTGACACATATATCAGTATTCCCAATTTCAGAGAATTCTCTTGGGATCTGGGGATGCTCAAGCAAAGTCTTTCTTAATCATCTCTCCCTAGTGCCTTACACTAAAGAATCTCAAAGAAATCCACATGGTAAAGTTCTGAATTGCTCTCTGAATGTTATGCAGTGTCCCAGCAATCCACTGTCATTTAATAAACATTTCTTAAACCCCTACTATGTCCCATGCACTGGGCTAAGTACCAAGGATAGAAAGATTTTTTTATAGTACCTTTTCCCAGGGCAGCTAGGTGGCGCAGTGGATAAAGCACCGGCCTTGGATTCAGGAGTTCCTGAGTTCAAATCCGGCCTCAGACACTTGACACTTACTGACTGTGTGACCCTGGGCGAGTCACTTAACCTCTATTGCCCTGCAAAAAAAACCAAACAAACAAAAGTACCTTTTCCCAAGGAGCTAAGGAAGGGGACAAAATTAAAATAATTATGCACAAATAGCCTATATACAAGATATATTTGAAATAACCAACAGAGGGAAGGCAGTAGAATTAAGAGTGATTGTGTCTTTGACAACTCACAAATTAAGTCTTTTTTGATGACCCAGGTCTATCATACAGAATTACATAGTTGGAAGAGACCTCAGAAGCTATCCAGTACAACTCTACATAAAAATAATTCCCATTATAACATGCCCAACAAATAGTCGTCTCTCTCTGCCTTATCACATCCAAGAAAGGTAATAAGGCCTCCATACACCTCTGGAGGCAGCCCATTTTACTTTTTAAACAGCTCTAATTATTAGGGAATTTTTCCTGACAGCAAAACCTAAATTCTCCTGCTTAGAACTTTAAGCTGTTGACTTTGAGGCCTAAAAGAACGAATCTAATAAACTCCATCATATTACAGCTTTTCAAATACCAGAAGAAGACTATCCTACTCTCCTTGAGTCTTCTCTTCTCCATAAGACATTCTAGTTCGACATTCCAGTTCCTTTAAATGCTCCCATGGTATATGATGCAGGCTGAAGACCTGTTAGTCAGTGGTCAATAAACATCTATTAAGTGCCTACTATGCACCAAGGACTCGCCATTATGGTTTCTCTCTTCTGAACATTGTCCAGTTTATCAATGTCTTTCTTAAACTATGGTTCCTCCAGTAATGAACACAAATATACCAAATGAGGGCTGGAAACATAATACTGCGTGACCATCACTTTACTCTTCCTGGGAAGCTTTACCATTCTTAATAGCAGCCTAAGATTTCATTTTTGAGTTTCTGTATCACACTGGTGACTGCTGACATAAATTGAGTTGACCACTTCCTAAAACCCCTAGGTTGTTCTACCTGGTACCTAATAGGCCTGGACATTTCAATATATGTAAATACAAATTCACCAAGCAAACATCATTTTGCAAAGTTTTTGAAGATTACTAGTTGATTGTTGCTTTGAGTTGGGCCTATACCAACCCCAAACAATTAGAAACACACAAAATTAAAATTAGCAACTGAAAATTGAAGAAAAGGGGGCAGCTAGGTGGCGCAGTGGATAAAGCACCAGTCCTGGATTCAGGAGGACCTGAATTCAAATCCAACCTCAGACACTTGACACTACCTGTGTGACCCTGGGCAAGTCACTTAACCCTCATTGCCCCCCCAAAAAAAAATTGAAGAAAAATTAAAGTAAAAATGAGCTTCCCCTCTCACAAAGAAAATTGTGTCTCATGTGTGCTCCAAGGGCATGTGGAACTCTCTCAAAGGGGACTGGGTACTTAGGAATGACTGGCAGTCACCCCACTCACTCTCAGGTAAGACATCAAAGTGTTGGATGAAAATAATTCCTAAAGGTCCTTCTAGCACATAGAACAAACAAAATGTATTTCTTTAATTTAAATTTTTAAATTCTGAACTTAAACACTCCAAAAAGAGCATTTTCATATATACATACAACCAAACATTAAAAAACAATTATGTGTAAAATTATGACTATCCTTTTCATATTCATATTTTAAAGTAAATAATAAATTCTACATGTTACTTTCAAACCGTCCAGCCTATTTGTGTTTACCTCTGAACTTCCTTCTGTTCTTTTCTGTACATTTTTAAAAATATGTTTCAATGGCTCTCTTTGGAAGAGGAGTGAAATAAGGGGGAATTACTGTAGCTACCCTAACTCTATCCATGGAAAACCAAGAAAAAGAAAGGAGAAAAAACTCCTTATAACAAATAAGCAGTCAAGAAAACCAAATGCATGTGGTAGCTTTGTCCAAAAATGTGTGTCTTTCTGTACCTTGTATACATCACCTTTCTTTCAGGAGGTGGGTAACATAGTTCATCATAGGGCTTCTGTGGGTCATCACATTAGAATTCTTAAGTCTTTCAAAGCTGTTTTTTTTTCTTTACACTATTGCTGTCCTTATAGAAATTGTTCTCCAGATTCTTCTCATTTCGTTCTGTATCAGGCCATACTGCCCAGAATACTCTAAAATTATCCCTATTGTTTCTTGTGGTACAACAATACTGTATTACATTCGCAGACCACAATTTGTTCAGCCATTGTGCAATTGTCTAAGAGGCAATCTAGGGAACCTCCTTAGATTCTAGTTCTTCTCTTTTCTTTATCTTCCCCCCTCTTTTACTTTTTTTATTCAGGACCAGAATTATTAAATTATCTTTGTTTGGCCTATTTTCCAAGTCAGTTATTTTTATATCAAATATCTTAATTTTCTTCTGTTTTTTTCAGCCTTTTAACCATGTCTTAATATTTCTTCTTTTATCATGGAGACATTAATTTCTATTTGGTCTTTTCTACTATTTATTTTGCTTATTCCCTCCCTGGGAATTAGCTTAATACTCCCTTCCTTCTGGCTGCTTGTTTCTGTCAAGTTTGATATGTGTGTGTGTGTGTGTGTTTAGCTCTCATTTGTTTGTTTCATCTAAGAGTGAACTTTATCTGATGTTAGCTCCCCCAGCCCTTCCTTCAAGTTTGTATATTCTTCTTATACACTCCAAATATAAGAAATAGCAAATTATGTCCCCTTCCTGTTTCTTTTTACACCAGCACATTCCTTTTACCCTCCCTTCTCTTGCTTTTCTTTAAACCTCAGAACAGAACGAACCCATGCCCCCTCTAGTAATTCTCTTTTTCTTATTTAATATCCTATGAAGGAGCACATTTCTCTTCTGCCTATTAAAATGTTTGCATTACATTATCATACAGTTCCTTCCACTTGCCAAATTAATTTACCTTTCTAGATTTCTCTGGATTCTCATGTCCATATTTCAAAGTTCCTACTCAACTCTGGTCTTTTCATCAGAAATATTGAAGGTTCTCTACTGCATTAAAGGTCAAATATCACCCACAGGAGTATATTCAGGTTTTGTGTGATCTTGACTTTAGTTCCTTTGAATTTGAACTGCTTCTTTCTATGTAATTGAATTATTTTTTCTTTGACTTGGAAGCTTTGGATTTTGGCTCTGATGTTTCTGGGATTTTTCCCTATGGAGTTTCTTTCAGGAAGTAATCAGTTAGTTTTTTTCTATTTTTACTTTGCTTTCTGGTTCTAATAAATCTATATAACTTTCCTTTATGATATCTTGAACTATAATTCCTAGGCTTTAAAAAATAGTCATTTTCAAGGAGTACAATGATTATTAAGTTATCTTTGTTTGGCCCATTTTCCAAGTCAGTTATTTTTATATCAAATATCTTAATTTTCTCCTGTTTTTTCAACCTTTTTACTGTGTCTTAATATTTCTTCCTATATCATGGAAACATTAATTTCTATTTGGTCTTTTCTACTATTTAGGGAGTCTGCTTCTTGGCTAAAATTTACTAATCTAGACTCTCTTAAAGCATTTGTTCTCTTTCCAATTCTTTCCTGCAGAAGCACTGATTTCATGTTTTTTGTTGCTTAATTTCTTCCATATAGTCATGTAGTCTATGTGGAAAATCCATTTTAGATAGTTTCTTGCAGGGTTTGATGGGATCCAGGTTTGGTGATAGAAATCCCCTCTAAAATCAGGCAGGACTAGCCAAATGCCAAGTGTCACAGGGAGAAAAAAAAAACACAAAAAAGCACCAACAGCTTCAGCCACCTCAGTAACCTCTCCTTTGGCAATTCCAAAGAAAAGCAGCCTTAATCCCAGTTCTCCATTCTGCTTGCACTTTTCCTTGGCTTACTTTTTCCTTATATATCTCTCTAACTGTACCTATGGGTCTAGAGGGGTATATGAGGTGTGCAGGAAGGACTAGCACCTCTGGCATGAGGGCTTGTTGAGCCCTTTCCAGGGCTACTTATCCACTTTGGGTTTCCACCTGTCAATGAACTTTCATGTGTGGCTCCAAGAAACTGTAGCATGTGCCATGGCCCCACCCCAGTAAACCATCTTGACAAACAGGCTAAACCAGGTTGAGGGTAACTGACAGGCCTCAAACCTGTCAGTGATTTAGGGGGATGTCTACCCCAAGCATGTGAAGGCTTCCCCCAGGCAGAATGGGTGATGAGAACAATCTGTTCCAACAACCTTGAAAGAGGCTGAAGCAAACACTGTGGAGCTCTTAGAGCTTAGTCAGGCATCGAAGATAACAAGGCCATCTACTGAAATCCAGGCCATCATTAGTTGTCCTGACTTTTGGCTTGCAACTGGACTTCGATGACTGGAAAAGAGAGTAAGGCTGATGACTTTGCACAGCGCTTCCTCACTTAAATCCAATTTACAGGCAAGTCAAGACACTGGTCCTCTTCAAAACAAAGGATGAACAACACTGAGTCTAGAATAGGGATTCTTAATTCCTAGGGCATAGACCCACCCACAAGGGAACTGTAGATAGATTTTTAAATGTCTGTAAACTTTGGTGAGAAAAAAAACTACATCTTTCTTTACACTAATCTCTAAATGAAATTTGGCATTTCCTGCAATTATTTAAAAATATTATCCTGAGAAGGCACCTGTATACTTCGGCAGATTATTCTAGGAGTCCATGATACTAAATGGGTTAAAAAACAAGAATCCTCTGATTTAAGGAATAATCTATATTCATGTACTTGAAGACATAAGTTCAAATTCTTCCTTAGGCATTTATTAACTGTGTAACTTTGATTTACCCTTTCTCTCAATTGCCTCCTTTGTAAAATGAAGCAGTCAATAGCTTCTAAGTTTCCTTCTAGCTAAAAGTCATGGTCTTTGGATCCTCTCATTCCCCTGTTGGTTCTAGGACATCTGCCTACCTTAACGTTCTCTGATGGGCAAAATATTTCTCTCATCCCTTCTCCAAGTCTTACTCTACAACTATGATCAACCATACTAGTCAGAGTTGATGATCACCAACTTCTTTTGAGAATAAAGGTGTAAGGAAAGAAATGACAGATCAATCAGGTAGCCATTCTGTTGGGATCCTGTTGGCAAGAGGAGATGTATTAGGCTTCTTTCCTTTTAATTTCTACCTTATCCCTCAGAGAAGTAAAGGGAAATGGGAAGTAAATGGGCAATTAACAGTGTAGTAACAGAGAAGGAGAAAAGCTGTCAGATATCTAGTGTGTGTGGCTCCCCAATCTACCCCAAGATCTGCTGCTTCCATTAGCAACCAACCTTGTGTGGTTCACATCACTTGTAATTCTCTTCTTCTTGTGCTCTAGTCTTGGTTAGTACAGTGCTGGTCCCAGACATTTGTCAGCTCACTGCTTGGACGGTCTAAGATGTAGTCCCTCTGCCTACCTCTCCAGTTCAAATTCTTGTCTCATCTCTCTTCTGTGTGGCTAAGCAAGATGGATCCCATTGACTCATCTGGTCCCAGCCTCTTCCACTAACACCAAGGTCAATATCTCAGACATTTAAGATGTCTGGATAACATGTCTCCTCAGCTGTCATAATTGTTCCTGCATCTAGTCTCCATGTCAAGACCACAGTAAAGCAAAGTGAGGGTTGCATATGTACGCATATAAATTTTATACATATATATATATATATGTATATATATATATATATATATATATATACACACACACACATATTTGTGAGCCTCCTTTTTAAGGGCTAGGATCTAATATTTAAGACACACGCAATTTTCTGACCTTCATAATCTGTTCTAGAACTATATGAAGTATCCTTTTCATTTTGTCAAGGTACCTTTGATTTACTAATAGAACAATTTTCCAACATTTCCAGTAAAACTTGCCTAGATGCTGAGTTGATCCCTGGCTAATTTATCTCTCATCTCTGATCATGGTCTTTTTTTAGGGGGTAGAAGATCTGGACTTGTAATTTCATAGGGACCTCTAAGTAAGAAACTTCATTTCACCAATGCTGATTGGCACCTAGCCTACTATTTGTAGTATTCTTTTTAATCCCCAAGCTTTTCTTGGAATACTGAGAGAGTAAGTAACTTGCTCAGGGTCACAAAATCTGTAGGTATCCAAAGTGGAATTTGAATCTTCTTATTCCTGACTTTGAGGTTGGTTCTATCCACTATGTTAGACATTCACTCATTGGACATTATTGAAAGGCTCTTACTAGACAAAATAGTTCTCCCTTATCATCTTCTGAGTTTTGAATTGTCATAAAGGATCACATTTTCTCTGTATGAGCAGTGTGGTGATACTATGTGGATATAGACTCAGGATAAATTTATAGAGTGTGTGTGTGTGTGTGTGTGTGTGTGTGTGTGTGTGTGTTACATAAGCAGCTTTGGGTGGTAGGTGGAGTGTTTAGAGCTAAAAGTTAGGAAGATATGGATGGAATCCTACCTCTGACACTAATTGCAAGTCACTTGACCTCTAAGCATTAGACCTAGGATTTATCTACTAATTCAAAGTGAAATCATTACAAAATAATGAAGAACAAAATGAGCAGAATGAAGAAAATGTTGTATGCAGTAACAGATATATTGTTTTAAAAATAACTTTGAGTGACTAAGTCATTTTGACTATTATAAATGCTTAAATTAACTACAAAGTACCTATAAAGGAAGACACTATCTGCATTAAAAGAACTGATAAACAGAAGTATAAATAGAATAGGTTTACATACATATACATGTTTATGTGCATGTATGTGCATGTGCATGCGTGTACAATAGTAACTATCTCTGAGGCCAAGGGAAGGAAGAAAAAAAGGGAAAAAAGAAAGTAACATGATAACTTTATTACATATTTAAAAGGAATAGCAAGTTGAACATAATAGATTTTTACTTTCATATGCAATCATCTTTTTTTCCCTATTCTACTATATTATGGAAATGCTTGTTTTGTTTCTTAAGTTTGGAATAAAATAAATTTTAAAAAACAAAGTGGAAGGAGAAATAAATATTTCTTTTTTCCTTTCTGGGTCAAGCTTGCCAAAATACAACTAGGGCATACAGCATGAGATAGACCCTCTAATCAACTTTAAAGATAAATTCAGCAAGAGGAAGTGAAGAGTGAACAAAGATCTTGTTAGTTGGACACTACTTGACAGCAAGAGGGTACAGATAGGTGGTGAATCAAATAGAGTGCTAGGCCTGAAGTCAGGAAGACTCCTCTTCATGAGTTTAAATCTGGCCTCAGACACTAGCTGTGTGACTCTGGGCAAGTCACTTCACCCTGTTTGCCTCAGTTCCTCATCTGTAAAATGTGTTGGAGAAGGAAATGGCAAACCACTCCAGTATCTTTGTCAAGAAAACCTCAAACACAACCGAATAACAACTTGACTGCAAGGGACAGGGAGGGAGTTGATCAACACTGTAGCAACCTCTGAAGGAAATGTTCTACACCTGTTAGTTTCTGATTTTAACTAATTATTTCTGATGACAGCATGCTAAATTCAGTTGCTTCTATGCAGCTGAAAGAGTTTAAAGGCAGTCATATAAATTTGTAGACCTGAGCAAGCTCTAGTTTCCCGCCCTAGTTACACTTCTCTTCCTGTTGCTTTCTCCTTAACCACAGTATCTTAAAGAGGAAAAAAAAAATGAAAGTGTAATAAACTCGCATGAGACTAAAAAGGGCAAAATGTTTTTTTTCTTTTATGTTCAGTTTTATTTGCAGTTTTATGATTTCATAGGGATTTGCAGAAAGCATTTCCTGGTGAGTGCTGAGAGCTGAGACACAGCTATATTCTATATTATACTTGTGGCTAAGAGAGAATTGCTTCTACCTAACTTAGCTAAAGATAAAAACAAAATTTTAAAGTGGACCATGGGAAAGAAAATTCCAGTACCAGAAACATGATAGTAATGTAAAATAAGGGAGTGAGTTAACATGAGACTGGCCACTACCAAGGTAAAGAAGGAAGAGAAAGAATCTGAGTCAGGTGTTAAACAATTAAGGAGCAGAGAAGAGATAACAAAATGGCATGGAGCAATATTGCAGAAAAATAGTTGGTTAATCAGAGAGGAAATGTGATAGAATGGTATTTCATTTCTAGCAGGATTCCACCAAAAAACTTTCTCTAGAAATGTGTTATTGAATGGTGGGGATTTGTCTGTAGGAAAATAAGTTTGATTGATGCCTGGAGTCAGGAAACCTCTTCCTTAGTCAAATCTGACCTCAGACACTTACTAGCTATGTGACCCTGGGCAAGTCATTTAAGTCTGTTTGCTTCAGTTTCCTCATCTGTAAAATGAGCTGGAGAAGGAAATGGCAAACCACTCCAATAACCCCAAATGGGGTCATGAAAAGTCAGACACAACTGAAAAATGCCTAAGCAACATCATTATATGCCTAAGGCTTAATACAAGTGTTTTGTACATGTTTTTGTTGCTACTGTTCACTCATTTCCAACTCTTTGTGAGTCCATTTGGTGTTTTCTTGGCAAATATACTGGAGGGGTTTGCCATTTCCTTCTCCAGCTCATTTTACAAATGAGAAACTGTCTGAGGTCAGATTTGAATTCAGGAAGAGCAGTCTCCCTGACTCTAGGCCTGGCACTTTAACCGATGGGCCACCCAGCTACCCTTGGCATACAAAGATAAAGCAAAAAACAGTCCCTGCCCTCAAGGAGTTTACATTCTACTTGGAGAGATACACAAATGAATATCTATGAAATAATTTAAAGAGGGAGAGAGCAATAAAAATGAAATGATAAAGAAAACCTTTCCATAAGAAGTGTTACCTCTATTGAGCTTAGGTAGCACTAAGAATTGCAAGAGACAATGGAGAGGTGAGAATACCTTTTACATAACAAGGACAACATATATAAAGGTCTGGAGGCAGGACAGGAGATCCTGAGTTTGGAGAACAGCAAAGAAAGCCAGTTTGATAGAAATAACATGTGCTCTATATAAATCACCCCACTTGGAGTCACTGAAGCTGTTAGTTCTTTGTATCATGAGCTGTGAAGTGCCCAGACTCACTCAAAGTGATCAGCAGACCAAAAACAGGCCCTTGGCTCCCTAGGCTATTGACGAAAGTAATGTCCCTCAAAATGCATATGAGGCTTCCTCATTTAGTGTCTTGAGTACAAGGCATTTACTGTTCTGAGAAAAGGCCACAACAAGGAAGCACTAAGAGGAAGAAAAGAAGAGAATGGGCAAAAATGTTTATTTGGACAAGAAGAAGAATAACTGGAACCATAAAGATTTGGTGGGAGACAGGGGAAAACAGTTCAATATAAGCATTGGGGTTTAGAAACAGGGGAAGGGAACCAAGAAGAAAATAGAATATGATTTTTTATAATTTACTAACCAAATTTGGCAAAATACTCAGCATGTCATCACATCAACTCATATAAACATATTGATAATAGAGTCAAGTTTATGTAGCTTTTCTCTCTGGTATGGGGCTTTGTTCTTTATTCCCATAAAAGATTTAAAATGAATCTGCTAAGGACTCTTGCTACCTTATGATGTTTTCTTATCACAGGTTTTCTTAGTCTTTGGGCATTTGCTTTGTTCAAACATGTTCTGGCTTGGTCCAGATATTTACTCTTATTGTAGCTTCTCTCCTGGGAAATTTGTACCTCTTTCCTGGCTTCCCTCCCTCATTCTCCTTTGTAAACACTAAGGTATGATTTGAGATTTGCTTTAAGTAGTGTTTACTTTCTTCGTTAGTAAAAGATGTCTTCCATCTATGAGAAAGGCCTATTGTCTCTGTCACTAATAACTCAGTCCTTATGTACATGCAAAAAAATTCCTGCAGGTCTCTTGTGTAACACTCCCATCATCCTTCAGTACAATTTCTCTTTGTCACGTTTTCCACACCCTCTTCTGAATTCATCTTGTAATCTCTCTAGCTTCCCTCTTTCTGCTACATTATTTTATAGTCAGAAAAAGAGAGGTAGTTTGGTCTAATGGATATGACATTGACTTTAAAACCAGACATGTTTGAATTATGATCCATATCCATTCAGTGATTGGCACAGAGAACAAAAGTACAGTGATATGAGATAGATACTTTTCATTATTACCACCCCCTGTATGGGAGTCGATGATAGGGCTGAAGGCTGAATGCCTTATCATTCCTTCATCACTTTCACAGTCATGGAATCACAGAATCATAGACATGGAACTGAAAGGAACTTGAGAAATCATCTGGTCAAGGGTTTGTATCCTGCAGTTTGTGAACCTAAAAAATATTTTTTTTGATAACCATATTTCAATAGAACTTGTTTCCTTTGTAATCTTCTTTATATTATATCATGTATTTAAAAATATTCTGGGGGCTTCATAGGCTTCACCAGACTGCCAAAGGGGTTCATGTTACAAAATCTCTGCTATAGCCCAACTCACAAGCAGCATCAATAGGGCCCCATCCCTTAAGGTCTTGAGCAATTGACAGATCCAGGGAAGAGTGCCCAGGCCCACAACCACATTAGTACAGCTCAAGAAAGAATGAGCACAGCTAGAATGCCACTATTACAAAAGAACATTTATCTTGACCAGAGACAAACTGTCATTCATTGTTTCCTGCATAGTGTTAACTGACTACTATGACTATAACGCCTGCCAACTTTTGCCTCCCACTCCTGTTTGACTGTTCTTTTGATCTGTAGTCCATCATGCTTGCAAAGTCTTCTGGATCTGTTGACACCAGTAAACACTTTAGCTTTACTCAAACACATCATTCTGCTTTTTCTCTCAGATCTCTGCTTAGACAACTCTTCCCTCCCCCTCCCCCACTTTCCTATTCCTTCCCCTGGGGGCTATTAATTATCCTTAATGACGGCAGGTGAAGGCAGCTCTAGGCACCCAGAAGTCAAAACATTTTACTTTGCCTAAAATCTGAGACAATGATGGAGCCACTTGCCACCAAGTAGGACCTCCAGCTGGAGACAGCAGGACTGAGGACATAGACCAAAACAGTCAATCAATCAATCAACACGTATTTATTAAGCATCTGATATGCGCCAGGCACTGGACTAAGAGCTCGGGATACAAATACATTGGATGAGACATTCCTTACTAACAAAGAGCTTATATTCTAACAACTAACGATGTGGATGATCATTTCAGTCCAAATCTGTGACACAGGAGACCAAGCCTTTGCAAGACCAAGTGGAGAAGCAACACTGTTCTTATGCTAAATATTTATCAGTGACAGAGTTGGGCTGGAATCAGCTTGAACTGAAGAGCCAGGCTATTAAATTTTCAGTGTAAGCATTTACACATAACATGTGACAGGCAATGTGCTAAATACTGGGAAGAAGAAGGAATGCTTGTTCTTCTTGGCCCTAGAGGGGAAAACTAGGAGCAGAGAGTGGAATTTGCAGATAGATTAAGGCTCAATATGGGGGAGGCAGGTGGAATTCTAACAATTAGAGCAATCCAAAAGTAAAGGAGGCATTGGGTTTTCCCTTGATAAATTGGGTAGGCAAAAGAATATTGGGGCGACTAGGTGGCGCAGTGGATAAAGCACCAGCCCTGGAGTCAGGAGTACCTGAGTTCAAATCCGGCCTCAGACACTTAACACTTACTAGCTGTGTGACCCTGGGCAAGTCACTTAACCCCAATTGCCTCACTAAAAAAAAAAAAAAAAGAATATTGAATAACCAATTATTGAGAATTGTTGTTATTTGTCCTTTGTTCTCCAAGAGGACCAATGACATCAGGAAGATGATATCTTGACTTGCAAGTGAATTGTATTTAAATGAGGTTGGGATGTTCAAAGTTATCAGCCTCACTCTCTTCTCCAGAGTCATCTGAGTCCAATGGCAAAACATGGATCAGGATGACTGGTGATGGCCTTGAATGCAGTGGAAGACCTTGACTTTTTTAAGTTAAGGTCTTTTCCAGGTCTTAGTTTGTCTGAGGCAACACCCATTCAGTGATTAAAGGCTAGGTAAGAATTGAGGCAAATGATGACCCAGTTTGACTTCCCAAAAGAATCAAACCCTCAGAGTTTCTGGCCAGAACAAAAACAATTGTCATTTACATTTACTCTGATCCACCAAAACCCAAACAATGAGCAAGTGAGGGTTGGGCTGGGACCTAACCAATTAATACTATAGAAGGGAATGCTGTTCAATTTTGGCATGGCCTAGAAGGTCTCTGTGTTCCTTTCCAACTCAGAGATTCTGTAATTCTGTGAAGTCACTAGTGGAAAGAGGGCTGGTGTCATGATAACTTCAATGCCCAGTGCCCTTGGACAATCACCTATGGACTTGGAAAATCTCCTTCCCAGAGGAGCTGGGGGAAGTTTAGAAACTCATAATTCAAATGTATTATAATAGGCTCTAATTTACATACTTTTATAATAACTCAATATGCTGCTATTCTAACTAAGAAAGCAGGAGAACTAGTTACTAAGTCACAGTACAAGCCCCAGGGGTCTTCTCCGTATAAGGGCAGAGCCAGAACTTCATGCTTGCCCTGGAATGCTTTGACTTCCTCTCCTGAAAAGAACCACCAAAATCACCCTCACATCCCCTGTTCCCTAGGCATTCTTCTCTCATTTTCAGTTTCACTGCAACATCCAGCCAGAACTGCTTCCTCCACAATACCTAGCTCTCCTCCCAAGCTAACGAATGATCAATGAATGAGGGTGTGCTGGAGCCAACTCAAATCAACTCATGAGAGCTCACTTAAATTTTTAGTGTGATAATAAGTAGAAATGTATAGATGTATTTATATATAGATATACACACATATATGCATATGTATATATACATATATACATGCATTGTGTATTTAAATGTGTGTGTATGTGTGAGGATATATATATATATGTATAAATATATGTGTGTATCCATTTGTGTTTAATGGTAGCTATCTCTATGATGGGGTGGGAGGAGGAGGGAAGAAAAAAAAGAAATTCACATAACTTTATTATATATTTAAAAGGAATAGCAAGTTATACACAATAGATTTGAAGTTTCATGTGCAATTATCTTTTTTTATTATACTATGTTATGGAATACTTGTTTTACCCCATACATTAAAAATAAAATAAACTTTAAAAAAACTTTTCAGTGTGAGCAATTAAACCTCAGAAATTGGCAAATGGTATAAATCGGGATTTCTTTTATTGTTTCATTGAATATCTAGACTTAAGAAAGCATTGGAGAAAATGTTGACAGTCCAGATTCAACTTAAAAGTGTGTTGTGGATACATTTATTTTTCCAAGAGAGCCAGTTGTTAAACATTTACCAGCACATAATACCCATACAGTGGTGAGGGGGATCTGTTTGCTAGTACTGCTAATTCAGTCATTGCACAGGGCTCAGAGAGGGTCATGTTTTTCCCCACACTTTCCAGAGCAATTTATACCTTTAGTAGTAGACATAGGCCACATCTAAGCACATTCCTCTGCTAAACTCTGAACTGAAGCTCCCTCTCCAAGCTTAGTACTTTAGAGATAAAAGGTATTAAGTTCTGTTGATTCATAAGAGATATCACTATTTCCAACTAAGAGGATCAGAAAAAGACTTCATGAAGGAGGTGGTATTTAGCTGGGTCCAAGGACCAGGTGGGAATGTAGGAAGGGCATTCAGGAAGAGAAAACAGGGCCAGAGACAAAAACTCAAGGGGCATGAAATGTTCACACGCACACAGAGCAATTCTTCCTTCTTCCCTTCAGCTGAACTGGTCAACATGCACAACATATCTAGTCTTCTCTGACAAGGGGAATCAGAGTGTCTCACTCCAATAAAAAGGAGTAGAAAGGCACAGTGTAGACTAAGGAAATATAGAGAAAGCTAGACTTCATCTTCAATTCCTGGACCTTATCCCACCCTACACAAACTGCTACCTTACCGCTACAATTACTTTCCATCTATTCTGCATGTAACTTGTATGTCTTTCTTTGTTTGACTGTTGTTTCCCCAATTGGAAAGTAAGGTCCTTAAGGGCAGAGACTGAATTGTGAATTCATTGTATTCCTGGTGCCTTAATATAATACTTGGCCCATAATAATTAATAAGTATTTGTTGACTGGGTGACATCAGAGAAAGGCCAGCAAAGTAAAAAAAAAAAAAAAAGAGGAATAGTGGGAAATAGAGGATGAGAAAGGGAACAGGGATTAGTGGTAGTATAGGGTAGATTATAAAAAAGTATAGGGTAGATTATAAAAAACAGATAGAAAGGGGGCAGCTAGGTGGCATAGTGAATAAAGTACCATCCCTGGATTCAGGAGTACCTGAGTTCAAATCCAACCTCAGACACTTTACACTAGCTGTGTGACCCTAGGCAAGTGACTTAACCCTCGTTGCCCCACAAAAACAAACAAACAAAAAAAATAGATCAAGAGCCAATTCTCCTCCAACCTGTGTGACCTCTCCTTAGTCTCCTTTGATAGAACTTCATGACATACCCATTAGTTGTAGATGTCATCTAGACCCTGTCCAAGGTCCTCTTCTCTTTTCTCTCAGAACTCTCTCACTTGGTGATCTCATCAGTTCTGGTGAGTTCAAATATAACTTCTTTGCAGATAATTCCCAGGTCACTATCCTCCCTCAAAATATGCCAGCCATCAAAGATAAGCAGATTGAAAACATAATATAAGGTGCTGAAACATCAGCAATTAGCACCAATCATTTTCATTATGATTTGTTTTGCAAATACTTAGCATTAGCACTACAGTGAGAGATGACCAAATGTCCCACGAAATTGTGTTACTTGCATTGCCTTTGAACACAATAAAAATTCAATCTTCCAACCCCTGTACTTGCTCCCACTAGAAGTACTAGTGAGCCACCTTTCCATGTTGGGGCCACTTCCTTTTGACATCTTGTTTTATTTGTAGTAAGATTATCAGGATTAGTTTGATACAATTTCCTCCATCATATGTCTGCTACACTGGGCATTGACTAAGGATATCACATTTAGAGAATCAACAGTTATGTCAATGTTTAAAGATAGTTTAACATTACAGGATTCTTTGCACTCTCTGTCCCCTTTCTGCACACATGCACACACACACATACATACACCCTACTTCCCTCACTGCAAAAAATGAAGGGACTAAGGGCTATTTTGATCATTTTCTTTGTTTCAAGGGTTGCCACAGCCAAAGAGGTCAGCAATTGACCAACCTCCTAATGATAAGTCTCTTTGTACTTATCGAGGCCAGTCATCAAAAAGAAAATGTGAATTGTCATCAGGACAATATTTAAAATTTTTTCAACTTGGTAGAAAGATGCAAAAGTTAGCACTTTGCTGCCCTCACCTTCAATAACCCAGCATCACCTCCATGCTAGCACAAGTCATCATGGGAGGATTTTGTTGATTGGAAAGCCAATGAAGAGAAGGTAGGCAGGTTGCTGACCTCCCCACAAATGTACCAACCATCAGAGATAGATGTGAGAAATTATCCAACTGAAAATGTAATGTGAGGTACTGAGGTAACAGATGTTAAACAAATGCAAGGATTAAAGAAACAGAGGCCTTTCACTTTCCATTTGAGGCACTTTTAGATCCAGTACCCTGCTATTTTTATCACTTCTAGTATAGTCATTTTTCTTTGAAAGTTTTTCCCCTTCCCACTCTTCATTTGTTCTATTCATTTTTACACAGTAATCTCAGCATTGTTCTAAAATTGTCCTTGTTAAATTCATCATTGATTTATATTTTTTTCCTTCTTGGGTTCCAGTGAATCATTTCTCTGTACTTAAAGGAGGCAGAGAAACGTAGGATGCCTCATTCAAGAAGAGGAGGTGGTCATTTGATTCATTGCATTGTAGGCCCAACATCTATCCTGTCTCCTGACCTCATAAGGCACAAACCTTTTATCAGCCCATCTCTGACTCCTAGCCAGATCAGGTATGAGGGACTAATTTCTGGCCTGCATTGTCCTCAAAAGGAGACTGGGAAGACGAAAGCAGCATTGTTCCATGAGCTGTTTTAGGGTGTTTCTTTTACAAACATCTCTGCTTTGTTTTGACCCTTCCTTTCATTCCTGACTCATTTTGGCCCTTGCCTCTGTTTAGTCTGTGACTCCTGGTTTTGACCATTGCCTATGCCCCTAAATAAATTACTTACTATAGCTTCAGTCAATGTCTGCATCTCTGGCCTTGTGCTCTATGCCTGCATGACCTAAACTGGGCTCTACCTTCATCAGTGTAATACATACCTAAAGTCTCCAACCCCTTCTACCTTCATGGCATGACTGTGAATCAGCTCGTTTTAATGATGAGAGGAAACATTGGCTTTCCTTCTTGCCCAATTCTTGCTATTCTTGATTACCTTTTTTTTTCTAAAAAGCAAAAGTAGCAGGAAAATACAGGGAAACCCCATGCTAAGAGCCAGGAGATAACCTCCTCTTAAACTCATAGGCTGTTCATTCAGGAAAAACAAATTAATAATTTAACATGCTCAAAGCCCTGTGCTAGGTTTTGAGGCGAGTATGCAAATTATGAAAGTATTCACATGTATCTGCTTTAGACATTTTTTTTAACAATGCAGTCAGTCAAGAATCATTTATAAAGTATTTACCATTTGCTAGGAAGCTATGCTTGGAGCTGGGCATACAAAGGGCAGAAAAACAGTCCCTCCCCTCAAGGAGTTTACAGTTTAATGCGGGAGAGAACATCCAAATAACTAAGAACATGCAGCAATATAAGAGTATAAATAATAGGTTATCTTGGAAGGAAGACACAGGGTGGGGGTAGGGGGGAACATCTAGGAGCCATGTTTGCCTATCTGTGCAACTCTTGTAAATGTCCCCATGTAAGGTCCTCATAGGAGGTCCATGGAACATACTAGAGGCCTTCTTTGCTCCATTTGGAACTTGTAAAGATACCAGCAGGGTACACATACTATCTACCAGTAATCCTTTACCCTCACCATAAAAAAATCTAGTCCCTCTTCATAATATACATTTTGCTGTGACATCATCTTTTACTCATCTTTTCCCAACTTCCATATGGAATATATATTGTATATTGTATACAGCAACCATGCAACTATCCTTTTTCCCTCTTGACAATTTTCATTTTCATTTCTCCCGAGACTGGTTTATTCCATTTAGGGATGTATTGGTAAATGTTTAACAACCAGTTCTGTGAAAAGGCCCTACAACTTTAAATTTTCATCTGCATTATTAACATTTTCTCCATCACTTTCTTACATCTAGAAAATCAGCAAAACAATAAATCAAGCTCTTATTTGTCAATTTCTGAGGCATAGATTCTCACTCTGAAAATGTAATAATGAGCTCTTGATTCTGTGTCTCCTTGATAAAAAATACCTTAGAATCTCATTTTACCATTGATGTTATAAGGCAAAAAGAAAAGGAATTTTCAGGCAGTTACAAAGATGAAAAAGGCACATCATTGTCCTCAAAGTACTCACAATGGAATGCTTATTTCAACATTTCAAAAACTGTAATTTCACTGGTGTCTGTACTTCCTCCACCAATGCAGAGCCCAATCCTTCTCCTTCAAAAATCATCTTTATGAGTCACTGTGGTGAATAATGATGATGATGATAATAACAATCATTACCATTGTCATCATGGCCAACCTTCTAGTGATGAGCCTCTTTGAATTTAGCTACACTGGTGCTCTGAAAACATGCAATAATTGCTGGGTCTATTCTATCCTCAAAGTCTTTCTTGCTTTGTAGATTCTACCAGGGAAACAAATTCAATTGGCATGGCTATGTAGAAGCCTGGATCACCTCCACTGTACATTTCAATTCAATTTAGTTCAACAATCAGTACAAGGCATTATGCTAGGCTCTGGGGATAAGATACAGTCCCTGCTCTCATGGAACTTAAAATTTAAAAGGAAGAGGAGGGACAAATATATCTAAATCTACTCAAATAATGATGATGCATGGGGCAATATAGTAAATACAAAGAAGAACTAGATATAGGGCTCTAAGAAATCTATTGAGGATGAGAAAGATATCACTTTCACCTGGGGATCCTGAGTCAGGAACAGAGTCAGGGAAGACTTTGTGAGAATGTAGCACATAAACTGGGCCTTGGCTGATTCAAGATGAAGACTTTACAAGTGGAGTCATAGAGAGAGAGTATCTTTTTCTGTTATTGGGAAAAGTATATCCCCCCAAAAAGGCACAGAGATCGTAGAAAACAAGACAAGAAAGGAGCACAGGGAGTAACCTAGTTTAGTTGGAATGGATGTAGTTCATGGCATAGGTTAGGGCTAGATTGTGGAGGACAACAAATGTCAATCCTGGAAATCTGCGCTTTAGTAAGTTGCAATAAGGGGTTTTGAGGAGAGTGATATGAAGGCAGTGTATTTACTCAGACATCAGTGTGAGGTATAGATCGAAAGGTGATTGGACTAGAAGAAGGAAGACAGATTAGTCTCTTTACAACAGGCTAAGTAAAAAGAGATGAAGACCAGGGGTCCCACATATTGCAATGGGATTGGAAAGGAAATAACTGAGTTTAACTTTATTAGACTAAATTCTAGTAGGAAAGATAAAAGATATATAGATATAATCATGATCAAAGGCATGATGTGATAAATGGGATAAATATCAAGACAACATAATATAAAGGAAAGGTGACTAGCTCTGCAATCAGATGATTTTAAATCCTTTTTCTGTGACTTTTTAACCTCTGTGATGTTGAATAAGTTCACTTAACTAACCCTTTGCTCCTCAATTTCCTCATCTGTAAAATGGTGTAGTTCATCTAGACGACATCTAAAATCCCTTCTTTCTCTAAGTTTGTGACTCTATAATCCCAAGTGCAATAAAAATAGGCATAATCAAAGTATAATAGAGGTTCAGAGGAGGAAGAGAATACTTTTGGTTGGTGATAAGTAAGAACTTTGAAATAAGAATAACATAATATTTATTTAATGCTTTAAGGTTTGCAAAGTGCCTTACAAATATTTTATTTGATCCTCACAATGCAGAGAGGTAGCTATTATTATCCTCATTTTACAAATGGGAAAACTGAGACAAACAGGTTTAAATTATTTGCCCAGGGCCACACAGCTAGTATATATCTGAGATTGAATTCAAACTGAGGTCTTCTTGACTCCAAATCCAGGGATCCATCCAGCACAGCTCCTAGCTGCCTCTAGCAGTGAAGACTGTGAACCTATTAGTAGTGTGTATATGTGGAAACCAGGTATCCAAATATAGCAAGTGCTTCACAAACCAAAAAATTGCAAGTCACATCTAGACACCTAGTTGAGTTGTCTGTACAGAATTGTTGGGGTTTTTCATGTTGTTTCCCCCATTAAACCGAGCTCCTCAAAGATAGCCATAGCCTTTTGCTTTTCCTTGTGTAAGCCATGTTTAGCACAATGCATAGAACAAACTTAATAAATTCTTAGTGACTGACTGATCCACTTTAGATCTTCTATGGCTGCAGCCTGCTCCGGACTCTACTCATAAGAGGCAGAGTTTAGGGTGACTAAAAACAAAATGCTTTTCTTGGCTTCAATTGTTTGATTTGACCGTCTATGCAACCAGGAGTCACTTGATGTTGGGAGCTATTTCCACCATTATTTTATGTTATATGGATTAGACCAAAATGTTTATAAAAAAGAATTTACATTCTGTGCAACTCTCAAATTACATCTGTCTTAGAGATAGTGAAACCGAGACTCAAGGAGGTTAACTGTCTCACCCAAGGCCACATGAGTAGTGAGTAAGGAAGCTGGGACTCAAGTCCAGGACTATAAATCAAGTGCTCTTCCCACTCTATCAGACCATCAGAAAATAACTGTTTTAACCAGTCCTAGCAGCGGTCAGGGGCTCTTTACTTGCCAGGATGGCAGAAGAACAGCAATAGCCTCAGGAAATTCATTCTAGTGATTGTAGCTTTCAGTTTTTTTTAAACTTCTTAGTGCCTGAATGTGAGTTTCTTTGAGCACTGGGCCTCTGAGACTGTACTTATGTGAGCCACTGGTAAATGAAATCCTCCAGGCATCTGTATTTGGGGACATGGAGTTAAAATGATTAAACAGGAAATATGCACTTAGCTCCTAATGTTGGATACCTCGAGACAGAATCAATGCCATTTCAAAAAGAATGCTTCTGGAGTGCAGCTTATAAGCCTGCTGATAGGAAAACTATTGTAGGTGAATACACTGGGGAAAGGAAATGGGTGAATTAAGGAGACCATTTAATGCTAAAATGCATTCCCCTTTCCGCTCTGGAAAACTGAAGAAACCTAAGAAACATCATCCACAAGCTTGGTAAGCAAATTTTAATTCCTCTCGAAGATACCTAAAGACCTTTATGTGGTACAAGGCCATAGGGGAATGAGATATATTTGATATATTTGGTTCCCTTTTAATGTGGTGGTGAAATCTAGATGACATTGCAATTGAGAATTAACATATTCTCTGCAATGTTCCCACTGAAAATTAGGAGCAGAGTTGGCTCTATCTAGGTGTCCTAATGGGATTAGGTTGCCCCATGAAAGCCCTGATGATCTTGGTGTCCTGTTGTCCTGTAAGGTTGAAGGATCATAGATTGAGATCTGAGAAGAATCTCAGAGGCTATAGTCCAATCCTTCCCCTCTCTGTTGCAGCTGAGGAAAGCAAGGCCTAAAGAAATAACTTGTTCAAGGTCTCCTAGGTAATAAGTGACAGAGTTCATTTTTAATCCAGGTCCTCTGACTCCATATTCAGTGCTCTTTCCTCTGCTCTATGCTGTATATAATCAAATAGCAAACTCTGGTTTGAATTGAGCTCAGTTTTCTTTCTTAGCTTCCCCATAAACTTTTTAAAAGACTACAAACAAGCATTTACCAATCAATCAGCAAACATCTATTAATCACATAGTGCTGAACACTGGGGATCCAAAGAAAAAGTAAACTAAATAGTTTACTTTTTATTAGAGAAGACAACACAAACAAATATAGGTACATAAAATACAAGTGAATAGATCAAAGTTAATAAGAAAGAGGAGGAACAATGAGCTGGAGTTGAGAAAAAGCCTCTTCTAGCTGAGTCTTGAAGAAAGGCAGAGATTCTAAGAGGCAGAAGTCAGAGGGAGGAGCATTCCAGGAACAAGGAGATAGTGGGAAGACATGCAGAAGGGACAGAGAGCATTTTGTTTGAGCAAAAGCAAACAGGCCAAAGAGGCCAGACCATAAATATGTGAGGAGGAATGTGTAAGAAAGCTGGAAAGGGCCAAGTTATTGGGAGCTTCAATTGGCAAACAGAAGATTTTATACTTTAACCAAAAGACATAGGGAACCACTGAGGTTTATTGAATAAAGAGATGAAATGACCAGGCATGCATTTAGGAAAATCAGTTTTAAAGCTGTGGGAAAAAAGTATGGGAATGGGGAGAGACTTGACACAAGGAGACCTAATAGGAAGTTATTTCAGTAATTCAGGCAAGAGGTAATGAAGGCCTAAAATAGAGTGGTAGATGAGGAAATGAGGAAAAGGATGGGAGGTATGTTATTGAGAAAGAAATTAAAGTTTGGGGAACTGACTGGGTATGTGAGTCAAGAATTGAGAATAACAACACTTATTACCCATGTGACTAAAAGTATGGTGGAATTCTCAATGGAAATGTTTAAAGAGAGGGAAAATAATAACAATTTGGATGTGCTGAGTTTGAGATGCCTACAAGACATTAAATTCAGGATAGGCTTATGGATTTGGGAATCAGCTACATAGAGATATTTGAATCCATGGGAGCTGATGATGTGATCAACTGAGAAAAAAGAGAAGAGGGCCCAAGACAGAGCCTTGGGATATACTTAAAGGTAGTAGTCTTGACATAGATGGTGAATCCAGAAAATGAACAGGAGAAACAAACAAACAAACAAACAAAAAGAACAATTTCATGAAAACCCAGAGAGGAAAGAATATCTAGAAGAAGGTGATCAGCAATTTTAAGTGAAATAGAGAAATCAAGAAGAATGAGGATTAAGAAAAGAGTATTGAATTTGGCAATTAAGAAATTATTGAGGGGCAGGTAGGTGGCGCAGTGGATAGAGCACCGGCCCTGGAGTCAGGAGGACCTGAGTTCAAAGCCAGCCTCAGACACTTGACACTTACTAGCTGTGTGACCCTGGGCAAGTCACTTAACCCCAATTGCCTCACCAAAAAAAAAAAGAAATTATTGATAGTTTCAGTTTCAGTTTGACTGATAATGTCAGAAACCATATTGCAGAGGGTTTAGAAGAATGATAGGAGAGAAAGTAGAAGCTTGAGTCTAGATTCATTTTTCAGGGATTTGTCTGAGAAAAGGAAGACAAAAAAGAAGATGCTAGTGGTGATGGTGCAATTTAGGGAGGATTTTGAAGGATAAGGAGACTTGGATATATTTGTGGATAGAAGGGAAGGAACCAATAGACAGGGAGGGACTGAAAATTAGAAAGAAAGGTAAAAGTGGGAACAACTGCTAGAAAATATGATATCTTAAGTACACATAAAGGGTTTGGTCTTAAGAAGGTGACAAGGCCACCTCCTCATTAGAGATTACAGGAGGACATTGTTGGGGGGAAGGGTAATGTGATGGGTCTATGAGATAAGAGGAGGAAAGAAGAATTTTAAGGTGAATGTCCTTGATACTTTTGGTGACGTAGGTTCCTCAGTGGAGAGAATAAAAGCTGTGAGAAGTATGAAAGGGGAAGAGAACCTAGGAAAGCTGCTGAGGTGAGATTAATAGAGAATAAATTAGGGAGGAGTAAAAGGACTACATTCTTGTGATGAAGGTCCAGCTAAGATTGGATAACAAAAAGCTGTAGTGGACCTAGCTCAAGTGGTATGACTTTCCTCAATTCTATTTAGCAACTTGTGAGTTAGAGTAAAGGAGGCTGGAGGTGGGAGTAATTCAGGATAGAAGTTTGACAAAGTCAGAGCAGTGGTACGACAAGGGAATGAGGGTTTTGAGAGTAGGGCACAGTTGAAGTGGTTCATTGATGGGTGAAGATTGAGAAGGGAGAAAAGTATAGTGAAAACAAAGATGAGAATGTACTTCAGGGTGAAGGGATTGGAAGTCATGATGAGGACAAAAAATAGGTTTAGAAATAAGGCATAAGGAGAGATGGAATGGTAAATGATTGGGATTAGATAAAGGAATTTTGAACTTCTTGAACATGGAAGTAGAACACTTGCATCTCTGTGTGCAGCTGAGAAAAGAAATAATAAATAAAAAAGAGAAAATCATGGGAACTGAGTAGATTGAGGAAGGGGGAAGAGTATTTAAGGTAATATCACACGGATGTTGAAGTTCCCTACTATGACTGTAGGAGCTGAGATAACAAAGGAGTCTAAGACAGGAAATGAATTCATCAAAGAAGGAGAGAAGATGTCATCAAGGTCAACAAATAATGGCTACCATGATCTACCTACCAGTCATTACCATATATCTAATGGCTACCAGAGTATCAATGGAGTTAGGGTTTCTACATGACCTGTGCCCTTAAGGTCTTTGATCACCCATCAATTGACCAACCTAACACACAGTGTCATTATGCCCTAGGAATATTTTGGAAGCCTAGCCCGGAGGCAGGAGGTGACAAAGCATTAGCCCTAGTTAGATCACTTCTGGAATATTATGGTCAGTTCTGTATATCACAAATTAAGAACTTTGATAAACTGGAGGGAATCCAGAGCAGGGCAACCAGGCAGACAAAGAGCCATGTGAAACTGAAGGAACTGGTGATATATAGGCTGCAGAAGAGAAGAATAAGGGAGACATGATAACGGTTTTCAAGAATTTGACCAAGAACAATAGGTAGAAGTGATGAAAAGGAACATTTAGGCTTCATGTCAGGTAAAACTTCCTCCCAATTAGATCTGCTCCAACACAGGATTGGCTGTCTCATGTGATCATAGGCTCCCTCTCATTGGAGGCCTTAGAGCAGAGTCTGGAATAGCTGGGATTTGGGGGGGGGGGCTTGGGGCACACCAAATGGCCACAGAGGCCATTTCTAAGTCTCCAATTCTGTGATTCTGTGATTTTTCCAAACATCTTTCAGAATGTTACTTAGTCTCGGGGCAGCAAGGTGGCCAGAGCACTAGCGCTGGATTCAGGAGAACCTGAGTTCAAATCTAGCCTCAGACACTTGATACTTACTAGCTGTGTGACCCTGGGCAAGTCACTTAACCCTCATTGCCTCACTAAAAAAAGAGAATGTTACTTAGTCTCATAGTCTAGGGAATATTATTTTTCTTGTTTGGCCTACCCTAAAGCAAGTTAATTTATTGTTACTGAAGAATGCTGAATCCTCAAAGAGATAGGAGTAAAGGTATCACAGGGTTCTTGTTCAGTTATTGATTGAACTAAAAAGTTTCTGAGGTCCCATCTAAATCTGATATTCTGTGATTTTTAAAAAGTATATGAATGTACAGTTATCATTTAAGTAGCTAATAGAGTCCCAAGGAATAAAATAATTTAAAAGATTCTGATTTCCCTTTAAGTACATCTCTATTAGGTAAGAATTTGAGTGTTTATCAAGCCAACCCTTTATTATGCTCAGTAGGCTTCAGAGTGGATAAAAAAGAAAGTATTTTAAACGATATTTATAATCCAATTTTAATTTAAGAAGTAGGGATCACAGATATAGAGTTATGTGGAATCCCAGCAGCCATCTAGTTCAATGCCTTCATTTTATAAATGAGACTATGGACCCAGGGAGACTTAACGACTTTACCACAGTCACAGGGATAAAATCAGAGGTAAGCTCTGAATACAGATCCTTTGATTCTAGAGCCAGTGTTCTTTCCACTGTGTGGTGCTGGCAATGGCATAATACTAGATGAAAAATATAATCATTCAGCTTGGTTGCATAGTGGATAGAGTGCCGGGCCTGGAGTCAAGAAGACTCATCCTCATGAGTTCAAATCTGGCCTCAGGCACTTACTAGCTATGTGACCCTGGGAAAGACACTTAACCCTGTTTGCCTCAATTCCCCATCTGTAAAATGAGTTGGAAAAGGAAATGGCAAACCACTCCAATATCTCTGCCAAGAAAACCCCAAATAGGGTCACGAAGAGTCAGACACAACTGAACAACAACAACAACAATAACAATAAGGATTATCACTTCTAATTGTTGGATTATGATCCCTGCTTGTCCCTTGTATATGACAAGTGTACAGATATCCTATAGGGACTTTGTCCCAACCCTCAGACTGAGCTTCTTAGCAATTGCCGCTATAACTAGTGCCTTGTTAAGAAATCCCCAGTAGATAATTTCCCTTTCTGCTGTGACCAAATGAAAATACCTCTCTTAAGCAGATGCAGCTCTGTATTAACACACAGGTCCCAATAAAAACAAGTAACATCTAGAATAGTTGTGTTTATTACCTTATTTCACACACACCCCCACTGCTTCTTGTCTCCATACAGAAAGAGTGATGAGTTTACAAAGCTGCCCCTAACAACAGCAGCACCATTACTCCTTAATTTTTCATAATCATTCTATCTATAGTAACATTCAAATGGCGTCTAAATACATAATATAAGCTTTCATTTTTAACCTTAGCTTTTAATTGACTATACTCATGCAGTCTCAAGCCTTGCTAATTAATTATAGGTATATTATCACTTTGTGTATAATAGACTATACATTTTACCATAAGAGGCTGGGCAAGGAGTCTCATGAGGAACAAAATGTAGGGTTGGAGTGAAGATCCATGGTTATCCAGGAAGAGGAGGAAAGAAAATGACAGGTATTGACTGAATGGAGGCATCTTTTCTGGATCCCATGAGAAGCACTGCCCTGAAGACCTTAGAAGGGAATTTTCAATATGTTCCAGCACAGAGAAGCCCAGCATTCTCCAGAGCAGTAGCAAACCTCCCTAGGAGTTATCTTTAGGGTACTGATTTATTCCCTCTTGCTGTCTTCAGGAGATAGAATTATCTCTGGGAGCCAAGACAAGTATGTAGTGATGGCAGTCATTTGGAAATGAGTACAAAAATGTTTAACATCTGGTTCAATCCCCTGTTATTGAATAGATATTCTAATACACTAAATGTTTTTGGCTCTGAGTTCATGATCATCAGGATTGTTCTGACAAAAGATGTTTCATCAGCAGGTGGCTCATGAGTTATGGGATTCATAGATGATTAACCCCAATGGGCAATAGTCCTAGACATGCCTGAGATGGGGACTATATAAAAGGGCCCTGGAAGTTACATGATTTGTTGTTCTTGACCACAAAAATCCCTGACTTCCTTCCTTAACCATCTACTTCTTGCCTCTAACATGATCCTCATGACTTTCCCCATGTTTATTTTTTATTACCCTGGTAAGATCTTAAAACTACCTATATTTCTTTCTATTCTTTTTCATATGCTTTATTGGGCTTGTCATCTTCTCCCTCTCCTCTTTTCATTTCAAATTCCTACAATTTCCTCACAGTGTTGATGTATCATCTAGTTCCTCCTCAAGTTGAGTACTTCAAAAGCAGCTGTTCTTATACATATACCAAAGTAAGCCTATTACATGACTTCAACATACCATACTAAGCCTATATTCTAATACTAATTATGTAGCATAATATTATGAGTATAGTATAATAGTCACACAACTCTTTAAGAAAATATTTATTTAGGTCACATGAGAACAGGAACTATAATATCGGCTTACTTTAAAAGTTGCTATAAGCAATTTCACAAACAATTTTGAAGATTAAACAAAACCTGTTGTATCCAGTTAGAATCAAATCTGGAAGGCCCACTGAATGATAAAAAAATTTTCAGTTCTTAAGTTGTGGATTTGTATTTCTAGAGTCTCATACATGGAAATAGCACTATTGGAGATGAGAGATAACTGACCTCATTGTATCTTTGCAAATTTAAGCAAAGTCAAGACCTTACCTCTCTCTCTAAAAGTATTAAGTTTCAAAAACTACATGAGAAGAGGATTGTAAGGATTAGGTAAATCTGAGCAGGGAGGGCTCTAAAGATAAATATAAGTGGGAAATGACAGTAGAAACAAAGGAATAACATTCTGAGCAAAACAGGACACTGAGTGGAGTAAGGAGAAGAGTCTGGACTTAGAGTCAAGAAAACCTGACTTCAATCCTGTTTCAGACACTTACTAGCTGTGTGACTCTAGGCAAGTGTTCTGGACTGGATATGACTGAGACCATTTCTCTAGTAGTTTAGGATCAATACTGGAACAAAATGAGATTCTCATAAGTCATTGAACAGGTAAAAATAATAGACAGCATTTTTATAACGCTTTAAGATTTGCACATATTATTTCTTTTGATCATCAAAACAATCCTGGGTGGGGGAGGGGGGCCAACTAGGTGGTGCAGTGGATTCAGACCTCAGACATTTGACATTTACTAGTTGTGTGACCCTGGGCAAGTCACTTAACCCTCATTGCTCCACAAAACAAACAATTCTGGGAGATAGGTGCTATTATTATCTCCATTTTACAGAAAAAGGCAAGTGAGGTTTAGTGACTTGGTCAGGATTACATAGCTAATAAGTGTCTGAAGTAGGATTTGAACTCAACTTTTCTTGACTCTAAGTCCAGTGATATATTCATGGTACCATCATGGTAAGATAAGGATACTCAATAAAGATAGGCATTGAGGACACCTCAAGTTGCTTCAGCTGAATGAAGCTCCCTTACCTATGTTACCAATCATGAATCACCAGCCAAACCTCTGACCTTCCTAGGACCTTGGGGTCAGGGGCAGGGGGGGGGGCTGGTTTATATTCCAGTGAAATGATATTGACAATCTGAGCCCTTAATCTTCTGAATCAACCAGGTCAAGAGGAATATCTCAATACCTTTAAGAAAAAAAAACTAGCCTCATCTGCATGAAAGAAGCGGTAAAGATATTGCTCCAACAATATATGTCCTTTAACCTCTCTCAAACTCAGTTTCCTCATCTATAAAATAGAGACTATAATAACACCAGTTGAAAAGGTTGTTGTAAGAATCAAATGAAATAACAAATACAAAGCACTTTTCAAGCCTTAAAGGATAAATACTTTTAATAAAATAAATATTTAAAAGGTTAAATATTTGCTTTTATCATTATTAATATTTCCTTCTTTAGGGAAATGTATATGTGGTGTAATAGAACATCATAGTCTATTTTGTAATATGCATATATATTAGATATTATTGTATTAGATATAGAATAGGCTTCAATATAGTATCCACTGATTTGAAAGTAGTGAAAGCATGATATAGTAAAAGATAATAATCTATTCTGGCAACAGGTCATAAAAGACATGCCATTTGAGAAAATTTTAATGAAGCTGCAGTTATATAGACATCTATGCAAAATGTAAGCAATCCAGCAGTGAAATCCACAGCCAATATGCCCAAATGAAATGACATCATGAACTATATTCTTTTGGCATTAGCTTTTTTGAAGATGATAAGTATGTGCCAAATAGTCATGTTTCTGGTGTAGCTACAATTTTTTTAAAATAGCAAAATAGGGGCAGCTAGGTGGCACAGTGAATAAAGCACCGGCCTGAATTCAGGAGAACCTGAGTTCAAATCTGACCTCAGACACTTGACACTAGCTGTGTGATCCTGGGCAAGTCACTTAACCCTCACTGTCCCGCCAAAAAAAAACCCAACAACAACAACAACAACAAAAAAGCAAAATAAAACACTACCTTAAAATGCCCAGTCTATACTTTCTAAATTTATACACACAGATATTTGTTGTTGTTGTTCAGTCATCTCAGTTGTATTCAACTATTTCTGGTTCCATTTGAGGCTTTCTTGGTAAAGATAATGAAGTGGTTGGACATTTCCTTCTTCAGCTAATTTTATAGATGAGGAAACTGAGGCAAATAGGGTTAAATAACTTGCTTAGGGTCACATGGCCAGTTAGTTTCTGAGTCCAGATATGCATGCATGCATGTATGTATATGCATGTGTTTATGCATGTATATGTATAGATATAGACAGGTATGTATGTGTATGTATATATATGTGTTTGTATACATACATTTAGAGAGACTTGTGGGCTTGACTACTTAAATTTGCAAAGGTTGGTTTTAGATAGATAGATAATAGATAAATATATGTATATGTATATATAGATATACATCAAGTAGAATGTATTTTTGTCAGAAAAGAAATTCAGAGGGAAAAAATGTTGTTTAATGTGAAAACAAAGAATGCAGTAAACATATATGGCAGCTTGCCTGCATAGTAGAGAACAGGAAAGACTTAGAGCTTGGTAGTCCTGCATTCAAATTTTGTCACAGACACTTACCAGCTGTGTGACCCAGACAATTCAACTTTCTTCAATTTATTCATCTGTAAAATGGGAATAATAAGAGCACCTACATAAAGAGGTTATTGTGAAGATCAAATGAAAAAATATCTAGACTGTTTTGCAAACGTTAAAGCACTGTATAAATGGTAGTTGTTATCATTATTATATCCTATATGTGAATTCCCCTGTTGTAACTGCTTGAGTACATGAAATAAAAGGCCTTTTGTCCTGATGCTGTGTTATACTATGATATATGTAAGGCTCAAGCTGAGCCTTGCTGGCTGGATCGTGTGCCCTACTACCCCTCTAGGGGTACAATTATTTAATACTCAAGGGATAGGAAACCCCCATTGACCTACAACTAGAAAAAACAAGAAGGGAACTAGATAAGGATGCGTCCCTGGGTTTGATTTTTATTTCTTTTGTGTTTAGCAGTTTCAGCTTATGGATTCACATGTCATTCTGGCTGTATTTGTTTATGTAGCAAGGAGACAAGAAGTCTCACCATCCTGTATTACCTGTCTTTTGAATTAATCAATTTGACTAGAATGTTAGAGAGAACTTAAGACCTTCCAATCCCACTCTGTCATTTTATAGGAGAGAGGAAAATCAGACACAGAAAAATTTAAGGCACCAAGCCCCAGTGACAAAGGTAGAATAAAATCTACATCTCCTGACTTCCAGTATGGTACTCTTGCCACTACTATACTTAAATCACTTTTAGCCTAGGATGGACAAATTATGCAAAGGAAAATTCATGAGGACATCTCGTTTGATCACAATGAAACAAAGCAATCCATTAAAAGGGATGAGGTGAGAGGGTTCTTGAATTCTCTGTAATGCTACTTCTGTTATAGTTTTATTCTGTAAGAAGCTATAATCTAATTTCATCCTTTTGGATTTTTAATTTTAGTGTTTTCTTTCTTGTAGGAGCCCATAGGTTCTAAGGTTAATTTTTATTTCTTTCTCATTGATCAGTTTTTTTGAGTCTAGAGTACCTTAGATATAGTACATTTTTCCTTAGGAAAAAGCATTATAATCTGCAAATGCTTTAAAGTAAACCCAGCTTCTTGTTTCCACTAAGGCCTCAGTACTGCCCAGTAATCCTTTGATGTTCAAAACACACTCCCACTTCAAGCCAGCAATCTCTTTCCCAACTTTCTCTCTCCCAGAAGTTGACGTTCCCTCCTACTTTATAGAAAGATTGAAGCCTTTGAACACAAATTTTCTTCACTCCCTTCCTCCACCACTCACTCCTGAAGGCTCTCCTCCTTCCCTCCAATCTCAGAGAATGAGGGAGCCTTCTTCCTCATCAAGATTCACACATGCCCTTGAGAACAAAATGATGTCTATCATTCCCACTCTCTCATCTTCAATCTCTTCTTCTCTATTCACTATTTCTACTACTCTGCCTAAAAACATGATTCAAGTCACAGCTACCTTTTTTTCCCTTTTTTTCTTTTTTTTTCCCTTAGGTCACAGCTATCTTAAAGAAAAGTTTTCCTTTCCTTAGTCATGCAAGCCTCTCAATTGATTGTGCTATGTCTCTTTTTTCCTCCATTGCTTCTACAAAGTAGTCAGTATTCATTACTTCCACTTCCTCACTCACTTCTCAAGCCCCTGCGTTGGCTTCTAGCCACACCACTCAAATGAAACTGCTTTCTAATGCTTGCCAATGATCTTTTCATTGCTGTCTTTTTTTGTTTCACTATTATCACTTCTCATCCTCATATTTTCTGCAGCTTTTGACACTGTCAAGGGCCTCCTCTTCTTGTGTATTTTCTCCTCCTTTGATTTCAATGACCCTACTCTCTCCTCATTTTCTTTCCATCTGTATAGTTATCTCTTCCACATTGTGACTTTCCTCATCTCAGTGTCAACAGATCATGGGTCAGCATAAGAAATTAAATGGGAATTTTGGGGGACTTTTGTGGAAGCCAGAAAGACATGCAAAGGCCAGCAGATGATATAAAAAAGTTTAGAAACTCAGAAAAGCATTCCAGTAAACTCCGGCATCATATGAGAAAAGGGTAAGTCCTTATATTGAATTCCAAAAAAAAAAAAAGAAAAAAAGAAGGTGAAGGGTCTACTCCTATAGATTTTACATGGATTTTCCAAATCATGGAGGGACTTAGCCCCTAACCCTTGTGATATGGAAGGAATAACTGTATAATGACTTCTCAGTCTGCTTTGTTAGATTAGCATCCACTTCCTGCATGGGTGTCTCCTAAAGCTCTGCCCTGGGCCCTCATCTTTTTGTATACTCTCTTCTTTGTTCACCTCCTACATTCCCACAGGTTCAATTTTCTACCCCTTAAGCAATGCCTGTCATACCTGTATCCTCCAGCACTAAGCCCTCTCCAAGCTGCCATCCATCACCTCAAACTGCTTGTGGTCATTCCTACCTGAAGATCCTGATGGTGCCTCAACTCCATATTTCCAACACTGAACTTATCATCTTCCTTTCTGAAGCTTCCTACAAATGTCCCCATTTCTGGTGATGGAACTTTTGTCTTCTTAGCCTTAGTTAGTAACCTTTGGCTTTTCCTCGTCCTTAATTACCATGTTCAGCCATCAATTCTATCCCCACAGCACTTCTCACAGCCATCACCTTCTCTTTACTCACAATGTCACCACCCTGGTTCAAGGCCCTCATTATCACTTGTATTACAGAAACCTCTGACTGGTTTTCTTTCTTCTAGTCTCTCCCCTAACCAATCAATCCATTCCTCACAAAGCTGATAAAATAATAATTCCTTTGTTCAGTAACATTCAGTGGCTTTCTATTGCATCTAAGATAAAATGCCAAGTTCCTGAGTACCTTCACTGTAGGCTCTTGGCTGGTGTCTCCAATACCCCCTCTATACCTGTCATATCATCTGAAGAAAAGGTAATGTCCTTGAGGGTAAGACTCTTGAATCATTTAGACATTTCTTGACATCTCAGTGTTATCATCATGAATATTAGCTATAGTATAGTGCCACAATAGAACAGTTATTTTTTAGTTTATTCTGAACTTAAGAAATAAAACAAGCATTTCCATAACATAATAGAATAGAAAAAAGATGATTGTACACAAAACTGCAAATCTATGATGTACAAAACTTGATATTCTTTTTAAGTATATCAGAAAGTTAACATGTCACTTTCATTTTCCCCTTTTTTCTTCCCTTCCCTCCCCCTGCCCTAGAGAGGGACATCATGAGACACCAATGTTGATTTTTATGTAAAACCATTCTATACATCTTTCTCTGGATGCATATAGCATCTTCCCTCATAGGTCCTTTGTAGTTAATTTGGGTATTTGTAATAGTCAAAATGACAGTCACTCAAAATTGTTCTTAAAGTAATATTGCTGTTACTGTATACAAAATGATTATGGTTCTACTGGTAGAACAGTTATTGAGGTATGAAGGTATTCCTGCCAGCTCATACCACCTCAAAAGAGGCAATTGGTTTTTGGTTTTGTTTTCATTGATTTATGTTATTTTTAATTTATTGAATAAAACAAGCATTTCCACAACACAGTGTAATAAAAAATCATTATTGCCCATGAAACTGTAAATCTATTATGTACAACATGCTATTCCTTTTAAATATATAATAAAATTATTGTGTATTTTTTTTCTTCCTCCCCCTCCCCACCCTAGAAACGGCTACCATCAGAGCCAGTTGTTACATTTTCAGTATGGGAATTAATACTTTGCAAACCAGAGTTTAATTTAACATTTTGTTTAGACTTAAGAAAGTGATAGAAAATTATTAATTATAGAGACTAAGCATAAAAAATTATACATACATTTTTTCACCAGAGAGCTGGTTACTAAACATTTACTATGTGAGATTTAAAATTGGATACAAGAGCATTAAACTCCCCTTTAACCTTTCCCTTATTTATCTCCCAGACCAGTAAGTGGAAGAAGCCTCTGATCTTTAGTTAGAGCTTTTATTGTTTGGAAATTACAAGATGATGTTGATTAGAGAGATAGGAAAGTAGAAATACAAACAAATAGTCTTAAATCTAAGCTTAGTCTATATTCTGTATAGAACTCACCAAAAACCTGTATAGAACTCACCAAAAACCTGTATAGAACTCACCAAAAACCCAAGGCCACCTCTGAGGCTGAGAACCGCATCAAGCACGTGCTGTTACGGAGAACCAGGGCCAGTCGAACCTGAGTCAGCATCTGTGTGTGCAGCACAAATCAGCAGACGAGGAAAGTGGAAAAAGATCTCACTTCTGTTCTCTCCTTGCGTTTTAAGCTAGCACCCTGGAAGTGGAGTGCTTAGCAGATGGAGGTAGAGTCCTTAGTAGACGCACGGGCGGCTCCTCAAGGTCTCCTCCCCAAAAGAGTGGTCCTTTCAGTTATCGTAAGGGACTGTTAAAAAAACTCACTTTTTTTTTACCACAACTAGTATGCTTGAGCATGAAAGACTTTATAGCCCAACACAAAAGAATGTCATGCTGCTCCAAACTGCTCTAATTGATTTTAGAAATATAAATAGAAATAGAGATGTGTGTGTGTTGTGCACTAACTACAAAGCATCCTCCTGGACACTGGCTGCAAGGAGATGTGTCCACATCCAGAGGGATCACCACCTCTCAGACTGCCTCTCTTCTCTATCACTTTTCATATGAGTTCTGTTTTTCCTTTCTGCACTACCTCCATTTTTCTAACCTGCTCTCCACAGCCTCTGCTGTTGACCTCCTTGGCTATAATTAGGGCAAAGCTGAAAATCTCCAAAGGAAACCAAATAGTCAAATAGTTTGTACAAAATGAATGCATGTGTGCCCTGTGCAGGGTACTACCATCCCAAAAGCAGCCATCTGTTTGATGTCATTTCAAAACCTGTGTTGAATGTGGGAATTCACTTTGCTGACTATGAATATCAGGACGATTTTCTTTTCCTTTTTTATTGTTCGTTTGGAGGGTAGAAAGAAGTGAAAAGGAGAACTAATAAATCCTTATAAAAATAAATAAGTAAACAAACAAGGTCTCTGGGGAGGAATGAGTGAGAATTGAATGAGTCATTAAAGATAAAAATATAAAAGAAGAAAGGACAGAAACAGGCATCAATAATGCATTTAATATATACAATAATACATTTTAAATAGATGAAATAAAACAAAGCAGCTAAGTGGTACAGTGAATAGAGCAGTAGGCATTGAGTCAGAAAGATTTGAATGCAAGTCCAACCTATAATACACGGATGACCCTGGCAAAATCATGTAATTTCTTTCAAGTTCAGTTTTTTCATCTGTGAAATGAGAAGGTTAGGATCTATGGCCTTTTAAAGCCCCTTCTAGGTCAAATTTGATCCTATGAAAAAATAAATTGAGAAGGGAACAGAGCACAAGGATAATTTTGTTACTCCCTTATGAAGTATAATATATAATTTAAAAAACAAACTATATGGGGCGGCTAGGTGGCGCAGTGGATAAAGCACCGGCCCTGGATTCAGGAGTTCCTGAGTTCAAATCGGGCCTCAGACACTTAACACTTACTAGCTGTGTGACCCTGGGCAAGTCACTTAACCCCATTGCCCCGTAAAAAAAATAAATAAAAACAAAAAAACAACTATATGTAACAAGTTCGCGGGTTTGAATGCAATTCTCTCTTTTTTGTTCTTTGTATATGGAAATTTTTGTTGATGACTGTTGCTGGTCAATACTACAGGAAATGCTCTTCTCTACTCCCAACTCCCCCCCAACCCAAGGGAAAAAAAAAAATCTGTGCTGTCAGGTTTCAAAATATTTCCCAAATTGTTCTCACACACCGTCTGAAATTCTAAATTCTCTCATTAATTTTGCAAACCTTACAGAAGGTCCATAAATTAGCCTGCTATGGGTTGAATCCTCTTTAAAAAGATGACTTGGTTCCCCCTTGAATGACTATCAGTCATTTACATCTTAGCATGAATAAATTTAATCTAATTATTTTCCTCTTATCATCTAGGGGAGCTCTGACTCTATAAAAGCATAGGAATTTGGAGAGAGGAGGGAATGTAAACAATAAAGAAAAAATATAACATGGGTCACCACCTTAAGAAGCCTTGGGCCACCAGAGAGCAACATTAAGTAATTGAATTGGAAGGTAAAGGAAATAGGGTGCTAGCAGGTGGGAAAAGAGCGGAAAAAGAAATTTGGCCAGCAACAAAGACAAATTTTTTACTTGAAATTTTGTTACTTCATTAAAGGTTGACTGCTGCATATCATGTCGATAAAGTTTATGACAGTATTTTTTCATTCAGCTATTAACCTTTCTGGCTTCCAGTTTGGTTGAAGTTGTTAAAAGTCTAAATGGAGGAGAGGGTTGGTATTTGGGCCAGAGGCTAGAAATAGAAATTGGGAAGGTAAAAGGGCAGTTAAGATAAAACATACAGAGAGGCACAACAAGAAATGTTTTTTAAATTTATTTATTTAATTTCTTTTATTCTGAACTTAAGAAATAAATTTCCATGGTATAGTAAAATAGAAAAAAAAAGATGATTTACATGAAACTGCAAATCTTTGATTCATTGCTTATTATTACTTTTAAATATATAAGGTTATCATGTAATTTTCTTTTTTTCTTCTTTTCTTCCCTCCCTACCACCCTAGAGATGGCTACCATTAGACACAAATATGTACATAAATGGGAAACTATCCAATACATACTTCTATTTATCAGTTCTTTCTCTCGATGCACATAGTGACTTCCTTCATAGGTCCTTTGTAGTTAGAGTATTTATAATAGTCAAAATATGACTTAGTCACTCAAAGTGTTCTCATTCTACTCATTTTGCTCTTCATTATTTCATGTCACAATGAAGAAATCAAAACAATTTCTAGTCATATAAAAAAGGAGTGCTAAGGAGTGGTTTTTTTGCTTTTTTTTTTTTTTTAGTGAGGCAATTGGGGTTAAGTGACTTGCCCAGGGTCACACAGCTAGTAAGTGTTATGTGTCTGAGGCCGGATTTGAACTCAGGTATTCCTGACTCCAGAGTCAGTGCTCTATCTACTGTGCCACCTAGCTGCCCAAGGAGTGCTTTTTAACATCAGTTTTTAATAAATGTACCTAATCAGGATAGCAAAAAATTTTATTCTCCCTGTAATATTTACTTATTTTTGTGATAATAGTATAGTGGATAAAATGGCCAGTCTTGAAGTCAGGAGAACCTGGGTACAAATCATTTCTTTGATACCTACTAGCTAAATGGCAACAGACAAATTACTTAAACCTCTCTGGTGCCTCAGACTATAAATTATGAGTTGCAATCTGCAAGAGTAATTCCCACCTACATTCCAGTGAACAATTTGCCTCCATCAATGAAGTCTCAGTTCCAGACGCCCTCTTACCGCACCCCCCAATCCCCAAATTCAAAGTATATGTGTTTCAGTGGAGGTTCAAAGCCTCTGATGAATACACTTATCACTACCAAAGGTCACAATTTTCAAAGATTGCCTAGGCTATAAAAATGCCTTGCTTTGGCTCTGAGTCTTACTATACTATGCAAAACAAATTCCAGTAGCCTTCTCTCCCCATATATGAATTAACTATTTTAAAGCTTCATAAATGCTAAAGATGATGGATAATCATTTTCTAATATCATTCTGCATTTCTATAGGGACTCATTTTAAGGACACCAAAGAACTTCACAAAAGAGTCTGATTTCCACAACACACTGCTCCTCTCCCCATGAGAAGCAAATGCTATGATCATTATTTCATTTGTGAAGAAGTCAAAGAACAGAATGACTTGGTCCAGGGCTCACCCTGATGTGGCTAAAGCTGGCAGTGAAACTGCCATTTCCTAACTTCAATGTCTTCACCAATCTACACAATATTCAAAAGCCAATATTATCTCTCAGAACCATTGAAAGATTGTTAGTTCCAGGATCAATCCTATCATTAATCTGATTGGTCCCGTTCTGACATTCCAAATGTTCCAAGCCTAGAGGATAAAATTGAACCCAAGTATCAAAAACTTCCCTAAAGCAGAACTACGTCTAAACTTTCAAAGTAAAACTGTCCTGCACTCCAAAGTTCATCCTGTTCTAACACTTCTGTGTGTGTCAGATGCCTTGTTAATTCATTAAGGAGCTTGGCAGAAGCCTGCACTTCAAAATGTCAGCTTTTTGCCTCCAGTATAAGGAGATGTGCAATTTATCCCTCCTGCTGAAGCTGCAATACCAACTCACAGTTAAAACTCCCTAGGGAAAAAAGAAAAGTTGCTCTGCATTTTTTATCAGAAAATAAATCTCCCAGATTTTTCTTTTTAAGGATGTACAAGTCTGAATGGTTCTTCTTTCTAGACAGTTAATGAGAAAGCACACTTTTGTTGCTGCTATGTAGAACACCAAAGATAATCAGGCTTACCATTTTTTGTCATTTCATAGTTTTCAGAGCTCTTTCTTATTGATTTTTCTCACTTGATCTTCACAACAAACCTGTAAATTAGACAAGGTAAACATTACTGTCCCTGTTTTAGAGAAGAAGCAACTGAAATTCAGAGAGATAAAATAACTTATTGAAATGAAGGCCAGTATGAGAGGCATGGACTCCTACACTCACTCTATGCTCTGGCTTATCCTCCCCGGCTTACAACCACACTGTCAGGTCTGGTTTCCTAGAGAAAAACCATCAACATGAGAATATACTCAAACTCTCTTCAGGTTTTAGGGCTAATTCTTTTGAAGGGGAATACATGCTTTCTACTCATCACTATAGCTCTCTGGTACCAATCAGTGTACATTCATTTAAATAAAAACTCAGTCATTCACAATGCTAACACATTAAATCTTAAACATAACCATTTATATAACAATAAGACAAAAGAAACCATAGATACATAAATGCCAGAATAACCTGGGCCACACTCTACCACTCACCTAAGTATCTGTGGAGAACAGTAGGCACATGCTTATAGCAGCATGGCAGTGGAACATATGAGAAAGGGAAACCTATGTATTCCAGATAACTTCAAACTCCAAACTTTAGACTTTAATGTCATGGGTGAATTCAGGAATATTTGTACCATACGAAGCTACTTCTCTACTAACTGTTCTTCTGGACCTCACAACTCTCCTGCTAGACAAATCCTTTTCTGCTCTCAAACTGATGAAGCATTGAAGGATCTTTTGACTTACAGCTACCTTTAACAAGGTGTTAAGAAAGTATTAGGCTACTAAAGGAGTTAGAAGTCACAGAATTGTAAAACTTATTAGTCTAGCTCTCTCTTGGCAATGCAAACAAGCCCAGACAGTTCTTTACTCACTAGGAGTCTATACCTTTTGATTAGATCTCACCATAGCCCCGTGTGGGCAGCTAAGTGGTGAAGCTGATAAAGCACTGGGCTTGGAATCAGGAAGACTCAATTTCTTTATAGGTTCAAATCCAGCTTCAGATACTTACTAACTATGAGACACTTGACAAGTCACTTAACACTGTTTGCCTCATTTTCCTCATCTGTAAAATGAACTGGAAAAGGAAATGGTACACTACTCCAATATTTCTTATAAGAACATGCCAAAGGGGGCAACTAGGTGGCACAGTGGATAAAGCACCAGCCCTGGATTCAGGAGGACCTGAGTTCAAATCCAGCCTCAGACACTTGACACTCACTAGCTGTGTGACCCTGGGCAAGTCACATAACCCTCATTGCCCAGTAAAAACAAAACAAAACAAAAAAATGACAAAAAAAAACTAAGAACACGACAAAATGGGGTTGTGAAGAGTCAAACAGGACTGAAATGACAACAGCAAAGCTTCCTATAGCAAAATAACTCTCCCCTCTGCTTTTCCCTATAGATACAGAGTGGGCAGCAGAGAGCAAAAGGTACTTTTGAGAGGATTCAACCTCTCAAACTACAGACAGAGTCAATAGGATTCTGACTTTATCCAAATAATTGAGAAGTAGCAGCCACAGTCTTCTTGTCAGTTGACTGTCTCTCTTTCTGGTTTCTTCAGACAGCTCCAACAGGGCTAGCTTTTCAACACTCTGCTGACTGTTCAATTTCCCAGGTCCACTCTTGTTAAGTTAGCCACTTTTTACTCCATTCCCTACTACTCTCGATGGCTCAGATCAGAGCTTACTGGTACTCACTGATTTACCTTTACCTTATTTTATATACATGCATATACATATAATATACACATATATGTACATTGTATATGTGCAATATATGTATATACTGCCTTAACATTTGCAGAGCACTTTCCATATATTATCTCATTTGATCCTAACATTGCTATGAGTTGCTATTATTTTCTTCATTTGGCAGATGATGAAACTGAATCATAGAGAACTTAAGTCAACAAGTCAAGTTAGGAAACATTTATTAGATAAATAACAGATAGATAGATAGATAGATAGATAGATAGATAGATAGATAGATAGATAGATAGCTATTTCCTATGTACCAGGCACTGTGCTAAGTGCTAGAATGAGTTACCAAAAAGGGCAAAAATAGTCCCTGCCCTCAAAGAGCTCACAATCTAATGGTTATAACATACCCAGGGTCATACAACTAGTAAGTGCGTAAGGCAAGATATGAACTCAGCTCTCTCTGGTTCCAGGTCCAGCATTCTATCCACAATGCCATGAAAATCCTTTTCTGTTAGGTATAAAAACCATCAGTCCTTATTTAACCACCCCACAGTCTCCAAACAACTGTTTGAATTTGTAAGTTTTAAGCTGTCTTAAAAACAATTACAAGCAAATAATCTGAAGGGTTATAAACCTCTAGAGACAATCCTTCTATGGTACTCAAAATGATACTCTTCAATAATCCATGTCTTTGAAAATTTTATTCACACTTATATTTTATAAATCTTTTTTTGTGGGGCAATTAGGGTTAAGTGACTTGCCCAGGGTCACACAGCTAGTAAGTGTCAAGTGTCTGAATCTAGATTTGAACTCAGGTCCTCCTGAATCCAAGGCCAGTGTTTTATCCACTGCACCACCTAGCTGCCCCCATAAATCTTTAATAAATAAAAGTTCTTTTCTTCACCTTTCAACCACCAAACTGCTCACATATAATAAAGCAGTACCTTACATCATTTACAAGGTGATTTAAGCCTTTTTATTTATTGCATAGCATACTTTCTGCCCCTTTTGGCAACCCAATTATTCACTACTTATCTGCAAGCTCTTTCTTTACACATAGATTTTATCAGTTTTTATTAAACCAAATTTATTTTTCTGCCCCTTTCAACCACAAAAAAGTTCACCTATCAAATTGGCATTCAATACTTTACATCCTTCATCAGTTTATTTATTTCTTTTTGTTTATTCAAATGGTCATTTTCTGCCCCTTTCAGCAACCAAACTGCTCATATATTAAAAAGTCAATAACTTACATCAGTGAATGGCAAAGCTGGTACTAGAATTTGACTCCTAGTTCCACAACACTGTATTGCCTCTGACTCCTTCAGTGAAATCCAAGTTAACCATTCTATGAACAACTTCAGATTAGAGTCTGGATAAAAGTTAATGTTAGCAATAATAAGTATAATAATTAGAATTTATATATCATGGTAAGATTTACAAAGCACTTCAAAAATAAATGAGCATATACAAAATAAATATGTACAAAATGTTATAGAAGATAAATTCAAGATGATGGAATGAAGGAAAAGCTACTATCTGAGATGTCAGAAAAAACCTCTAGGGGTTGGCACTAGAACTGAGTTTTCAAAGAAACTAAGGATTCTATGAAGCAAAAGGAAGAAGGAAGTTTTCTTTAGGCATGAAGGGAAGCCTGTCCAAAGGCATGGAGATGGGAGATAGATTGTCATATGTGAAGGCTAGCAAGTAGACAAAAAGCGAAGTGACGTATAAAAATCAGCCTGGAAAGGTCACTTGAGATCAGGTTGTAGTGAGCTTTAAATGTCAAACACAGGCATTTGTGTTTGATCTTAGAGTTAATAGGGAGCCAATGGAATTTGTGACATGATCAAACCTGTGCTTTAGGATTACCACTTTGGCAGCTATGTAGGGTGGCAGGTCAAGATGAAATGACTGAGGAAACAAAGGTTTGAGCTTCCAAGCATATCAATTTATCAAGCAATGTGTGCCAATTGCTCAACAAACTGGGACCAGGCACCCTCAGTTTTTGCACTGGTCCCCAAATACATGGAGAGATGGTATTTTATGCATCAAAAAATTCATAATAAGATCAATTAATTAAAAAAAATAATTAACCGGGATATACAATTGGGAATCTAATTTCTAATTGGAGGAAAGATCAGGGCCTTTCCAAGTTGGAAGGAAGAGAGCAAACAGGTACAATTTCCTGGAATCAGAAAAAAAATGTGTCCTATTGCTCCCAAGTGTCTACAGACAAGTTAAAGAATGTAGAAACAATTAACCAGTACAAGGCCAGTTTTCAGATAAGACATATGGGTTGCTTGAGTTGTAGAATTAAGAGAAAACTCCTTGCATCAATCTTTGATTTCTGTCAGCATTGTTTAGAGGTCTCTAAGCAACTGGTAGAAGTGGTCTAGCTTCCCAGCCATGCAGGGCTAGGTTTAAATAATGCAATAAGGTTTTCTTCCAATTCCCACAATTGACTAAAGTTTTCTCACAAGACAGAAATTGGAAAAGACCCATAATGGAATAGAAGAAGAACTGGGCTAACTCCAGAATTGAGTCACAAGATGTAGTCAGTGTGCTTCACTCAATTCCCACTACCACTGGCTGTAACCATCCCTTCACTTACCTCAGTAGAAGATAGTTTGGAAAATAAATACCCTGTTCCCCACCCCACATAATTAGTCAGTCAATAAACATTTATTAAGAGCCTATTCTGTGCCAGGCACTGTGCTAAGCATTAGGGTGCAAAAAAGAAGAAAAGACAGTCCCTGCCCTCAAGTCTCTGCCCTCACAATATAATGAAAGACACAACAAGCAAATAAATATGTACAAACAAGCTCTATTCATGGTAAATAGGAAATAATTAACAGGGGGAAGACACTAAAATTGAGGAGTTAAAAAAGGCTTCTTATAGTTGGCAGGATTTTTGTTGGAACTTAAATGAAGCCAAGGAAGACAATAGGCAGAGATGAGGGAGGAGAGCACTCCAGGAATGGAGGGACAAGTCAGAAAATTTTTCCAAAGACAAGAGAGGAGTGTCTTGTTCATGGAATGGCCAAGAGATTAATGTCACTGTATTGAAGAGTACATAGCAGGAAGTAATGTGTAAGAAGACTTGAAAGATAGGATGGGATGAGGTTATGGATCCTAGAGGCAAGAGGGAGCCATTCTAATTTATTGAGTACAGGGTGACATGGTTGGACCTGTGGTTTAGGGAAATCACTTTGGTGGTTGAATGGAGCTTGATTGGAGTAGAGAGAGACTTAAAACAGGCAGGCAGATCCACCATCAGCTATTGCAGTAATCAAGGTGTGAAATGATGAGGGCCTGCACCAGAGTTGTAGCAATCTCAAAAGAAAGAAGAAGGTTTATTTGAGAGATGTTGCAAAGGCCTTGGCAATAAATTGGATATGAGGAGTGAGAGATAGTGAGGAATCAAGATGATTCCTAGTTTGTGAGCCTAAGGAAATGGTAAAATGACATTGCCTTCTAGAGTAATGAGGAAGGTAGGAGAAGGAGGGTATATGGGGAAAAATAATGAGTTCTGTTTTAGATGTGTTGGACTTCAGTTTAGGACATCTACTGAGTATCAAATTTGAGATACCTGACAGGCCATTGGAGATGTGAGATCCAACTGCTATGAAAAAGGGGCCAGCATCCCCACCATTGGCTGACAAACTGCCACTAGAGGAACAAGCAAGCAAGACTAGATGAAGCAGCAAGGCAACCTGAGTGAGTTACAGAAGGTAGCATGAACCAGTCAGGTCAAATTGCTGCTGCCATCTCAAATATCACTTCACTTCAATTTCAATGGAACTAAACCAGGACCCCGAACTACAAGAGTCTTTGAACTATTCCCCATACCATAAGCCTTGATTCCTGCTTGGCCAACAGCCACCAATGAAAAGGGGCAATCATTTTGGATAAGGAGCCCGGCTTTCTCACCAACACCAATGCCACCTGCTGAATAATTGCCACTGACAGGAAGGGATTCCCAAGAGCCCTGGAAGTGATAGCATCACCCAAACTACTGGTTCTACTTCAACCCAGGTCCTATAGCTATCATTCGGGGGAGCAACTTTTGTGGAGAAAGGGCCACTATCCATACCAACTGCTAACCGATTACCACTATCAAAGCAGGCCAGCTGGCCTGTCTGAAGCAGCAAGACAAACTAGGGAGAAATAAGAGGCAGAAGGTACAAGGCAAGTCAAAATATCACCACTGTCCAGACCACCACCTCCCTTCAGAATGAAAAAGAAATAGCCCTGGAATCCAAGAGCCTTGGCAGTTAGCAGGGCTTCCATACCAGCCCTGCTGCTGTCATCTGGGAAACATATCCTAGCAAATGTTTCTTATTCAAATGGTTTAATATCAGCTAAGTAATACAGTGCATAGTACACTGGACCTAGACCCAGGAAGACCTGAGTTCAAATCCCATCTTAGATACTATAGCTACATGCTCCTCGGAAAGTTGCTTAACCTCTATCTACCTCAGTTCCCTCACTTGCAAAACAGGGATAATAATAGCACCTCCTCTCCAGGGTTGTTGTGAGCATCAGATAAGTAACATATGTAAAATGCTTTGCAAATCTTAAAGCACAATATAAGTACTAAGTATGATCATCATCATCAGAAATTAGTATGGTTTTATCTATGGAAATGACATTAAAGAAGAGGCATCACCATCTTCTTTGCTGTTCTACTGGAAGGCCCATGGGACCTTTGCATCTGACTTGCAGCTAAAAACTTCTATATGTATTCTCTCCCCCGTGATAATGTGAGCTCTTTGAGAGCAGTGATTCTCTCACTTTTTAATTTTTTTATCCTTGCTATTTAGGGCAGTGCTTTGTACAGAGTAAATACATAAGAAATGCTTTTCCATTTAAGGGAGATGGATTGAAAGGTAATTGAGATAATCCAGGTGAATGCAGTTGAGGGCATGAACTAGAGTTATGGAAGTGTGAGTAAAGAGGAGAATGACAAAAATGTTGTGGAAGTAGAACTCCCAAGGCTTAACAACTTATTGAATCTGTAGGGTGAGGGAGAGTGAAGGGTAGAGGACAACTATGAGTATGTGAGCCTGCGTTACTAGGCTGGTGGTGTCCAAGACAGAAATAAGAAAGTTTACACAAAGGTTTGGGGAAACATATTGATTTTGAGATGACTGAAGAACAACCAACTGGTTCCGACAGGAGTTGAACTAGACATATGTCCTGTGTGACTAATGGATCTCTAATTGCATGATCTTGTTGGCTCAATGCCTATGACAGAAGTCTCAATCTAAATATGTGTCATAAATTCACCCTTATGCTACATGTCAAACCTACTCTAGGCTCTTGAGCTTTTCATGATTCAAATCAGTGTGGTTTATTATGTAGATTTGACAGGAATTAAGAATCAGCATCTACACAATAAAATATTTGGAATTCATTTCCAAAGTAACATCTAATAGCTTAATTTTTCCTAATATACATGAATTTACTATGATCAATTAAATATGAACTAAATCCCTAAATGATCCCAAAGCATGGATGGTCACCTAATGCAAATTGCATTCCAGTTTTCAAACCTACCAAGGAAACTTCATGAAATCATAGAATTTCAGAGCCGAAGGGGTCTTAGTGACAACAATAATAACAATCACAATAAGGACTAATATTCATATAGTGCTTTAAGGTTTACAAAGTGCTTTACAGTTATCTCATTTTGTCCTCGTGACAACTCTCGGAGGTAGATGCTATTGCTACCTATTTCCAATTTACAGATGAGGAAATGAAAGCAAACAGAGGTTAAATGACCCATCCAAGGTCATACAATATGTCTGTTTCTGTATATAGTGCATATATGAGTGAAATAGCAAGTTGTTGCAGTTTCATGTGTAATGTGACGCTGTCTCTCACGGTGACACTGATATTTGATGAATGCATTCTACTTCAGTCCTCCCCAGAAAATCAAAAAACCTGGGTCTCTAGTCCCTAGCTCTGCCCTTTTACTTCTCTAGGGTTGTTTTGCCACTGATAAATTGGGGTAAGTGATCACTTAGGGGCATTCTAAATCTGACATTCTGTTTATCTATAGCACATTGATGATGATAAGGATCAAGTAACATGGTGTAATGGCAAAATTATTGAACTTATATCAAGAGACTGGGATCCACACCTCACTTCTGCCACTCACATACCCTGTATTAACTAAGCCATTTCATTTCTCTTAGTTTCAGTTTCTTGGTCTGTAAAAAGATGCATGAAAAATCCCACTCCCAACACTATGTAACTTAGGTTAGACCCTTTAACCTCTCCTCGCTACAGTTTTTGTCAGACGTAAGATGGGAATCCTAAAGCCTATATTACTTATAACCAGGGTTGCTGGGAGTATCAAATGAGATAATATATGTAAAGCTCTTTGCAAGCCTTAAGGAGCTATATAAATGTCAGCTAAGATGATGACGGCAATTACTTTCTGGATTGTTGTGAGGAAAGAATGTAGCAAATATTAAGGCACTATAAACGTGAATTATTATTATAAGTATATGGCAAAATTTAAAATTCATTGAGTTGGAAACAATTGATGATTAAACTAAAAAGAAGTTGAACTCTAATTCAAAAGTGACCCAGAATAATAGATGAAACCTAGCTCTTGCTTCTCAGCAGAAAAGTGGGGAACTAGGAGGGCAGAATGCTGCATACGTTGTAAAATGACCTCACTGTACCCATTGTTTTAGTTTAGCTCTTTTTCTTTGTCACAAGGAAATGCTCAATTTCAGGGGTGAGGGTGGGCATTTCTAAAAAATGATAGTAATATAAAAACAATAGGTAGCAACAAAACATTTTAAACAAATGAATTCTGTGAGTCAGAATTTTCTACTGTAAACAAGAAATGTGTCGAAATTATTCTCTTCCATTGTTCTCAGTCTTTAACTCCTTGGGGGGAAAACATAAAGAACAATCATACAAACTCCATTTTTTAAAAAATCTTGCTAGCAAAATCCTTTATCCTGTCTAATTGTAGTTTACAACTTCATCCTCCAGCATTGCCTCATGCAACAATTAGGCAATATTGCTTTAATAGGTAACTATAGATTATTTCATCAGTATGAATGATACACTAATTCAAATCACATCTCTCCAACTTTGTGAATGAGCTTGGAGAGTTCCTGTGGCTGAACAATGAATCACCTTGCAGCCAACTGGGTGATGAGTCTCTCCAAACTTAGCTGGTCTAGTTCTTGGACAACAGACATCAAATTCATCATCTGACTTACGCTGGAAATCCTTTTTAACTTCATAATAGAAATTTACAGAGCTTTTAAACTGATAGCATATAGATGGAAAACCCAAGGTCATTTCCACACCAACATGAAAAATTGGAATTGGATTTTAATAGAGGAACAAGAATGAAATGAGTAGAATCAAGAGAAAAAAAATGTAAAGACAAACAACTTTGAAAGCTGTAAGAACTGTGATCAATACAATGACTTTCCATGATTCCATGAGACTAATGATGACACAAGCCATCTACCTCTTGATATGGAGATTTAATAGATTTAGGGTGGGAAAGTATATATGAATATATGTATGCATATATATATATACATATATCCAATCAGGAACATATTTTGCTTTCTTATACATATTTGTTGAAAATAATTTGTTTTCCTCTTTTTTCCCCAATGGGATGAGAGAGTGGGAGGGAGAGAAAATATATTTCTGTTAATTAAAAACAAATAAAAATAGAGAAGTAGAAGTACTATACATGTAGAATGTTGTATGCAATTTCAGATGAAATTATTATATTATTAGTTTTACTTAGTTGTTTCTTTCTTACAAGAGACCTCTTATGAAGTGGGAGTGATCTGTAAATGTTTATAATGTAAAAACAGAACACATCAACAAAATTTTCAAAATACATATATTCTGCACTCTCTGATTGGTTAATCTTTGCCTGCAGCTGGTGCAGCCTGCAAAGCCACAGCCATACTGCTCACTTTACATTTAGCTTACTTTCCCACCTATTCCACCTCCATTCCAAGGTGCTTGCCCCCATATGGATAACCCTCATCCCGCCCCAGTCCTCTGTTCTCCTAGTCCTTCTTTATTTATCTTCCCCTATTAGAATGTAAGGTTTTTATGCCAAGGAGTGTTATATTTTCTTTGTTTTTATATCCTCTGCTCTTAGCAGAGGACCCGGTACATAGTAAGAACTTATTAAATGTTTTATCTCTATTAGATAGCAAGAATGAGAAAAATCTGAAGCTGATTTTTTTTTAATTGTAATATTGGATGGAAATTACCTCGGGCTTTCCATGTCTATGTTACTAGTTTGAAAGCTCTGTAAATTTCTACTACAAAGCTGAAAAGGTTTTCTACTATGAGTCAAACGATGAATTTTATGTCTGTTGTCTGAGAACTAGACCAGCTAAATATTGTCAAGAAATTTCTCTGCCCATGGTTGAGGTTTTCTTCTTGCACATCAAATACTTCGTGTCATCCCGCCCCCCCCCAAGTACATTAAACATGCTAATGGAGAAAAGCTAATGAATCTCAGCTCCTTTGATGAAAAAGTCAGGAAACCAAGTAAGTTTCTTGCCTCTTTCTCTTTTTGAAAATAGAACATGAAAGATTCTCTCTAAGGTGTACATTAGGGAGCAGCTAGGTGGCACAGCGGATAAAGCACCAGCCCTGGATTCAGGAGGACCTGAGTTAAAATCTGGCCTTAGACACTTGACACTTACTAGCTGTGTGACCCTGGAAAAGTCACTTAACCCTCATTTCCCTGCCAAAATAAATAAATAAATAACGTGTACATTAGTTGTTTGTTTCCACTTAACAAGAGCACTGGAGTTCAGGAAGCTAACGATTATACACTGTGAACTAGTTTCTAGGGCCAGCTTCCAAGGTGGGCTATGGAGAGCTACTTCAATGAAAATCAATGACTCCAGGTCAGAAGTATCTAGCAAATTCATTTAGTTACATTAAAATACCTCCCATTGACTGGATTTTCCAATTGTGCCGATTCATAGATCTGGTTTCTAGATTCTCCAGTGTTTTTGTGGTTGACTTATACAAGTATTTTAAATGACATTTCTAAATCACAGAGTACCATTCTGGTGCAGCCTGAAGTCATCGTTATCATCATCTTGTTCTTGTTCTTCTTCCCCTCCTCCTCTTCCTTTCTTCTTCTTCTCCTTCTTCTTTTTAGCTTATAAGTATTTTGTGAACCTTTCCGTAAGATATGTTTTGCATTTTGCTTTCATTTCTTTAAGATAGTTTTCTCTTCTCTAAGGTAACTCCTAAAGCCCCATGAAAGTCTTGAATTAGATTTAGATTTTGGCTATTTCAACAATGGCAGATAGTACAATTAATCTACAAACAGTTGATATGCATGGGCCAGTGGGTAACTGCATGATGTCATGGAAAAAGCCATGTCCTTTCAGTGTGATAACCTGAGTTTAAGTCTTGGCACTGCTATTTTGTATCTAGATGTCCCTCTCTCTGCCTCAAGCTCCTTATCTGTAAATGGCAGATGATAATACTGTACTATGTAAATGTTAGAGTGCTATAAAATTATAACATCGTTATTATACTTTACTAGTCTTAGCACAAATTGTTTCTTTTTGGTTTTGGCCTCTCCTGCTCAATGTCTTGAGCTCAGGACAAATTACATTTGGTTCTGAGAAATCTCAAAGACAAACTGATTTTTTAAAAAAAGTGGACAGGGATCTGGGATCAGAAATTAATAGGCGAAAATGAAGTTGGATTGCTTTTTGGAAATTGCACAATTCTTTTAATGACCTCAAGCTGCTGCTGAAACAAAGCTCCATATTTTTAATACCAACATTCTAGAGTGATATCATATGGCTGCCAGTAATTGAATTTTAAAAATCAATGGAGAGTTACATAGTGGGAAGGAACAGGCTGAAACACCTTACAGATGAGGAATTATCAGAAGAAGTAGAGTTTTTTTTGGTATCATCAAATAAATATGTGATAGAAAAAGACTTGGTTGTGTAGCAAGATCAAAGGATAACCAATGCATGGCACACATACTAAATTCCTATCCTCATGATGTCAAATGAACAAAAGGAAGGCCTCCAAACAGGTTGGGCAAGCCCTCTATGGTGAACTTAATAGGAGGGCACAGAAGACATGGAAGAGTCCAGCTGGATGGACAACAGCGGATACACTTGAGTCTGCAATAGTAGAGGAAGCATCTGCTAGTGAAATAAGATCCACTGGAGTTTGGAAGTATTTCAACATGGGATCAGGATCTTGGTAATGAAAACCAAATACATGTGTAAGAACATTCATCTTTGACAACATTATTTCACAAGAAATTACACTATTTCTAAGTAACAATATTTCCTATGTTTTTCTAAGAATCCAATTCATAAAATCCTGATTTTTGAACCATGTCCTGAGTTTCTTAAGCTTTATAGTGGTGAACAGCAATAAACTTGGGGAAAATTATCCACCAATTCATTGAGTAATATTAAATATTAAATATTTAAATGAGTAAAATGTTATAACTCCATCTCTTTATAATATATATGTATAATGTGCATGATAAATCTTTTTTTACTTAGAAATGCCAATGTGAAAAGTACAAGTTGGTTTAGTTTCTTTATCATTAGTTCTTTTATAACTAGGATTTTTCATGTTTGTATCTCCAAATGCATTTTTATGAATATGTCTAATAATATTATTCAAAAATTATGTTTTATATAACAGTTTAAATATTAATAATAGCTTGCATTTATGCAACACATTAGAATTGACCAAGCACTTTCATCACAACTACTCTATGTGGTAAGTAGGTGAAGTATTATTATTTCAATTCTATATATGAGAAGGAAGGAAAGAAATGAACCTCTATTAAGCACCTACTATGTATCAGGAACTGCATTAAGCTAAGCACTTTACAAATATTATCTCTTTTGATCTTCACAATAACCCTGGGAAGTAGGTGTTAATATTATCCCCATTTTACAGATGAGGAAAGTAAGGTAGACCGATGTTAAGTGACTTGCCTGGGGTCACACAGATAGTAAGTGTCTGAGGCTAGATCTGAGGTTTTCCTGAGTACAAACCTAGTCCTCTTTCTACTGTACCATCTACTTGCTTCTACAAAAAATACCAGAAGTTTAGAGCAACTGAATGACTTGCTATATCATCCAGTAATTAACAATGGCCAGGTTATCCTGAGAAATATTCATGAATGAGAGTACCTCTCTAAGACTATAAATTGTCAAGCAGGATCAAATTTATACTGATACCGTCCTGTACACCCCACCCTCCTTTCTCATTCTATATACATACACATACATATGTACATACACTTAAATATGTGAATGCATCTATAGATACAGATGTTTAAGATCCATTATTTTTGCTAAAAAGATCTTAAATATTATATATATACATATATATATACACACATATATCACCAATTCTATGGTCTGAATGTCTTTATGTAATTAGTAACTGAAGCATATTCAAATCATCTGGTTTGCCACTATTTGAACTTTCCTTCTCACCACTCAAAATTAAAATTGACCTTAAAATATTGTATTACTTTTCCCCCCATTTCTAAGTCACTTTAAGAACTCACCAGACAAATCTATGTAGATTTTATAATCTGTTCTTAAAATGGACAATAAATAAGCAGTTTAAATAATTTGACTGCAAGCTTTTTAAAAAAGAAAATCAAGAGAATCAATATTTGACTCATTTGAGCTAACTTAAAAAATAAAAGAATATCATCATGTGGTCTTGCTTATATGTACTCCATACATCCAGCGAAGTGCCAAAGTGCACATGGGCATGCTGGAAGTTCAAGAGTTCTGAATTATCATGGATATCACACAGAAATAGAGAAGCCCATTATAGAAAGTATTATCAAGAAATGATTGTAATCTTCTATATTTTTGACCTAGTATAAATTATAAATTATGTTTTTTGATTAAGGTACTCTGAATATAACGATCTGTAGGAAAGGGTTTTATAGTTGCCTCATCATTCCCTTGAAGGAAGTTCAAAGAAAATAAACCATATGCCTTCCTTGCAAGAGTACCCGATTAGACTTTACATTCAGGAAAAAGAGAAAAGTTCTCCTTTAGAAGGCTAAAACAAAATAGCTTTTTAAAAATTTTCATTTTTAAAATGAATATGTACCATGGGGTTGAAAATAGTATCTTCCATTGTCTTATTAAAATTGCTCTTTCCCTCTCTAATACTAATAAAGTCAAAGCACCTCTACAATATTTAAATGTTCAACTAACTGTTAAGATTGTTTGGCTGGGGTGGCTAGGTGGCGCAGTGGATAAAGCACCGGCCCTGGATTCAGGAGTACCTGAGTTCAAATCCAACCTCAGACACTTGACACTTACTAGCTGTGTGACTCTGGGCAAGTCACTTAACCCCCATTGCCCCACAAAAAAAAAAAAAAGATTGTTTAGCTAATGGGGATAAATTTATGAAGAAATAGAGAATCATAAAATGAAAGAAAATTAAGAAAAACATATTTTCTAAAACAATTATGCAATTATGCTCCATGGAAACCATTTTGCACATTCTTGGCATGAGATTCTGGTCCTCTTAGTATCTCTAACTCCCACCAATATGAATGGGAATAACATTGCTATCAAAGGATCATTCAGTGTGGTGTAGAACATGAGAAACTCTTACAATACATTCTTTTCTGTCCATGTAATAAAAAAATTCAAAATCAAAAAGAATATAAATAGGTCATGAACATAGTGCCTCCTTTTGAAAAGTGACACTGTATTTATGTTCAAAAATCCCAGATTCTTTCTAGCCATTTTGGATGTACTATCTATGACTACAACAGCTTCAGGAATTGGAAAGTTAAGCAAGTATCCAATGAATTGAATCAATGGGAAAGTTATTCTGAATTATTCTGGCCCCATGATATTTTCTCAGTCTCATTTTTTAAAACTGGAATCATCATGGTGATTACTTCAACTCTCCACTTATTTTTGACTGTTCTGTAAAAAAAAAAAAGTTAGAATGGGGACATTATCTAAGGCAAGTTGTCTATAGATAAATGCAATGTCTTATTAGAGCAAGCAAGGAAAAGCATAGTTTAAATTAGGTAAATTCTTAAAAACTGAACTCTTTTATATGAGGGACAAGGATAATTGTGAGCATGAGAAAGGAAGGATCCCTTTTTTCCACTATGCATCACCCTCTATAATCAGAAATGTTCCATTCCCTTCTATATTCTCTCTTGGAGAGGGGGCAAGTCTGGAAGAGTAAAGAGCCTTGTCTCACAACTACCTGGATGCTCACTGTTCTATAAAAGAATTCCATATCTCAGGCTACACAACAGAACAGTACCATAATAACCTAGAGCAGAGGAAACTGATTTAATTCAATTTGACAAACATTTATTAAACACCTAATATGTACAAAGAATTGTGATAAGTGCTAGGGATATATAAAGGCAAAAATTTTTGAAAAGGAAATTTAACATGATTGGATATAATCTCCAGTAAAATACCGGAGGAGGGAGGTTCAGTAAATTTAAACAAATTAAACACAAAGTAATCTGTTTGGGGGTGGAACAAACACTAACAATTGAAGGAATCAAGAAAGGCTGCAAGTAGAGAAATGTCCCTTGGGCTAAGCCTTGAAGGGAGGTAAGGATACCAAGAGGCAGAGGTGGCCTTGCTAGGTATTTCAGGCATGAAGGTAGAATAGAGGATATTGGGTATAGAGAAGAGTAAATATACCATTTTGTCTGAATCATAAAGCACATGAAGGGAAGGAATATTTTTTAAAGTCTGAAAATACAGCCTAGGATCAGATTGTGTAGGTCTTTAAATGCCAAACAGAGGAATTTGAAACAATAGGAAGCTACTGAAACTTACTGGGCATTATAAAGTAACATGGTTACATCTGTGATTTAAGAGTACTGTATTAATCATTTTGGCAGTTGCGTGGAGGATAGGTTGAAGAGGGAAAAGACTGGAGTGATGGAGAACAATCATATGACATTGCAACAAGGAATGTAAGTGTCTCAACTAGGATGGTGGCCATATAAGTGTAGAGAAGGGGATGGATGCAAGAGATGTTGTACAGGTAGAATTAATAAGACTTGGCAACTGATTTAAAACGTGCGTGCGTGCGTGCGTGCGTGCGTGTGTGTGTGTGTGTGTGTATGTCTGTGATAACTGGTATTCTACTTCCTAACATAGTCTCTTCCTCTCTGCTTTCTCCCTCCCCACACCTCTACCTCTCCCCCCATCCTTTCTCTCTCTCTCTCTCTCTCTCTCTCTCTCTGTGTGTGTGTGTGTGTGTGTGTCCTCCCTTTCTTTCTTCTCTGTTTCTACCCACTCCCATTATGAACTGGTGAGTGGCACTCACAACTAAGGATATTTCTGACTCCTAGACTAGGAGAATGGCAAATACCTTGAGCCAAGAAATAACCTGGTTGTATAAGGAAAAACAAGTAGATCTTATTTAAGCTGTAGTGGGAGCAAAAGGTATAAGGGCATAGCCCTGTCACTTCCAATTTCATCAGGTCTGGGTTCTACTTCTTGCTACAACAAGCACTGAAAAACAAGAAACTTCAGCTGAGTTCCTGGGTTTGTGCTTAGCTCTTTCTGTTCTCCTACTCCTCAGCTCTATAATAAATAACTTAGCAGAGACAGGAAGAAAAGGAAAAAGAATAGAAGTTCAGGGAGGGACACTAGGGTTAGATTGTTATTTTGTTGTTTTCAGTCATTTTAGTACTGTCTAATTCTTTGTGACCCCAATTGGGATACTGCAGTGGTTTGCTATTTCCTTCTCCAGCTCATTTTACAGATGAGGAAACCGAGGTAAACAAAGTTAAGTAACTTACCCAGGGTCACACAGCTGGCATGCGTCTTAGGCTGGATTTGAACTCAGGTCTTCCTGACACTAGGCCTGGTGCTCTATCCACTGTGCCTCCTCGATGCACTTATTTTACTTACTTACATATTAATGGCCACTTGTTATTTTCTCAAGATAATTAGGGGAAAAGGAAAAGAACCTATATGTTCTAAAATATCCATAGCAGCTCTCTTTGTGATGGCAAAGAACTGGGAATTGTAGGGATTCCTGTCAACTGGGGAATGGCTGAACAAGTTGTGGTATATGATAGTGATGGAATGCTACTGTGCTATAAGAAATGATGAGCTCAATGATCTTAGAAAGAAAATGTCGTATACACTAACAAAAATATTGTTTTAGAACAAGTTTGAGTGACTAAGTCATTCTATTATAAATACTCAAATTAACTACAAAAGACATATGAAGGAAGATGCTATTTCCATCCAGAGAAAGAACTGATAAATAGAAGTACTATAGAATGGTTTTACACACACACACACACACACACACACACACACACATATATATATATATATATATTTATGTCTAATGATAGCCAATGTTGTTGTGATTATTATTATAGCTCTTTAAAGTTTATAATGTGCTTTTCTTATATTATCTGTATACCTTACAGAGCTTATTTTCCCATTTTCCCACCCTCCCAGTAACTGTCTTCTATGTTAATTTGCAAAGAATTAAAGTTAGGAAATGATAAAATAATAAAAAAGAGGAAACAATGCAAAGACTATTAAACATTTGATCTAAAACCAACTAGCAAATAACCTTCCTGAGAAGGAAATGGGCATCTACTTTCAGAACTACTATGGTTAAAACTTATTTGCCACTGCTGACAAAAAAAATATTTATGTTATTCTCTTTGTGCTTATTCCAGATATATTTCTATAAATATATACTTTTCTCTGCCATCAGAATGTAGATTCCTTGTGAATAGAGATTGTATCACTTTATATTTGTATCCCCAGTGCCTAACATTTCCTGGTAGACAGTGGGCACTTAATAATTAATTGGTAACTGGTTGACCAAGAAAAACAAGGATATGAAACTTTGCAACTAAAAATGTCAAAATAGTAATAAATACGCTCCAACTTCTTTCTATTCTATAATACTATTAATTCCTATACACTAGAAATTAGAGTTGGGAAAAGGTAAAGAAAGGCTCAATGTAAAAATGATGATTTTGCTGCATCTTAAATAAAGAGAAGGAGGGATTCTCTCAAGTGGAGGTAGAAGATAATGAATTCATGCATGGGAAATACAGTTGGGGGAAAATGTGGAAGCCAGATTCTGAAGATCTTGGAATACTAGACTGAGTAGTTTGGACTTTTTCTTATAGGCAATCTTTGTTCTTGTTGTTTGTCCTTCTCAAAAAGAACCAATGACATCAAGAGGGTGATGTCTTGACTTGCAAGTGAACTGGATTTAAGTGAGGAAGGGCTGGACAAAGCCATCAGCCTCACTCTCTCCTCAGGATAATCTGAATCCAGTTACAAGAGTTAGGTCAGGATGACTAGTGATGGTCCCAGATGCAGTGGGCAACCTTTTAAAGCTAAGGTCTTTCCCATCTCAGTTTGTCTGAGGCAACACCCATTAAGTCATTTAAGGCTAGCTAAGAAATGAGGCAAAAGCCTGCCAAAGTTTGACTTCCCCAAAGAATCAATCTTGGAAACAGAAGACCCTCAGAGTTTCTGGCCAGAACAGAAACGATTGTTATTTACACTCACTCTGAGCCATCAAAACCCAAACATTCATCAAGTGAGGGTTAGGCTGGGACTTAACCAATCTTATAGGCAATGTAGAAGAGTAATAAAAAAAGGCATTTTAGGAAGATTAATTTAGTGCAGGAAAGACGAGGGTACAAAGAAATCAGTGACACTTAAAAGCTTGAATCCTTCCCCAAGGGAAAAAAAAACCCCGCAAGTTTCTTCATTTGCTATGTTCTGTATCAAAATAGGGTAAACAAGAGGAAGAAAAGTAATCCTGCTACTTATTGTAATTTCTGGGTTTCTTGCTCAGTTTTAATCAGAATATTGTCTCTGGATTCCAGCCTTGAAGTTTTAATTCAAACCATTCTCCTCTTTGCTATTCAAGTGACCTCCATTAACATGAATCCTCTGCCCCTCTTTCTTTCCAAATGAATGATACTCATCCTGAATGAAGACATCCCTGGGAATGACAGCTATCATTGAGAGCTCCCTTTTCTAGGCTCCAATCTGTACTAATCTTAGAAATGTGGCTACAGGGCTACCAGAAGAGCAAAGGACAACAAAAAGGTTCTTAGGGGGTTATTAGCTCTACTGGTGGAAAGAAGAGGAACAAAGGAGGGCTAGGACCATTACTTATGTTGGATGGGGTGATGATTACTGACAGCAGAAAAAAAGGCAAAGATACTCCTTTCTTGTCTTCTGTTTTCTCTAACAAGGAGAATGGCCTTTCAACTGGAAAGGACAAGAAAATGGATAATAAGAAGTCACTCAATAGTGATAAGAGATGATCTGGCCATTCTTCAACTAAAATTACATGGCCCAGATAACTTGTATCTCAGATACTTAAAGAACAAGGGGATGCGATTTCTGAAGCATAATTAGTGATATTTGAAAAGATCATAGAAAACAGAAGTAACATGCCTGGCAGACATCAATTTTCATCATTTTCTGAAGATATGAGAGAAAACCATTGGTGAATGAGTTTGACTTCGAATGTTATTAAAATTCTAGAACATATTATTAAAGAGATGGTGAATGAACATCTAGAAAAGGATACAGACATCACAACAAGCCAGCTTAGCATCCTCAATAACCTATTACGCCAGATAACCCTTATTTCATTTTATGAAAAAGGTTATTAAGACAATAGATCAGGGAAATTCTAAAAGTATAGCTTGCCTATCTTTTACCAAAGTATTCAAACAGATTATTCTTCAGGAAAAGATATAGAAATGTGATCTAGACAATAGCACAATTAGGTTCAAAACTAGTTGAAAGGCCAAACAGAAAGAACAATTCAATTTTTCAATGTCAACTTAAAAGGTCTCCTGCAGAGTGTCCCATGGACCTGTGCTTCAACTTGTGCTGTCACATTTCATCAGAGTTTTGGATAAAATCATCAATGACACAATTATCAAATATTCAAATGACACAAAGCTAGGAAGAATAATTAATAAAGTAGATGATGGAGTCAGAATGCAAAAAGATCTTGACAGGCTAAAATACTGAACTGAAACTAATAAGATAAAATGTAATATAGTATGAAAAACTGACTTTGTGAGCACAAGATAAGGATACCTGGTTGGATAGCAATTCACCTCATAAGGATCTAGTGATTATAATGGACTGCAAACTCAAAGAGAGTAAATAGTATTATATGACAACTGGCAACAACAACAAAAACTAATATAATCTTAGGCTATAATAAGAGAGGCACAAATTCCAGGATCAAAATGGTGAGAGTCCCTTTATGCCATGATGTAGTCACACCACATTTGGGGTATAGTGCTCAGTTCTGGCTACCACATTTGGGGTATAGTGCTCAGTTCTGGCTACCACAGTTTATTTAGAATGGATATTGATTAAACTGGAGAGTTCAGGATACCAGAATGGTAAAGGATCTTGAGTCTACACCATTTGAGGGCTAGCTGAAAGAACTGGAAATGATTGGCCCCTGGAGAGAGAAAACTCAGGGAAGAGAAGTAGCAGCACTGGATCATGATACAATAACTTTCTACATATTTCAGCCTAGAAGGCTGAGCCAGAAACAATGGCTAGAAATGTCAAAAAGGCAACTTTTTGACATCAGAATATAGTTTTCTAGCAATGAGAGGGATGCAAAAGTGGAATGGTCAGACTATCTGATCCCTCCTTGGTACAAGAACACGTGACACTTTTATTCATATTCAACAAACATATATCCTATATCTACTAGTTTAAAGACTGGATGACAAGCAGGAGATGCCTTTTCTTAAAAACCTGGCTTACAAATAAATCTCTTTCCATTCTCCAATAGCAATTGAGGCTAGGTTTCGGCTCAGACAAATCTTTGAAACAGGAAAAGTGTTGTTGTTTCACTAGTTTTCTTCTAGCACTTTCCTCCTCATTCAGCCCCATCAGGTATCTTGTGTTCCTCAGGGTAACCCAAGCCTCTCCTGATACCCCAAAATCTGAGGCAGCACTAAAATGATTCTCCTTCATCCCTCCTCCTCTACCCATCAAAAAGTACTCTTCTTTAGACCAACAGAGCTCTGCCCTATGCCAGAGGCTTGAAACCAAGTAATATAGTGGGATGGGGGGATAATGTCCCAATTCTACTTTTTTCTAGTCCTATGACTCTGAGGAAGTCACTTAACTTCTCTGAATCTCAAATTTTTCAACTGTAAAATGAAGTAATAATGAAGAGGAAGCAATATGCAGTAAAAAAAAAAAACTAGAACCAGAATAACTGGGTCCAACTCCTGAACTTGACTATTTATTACCTCTGTGACCTTAGGGAAGTCACTACAGTTAATCTAACTAGTCCCCAATTTCTTCCTCTATAATATGGAAAGGCTATTTTCTTCTGTGGTTCTTTTCAGTTCTGGTTCTATGAAATACAGATATACGCACATTGTGTATACATTTTCACAGTCTATATCTTAGAGTTGTTATGAGGAAAGTAGTTTATGAACTATAAAGTTTCATATAAATGTAAGATATTATTACTATTATTAAATCATTTGAAAAAAAAAACATTGAGATACCTGAATACTGATCTTACTTCTACCACTAAGTAGCTATGGAAATTCAGACAAGTCACTTTACCCCACTAAGCCTCAGTCTCCTTATCTGTAAAACAAAGGAATTATATAAGATTTCAAAGGTCGCTTCTAGCCCTGTCATCCTATGATTCTATGACACAGAATGGTAATGGGGCAACCATTTTTATACCTAATATCCATGAATTTATCTAAATCTTTCTTGAATATATATATATGTATATATACATATATGTGTGTGTGTATATATGTATATATATATGTGTGTGTATATATATGTGTATATATATATATATTCAATCATAATTGCCTCATGGAGCCATGAGTTCCAAAAAGTTAGTACCCACTCTATAAGTAGTATTTACTTTCATTTTCCTAAGATTTCCTTTTTGAGTGTGAATGGTACCACCACCCCATCCCACCCCCGCCAAGATTCAGTATTATACTTTCATTCCTGTCCATTCTTCTTATAGTTTTAGTAATATTGATCATATCTACTTAAATTTTTTTTCCTCTTTGAAAATTCCTCAATCTGAAGTTTTGGGGGGGGTTTGACTGGTTTCTCTCCATTCTTCTAGACTATGTGGTCAGTTTTGCTCCAGAGCCTATCCACAAACAAAGGAGCAGAAATGTCAGAAATATCTCTATTGTATCACCATGCAATAGGTAGAAAGAAACTTCTTCTACCTCTAGATAAATCATTAAAAGATTTACCTCTCAGGGGCAATAATGAAAATCCATTCTCCAGCCTATAAGTCATAAAACTGGGATTGCTGATCAATTTGAAGTTAAGCTTCAAATCACCAGTGGGTGATTATTTTTCTTTTTTTTTATGCCTATTTCCTTTCTTCTCTTTTTCTTTTGGTTTATTGAAGATAAGCATAAAAATAGAAGATAGTTGTTAGCTTTTGACATTTAATGGAGGTGAGAATCTATTTAGAATGGACAAAGTTATTGCCCTGTGATTCAACTCTGAATATATCATCTCAGGTTCAAACTGAAAATGCAATAAATGTCAGATAACCAAAGTGGTGGCACTGGGGACATTAATTAAAGAGAGTATAGCCTCATTAATGAGAAAATCATTAGCAGGAGGGAGAAATCTGAATTCTGTTGTTAGTTCCATCCCTTGGAGGAAATTCTAATTGGAAGGAAAGTGTTGGGAATTAGGGAATGACTTCACTTTTATGTAGAAATCATTTACAGCAATAAATGGTGATCCTCTTTCTTGTTCCTTATCTACTTCACAGTTATGTATATTAATTTATTTTTCAGTCAATCAGTCAACTGACATTTATTAGGTACCTACTTTGTGCCAGCCACTGAGCTAAGAGCTGGTTGAAGAACTGTTTCTATGTTAACTTGGTCAAAATGAATGAGACCACTTACTATTGAGAGGATTGAATGAATGTAAGAGAGCACGTACCATACTCATAAAACAAAGCTGTTTGGTGTATTCCCATTGTCCATTCGTGAAAGAAAAGCTGGAATCACCACCATAGCTCTACTTATCTCTTTCCTAAGTGATTACATGGATATCACTAATGTTTTAACATTTTAAAAGATTGATCATTGTATAGATAGTTTATAATCCATGATATTGGAGGGAGCATCCCCATAAATATTTGATTGTACATAATTTTTCTCCATGCCCTCCCATAAAACATAATAATCTAGAGACCCTATTCTTGTTCCTTTAACTTTCTATGGGTACCATCATAAAGCTCGGACTATCCAGTTGTTGTCCATAACTCTCACTACATTACTAGATCACCATTTCCTGAGGGACATCATTTTTATATTTCTTCCCCACAAGTGATCATTGGTAATATGTTGCACATTCCTTATACCCACCAGGTATTTCTCTATTGTCCTTTGGGTTATATGCTATTGTGATTCTTTGGAGATTGTGGTGTTCCATGATAACAAACTATAAAGCATCAACAGAACATTCTTATAGCTATTAGAAAGATAAGTTTCTGCACAGCTTCATATCATTGAAAGCACTCAGCAATTTCCCAAATGTAATCCCAAATGTAATCTGACCAGGTCAGAATACAAAGTGTCCATTCCCTCCCTTATCTTGCACATTATGACTCTCTTAAAACAACCTCACTTTAATCCCATGCATCTTGAAGTCCACTATAACCCCCAGCTCCTTTTCAGATGTTCTACTAAGATGAACTACTGCATACCTCATTCCTATTGCACTGAAAAAGGTGGCTTTAACTCAGGTGCAAGACTTTTTCCTTATTAAATTTCATATCATTAGGCTTAACTCAAGGCTAAGATTATACTTTTCTGAATCCTTATTCTCATACAACTATGCCTTGGAACTTTGTTTCAGCTACAGGTTTGATGAGCATGCCATCTTATGGTGTGTGTGTGTGTGTGTGTGTGTGTGTGTGTGTGTGTGTGTGTACACATATGTGTGTGTGTGTGTGTACACATATGTGTGTGTGTCTTCATTTAAAACAAGGAGAAAAACTAAAACCTATCTTATTTAGGGAAACAGACCCAGATCTATAACTGACCCAGATGTATGCCCTTGATATAAGAATTCAATGATTATTATCAGTTTAGATGTCAAACAATGAACATGAAATTTGTACCTAACTAGTGCTTTACTATCTCTTACCTATGAACTAAATCAAGTGACATAAAAGCAAGAGTGATATTTAAAATAGGCATTTTGATGTATTATTCTCGATATTGTATTATACTGAAGTTTTGCTGGGTAAAGAGAGTTTGTAAGAGAGTTTTTACTTCTTAGAAAAAAATTACTGAAAGGACAGGCTCATTTTTCAGGTATATTTTTAGGGGAATTCTTTCTGAAGTACAGGTTAACTAGATGGCCACTGAGGTCCCTTATGACTCTCAAATTCTGTTACTCTGTGACATTGATATAAAGTCTTCCATTTTAAAAGGGTTCTCTGAGCCGGTCATATTTAATTCCTTTCCAGGCTGTATTCTGAATTTTCTCTACCAAGTCCCAAGTTGGGTACTTTTGTTTCTCCCCAACATCTTCTCAGTTTACTTTTTCTTTTGGGTGAGGCAATTGGGGTTAAGTGACTTGCTCAGGGTCACACAGCTAGTAAGTTTCAAGTGTCTGAGGCCAGATTTGAACTCAGGTCCTCCTGAATCCAGGGCTGGTGCTTTATCCACTGTGCCACCTAGCTGCCCCATCAGTTTACTTTTATGTATAGTCTTCTCCCATTAGAATATAAACTCTTTGAGGACAGGGACAGGGACAGGGTCAGTGTTTTTGCCTTTCTTTGCATTCTCAGCACTTAATATAGTGCCTTACATAGAGAAGGTGTTTAATAAATACTTGTTGGGGCAGCTAGATGGCGCAGTGGATAGAGCACCGGCCCTGGAGTCAGGAGTACCTGAGTTCAAATCTGGCCTCAGACACTTAACACTTACGAGCTGTGTGACCCTGGGCAAGTCACTTAACCCCAATTGCCTCACTAAAATAAATAAATAAATACTTGTTGACTGACAGTGTCAATAGGAACTAACCCAGAGTTGGAGTCAACAAGCATTTATTGAGTACTTACCTATATGTGAGGCATTATGCTAAGTGCAGGGGATTAAAAAAAAAAAAAAGCAAAACCACAATGCTTGCTCTCAAGGAGCTTCCATCCTGATGGTAGAGACAGCATGTAAATAACTATATACATTTAAGATTTATACAGTATAAATGAAAGGTAATCTTAGAAGGAAGGCAGTAGCATATGCTTAATTTGGATCAAAATCAGTTTGAATTTTGAGCATAGCACACTCTGTGTCTAAAAATATAGGCAAACCAAGACTATGCTCACCAGGTAGCTAACTAAAAAAAAGCTAAGGTAGTCAAGTCTATTTACCTTTCCAATTCCTAAGTAAATTGGTAGAAGCTCAACTTTTAATTACAGAAAGTATCCCATTGTAAAATGGTCATATCAAATCCTCTGTTATTTGTCAAGGAAAATCATAATATTAGGGACAACAATGGCTTGTCAGTCATCCTTAGGCACCATAAGGCCAAAATCAAGCACAGCCATGCAAAGGCTGCTACCCATGTTCCATGAACTCCACTTTGGTCCCTTTTAATATCCTCTTTTAGCTTAACCATATTGGCTACTCTGCTGATGATTCGAATATGTCCCTGTCCTGCATTACTAATGCTGTGCTGCAGGCATGAACTCCTGGATAAAGAATTTGGACTTGGTCTGCAAACACAGAAAAGTCAAGGGTAAAATCAAGATAGGAAAAGAGATGAACACTAAACACCATCAAAATATGTAAGTAATGACAGATATTGTAGTTTGCATGCAGTCCTTCGATGATTAGTCAGTTCTTAAATAGACCAATAGGTATGGATGGAATCATGACTTTCTGGTCAATATCCTTATCAGCCTTGAGACACATGGAGAAGATCACACAATGAAGTCATTCATGTGTTTTGAGAAAATAGATGGAGTCAAAAAAAAAAGAAATTAAATGGAGCAAAGAGATAGAGCTATGGTTTACTTCCATTGAGTGATTTTTTTTAAAGCTCATAATTATACAGAGAATATCCCAAATGCCTTAGTTCAGTTTGTTTGTTTGGTTGGTTTTGGTTTTTGGGGTTTTTTGGGGGTTTTTTTGTTTGTTTGTTTTTAGTGAGGCAATTGGGGTTAAGTGACTTGCCCAGGGTCACACAGCTAGTAAGTGTTAAGCGTCTGAGGCTGGATTTGAACCCAGGTACTCCTGACTCCAGGGCCAGTGCTCTATGCACTGCGCCACCTAGCTGCCCCCTTAGTTCAGTTTGAAGTTATGAAGTTATGAACTGCAGTAAGACTTTTGGGGTACCTTTTACGGTGTTTTAAGGTTCACAAAGTGTTTTCATGCAAAGCAACAGAGTATAATAGAAAGTGTTGGTATTAAAGCCCAAGGACCTAATTTCAAATCCTGATTCTTCTACTTCCTGCCTGGATGACCTTAGTTACTTTTTTTACCCTTCAGTTTCCCCATTTGGAAAAGGAAAGTTTTGGACAATATGGACTTTCAAGCACCTCCTAGGTCCAAATCTATGATGCTATGATATCACTTGGCAAACAAATAGAAGTTATGGCTATTAGTCCTCTACAGGAAGTCTGGTCCTCCAATTCTAAATTTTGTTAAACTTATTGTTAAGGTCAGGTTAATAAGACAATAAAATGGGTCATGGATGACTTTCTTATATAATGTACTTTGTTATTTTAGAAGGGTCATCTTTTAGTCAAAAAAAAAGTTAGCTTATTTCCTTCTAATTTAAATATTACCCTTAAAGCCCTAGATTTATTTAAATTATTATAAGTAATTTCAAACACCATATTTTTTGTTAACATCTAAAGAGTCTACCAGCAACAAATAGCATTACTTTATGATATTTTTATATTTGTATTTTTATACCGCAAATGTTTCCAAAGCATTTTCAAATATGTTAGTAAGAGGTTCTAATATAGGTTGCCAAATAAACCAGAGACTATATTCACTGATGATGTGTATTTGTCAACCAAGCAGTGACATTTATTGATCTCACAGTATATCAGATACTGTGGAGAAATACAGATGTGACCTTTACCTTTGAGGAGATTGTAGATTCTTATAAGGAACCAATGGAGGAGACTTCTAGTTATTTCCTATTGCCTAAACCAGATGACTTACTTTTCTACTGCTTGTCATCATTGACTTGTCTGTTATAAAACTAGAGACTTAATTAACAAAGGAAAACACTTCTTTTGAATTATGCTATTTCCATTATACAGACCATAACAAGAACATATATTTTTAACACCTAGAGAAAATAATAAGAGATAATTTGTCCAGATTATATTAAAAATAAATGTTTCATAATGATAAAAATATGAATACAGCTCAGATGCCTTTGTTTGCAGAAATAAAAGAGGAGATTCTACTAAGAGTTTTTTTTATCATCAAACAAGTACCACTGTACAAAAATTGGGACAGTCTTAGGGCGAGAGTGGTCTCATTCCTTCCACCCAACTGAAGCCTGGAAAACATTCAGTGTAAGAATTAATCTTGTGTAGAACAGTTGAAAGTGATAGGAATCTTTATGTGGTACTTGTGGCTATATATCAGCTGCAAAGAGAAAGCAATAGCATAGAAAGGCTGGTAGAAGCAAGAGTGTTACCTAGAATTTACTTTCTTTAAAACAAAATTTTCTAAAGGAAAAATGTGGAGGAGGGTAGCCTGCAATAATTTTAATATCAAAGAGGAAATCAATCTATTTGTCATAAAATAAGACACACCCCTGCATTCTGTCCAAGATAGGGTCAAAGACAGAACAAGTGACCAGAGAGTTGTAATAGGATGAGGCTTTTATAATATGAGGCACAGTGTATAGAGGGCAGGGCCTGAAGTTATGAAGAGCTGAGTTCAGATTCAGTCTCAGACACTTAACTGGCTAAGTAATCTTGAGCAAGTCACTTAAACTCTCTCTGCCTCAGTTTCCTCATTTGCAAAATGGAGAAAATAATAGAACCTACCTCCAAGGGTTGTTGTAAGGATAAAATGAGATATTTGTAAAGTACTTGGCATAGTGTCTGGCACATAATAGGGACTATATAGATGTTATTATTGTTGCTATTATAAGATGGCATTATACAATAGCTCTAGACACTTAGAGTCGTTAAATATATAATCCGTTGTGACTGCATGTCCCTGCATCTTGAGAGATGCCTTTGAAACACCACACATTGATTTGACATTTAGTCACAGCCATGTTGAAAAAAAATTGGAATGCCAATTAACTATGAATAAAAGCAGCCATTTTTATTCACAGCTAATCCCCTCTTTAACTTTTCTAGCTTGTATAAAGAACCAAAACAATGGCCAATGGGAGGCAATTAGCAGTATGCCAGCAGAATAGTAAATAGGAAATGTTCTCAAATAGCTTAAACTCACTAATCAATAAGAAAAGTTTGTTTGATACATTATTATTTTTATTAGTAACATATATAAATGTACGCACACATACATACTAACATTTACAAAGCACATTCCATATATCATTATATATCTTTAAATCTCTGTTAAAAATGACTTAGGATCAAAAACTAAACATATATCCAAAGAAGCACAATATGTTTTTGCTTCTGTCTACATTTATCTAAAGCCTTGAGGGAATATTTTATGCATGATGTATATTTCATATATTGTGGCATAATGAATTATATGATATCATATGTATATTTCAAATAGTTCAAAACCCATTCAATTTCTAAAATTGAAATAAGTTTCCAAACTGTCTATTAGCATAATGTTTCAACTTTTAATGGTTTGTCTTTCCAAAAATATATAAAATTCATCATTTGGCATCAAGGGAAGTGATGGTAAACAGAGGGATAAAGATTTAGTTATATGAGAGTTAGAAATTGCCATTAATCTTTCAAAATGGGGTTTATCAATGAAGCAAGGAAGGCTTTGACATATCCTTCTTTGTGTGACTTTAAAAATAGGATAAATTCTCATATGTCTGGCATGATTTAGGTGTGGTCCTGACTACAGGCAGGAGAATAGACTAAAATAGATGACCTCACAAGGTCACTACCAGCTTTAGGAGTCTATGATTCTCTGGCAGCTTGAATGTCAGTACTGTTGAAATAAATGAGAGAAAAACATTACAATAGCAGTGAACAGTTACTAGCTTCTCCTCAGAAAAGGGCTGGGGTCATGGAAGTATACATACACTTTATTCCTATCGTTATTTTGAACTAGATATTGACCAAAACCTCCCTCTTGGCAACCCTTTGGACATAATAGAGAAAGGAGGGATAGATTATAGTACAATTACATGGATACATAGCTTGCTGAGAGGCTGATCCATTAATCAACACTTTTTGGTACAGTACAAACCTGGAGAAAGCTCTCTAGTCATTTGTTCTTTGACCTATTCCTGAACAAGATGCAGGAGTGTGCTGAAGCCTGTCCCAAACCATTCTGGAGAGCCTGATGTTAAATTGTCCATGTGAGCATTTACACCTCAGAAATGGGCAAGCCTTACAAATAAGGGCTTGGTTTATTATTTTGTTGATTTCTAGACTTAAGAAAGTAATGGAGAAAATGTCAAAAATGCAGATTAAACTTTAAAGTGTGTCAAGCTTCCTTGAAAGCAAATTCTTTTTTTTGTTTGTTTTCTTTTTTTTTTGGTGGGACAATTGGGGTTAAGTGACTTGCCCAGGGTCACACAGCTAGTAAGTGTTAAGTGTCTGAGGCCAGATTTGAACTCAGGTCCTCCTGAATCCAGGGCCGGTGCTCTATCCACTGCACCACCTTGCTGCCCCGAAAGTAAATTCTTAAACATCTGACAGCATACCTCTCATTATTATCAACAGTTGGGATGAAGATGACACAAAGCTGAGAAGGTAGTTCATATGCTAGAAGACAGAAGTAAGATTCAGAAAGAACTGCACCAGCTAGAACTATCAGCAGAAATGGAAAGGAAGAAATTTAAGAGAAATAAATATAAAAGTCCTTTATTTAAGTTTTTTTAAATCATCTAAGCAAAGGATGAGAATGGCCCAGATTAATAGCTTTTCATATGAAAAAATTAAGTGTTCTTATTGACCAAAAATTTATGATGAGTCGCTAATAAACTTAATGTGAGTCAACTTTGTGACTGCCCCCCCAAAAAAGCTAATGCAATCTTTATGTGCATTAAAAGAAATATGGTGGGGCGGCTAGGTGACACAGTGGATAGAGCACTGGCTCTGGAGTCAGGAGTACCTGAGTTCAAATCTGGCCTCAGACACTTAACACTTACTAGCTGTGTGACCCTGGGCAAGTCACTTAACCCCAATTGCCTCACTAAAAAAAAAGAAAGAAAGAAATATGGTTTTAAAAAAAGGAAAAAAGTCAAGAAATATGGTTTCCAGAATAAACAAAATCATTCTCAAAGTATTGGTGAAGATGGTCAATATCCTGTGGAAAAGGGAAAGCCATTCTATGGCTCAAGAAGGCAAAGCTAGGGCTAATAAGCAGGAATTACCAGAAGACAGATTTCAGGTCAAAGAAAAACTTCCTAACAATTAGAATTTTTCCATAATGTAATGTGATCCTTTTTTGTATTAAGGAATTACATATTCCAAAGATGTGGAGAAGTTGACAAAAGGTTAGATGAGTTGGTTTCTAAGACCCTTTCCAAACCTGAGAGCCTAAAACACTGATGTAGCTAAAGATGCTCATAGTAAGGTACAACTATAAATGAAGTGGTCAAGGAATGTTACATATAAAGCTAGTTCTTGGAAATTAAATGTTCTAAGGGGGAATTTATTATTTTAAGGAACTGTACTATGCGTCCCTTTGTAAAGTCAGGATGACAAACAGATCAAAGACAGAAAACATATATATGCCAAAATAGTCATAGTAGTATTTTTGTGATATCAAAAAAACTAGCACCAAATGAATATCCATAAAGAGGAAATCAATTCCTGAAAATCTGTAATACTTAAATTTAATTGAGTATTACTCTGCTGAAAGCAGGTACGTGGTTAACAACTGATTCTCTGCAGGAGGGAGAAATATACTGATGATATGCATTCAAGTTTAATGTGCAGTATTACTATTTTCTCCATCACTTTCTTAAGTCTAGACAATCAACAAAACAAAAAAAATCTAGCCCTGATTTCTAGGGTTTGTCAATTTCTGAGATGTAAATATTCACATTGAAAATTTAACAGTGGGCTCATATAATAAGCCTGTAGAAGCTGCTCCAACACTCCCTTGACTATAAGAAACAACAAATATGAGGAATTCAGAGAAACATGGAAAGACTTGTAAAAATTGAGGCAGAGCAAAATAAGCAGAACCAAAAATGATATATGTATGTATATACACATATATGTGTGTAAGCATAGACACAATGATTACAGTAATGCCATTAAGAAGATCACCACAATAAAACTGAGTGCTGAGTAATTATAATGACCAATCCTCCTCAGAGAAGAGATTAGTAAATGAAACTCCTTCCTTTTGGTAGAGAGCTGGGGAATATGGGTGTGGAATGCAGTATATATTCACTCTCAAACATAGTTATTCTACAAATTGATTTTTGCTTTATTATTATTTTCTTTCCTATAAGGGAAGGCTCATTAGATGATGGGAAAATGTGGGGAATAGTATACCTAGAAAGGAGTGTTATGTAAAAATGAAAGGCATTAATAAAACATTATTCTTTTGGAAAGTAGGTTGAACCAATACTTAGGATAAAATATCATCTTGAATGTGTTTTTGAAAGTTTTTCTATTAGTGTTAAGAGCAGCTAGGTGATGCAGTGGTTAGAGCACTAGTCTGGGAATTAAGAAGACACATTTTCTTGAGTTCAAATCTGGCCTCAGACCCTTACTAGCTGTGTGACCCTGGATAAGTCACTTAATCCTGTTTTCCTCTGTTTCCTCATGTATAAAATGATCTGGAGAACGAAATAGAAAACCACTTCAATATCTTTGCCAAGAAAACTCCAAATGGGGTCACAAAGAGTCAGATATGACTTTAAAAAATGATTAAACATATATTAGTTTCAATTGTACTGTCCAGATGTGCAACTTGCAATAAAGCTAATTATTATAACTACTGGACTTGCTTTTGAGATCTTCCTGAAATGCAAGAGTTCACAATAGAAAAAAAGTGAATGATAATCTTCAGAAAGATTTTTGAAGCTTGCTATATTCTGCTCTAGTAAGTCAAGAAGCACACCTGTCCTTAGTGAGAAAATGTTGTCAGAGCAACACTAGTATATGTCTTGAACTATAATGTGTCTATTACCCATCAGAAGGCAAAATGAAAAACTGTTATATACAAGACACCATTACTCTCCTTACACCACCCTGCCCAAGCAGTGATTACTACTCCCTCCTTTTAGGATGTAAAAGGCTTTAAAACAGATTGAAATCTGCCCTCAAAATGCTATAGGAATGAATCCCCCTGAAATAGCACTGTTTTCCCATGTAATTACTAAGTACTCAGCCACATTTCTTCTATATCTCCTGGTCTAGATACTCTCTCCTGCATGCTAGATTAGATTTCTTCTTTACCCTAGGCTAGACAACTTCTGAATACATAGAAATCCTTCTAAGGCATCTTGACAGCCCAGGATTACATGCATTTCATTATCCCTGCTGTGTCGATCACAATATATACCAAACAAGGAAGGTCCTGACAAAGATTTGACAGTTTACAATCACTGTATTCTGCACTGTGAATACAACAAATGAAAACAGTCTCAGTTTGTATAAAAGTTGGAATTCAGTCTTTTGTTCAGACTTACACTTTTGATTATATCCCAAGAGCAGGGCAGGGTGGTGTTAAAATAGTAAAGGCTTCCTACACTATGGGAAGCAAAATTTGCTGGAGGGTCATGCCCAAAGAGTGTAAATTGTTAGCTTAGTATGCTATATTAGGGTAAATCTTGGATTGACAGAAGTTTTCTTAATTTTTGTTAGTAACAATTCAAAATAGAAAAAATAGAATTCAGCATGAATTCTTAAAATTTTCCCATGAACACCAGAAACAATAACCAGGAGGAAGCTTTTTCAGATCCCATCCTACCCTCAGTTCAAAGTGTCTTCTGTACCAAATTACTTTGTCCATTTTGTTTGTTTCTTGTATCTTTTACTTATATTTCTACCCATACTTCCCCACTCAGTTTTGGGTTGGACGGGGGGGGGGGGTAGGGTCTGGCTCAGAGAATAGCTGGCCTTTCATAGTATTTCATGCAACAAATTATTGGGGAGTTAAGGAATGGAAAATACAAAAGTGATTGTGGTGCCTGTGCCCCATACCCCACTTCAACCCTCAGAATCTATTGGGGGAAATGAATGGTGGGAGATTGTGCTGGTGGTTGAGGGAGAAGTGTCTCCTGCCCTCCCCGCACCTCAACATGCCACTTAAGAATCTAGCAGTGACTTCTGTCCCAGGTCTGCTCTTGCATTCAGCTTAATGCTAAGTCCAGCCCATCCAGATTTCTATGCAGCAGTCAGTTCTATTCTCTCTTCCTTTCTGTCTGATTAATCCTATTCCCTTTCCAGAGATCCTCTCCTGCAGTTACAGTGCCAAATGTTTAGCCTGGATGCTGAGGGGCTACACATAGCCAGGTGAGGAGAATACTTGATGTCGGAATTCTGCCTCCTAAATATAGAACACCAACCCTAACTTCCCAAACTGTGCTACTGTGTAATAGCAGCCCTTAGCTGTACGGAAACCCTCCAAGATCAAGCTCTCCTGGATCATGGTGATGTGGCCCATTGAACACACCTACCCAGACCTCATCGGATTGGACCCTAGATGTATCAGGGACAACATTTGACAGCATCTTGTTCATACCACCACCACCATGGTTCTACATATATTTTATATAATTCTTATACTTCTTAGTAAGATATATGCTGTCTTCCTCAATATAATGTAAGCTCCTTAAGGGAAATAATGTATTTCAATTTTGTCCTTGTATCCCATCCATAGAACATTGCCTAGCACATAATGGGTATCAATACATGCTTATGGATTGATTGAATGAGTTGGGCTTGTAATTGAAAAGAATTGCATTTGGATAATTGTTTAGGGCTTTTAATGATCCCAAACTGCTTGCTGACTGGTACAAAGACCCTTGTTTTCAATTCAGCCATTCTCTTGGAATGCTCTGTTTGTGAATCTTATTATACCACAATCTCTAAGGAATAAAAAAGTTGGGGAGGCACAAAGGTCAATGGAAAGATGCATAATGAATGCAAGGAAGCTGAAATATATTTCCTGAAATGATATATGCTCAAAACGTGATTCACAGGATATCACTAAAGAAATGTAAGACTGGAAAAGGAGGTAGATTGGTCACATGGCTCCAGGAAGGAAAGACTAATGGGAAACTCAAAGACTCCATTTGCTTCCTATTCAATATTTAAAAAAAAAACTAGAGAAAAGCCTTTTGATTATCAGATGGATCTTTTCCTAGGATGATCTGTGGAAGAACAAGGATAGAGCAAGAAGAGCAGCCATGGATAGGCTGTGCTCTGCACCAATAAAGGAGTCTATACCCACTGATGAGATCACAGATTCATTAAAGTTCTTTAATAATACTATGGTCAACAGTTGAAGGTAATAGTTAATATGTTGTCACCAGCTAAATTCAATTCAATCTACAATAGAAAGACTTTCTTTTTAGAAATATTTAGTTTAAAAAAAGAAAGAAATATTTAGACCTTTTAAAACCTTACTAATATACTATAATCTCCATACTGTCTTCCTGACAGCCTTTGCTTTTGCTATTTGTGAAAAATATAAACTAGAATTTATATAGCTTTGAGGCTAACAAAGCATTTTACATAGATGATCTCATTTGATCCTCACAACAGTCCTATGAGGTAGGGGATATTATCCTCATTTTATAGATAAGGAATATGAGACAAAAAGAGTTAGCCAGGAGGTGCAGTAGATAGAGTGCTGTACTTGAGGTAGGAAACCCAGAGTTCAAATCCTGCCTCAGACATTAACTGTCTGGGGAAGCCCTTTAATCTCTGTCTGCCTCAGTTTCCACATCTATAAAATAGGAATAAAAACAGCACCTACCTCCCAGGATTGTTGTGAGGATAGAACAAGATAACATTTGCCAAGCACTTTGAAAAACTAAGGTGCTATATAAATACTAGCTCTCATTTTTTCAGGAACTTTCTCAGGGTCACATAGCTAATAAATGCCTCAGGAAGGACCTGAATGGAGGTCTTCCTGATTCTAATTATGCCACTTAGCTTATGTGTCAAAAGGAAACCTGTTCCTAATATACTGCCAACCCACATTCAAAATTTTAAAGGACAGTTTAAGGTTATTAGGAGTATCTATACTTGAATTCAGCACCAAATTGCTCTTTAGGAATCTTGAGCCTAGTCTTGGCTTCCCAAAACTAAGTAGCTGCTGATCTTTGATCAGTCTTACTGTGTTTCTTTCCCTCTTATGTGAAATAGGAATATAGGACTGGTCTATCTCACAAGGGATTTGTGATGCTTAACTAGTGATTATATGGTAATTTTCAAATTGAAATGTCAAATACAGTCATCTCAATCTGAGCCTAACCATTTGATGTTCACCTACCCTGTGATGACACCAATGAACCCCTGACCCTAGCCAGATTTCTATCATTTGGAGCAATGCTGAGATCTTTCCCACAATGAATGCACTTAAATTCTATCTTCTTTGTGTCTTCTGTAATTGCAGACTGAAAATATCACCTGTAATTGGAGGGTGTAGATAAACTGTCCAGACGAATTAATCTTCACCCCAGTTCATCATAAGTACTGTGGCAGCCCAATATCAGTGGATAGCCTATGTTCAAGAGCCCTAATTTATTGAAGAATGATTCATGCTTTCATTCAGGAACCAAAATGACACCATGCACTAACACCTACTTGTTTGGAAGCTACTTTGAATAGCCTGTAACTTGATTTCCCTGTACTGAAGATTGACTTTTTCCCTGGCATTATTATAACCCCTGCCTATTGACCAAGAGAGTAGTTTTCTATTCTATTATCACATACACTAGTTATTATTGGCTATTTAACATTCTCAAATGGAGTGTAAAGGGAATAAATATTTAGAAACCGAGAACATTTTGCCCAGTTCTGGATGGTAGGTAGATTCACTCCTTTTTTCACCATATGATTGATTTGAAATGAATGCAAATGAGTCCCTAGAAGAAATGTTGAAAAGAGATTTGAAAAAAGGAGTAAGGGATTTATGGAGTATAAGTTCAGGAATGAAATATAGCACAGAAGAAGATAGAAATAATAAAGATGATAACGATAGCTAGCATTTAGAGAGCACTTTGTGGTTTTCAAAGTACTTTACACATATCTCATTTTATGTTCATAACAACCCTGGGAGGTAGATGCTATTTTACAGATAAGGAAACTAAAGCTAAGGGAGGTTAAGTGACTTTTCCAGGGTTACAAAGCTAAGAAGTGTCTGAGTTTGGATATGAACTCAGCTCTTCCTGACTTCAAGTCTAGCACTCCATCTACTGTCAACAAATAACAGCCATGAAGGTTGCCTTCATTGTACTTCAGGGAACCAGGCACAGTACATTAGTCTGTATGTTCAGGTCATCTGCATTATAGCCCCAGCGCTAGTAGCTGTGTAGACCTTAGGCAAGTCAATTTACATCTATGAGCAACAGTTTCTTCACTTATAGGATCAGAGGGTGTTGGACTACATGACCTCTTAAATCACTTCCAACTTTAATCACTCATCTCCTACTAGCTCACATAATCTCATAGCTGGGCCTTTCACACCAGAACCCTAATGTATGTGTTATTGATATTCATATATTAAAACTACCAGCTATTGAACAAAGACCCATCAATTGACTAACATTCACTGAGGGTCTACTGTGTGCTAAGTGCTATAGGGGGAAAAAGAAGTGTGATAGTGGTCAGGTGGTCAGGGAAGACCATTCACAGAGCAGATGGAATTGAGTTGTTACCTGAAGGTAGAGGTATAGGATTCAGATAAGTGGACAAGAAAGAGAAGGACATTTGGGGTAGAGAAGACAAAATTAGCAAAAGCATAGAAACAGGAATACATATGTTCCTGATAGGGTACAGGAATAATGATAAAATTAGACTGGCTAGAGAGGACAATTGTCTTCTAGAAGGACAATGGTTGAGAAGGCTGGAAAGGAATGTGGTCATATTACAGGGAAGTTTGAATACTAGAATAATGTCTGGGCATTATCCTGTAGGCAAAAAAGCAGCCACTGACAGTTTTTAAATTGAGGAGTGCCATGTCAAAGCAATGTTTTCAGAAGACTAATCTGCCAGTGTGTAGAATGAGCTGGAGGTAAGTGTCCAATTAGGAGGCTAACATATAACTTTACCTGTCTGCCTCTAACCTTTCCCCTTGCTTAACTAGAATTATAGAATGAATCATATGATCATAGAACCATAGATTTGGAAGGGATCTTAGAGGTTTTATAGCCCAACCCTCTTATTTTATAGATTTGGAAACACCCTCCTAGGGCTCTGACTACAAGATATCTTTAACTCAATATTCCAGCAATAATTTAAATTAAACATGGCTCCCACAGACATTCTTATCTTTACTCCATGATGCTCCTTGCTCTTTAAATAACAACTGGCGGGGCAGCTAGGTGGCTCAGTGGATAGAGTACTGGCCCTGGATTCGGGAGTACCCGAGTTCAAATCCAGCCTCAGACACTTAACACTTACTAGCTGTGTGACCCTGGGCAAGTCACTTAACCCCAATTGTCCCGAAAAAAAAAAAAGTGATAAATAACAACAGGCGTGGGGCAGCTAGGTGGTGCAGCGGATAGAGCACCAGCCCTGGATTCAGGAGGACCTGAGTTCAAATCCGGCCTCAGACACTTAACACTTACTAGCTGTGTGACCCTGGGCAAGTCACTTAACCCCAATTGCCTGAAAAAAAAAGAAGAAAAAACCAGGCAACTCCGTCATCTTACTGATATTTCAAATTAAAAAAAAAAAAAAACAACCTCAGAGTAATTTTCAATCTAGGGCTCCTTGCTGCATGTATTTATTGTCAAATCGGACTGAATTTTCCTTAGTAACACTTCCCAAATGCTTCTCTTTTTTTCTGCCTATACTCAATGTTTTTTTTTTTTCCTGAGTTCCAGACCTGGCTATTATTCTTCTATTGCATTGTAACCTCTCACTGAATTTCTCACCAGTAACTTTTCTGCCGTTTGGCTTATTGTCAGTAATTACCATAAGAATTCCATAATTTGATCTTGCCACTGCTTCTTTAAGGCTCTGCAGAACCTTGCCAAAGCCTTTACCATTCTGCTTGACTTCTCTTTCTCCTGAACTTTCCCAGATTATCCCTTATACAAGTTGTGTCAAACTCAAGTCAAAATAGAGGCCACTAACCCATATATAATGGCAGCTAAGTGATGCAGTGGGTAGAGCATGGGGTTTGGAATCAGGAAGACTCATCTTCACAAGTTAAAATCCAGCTTGAGATACTTACTAGCTGTGTGACCCTGGCCAAATCACTGAATCCTGTTTGCCTCAGTTTCTTCATCTGTAAAATGAGCTGGAGAAGGAAATAGCAAACTACTCCAGCATCTTTGCCAAGAAAACCCCAATTGGAGTCGCAAAGAGTTAGACATGACTGAAACCACTCAAAAACAACAAACTGATACATAAGACTCCCTGTGGACCATAGATTGTCTTAGAAAACCACAGATTAATATTATCTATGATTTAATGTATTTTATTAAATATTTCCCAATTACATTTTAATATTGTTTGGGACATACTTAGGAATGTTGTAGGACACATATTTGATACCTCTGCCTTATACTATTTTCAGGAAAATTCACTCACTGATCCAGTCAAGATCATGCAATATGCTTACAAATTCCTTTATCCCTCAGCTTAGTAAGATTTCCTCTTTCATTCATTTAAACAGCTATTTATCTTAGAGTCAGATTATTAGACCAGACATAGTCCTTAGAGATCCAGTCCAGCCTTATTTTATAGATGAACAAAATTAAACATTTAGAGGTGAAATGATTTGTCTAAGATCAGAAGGGGAATTAGTGTCAGAAACCAATTTTATTGACTACCAAAACCATTTTCTTTCTTTTAAAACTATTCCTTAGTAATGAGATATTTCCATACTTCTATGGCTTTACCCTATCTTCATATTTTTTAACTGCACCTTTGATATTACTTGTATAAGGATCTCCCAGTGAGGAAAATCCTTTTATTGATACAAATTAGCATCTGTTCTCAGCTAAGCCTTAGGGAATTACATGAGTACACTAAAAGATAAAGCTACTTGCCCAGGGTCACACAGCCAAAATGTATCTGGGGCAGGATTTAAATATGGGCTTTCCTGACTCCAAGTCCAGCTCTCTCTCCCCTTTGTTATGCTGTTTCTCATACCTATACACTTAACAGATCTTTCCTACACATAATTCCCAATAATTTCCTTTTATTCACTACTACATGAAAAGTATTTTTATTTTTCCTTATAAAGACGGCTATTTATTTAATGTTCAATGTTGTCTCAATCAATATCAAATAAGAAGAAAAGTTAAAGATGAAAAGACACCTTAGACAGTTATAATAGCTTTAATCTGACCAATTCAAATAAGTCATTAATACCGAAGAATGAGAAATGGGTGAAGTAAAAGATAGTTACTTTAATTATCACCACTTCCTAGAATAATTTTACTGATGTAAAACAATCACCACAATTAGGAGGCCAAAAGAATCTAGAAATTGCCTTACTTAGCAAATACTTGCTATCCTTGCCAATTGGAAAAACTAGCCACCAAAAGGTATGCCAGTTTACAATATATACTCATTTGTAAAAACACTATGGACAAGGATAGCAGATGGTTACAAACAGTATCATGTTACAAGACAGTAAAAATCAGTAAGAACAAAAACAAGTTTACAGAAAACTTGGCATGGAAATTAACTAAATCACATCACCCTAAGTATATTCATAGATGGAACTGGCAGGAATACAAAAATAAGATGTAAAATGAAATTCATTTGTCAATGTTTCTATAACAATCTATTTTCTTTGTCAGTGACAAAAGTACCATATTTAGACCCTAACACCCCAATCTCTGAAGAACTAGATGAAGAAATAGATATGGTACTTAGGAAGATGAAGGGAGGAAAGCAGAAGGACCAGACTATTCAAGTAAATCCTTGGGAGAGTTGACACAATCTTGAAAGCATGAATGATTTGTTGTTTAAGGCATCTCAGTGAGGGCAAGACACCAAAAGAATTAGGGAAAATTGCAGACAATAGTAATTCATTTTTTTTTTAAAAATTGGTTGAGAGAATATAGCAATCCTATGATACCTACTTTTTCATCTTTACTCATTTTTATTAAAATGAACTGTATGCATATGCAAAGTTCTTGAAATTAAGATATATGAAGAATAGCATATCACATCATAATAGTCATAAAATTGACTAAAAATTACCAATAATATGGAATCCTGCTGTGATTTCTGTACATTGATTTTCCCCTCCCCCCAGAAATCTGTCTCTAAAAGCAAAATGTAGTCTTATAGTTTCTTTTCCATTTACTCTTCTATACATATTTCAGGATCATACAATATTTCTAGTGTAAGGTTACTGTTAAAATTCCTTCACTGGATCTGTGGCTTTAAATAGGTAAAAAAAAAAAACCTATTGAGGGAATTAAACAATGGGAATCAGTCAAAGCCATTGTGTGGGAGACAGGGTAATCCTCAAAGAAATTTGCATAAAAGGAGAAGGTATTATAGAATAGAACAGGTAAGAGATTCTCTTCTTCTGGATTCTAGAAGTTGGAGCAAACATGGAGCAAAAGGAAAACTGAGCTGTGAGATATCACAGGACAGTAAATGGCTCTACAGACATCTGAGAGAAAAAGACAGGCTGAGGGAAATCCCAATGAAAGGTCAATATTTTCCCTCCCAATGCCTGTTTATCCACAGACACTACAATATTATCTACTATTTCATTACCTAGATGTTTCTCCTAAATTGAATTCTGCCTCAATCACACTGGATATTTGTTAACTAGAGATAGATATAAATGTAAGATTAACCAGAGAACCCAATCTTTGTCTAGATGCTAAGCATTTTCCTAACTGGGCATTCAGAGCACTTGTAAACATACTCAGATCTTTTCATACAAAATAAAGTCAAAGAAGAGGGAATCAAATGGACTTTAGGGATAATTATATTTCTTCCTAGGCTTAAAACACTCTAACTATTGTAATAAGGTATTAGACTTGATAAATACAAACATAGAAAATAACTTTCTTAAATAACTCTCTGATTATTGATTTCAATTCAGTTATACATGAGAGAGATGTGTGATTGATAAAGGTTATTCAGCATTATTAAGAAGGATATCCTATGCAAGGTCCAAAAGGAAGTGACTCCCTAAAGAATAGGAGTATTAACCTGAGGTCCATGAACTTACTTTTTGTGTGTGTGAAGCAATTGGGGTTAAGTGACTTGCCCAGGGTCACACAGCTAGTAAGTGTCAAGTGTCTGAGGCCAGATTTGAACTCAGGTCCTCCTGAATCCAGGGCCAGTGCTCGATCCACTGCACCACCTAGCTGCCCCCATGAACTTACTTTTAAAGATATTTTGATAACTGTATTTCAACATAATTGGTTTCCTTTGTAATCCTATTTATGTCTTTAAAACATGATATTCTGAAAGAGGGTCCATAGATTTCAGCAGACTGCCAAAGGCGTCCATGATGCAAAATAGGTTAAGAACCCCTGCTATATAAGGTCAGATCCCTATGATAGCTTCTCCTTTTTATGCAAATTTCTTTGAGGATTACACAGTCTCCCATACAATGACTTTGACTGATTCAAGGTGATTTACAGGCCCTTTGAAGCTGCTATTCTATTGGTTGCATCAATCTCTAAAACATTACAGGGGCAGCTAGGTGGCGCAGTGGATAGAGCACCGGCCCTGGATTCAGGAGTACCTCAGTTCAAATCCGGCCTCAGACACTTAACACACACTTACTAGCTGTGTGACCCTGGGCAAGTCACTTAACCCCAATTGCCTCACTAAAAAAAAAAAAAAAAAACATTACAGAACTTCCTTAATGGAAGCCATGATTATTAAAAATCAATCCATCAACAAGCTTTATTAAGTATCTACTCTGTACTAGGCACTGTGAAAAGTGCTAGGGACACAAATATAAAGAATGAAATAATCCCTACTCTCAAGGAAGTTGTCTTTTAAAATTTTTTTTATTAATGAAATAATATAAGCATTTCCATAACATAGTAGAACAAGAAAAGCTGATTGTACATAAAACTGCAAATATATTATGTACAATTTGCTATTCTTTTATAATATATAATAAAGTTATCATGTAACTTTTTAAACTTTTTTTCTTCCCTCTAACCCTCCCCCACCCTAGAAATGGCTACCATTAGACACAATGATGTATATATGTGTAAAGTCATTTTATACATCCTTCTATTTATCAGTTCTTTCTCTGGATGCATATAGTGTCTTCCTTCATAAATCCTTTGTTGTTAGAATATTTATAATAATCAAAATGACTTATTTGCTCAAAGTTGTGATTAGAACAATATTGCTGTTACTATGTACAACGTTCTTTGTTCCTGCTCATTTTACTCTTCATTCCTCAATTGATAAGTGGTCAAAGGAAATGAATAGGCAGTTTGGGAACTTACCTTCTAATGAGAGAGAGAAGTACATATATAAATATATAATATAAATATAATGAGAATAAATACAAGGTAGTTAAATATGATGTAGTTAGGGTAGGAAGTCCCTAGTCGTTAGGAACAACCTAATGACTCAGGCAGGAAAAGAAAAGTATATGAGAATTGTCTGCATCCAAACATGACATGTAGTTGAATGACCAGTCCCTTAAGTTAGCATATCAGTGCATATATTTGGGAGAAGTACTCCACATGAACAATGAGTTGGGAAAAAAATGAATATGGCATTTGGGAAATTATACAGTACTTTTATGGTCCCCAGTGCAGAGGCCCAATTTTTAGAAAAATGTTCTCATGGAGATATTCTATGTTTGAGAATCTTAAAAAACAAACAAACAAACTATAACCTTCAAGGAATCAAAATTAACCCAAAATGCAATGAGGAGTCTCATTTTGGGCATAAGTAGGCTTTAGAATCTTTAAAATGATCTTTGTACAAGAAGGTGAATCAGGATCTGAAAAAGTGTTAGGGTAGTCATATAGTAAAATTGAAGAATAACAGATGTTCAACCTCAGGGGATGACTTTCACATCACCTCTGATTTTTACATACTTTTTGTGAAAAGTCCTAAAATAGAGTATAAGGTTGACTCTTATTTTAAAAAGAAAACAAATCGAGGCCTCCCATAATTCTCCTTCTATAACCTCTCATGCCTTTCCAAAGGTTATCTCACTGATGACTACAGGGGAAGTATCCTTTGATATAAAAAATATTTTCACTTTTTAGAATTGAGGAACCATTTTAAGAGGTCTACTGATAATAACACGACAATCATTCAGATTTCTTCACTTAAAAGGCTGCTGCTAGAGAGGTCCAAATTATTTTAAAATCAAGTTATGTTTACATATTTAATGAAATGATTGTCTTTTTATTAAAATCATACCATTAAATGGTTTTATTTAAAACAGTATAAAATGCAGATACAAAATATAAATTAGCTATGAATTGGACTTTTTTTCTTTCTTCAAAGGACACAAAAATTTCCTACCCTCACCACCCCTTCCAAAAAAAAAAAAAACCTAACAAAAGAAACCTTTTGAAAACTTGTTGTTATTGAAGCATGTCCAACTCCATATTGGTGTTTTCTTGGTAAAGATGCTAGACTAATTTGCCATTTCCTTCTATAGTATGTCTCCATTTTATAGATGAGGAATTTAGGCAAATGGGATTATGTGAATTACCCAGGGTCACACAGCTAGTTAGTGTCTGAGGCTGGATTTGAATCTCCCTAACTCTTGACCCAGCACTCTTATCTACTGCACCACCTAGCTGCCCTATAAATCAGACATCAAGGGGCAGCTAGGTGGCGCAGTGGTTAAAGCACCAGCCCTGGAGTCAGGAGTACCTGAGTTCAAATCTGGCCTCAGACACTTAACACTTACTAGCTGTGTGACCCTGGGCAAGTCATTTAACCCCAATTGCCTCAAAAAAAAAAAAAAAAGAAGTCAAATAAGAGGCTTTGATAATCCATTCCTACCGCTTTCACTGGTTCAACCCTTTTCTCTTGAACAAATAACTAATTCTTTTGTGCATCAGTATCATCACTAGGAGATGATAATATTTATTATCTACTATAAGTGTTTTATTTTTTTTCAATGTTTATGAATGTCAATTCCTGCAAGATTTATAACCATTGATTCTTGGAAGCAAAGAAATCATAGACTCAAAGAACTTTCAGCCAGTAAAGGATTATATGAATCAATTAATTCAATCCCTGGATTTTACAAAGGAGAAAACTATAGTCCAAGAGGTTAAGTGAAGGTCATATACGGAGTTAATGGTTTTTTTGCTCTATCTTCTATGAACCTGATCACCTGGGTTAGTGGTTAATTATGGTGCTAAAAGGGTCAAAGTCACTAGTTCTTTCTACATATCCCAGGTATCTTAACCAATGAAACAACTAGAACACATTGAACAGAGTTGCTGACCTGAAGTTAATTGAACAGAAACCAACATCCCCCTTTCCCTCATAATGATTCATTCTTCCATTTTACTTCTATTGTTGTTCAGTCATTTCAATTGTATCTGACTCTTTGTGATCCCATATGGAATTTTTTTGCCAAAGATAGTAAAGTGGTTTGCCATTTCCTTCTCCAGCTCATTTTACAGATGAGGAAACTGAAGCAAACAAGAGTTCAGTGACTTTCCCACAGTCATACAGCTAGTAAGTGTTTGAGGCTGGTTTTGAACACAGATCTTCCTGAATCCAGTTCAAGGAGGACTAGCACCTCTGATATGAGGACTTGTCAAGCCTTTTTCAGGGCCACTCATCCATCTTTCATGTCTACCTGGAACTCAATTCTTACCTGTGCCTCTAAGAAGCTGTAGCACATGGAATGCTTAGAGCTTGGTCAAACACTGAAGACACTAAGTGTGAGGGGAAAATCCATCCTCTTCACAATAATTCTCAGGAACTCAGCAGCAAAGTGACAAAGACTTTATTTTCTTCTCATGAGAAGGAGGCACCCTAGTGTGCAGCTAGTGGGTGCCCAGAAAGGGGGCTCGTAGGCCCTATTTTATACCCTAGTCCCTAACTAAAATGGACCCTCCCCTTTTTCATCACTGGTGGGGTTACAATCTACGCACAAAACCTAGATAATCTGACCGCAGTATTCCCACCCCTCTTCCTTGTATGGGCATCACTCAGGAGTGGACCTTATACTTCCTTATATGGACACAACTCTGGAGCGGACATTATTGAGACCACGGCTCCTTGAACCATGTGACCTTGCTAACCTGAGGGGGAGGAGGGAATCTGAGACCTTTGTCCTACAAACAGGTCAGGGGGAGTATGACTGACTGTTATATCCACATTGAGAGGAGACAACTACCCATTTCTCACACTAAGGTCATTCACTGCATCCCAAGCCATAGTCAATCATCTTGAATTTTGTCTTGCCACTGGACTTCAATAAATCTAGAAGAGAGAGTGAGGCTGAAGATTTTGTGATATTCTGACTCACTTAAATCCAATTAATGAACAAGTCAAGAAATCACCCCATAATATCATTGGTCCTATTCAAAAACAAAGCACAAACAACTCTACTCTTTTATCTCTTTAGACTTGAGCTCTCATCCAATTTTTTCTCCGTTCTTTTCTTTCTATTTCCGTAATCAAACTAGACTTAAGATTCAATGAGTAGTATGTCTTTATTTTGCATCCATTATGGGGATTTTCAAAGTCCATATATAGCCTGCAACAAAATTTTCTCTGAAGTCAACAATTATTTTTTACATGCCTACGATATTTCAGGCACTATGCCAATTGCTACAGATCCAAAAAAGGGTAACAACAATTCTTGCTCTCAAAGAGATCACATTCTTATGGGGGAGACAACATATAGCTTTGCATAAATATAAATATATAATACACAAATATATGCGTGTATATGATTATTTGGATATAATCAACAAAGAGAAGATACTAGCATTAAGAGAAACTTGGAAAGGCTTCTTGTAGAAGGTGGTATGGTGGTATATTAGCTGAGACAAAGAAAGCCATGAGATAAGTATGAGAAAGGAAAGAATTCCATGAATGGAGGTTGTTGTTGTTCAGTCATTTTCAGTCATGTTTGACTCTTCATGACCCCATTTGGGGTATTCTTAGTAATGATACTGGAGTAGTTTGACATTTCCTTCTCCAGCTCATTTTACAAATGAGGAAACTGAGGTAAACAGGGTTCAGTGACTTTCCCATTATCTCACAGCTAGTGTCTGAGGTTTGATTTGAACATAGGAAGATAAGTCTTCCTGACTGTAGCCCTAGCACTCTATCCACTATACCACCTCACTGACAGAAATGGGGAATAGCCCATCAAAATGCACAGAATTGGGGGCACCTAGGTGGCGCAGTGGATAAAGCACTGGCCCTGGATTCAGGAGGACCTGAGTTCAAATCCGACCTCAGACACTTGATATTTACTAACTGTGTGACCCTGGGCAAGTCATTTAACCCCCATTGCCCCACAAAAAAATGCATAGAATTGGGGGGCAGCTGGGTGGTGCAGTGGGTAAAGCACCAGCCCTGGATTCAGGAGGACCTCAGTTCAAATCCAGCCTTGGACACTTGACACTTACTAGCTGTGTGACCCTGGGCAAGTCACTTAACCCTCATTGCCGCCCCCCCCCCAAAATAATAGGCACAAAATTGAGAGAGTGTCCTGTTCAAGGAACAGTAATAAGTCCAGAGTTGTAATACCACAGAGTACATGGAAGTGTGATGAGACTGAAAAGGAAAGAAAAGGCAAGGTTACAAAGGGCTTTAAAAGCCAGATGGAAGGAGTTTATATTTGATGTGGAAGGTAACCGGGAACCACTGAAGTTTATTAAATGGTGTGGGAGGGAGTGACTTTAGGACAATTAATTTGACAGCTGGGTGGAGAATGGACTTGAATGAGGAAAGACTTGAGACAAAGAGACCAACCAGCGGGCTATTACAATAGGCCAGATATGAAGTGATTGTCCAGCATGATGGAAGAGGCAGAGGAGAAAAGTGAGAATATATAAGACATATTACAATGATAGAATTGATGGGACTTGTCAACAGATTAGCTATGGGGGCAGGATGAGAGAAGTGAAGAGTAGAGGATACCATCGAGTATGTAAATCTGAGGAACTGGAAGGATGGTGGTGCCCTCTACAGAAATAGTAAAGTTAATAAGAGAAGGGTGAGGGGAAGGAAATGTACTTAATTCTGTTTTGCATATATTGAGTTCAAGTTGTCTATGGGACATCTAGTTTGAGATGTTCAGCAGGTGATTTAAAACTGAAGGTCAGGGGAAAAAAAAACACCTAAAGGTCAAGAAAAAATGTAGGATTGAATAATTAGATCTAAGAATCATTGGCATAGAGATAATAACTAAGTCTATAACAGCTAATGAGATCACCAAGTGAAATAGGAAAGAGGAAACAGCCTACAAGGTATAGGACAGAACTTTGAGGGACTAGTTAGTGAGTGTGATCTGTTTGTAGAACCAGCAGAAGAGATAGAGCAGTATGACAGGTGGGCTGAAAACTAGGAGATAGGCTGAAAACTAGGAAAGAGTCATTTTGCAAAAACCTTGAGAGAAGAGAATACCAAGGAATAGAGGGTGATCAATAGTGTCAAAGGCTATAGAGAGGTCAAGAAGGATGAGGACTGACAAAGGGTCATTAGATTGTGCAATTAAGAGATCTTTGCTGGGCGGCTAGGTGTCGCAGTGGATAAAGCACCAGCCTTGGATTCAGGAGGACCTGAGTTCAAATTTGGCCTCAGACACTTGACACTTACTGGCTGTGGGACCCTGGGCAAGTCACTTAACCCCCATTGCCTCACCAAAAACAAAAAAAAAGAGAGAGAGAGATCTTTGCTAACTTTGGAGAGAGCATTTTAGTCTACTGAGCCTCTAAGTCATGCACATCTCAACAAAATGGGGCACAGACTGCATACAAGTTTATAAAACTATAGGAATCACCATAATGGCTCTGACTCAATGTTCCATCCAACCTAGCATTCTTTTGCATATAATAAAATATACCATAAAAGAATAAGGGTATGCCCCCCCACGGCAGATGTCAGCTTATATATTTCATTAGAAAACTTGCATGATTTCCTTCTGGGAAATAAGCTAAAAATACAATGAATCTTAAAGTTTTTAATATTTTTCAATTTTGTCTGTGAAAGTTAGTTGAGTTTTCTTCAACTAGGTAATCAGGTAGGTAAGAATTGCACAAGACACATAATGGTCTATAAGGGTCCATGGTATGTGAGTGTTTCCTAGTAGTCAATATTATTATGTCACTCATAAATTGGTCTAAATCCTTTTGCAGCTATTTACATTTCTTGCCACTACCATCTCTTGGGATTATGTTTTCTTTGAGTTTATTACATGCTGCATGAAGTTGTACTTTTTTGTTTGTCCTATATTTTGCTCACTAAAATTTCAAACAGTGCCAAAACATCTTACTATTTGGCCATTCGGTGAATGTAATCACCATTTCAAAATTCTCATTCTAGTCTTTAAAAAAAATCATTCACCTTTCCAGAACAAAATGTCTTAATTTTTAAAATAGGTTTGTAAACAGAAGTCCTTTACCTTTCTCTGGATCTTTTCTAGTCCCATTATAACTTTCACAGGGTGCTGTGATCAGAACTGAGAATTCCAGGTGCAAACTGCACCTGTGTCTTACACAGAGATAGGATAACATTTCTTGTTTTGTCTTCAGTGCACTTTTCTGCATAGATATCCATTATTCTCTTGGCCCTTCAGGATCTGAAGCATAATAATGGGCTGATCCATATGGAAAAATATGCAAATATTCTAGATTATAACCAATAGCTTAGATCTCTTCTAGCTAGCTAGTTAACTAGCTAATATAATAAATATATAAAATTGTTATAATGTGGTTAGCCTATAGGTCATACCCCTTAACAAAAGTATTGGAAATAAGAATACATTATTAAGGGCTGCTAGGTGGCGCAGTGGATAGAGCACCGGCCCTGGAGTCAGGAGTACCTGAGTTCAAATCTGGCCTCAGACACTTAACACTTACTAGCTGTGTGACCCTGGGCAAGTCACTTAACCCCAATTGCCTCACAAAAAAAAAAAAGAATACATTATTAAATTGCTGGGTAAAGGGGTTTTGGAATATTTCAGCAGTCTTTTTGATTCATTTGAGGAATTGTCAGATATTCATCACTTCTGCTAATCTATAATAGTTGAAAAAGTATTTTATCTTCTAAGCAATGAGAAGCCATAGGTTTTGAATGGTGGAAGTAAAATGTTTGAAAGAGTGCTTTAACAAGATTTAATTTAACATCAGTATGCAGTATAGATTGGCGGAGGAGAAACTAGAAGGAAGTTTTGTTTGAAGGTTATTTCATGGTCTAATTGAGAGGCAATAAGGAACTTCACACAATCTGGACAATTCTTAATTGTATTTTATATATGTATATGTGTGTATTGCCTGTTTTTAAAGACGAAATTGTAGTAATAAAGCTTCTTTCTCACAAAGAATACTTTATTCCAAAATCAAAGATTTAGAATCAGAAGAGATTTTCCATCTAGTTCAACTCTCTAATGTTACAAATGAGGAACTTGAGGACCAGAAACATTAAGGATTTGTCCAAGGTCACATGTTAGAATGGAGCAGAGGTAGAATTTGAAGCCAACCTCCAAAACCAATAGCCTTTTCACTGCATTAAACTGAAGGGTTCCTAATGAAATCTGAATCAAAATGATGCTACTGACCTATCACCAGTAAAGCATAAGTCTTTGAATTATTTTTTCAGTAGTTGTGATGCATTTGGATTGAACCAACCAGACTTGAAGTCCCCCTCCAACACACACGCACGCACGCACGCACGCACGCACACATCCCTCGCAACCAAGCACACACATTTTCAAGGCAGCTAGCCAAAGGTTTACAAAATCAATATATGCAGCCAGCCCGTCTTTTGAAGGAATTCAAGGATGAAACAGGGATTAAAACTGCTATCTAAAATAAGTAGTCTCTTTTTACTAAAAGTCACTATTCTCTTCAACTGGTGGATTGCAAATGTGTCCTCTTTTCACAAGAAAATCTTCAAAAGCAGATGAGAGTAGTATACAGATCTTTGAGTATTACTTCCTTACTGGGAAAGCTGGTTTAGATAATAAAAAAGGACATAATCACTAAACTAATAAACAAAAAACACCTCACTGATAAAAAGACAATGTAGTTTCTGCAAGAGGAAACCATATCTAACCAATCTGTTAGAGTTCTCTGATGAAGTAAATAAGTACACAGCTAAAAATGAAATAGTGGGTGCTATCTAGTTAGACTTTCAAAGCGCTCTTAACAAGGTTCATCATGGTTGAGAGGGGAATGAATAGTGTCTTTTGTTATGAATAAACAACTGGCTTAAAGATAAGAGGAAGAAATCAAACGTGCGGAATAGTAATAATAGCACATTTTGTAGCATTTTAAGATTTATAAAACAATTTTGCCACAATAACCCTATAAATACTGCAGTGCTGCTGTTATGTTCTTTTTGCAGATGAGAAAACTGAGGACCAGAAAGGTTAAGGGATTTGTCCAAGATCACGTTAGTATGGAGCAGAGGCAGAATTTAAAGCCAACCTCCAAAACCAAGTTCAATTAAATTAAAGCTAAGAGAGGTGAGCTTATCCATGGAACTTCTTGTTGGAAGTGACAAGACTGATTTTAAATATATTCTTTTAAATCTTTTGGTGCAGGAAACTCCATAAAATCACCATATTTGCAGATGGCATGTGTACATTTCTTCAATGGAAATCAACAAAATTCACAGTGACTACAGGAAGAATTTATGAACCTAAAAGAATGGGCAAAAAAAAAAAGTGGCAGGTGAGTTTTGATGTGGTCAAATCCAAGGCAATACCTTTAAGAATGAAATACTCAAAATATAAATATATATAAATATATATATATATGTTTGTGTGTATACATACACATGTATGTGTATATTTATATAACCACTGTTTTACATAGAGATAGGATAACATTTCCTGTTCCGTTTTCAATACACTCTCCTGGAACAGATGTCTACTATTCTCTTGATCTTTTTAGATACAGCAGTGTAATGAGCTGATCCACCTGGAACAATATGCATGTATATATGGGTATGTGTGTATTCTGTGATGTTGCAGTGAACATAATTTGATTCCCTCATATATCCATATCCATAAGCTATACTATCACAACATTCAATTGTATACCTATATTTTTCCCTAGTCATTTAGGAATGACATAATTTACACTGATAACAATTCACCATTTCATTATTCAAAATCACTTACCAAACATTTCAATTGCATGTTCCACATAAACACATAAAGGTTGCCATTGTCCATCAAATTTAAGTTAGATTTAGCTGTGGTCTACCAAACTGACGGATACATTCCTTTTCTTTCTATTTTGTTACTGTTCATATACACCATCCTATAGTGTTTTCTCCCTAAAATATTCCTATTTGTATATATTGGTATGCTTTTTATTTAGAGAAAGATTATAAAAGTTTTATTTCAGCATACAGCTTCAGGGACCAATTAATTCCATTAAATTATATCTAGTTCCATAACAAACTGAACCACTGTGGGTCCAGGGCTGTCTAGATCTGTGACAGTTGGAGGGGGTTGGCAGAATGGGGGAGAGTCAGCGAAAGAGATTGATTTTGTGTGGCACTAGAAAACATTGCAAAATCATGTCAGGGAATGTCTTTCAAAATCGTATTAAAATATTTTAGATTAAGGGAGTTTCCCTTCTCATGAGTGGGAGTTGACAGACTGCCTGCCAGCATTAGAAATATGCGGAGAAAATTTGATTTCTATATTGTGTCCTCTAATAACACTTTTCTCTGTATGTCATATCTCTTAGGGAAGATCAAGGAGGTGCTGTGTGTGAGTGAGTGTATGAATGTGTTTGTGTGTGTATGAGAGAGAGAGAGAGAGAGAGAGAGAGAGAGAGAGAGAGAGAGAGAGAGAGAGAGAGAGAGAGAGAGAGAGAGAGACTTTGGGTAAACGTTGCCTCCTTGTGAAGTAGAAATCATTGCATCTCACTTACAACTGGGAAAACTGAAGGACACTAACCCTCCCAAGGTCATCCTGTGATCCTCGGATCTAGCAAATCAGTGGCAAGGCCTAGAATGAAAGGAAATCAGGGACACTGACTTCCAGGTCCTAGTCTTAAGCATTAAACATTTCCTCTCCTTGTTAAGATTTTTTTTCTAAATCACTTTAGGGGGGGAAAAGTATAAGAAAAATCTTTCTTTTAAAGGACAAAATAAAACTAATGAAAGGGGTCTGGGTGCCCACTCTACAATTCGTAATCTATGTCCAAAAAAATGGTGGTGATGGTAGGGTTCCTTTCTGACACAAAGAAATCCTTTTTTGCCCGGAGCTTCTTGGTTCATTCTCCTTCCCCCACTCCCCCCCCTCCCCCTTTGTAGGTAAGGACTGATTAAAAATAAAAAACAAAACAAAAACTAAAGCCCACACCTCAAGCCCATTCCGGGCTTGGACAGTGACTAAGTCCCGCCCCTTACCCTTCCCCCACGCGTCTGCACTCACCAGTCCTGCTCCCCCACTCTCCTCCCCCCCCCCCAGATGCTGCCTGGCACCGAGCGCAGCTGCCGCCGCCGCCGCCGCCGCCGCAGCCCCAGCCGCAGCAGCAGCAGCAGCAGCCGCAGCCGCAGCAGCAGCCCTAGCAGCCGCCGCAGCACTTTACACTTTTATCGATCGCTTTTCCAGTCCTGCTCCAGTGCAGTCCTCCTGGAGTGCAAAGTGGCCAGCGCTCCTTGCTTTGGCCTCCGAGCAATCCGAGGAGACTAGAGAGGAAACTCCTTGGGAGAGTCCGGTCCCAGGTGCCCTCTGGGTTCTGCAGTCTCTTCTCTCTTTGCTTGGGTGGGGAAGGAGGACGAAGAGGAGGTTTGGTCTAGGATTAGAAGGAGGTGGAGCAGAGGCAGCGGTGGCGGCGGCAGCAGCAGCAGCAGCAGCAGCCGCACCAGGAAGGGAGAGAGACAGGAGAGACCTAGACTTGGAAACCCCAAAGTGTCCCCGTCCCTGCACCGCAGGATACATTTCCAGCTTCATGGGCAAAGTGTGGAAACAACAGATGTACCCTCAGTACACCACCTACTACTACCCCCAGTATCTCCAGGCGAAGGTAAATGGGAAAGGGGTGGGGAGTTGGGGCGGGTGCCAAGGGCAGGGTGGGGATGGGGTCTTGACTCAGAGGGGAGCGGGGAGCTTCCTGGGGATCTGGTGTCTTAGGGTGGGGTGGCGGGAGCGGGGGAGTTGGGGGAGGAGGAGCCGAGCGCACTGCGCGCTCTGCCGTTCTGCTGTTGTAGTTGACTGGATGTTGCTAACTATAGCCCAGGCTGGGATTGAGCGCGTAGGGCTTCTCAGAGAAGAGAGTGCAAAGATCGGGTTTCTGAGAGCAATCGGGAGAGGGAGAGACCAGACAGGAAAGAGCCGGTAGCCCCTTCCTTCCTCTGAGGAGGGGAGGGGTTGTATGGACGGCTGGGAACTCCCTCTGTTGTGAGCTAGGTGGGCCTTTGCTGCCCGGGACCTTACCCTCGTTTCGGTTTCTCCCACCACCCCCATTCTTCTGGGCTTTAACCCGTGGAGAAGTAGCTTTTCTCCTCCTCCTGAGTCATGGGCCACCCCCCCACACACCCCCGAACTGCCCCCTTCCTCAATCACTTCTGGCAGGTCTGTTTAGAACTGTTTCTCTTCTCTTACCTTCGCACCCTCCCCCTCACCTCTGATCTTTGTGTGGTTATGGCACATCACCTGGTTACTGATTTCCACTTTTATGTTCGAGTTTTGGGTAGAGAAGTGGCCAAAGTTCATTCAACTCTCATTGATGCCCCCCTCACATGTGCCCGGTAACTTTTGCAAAGGAGGGGGTGATAGACATTTCTATCCAGGGAAATATTTTGCCATTTTAAATTTTATGACGTTAAAAGCAACAACAATAACAACACTTTACCAGCCTTCTTTGTTAAAGGTTAAACAGTTTTTTATTGGAAGTGGTGTTTGACAAGAGATAACTGCTGACCTTCTTAGCTAAAAAAATTTCATTTTCTAGAGACATGGGTAATTTTGTTCTTTGGCATACCTTGGGTTTCAATTTTTAAGATAAGTTGAATTTTCTCTATTCATTTAAAATAATTGGTTTTGGTCCAAAAATAATGTTGGCCTTAAATCTTTAGCAGCATCATTGTGTAAAAGGGCAAATGCAAAGAGGGTGCACCAGGGCCTTGAGCATCTCTCTTCACAATCCATAATAGAAACAGATATGAATCAGGTGTGTATACAATGTGTGAACTGTAATTTGGGGGTTATACTTAGGCTCTGGCCAATGAAAGAACATACTTTTTGGCCCATAAAGAAGAGGACCTCCCTGGCCAGTTTGATAAGGTTCCTTCATTGTAGGTGTGGTCCATGGTAACAAGGAACCATAGCACATAGAATATCTGACCATGTCAAACTATAACTGTAAAAACTAAAGAAATAGAGAATCACCTGCTCTCCCACCCTGCCTTCACCAGCACACACACACACACACACACACACACACACACACACACACACACCCCAAAAAAAAGTCCATTTTAGCCCCGGTAGCCAGACAGCATCAAGATGGCAGCAGTTTTAGTATCCATCATTAATTTTCCCTCAGATTTACACTAATATGTTTTCAGTGTTTTGAGATGGCAATATGAGTGATAGAGATATTGTAAATATGAGTTGTTTAAAGAAATATTGTGAAGTAATCAATGCACTACCTTTTAGATATCATATATGTTTAATGCACCTGTTTAAATTATGCAGCATAAGGTGCCTGAGGGTTGTTTTTTGTACTATTCCCACATTAATTGTATGAATAATAAATAAATACACTCAGGTGAAGAAAGGAGGGGAAACACTTTTCTACAGGCACATTTACCTTAGTGATTTTTATGTACCATTAGTAAGTTGGAAACAAGTACATAACATTTAATATAGCTAATGTGATGCCCACTTGGCTTTTTTGCCTGTAAATAATTGAAGAGGGAAGGCAAACTGTAAGAGCTGCTCTGGTAATTAGGTTGGATCACAGAAAGCTTTAAGGGCCATTTTCTGAAGTGTGCTTCCTGCATAAAGCATTTAATATTGATTTGTGTTACAGTAATGACATTTTCAAAACATATCTTGCTGTTTCTGCTAAGAAGCCTAAAATCCCATTACTCTGTATCTCTTTGTTTTAGCAGAGTGGCACCATGCCCACTTGACCTATTTATACTATGTATTAAAATTTGGGAGTTTGAATCCAAATTTTTATTTTAATATCAACCTAATTGTATTTAAGGGAAGGAGACTCTCAAAAAAAAAATGTATTAGAAACTAGCGACAATTTAAGTTGTCAAAGTCTGGCTGATGTAAGCAAATTTAGCTCCAAACATCTGGCAGAAGGTGTAAAAGAAATAGTATTGTAAGAAAAAAAATCTTATCTTGGCTCTAGTAGCTTTAAAAACAAAATGGTACCAGATCTAAAAGTTAACATGTTTATTAAGGGGTTCTGTGGTCTCTGCACAATAACAATCACATCTGTGTTTTTTTCACCTTCCTGAAATGTAGAGTTGAAAAATCATTCTGTTTAAAGTACAATGACATGTTGCGCAAATCAGAGTTGTTTTGAAATTTCTGTTTTGAACCTATATGAAAAGAGCAATAGGATGGTTGTTAATAAGTTATATTTAACTTAAACTTGTTTCTTAAGAGATGGAATGATTTTCTTGAAACTGAAAGGGTTTAAAAGAATGGGGATCCTAAGGGTCAATCCAGCACCTGATGATAAGTTTCATTAATACAATAAAAATCTATTTAATTGTGTTAATTTACTTATTTGATTTTGGGTGGTGATTCAAATTTATTTCTTTAGGTTTATTTTATACTCTTCACAAAACATCGAAATTATTTCAGTTGTCTATTAATAAAGAATAGTGTGACACTGGTGATTTAAGACATATTACACATTAGTAAGTTCCATATGTCCACAAAAGAGATAGTTGAATGAGGAATATTCGTAACTATCTTAAAATGAAATATATTTGTGCATCTGGATAGTTATGGGTATGCTCATATGTGAGAGTTGCTTGTGGGTTTATGTAGGGGATGGGGTGAAGGTGGCAAAAGGGAAGAATTTCCCAGAAATTCTGAAATTATTTAAAGATCTGATATAAGGGTTATATTTTTATGTAATAGTTATGTTTTTTGATGAGAGGGATAGAATTTCCCTAGAAGTTTGAAATTATTCAAGGAGATTGTGAAATTTTTTAATACCCTTGGGAAAAAGTAACAAATTTCAACTAACATGATTTTATATGACTGTTTGCTATATTGTATTTCTCAGAAATTATTCACATCACATCAGGCTCTCTATCACACCACATATTAGTTCTGAGAAACTAGGCTTAAAGTCTTTTCTTCAATGTGTGTTTAATCCTAAGATTTTTTCTAACTTTTAAAATATGGCCTATATAAAATGCCAATAATTTCACCTCTAAGTTTCCTTTGTGTTTTGATTTTTGTAATTTTTAATATATTTTATTAAATTCATAAAAATATTTCCTTCATATCTAAACATCAATATATGCTCATGTATATGCCTCTGTACATATATACATAAATGGTGCATGTGCAATATGTTCATATGGATATCCGTATGTATACACATTACACATACATATGTGTTTAATATTTCAGCTGAAGCCAGGGATATTCATTTCTTTACTGTTCCTTAAAACGGAGTCTCACACACACATACACACACATTTCATCCATGGATTCAATTCCTTGTATGGAAAAGAAATGAGGAAAATCAGAAAGGTGTTCAAACAGCTATGCTACGTGGAAACAGAACTCAATATAAACACTCTTTTATCCTCATTAACAGGATTATGTTTTCATTTGCGATGCCACTTAAAATGAAATATATCATGTTGGAAAAAGTTAATGCTAATCAGCATTGATATGCACTGCAAGGATATACATCATTTTCAAATAAAGTGTTAAGTGCAAAGTGAGTTCTCTCTGAACCTAAGTTCATAAATAGAACAATAGATAATGACTGTTAGTAGTGATAAATATAGAATCACATTAATAAAGGGTAATAGGTTAAAATAATTTTTCTAAAGCCAATTTGCATATCTGAGATAAAAGCTTTGACAGTAATATTTTATAGTATTCCTTGGCTCTAACTTACCATTAGTCAAATGCAGTATCATGTAAAATGTGAAATTAAGCATTTCTCTAGGAATTTGAAAGTAACAGATCTAATGCATAAAAGACTTTCCAATTAATAGTATAGATAAATGGTGGAATAAAATAGTTTAGGAAAGATGCAAATTTTGTATCTTATGAAGTAGGTTGCACTAAAAGTGTATATAGAACTGAATAAATCAATCAGAACAAAATAATGGGAATTTATATTGGTGATATTTTTTTTCAAGAAAAAGCAATGAGATATTATGACAACCTTGAAGAATTGAAGGGTACTGAAGACAATGAATTGTTTTTTCATAAAGTTTTAATTTTAATATTACATCGTATATCAGTAATACCTATACTTAGAACTCTTCAAATATCTTTTAGCTAACCTAATTCCTAAGCAAAAGCAGAGAGAGAGATGAGAGGAGAATTAAGGGAAATGAGGAAATCATATTCATATTACCATGTTGCTTTAGAAATTGTTCTTTTAAAAAAACACTGATGTAACTATGTCTTTGCCATGCTTAGCAAGTTCAGATACTATTGGTCTTAAATTTAAATACAATGACTCAATGACTTATCAGGCAATAATATGGAATTACATGCAACAGTGTTTCCAAAAAAATCAAAGCATTTAGTCACTGATGTACTGATCTGACTGTGGATAATGTGTAAGCATCTATCATAACTTGTGAGTTACAATTTATTTTTGCTTTAGAACTTTGTTATTCCAGATGAAGTATTTTTTTTTTGCTAAAGTCAGAGGTATTCATTTTCTTTACTGTTTCTTAAAACAAGAGGAAATCTGTCTTCTATATAACTTCATAATCATTAAATTTATCCAAAAGTCAACTATGGAAGAACCAAATGACAATTTGTGTTATAATAAAAGTTGAATTAGTTAAGCTTTTCAATTAGGTTTTTTATCAACTTGAAGAGTTTATTATCTCATTAATTACATCATAATACTGTTTTATATGAAATTCTTAACAAGTTTTCTCCTTACTATCTCTGACCATAGTCCTAACGTTCTTGTTGGAGGTCTTTCTTTAGTAAATACAGGTACTCTTTTATAAGAAGGGTAGGACAAAACAAAATGTTTATTAACTGTCTACTATGAACTAACCCAAGAGTAGATAGCAAAATTTTTCAGTTTGTAAGTCCAAAAATTCACTCTTACAACTAATGTATATCTGATCTTAAAGTTCTGAAGTCAAAGGGAAATGAAATCTGTGTAATACTTGTTTTGATATTATAAGAAAACAAATTAAAGACCCTCAGAATGTTTGTTATGAGAAGATTGGCAAATGTTTCACTTATGGTATGAAAAGGACCCTTGCACAATGTTTCTGAAGATGATGAGGAACAGGGAAAAAAATGTACTATTTAATCTATTGGTTAGGGGAACATTTACCGAGCATTATAAAATGGTGACAAATTCTTTTTGTCAAAAAGCTCCAAAGGGAACTAAGTCTTTTTATTCTTTTCTTAATTTTTGTGCAAACCCATGGACTACTTTACATGTTATTGATATTTATTGGAATAATTTTTTAAAGCGACTGGCAACATTAAGTAATGAATTGAGATTGAGGGGGGTTGTGTTCTAATTCAGTCTTTGTCTCTGACTAGTGCATGACCTTGGACAAATCCTTTGACCTATATGTTTTGTGAATAGTAGAAAAACCTTATAGCTATTCTGCAGTGATGCTGTATGAACAAAAGAGAATTTGATCTCTTTAGATAAGATAAAATATAGGGTTTTTTTTTAAAGAAGTACTTTCTAGCACTCGTCTATACTGATTATTATGTTTTGACTTTCAAAACATTTAAGAAATATGATGACCAATATAATAGCAATTCATATAGCACTGTATCAAAGTTTAAATAAATTACAAAGTAAATGTCAAGGTGTATTTTTCCTGTAGGATAAATTTAATGATCTTTAGTTTAACTGTATATCACTTAAATGGTAACATTAAAAGAAAAATAGCTTAGTTGTGTAGGCTATCAAAGAATAGATCAAATGATATATTATTAATGGTTCAGAAAGAGGGTAACATTAAGTGGGAAACTAAAGTTAATATGATTTAAACATTGTAAAATATCTCAAGACAATACACAATGAGAATGCATGGATGAGGAAGTTACATACCTCTCAATTCACTAGGATACGGGAAAGAGCTACAAGGAGAATTGCTTTAGCTATCCACAAACTGATCATATTTCTATTGCATTCTAATTACTTTAGTTAATCCAGTCCAGTATTCTTTAAAATAATCATGTAAAAATTGTTGGGGTATTGTAAAAAAAAAACACTAGGAAAGAAATATATCAAGAAGAAGGGGGAGAGTTAAAGAGAGACTTTGAAAGGGGAGACCACAAGGATCTTCAGCAACAAGATTAATCGAAATGAATCATGTGGTCCTGGCATATCCATTGCTTTTGAATTACTTCTTGAACTGAACCAACATACAATATGTTTGTGAGGGCTAGGTTCTAAAACAAAGATGAACACTTACAATCTAAGGTACTCAAAATCTGGTAACAAAATTCTATCTTTCAGGATGCCATCAATTAGAAAATGCTTTGAAAGGTTATTTTATATGGATATGATAGAATATTATTATGCTGTAAGAAATGATGAAGGGACAGTTTCCGAAAAATCTTAGAAGTACTTGTATGAACTGATGACAAGGGAACTAAGTAGAATCAGAACAATGTACAATGACAGTAATATTATAAAGATAATCAACTCTGAAAGACTAGTAACTGATCAACCAATGACCTACCAAAATTCCAAGGAGTCATGATGAAATATACTATCTACCTTAAGAAAGGGGGTGATGGACTCTGAATGCAAATCGAAGCATATTTTCTACTATTTATTTCTTTTTCTTGCTTCTTTGCCCATTGGAATGCCACTAATGCCAAAATCTTATTTTGCATGTCTTTACATATTGTTATGGATTCATATTTCTTTCCTTCTCAGTGGTGGGGAGGAAAGGAAGGAAGCAGAGAATTTGCAGTTGAAAATATAACAAAACTGAAATAAATGTCTTCTGGCCTTTCTACATACTAGGTCCTTAATAAATGCCTTTGGCGTGACTTCTTTCTCAAGAATCAATATCCAATGGAAAAGTTTTAAATGGATGCTTTTAAATAGAAACTGGAATAACCATTTTCCTGGGTGGGCTGAGCATCACAGCATGCAGGAAGCTTGTCATAAAACTTTTGTCAACCCTAAATGAAAAAATTGGTGAATCAGCAATGTTTCTGAGTGACTACCCACTATGTGCAGCTTTCCCTACTGGTAACTATGAAGTGACACAGAAGGAAAAACCCTCAAGGGACAATATAATCTGGTTGGGAGGAAAAATTGTGTGTTTGAGAAATAATGCGTGTTTTGCAAAATAACCTATCAAAGGAAGGTCTTGATAGGAACAAGGTACATGTACAGAGATGATACCAAACTTAAATGGGATTATCGAAACAGTAGCACATTTTTAAAGCCTCTAAGAATAAGGTATATTGATCGTAGGAAAATAGAAATAGAAAAAAATTGGGATCTAGGCTAGCTAATAAATTTTTAAAAACTTTGAGTGAGTTAAATTGATATAAATATTTTCCATCTTTCCTTTTTATTTGCAAAGGTCATTTGATGCAAATAAGAAAAAGCCCTTTAAATGCAACATTTCCCTCTTACCTCAAATTACATGAGCTTTTAGAAATTTTCATGCTTAATAATTACCTAGTTTCATGCATTCCCGTCTCATGTGTTATTAAAGTGACTGATTAGGGTCATGAGTCTATGCAAATGTAATCATTAAATATTACATAAGAGTTGTACAGAAACTATTGCTTTTAAATGTTTGTGAAACCTTTTAAAATAGTGTTTATTCCTCCTCAGATCATTAGCTCAGTTTATGGGAAAGAAAGAGAGAGGTGGAAAGGCGGGGTGGGGGGGGGGTTCTTATTACATTGCTAATTTGATAATTGCTTTCCAGTAATATTTGTATGTAACCTAATGTATTTTTAATGTCTGCCTGGTAAGTATTATTTATCTATTTCTCTTAACAGAAGCTAACAGATTTTATTATTCCTGCTCTTTCTAAACATTATAGCTATTCCTCTTTTTTGATGTAGTGATCGGTTCTAAATTCCTGGTAGGATCAGTGTTACTTTCTTTTGGAAATGGAAGCAAACCCTTCAGAGAGATTTAGTGGCCAAAGTATGAGATATGCAATCTCTTCTCTGACTCCCATTGAGCAAACCTAGCTCATCAAACAGGACTGTTGAGTTCTAGGTAAACAGTGATTTTGTGTAACAAACCAGGCATTTATTATATGTCATAGGTAATTATCACTAGCATTAAAGAACACAGAAGTCCCACAGGTCCAGGAAGCAAGTAGTCCTATTTCAAACCAAGTCAAAATAGGTATTATTATAAATGTGAAAAAAATATGATTTATAGAAAGAAGAGTAGAAAATACTAGGATTTTAGACCTGGAAGGCAATGCAACTCCCTTAATCTCCAACATACAGAGGTACATATAGCTGATTTATCAAATACATAGTAGAGAATTGGGGCTTCAAATCTAGCATCATGACTCTCATCCAAAGCTCTTCATTATACTGTGGAATAGATATGTAGTGATTTTGTGGAAGGTGTAAGTCCAAGGCGTGAATTAGCAGAGATCCCCTAATGCCTAAAAGAGGGGGGAAACATGAGCTGAAGGATGGAAATCTTTTGGTTATGCCATAACTTGTCAAAAATTCATCATGCTATTTTCTACCATCAGCATTTTTAAAATGTTGGCATGTTTGATAATTCAATTATGTGTTGTGTTAATATTGATGTCATCTACCAATCTCCTCTCCTCCCCACCTCATACTGGTAATCACAGTTTAAAATTGTTTATAGTTTATATTCTTTAATCTCATCTAAATATTTGGTCATGATGAATAACGAATCTGATTATAAATTTGTAACCCCATCAATTATACTTTGTCTTCTTAGTAACAATTGTGAATCCATAATATAAAAGCCTTTGACAAATGTGGATAATTTAGGGAAAAAGTACTTGGTACTTTTTTTCTATCTAATTAACAGGAACTTCCCAAAGGCTAATATGCCCTCCTACAAAAGCATTCTATTAGTTTTATTGTCTTAACAATGGACCCGGTTCTCAATCGCAGCTATTCTTTGTGTTTAGTTTCATGAACCTAATAGCTTGAAATAATTGTGTTAACCAAAGAAGCAACAAAAGGGATTTGTTAGCTATCAGAGACAATTCTAGAGTTGGACAGCTGACACTTTCTTAGTGACATAGAACTAAATGCAAAACTTTACTCTTGCTGAATATTTTAGACTAGTTAGTGTAAAGTCTAAAATTCTAGCTGTGATGTCTAAAATATAATGAGGGGTCACCTTAAATTAGAAGCTTTAGCAAGAGTTGAGCCTTTAAGTATTTACTAAAGTACATTAGAAGTTAGTGAAGAGAGAGAAGTAAAAGCAAACTTCATCTAACTATCTAAGAGAGCCCAGCATCTGTCCCTCCCAGCAGGCTGAGGTCCTGAAATGAAAAGGCCTCACTCCTTCGCTGGCTTCTCCCAAGAGCCTCCTGTGAAACAGGAAACAGGGCGTCCACACACAGCTCTAAGCTAATTGGCTGGTAACACTGATTGACAGGACCCACAGGCAGCAGAACATCACTTCCTGGTGCTGATCTGACCTTTGAAACCCCAGAAAGATCACTTCCGGATGCTAACTCACATGCTTTCTTTTCATGGCAGAGCTTCCCTGCAATGTCTTTCTCAACAGCTTGGTAGCACTCTAATTCTCACATTAGTTAAAAACCTTGAATATTATAGTTAAAGTCTCAGTTTGTCACAAATAGGCACACAATTGAGATATTAATTTCTTCTATCATTAGGATTTTTCCTTCTTGGCTCAGGCAAAATTTGAATCGACGTTTATTAAAGTTTGGCAATGTATAATTTTGGTTTTACAAATGAAATCTTGGGTACATTGTACACATGCTTAAAATATGCCCATAATAACACAATAGCACCTTCATAAAAACTATGTATTTATACTCAATTTAAATTTGAAATGTCACCAGGTGAAGGTCAGCCATTTATTTAAATTTCTTTGTATTTGTCCATCCCCTAACTTCAGAATTTAAACAGCTAGTATATTCTATTTTTACCATTTTGCTAAATTATTTTTCCTGTTAATTTTAAAAGTGGAAAAAGAGCAATATCTGCCATTTTATTTGTAAAAATAATTATAAAAAGTGTATCTCATAATTTCCCAGTCTAATTTTGATAGCAGAAAGCATACATTTGATCAGAGGAGTGCAGATATTAAAAAAATAATAATACTGTGTGGCAAAATTAGACTGATAGAATGTGAAATGATCATGGATTTCTGTTCTCTTTTCTACCTCTCTGCCTTCATCACAAAATTCAAATTCATGTTCCAGCAGTACAGGATGTTCTTTGGTGCACGTCCTTTGAGCCTTATGAAAATTTGATTTGATATGTGCTAGTCTGATGATTCCATGTTCAGATAATGACATTGTGGTAGATAGCATGTGTCTGGGGCCCTAATGTACCTTTGTAAGCCTCCGCAAAACACATTTCTTTGTTTTCTTGTCTTTGGCTACTTCGATTTGACTCATGTTGAATGTTTGAAACATGGTGTATTTATTCCCCAAAATGCCATCTATTTCAATTTTTCCTCAACCAAAGTCAGCGAAATTTAAATTAAATGCCTCTAATTACATGAATGTAGGGGGGACCATTGATCATCAGGAAGCACAAAGCTGTGGTTCTCTTAGTGTAATTAAAGCCACATTATATTGAAGCATGATTTCCATTCAACAGATATAAGGTTAACTTTGTAGCTGAAACTGTAGTATATGTTTGCGTTCTGGGGTACATAAAAAGTAGGTGAAATTCTCATTTTATAAATTCTTAGTGGGTTGCGGATCAGAGGAGAGCTACTGCTGTTTTGAATACTAAACTTTCTAAAACTATCAAATAAGACTTTCATGAATGGTGAAAGTTGTAATGGATATTTGTTCACTATAAGAATCCTTTGAAAGGGGGATAGAGGCATTTACTTGATTATTATATCAAAGATCAGTTTCAACTTGGATAGAGACAAGTACTGCTGTTTTATAAATAACTAACTCACATATGGGCTTTGACTTCTTCAACTTTTTCCAAAGATGTCCTGAAGAGTCACATGCTCTTTTCCTTTTTTAAAAAAATTTTTTGCCTTAAGCCTTGACATTTTGGATATAGCCATATTCACCTAGCCAAGAACAAGTGGACAGAACCTTTAGATCCCTTTATTTCAGCAGGGCTTAGCCCAAATACTCCTTAGTCTGTGGGAGGAAAATATTCCCTTAACCCCCTCAACCATCAGCTCTAGTAACTGCTTACTTAAGCCACTGACACCTAACCCTGAGAAGGGATATACCTGTGTAACATATCAGAGAGCCAAAGAATTTTAGATTTAGAGCTATGAGACATAGATGTCTAATCTTCCAGTAGAGGACCTAGTAAGGTGAAATGATTTGCCATTCTCCATATGGACTTAAGTTTTGGTATTTAATAGTATGATGCAGTTTGCAGTCATATCCACCAGGAACATTTTTTTATTCTAAATAGAGTGCAATCTATGTTGATGAACACAGATGATCAAGACTGGGCTTCATGGCTCTCACAGACTATTCTAGAAGACAAGTATAACTTATGGCATTTGTGACAGTTGAGGCAATTCTATATAATTATTGTTGATCATCATGTATATTGTACTTCTTTTTCTATCATGTCCCATTAGCCCCATATTTTTTCTTTTTCTGTTTCTCTTTTTGACTTCTCAGTGGTACAAATCACATTGTTTAGTGTTCTGGACTAAAGAGATCTCTGTTCTTGAATAAAAACACTGTGACAATAAAAGTAGTTCTTACTACAGGTACCTAGACTTAAGCTCAAAAAGCCAGTTTCCCCACTGCAAACATCTCTAATCCATCCTGATATGCACTGGACCCAGAGGCTCTGTAGGAAGAGAGTGAGGCTGGTGACTTTGTATAGCCCTCCCTCACTTAAATCCAATTCACTACAAGTCATGGAATTACTCCCATGTCATGGTCCTCTTTGAGATGGAGGACAATAACAACAGTATTGCCCTATGTCCAATGACTGTTTTATCCTACATATGAAGATATTTGGAGGAAAAAGTTTTTGGCAATAACCTTTCCCTGATAACTTTTTATAAGAAAACAGGTCACCAGTTTTGATGAATAAAATTAAGTAGGGAAAGGCGCTAAAATGTCACATATGAAGAGCTGTTTATCCCCCCACATTAAAGCAAATCCAAATGTAAGATTTTACAAAATTAGATTTTTCTTACTTTTGGATTTTGCTTTAATACAGGTTATTCTTCACATTGTAAAAGGATTCTTTGCTTTAAAAAAATAATTCATTAAAAATATGCATTCCAAGTACACTTAAATGTTTTACAGATCATTGACATTTCACCAAATATTTGACAGAAAGTTTCATTAAAGTTAAACAGCAGGAACTATACTTATCAGAAACTAATTGGACATGAAGATAAGTCATTCTCTGAAATGATAATGTAAATCACCTGGAAAATGATTTCTATTTATTAAAATTTTACTTACTTACTACTTTCCATACACACATGCATTGTATAAAGTATATATGCCTGAACTGCTTACTGCTCTTATATTGCTAATAACTTTTCTGGCTTCCTCAAGACAGTTCAAATTTCACCTACAGAGGTATTTCCAATTCCCTCACCACCCCACCCCCCCAAGAGATTACTAGTCATTCTCATTCTCATTCTCTCTCTCCCCCCCCTCCCCATCTATGTGTCTGTTTTGTCTACACATCTACATATATGTTATACTTGTATGTTTACAGAAATTATATGTATATAGTATATACTTACTCCACATGCTGTTGCCTCCATTGGACAATGAACTCCTTGAGAGCAAGCATTGTTTTTGTCTTTCTTCATAATTCCAACTTAGCACAGTGCTTGACATATAGTATGTGCTTAATACATGGTTGTTGATTGATTGGCAGAGTAGTCTTTTTTTTTCTCCCACTCACATGTTTAAGCTTACTAAGAATTTGTAAAATTCAAACAGACCAAGGGGGCCGCTAGGTGGTGCAGTGGATAGAGCACTGGCCCTGGATTCAGGAGGATCTGAGTTCAAATCCGGCCTCAGACACTTAACACTTACTAGCTGTGTGACCCTGGGCAAGTAATTTAACCCTCATTGCCCTGCAAAAAAAAAAAAATTCAGACAGACCATCAGGGGATCTGTGTGTCATGAAGGCTATGGCCCTTTCTAATTTATTTGTGTCCCATTTGGAATGCAATTAAGTCATTTTGGGATAATTGTTAGCAGTCAACAAATGGAAGTCAAGCAGGTTTCATATGGCTGGTTAGCCAGTGAGAGGTATAGTTTAAAGATTGGGATCAAATATGACTCAGTAGATCATTAGGATATCCTCATTCATAGGATCCAGTTTTACAGCTGGGAGGAATATCAGAGACCTTATACACACACACACACACACACACACACACACACACACACACACACACAATCTTAAGGTATAATCACCTCAGTTTTCTTTGTTGTAAAAAGGGGCATAAAATAATTGTAGTGCTCACAAGGCTATTATGAGGTTTCAAATGAGATAAGGTATGTAAACAGGTGGGAAACTTAAAATATAACTATATATACACCTATATATGCATGTATGTATGTGTGTATTTATACACCCGCACATGCATACACATATATATGTTATATACATATGTGCATTATAACACTATATATAAACTTAAATTGAAATATGCATCTCAATTTTCCAACATATATTAAAATAAGATAGTACAATTTATATAGTTACATTGAGAAATATAGATATATCTATTCCCTTTTAAGTTTTCAACCCCATTTTCATATCATACCTCATTTGTTCTTAATAACATAGACACTACAAACTCATTTTTTATCCTCATATTGCAGTAGAGGAAACGAGATGATTTGCCATGATCACAAGCTAATAAGTGTTGAAGTAACCTTTTAATCCATAGCTCTTGATTCAAACCCAACAAGGTAATGTTAGTGATTAAATAAGGAGATAAGATTTATTTTAGTTTAGAATGACGTTACTTACTTCTTGACCTATGTAATTAATATTTTCTTCAACCTGGAAGTGCCCAGTTTTCTTAATTCCCTTTATCCAAATACAGAAAATGTTATGAAAACTATTTAGCTCACATCCCAGATATTATAAACCTCAGGGACTTTGTGGGGAGATGTTTGTGTGTATGTATACCTCATTAATCCAACTTACTGTACTTTTAGTATATGGTGAACTTTAATTAACTAATTTCATTTTTGTTTTTGTTCTTATTACCCAGTCATCAATGTCCTACTTTATCTTTGCTACTGCAAATTACATAAATGATCAAATATGATATATGTTTAATGTTAGAAATGTCAGGTCAAAGAAATGCAATAAAATTTGGACGAGAATAAGGAAAAATAGGAAATATGTATGTCTATACATACATTCTGTATGTTTACATATGCAACATATATACATATAAAATCAAATTATTTTTATTACTAGTTTGTAGAGAACTTAGGCCTCTCTGGCAGACTTCTAGAAAAATTGCCTTTGCCTTAAGTAGATAGGTTATTGGTATAAAAATAAACTATTTATTCAAGTGATATAGTTATTTCCTCACGCTTTGCTTTGTCTAGTAGAAAACAAGTTGTGTAGTGTCTGTGGTCAAATTAGAACGGCTCTCCTTTGAAGAATGTATACTTCTTGGACAGTTCATACTGTTTTGTTTTTTTTTTGTATTCTCAGCTCTTTAGACAGTGCCTTGCGTGGTTATGTAATGGTGGCATTGGTTTTAAACTAGTTTATAATCATCACAGAACATATGCGTTCCTTAACAGTGTGCAATATTGAAATGAGTTGCATTCTCTTAACTGCGGCAACAAAGAAATGGACTGTATAGTCAATAATGAAAATATCAATTATATTTGTAAAAAAAGAAAGTTCTTCTCATGTCTAGACCAACCTTTGTATTGGTTTCTGGGGGAAAACTCCACCAACAAACCTCAATTTTGAAGGGGGGAAAAATCTTCCATCCTTGCAGTATTCCTACAAACGTTATAATCTTTCCCATATCACTACTTTCAGTTGTTGGTCAAGATGCTACAAAGTTACTTCTGGATTTGTACTGTAATAACTCATGTCACTTGTCAATAATGTACAGAGTGCCTTCTATGAACAAGATGCTGACTATGTGACCCCCATATTATTTGGGGGCAGGTAGCCCCTTTACTAATAGTGAATGACCTTCGCCAGAGAAGTATTTGCCACAAAAGGGGTACCTCAATTCTCATGACATCTGTATTTAGTGAAATTGGATAACTCAAATGATCTTTAAAATATAATGACTCCTCTCTGTGCTATTATCAGAGAACCATAAGTTCCTTGACTCTTCCTTCCTGTTTCTCCCCAACCAGAAACCAAGCCTTATACAAATTTGAAGCTTATTGATTCAGAGAGTATAGTAGAGAATGCAAAGGACTTAGAATTGGGAGATCGAGTTTCCTATCTTGGCTCTGCATTTCTTTCTTTTTTTTTTCTTTTTTTTTTTAGTGAGGCAATTGGGGTTAAGTGAGTTGCCCAGGGTCACACAGCTAGTAAGTGTTAAGTGTCTGAGGCCGGATTTGAACTCAGGTACTCCTAACTCCAGGGCCGGTGCTCTATCCACTGCGCCACCTAGCTGCCCCTGCTCTGGCATGTCTTAGCTATAGGACCATCAGCAATCCCTCAGAGAGGAATTACTTCTGTAAAACAGGATTATTAATATTTCTACTCCCTACCTCACAGAGTCCATGTGAGGAGTATTCTCTGGAGACATTAACATTCTATAGAAACGTTTATTATTATTCCTCTCTTAAAGGTTCTACTTGCGCATTTGTTGATATACTACAACCAGCATACATATTATATGCACCAATGCAGCACAGGAATGATAGTAAAACAATACAACAGAAGAGCATAAGGTCTCATAGCAAGGGCAGATGCAGATGGGTAATAAGATCTAAAATCCCAAAGGAGCAAGATTCCTTGTGTGCCATATACATAATGTTTATTGACCTAGAATCAACATACTCCTTTTACAGTATACAATGGCATGCTGTAGACCCTATTTAGAGCCAAACTGATCTTGTTGGCACCTTCTTTTACATGATCGGGAAGCATTGAACATGATTCTAGATCATGTCCTGTGGACTTTGAGAGTTGGGTACTAACAAATAGCAATCCTAAAACCATGGAAGAAAATATTTGTAACATTTAAAACAGATTTTGTAGGTATATGTGTGTGCTTTAAATTTAGAAAATATGAACAGTTCTTTAAATAAAAATTTTGTGCATTATGTTACATCATTCCATATGTTCACCAACTGCCATTTTGTGACATCCAGTCAAATGAATTCACTGCATGTTAAATCTACCATAGCCTAGTAAATTAAATTTTATTTATTAAATACTAGCTTTTTCTTGTCTTTTATATACATAGCTATTTAGGAAGGATCTTGTTTAACCCTCTCATTTTCCAAATGAGGAAACTGTTAAGTGATTTGTCCACTATCATATAGGCTGTAAATTGCAGTCTGGATTTTAACTGAGATCCAGAGACTCTGAGTTCAGTGCACCTTCCACCACACTACACTGCATCTTTCTCTTTTGTTATTTTAACAGCAGGATGCCTGACTGTCACCCCCCCCCCAGTTATTTAGGGAAAGAAGTACATAATTTTGTTAAGAATTATATTTCACTTAATGATTATCAGCTTTTTAAAAAATATTGTTTTCTTTGTATCCAAATTTCACTCAATTTACTATCAATATAATTGTTGTTTCCTCAATACCTTTTCTTTTACAACTTTCCATTACCTTGTTCCATTCTAGAAATGAATCAATATTGACTTATTTTGATATTTCAATCTTAAAATAAATATTGAAATGTGAAAAATAATTTTAAAATAAAATATAATCGTGTTTTCCACTTTCAGTGTTATAAATTTAAAAAAAACTTCTTCAATATATGTTATAATAAAAGTATATAGGGGGCAGCTAGGTGGCACAGTGGATAAAGCACTGGCCCTGGATTTAGGAGTACCTGAGTTCAAATCTGGCCTCAGACACTTGGCACTTACTAGCTGTGTGACCCTGGGCAAGTCACTTAACCCTCATTGCCCTGGAAAAAAAAAGTATATAATATTACAAACTATGATGAAAAGCCTTCCTACAGTGGACACAAGAAGAGGAGTAAAAGGAATAATAGCTGAGATAGAGCTTGAAGTTTGCATGTGCTCTTTACATTTTCTGTTAGGAATACATAAATGTATTTTAATGGACAACCCTTAAGAGGGGAAAATGTTAACACTGATTGATAGTACCTTAATAGTACTGTCTGGGAATTTGGGAACTGGTGGAGGAGTGACAAAGATCTGAAGTCTCTGACAATGAAAAGTAATGCATAAATGGGATATCCTTATTGTATGTTACCATTTATAAACACCAAGTAGATAGATTAATGTTTTAAGATTGGTCAGGCCAGTTAACTTGAAAGACTATTCCAATTTTTAAAATCAACTATAAATCAATCCTTTTATATAGTTGTTCATAAATTGCTTCATTCTAGCTTTTGGGAAACAGGCAAGTGGGTCTGAAGAATAAAAATTCAGGGTGTAAAGGGGAAAAAATATTTGATTACAGAAAATAGAGCTGACAGTGAGGGATTTTTAAATGTTTAATTTTTTACTGGTGATTTTGAAACATTATGTGTTCTTAAAGTTATATGTTTTATTGCCAAGAAACCATTGATCCAAGAGTACATACATTCATATGCACACACATATATACACAAACAAACAAGATGTCTTGAAATCTTTTTAGGAAGTTCACACAATTTATCAAGCACCTCTTTTTGGCTTTTCTCCTTCCATTTGGTTTTCTTTTTCTTTAGCTGTCTTCTGAAACCTACATTGTCTCAAACAAGGAATCTCAGAAACAGTATTTGGAAGCCAACATGTATTTTACAAAGAAAAACAGGACTTCATCTACATGCAACATTTTCCTTCAAAAGTCCCAAGTTTCAAGTGATAATGGAAAATACTCTTAATACTGAGATTGTTTCATGAATATGTATTTATTTCCTGGTTATTTTCATTTTAATTATTTTTCCTTTCCTGGCTATCATAAAATTAATATGATAGTATTTACTCTTTTTTCAATAAGATACAATTATAAATTATATTGAGCCTCCTTTAAAAAGTTCTTAATTTGATGCAGACATTTAAAGTAATTCTTGCATGTGCAATTAAGAATAATTTTCAATCCCCCTGTTAAGGAGTGAGGTTTCCAATTTTCTTAATACATTTTATACCCTTTCAAACTGCCTTCCCTCTAATTTCTGTAAATTCTCCTTGGTATCATCACAGGAACACATGTTAAAGTAATACCACATGGCATGTCACTGTGATGTTGTAATTAACAAGAACTATTATGAGGTTATTTACTTAGTTTAATAGTTCAAAAATCCCAATGAAAATACATTTTGTCATTGAAAAGTAATTTCTTTGAAAATGAATGAAATGCTTGAAATGATAGTTTGATTTCTTTTTTCATTTCACCTGTGCCAGTCTTAATCATTTCTATAATTAAAAGCTCCTAATGAAGAACTTCATCAAAAGCCCATTCTAAAATTCCAGATTCAATGGGGTATTAAACTGGGAATGTGCTAGGCAGACCAACCTCTCCAGCTGAGCCTATAGGAAGCAGCTATGATCTTTGCATGTGGGTCCTAATGAATCCTCGCAATTTGAACAGTGTTCCTTTAACTGAATTTTTGAGCTAATAGTCACAAAACTATGATATGTGTCTCATTTTCAGATATAAAATGGATGAAACACAATTAACTTATGCCTCTTATGAATTTTTGAAGAATAAAATAAGAGACCACATGGAGTCTCCTGTTTACCTATTGCTATAGTAACCAGGTAATCTCAAATGGCTTCAAGCTGTTATCTTTTTAAAAAATCATTTAAATTGGGTTGAAAGCTCTCCATAGGACTTTAGAGGGAGTAAGTTTTTTGCAGAAGGAAGAGAACTAAAGAGATGGAAGAAGACAAACTGTTTATTTGGTTATAAGAGTAAAAAACTCCTAGGGTTTTCTAGAGAAAGGGGTTTTCATAGAAAACTCTTCTGGTATTTTATACCAATTCTAGATAGTTATTGTTATAGAGAAATTTCACTGCCCTGCTGTGATTTCCTTACTGCAAATCCTGGAGCAATTATAAGATGGAAGTCTGGAATGTATAAACAATATCCTTTAAACAATAAATCTTTCTTACTGAACTTGAGAAGAAATGCGGCACCCTTTATCTTGGGGCCTATGTTTCCTTTTTAACAACAAGAGCAAGTGTTGGGGGCAGCTAGGTGGTGCAGTGGATAAAGCACTGGCCCTGGATTCAGGAGTACCTGAGTTCAAATCCAGCCTCAGACACTTGACACTTACTAGCTGTGTGACCCTGGGCAAGTAACTTAACCCCCACTGCCCCGCCCCCCCCCCCCAAAATAGCAAGTGTCTACTCTGATGAAACATACATACATGTGTATATCTGGTCATGTCATTTGAAAAGACAATAATAATCCATTAACAAAAATAACAACATAGCTATGGTATTGATGCTATTGATTACCAAGTCACACCTTCAGTATTCACGTAAACACATGGCTGTGTTATGTTTATATGCTTTGGGGTTTTGCTAGACCCTGGTGTGGTGGTTTTATATTATATTTCTTCATTTCACTCTACAATCTCTTATGAACTTTTCTCCCCACTGAATTAGAAACAAACAAACAAACAAACCACACACAAAAAAACCCCACAGTGTGTTACAGCAAAAATTACACTAGATTTGGCACACTCTGATTAAACCCAATGGATTTAGGTTCAAATCCTACTTCTTTACTTATTATCTATGTGACTTTGGACAAATCACCTAACCTTTATGGGGCTGTTTCTTCATATATAAGGCTCCTTAAGACCTTTTTCCAGGTGCAATCTATGATCTTAATAGAGTCAATGGCACCATGTGAACATCACATTAAAACTGAGTTTGCAAATGTCACCCTGTGTGTACCAAAATGGGGGAGAAATCTGCACTAATCAGAGCAAACAAGATCTAAAATCCTAAAGAGGAGGTAACTGTCACTTAGAATTAACTGTAAAAAAATATGAGCTCCATTATTTTGCTGAACGTACAAACCTTATACAATGTTTACAATAAGGTTTGGAGAGTTGCCTAGCACTGGAATATATACAATTAAACAACATAGTTGAATTGCTCTTTCAAGTCAGTACTGCTAAAAGACCTTCATTGTACTCATATGATAGTCATTCTTGGAACTTTTAACATAAACAGGAATAGAGAACATTCATTTGTAATTCTATCTGGGTGCATATGTGAACTTTTTTTTCACATTAAACCCCATGGAAACTAAAGATAGAAATAATAAATGTATCACTGAATGAGAATCAAGTTTTTGACTGGTGGAAGAATGCAGTTCTTTTATTTTGTTAGCAATTGAGCTTAGGACTCTGCTCTTTTGACTTTCATTTAAGCTTATATAAGCTTCGCGTTTTGTTTAAGACTATTGCAAAGTTAATTTTGATTTCCCTGAAAAACTTTGCAATAGAAATTTATGCAGTTTAAACTTTCTGGTTTGTCCTTTCATAACATTTGCTCAAAAATAGCAAATTCAAAGAGATGGCAGAAAGTACTGTAGACTAAAAACAAAAGAAAACACCAAGCCAGTGATAGATCCATATCTTAGTATGGTAAAGTTGGATTGAAGGAAATGAACATATCTGGTTTGTAGAAACATAGTAAGCCTTTAGCATTAGTGACAAAAAAAATACTGATGATATGTAACCTAGTTTTTAAAAGAAAGAGGAAATGCAAATATATGTACATATTACATATATTTATATACATACACACATATATACATGTACACACATAAACATATATATATTCATAGGATCATACATATAGAGCTGGAAAGGATCTAAGAGGACATCTGGTATAACCACCTTCATTTTACATTATTTAGAAACTAAGGGCCAGAGAAGATAAGTGACATCCACAAGGTCACACAGTTTGTGATAGAGGTTGCTTTTTTGTTTTCCCTTTTAAATGATTTTAAAATCCTTCTAGAGATGTTGGAGATACCTATATACAAAGATATGCTTGTAAAAGGGGCAACAAGATGGCCCAGTGGATAGAGTGCTGGGTCAGAGGCCAGGAAGATTCATCTACCTGAGTTCAATTATGGCCTCAGACACTAGCTGTGTGACCCTGGGCAAGTCACTTAACCCTGTTTGTCTCAGTTTCCTCATCTGTACAATGAACTAGAGAAGGAAATGGCAAATCACTTCAGTATCTTTGCCAAGAGAAACCCCAACTAGGTCACAAAATGTCAGACACAACTGAAAAACAACTAAAACAGCAACAATGCTAGTAAATGTCTTAACAATGGACTTTTGGGGAGAGAAATGAATCAGTACATATTTTTAAACTTGATCTGCATTATTAAGACTTTCTTAAGTCTAGACAAGCAACAAAACAATTAAGTCCGGGTGTGTAGTGATTGCTAACTTTAAAAAATTTTTTTTTTATTTTTGGTGAGGCAATTGGGGTTAAGTGACTTGCCTAGGGTCACACAGCTAGTAAGTGTTAAGTGTCTGAGGCCGGATTTGAACTCAGGTCCTCCTGACTCCAGGGCTGGTGCTCTATCCACTGTGCCACCTAGCTGCCCCAATTGCTAATTTTTAAGTCCAATGTTCACACTGAAAATTTAACCATTGACTCTGTCAAACTGCTTAGAGCTGGCTCCAGCTGACCCCTGGCTATGTAGTTTTGACAATATCTTTAAATTATGTCAAAATTAATTTCATTGGTACAAGAAGTGGGTCAACATGTTCTTTGCTTCTCTGAATCTTAGATAGTTGCCTGAAACACTAATGGATTGGGGCCAGCTAGGTGGTGCAGTGGATAAAACACCTGGCCCTGGATTCAGGAGGACCTGAGTTCAAATGTGGCCTCAGACACTTGACACTTACTAGCTGTGTGACCCTGGGCAAGTCACTTAACCCTTATTGCCCCGCAAAACCAAAAACAAACAAAATCCACTAATGGATTGCCCAGAGTCACAAAGCCAATAGGTGTCAAAGTCAGAACCTAAATCCAGCTCTCCCTGGCTTTGAGACTGGTTCATTATTTACTATAGCACATGGTTTCTCTGTTGGAGCAGAAGCACTGTATGATCTAGTAGAAAAAATATTGATTTCTCTTTTTTTTTCCTTTTTTTTGTGGGGCAATGAGGGTTAAGTGACTTGCCCAGGGTCACACAGCTAGTAAGTGTCAAGTGTTGAACTCAAGTCCTCTTGAATCCAGGGCCAGTATTTCATCCACTGCGCCACCTAGCAGCCCCTGAAACAATATTGTTTTCAATATCATGAAGAAAAGAGGGCAGATTTCTTTAGTTCTCATTTTTCTGGTTGTTTTTGTTTTTTAAAAGGAGCCGCTTTATGTACCTAACAAAATTTATTTTTAAATTGTATAGTTTTGAGGTATTTGTCAAGGAGGTTGGCCTCTGAATGTCAATATCATAGTATTTTGGTGGTGGGAATTTTGTTATATAGAAGAAATAAAATGGTTATTTCAAATACTGAATTTTCTCTAAACCATGAGATACTTTTGTTTGTTTTTTTGAAAAGGAGCATCTCAAATCGATCAATCATTTACAGCGTTTATAACTGACAACAATCTTTCCTTATGAAAAGTATGTTTTCCATTTTAGAAAATGCCTGATGTGGCAGGAATTGGAGAGCTGGCTTTGTAGTCATCCTTTGCTATGTGATGTGGTTGAAGATTTGGCGTTGGCATTGGATAGTGGAAAGAGTAGTGGATTTGGAATTAGATGCCTCAGGTTCAAATTCCCCACTCTGAAGCTTCCTATTTGTGTTACCCTAGACAAATCACTACCTTTCTAGGCCTTGGTATCTTCATCTACTAAAAAAAGCGGGGGGGGGGGGGGGGCGGGAATTGTGCAGGACCGTCCCTTTTTGTCTCAGAGCCCAGGAAAATATACTGTGGTCTGTTAATCCATAATAGTAGAGGAATTTTTATACAATAGTTCAACCTTGTTCACTTCAGACAAGCATTATTCCTAACAATAACATTGTAGGAAATAGGGCTGTCATCATGTGACTCTGCCCTTAAATGGTTATTCTCCTGAATTTTCTCTTTCCCCTTTTCCCCTTCTGAAACGTCAAGCCAATGGATCATGCAGTCTGAACTTCTGTTGCTGATAGTTTTCCTATGTCACATCAACCTCAAGAAGTTAGGCATATACCTGAAACATCTCTTCAAAACCTGTTAGGGAGCTTTCGTCTAATATATAGATGAACCATTTTGAAACCAGAGCCAGCACAGGGGCTTCCTCTTCCATGATACCTCAGCTTAAAGTGATATATTTCTACTCAAATAGCTTCCAGCACCTTGTTAACTCCACTGGTAGAAGTATAGACTTTAGAGTTGGAAGTTCGGATTATAGACTTTAGAGATAATCTATTCCCCTCATTTTTCAGATGGGGAAACTGAGGACCTGTAAAGTCAAGTAACTTGCCCAAGGTTATACAGTTAGTAAGAAACCGAGTCCAAATTTGAACCCAGGTCTTCAGACTCCAGATCCAGTGTTATTTCTGCTTCAGCACTGTTCCATACCTCTTTCCATTTTTCACATTCTGCCTACTCAGAATAATTTGAATGGATGATTAAGTGTTCATGATGTGACTAGCACTGCAGATACAAGTAAAAAAGTGAAAACACTCAGTGCCACTTACATTCTAATGGAGAAAACAAAACATATAAAAATAAATAAAGTGTAAGTGAATGAATGAATGAACGAATGAATGAACAAATGAATAAAAAGGTGGTGACAAAGGATGGGAGTATTTGATTTGGAAAGCAGTGGCCATGGAAAGGATATTTTGGTTTGGTGAGTGAAGTAAGAATATATGTCCTATAACCACAAACTTCATTAAATTGCAGGCACTTTGAGAGCAGGATTTGTAGCCCTATCCCTGGCACGGTACCTTGCATATAGTAGGTGTTTAATTAATGTTCATTACATTGAATAAATAAGACATAGGCCCCCTTTCAAGAATTTTACAGCCAAGAATGTACATATAAGTAATGAATAAAAAGCAAAATATGACAAATACCATGAGTAAGATACAAAGAGTTTTGAGAGTCAAGAGGAGGGAAAGTTTATTTTTGGCTGTAGTGATCAAGGAAGACTTCATAGAGGAAGTGGCATTTGGAGAGTCTTGAAAGATGGAGTGAAATTAACTAGATAGAGATGGATGGGCAGAAGAATCTTCCACTTACTACTTACGTGAACTACTTATTCAAATCACTTCACCTTCATGGGATTCCTGTTTTTTTCTCAGGAAAATTGGGGCAGCTAGGTGGCACAGTGGGTAGAGTAGCAGGCCTGGAGTCAGGAAGACTCATTTCCTGAGTTCAGATATGACCTTAGATACTTAACTAGCTGTGTGACCCTGGACAAGTCACTTAACCCAGTTTGCTTCCATTTCTTCATCTGTAATATAAGATAGAGGAGTAAATGCTAATCCACTCCAGTGTCTTTGCTCAAGAAGACTCCAAATAGGGTCATGAAAATCAAACACAACAGAAACAATTAACAACAACAAAGTGGGTAGAGTAGAGGTAGAGGAAAGGCATACCAGTCATACAACAGTTTAAGGCTTTCACACCTCGTTAATTATATATCTCATTTAATTAGATGACCTCTTAGATCCCTTCCAGGTATAAATCTATTATCTTATAATCAAAGCTATTCTTTAAGAAAATATCAATTTAGCAGTACGAAGAATTGATTATAGGTGAAGAGAATCTTATGATGACAGACAGCTTCTGTACATTTTATAAAAGAGAATATGGCAGATACCTTTGTTTAAAAAAAAATTGAGACAATTTATTGGATGTGGCCAGTTGCAAGAATGTGTTTTGTTAACTATACATACTTTTACAGGGATTTTCTTTTTTTCTTTTTTTTATTGGGCCAGGGAAGGGGGCAATTGGTAGGGAGAGAAAAGAGATTTTTGATCATTAAAAATATAAAATTTAATTTAGAGAAAGAAAAAATTGAAAGTGGGTGCCAGAAGTGTTGTCCATACACCTTTCATAAAAATCAAAATATTAAAGCATCAGTTTGTTCAGGAAATAAGATACTTTTAATTTTCTCTACTGTTCATACATAAAGTATTGCAAGGCATACCCTTTAAATAAATGTGCAGTTGATATTCAGAGAGTATCTATAACCAAAGTGCTATATATGGTACACCAGATTATTTTAGTGTTCTATCATTAATTGCTTCCATTTGGAATTTCTCTCTCTCTCTCTTTCTCTCTCTCTGCACTTGGCACTGAGGGTTAAGTGACTTGCCCCGTGTCTCACAGCTAGTAAGTATCAAGTGTTTGAGGCCAAATTTGAACTCAGGTCCTCCTGAATCCAGGGCTGGTGCTTTATCCACTGTGCCACCTAGCTGCCCTGGAATCTCATTTTTTGAAAGTTAAGTATTGCGTGAATCCTACACGAACAAGTATAGGTGTTCTCTGAAGGTACAGGCTATGGTATAATTAGGAGAGAAGTTATTAATGATACAATAAACTATAAATTCAGTTGTCATTGTTGTGTTGTCAGATTAGCGTGACTGTATTTCATGTTAGAGTGAGTATTAAAGAGAATCAAAATAGGATATTAAGCATATGGTGCTGAATAAAATACATTTAGTTTATTTATATCACAATTTTTCCATTTAGAACGATGTCTCAAGTTCTTGATTTAAAATTTTAAAAATCATTATTTAGCAATTCAAACTGATGTTACTGTTCTATAATCAAGAATTGAACATCTTTCTGGGATGCAGTTAATTCACATATGTTGAAAAGTAAAAATAAATTCACAAAAATTAGGTTTACACCATAATATTTGTTGAGTGTGATGTGGAGCTATTCCAAGCAGAACGACCAGCTTGGATTTGTTTTTCTTATACATATACACCCGCACAACATGGATTTTAAAATATATCCAGGCTTTGTCATTGCTTTGGCTCTTAAATACAGTTTTAGATGAAAAAAAAAAATCACAGTTCCCAGTTTGGGGTTTCAGATACAATACAGTCCTAGAATCTTTTAATGTGAGGTCTCTAGGACATGACTGCCTTTAGAAGATTCATAGACCTTGCTTACTATATCTCTAAGCCTCCATGGTATTCTAGAACAGAAATATTCATCCCACTATCCAAGGTTAAATTTTGTCCCCTTTTTTTCTACTCTGACTTAGCTAATGTTTATATGATGCTTTAAGGTTTGCAAAAGCCTCTGAACATACTTGTTAGCTGATTGTATCCTCACAACAACCGTGAGAGATGTAGGTACTGTTATTTAACCCATTTTGCAGATGTGGAAACCATGGCAGGAAAAAATTAAATGATTTGCCCTGAGTCACACAGGTGGCAAGTGTCTCAGGCAGAATTTGAATTTAGGCTTTCTGCACTCTCAATTCAGGACTCTGTGCTACCTAGCTGCTTAATTATATGTAGCTGTTAGTACTGAGTTGCCTTCTGGAAATTGAATTTAAAAAAAAAAATTATCACCATTATATTAATAATTATGTTGTCAATGTAGTACATATATTGTTTGTGTTAGAAAACAATACGGTTTTTCCCTAGAAATCATGTGTGAACTAAGAAAAATTTTAGTTAGACTAGGTAAGGCCATAGTAATTGAAATGTGATTTGTTTTTAGAGATGCAAATATTGAAACTAAGAAAAGACAATATAATTAGCAGTAATGGTTTACAACTTGGAGTTTCTCAGGTACCAAAATGTTGGTGGCTTTTCCTCCTAGTTTGTTATAGATCATCATCAACAAACATTTCCATAGCACTTACTGTGTACCACTGCAAAGTGTTTTCCAATTATGATCTCATTTGATTCTCACAACAACTCTGGGAGATAGGTGCTATGATCCCCATTTGACAAATGAAAAAACAGGGATTAAATGACTTACCCAAGGTCACTTTGAGGCTGGTTTTGACCTCTAGGCCTGATTTTGATTTTAGGCCTGAGCTCTATCCACTTATAGGGAGAGAGAGAGATACAGACAGAGACAGACAGAGACAGACAGAGAGACAGAGACAGAGACAGACAGAGGGAGAGACAGAGACAGAGAGAGAAACAGAGACATGAAGGAGAACTAGCTAGTGTGTATAAGATATCAGAAAAAAATGCATTTAAAAAACTTCTTGTCTTTTAAAACTGGAAAACAGGCTGGGCTTTTATTGTTTTATTTATAAGTTTTATTTAACATTTTAATTTATATTTTTAGATTTAAAAATAAGACATGTTATTGTACGGATCATTAATCAAAAATCGTTAAGAGACTTCAAAGACCCAGTTGCAAGCCTTTGTAAAATTTGTAAAAAGAGTAATGTTACAAAAAACAATCAGCTGTAAATTAAGTGAAATGATACAAATGTAAAATCAAACAGAAGGGATTTGAGGAAGAACGGTGAGGGCATACTAACTGAAAACAAAATTTTGACAAAGATGAAGGGTCCCCCCCCAAAAATAAATAACTGAAAATAATAGTCTTGAATGTTGTTAAACACTAGATGCCCCACATGACAGGGCCAGGAGAGCTCTGAGAAGTGTCTAATCCCAAACAGTTTCAGGCATAATGATTCTTACATTGGATTTAGAAGGCACATAATACTTCTTGTAAGAATTAATGAGTGAAAGATTCTCCTAGTCCAACTTAAAATCAGGTGGCATAGTGGCTACAGTGCTGCACCTGAAGTCAGGAAGACTTGAGATCAAATCCAGCCTCAGACACTTTCTGGCTCTGTCACCCTATTCAAGTCACTTATCTCTGTTTCCTCATTTGCAAAATGTGCATCATAATAGCACCTATCTCCCACAAAATTATGGTGAGTATAAAATGAGATATTTGTAAAATGTTTTGTAAAATTGAAAGCAGATGATGATGGTGGTGGTGGTGGTGATGATGATGATGATGATGATGGAGGAGAAAAAGAAATAATGGACCAAATTTTCAGTTGATAATCAGGAGCAGCTCATTTTTTTTATACTGTAAGCAAGTAATTTCCTCTCTCAGTTTTCTCATCTATAAAATTAGGATATAGAAGTAGATGACCTCTAAAATCACTTCCAGTTCTATAAGTCTTTGATTCTGCTGAAATGCTGGCATAGGTTGGAGGCATCTTGACAGTCCATCAGTTTGAATGAGCCACGGAAGTTTGAGACTCATTGTCACCATGTTGTAGTGTAGCTGCTGCTAGAGATAGAGCACTAGAGATAGATCAGGAAGACACCTTCATGAATTTTAATCTGGCCTCCAACACTTACTAGCTGTGTGACCCTAGGAAAGTCACACAACCCTATTTGCCTCAGTTTCCTCATCTATAAAATGAGCTGAAGAAGGAAATGGCAAACCACTCCTATATCTTTGCCAAGAAAAGCCCCAAAAGGGGTCACAGAGAGTTGGACATGACTGAAAACAGAACAACTTTCTTATTCCAAATCCATCACTCTATGTACTGTAGCACCTACCTGCCTGGGAGGTGGCTATGTGAGTAGAGTCTGGATGACATTGTATGTGTGTACATGTATGTATATACATACACACAGGTATGTGTACATATGTATATAGACATGGACCTGTGTATGTATATATGTCTATATACATACATACAAGTATATTTAGATGTGTGTGTACCCATATATACATTCTAGCTTTGTAATACTTATATAACATTTGTGTGTATGGATATATTGTGTGCATATGTGCATGTATTATATTGTATATGTAGGTGTGGGGGGTACATGCATGTTCTATACACATGTATATCTATATGTGTAATATATCATATTTGTGTATAGGTATATGGTGGACACAAGTCTATGCATATGTATTTTATGTGTATGTGTATTCTATAGCTCGATCGGTCACTGATGCAAGTTAAAATGTACTGAAATGGTCAAATTAAAGTAGATAAGGCTTCTAACTTGAAATTGCTTATTGGAGAAAAGAGATTAGAGAAAATTAATGATTACAGAAGTAGGTAAAATCAATCATGGAGGTGAGGAGTGAGAAGTACTTTGAAAGAGAAAAAGAATTTAATTTGAGGGAAACATAGATCCATAGACATGAACAAAGCCTGGGCTCTACAAAAAAATGTGTGTGTGTAATATACAACTATATGTATAGTCAAAAATAGATAATATATAAGTATATATAATACACATATCCCTCTCTCTAGATATGTATATATATGTATACATACACACAAATATAGTATGTGTATTTCTATATGCATGTGTGCATAATATATATATATAATATAAATATATGTATATGTATGGATGTACACATATATAACAGCTATTTTTCTTTGGATATTCTTTGGAGCCTAGGATCCTAACTCTCACTTTTTTGACATAGCCACATTTCCTGACTATGCCTGCTGACATTCCCTTTGACACAGCTATAAGGGTTCCATGTACTGAAGAGAGGAGCTAAAGGAAGGCTTCTTAACCTAGGATCTGGGATATATTTTCCAATATTTTCATAGCTATTTCAATATAATCGATATCCTTTGTAATCCTACATGTTTTATTTTATTTATTAAAAACATTATTTTGGAAAAGGGTCCATGGGCTTTTGACAAATTTCCAGTGGGTTAATGTCACAAAAAAGGCTAAGATCCCCAGCACTAAAGGAAGAAGATTAAGAACCAAGTGGAATTAATCTAGAACATCTGGGTGACTCTTTCAAATACCCCTCCCTCTCACATTTCTTTCTTGTTTAAATTCAGGTTGGAGCTGTCACCTAGACAGCTAAACCCTATTCCCAATTCTTCACTTCCAATTTATCTTTTCCCACTTCTGTGACAAAGTATGTTGCATGTTACTAAGCCTGGGATATCCTCCCACTCACAGTTATGTATAGAACTTCTATCATCATTAAATTTCTCTAATCTCTCTTCTCCAGGAATCTTCTTCAAGTTAAAATTTTCCTCTACTTTGATTATAAAATCTCTTAGTACCTTTTAACTCGTATCAAAGATCCAAAAAAAGTAGCTGACAAAGCCACTTAAATGTTGCATATTGAAATCCAAGGAAATATTATTTTATACTAGGAATTGCCAGCTTGTCTACTACATCCCAAGATAGAAGTTGTTCACATTTGAAAAATGGACCTTGAAAATTGTTGTGATGTTTACTGATTTGCTGATTATCACATAAATGCTAGTGGAATTAGCATGGCAGCTAAAACAGCCTGAAAAGAGAGCTAGTGCCATCACTGTCAGAATTTTCTAACTTAAATTTCTCAAATTTGAAGGCTTCATCTTAGTGACATCTCCATTACTATCTTATTTGAACAAAGCTTAAGATGTTTGGTTTGGAAGTGTTTTTTTTTCTAACTTAACTAGAATTTCGCAAAGCATCAATTGGAACCAAATGATATTTTATTTTCAGTTATATTCCTAGGAATCACTGCTGCATAGCCTATTAAATGATTTAATGACATAAAGGAAAAATTGGTTTCAGAAGCACTGTGTTTTCATAGACAAGTTTGACAGAAATGATAATGTAGCTCCCATGAGATGACAGCAAATTGCAATGAAAATGTAGAAAATGTAAGTGCATTTTGAGTATTTTGAAGGTCCTATAGGACGGTGACAGTCAAAATCATTTTCAACTAAATAAACTTTTCTGATAAGTATTAGGATTCTGAAGAGATGGAACTTTTGAAAAAGCTGGATGGCATACAGAAATCTTAATAAAGAGTGGTTTGTTTTAAATTGGTGTTAGCTTTTCGTCTTCTCAGGTTTGTTGGCATTTTCACTTTTGTTGGTGTATAACTGCATGGTTGGCTTTGGAAACTCTTTTTATTTCTTTTTGTTTTGTAATTTCATCTTGATCATTACATATTTTGTTGATTTTATTTTATTCCCTCTTTATCATCAGGTTGGCTAAAAGTTAATCAATTTTGTTAATCTTTTTGAAGAACCAAGTTTCATTTTGTTTTTTATTATTCCTATAATCCTTTTGGTTCCCATTTTGTCTCCTCTGATTTGCTCTTCTGTGCCTTTTGGGGGGGGGTGTTTATCTGTTGTTTTTTTAATTCTTACAAATGTGCATCCAGTTAATTAATTGTCTCCTGTTCTATATTGTTAACATATGTTTTAAGGATATAATTTTCCCCTCCAGGGCTGCTTTAGCCATGTCCCAGAAGTTTCAGTTTGCTGATTCATCATTATCATTGTCTTCCACACAGTTACTAATTGTTTCTACAATTTGTTCTTTGACCAACTTATTATTTAGGATTTCATAATTATGTCTTCATTTGGGTCTGTTTCTTGTGTGTTCCCTGAACTGATCACTATTTTTATTGCATCATAATCTGTGTAGAATATGATGGTGAACACTTTTCATGCAGACATACCAAGACATTTATTTTTGTGGTCTTTTGCCCCTGATCCAACAAGGTAGATGTTGTAATGACCTTTGCTAGTCTTTCATATATAATGAGTCTGGCAATGGGTGATGGTAAAGCCAGAATGAAGTCTTATCTTAGGGCCAATTGGATCAACAGAATGTGCAATAGGGTAAGACTGTATACCACTAAGGGCAATGAAAATGACATTGGTTTTTAGTTTTTCATTTTTTAAGGCTGAGACCTAGTATTCTCTTTATTTTGGATTGGTCATTATTCCAGACTCAACTTTCACTTTATTCTGCTGTCATTGGTAGATGCAGATTGCCAATGATTCCATGTCTCTCTGGAAAACCTTCAAAGGAAGAATAGCTTATTTAACTTTTTGTTCTGGTTGTTTATTTGATAATTACTGATTTTGGAACATCTTCAAAACTCATTTGCTCAGATGGCCTTTTATAAAACCCTGGCAAAAATATGTAAATTTGAGTTAAATATTGACAATTACCTCTTTAAAGAGTACCTTTTGGCTGCCTCAGTAGTCCAGCCACATGCTATTTTATAATAAAACATGTTGTGGTTGCCTGTGGTGATCATTTTAACCTGAAGGAAAGTCCTTCTTTCAGTGCACAAGAACCTATACTGCTGAATATACCAGGATTTTCTAGTGTAATTTATCTATTTAAACAAGAAGATGCAAAACTACACTTTCCATCAATTAAAATAGGGTTTTTCTGAACAGAGCATTGCTTAATTTTTTGTTGAAATTCATGTCCCATATGTAACTACATCAAATGCCTTTTCTTCTAGTAGCATTGATGCAAAGGTATCCTACTGAACAAAAAAAGAATAAAGCCATAGAATAAAGTATAATACATTAAGGCAAAATTCTGCTGCAGTTCTATATTGTAGAACTCTGAAATTTAACAGGTAATTTCTGTTGCACTAAAGTGCATCACATTCCGAAAGGAATAGTGACTGAGCTATTTCTTGTTGTAGTTTTGTTTGCAGAAATAGTGACCACCCTTCAGTTTTAAAGACTTCATCTCCTACCAACCTTTACTGATGTTCTACAAGTATGTGTCGCTATAAAAAACCAAAGCAGATATCCATTGAAAGCCTATAGATTAAGTGGCTTAGCTTCTTTCTTTCTGCTAATCCAATTATTGGATCAGTGATACTGACCATTGCATACTTTTTTTTCAGTTCTCCTGCTCCTTTATATAGGAGCCCCTATTAAGAGTAAGATGAGAGTTTGTTAGGAGATTGGGGAGGAGAAGGGGATGTTGTCAATAACATGTAGCTTCTTTGTCTCTTCCTCAATGAGCCCAAGTCAAATGTCTGGTTCTCCTTTTCCTTCGCCATTCTTTTTGGAGGAAGATTTCATCTCTTCCTACTTTTCCTATCAAGTATACACAGGATTTATAGACTCCCTTCCTACTCTCAATTTGACTTTAATTTAGTATTACCTATTTCAGTCTCTCACTGAGATGCCTGTGTAGGTGAATTGTTCTCATTTTAAATAAAGATGTCAAGGGCGTTAACCAGGGTTTTTCTTCTCCTCTTTAATTTAATGGTGCAAGTGACCATTTCTTTCCACTCAGAGCTGGACTCTCAAGGATCCTGCTGCTCTTAAGGTCCTTCATCTGTCTGCTACTGCATGGACTTTCATGTATGCCTTTCCTGCCAGTCAGAGCTACTTTTTTTCTTGACCTTTATATCTCTACCCCCTTTTCCTACTCTGTTCTTTCCTTTAGAATAGTCTTACAACTCATGTCAATTATGTAAGTACTAAGATAGAAAGCCATCTGTATGTAATTCTTATGATAAAGCCCAGGCAACATTTTCTTAGAGCCTTGAACAATCTGTAAAATGGTAAATCAATCAGTCATCCAACAAGCATTGATTAAACAACTATTATGTGCCAGACCCTGTACCACATACTGGGTATACAAGTACAGAGAATGAAACACACAAAAAAATATTTTTGTGGCCATAAGAGGAATCAGCAGAGACCTGGGTTTGAATCTTACCTCTTAAACTAGCTAAATGCAAATGGCAGGTTGCTTAACATCTCTGGGCTTCTTTTCCCTCTTGTGTATAAAAGTGACAGTGATCCTAGCACCACCTGTCTTGATATCATTGTGAGGAAAATGTTTTGTAAACCTGAACATACTATATAAATGTGAATTATTATTATTGCAGCATGTTTTCTGTTTACATCTATCAAAAAGAAAAATGGGCAAGGAACAACTACTCTAGTAAAAGGGAGCATCTATGTGCCTTTCCATTTTATTACAGTACTTAACTCATCTGTGGACTCAGTAATAAATGTTAAGTGCAATCAGCTTCTGGTTAGCCACTTGTGAATTATCTGTGGTCAGTTCGAGTTTCCAGTTTTACTTCCTTCTCTCCCCAACTTAGTATGCTTTTTAGGCTGTGTTACACCATTGTCAGTTGGTCTGTACTAATAAAATGCAAAACCACTTTAACCTTAGCCTAAAAAATAAAAGAAAGCAAATATCTTACCCTCACATTCAATGTACACCCATTCATAAATAAATGAGGTGTGTTATTCTATAGCTGAATATACTGATTTTGTAATTGTTTACTATTTTGGATTTTTGCAGTTACTATACTTTTCCATTGCTGTGGATAAGTGAGAATTGGTTGTTATGATCTAACTAAAGTAAGTAAATAAAAGTAGTGAGTAACTAAAAGAAAGCAGGCAGTAGGTAAAAAGTAAAATAAACTATGTCTCTCCTGTCTATTCCTACCCTCCCCCCATTTTGTAAATGAGACTTTCTTGGAAATTTGTGTTTGTGGAAAAGTTCTTAGTCATTTGCTGCAGGCAAATGGCTTGTGTGAGCTTAATGAGGTGTAGAACAGAGACAGCTATAACTCCTTATAGAAGATAGAACATATAACTCAGAGATGAAGGGGATGACATTGATAAATACAATATAGTAAAAACCAGTGTGTCTCTCATCCCCAGTCACATTTTTGTGCAAGTGAAATCACATCTAGGGGAAAAGGGGAAAAGAAGGAGCCAGGAGAGTAGATGTCACAGCAGAGCTTCCTGAAGCCTGAGGGGTATTTGTGAGGGAGATGGGGTATGATGTTTTTGCTTTGCAGCCAGGCTAAGACCCACCTTGGTTGCCTTGGAGATAGGGTAGGAGTAGGAATGGGGGTGGGGATTATGTGTTGAATGTATATGAGGGCCTCAGGTCCTTTTTAGTACCAGATGGCAGCACCCCCTCCTTGTTTCTCTCCCTACAGCTGGTCTCTAAGGCTGTGAGTAGTTGCAGCTGCCTGGTTCCTGGCCCAGATTGGAGGCCTCCAAAGGTTTAGGGTAGAGGGAGGTGAAATTAATACAGATGAGCTGGAGCCAGAGGGCTGAATTTGGTGGAGGTATCACCTACTTCATAGATCTAATTAAAGCAGCCCTGTGCCACTAATAGTATTCAGTATCATTAACTCTAGATATGGAGGGGACTTCATATGCCATCCATCTACTTCAACCCTCTCATTTTACATAGGAGGAACATGACACCTGGAGCAGGTAAAGTGACTTGCTCACAGTCACATAGGCAGGAATCACCAGAGTTGGTATCTGAGTCAGATTCTCTGACTCTGGAGCCAGTGCCCTTTCCTTTAGCCACCCAACTTATTTGAAACTAAAGATTTGCCTTAATTTATCCACAAAATTAGTTTATAGTTTATTGGGAAATACTGCTTAGTAATGAATGATGCTAGCCAATGTAGTAAAGCTTCTTAGAATGAGGCATTTAGTGTTCAATTAAAGCAGTGTTCAGGGGTTCTCTCGTAGAAAGAATGGTTATAGCTCCTAGTGCAGTCCTTTGTGAAATGAACACTGTCAATATTGACTGACCAATCCCTTGGAAAGGGGAGATACAATCTTAGACATTAGCTGCATCCGTTTAGTAGGAATTACTCTGAGACTACATTTTGCAGATGGCTGAAAACTAGAATCAAATGCACCAGAGCTTAGCACAGTGGCTGGCACTTAGTAGGCACTTAATGAATGCTTATTGACTGGCTGACAAGATAAATTTGCTCAATAAACATGTTGATTATACATACCATCTTCCCATAAGTCAAGTGTATGTGAATTGTGTCGCATTTGAAGTACTTTGTCAACTTGGTAAGTCTCTAATTGTGAGGGAAGATTGGAAGGTAAAGTAATAGGGAATGGATTTTCAGGTCGTTAAAGTGGAGGAATTCATACTCAGCATGTCGGTGATTTATTCAGAAAGATGAGGGAAAGACATCAGAACATATGACATCTTCAGTTGTTTGAAATGAACCATGAAGAATTATGGATTAAAAATTTCCCAGGAATGTGTTTTATCTCTAAGGAATGTATGTTATTGAAAAGATCACCAAGGATCAAATAACACAGTTTTAAAACATAAACCCTATAAGATAAAAGAATGGAAGAAAGTGGTATAATATTCTCCCTTCTACGATAAACTTGAAAAGCTATATATTTGAAATAGATTGTCTCAGTGTAATGAGATGAAAGCACACCAGAGTAGGAATGAGAATTCAAATGCAATCAACATTTACTAAACATCTGGAATGTGCAAGGGACTATGTCAGGTGCTGGAGATACAAAGATAGAAGATGATAGTTCTCAGGGGCAGCTAGGTGGACCAGTGGATAAAGCACAGGGCCTAGACTCAGGAGGACCTGAGTTCAAATGCAGCCTCAGACACTTGACACTTTTTAGCTGTGTGACCCTGGGCAAGTCACTTAATCCTCATTGTCCTGCCCAAAAAAAGAGATTAAAAAAATGATAGTTCTAACCCTCATGAAACTTACATTTTACAAGGAGGAAGACAGCATGTTAGAAGATTTGAGTTTTAGTTCCTTCTCCATCACTTAACTGTGATCTTGTGCAAGTCATTTAAATTCTCTGAGATTTTATTTTGAATTCTGTAAAACAGAGATAATAATTCCTTTTCTATCAATATCATGAGGTAGTTGTGCAGAATAGATGGAATAATTGATGTGAAAGTGTCTTAGAAACAGCAAACCACTGCAAATGACAGGTGTTTGACTATTGATTTGGCTTTTCCCTATGAGGAAACACCAAAAACTTTGTTATCATCTATATCTGAAATATTGTATCAAACCAGGAATAGTGTATAACGCTCCACTTATCTGGAAGTCACACATACAGAAGACACAATGATTTGATGCAATATATATGATAAACAGCTACTCTAACCACCAAATTCTCTCTCTCTCTCTCTCTCTCTCTCAAACCTGGTCTCAGACACTTACCAGATTGTGACCCTGGGCAAGTCACTTAATCCTCTTTGCCTCAGTTTCCTCATCTGTAAAACCAGCTGGCGAAAAAAACCCAGCAAACCACTCTAGTATTTTTGCCAAGAAAACTCCAAATGGAGTCATGAAGTCAGATATGACTGAAACCTAAAATGATACTTTACCTATTGTGCTTCTTCTATAAGTTCTTAGATCTTCACTCAGAAGCATGTTTAAAATAAGAGTAAATAATTTTTTAAAATTTAATTTAAAAAATATTTTCAATTCCAAATTTGTAAATAAATTTTTAAAAGCTTTTTTATCTAGTTTCCCAGCTCATAGCAGATTAGAAGTAGCAAATTACAAAGCATTAGAGAAGGACATACCAATTGCAGCAAGAAGGGTAACTTTCCAATGAGGAGGAGGCTGAAAATATTATAAAAAGCAGGATTAGCTCAAAAGATACAGCAGTTTATGCCCCTCTTAATGTAGGGGAAAGTAGGCTTCCACACTCCAATAACCCCTGGTATTATCATTATGTTTTAAATGAAGCACAATGCTATAATACAATATTCATAATGATGACCCTGAGCCATCTAGAAAGAAATAAAGTGATTTAAATATAAATCCTATGTTTAAAAAGGCAAGAATATTGTGATATGTCTTAGAAATCTTACCATTAAAATGGTGGAATTTTTTCATAAATTTCTGAAACTGAAAGGAATGAAGGTTATTTATCTGGCAAAAATAAATAAATAAATAAAAACACTTGTATGGAACTCCTTGTTCCCTAATCATGCTAAATAAAGGTGCCATTACAAAATTGCCTAGAGATTTATTTCTGGTCTTTGATGATTTTAAGAGCTTTCCAACACTCTTTTTGACACTTTCTTTTCATGAGACAGATTCTGCTAAGGTAAATCCAATCCTGCAAGGTTTTATGAGCTAATGAGTGCCTGGAGATGCATTTAATATGGATTAGTTTCTTCACATTTGTATACTACCTGTATTTGCCATGAATATTTTCTGTTTTCTTTTTGATCTCCATACATGCTGCTCCTTTTATTTTTCCCACAGGTCCTTGTTTCTAGTTTTTGGTGCCCCCTAACCCCCCAATATTCAATTCTTTAGCTGCTTTTTCAACATTGTTTTCATAAATCTCTAGCAATATACCTCTCTTTCCTCCAATCTCACTTTCTTTTTAAGACTTTGTCTGTAAAAAGCCTCCCAAAGAAGAAAGTATTGCATTGCATTAGTATTGCATTATGTTTCTCCTGTTTTCTTGCTCTTTCTGCTTTAACTAAGAACTGATATCTTTTCCATGGGAGCATGCGAATTTCCTTGCCCAAACTGTTACTTGCTCCTATATACCATTGGGCCTTGCCCACTGCTAGAGAAGAGCATTCAAGTGAATTATTTCCCTATCATTCATCACTCTCCCATACCTCTCTCCTTCACCTCTAACCCTCTTACCCCTTCCGGTTGTCATTATTTTTTAGTTCAACAATGTGTCATCCAAAAGTCCTAAAAATGATAGTGTGCTTTATCCAATGCTTGTGGCACATCTGCTGTAACTTGAGTGAATTGACTCTTTTTTTCTTTTCCTTTTTTGGTGAGGCAATTGGGGTTAAGTGACTTGCCCAGGGTCACACAGCTAGTAAGTGTCAAGTGTCTGAGGCTGGATTTGAACTCAGGTACTCCTGAATTCAGGGCCAGTACTTTATCCACTGCACCACCTAGCTGCCCATGAATTGACTCTTAATAGAGAGAACTGTGACATTCAAAAACAAACAAAAATGCAACTTTAATACACTTCTTATAGGCTCTACATAGAGCATCATCTCAGGTAGAAAAAAAAAAAAGGCCAATCTTCACCTGCAGCTAAAAATGAAAGCTTCTGGTTTCAATCAACTTCAGATAATGGTCCTTTGTTTGACGGGAAGCTTACTAATGTTTTTTGTTTGTTTGTTTTTGTTTTGTTTTTTAAGCCTTACTAGTGTTAAGCAGTTTGGATAGACGATCTGTGGTTAGGACATTATATGTCATCAAAAATGTGGGTAATTTAGGGACCTGATAACTGTGCTTATAAATGGTTGGTCTTAACATTATGGAAAAGGGAAACATATCTGATAAATGTTTGGAATAACTAATTTCTTGAAGAAAAAAACTAATAGCAATGGCCCCCTACCCCCAAAAGTTTATAATTTTAAGGGAGATATGACATATAATGTAGAAATATAAGTACAGAAAACAACATAAGTGCACCATGATTAAGAGACATGATCTTAATACTTGCTAAGGTAAATTGATCCCTACTATATAAAGTGAGTTTACAGTATATCAAGGGGACTAAGATATACAGTGTAGAAAAAAAATATATAATATATTAGATAAAGATCTTAGTGCTGTAAAACCACTAAGAAATGGCTCCTGACTTAAGGAACTGTGCTTTTTTGGGGAAGTAAAACACAGTATATCAATTGCAAAGATTGAAGAATATGTGAGAGGAGAGGAAGTCAAGGAACTGAGTGTAGATGTTTTTTTCAAAGAGTTTGGTGAGAAATTGTGGACAGACCTAGGACAATAGTTTGAGAAGAGGTAGAGCCCAGTGGAGGATTTTTTGTTTGCAGGGCAAAGAGAGTTCAGTGACTTGCCCAGGGTCACACAGCTAGTAAGTGTCAAGTGTCTGAGGTCCGATTTGAACTCAGTTCCTTCTGAATCCAGGGCCAGTGCTTTATCTACTGTGCCACCTAGCTGCCACCCAGTGGAGGATTTTTTTTTGGGGGGGGGGGTTGTTTTTTGTTTAGTGAGGCAATTGGGTTAAGTGACTTGCCAGGGTCACACAGCTAGTAAGTGTTAAGTGTCTGAGGCCGGATTTTGAACTCAGGTACTCCTGACTCCAGGGCCGGGGCTCTATCCACTGCGCCACCTAGCTGCCCCAGTGGAGGATTTTTTAAGGAAGGGGAAGACCAGAATAGTGGAGAGTGGAAGCCTTAAGTGGAATACCTTAAGGTTAGGGTCTGTAATTTTATTTACATCACATCTAATATATTATTATATACAATAGTGGATGAATTTTGTTTAATATGAATAAAAGATATATCTACATTTAAAATATATTAGCACCATTACATAACATAACATTTATGTGAAGTTTAATGTCATTCCCTCATTAGCAGGGAAGCCCACATTGGAAAGTAGGTCCAATGTTTTTGAGGCAATAGGACTTGAGTTCAGATTCAGGGACTTGCTGTGAGATCTTGGAGATCATTGCCTAACTTCAACCAAGCTCACCTAGTAATCCAATAAATTTTAATGCAGTGATTCTTGAATTTTTTTGTGCCATGGACTTCAGAAGAATAGTGAGACCCATGGACCTATTCTCAGAAGAATGGTTTTTTAATGTATAAATTACATAAAATTTTGAAGGAAACCTATATATGAAAATCCAGTTACTAAAATGTTAAAACAAAACAAGTTCATGGACGGTAAGTTAAGATCCCTTGCTTTAATATAGCCTCTGAAAATAAGTGATAAACATCTACTATGTATAGTTTTTGAACTGCTGGGTGAGAATTACTCACTTTTCCCAAACTAAAACTTTAGGATAAGACAGATTTAAGATACCATGAACATGCAAGTACATTCCAGCTTCCCCAGAATCTTTTTCTCACACATAAATTATTCAAATGGATTCTTAATAATTGCATTGATTTCCACAATGAAGAGCAGATAAGTTTATAGTGTTGGCTCAATATCATTTAAATGTTTATAGACCTTAGATATGACAAAGAACTTTTGGACAGAGATCACACACTGGGCCTGAGTGTTAGTGATTTATTAATACTAACAATTCTTCACTATTTTTAGAAAATCAAGTACACTACAATTAACAGTGGCAATTTAAGACCCTCAATTTTTTGTCCTACTTTATGCTGAACTTTGCAGATTTACCAACATCTGAATATGCTAAAAAAAATTGAAATTATCAATAAACTCTTAAATTTTCCATCTGAAGGTGTGTGTAAAATGGGCTTGTCTGAAGAACTATATGTTGACACACAATCCATTTGCAAGTTCACGAATGTATAACATAGTTATATATTTATTCAGAGGCGTTAAATCCAGTGATATTTATCAGGTTTTAGATCACATGATATTTTAGATACTATACTGAGAAAGAAGAGGTTTATTGATATCAGCAGAGAAAGATAAGGACCTTAGAAAGCATAAACCAAGGTTGTATCTTCTTTACTGCTACCACGTTCCAGTACTGTGCTGGAGATTCAAAGACAAAAATTGAAATAGTCCCTTGCCCTCAGAGAGCTTCCATACTCTCAGGAGAGACAATATGTACCTATATTAATATGTATACATAGATGTGTGTGTGTATATATATTTATATCCAAGGTGATTGGAAAGGAGAAGTTACCAGCAACTGAGAGAATAAAGCAAAAGACTTCATGTAGACCAGGAGTTCTTGCCTTTGTGTGTGTGTGTGTGTGTGTGTTATGGACTCCTTCAGCAATCTACTGAAACTTAGAATAATATTTTAAAATGTCCAAAATAAAATATGTGAGATTATAAAATAAATGAATTATATTGAAATTACAGTTATCAAAAGATTTTTTAAAATTAAGTTCATAGACCCTGGGTTAAGAAACTCTCGTGTTGAAGGTGGATTATGAGTCTTGAAGAAAACTAGAAATTCTAAGAGCCAGAACTGGGGGGATGAGGAGGAAGGTTTATGTTTGTATATACATGCACAGATCTCTACAAATATGCTTATGCATACATACATATTTGCACATCTACTTATGTGTGTGTGAATATCAATAAAACTTTTAGAAAGCAGTCAGTAATTTTCTGTTCTCCTTTGAATTCCTGCTACATGATTTTGACTCCACTGATTTCTTATTCCATTTTAGATATATAAATTGCTAAGGAAAAATATACAGATATGTATATATGTGTGTGCATATAGTTATGTACACATATTTGAATAGTGTTGTTCTGTTGTTTTTTGGTCACATCCAATTCTCTGTGATCCCATTTCGGGTTTTCTTGGCAAAGCCATTGTGATAGCTTGTCATTTCCTTCTCCAGCTTACTTTATAGATGAGGGAACTGAGGCAAACAGGGTTAAGTAACTTACCCTGGGTCACACAGCTGGCAATTTGAGGCCAAATTTTTTGTTTTGTTTTGTTTTTTCCCCCACTGGATTGCTCTCCCTTTATTTATTTTAAATTAGCATTTTATTTAAAGTTTTGAGTTTCAAATTCTATCCCTCCCTCTTTTCCTCCCTTCCTATCCCCCTCTCTGAGGTGGTAAACAATGAGATATAGGTTATCTGTAGATATAGGTTATATATAGGTACAATTATGTAAAACATTACCATATTTGTCATTTTGTAGAAGAAGACTTGAATAAACGAAAAAAATGAAAGAAAGAGCGAAAAACAGCATGCTTTAGTCTTTACTGTTCAATCAATATCAGTTTTCTCTGATAGCAGATAGGATACTTCATCATTAGTCTTTTGAGATTGTCTTGGATCATTGTATTGCTGAGAATAGCTAAATCATTCACAGTTCTTCATTGAACAGAATTGCTGTTACTCTGAGTCCATATTTGAACTCAGGAAGAGGAGTCTTCCTGATTCTAGGCCTAGTACTCTACGCACTGTACAACCTAGTTGCCCAATATTTGAATATATAAATATATTGTTGATATGCATTCACATTCCTTTTCTTTTTTTCTTCTTTTTTTTTAGGCGGGGCAATGAGGGTTAAGTGACTTGCCCAAGGTCACACAGCTAGTAAGTGTCAAGTGTCTGAGGCCAGATTTGAACTCAGGTCCTCCTGAATCCAGGGCTGGTGCTTTATCCACTGTGCCACCTAGATGCCCCCCACATTCCTTTTCTAAGATAGTTGGTGATTTAATTTTTGGGGGGTGGAGGGAAGACTATGGTTTCATTGATGTAGGGAGATCCTAGTGAGAAACTCCCTCTACCAATACAGTTTACCACCTGTTCTACAAATTGCAATTCTCAAAAAAAAAAAAATTCCCATGGGAAATCCCAATGAACTAATTGTTTAAGTTGGCATCAATGAAGAATTCGTAGGCATTGGGCTCTCTGTACCCATTAACTGGACCCTTGGGCTTCCTTCACTTTTTCCATTCTGCTACCCTCTAACATAGACTTCCTCCTTTACTTCCCTAGGACTCTCTGCTGAGGAGATGTTACTGTGATCTTTTTGATGCCAAGGCATAAAAACAAGCCACAAACTACCCCTGGGTACTGTAAAATGGCATATAGAAGTCTTGGGATGTAAGGAGTAGTCTGATGTCCAGTCTTACTTAATACTTGCTTATCAAAAGATTATTAGGATTGGCATAATGATAATGCTTGTAACGATAACACTATTTTATGTATTTTTATAATTCTTTATAGTTTTCAAATCATGGTAAAATATATCCTACCATTTTATCACAACAATGATGTGAGGTCAGTAAAACAATCAATGCAAGGCAGGATTTTTTCCTTGTGTCTTGAAATGTGATAACTCAAAGCCTCAAGACATGCAAAATGAAATTATCTCTTGTTAGGAAACTGTAAATTATTGATCTCATAAATGATAATCTGATTTTTAAAAAAATGTTTATGGGGAAATGTGTATATGAAAAAGATGTGATAGATATTTCCTCTCTCCCTTTCCCATGGTCTCCCAGACAACATTATGCTAACCCCCCCCCCAAAAAAAAATTGAACAGAATGGCCTTGGAGAGAATAACTCTGTTTTTTGCAAGTAGAAAAAGAATGTCCTATTCTTTCTTCCCTATTTAATCTTTAATTTTTCTAGACCCCCGCCTTTCCCCCTACATATGAAGAGCTTCCTTCTTGTCTTGAGTCACAAATGTTCAATCCCTTGCATGTTTGCTGTAAAAATAGGTCCAAATACTTTACTTCGGCATATGTTATTGCCTTGGAAATTTAAAACAATCTATGCATTTTTAAAAATCCATTCATCCTTCTAGTCTTCCTCTAGGGAGACTGTAAGTCATAAATATCCCTATTGAATGCCTTGAGAATCCAAGACACACAGTAGCTTACTTGCACCAAGTAATTTTGGGAACAGAGCTAGGAATAGAGTACAAAAGTCCTAAATCATTGGCCAATTCTTAATTTCTGACATCAGACTCCTTTCTAAATATGTTTTAAATTTCAGATTGCTAAAAGATAGAACTTTGTGCATTTAATACACAATTGCATAGTAATTGTGATTAGTGATTTTGAAATATATTTTCACACATTTCATATATACAAACATACTTCATCACAAATGATGAAGAGTTTCTTGCAGAGTTGGGGCCAAAGCAGTAAAAGCACAACTTTCACTCAGCATGGCTAAGGTCAGTTTCTTTTGAAAGTCCAAAAGAATGAGTTTAGCTATCAGCAAGAAGCTGTACTTTGTTCTTTCATTACTACTTTGAGACTCTGGCCCATTGTCTTTCTCTTCCATTTTAAATACCAACATTGGTGAGACTAACCATGTATATTTGTGGCACAAATTGTCTTTCCCAGGATCATAAATTCATTACTTTAGAGATTAGGACTTAAAGATGAGGAAACAGGCTCAGAGTGGTTTTATGACTTACCCAAAGTCACATAGATTGTAACTAACTTAGATAGGATTTGAACTTATGCTTCCTGACTACATAGCTAGTGCCCTTTTCACTGAACCACAGAAATAATATACCTTTCATCAAAATCAATTATCTTTTTGTAATTTTGTCCATCCTGAAAATTCTCTAGTGAAATACTGACAGGGGAGAAGTAAATCTCCAGCATGTGCTTATATTAATATAGTTTGTGATCTAGTCTTAGACTGCTTCTGGGTATTATGATGACTGGTCCTATTAATGAATTAAATGTCATATGGAAAGAAACAAGTCATAGCATCATTGTGAGTGTGTATACAACACTGATGTTAATGCAAATGAGATATGTAAACCTAAAATGCTTTTTTTCTGTTAATAAATCAAGGTTATCATCATTTCCTTCATCAAAGACAGTGTATCAGTAAGTGATTTGATTAAGCATCTCAAACATTGAAAAGCAGGGACAACACAAGTGGGGTGGACATGAATGTGATAAAACAGAAATGTGAAATCTTGTGTATTGTTAAATATTTTAAAGGAAAACAAATTAGGGTTTCCTAGAATATCTTCAGGTAGGTAATAATGTGTGTCCCTAAAAGCTTAGCACAGTGGTCTCTGCAAACCTCAAACATTTCTTAGGGCCATGATTTTGTTGGTGCTACTTTCTCTACCAGTAGAAGGAGATAAGAGACTGGAACTCTGATTTCAGTGTTTTGGAGAATCTTCTAGGTGAGGAAACTACCAATTCACATCTGAACTTGCTCTACTGTTTATCTTAAAGAGTTTCCCAGAAGCCTTAGAAGTCAAGTTACTTGCCCAGGGTAATACAACTTCTATAAGTTAATAAGCAGTCTTTGAGCAATCTTTGGCTGAAAAATTCATGTCCTTAATATAAACCTGGTGATTAACTTCTCTGAACTTACCTACACTGATCTTCAGATGTCAGACTGCCATTAGGCAAATAAAACAAACACCTCTCCCTACAAAACTGGAAAGGTTCTGAACATAGTAGGTGCTTAATAAATGTTTATTGAATAGAATTTATGCTAAATTGTTGTCTAAGAAGGAAATATGATGATCCATGCTGTAATAGAATGAGACATCCAAGCTAGGCCAGCTAGACCAATGATGCTTTGAAGCAGAATTATGAATTTGGTTGAATAAATGTTTATTGAATTAAATAAGAGAAACCAATTTAGAATCAATTAGAGAACAAAGACAGAATGTGAGTCCTGAAAGGAATAGCTTGTCAAGGAAGCCTAAGAACCAGGATGGGAGAGAAGAAAGGAGATGCAAAGGAAAGGAGCAGAATGGAAGGTATGCTAATGAAGATGGCTAGCTCAGTCCAAGTCTATATAGTTAGAAACTGAGTCTTCAGAGATAAGGCAAAGGGTTTTGAAGGATTCCCATAGCAAGAGACTAGTGCAGTGGTCTCCAAACTTTATAAATTGTACGCCCCAACAGTAAAATATCTTTGAATGGTCCCCCACATATATGCATTTTATTTGTAAAGTATTATAAAGCATTATAAAATATATCCAAAAATAGACATTTTAAAAGGAGATAAAGGTGAAATATCTGGTGCTAAAGTCAATAGGTAGCCATTGGCAATATTGAGTAGGGAAGTGGCATTGTTAAACCTGAATCTTAGGAATATCCATTTGTTAACTATGGGGGGGGCCGTTAAAAGATCCCCTAGGTTCATTAAGCCCCGTATGGGCCACCAATCTGTAAGGGCCAAATTTAATATGAGAAGAGTTAATTGGCAGGCTAGCTACAAAACTGGGACTCAGAAAACAATGGGGGGGCCTCTAGATCCCAAGCCTCCTCTCTTCTACACTGCCCCCTCCCCAACTGTTTCTCCCCAACTGATTAGAAACAAGATTAAAAAGCCTCTTTTCAAAAAACAACAAAAGCCCCCCAGGGTTTATTGATGAGCACAAATTTAGAAATCACGACAAAGAAAAGCAGGAAGTACAACCTGTAAACTCACCCACCAGACTCAGCTGCTTCATGTTTAACTCTTTCTATCCCCCTGCGCATCCGCATTTAACTCTCTCACCTACCACTGTGAACTCTTCTCTCTCTCTTCTCTTCTCATCTCCTCCTCTTTTCTCCTCTACCCCGCCCCCAGAATAAAAAACCCTTCTCTCACAGGAAAACCGGGCCAACCACCCACACACTCCAAGCTAATTCATTGGCACTCTTAGGGGCAGTGCCCAAGGCTGGCTGAGGCACAGGGTTTTCTTGCATATCCCCACTTGGTGGAGGGAGCTGGGGCTCTGGTTTTCTGTGTATACCCCTGCTGAGTGGAGGGAGCCAGGGCATGCCTGGGGCAGAGGGATCTGTGCAAGGCGCACCCAAGGCTTTCTAATTTTAGCCAAAGATGGGGTCCCCAAATCTCAATCAATTATTACATTTCCCCCCTTTGCTTCAACAAAAAATACAGGTGTTTCCTTGATGAAGCATAACTATATGGAGAATGGGTTGGAGTGGAGTGAGCTTTGAGGCAGGAAGACCAAGATTAGGATATTACTACAATAGCTAAGATGAGAGGTTATGAAGCCCCAAACTAAGATAAAAGGGATGTTCTAAAGATAGAATCTGGCAACTTTTTGGTTATGTGGGATGAAGGAGAATGAGGAGTCAGGGGTGACACCAAAGTTGCATACCTGGAAAGGATAATGGTGCCCTCAACAGCAATAGGAAGTTAAAAAGAGGGGAGGGTTTAGAGAGAAAAATAATGGGTTCCGTTTTGGACATATTGAGTTTAATAGAGCTACAAGACATCCAGTTGAGACGTCCAATGTGGAGCTGGAAATGCAAGACTGGAGATCAAGACAAAGGTTAGGACTGGATAAATAGTTCTGAGAATGTTCTAAATAAAGATAATAATTGAATCTATGGGAACTGATGAGATCACCAAGTGAAATAGTACAGAAAGAGAAGAGAACCCAGGATAGACTTAGGGGACACCCATGGGTAGAAGACACAACCTGTATGAATATATCTGGCAAAGGAGACTGAGAAGGAGTGGTCAGACAGGGAGGAGGAGAATCAGGAAAGATCATTGTCTAGAAAGTGTCTAAAACACATTGTTGGAAATCTATAGAGAAGAGAGTATCAAGAAGAGGATGATCAAGAGTGTCAGGATGCAGAGGGGTCAAGAACGGTGAGGACTGAAAAAAAGTCCAATTGTAGATAACTTTCTCAATTAGTTTAGTCACAAAATGGGCAAGAGATTTAGGAAGATAGCTGGTGGGAATGGATAGATAAAGTGAAGATTTTTGAGGATGGGGAAGTCATGTACATGTTTTTATAGGCAGTACAGAAGCAGCCAGTAGACAGGGAAGGATTAAATATTAATGAGAATGTGAGGATGCTAAATGGGAGAAGACAAGATGGAATGTGATCACTTGTGCATGTAGAAGAAGTAGAGGGGATTGCTCTGGCAAGGAGAAGGGTACCTGTTCATTTGAGATTAATGAAGGAAATAGTTACAGAAGGCAGCTGAATGATATGAGATAAGGAAGAGGGGAGAAAAGAGAGGTCTTAGAAAATGTCTCAGCTTTTTCAGGGAAGTAAGCAGAAAGGTAATTAGCCAAGAGGATAGGGGAAGGAGGAGTCATGGGAAGTTTCAGGAGAAATGAAAAGGTTCAGAAAATCCATGGTGGTAACTGGGATAGTTAAGCAGGTAAAGAAGGTATAAAAGAATTGCTTTGCTGTGGGGAGGGCCCCACTGATATTTTGTAATAAATTTAGAGTGGATCAAATCTTTCTTTTTTCCAGCTTCTTTCAGTAGTATATGAATAGGAGCAAAAGTAGCATGGTGATAATTCTTTAAGGTTGAGACTTGGTAGGGCATGATGGGCAATAGGATAGGGGGGCAAGGAACTTGAGAGAAGAGGACAGTGTAGAGTTGAATTAGTTTACCAAGGAGTCAAATTAGGGAAGTGAAGAGCATGTAGCCAGTGTAGGGATGATGGCCTGGAAAAGAAATAACAGGTGGGGGGATTTGATTGGTAGAAGGATTGATAAGAACAGGATGAGAACTAAGTACAGCATTAGGGATTGGAAGGAAAAGGTGAAATGACAACATATTATAATCAAACAAATTTAAGAATTCATGAACACAGAATGGAAACACTTGTATGTAATGGCAAAATTAAGGAAATGACTATCATTGGGTATAGTTGAGATGAAGTGGGGGAGTAGGTCATGGGAAGTGAGTAAGTTGAAGAACTGGGAAGTCTGATTGTTTGAGGGAGTATAAATTGTATGTCTCCTAACATGAGGGCAGGAGTAGGGGAAGAGAGAAAGAGAGGATATACAGAGAGTTGGCCCAGTTTAATTTATTAGAGAAAAAATCTTTAGCATTATTGACTCTTAGTTTGGAAGGAAACTATGAGGTCATTTTGTGTAACTGAACAACTAAAGCAGGAATGTTTTCTGCAACATTCTTCATCCTTTGCCATGCCTTTTAATGGCCTTTTAGCCTCTACTTGAAAATTTTCAGTAAGGAGCTCCCTACCTTGTGAGATAACCCATTTCATTTATGTACAGTTCTAATAATTAGACTGATTTTCTTAGTACTTTCTATGTCATGGTTCCAATTCTGCCCTTTGGAATCACAGTGAACACAGCTATCATGTTTCCTATTGTTTCTTTTACAAACAAATACCTTCCATTCCTTATCTATACCATACTTCATATGCACCATCCTGTTCAGGCTTTTCTGGACATAGTAGTATAGATGTTGTTCTCCATATCATCCTGCTTTACAGGACTGAGAGGAAGGGTTTACTGAACACTCTCCTATCTCCCTCAAATTTTACTCTAAGGACTTCTTGATTAAGTTACTTATTTGCCTGACAAACACATTATCCTTAGTGTTTCAAATGGTTCCCAAGCCCCTGGCAGGATGCTATCATTCTAATGCATCCATCCTAACTTATCCCTGGGTCATGGTGAACAAAACTTAACTGAGACAAGTACTGGTGAGAAAATTGGTGGGATTGAACTTTGTGTTCAGGGGTCATTTTGGGGGGCAGAAGGACATTCAAATACAATGACACATTGGGTAATATTTTTATGTTCTTGAAGGCATAAGTTCATTCTATTGAATTTAAATTTGAGTGAAACTGGATATCTGAAAGCTTAATGGAAAAACAAGTTATTTCCTGTCTCCTCTCTCAGTGCAGCAAATAGCAGTAATAAATTTGGTAATAAAATATGGAATTGAGATAATTGATGTCAGTGACTAAGTAGGATCCATCTGTTGCCCTAACTTGGACAGAGATCATTTTGAAGAACCTTCTTTGGCAGAAAAGATATAAAGAAAATGGAAGGGACTATCAATTTCAGTCTGTTTCATCAAAATGGACGTAGGTCATAGTTTCCAAATAACCATGTAATATCTTCATATGGATATCATGCTAGTTCATCAAACTTGGTACATCAAGCAATGAATTTATAATCTAAAATCTAAGACTTGCCCCTCTAATTTCTTTATTGCTGTCAATGGGACAATGATGTTCTAGGTCAACAGACCTCTGTCTCTCTCTCTCTCTCTCTTTCTCTCTCTCTCTCACTCTCATATATAGCTATAAATATACATGTATATCAAATATACTGAATTTTCTTGTCATCCAAGGATTTCCCCCTAATATTTTATCTTTCTTAACAAATTTAATTTGATAAAAACTTGCAATTACTGAAATAACTAAAGAGAAAGTGGAAAGAGCATTGGCTTTGGAGACACATATCTTGGGTTCAAACAACTCTCTCAATATCTATAAAACTTTGGGTCACTTAAGCTTTGTTGGTCTCAGTTTCCTCAGCTATAAAGTAATAGATTTGGACTAAATTGTCTTTAAGGCATCTTCTAATCCTATTTCTGTGATTTAACAACTTTGGTTCAAATCTTGCCTTTGTCACTGTCACTTACTAGCAGTGTGACCTTCGTTCTATCACAGCCTATTTCAGTTTTCTCTAATATAAAATGAGTGGATTCAACCAAATCTCTAAGGCCTCTTCCAACTCTAAATATACAATGATGATCCATTCCAAAACTGACCTGCCTCTGACTCTATATCACTCTCTTACTGTTTCTTCTCCTCGGAGTGCTTATATAGGCCAAATTCCTTGCTAGAAAAAAAATATTGATATTGATATTGAAGACAAATATTGGCAAATTAAAATCTGGAATTCAAAAGTGACCATTGCCAATACTATAGAGTTAGCCCAGAAATTTTGGTAATAACATAATCTTCAGTTTATACAGTATTCCCAATGTCATTCAATACTGTTATACAAGCATTGTGTGCCAGCAACTCAGACAAGAGAAAAGAGTGTGCTCTAATAAAACACAATGCCTGGTCTCAGTGACCACTGCTTCTTATTCCACTTCTACTTCTGTCATGGTGTTATGCAATTTAAAAATAAAGTCTGTTAGCAAAACTTAGCTCCATCTTTGCAGCTCAGCCTGATCTTGAAGACTCAGTAGGAGAATTGGGTCAGAGTGACCTGCCCTAGCCATGGACAGGTCTACCTACTTTAAACAGGGTGTTCCCACAGAACAACTGAGAACCATCTTGGAAGAGCCACATAAAATAGAGTTTTTCAGTCTTCCAAGATCCACAGGACTGAATGTTATGGTTTGTTTTCCTGTCCTAACAATAGTTAACCTTGCCACTAATTTTACTTACACGTGGTAATTGTTTATTCTCATGAATGATTTAATGAGGACTTTGGTATTTGTTTTAGAAAAGACCAAATAAGTCGTCAATCCTCCAGACTCCATATGACCATAAAATAAGTCATATTTACCTGGTTATGTATTGTAATTTAATTACAATGATATAATAAGTAGCATTTATATAGTACCTACTATGTGCTAAACATTTTACAAATATTATCTCATTTGATGCTCAGAACAACCCTGGGAGGTAGGGACTATTATTATCTCCATTTTACAGTTGAACTAAGTCAAACAGAAGTCAAGTGACTTGGCCAAGGTTACACAGCTGGTATGTGTCTGAAGCTAGATTTAAATTCAGGTCTTCTTGAGTCCAGGCTCAGCGCTCTATTGAACTGCACTACTGAACTGCTTCACATAAATATATGGAGTTGGTTCTCAGTTATTCAGAGATCCAGATGGATTTTCCAAGTTCCTTCACATTTTTTTTCTAATTTACCCCTTCCTCCAAGGTGCTTCAATATTCATTTGCAGAGAGAGAGAGTCAGAGAAAATAAAAGGAGAGGAAACCCAAGTCCAATGCTCCTATTTGTTAAGAATTTTGATAAAATGTTTGGCAAAGGAGTGGGTTGAAACTGATGCCTAAAATGAGATTTTTAAAATGTTTCTGAATGTCATTTGTGGTTCTTGCCCATCACAACAGATAGCCTAGAGTTGGCTCTATTTGATTTTTCAATGCTTTGTAATTCTGAGACAGTTTTGAAAGCTTCTCCCATGAACTCATTGACCATACTGCTTCCTTGTTTTGACTGTTTCATTGCTTTTAAAAAATTCATATTATGAAAGTTCTTTTTAATGCAGTAGAAAATAGGTCACTGTGCATACTTCTAAATAAATCATTTGAAGCAGTGTATGCTCTTCTAACTCTTAAACAAACTTCCCTTATCAAAGCTATACTCAGATCTTGATAGATGGCAATTGTAGTCATTAAAATATTGACTTTAAACAAAGGGGTCATAAAAATGTGAGATTAAAATGATTAGGATCTAGGTCCTTATCACTCACCTAACAAATGCGGATTACTCAATATAATGTTTAAAAGGAACAGTTCAGTTGCAGACAGGTCAGTGTTGGGTTTTTTTTCTCTTTTGTTCTTAAATTATATTGCTTGGTGTTGAGGGATTGACATTTAAAAATATTTGGTAAATTTAAATTCATTCTATGATGAGTTTTCTGCCAAAGAGCTCAAGAAAGCACTGTGAAATCATGGGATAGGATAAAACAATCTCCAGCTCCAAGCCACTTTTTTCTTAGGGTTGGAATGCTAAATGTTTTTTAGTGGTGGAATATTTTGCCAAGTAGAGCAAGCACAGCCTCACAGATAGATTGTTGTACTTTGTATCAAAGTTCTAGAAATGGGAGAGGAGTCCAGAGGCCATCTCTTCCAATCTCTCATTTTACAGTTGAAGAAACTAATGCCTGTGGAGGTTAAGTGATTTGGCCAAGACCCGTCAGATAGTAAGAGTTTTATCTTTGTCCTCTGCTTTCAAAGCCTGTCTTCTTTCCACCATGTTATGCTGTTTCTGACCATGATGCTACCTGTGTGACCCTTAACTTCTGTGTGCCTCAGGTAACTTCCTAGGACTTCTCTACCTAAAGGACTACCAGAATCATTCATGAATTATAACACTCATTGGCAGAAGCCCTACAATTTGCTAAATGTAACTTTTAAAAGGAAGTCTTTGGGGGCAGCTAGGTGGCGCAGTGGATAGAGTACCGGCCCTGGATTCAGGAGGACCTGAGTTCAAATCCGGCCTCAGACACTTAACACTTACTAGCTGTGTGACCCTGGGCAAGTCACTTAACCCTAATTGCCTCACCAAAAAAAAAAGGAAGTCTTTGCCTTTCAGTCAAAATCATTACAATTTATAGAAACTGGATCTTTTAAAAAATATCCTTTTAGTAATGGCATTCATTGTGTTTGGCATTGTCGAACAAAATAAAATTTTAAAGATGAAAATTAAATATAACGACCAAAAATTTTGACCTTGTTAAGTAATTCCTAATTACTAGGAGCATATTTCTTTACCCATGACAAGCCTACTTCAGGGGACCGGAGTTTTAGTAGGGACAGGCTTGTAATGCTTAGCTAGAGAAAGGTGCTGACACAATGAATTCTGCCAGTTAGCCAGAAGTCAGGAACCTAAGTAGGAAAGAAGAACTTGATTAATTGGATTTCCCACATAATGAGAATTGCCTGAGAACCGGGCAATTGGGTTCTTTTCCCAGCCCTTGCTATATTTGATTCATTGTATTAGGCCATCTACTATAGCGACTATACTCAGGAATGCAGGTTATTAAATTAAATGCTTGGCTTGACAGGGTTTCCCAAGTGGTATATCATGACACAGCATGTCACAAAGTCTTCTCTGGTATTTTACATTAAGTCAGTATTCCCCCAAGTTATGACTCCTTCCTTTCCTACACTGCCACTAGGGCCACTTCTCCCAACAATTTCCTTCTAAAATTTTGTCCTTTAAAACCATCTGTTTTGACCACTCCCTCTGACAATGAATTCAGCTTAATTAATTACATTCTTTTTGATTGAGTTTTTTACTTCTCTAGGTGTACTACATCTCATAATCTGATTCATTTCATACATCCACAGATCATCATTTTCGGTGGGGACTAGGATTAGCCTTGTATAGAGGTAGAGGTAGGGTAGGAAATCACCTATGAGGTATAAATTGGTTAGGTGGTATTGAGCATGTCCACTGCCCCAAATTCTCTCTCCCCAAAACCTGCTACTATGTCTGAAATTCTGCCATTTTTACTTCCTTCTTTTGGTCAAGCATTATTTTTCCTAAGTTCTTCTTGTAAATGGGGAGCATGTTCAGTCCTAAACAAATTGTGTTATATTCTTTTTTTTTTTCTGAGGTAAGATATTATTGGTTGCAGGATTGGAGTGTGGAGAGAAGGGGCAGGCAGAAACCAGTCATATTCACAATTTTGTACCAAACCAGCCATTCTAGGGACTGTATATTTGTATCTCTTTCTCTCCTCCCTCTCCTTTCTCTTTATTGTACTTGTTGCAATCAAGAATATTTTCCAAGTTGATTTCTCTACCCTCCTCCCCCTGAAACTACAGACATTTACAAACATGCTACAAACTGAAAAGATTGAGAACCAATAGGACATTGTGATAACATTACTAAAATCCTTCTTAGAATAAAGATACTGTTTGCTTTACCAGAAACAAATATTTACCATCTTTAAATTATTTCAGCCACATACTTTTGCAGGGAGAGAAGAGTCTTTTCAGGGACTTTTATTCCTCAAGCTCTGAAGGGAGAATAGCAGACTTTGCTCTCAGTTCTCTTGTGCTCTTTCTCATAGTGTAGATCATACTAAGCTCCAGAAGAGAAAATGTAGTCATTTGAAGTCAAAAGCATTTTGCTGGACAGTTCTACAGGACACAGAAAGAAATGCAGGGGGCGGCTAGGTGGTGCAGTGGATAAAGCACCGGCCCTGGATTCAGGAGTACCTGAGTTCAAATCTGGCCTCAAACACTTGACACTTACTAGCTGAGTGACCCTGGGCAAGTCACTTAACCCCCATTGCCCCGCAAAAAAAAAAAAAAAGAAAGAAATGCAGAAGCAGGGCAGCTAGGTGGCACAGTGGATAGAGCACCAGCCCTGGATTCAGGAGGACCTGAGGTCAAATCCGACCTCAGATACTTGACATTTACTAGCTGTGTGACCTTGGGCAAGTCACTTAACCTTCATTGCCCCACCCCTCAAAAAACGCAGAAGCAGTTTGCTATGGTATCCCAAAATTACAAAAATGAATTGCACATATTGGGATTTGTTCCCAGGTTATTACTTGCAGGAATGTAGATTATGTTGTTGTTTTTCACTTGTTTTCAGTTGTGTCCAATTCTTCATGACCCTATTTGGAGTATTCTTGGCAAAGATACTGGAGTGGCTTGCCATTTCCTTCTTCAGTTCATTTTACAGATGAGAAAATTGGAGCAAATAGGGTTAAGTGACTTGCTCTGGATTACAGAGCTACTAAGTGTCTGAGGCCAGATTTGAATTCAAGAAGATGAATGGCACTCTATCCACTCTACCACCTAGCTGCCCAACTATGTAAAGCACAGCTGACCCCCAAAAGTAATCATTAATGGGTAAGCATCAGCTTGGAGCCAGGTCTCAATTTGAGTGCCCCAGGGATCTAAGCTTTGCCCTATATTGTTTAACATTGGGTAGAAGCACAGATGACATGCTTGTCAAATTCACTTATAATACAAAGCTAGGAATAACTAATAAAGTGGATGACAGTCAAGGTCCAAAAAGATCTCCACCAGCTAGGTATTGGACGAAAATGGACCCTAGATGTAACTTAATAGCAATAAATACAAAATTTTAAATTAAAAATCCCAATTTTACAAAATAGGGCATTCATGGTTTGAATGACATTTTGCTTGAAAAAGATCTGGTGGTATTAATGGAATGCAAGAACAATATGACAGAGTAATATAATATGACAGCCAAAAATGCTAATGCTATCATAGATTTCATTAACAGAGGCCTAGGGCCCAGAATTAGGGAGAAGATAATCCCACTGTACTCAGTCCTGTTGAGACTACATACAGTACTATGCAGTTCTGAATGCCATATTTTAGGAAGGACGTCAATAAGCCATACAGTATCTCAAGGAGGGTAGTCGGGCTTATGAAAGGGGACTTCATGTTTATATCATATGAAAATTGGAAAAAAGAAATGAGAATATTTATCCTAGAAAAGAAAATACTTAGTGGCGAGTGTGATAGTGATAGTCTTCAGATATTTGAACGAGGTGTTGGTTGGAAGAGGGATTAGATTTGTTACGCTTAGACCCAGAGTATGGAACTAGGAGCAATAAGTTTTAAGTTGGAAAGAGGTGGATTTAGGCTTGATATAAGGAGAAACTTCATAAAAATTGGAGCTACCCAAGTAGAATGGGCTGCCTCAGGATAGAGTTGGTTCCCCCTCAGTGCGGGTTTTCAAGAAGAGGTTATATAGATGATCACTTGTAGGACATATAATAGAAAGGATGCTTGTTCAGGTATACAGTGAACTATGTGATCAACACTTACATGGTGTTTGTCTCAGTTATTTTCCAATCCATAAATTCATATGGGGCTTTTCCATGCAGATTTATATCAAATTATCCTTCAGCTAATGTACTGAGTGACCAGGCAACAGGCATGTGACTTCCTTCTCTAAGAAAGGAAAACATTAGGATTATGGCTCCCCCCCTTTTATTTTTTATCACATTAGTACATAATTATGGAATAAAACAAGCATTTCTATAACTTAGTACAATAAAAAGATGACTGGACATGAAACTGCTACTAAGCACAATTTGCTATTCCTTTCAAATATACAAAAAAATATAATGTAAATTTTTCCTCCTTTTTTTTCTATCTTCTCCCACCCTGAAATGACTAACATTAGACACAATAGGTATATGTATATATACATATACACATCTACTTATCAGTTCTTTCTCTGGATGTAGATTTCTTTTACAACTGCTCTTATTAATTGTTTTCCCCTTAATTGAGATTACTACCATTCTACAGATGTACCAGAGTGAATGTCTAGGTGAATTTTGCCTTACCCTCCATCTTTCTAGGATAGTTCAGTTCTTGCACATGTCTTAGTCTATAGTTCTCACTCCTAATCTTGCAAAATATTTGACTGATTGCTGCCTAAATCTGCTTGTATCCTAAGGCCAGAAGTCACCTGCAGTTGCTTAACTTGCTTCACACTTGTCTCCTCTTTTGCCGTTGGTCTAAGTCCATGCCTTCTTTTTTTTCTTTATTATATATATATATATATAATATATATATATACATATATATATTTATATATTGGTGAGGCAATTGGGGTTAAGTGACTTGCTAGTAATTGGGGTTAAGTGACAGCTAGTAATTGTTAAGTGTCTGAAGCCAGATTTGAACTCAGATCCTCCTGAATCCAGAGCCAGTACTCTATCCACTGCGCCACCTAGCTGCCCTAGTCCATGCCTTCTTATAAAAGGAGGCCAAAGCCTACCTAACCTCCTTGAGTAATTCAGTAGCATTCTCTCTCTGGGTTGCCACATGTTCTGCTTTCCATAATTTGGCTTTGACCTTGCTTGTAATCTCATATTTTATATTATGACTCCAGTTTTAGGAAGTCCCCTAATAACTTGGTTCTGGTCTCAAATAGGTTATAGACAGTGTGTATTATAGACAAGAGTTGAATGGAGCAGAAGTGGGACTACAGAATGGCTAATCTCTACCCTAGTCTTTCCTTCCAATTTGTAATCTCGGTGCTTTTCCTCAGAACGTAGAGAATAGGTAAGAAATAGAAGATTCCTAGACTGAATGATGGGATTTGCCCAGGAGTGTTAGAATGAACCCTAAGTTCAGTCAGAAGGCAATGTGATTCCATAAGAATTGAACTAGAATTAATTCAGTCTTGAGGTATCAGACTGAGAAAAATCTAGGACTGGTCTGGATTGAGGCAGATACTCACGGTTTTTAGTAATTCAGTGATTGAAGCGGAATAGTTTTGTATGTTTGCAATTGGGAAATAAAGAAATATGATCACTTATATGCCCCCTTTTTATTGTAAAGTGTGGGATAAGAACTGGCCCTCCAGGGAAAAAAAACAGTTTATGAGAGGCAGCTAGGTGGCACAGTGGATAAAGCACTGGCCTTGGATTTGGGAGGACCTGAGTTCAAATCGGCCTCAGACACTTAACACTTACTAGCTGTGTAACCATGGGCAAGTCACTTAACCCTCATTGCCCCAACAACAACAAAAAAAAGTTAATGAGAATTATTCTTTCTTCTCAAGCACTTTAAATCCTTTACTAGGCTAGGCCTTGGACCCTGTAGCCAAGATGCTTTTTTTCCTGGCCATGGGCTAAAGGAATTCAGAATTTGAAACTTCTGTTAATGGGTTAGGCCACTGATTCCCCTTCGTGAATCTCAACCAAGAATATCTAAAATATTATTCAGGTATAAGGTATTATCTAAGGTATTATTAGGTATAAAGTAATATTCAGATTCTTGGGTAATTTGTCAATCATGTCCCTCTTACCGTTTTTTGCAGGAAGTTACTTGAAAGACAGACTGAACTATGCTTCACATGGATCTCTTTCAAGGACATCTTTTTAAGTAGTTAATGGGAAAAGCCAAACTTCTCTCCTTTGCTAGGATTAGCCTGACTATTCATCCTTAACCTAATGTAATCTCACAGGTAACAATGGCAGAGGGAACCCCCCCCAAAAAAACCCCAAAAGATAGAAGATACAAAAAGAAGATGCAGAAGGGCAAATGTTCTTTGTGAGTGTAGGGTTGTTTTTATTTTAATATTGTTTATTTTCTGCTATTTACAAAAATGACCAGAATTTAAAGAATTCAAGACTTTAACACATAGGATTTTAAAACATCTTTTAAACATTTCCAAAACACTGAACAACCAAAAACTGAAAAATAAGAAGGTTAGGAAAGAACACTTGAGACCTGAGCAAGGTATTTTTGTTTTGTTTTGTTTTGTTGTTTTGTTTTCAAGGGTCACACTCTGATAGTAGAAGTGAAGATAATTACAATTAAACTTGTTCACAGGCATAATAGAGTGAGGTTGAGTAGTGTTTGGAAGAAAAACATTCAGTCCACAACAGGTATTGATTACATACTGAGCTATGGGAGGAATGCGGAAGTGGAAGACAAAGTACCCCTGGGTATGTGAAGCTTTTCTGCTTTCATGAGTGACAGAATACACATGTGAAATCACTTAAGAATGGTTACAAAACAGCAATCAGCAAATACAATTTGATAGCAGTATAAAAGGTATTTTTTAAATGTAATACAACAGATTGGTACTTACATGACAAAAACATACTTAAGCACATTCATCTCATATAAATTAATCCTTGTAAACTTTTCCTTAATATATGAATTAATTCCATGCAGACAATTCCCAAATCTATATTTCCAGCCCAGGTGTCTCTCCTGAGCTACAATCCACATCACCAACAGCCATTTGGATATTTCATATCGGATGTGTTGTAAGCATCTCAAACTCAACATGTCCACAACATAACTCATTATCTATCCCCCTAAATCCTTCCCTCTTGCAAATTCTCTTATTATGTTCAAGGGTGCTTTTTTTTTTTTTGGTTTTGCAGGGCAATGAGGGTTAAGTGGCTTGCCCAGGGTCACACAGCTAGTTAAGTGTCAAGTGTCTGAGACTGGATTTGAACTCAGGTCCTCCTGAATCCAAGGCCAGTGCTTTATCTACTGCGCCACCTAGCTGCCCCAAGGGTGCTTTTATCCTCCAAATCATCTGGGCTTACAACCTCAGTATTTTCCTCAATTTCTTATATCACATCTGTTTTGCCAAATCTTGTTTTTCCTCTATATCTCCTCTCTAATCAGAGCTGTCCATCTAAGAAGGCCCTTTCACCTCTTTTCTTAGACTCTTGTCCACTAATGGGTTTCCCTGCCCCAAGTTTCTTACCACCACTCCAATCCAACCTCCACCTAGTTGCCAAAGCCATTTTTCTTTTTCTCTCTCTCTCCTTTTTCCTTCTTTCCTTCCTTCCTTCCTTCCTTCCTTCCTTCCTTCTTTCCTTCCTTCTTTCTTTCTTTCTTTCTTTCTTTCTTTCTTTCTTTCTTTCTTTCTTTCTTTCTTTCTTTCTTTCTTTCTTTTTCTTTCTTTCTTTCTTTCTTTCTTTCTTTCTTTCTTTCTTTCTTTCTTTCTTTCTTCCTTCCTTCCTTCCTTCCTTCCTTCCTTCCTTCCTTCCTTCCTTCCTTCCTTCCTTCCTTCCTTCCTTCCTTCCTTCCTTCCTTCCTTCCTTCCTCTTTCTTTTTTTTGGCAGGGCAATGAAGGTTAAGTGACTTGCCCAGGGACACATAGTGTTAAGTATCTGAGGCTGGATTTGAACTCAGATCATCCTGAATCCAGGCCCTGTGCTTTATCTATTATGCCACCTAGCTGCCCCCATCAAAGCCATTTTTCTAAGGCATAAGTCTGTCATTGTTGCCCTTACCCAATAAATTCCAGTGGCTCCTCATTATTCCAGGAATCAAATATAAAGTCTCATTTAGTATTTACAGCTCTTTATCAGTTTACCCCCTTTTAATTTTCCAGTCTTCTTACATTTTTCTCCCTTCCTTGAACTCTAGATTGTAGCCACATTGGCTTATTTGCTGTTCTCTGAATGGGAGACTCTTAACATTTTCCTTCTGTCTCCATGCTTTTGCAATGACTGTGCCTCCTGCCAGGAATGTGTTCCCTCATCATCTCCACCTATTGGCTTCCCTGTCCTCTTCCAAGACTCAATTCAAATCCCACCTTCTTTAAGAGGTGTTTCCAATTCTTTCCTCCCTTCTACATACACATACTGCTAGTGCCTTCCCTTTGAGATTTCCTTCCATTTACACTGTATTTAGCCTGTATGTAAATAATAATATTAACATTACTCTCTCCCTTAGAATGAAAACTCTGGAAGGGAAGAGACTGTTTTTGTCTTTCTTTCAATCTGCAGCATTAAGCATAGTTCCTGGAACATAGTGAGCCCTTAAGAAAGGCTTGTTGAATAAAAAAAAGAAAGAAAGAAAGGCTTGTTGAATGACTCTCTGACTATTATGCATGGACCTCATTACTTATGTGTTATCTTTCCCATTAGAATATAAGCTCCTTGAATGCAGGGACTGCTTTTACTTTTATTTTCCCAGTGCTTTGTACAATGTCTGCCACATATTAAGTGTATCTTAAATGCTTTTTGATTGATTAATTGGCTGACACATTACCCATGACTTTAAGAAGCTTATGTTCTAGGGCAAGTGAGTACCCAGGAACCAGCAGTAGTATAAAAAGCACAATACTCCTAGAAAGGAAGAGTGAAAATCAAATGTCCTATGCTATGATATTACATAACAAAGCAATGAGATACTAGATCATATATCTGTAATATAGTGATCATTACCTTTAATAAATATCTAGTTAGATAGGCATAATGTACTATGTTAATCCAGGTGAAATTTCATAACAAATACAATCACAACAATGAAGCTGTTTAGCAAACTTGTTTTCAGGCCTTAGCAATAGCCAATTTATTTGAAAAAAATTATTAGCATGACAAAATTTCACTGAGATGCTGCATTTGCTATCGTGGTATTACTAAATTTGTTACACATAGCACAAAATATAGCTGTATTTTCAATAGAAACAAATAAATCAAATAATGCTGTGTATACTGATTATCCTTAATCCTCCCCTCCTTTTTTTGAGACTGGATCTCCCTATCTTGTCACTGAGACTGGAAGTACAGTGGTCACACCTAGGACAATCCCACTGCTCATCAGTTCAAATGCTTTCTTTCATCTGCTGTATTCCTGACAGTGGGCTGATTTGCCCCTCCTTAGAAAGCCTTGTTGCCCTCATCCCTGTGGGCTCTGTTTAGTGTAGACACCCAGTTGGCTTTAGCCCAAATACAGATCAGAGCTCTGGAATTCAAGGGATCCTCCAGCCTCAACTTCCCTTCCCTGGAGATTACAAGTGTGCACACACCATAGAACCAGCTCAGTGGGAACTCTTTCCAACTAATGCAACCACTCTGTACCTTAATAGGTAGTGTGTTTCCATTCCTAGTCCCAACCTCCCATCCCAGACTCTGAAACACACACACACACACACACACACACACACACACACACACACACATCTTATGGCCAACTTTATTTGGATGAGCCATTCTAAGCTTCACTAAACTGTTAGCAGGCAAGAGACATAATCCATTTCTAGGTCCTTATTAGAAACCTCCCCAACTTGAAAGAACCTGTTAGACTGCCCTGCTGATAAGGTTTTTAAGAAAGTAGGGGATCACCTTTATGATATGATGAGGGCTCTGAATGTGACTTTAGAAGAATATAATCAATACACCAAGTGTGGTTTTATAACCTCTCTGCTCCTCGGGATATTCAAGAGACCTTTGCATAACTGACAATACAGATTTTTAATATTTTTATTTTTTTGATTGTCCATTAAGCTTTTTTAAAATAAAATTAACTTTTATATAAATGAAAACTTAATTATTAGAGTAATTCTAAGTAATGACCAAATCACTTGGTTTCTCCACTTGTGTGTTCATTGTTTTTGTGTAAAACAGGAATAATAGTAACTATCTTACCTTCCTCAGATCCATATGAGATGCTGTGGACATCAAATAAGGAAAAAAATGAGCATGTGACAACTTTCACAAAGTATAAATACTAACTAATGTTTTTATTATGCTTCTTTTGCTTTATTTAGACATAATGGTTACCATAGGCCAGGGAATAGAAAGTTGGGAGCAAACTATTGAATATTATCATCAGTTTCCAGATCTTTAATACAAATATGCTATATATTTCATTACCCATATCTAAGAGTAGTGATAATTTAGTAGCTATCCCAATAAAGATGCATTTATTCTTCAAACAGGGAATTCTAATTGTATTGATTTGTTTTCAGATGTCAGTTTACATTATGTTCATTACAAGAGAATTTATGAGCTCCCTCTAGTGGCAAACACTTTTCTTCATTTTCCAAATAAGCTTTCTTGATATATAAGATGGCTGACTTGTGTACAATAGAGCCTAAATATTCAAAAAATGCCGGTTTGGTTTTGTTGTTATTCAGCTGCTTATGTTCACTTTATTTTGTACGAAATTTGTGTAGTGGGTTCACTCTCTTATGACAAATATTTGTCATTCTAAGAAATACTTAGAAGTACTCTGAGGGAAAACATTTAGAGGAGACTAGTTTGGAAACTTTAAAACTAAAACCAAAACTGCTAGCTTCTTTCATTAAAAGATTCCTCATATTAAAATCACTAGGTTATATAACTTAGAACTCCTTCAGTACTGACTGGTACTTTTTGTTTTGTCTGAAGACAAATATATGTAGTCCTGTGCAAAGAGCAATCAATATTAAAAATGCAAATTAGATAGTAATGAAGACATAGGTTTGAGGAACATTGGTAGCCAAACTTAAAAAAAAAAAATACAAGCCTATTGGCTTTCTATTTTCTGCTCATTTAAAGTCTGTCTGAACTTGGATTTTCATAGCTCAGTAAAGAGTTGCACTAAATTCTTCCATGTTAATATCATAGGTCATCATAGCCACCACCATCTCTCTATAAAAGAAAGCAGAATGACAAAGAAGTAGGAATGAACAATGAGAAATTACAGGCCTTACAAGTAAAGTCTTTTTTCAGGAAAAGAATAATAGTGCTCCTTTACTTACAGTTACAGATCCACTTGAAATGGAATTCATTTTCTTATTTAAAATGGGGGAGGCAGGGAGCCAAATCCTATAAGACGTTCTTTCCAAATGCTATTTTGCCAAATATTTGTTGAAACTGACCCAGTATATTTATTTTGTGGTATTTGTTTGAAACATTCTGATTATTTATTGCCCCTTTTCTCTTCTGTTCCTCTCCCTCCCCCCAAAAAAAAATAAATAAGGAAAATAACAAAGGAACGGTAAGGCAAGGAGAACACTACTTTTCTTCCCCAAAAGTGGAACTTATAGCGCAAGTATAATTCATAGACATATTGTTATTGCTTTGTAGCAAAATACTGAGTAGGAGAATTTCATTGAAACAATTAAATCATCCAGTGAAAAATAAGACTTTGTTTCTTTCCAATACCTCCAGAACAGTTTCAACATTTATAACTGAGTATGTGTCTCTTGTGGTCTCGATTACATCCGGTGTTTTTAGCTGGCAGCATTTCCTCTGTAGAGGCCCCACTTTATGTGCCAGAGTTCATTTCTGTGAATATTAAGAGAGAGAACCAAGATATATTAGGGAGTGAAACAAAAACTCTTGAATGTATGTATGACGCCAGTTTTCGAAACAAAGAGTAAGGTGACACATCTTTTAGAAGGCTTTCAGATTCCTAGCTTGAAAACTGATTGCAAACAGAAGAGTGACATATGGTTATTAAAACTTAGGAGATTCGAAAGTATGCAAAAACCCCCCACCCTTATAGACAACAAATAACCATAGTAGATGTTTCCTATTATGAAAGTTTTTGAATATACAATTTGATGTATACAGAGCGATTAAAGATTCCTCCGTCCCACATATCCCATCCCTTGTTACCCTTTTAGACTTACAGATTCAGAATAATTAAATTCACAACACTTGAAATATTTTTTTTCTTCCAGTTCCCATAGAAATGTTTTTGGAACAGTGGTCTATGCTAACAGCTGCATTCAATCTTGAGTAAAGTTACTTCCTGAAAAGAGTAAAATTCAACTTAATATGCAAACATGTTTGGAACATAATACTGTAGAGTAAATGTACTATGTGATTATGAAACTGGACACAGGCACCCTACTGAGGTAATTTCTTGTAAATAGTTCACAATAGAAACCTTTAATCAGCCTCTGGGTTTGTTTTGTGTGTTTTTTTAACAGAAGATTTAACATTTTTAAAGGAATTGCTCATTCACACACATCTCATTTTCAAGATTTTTATTCTTTGGTGTTTTCAAAGTTTCACTAGAGGTTTTATGTTTGAAGATTTGTTTTTAATTTTTTGATGGGAGAGTATTTTCTTCAGTCTCAAACAAAACTTTTTTTAAGCAAGCCAAATTCAGAATACAATAATTAGCAAACCTGTTGAAAATACCATTTCCATGAAATGTTTCTTTCTTGGCTTAATGAAAATAACTGAGTAAAGGATAAATTTTGTATATATGAGTATTGGGGGAGACAGAAAGAGAGACTGAGACCGAGAGAACAGAAAGCTTTATATCTTGCAATTATTGAATTTAAATCAGATATGTAAATTCTAAAGAAAGAAGATGCTATAGAGATATAACCACCCTTTAAATTCACACTGCAGGATCCTACCTAAGATGGAAACATTTCTATAAAATCAGTTGAATCATTAATGAAAGTGTAACGGTTTATAAATGGCAAAACTACTTTAATTCATATCCAAACACAAGATGTCAAGTTGAAACATAAAGCCAGATTTTTTTAAAAAGTACAACTTGGCTTATATCACTCAAACCTATCTCCTACTTTACCTCTGTAACAAAGAACTAGACATTTTTTCCATTCTTTGGCCAAATCATTAAGTTGCCTTGAAGACCTTTGTTTATAATGTCTTCTTGCATTCTTTTCCTCTTGACATGCTCTCCTCCCTCCAGCAGTGAGATACTAATTAAAGAGAGGACACTGTGACCCTAGGTTGTTTAAAAGTCACAGGGAGCAGTGGCAGCACAAATATCGGCAGGAAGTACTCATGCCTAAAACTTAACACAATTCTTATTTCCATCACCTGAAAAACTCACTAGATTGGAATCTCAGAAAGGAGACCTCTTTTTCTTTATTGTTTTTCTATTTAAAGTAAAATGAAAGACCTTCCATACTTTACTTCCGTATGATCTGCTTAACATATATGAATAATTTTAATTATTACTTTATCATAAATAAAATATTTTTATCTCAAAAGCTTGGATTAAATGACATTGTGCATTTTTAGAAGAATACATTATAGAAATGTTAAATCAGAGTTATTTTGGGTTGTTGCTATATATATTAAGTTTTAATTTTATTCCTTAAGAGAAATAAGATATATGGAAACCTTCCATTTCAGTGGAAACTATGTAAATACACTAATCAACTACTGAACAAGTGCATGTTAAGCACTTATTATATTCGTGGCTCTGTTCTAGGTGCTGGAGGTAAGAAGACAAAAACAGAATAATCCTTGCCCCCCTAGGAACTTACAGGGGAGATAATATATACATATACAAGTAAATACAAGATGTATAAAAGTAAATACCAGGTGGTTTTATGGTGGGGGAGAGGCAGGCACTTAGCAGCTGGGAGCATCAGGAAATGCTTAAGATAGGAGCTAGCACTGGAACAGAACACTGGAAAAAAAAAACCACCTAGGAATTCCTAGGGGTGGAAATCAGGAGGAAGTGCATTCCAGGCATGGAATATAACTTGTGCTCAGAAGCAGGAAGGAGATGCTGTTCAAATTTCATTTTTATATTGTTGAAGTAATAAGCAAAATAACACCAAAGGGCAGTAATTTTTTCTTTAATTTAGTTTGTATGGTATGAGCCCTTCCAAGGGGGAATGGCTAGTAACTTGTTTCTTTGGAAAAGCCAGGTTCTTGTATTGCATAATCATGAGTGCTCAGAAAACTCAACTTGCCATATTTCTCTTCTATTTCCCATTCCTGAAATTTCTTAAGACTTTTGTTGAATGCTGATAGTTTTCTTAGCAGTTAAACACTCGTAACAATTTTAGACCTGCATTGATACTCAGATTTCTTTCTCTTCTAGTAACTATTTCAAATTAATATTCAGTTATTTTGAATAAAGAAATGACTAAATAGGCAGTAACTATATACTTTGCCCCAAAATGTTAAACATACATGTGCAAAGATCTATGTGTACTTTTTTTTTTTAGTGAGGCAATTGGGGTTAAGTGACTTGCCCAGGGTCACACAGCTAGTAAGTGTTAAGTGTCTGAGGCCGGATTTGAACTCAGGTACTCCTGAATCCAGGGCCGGTGCTCTATCCACTGCGCCATCTAGCTGCCCCTATGTGTATTTTTTTAGTTGCATATGTTCCTCTCCTAGTTAGAGTGGTGTGGTAGGAGAAGATTTGAAAATGTGCTGAAGTTAATGTATTGGAACTACATTTTGTCATACCATTCAACTTTCATTTCCATGTATAAAACTTTATCCCTTTCATATGGGATTTCTTTTCCTCCAGAAAGCTTTTTGAACTATAAATTTAAACAATGCAGTTTCAGTTTGCTAGTTTTCTAGAAAAGACCACATTCATTTTGTAGAATTTTTGCCTTTACAACAATTTGGTCTGACGTTCTTTGTATAAAAAGCATATAATCTTATATTCTCAGCTTACGGAAACTTTAGACATAAAGGGACAAATCACCTAAATATGTGCTTTGTCTTTTTATATTTAACTCTATGTGCAGTGGGGAAGAAATGTAATAAATAACTTCACTTTGGTTAGGTATTAGAAGGAGAGGATTACTGTGGCTAAATTTTGTTGTGATTATTATTACCTAACATCCTTCCAAAAAAAATTTTTAAGTTATCCTACACATATACACACTACAGACTATAAAATAATGAAATCAGCTCTTGTATGTAGCTTTAGGGGTCTGTTTTTATAGTCCTGTATAGGTTTATGTCATGTGTACTGTACCCTTTGCCCACCCCCCAGTTCAGGAGTCCCCTGTGATAGCTAACTATTTCTCTAGATCAGATGAAGCCTTGTGGTACAGTGGAATATATAATGGTTCTAGAGTCAGAGGATTTGGGATTGAATTTTGCCACTGGCACTTATGAGCTATGGAACTTTGGGCAAATCACTATACCTCCCCAGGCCTCAGGCTCTTCATCTGTAAGATGATAGGGTTGGACTAGATGTCTATGATGGCCCTTCTAAGGTTTACAAAGGGCTCAGAATCAAACTGCCTTTTTTTAAATAAAAAATAAATGGAAGCAGTTTAAGGACCTGCCAGAAATAAACCTATAGAACTGCACAACATAAAATAAATTTCATTTTTAAATGAATTACCATTAGTAAGCACTATGACCAGATTCTTAACAGTTGCTTATTAATTAACAGTATTATGTGTCACACCATTGATTCAACATTGGAAGGGACCTTAGGCCATCTAGTTTAATCTCCTCATTTATCAGATGGATTTGAACAAATGAGTTGTTGTACGCCTAACTAGTTGGACAGAACATAATAACTTCCATGGAAGAGGTCCTAAGAAGAGATATAATGGCCAAAAAGATTATCAAGATTAAAAATGGAAAATTCTTAGGAAATAGGATAATCTCCCTTTCTGATAGTCAAGTTCACTATCGTATATATAAGAAGTAATATGCATTCTAAATGAACATGTTGAAGAACTGAGTAAGTATAAACATAAGCATCTTAATCAATCATGAAAAGAGATGGCTGTCAAACAACTTTTTTTCAATTCCTTTGAAGTGGGGCCAGGAATCTTTAGTGTTTCCCTCTTCCCCACCCCCCCAAAAAAATCTTCATTTTGTTCTTGTTTCATTAGAAAACAATTTGCATTTTATTGCCTAAAATACTTTGTTAAAATAATTTAAAGTAGTTTCTTTGCTTATTTTTCCTCTTTATTTTATTTTTGCAAATAGGAGATGTGTTCTTTATTCATAATTCAATGAAGGACCAGACAAATCCCAAGTCCTATGACATGAAGGAAAGAGACAGACAGCCAAAGGCAGACAGAAAGAATGTGAAAGAAAGAAAAAGGAAAGGGGGAAGAAGGAAGGAAAGATGGAAGGAAGGGTGTTAGTAAAGTTCATCTTCTAAAGTTATCAACTTTATTTTAATTTTTTACCTGTACTAACCAAATTAACACCTATGTTTTGAAAATATTTTCCAAAAAGTCATCTCTATTCTTAAAATGATAACAATTTCTCCCATTTGAAATGAAAAGTTCCAATCCATATCAATCCAACAAATATTCATTAACTGCCTATTGTATGCATTTTTTCGGTGAATTACATACAACTTGCACAGATTTCCACTGAGATCATGAGGTGGTATGTTTTCATCAGTTCTTCAACTGGTCAAAACTACCATGACTTCAATTTCTAGTTACTAATTTGCATTAGGAGAGTGATTAATACATCAGATACTTAAAATAAATAATGACTTACTTCTTCAATTGCAGCAACCAATATAGTTTTGCATCACAACACATCAATGTGGAAACAGACAACTGTGTACTTGGCACACACCCGGCATGTTAGACCTCATTCCAGTCAATAGTTTGGGGGAAAAAAATCAAAGAAGTGATTTTGTTTTGTTTGAGGGGTGGGTTACACCACATTGCATTACTGTCAGGAAAGACCACCAAGGGAGATGTGATGCACCCTCATGCAACGTGAGATAATACAAACATCTTTTGTGGGCTGGAACACCTGATCCCACTCTTTTTCAGGGATATTTAAGATGTGGATGGGTAAATCCCTAACTCTAGGATAGGTTGGCAAAGGCTAATTATGTATTGCCACCCAAGGTTCTGGCCTATCTCCAGGAAAGAAATTATATGAAATTAATATGATATCAGAGAGATTATTTTGTAAGGGACAGTAAGAACTTTGAAGCTAGTCACCCATGGAAGTCTTTTTTTTTTTTTGTCTTTATTCTAACCGTTTCCCCTTTTCTGTCTCTGGGAAAACCTTTTTATATGTGAAAAGCATCTTTCTGGTTCCACAAAATCTTTTTTTCATAAGTTCTCTTTCTGTGCAGTCACATTTTCTCCAAATTAAGAATTCTGATTAGTAGCTCTACCAATTTTTTATTGTTATTATTAGTTAAAAACATTGCATTTGTATATTTAGCTGTGGGGAAATTCATTTCTGTGATCCACAAATCTTACAAAAAAGGAATGAAATATATTAGCTCAATAGTGGTAATAGTGATTTAGGATCAAAAAACCAATTTTCATTTCATATTTAAACAAAAGTTTTAATAAAGTTAATTATAAATTAATCAAAGAACTAAAATCCTAGGGAAAGTTTTAAAATTAATTGTTGTCGTTCAGTCATTTAAGTCATATTCTTTTCTTCATAACTCCATCTGGGGGTTTCTTGGCAAAGATACTAGAATTGTTTGCCATTTCTTCCTCTAGTCCATTTTACAGATTAGGAAACTGAGGCAAATAGGGTTAAATGGCTTTCTCAGGGTTATATAGCTAATAAGTGTCTGAGACCAGATTCGAACTCATGAAGTTGAGTCTTCATCCTTTCAGGCTTCACACTCTGTCTACTGTGCCACCTAGCACCTGTGAATTATGTAATTCTGGGAATGTTTTCATTCAAATATTGAAACCCTGGTACAACAAACACATAATTTTTGTGAAAGGTTAAAATGTAGAGGATCACAACTTAACAAGCAATTATTTGCATTTGATAAGGCTTTTGTTATGATAAAGGAAATAATCATGAAGTTCTAACAATTTGAAAATAATATACTTATTATGGACACTACATTGTGTTCATGAACAGTGGTGCCAAGCTCCCTCTCTCATTGCTTAGATAGACATCACTACCAAGTCACTGTTGATTATCTCCTCATAACAGGGGTTATTAATTTGGGGCCCATGAACTTGGCTTTTAAAAAAGAATATCGATTTCAATATAATTGTATGTTACAATATTTAAAGAAAGTGTTTTGAGAAGGGATCCATAGGATTTACAATACTGACAAAAGCTTACATGCCATTAAAATGGTTAAGAAGCCCGATCTTTTTTTTTTTTTAATTTTTTTTTTTTTTTAGTGAGGCAATTGGGGTTAAGTGACTTGCCCAGGGTCATACAGCTAGTACGTGTTAAGTGTCTGAGGCTGGATTTGAACTCAGGTACTCCTGACTCCAGAGCCAGTGCTCTATCCACTGCGCCACCTAGCTGCCCCTAAGAAGCCCGATCTTAAAGGAAGATTTAATTTGCCTACAATACAGGGCAAAGAACCTGGATTGGAAATCTGGGTGCTCGTCTCAGACATATTATTAAGTAACTTTGTGAGTTTTGACAATCACTTGACTATTCTCTGTTTCAGTTTCTTCATCAATGATAGAAGTTGGACTAGGCAACTTTTATTCATTTCAGTTTTATCATTTTACTTCATATTAAACATTTTTTGAGGACATCCTTTGCTCTGGTTCTTTTAAGAAGTTTCTTATTTGTAATATGCTGCAGTCTGCTCCCACCTGCCATCTTCCTTTCCATTGCCCTCTGCATGATTCATATTCCTGATGAATTGGAGGTTGTAGTGTCCCATGGCTTGCGACCATACAGCAGAGTATTTAATAACATAAAATGAAGCTCCTTATCCAAAAATTCCTTATCAGTTCTTGTATCTGTGAACAGTTATACTTTAATGAGAGAAATGATAACATCGATAATTTTTTTTTTTTTTAGTGAGGCAATTGGGGTTAAGTGACTTGCCCAGGGTCACACAGCTAGTAAGTGTTAAGTGTCTGAGGCCAGATTTGAACTCAGGTACTCCTGACTCCAGGGCCGGTGCTCTATCCACTGAGCCACCTAGCTGCCCCAACATTGATAAATTTAAGCTCAAAGAGATATTTTTTCTTCTTCACTAGAAATAGCATATTACTTCCTATCTCAGAACCTTAGGTTGTTTATTAGCAAAATTGAGGATAACATTACGTGATCTCTAAGGTCCCTTCTACGATTAATATTCTACAACATATGATTTTAGTTTTATGTTTTAGTGCCTTATCATAGAATATAGGTGAACCTGGAGTCCTAAAGATCATGACATGGGAATTCAAGCTCCATCAGCTCCCACTCAGCTGGAAATGAACTAGTTTGGTCCTAACATGGATTGTGTGCATGTTTTCTGAGCACCAGCCTTGATCAGTTTGGGGAGACTTATCTCCAGAGTGTTGACAATCAGGTGATGAAATAATTTAACCACAGCCACTTACAAAGATAGTTGACCAAGACATAGAATGGCTTCAGTCTGTTTAGTGGAGGGAATATATCTACACTAGTGAAAACACAGATCCTTAAAGTATGGCCCTGGGAGGAAGTTGAAAAAAAAAAATCCTTGGGATTATCTCTGAATTTTACTTACTTTCTCTACCTCTTCTTCCTCTCCATTGTAATCTAAAACTTGACACTTGATTTTTTTTTTCAAACTAGCAGTATGGACAATTGATTGTATGGATGTATGTGATTGTATGGGTGTAAGGAACTGTCAATATAGACATTTCCTTCCCTTATGCAGACAGGTAAGTACACTGTAACTTGTATGTAAGAGTTCCCTCAGACACGGAGAGTTTAATTGATTTGCCCATGGTCACACTGCTAGTATATGTCAGAAGAAAGGACTTAAATCCCAGTACTTCTGACTCTAAGGCCAGCCCTTTATCTACTATGCCAGACAATTTCTTGGGTAATTGAATAGCATCTACAAACTACACTTAAAAGGACTTCATTCCATTATTTGTGGAGAAAGATCTCAGATTCTAAAGTCTGCCAAGAAGAAATGTCTTTTTATGCTACGTTATCCATAATTACTCTTGTGATTTTATATGTAAAGTAAATAAAAAGAAGGATTATCTGAAGTGACTTGGAGGAATGCACATAGACATGAATACATAAACACATGCACACACACACACACACACACACACACACACACACATACACATGCATGCCAAACTGCTAAAGTAAAATACCCCTGAGTAAAATGGTTTTTTTTGGGGGGGGGGGCGGGGGGGAGTCCTGAAATCTTTTTTCTTGTTATTACCATAGAATCACATAGAGATGGACAGGACTTAGAAACCATTTAATGCCTTTCATTTTACAAATGAAGAAACTGAACCCAGAGAGCTTAAATTACTTGCATATGATCATAAAAGTGGTAAGGATCAGAGGCAGGCTCTGAATCCAGCAACTCTAGAGATAGACCCAATTTTCTTCCTAATACACCCCTACCTTAATTTCAATCAACAATACTATATGCAGGATGCATATCATTGCTCTAAGTGGAAGGGGAAACAATGGAGAGTTCTGAAAGCAGTGCTCAGGAGTTTATATATGATGCAAATGGCAATGAGTCATTGCATTAGGTGCATGAGAAAGAAAGTGGCTTGGTTTGAAAGTGCTTTGGGGACCATGTTACAGAAGTAATTTGGTCTTAGTGAAAACTGATAAGTGGTCAGAGAGAAACAATACTTCATAAAAGCTTTATTCTTCCTTCCTTCATTCAGTTAGTCTGTCCAGACATGAAGAGGATGGGGATGAAGTGGGGATACAGCTAGGAAGAAGAGGGATGGAGTCACAGAGAAGCGGGTAGATATTGCTCCCATAGAAGTGAATTTTTCATGCTTTTAGTTAATTTTAGCAAGCACTTATTAAGTATTTACTGTGTGCCAGACAGTGTGCTAGATGCCAGGATACAAATGCAAATCTGGGACTGTTCCTTACCCTCAGAGAATTTACATGCTTATGTTTCACTATTAAAACTACTTAAATATCACCAGTTTAATCATTTGGATTAACACTAGAATCATATATCCTAATGGATTAAATATCAGTGTTGAACCAACTATGCTATAAACTGAAGCATCTAATTCTTTGGGGTAGATGGAGGGAGGTGGTAATTCACTTAAAAATATTCACTATTAAAGTATTTGAGACTCCCTATGTGCAAGGCATTGTACTAAATGTTGAGGGATATTAAAAGGTCACTAATAGGCCGTACCTTTTCTATAGTTATTATCTAGTCACCTGTGTGCACTTCTATGAACTCTGGTGTGTTTCCTTTTTATTTCCCCACAGAATACAAGTTGCTTGGGTGTCAGAAACCCAGCTGAGAATCAAGTCCATACACGCCAGAGTAGCAAGTACTCTGATATGAAATTAAATATTTTAGATGTTAATTGAGAAATGGAGGACATATTATTTTTTTAACAATAGGCTAAAAGTCCATGTTGAGAATTAGTCATCCAAAACCTTAAATTGTGCATTTGTATTAAGGGAGGAGATAGGGACTAGACCTGTGATTTCTCTGATCTGTAGAATTACCAGAAGAGGAAACCCCATTTCATTAATAATGCAGGTCAGCACATTCTTTGTAGCTTATATACTTTAGCATTTTCCAGAGTACTAAGAGAGGGCAACTAACTTGCCTAGGATCACATCACCACTGTATGTCAGAGGTGGAACTTGAACCAGGTCTTCCCAATTTCAACCTCAGATCTCTGTCCCCTAAGTTGGGATTCTTTTCTTTTCTTTCTTTTTAAATTTATTTCATCCTGAACTTAAGAAATAAAACAAGCATTTCCATAATGGTAGAATGGGGGGAAAAAAGATGATTGTACATGAAACTGCAAATGTATCATGTACAAATTGTTATTCCTTTCAAATTTATAATTAGTTATCATCTACCTTTCTTTCCCCCCCCTTTTCTTCCCTCTTCCCCTTACTCCCACCGTAGAGATGGCTACCATTAGACTTAAATATGTATATATGTGTGAACCATTCTATACATACTTCTGTTTATCAGCTCTTTCTTAAAAACAATGTTAATAATAAGTTGCATAAACATTAAAGTTTTCTTAAATAGGTCCTTGAAATACAGAGCTCACATAGCTCCCATAGATAGGGGATTATTGAAAAATTGAATGATTCATGAATCTAAATTTCAATTGACCTGAGAGATTCTGAATTAAAGAAACCCCAATTATACCCCCCAAAACTTGTTTTGATAAAGTCAGAATTTTTCAGTATCATTGTTTTTCAATAAAATTTTAATGTGCCCCCAAATGAAAAATCAAGATCATATTCATTTTATGCAAATAATTACTGATTTTCCCTTAAATAGGACTTTCATTTAATTTGAGATTTTATTGCTAGTATACATGATAGTAAGTCATTCAAAATTATTTCCAAATCAAATCTTAGTCATCCATAGTATCAAGGTATAAGAGTAAGGATGGACTGTAATTCATAGGAAATCCCCAACCTTTGATTTAGCCTTCTTTCCAAACTAACCTTTGATCAAGAGCCAAATTTTCCAGTTTGAATTTCACAATCTTTAATTGTTGGCCAGCCTACATGTAGGCACCTCAGAGAAGTAAAATGACCTAAAGGCATGATTCTATGAGGAAGGAGCAAATTTAAACTAGATATTCAGTCTTTGAGTAAACAAGAACTACATCTAGAACTCATAAATCACCTTTCAATTTTTATGATAATACCACTTAGTCATGTTCAGCATCACTAATATGAATAATTTCCTTCTTAATCCAAAACTGGGTCATCATATCTTATAGTTTAATAGCCTTGATTCATTATGTAATTTCATAGCAATTTCAAGAGCCAGGGTGATAACTTCAGATATAAGGCTTTCCCCGCCCCCCTGACTTATATGACCCATATGAAAATTTATTAATCAATTCTAACTTCCAGTAGACCTCAGAGAATACTCAGGCCATGTGTAGAAAGGCAGTAGGGTTGTTTGTCTTCTCAAAGGAGTTTGAGGCTAGTTGGAGGTTGCATTTGACATGAATTGACAGGATTCTCTATAAAAGGAAGTTGGAGTGGCTCTGACTACTGTGGTCCTTTTTGTGGAAGCCTAAAATTTTTCTAGCAAATAATAATGTTCAGTGCCAAACCTAATATTCTGAAATTAAGTTTGAAACAAACAACCCTTAAAATATCATTGATGAGGAGTGGGAAAGAATTCTCTTTAATATTTCCATATTTCATTTCATTTTCTCCCTTTCCCCCAAACCCTATTTTCAATTTCTTCCTTGCACAAATATATTTTCCTAATTTTTTTATGATTTTGGAATGTGTTCAAAATATGGGTGGGGTAATAGGAGTAGAGGATACCAAATAGATTTGGAGACAGCTCATCAACTTCAGGTCTGTTTTTGACAGATGCCCATATAAAATTAGAGCAAAATCACCCATTAAACACTGGAAGGTGAGATCCATTGTCAAATCTTCTTTGGGAAGTACTGCCATGTGAAACATTTAGTTGTGGCAAATTGATAGTTTTGTGTTCTCAGGAAAAAACCACCTACATTTCAAAAGCCTAAACTAAGAATTATAGATAGATGGATGGATGGATAGATGGATATTTGGATAAATGGATGAATGGATGGATGGATAGATAGATAGATAGATAGATAATGATGGATGGATGGGTGGGTGGAAGGATGGATAGATGGATGATAGATATATATAGATATACATGTATGTTTTATGTTATATGTTTTATGAAAGTAGGGATATCTTATTTAAATGTTATCTTTCTCATTGCTGAGCACTGTACCATGCACATACTAGTAGACACTTTAAAATGTTAATGGGGGCAGCTAGGTGGCACAGTGGAAAGAGCACCGGCCCTGGAGTCAAGAGGACCTGAGTTCAAATCTGGCCTCAGACACTTAACATTTACTAGCTATGTGACCCTATGCAAGTCACTTAACCCCAATTGCCTCACCAAAAAAAATAAAAAAGTTAATGAATGGGTGTGTGCTGTATATGTATTCTATGTGGGCACATTTATTCATTCAGAATGCTACATGTACAAGAGACTTTGTCAATTTTCTGTGATCTCTGTTAGGTAGATGCATGTACAGAACTACATATAGCAGTCTCTTCCCTCAGATATTTATCTATACAGATTACATATGATACACAATAACACATATAATATGTTTAGATAAATCTTTATGGGAAAGGCTGCCTATGTAAAGCTACATAAGATAGTCACTTCCCTCAGACATTTATTTAAACTAATTTATAAGCATAATATTTACATATTATATATAAAATATATAATCACATGTAATACATGATTATATAATATGTACAATCGCTACATAATCTCTGTAAGTAAATATTTCTTTGAGAGAAGATATTGTCACATGAAGCTTTGCAGAGATAGTTTCTTCCCTCAAAGACACATTTATCTAAATATATTATGCACAATATGTTGAAAGTATATAATAAAACATGTAACCTATATGTTACCTGTTATATATATAATTTAATGCATAATATATAATAAAATAAAGACATATGCATTTTTCATAGGCATCTGTCTACCACAGATAATCAAAAATTGACAAATCACCTTGTATATAAGCGATGCTTTTATGTGGTCTATATAGAGATGTGGAAATATTGTACACATTTGTAGATGCATAATGTTTCTGTATAGACACATAGAATATATGCATAACTGAATGTTATCCTTTTTAGTCTTTTTGGACACTTGTCACAGTATATTGCACAGAGCAGATATCCAATACAGATATATATATATACTTACAAACATATATCAATCACTATTGACAGGAGGTGTTTCATGCTTTCACCCAGATAAGAGAAAATTATTTCATTTATTTCAGCATAAAAGAAAATATTCAAAGCAATGGAGGAAAAGATTTATATTGACTAAAATAGTTATGATTAAGAATATTTTTATTATATAGTCCCATCTCCTTGATAGGTGCACCCAAAACTAATGGATAAGGAACATTAAGTTCTAGCCAGGTTCCTATCCCCTCTCATTCAGGAAATAGCACTACTTAGTAACAATCACTTGCATTTATAAAGCATTGTAAAGTTTGTAAAGCATTTTCTTCATAAAAATGTGATGAGTTAGAGGGTGTAATTAACAATGTCCCCATTTTACAGATGAGGAAGTGAAACTCAGAGATTAAGTGACTTGCCGACCCTACAAGGTAGTGTCAGTCAGGCATGGAATTCAGGGTTTATTCAGTGCTTACTGTTCTTTTCACTGCTGGGTACTCTCTTTTTAAGCTTAATTGAAGTTAAATTCAGTGCCATTCAATTCAATTCACTAAACTTTATTAAGCACCTACCTCTTCCACAAAAAGAATCCTTTTAAAAACCCTTAAAAACTAGTGCCTGCCTAAAAGGAGCTTACTCTGCAGCTATTCCTTGTCATGAAGTGTGCCTGTCTTTGTTTCTCTAGAAAGCACACTTTCCTTGAGACTTTATGCATGGCTTAATTAATGTTTTGTTCTTTTTCAGTGGTTAGAGGGAGATAATGTATACATTATCATATGAGGTCACTGTATGCTGTTTTTATTTGTGTTCTTCTTGGTTATAAGAGAGAATCCGATTTCAGAGCATAATATGGGAATAAGAGAGAAGTATTTTATCTACAAATGTGATGTAATAACAATATGTCATTATATTTTCTTTTTTTAAAATACTTTTCTCATGCAAATGCCAAGTATTTTACATTTATTGAAAGTTGGGGGGGGGGGGGAAGGAAAAGTTCTTTATACTTTATTTGTGTACCTACTTCCTGTTAAAGGCCTTACAGTATCCCTAGGCAGTCTCCATAGGAACTCTATGTACTGCTGTACCATGGTTGAAAAATTTTGATTGAGCATTGAATTTAATTTTCAGTTCTTTAAGTCATTAAAAGTCTGAAGCTGGAAAATGATTCCAAAAGTTATTAGCACCATGCTTCTAGACAGACTTCCCTGAACTCACAGGGTTGCAAATGGTAAAGCACTGTATATCTGTGACTGATTTTGATTTATTATTATACATAGGATTTTTATGCTTGCTAATTTGATGATGGTTAGACCATCATATTCACCACATGGTCCGGTATTTATTTACATAGTGTGAGTACACTAAGAGGGTCTAGTCTAAATTGGTGACACTCTTGGGGGGAGGGTCCTAGAAGGATCAGAGAAGGGTCTTTACCTTAAGGTTCAGAACCAGGAATTGCGGATGTCATGATGGCATCATGTTGTCATGACAACATCAGAATTTTCTGTTTCTCCCTCTACTGCTTGGGGAGCATCAGTTCACCACAGGTCTGTGACCAATTCATCACATGTCAGGTGTACAATTCTTAAAAATCTCTAGGGACAGAAATCCCACAAACCCCTTATGTAACCCATTCTGGTATTTTGGTTTGCTGTGGAAATTTTTTTTTACCATATATTTAACTAAGGTAAAATTCAAATTCCATTTTCTTTCTCTTTATATTAATTTCTCAGTGGATCTGAGTGACAATTATTTAGCATCCCAATCATATGTTTCAAAGATACTATTAGTCCATGCCTCACCCTCTTCTAAATTCAAGCCATGTAGTATCAATTTCATGTTTATAATCTTTTTTTTTTTTTAGTGAGACAATTGGGGTTAAGTGACTTGCCCAGGGTCACACAGCTAGTCATGTTTTTAATCTTTTGGAGAGAAAAGGATAAAACCTATTTAGTGGCGTTTTCTCATTTTTCTTAGCTTTGAATACTTTTAAGTTTAGTTTTCATTAAGATCCCATGTTTTATAAAGATATGTTTCTTCTCCATTGATGTAGAGAATGTAGCAAGACACTTTGTTCCTTTTTCAATCAATTACTGTTTTATTCATGTAACTTGGTATATTCCTTTCTTTCTCAAACACTGTTCCTGTCTCCTCCCTGATTGTATCATTAGAGATGGCTATGTTCTTTGTTTGTTTGTTTGTTTGTTTTGTTTTTTGGTGAGGCAACTGGGGTTAAGCAACTTGCCCAGAGTCACACAGCCAGTAAGTGTTAAGTGTCTGAGGCCGGATTTGAACTCAGGTCCTCCAGACTCCAGGGCTGGTGCTCTATCCACTGCGCCACCTAGCTGCCCTGGCTATGTTCTTTGTCCATTGCTTCTAGCAGAATCTGTTAAAGGGTGTGTGTAATGATGAGGCTACTTAATAGTGTCCTCAAATGAGCTCCTCATTTTGTTTTCTCTCCCTTTATTCCATGTATTATGAATGATTGCCTTGTTTTCCTCCTTTTAGATGTGTATTAATTCTAAAGTCACATATTAAGATCTTCCTTTCTCAATGTGGAATTGTCACAACTCATAGAATATTTTCAGATATTTGAAATTAATCTTTAAACATCCTGAAAACGTATGCTTATTCTTCCATAGGCTTGTTTGCAGGACATGGGTATGGAGAATAACAGCTCAGGAGCTAGGTTTCCACAGGCAAATAAATTGGAAGACTGAGGCAACATTCCAGGTAAATTAGGGAGAAAGAATCCCACAACTATGAACCTCTCTGAAATATGGAACCAATTTCTGCTTGAGTTACCCCAATAGTTGCCTTTTTCTACTTTTTCAATAGAGGCCTGTCCTTGCTATTTCATATATTAGCAGTTACTTTCCAAATGACCACAAAATAAATTATTAATTTCATTAATTCACAACAAAATTACACATGACAACAGATTTTCTGTGGAGGTCAATTTTAAATGAGCTTTCAGCCTAATTTCCAATACTTCCATTTTTCAGAATTTATATCATGTTGTAAATGTATGAGACTTTTAATAAAATAAGATTAAGGACTGTTTGTTGGGAGCAGGGAGTCCTTTAATTATAGGACAGTTGAAGAAAATAAATGTAATTTGTAGAATATTTTCATGGTAATTATTCAAATGAGCTTTAAGTTTTACTAGCTTTTTTATATATAAAAGGAGTCACTAACTTACAAATAAGTTATACTCTGATAATTAGTTTTTAAGTCAAATGCTTTAAATTTGCAACATACTTTTATATATAAAGAAATTTTTCATTGGAGGCTAGATGTTTAGTTGGCCTACAGAAGTCTATGTAACCTATAACTTCTATCTGAAAGCTGGATGTTGGTCCTCCCTCCATCCCCTCTTTTTAAATGGGTAATTGCCTTTCAGCTGAAATCTCAGGACTCCAGACCCATATCTCCTCCAATCACAGCCTTAATTCATAGAAAATGATCCTGCCCTCATTTTTCACAACTTCCCTGAAGAGAAATGTGATTCTTCTCCAAGAATGAGAAACGTTCCTTTTATCCATCCCCATATGGTAATGGCAATAAAAAGGATTAGGCCTATAGTAAAAGATCCCCAATACAGTAGCCATTCATACTTTTTGTCAGGGATGTTTGATTGTCCTATTACACATCTGGTTATCTTAACAGAATTACAAGAGTCTGCCTTCTACATAGAATTCGGGAGTGAATAAGTGAAATCACAGAGGGAATTTTTAAAATGTCAAGTCTGTTGAAAGTTGTTCATAACCTAGCCCCTTTCTACCTTTCCAATCTTCTTATACCTTACTCCCCAACACATGCTCTTCAATCCTGTGCTTTTGGCCTCTTTATTGTTCCACAAACAATATACAAGTCACCAGGCTTTTTTTATTCTGGCTGAACCCTATGCCTGCAATTCTCTCCCTCCTCAACTCTACCTAGTGATTTCCCTTGCTTCCTTTAAGTCCCAACTAAAATTCCATCTTTTACTGGAAGCCTTCCCTAATTCCTCAATCTCAGTGTCTTCCCTCTGTTATTTATTTTGTATATAGTTTGCTTTCTATATATTTATTTGAAGGTTTTCTCCTCCATTAGATTGTAAGCTCCTTGAGGGCAGGGACTATTTTGTATCCCCAGTATTTAGCACAGTTCCTGGCACAAAATAGGGACTTCATACATGTTTATAGGTTGATTGATATAGAGAACTCAAGAAGTTTAAATTTGTGAGAAGAGGGTTGTTTTTATAGCATACATGTACCTGTGAACTCATTATTTTGGGTGGTTTTTTCATTATGGAAGATTCTAGCCATACATGTTGTCTCATCTTAGTGATTTTTGACTATATTCTCCAATACTTGTTTCACAAAGCATAGCTTTCCCCTCCACCCTCTAAGTCTTTTTTAACATTGTGTGGATACAAGTGTGGCATTCATGCTACACACTTAATCATCTCTTTGCTTTTGCCACCTGACCAGATTATCTCTTTGCTTCTTCCATGTGACCTGTCCATTTTTCAAATCATTGGTTCCATGATAATATATCTTATACCACTTTTTGCATAAAAATCCTCATTAGAAATGTGCTAAAGTATATTTGTATCTATAGTGCAACTATTCATTGCCTTGTAACTCTCTCCTTCTTTGGAGATTTTTTTGAGAATTTTCTAAGAAAATTTGAGATTTTTCTAAGAAGTTTAACCAAATGGCATCAATGGAAGAACATTTCTTTTTTAAAAGATGGGCTTTTATGCTGGAGACTAGTTTGGAATCTTTTAAAATCCCTATCCAATTTCTGAAATGCAATCCAGGCTACTGTCTTTGGACTATTCAATTCTGGTTCCAACTCGTTCCCCATCTGTAGAACCTGTCATATATGTCTGTGTGTGGATGAATTTTTAATTTCAAAAGATTGGCCTTCTCACTGTATGTCAATGTTTGAACAAAATGCTTTTTTCATACATTTATTTTTTTCCCTCTAGGTATATTGTTACTCTTGTCTCTTATGAATAATGTTGAATCTCGTTAAGATTGTCCTGATATGTTCTGGGCCTTAATGAAATCTGCAGAATATCATGAGCAACACAAGTATCCAAGGGTCCTCAAAAATCTGTTGAGAACCCATTTTCCATTTGACCCTTTTATAGACAATTGTACATGACTGTGGAAAACACCTTTGATGGGCATAGGTCTCCCTCTCGATTATGCTTCAATTGGCATTAATAACCAGAAAATCATTCTCTCTCTTGTAGTCTTTATCAAGGAATATATCTTAATATATGTATGGGAGAACTCCTTTTGAAGGAAAGACTTTAAAATATTTTGTTCTACTAAGTCAAAATTTTTTTTGTAATGAACAATAATGAGTATAATCTTGTATTCTCAACTTTTTTTAGTTAATTGTGTTACCTTAAAGTTGTGGCCATTAGAAAATTACTTGCAAAGCCCTCCCTGTTCCTTTTCATATTTTCTATATTTTCATTAAGGCTATCTTCGATATTGTATAAGTCATATTCATAAATAGTTTTTAAAGATGAAAGGTAGGCATGTTGGGGAATGATAATATCAACTATGACATTTTTTTTGGTATCTTCCCTAGAATAATGAATTATATTTTTAATTATCCACAACTTCCTTTTGTCTTTAGTTTTTTTTAGTAGAGAGAATATCAAAAATGATGTGATCAATTTCTTCCAATAGTTTGTCAATGTATATTTGAAAGCAATCTCATGTTCATAAATTGTCTGAAAACTGGATGATTCTTAGCACTCTCTTCATCCTTTTGTAGTATTCCATCACAGAAAAAGCAAAGGGAAATGCACAAGATTAAGGGTCTTGAAACAATTTTTTCTCCATTTCTTGTGTTTCTAATGGCCAAGAATTTATTGCCTGGTGACCAAGCTACTATTGATGACTTTCTCTATACCTTTAAGATAGGTTCATTGACACTATCAATCTCAGTTTCTCCCTAGGATCAGAGTTAGCAGCTTTTCCAATACAGCAGAAACTACTAGATTTCATGCTCTATTGTTAAAACTTTTAAAAACCTAGAATCATTTCCATGCTACAGAGAAGCCCATTTATAATGTAAACATGAGGTAATTTGAGGAGGAAAGCACTGGCAAATGGAGAGCCCAGGAAAGGTTCCTATGGGAGGTTGGACTTAAGCTGAGCCTTGAAGGAAGCTAAAGATTCTAAGGTGTAGATGAAGGAGGTATACATTCCAGGCATGGGAGACAGCCTACGAGAATGCAGAGACAGCAGATAGAGAATATTGTTTGTAGTATTTAATCCAATAGCATGTACATATACTGATTTTGATAAATACAAATCAGCGATGATGAGTTTGCCCATAGAAGAGGGAGTTAAGTTATTTTTCCAAACCCTCCTCTCATAGTTTATTCTCCAGAACTGATTCTTTTGTTATATTTTCAAAGCTCTCCATAATTGGACCCCAACCAACATATTGTACAGTTGTTCTTAACATGAGGTCATAGACTCAAGCCAATTTTCTCATTGTCCTCTAAATATACTATGACCTCGTAAATGCTATTCCTATGGCTTGGAATCAACTTATCCACAACTTCATGTTTTTTACTTTTTTATCCCTTGCGAACTTAACAAATTTGAACATTTCAGTATACAAAAAAAGCAACAAAAGAAGTTTACATATGAAACTGTGAACTTCCATTAGATACAGTCCTTAAAGTATATATTCACTTGTCATTATAGTAACACAACTGCCCTTCTTATCCATGCTCCCTTCATAAGTTCTTTCTATTCTCTTCTGTGTATTTCTTTAATATATTGTTGGTGCTCTTTTATTTATTTATTTTTTGCATCATTATCATTACCCACCCACTTTTCCCCCTTACACTTTTCCCCTTCTCCCTACATAAAAAATAAGGGTCTTCCATTGTGAAAAATAAGTAGAGTTAAACAACAAAAAAAATCACACATTGGCTATTTTGGAAAATGTATGTCTAGTCAAAAAGCATTTGCTGTTTTGACTAGATACCAGGCACTGTGCTGATTGCTATGGGTACAAAAAAATGTTAAAAAAAAAAAAACCAAACCCATTCCTCCTACCCTTGAGTACACTTTCTAACGGGGTGCCAACATGCAAACAACTGCCTACATATGAGTTACACAAAATGGAAATTAGAGGTACTCTCCAATGAAAGGCACTGGAATAAAGAGAAACCAGGAAAAACTATTTCAGTAGATGGGATTTTTTTCTCTTATAACATGACTAATGCAGAAATATGTTTAATGTTATTATGTATATATAACCTATATCTGATTACCTGCTGTCTAGGGGAGGGGGGAGGGAGGGAGAAAAATTTGAAATTGGAAATCTTATATAAACAAATGTTGAAAACTATTTCTACATGTAACTGGAAAATAATAAAATACTTTTATTTTTTTTTAAAAAAGGGCAGCTAGGTGGCGCAGTGGATGGAGCACTGGCTCTGGAGTCAGGAGGACCAGAGTTCAAATCCAGCCTCAGACAGTTGACACTTACTAGCTGTGTGACCCTGGGCAAGTCACTTAACTCCAATTGCCTCACCCAAAACAAAAACAAACAAAAAAAGTGAGACTGAATTGTTCCCCCCCCAACCCCCCCCCCAAAAAAAAAAAAAACAAAAAAAGAAGAAGATGGGAGTTTTAGAAGTGAGCAGGGAGAACATTCCAGACATTAAGGGAAATGCCTGTGAAAAATGCATGCAGCATGGAGATTGAGTCTCATTCATTCTGTACCTCTAGTCTGTCACCTTTCTGCAAAGAGCACTATACCTATTTTCCAAATCATATTCTGCTCAAATGCTCAGATTGAGGCTGCTTCCCCAAAGTGTTCCATGATTATCTTGGAGTCACACTGATGCGGTTTTGAAGTCCCATTGCATTTTATAGCCAATATCATATAGTTTATTACTTAATTGTTCTCTAATTGCTCTAATGTTGTTCCCCAACTAGGTTATTGGCTCTATGAGTCAATGATCAGCTTTATACCTCTATTTTATCATCTTTCTTACCCCAGGCCTAGTAATCTTGGGTACATAGTAGATACCCAATTAATAATTATTGACAGATTCAATTGAGGTTGGAATCCTAAAGCTTACTGCTATTACTCAGACTTTTCTAATTTAATAATTAGAAGTATTCAAAAGTGGAAGGATTCCAATAGTAGCTACCTTGGGAAGTAATGTGTTACCTCCCCACTTGAGGTCTTTAAATAAAAGCTTGCCTTGACCACTTGTCAGATATATTGCAGGGAGCACTGTTGTTTATATATAGGTTGGACTAGATGGAAGAGGCTGTGGTCCCTTCCAACTCTTTAAGATTTTGACTTTCTGAGACTCATTTTTAACAAATTTTTTAACAAATGCCCAAATTCCTCAAACGTGGATTTTTTAGTAAGCTGGGTGGCCCAGTAAATAAAGTGCCAGTCCTAGAGTTGGAAAAACCTCATATACTTTCTTTGGGCAAGTCACTTCATCTATAAAATGGGGAGAGTAAGAGGACCTATACTACTCAGGGTTGTTGTGAGGATTAAATGAGATAATATTTGCAAAGTACTAAAGATAGTGACTGGAACAGTAGGTGCTTAATAAATGCTTGTTTCCTGCCTTTTTTCCAAATTCCCAAATAATGAACCTCAAACATAAGTAGTAATGTAATTCATTGTTAGTTCTTCACCTTCGCTACTAGAAAGACAAAATACAAACTCTTCTGCTGTATTTACTCAGATTAGTTTAAAAACGTGTATTATTGCTACTAGAGCAATGGTCCTGGAGTCAAGAGGAAATGAGTTCAAATCTCACTTCAAACACTAGCCGTGTGACCCTGGACAAGTCACAACCACAATTGCCTTAAACATCTGGGGCTATTTCCAGTCATCCTAATATATATCTTGACACTGGACTCAGATGACTCCCGAGGAGAGAGTGAGGTTGGTGACCTTGCCTAGCCCTTCCTCACTTGCATCCAATTCAGTGCAAGTCATGACTTATCACCCCCATGTCATGGTCCTCTTCAAGAATGAAGGACAAACAACAACAGGATCATAGGCGATAGAGGAGCAAGGGACTTTAGAAATTATCAGTTTTAATGGCCTATGATCCAATTCCTTTATTAAAACCAAAGCTGAAGAAACTTCAACTGAGATCCAAAGAATAAAATCTGTCTCAGAGTGGGAAGAGAACTGAGGCCATGTAGTGCAACCCATACCCGAATAAGAATCTCTTCCACATTTGTTTCTCCTCTAGTGAAAAGAAGAACCCACTACCTTCCAAAAGAGACCATTCCAATTGTAGATAGCTTTCCTTGTAAAGAAAATTTCCCTTGGATCAAACCAAAATCTTCAGAGATGGGGAATAGTAAAGCTAGGATTAAAACTTAGGTCTTCTGATTCAAATCCATTGATCTTACTATTACTGTATTCTCTAGGATACATTGTTTTTGTAGTAGGGCTTTTCTTTTTGTTTGCATTTGTGATTTCGTTTATGTGTTACTTAATTTTCTCTTCATAGTTATACCACCTTTTGTTCTTTGACATACCCAACCAACCCTAACTTGATATCATTTGCAAAATTCGCTCTTTTAAATCTACAAATCTTCACTATACCATTTAGAATATACTTCCACCTTGTCTCCCTCTTCCTTTAAAACACAACAATCTCACCTGACTGTGTTACTGTAATCATGAAGTCATTCTGACTTCTATATAGTGCTTTAAGTAGTTATAACTATATACATGTCTGTATATATGTGTGTGTGCATAATGTATGTGTTTGTTTCCCACTACTTCTCCACTTGAGTATATCTCATTCATTCCAGCCTCCAAGCCTTTGCTCATGCTGTGTCTTTGACTTGGAGTGATACTACTTCTACACTTCCATTCTCTCTCTTTTTTGGGGGGGGGGGGGCGGGAAATGAGGGTTAAGTGACTTGCCCAGGGTCACACAGCTAGTAAGTGGCAAGTGTCTGAGGCCGGATTTGAACTCAGGTCCTCCTGAATCCAGGGCCAGTGCCTTTTCCACTTTGCCACCTAGCTGCCCCATCATTCTCAATCACTATCCTTTAGAGCCTAGGATCAAGAGCCCCTTCTAAGTAAAGGGTTTATTTCCTGACTACTCTGGCCCACACTGATTATTCATTGGTAGAGCACACATTTAATTGTTCTCTGTCAGTGGTGGTTATGAGTAAAGACATACAGAGAAGAAGCTATGATTTCAGCATTGGGAACTCTAGGCACAGAAACTCCCATTCTCCAACACAGAGCCTGCTTTTGACTTCCTAGATAAGATTTGGAATTGGCCAAGGTACATAAAATTTAAATGGCTTGTCCCTTGACATAGAACCAGCAAACAGAAAAGGTTGGATTTGAACTCTGGTCTTCCTGAGTTGGAGCCTACAGCACAACCCACTAGGCCATGGCTCCTTCTGTATATTTTACACACACACACACACACACACACACACACACACACACACACAGAGTAAACATGTGCTCAAGGTGTTGTGTTTTCACGTTTCTGCTTTTCCTGTTATATTGGATTTTCACCCATTTGTATTTGTCCTGTATTTTTTTTTTTAGATTATACATTCTTTGAGGGTGAGGACCTTTTTTCTTCTTTCTTTGTAACCCCTACCTGAACACAGATGAAGCAATATATTCAAAAGTTTTCTTGGCTACCAAATGTGGTGTTTCTTTAAAAAAAAATCCCTCTCATTTCTCATTTCATGGCATTCACTTTTATGATGGGATTTGTAAATCTGAATCTCTAAGACTTTTGATTTTACCTTTTATTATAAAAAGAACTATTTCTTTTGAAGTTATCTTTTTATTTTGCTAGATATTTTAACCTTTTACTAACCTTTTAAATTTTCTTGTATTATATTATTAAAACATACCTGGTCAAGGACCATGACACTGGAACTTCACAGCATCCAAACACAGAATTGTGACCCTAAAACCGTACCACAAAGAAGTCAATCCATGGACCTGTTTTTTTGTGGTTTAGGTTGTGGTTTCCTGAGAGTCAGGCCATGACAGCTGAGGTTGTCCAGGGCACTTCTGCTGATAGTCCACAGGTCTGAACTCCAGGGGTTTGTGGGCAGGATGTTCTCAGTAGAGTATCAGGACAGGACTTTAACCCATACAGCATTAACAAAACATGTTTTTCCATACTTTGGTCTAGCAACATGCAATTCAGGGTCTCAGAAATAAGAAATGGTGAGAGGCAAATTCATCAGTGTATAGATGGGACAGAAATAATTGTGAGGGCACCCAGAAGTCCTTTAACAAAGGATATGACATAAATAAAAATATGTATCAAATATTAGGTGTATCTAGTTACTGAAGATCCATTTTGAAGCTTGGAGTTTTACTCAGAATTCAAGCATTTAAACAGCTAGTATTTTTTGTATGTTTTTCATACAGAGAGGGTCTTATGTGTGTGCTATTCCTTACATATTTTCATACAGGTAGAACAAACAGTTGCTAAATTTCACCAATTTACTGAATTCGCTGGTAGTAGTAGTAGCTGCAACAGCAGCAGTACTAATAGTAGTGTTGTTGGTAGTAGTAGTGGTGGTGGTGGTAGCAGTAGTGGTAGCGGTAGTAGTAACTTTTATTCAGCGAGGTTTTTGGGCAAGAATCCAAGCATGAACTTTAATCAAAAAGCATTTATTAAGTACCTACTATGTTCGAGTCTCTGTCCAACAATGGAGTACTGAAGTGAGTTTTCCGTCACTGAAAGTAGGCAGAGGTTGACCACCAATAGGGATATTTTAGAGGACAGGTTCAACGTGATGACCTCTAAGATCTTTTCCGACTTTTATTGTATGAGAAATAATCCCCACCGGAAAGATATTTCAGAAATTTCTATTTAAGACTTCAAACCAGAAAATAGAAAATAAACTTTAAACTATGTTCGTTTGTGCCTAGTTCCTGTGTGCTCCTGGCTTTAAAACAGAAGTTTCTGACCCTGTTAATCATAATAGAAAAAGATCACACTGTCGAGAGAGGGTGGAGGCGGACCAGGTAATTACAAAGAAATAGTCCTGAATTATTTGGAGCAGAGTTTTTGGGTTTTGTTTTTTTTTTTCTAGCAAGTCTAAAGTGTATCTTTTCATAGGGAGGCCTTTTAGCACGTCTAAATAGAGTCCTTTGGTATACAAAACATGTAGTAAATGAAATAAAGTGTTTCCACACGTGTATTTGACTTTAATGTTTTAGCTGTTTGTTTTTTTTTGAAGGGGTGGGCAGGGTTGTCCTGATTAAATGTCGATTTGCAGATGTGCTGTTTAAGTGTCGGTTACTGGTAACTTTACTCATCAAAGTCACTTTGGGGAAAGGACGTGGTGAGCGCAAAGGAAAATAGAAATGGGTAAAGAAGGGCAGGGGGACTAAGTTAGATTTCTTGCCAGAGTGCCTTAGTGATCTACTCTGCCAGGGGTTTAGAGTAGGGGCGCAGTGCTGCCACCACTGGTGCTTAGGGAGGGGAGAGAGAGGGAAGGGGAAAAAAAGAGAAGGGGGGGCTGGCTACACCAAGGAATGTGCGGTATGCGGGGAGCCAGACCCAACCATTGCACCGGGGCAGGGGCCGCCAGTAGCTCTTTCTGGTCTACGGGCTCCCAAAACGCTGACCCAGGGGAAGAGGTCAGGCTGCGCTGTAACCCAGGGACTCAGATCCCTTGGAGCTGGTGGGCATAGAGCCTACTGTGGCGGGCGCGGTGGTGGAGCCAGAGGTGCCTGGAAGAGGCACTGGGCTCTCCTGCTCCACCCACCTCCCCCCCTCCCTTCCCTCCCCGCTCTCGGCGCCCTCTCAGGGCGGTGGTTGAGGCCATGGTAGGTGGGACCGGTGGCGGCGCTGCTGCTGCCGCCTGGAAAGTCTCCCCAGTCGTCTGATCAATGAACTAACTCCCTTCCATGGCAGGCAGGGCGGCTGCTGCTCCTTCTACAGGCTCTCCCGCCCAGCGCTGCTCTCGGAGCCCAGCAGGAGGAAGAGGCTGCAGGAGGGAGAGGAGCCGCAGGGGGAGGGGACGGGGGCATTTCCCCTGACTTTTAGCCGAGTTCAGGAGGAGGAGGAGGAGGAGGAGGTGCTGGAAGAGGAGGAGGAGGAGGAGGGGACAGGAGAAGTCAGCACCGCGGCGCCCGCAGGAGCAGCAGCAACAGCAGCAGCAATAGCAGCAGCAGCAGCAAGCAGCCCTAGCCTAGCCTAGCCCAGCCCAGCCCAGCCCAACCCAGCCCCGGCCCCCGACGCCTGCAGCCCAACGAAAGGGAGTTTCCCCTGGACTAGCCTCGGAACTAGTGGCTCCCAAAGTTGCCCCCTCCCCCATCCTTGCACCCTGCCATAGGCTCCCCCTCCCCCGCCCTCCAAGGCTTCAGGCAATGATTTTCCCCAATAGCAGCGGGAATCCGGGGGGCAGTGGCACCAGCCGAACCCCCTTTCGGAAGCAGGTAAGAGGCGGGCGGCGCGAGAGTCGGGGTGGGGAGGAATGAGTGCTGAAGGTTGGGGCGGGGGGGGGGTGTAGGCGCGTTGGGGACGCCGGGACTTAGTTTTGCAAGAGGGGCAGCTTTTGGATCCGGGAACAGCTGAGCCCTTTATCCTTCGAAGCTCATAAAAGGGACCCGGGTTGGTGTGGTGACCTTGTTTGTAAAGGAGTCGGTGGCGGCGATTGAGATGGGCCGCAGGTCAGGCGACTTCAACTGGATGACCTTAGCGGCGGGGATGCAAACTCACCCCTCTCCTCACGGCGCCCCCCCCTCCCCCGCTGCCCTGGGGACTAGCTGGGTAGGGTGGGGTGTAAGAGGAGGAGGAGGAAAAGGAAGAGGAGGGGTAGAGAGGGAGGGGAGGGGAGGAAAGGGGAGGCGAGGCAGGCGAGGCTGGGCTAGGTTTGGGTTTGCTGAGCCTTGCAACAAGTTTTCCTGTGTGTGTGTGTGTGTGTGTGTGTGTGTGTGTGTGTGTGTGTGTGTGTGTGAGTGTGTGAGTGTGAGTGTGAATAAAGGGAGTCTGATTGTCGCCTTCGTTGGAAATCTTCAACTGAAACTTCAAACTGCATGTTTTAATTTCTCATGAAACGAGGAAAACCAAGGAGAATATTTTTTTTGGTAGTGGTGAAGGGGACACCGAAAAAAAAAGGGGAACTTAGACCGTCGATTAGGTTTTCAGTTCTTCAGTAGCAGAGGGAAATCCTGTGACATTTTGATTGAAAAGATACTTTGGATAAGACTGAGTCATACACATGCGTTTTCCTATTTTAATATAGTTTCATACTTTGGGGAAAAAAAGCAGATTGAGCTCCAAAGGCAATTTTGTGTTTAGATCAAAATCTGGTGCGGGAGGGAAAAGAAGGGCTGCAAAAGGAGGGGGAGAGTTGCAGCTCATCCTGGGTGGTTGGCTTTTTGTGTGTGTTTTTTGTTTTCCCCAGTCCTTTTTTTTTTTTAAAGATTACTAAAGCCATGTCATGACAAATCTTTCAGAAAGGCACCAGCAACAATCAAAACTTTGCATTATTATTTTTTTTAATGTGCAGTTCTGTGTTTATAAAAGGTTAAACTGATTAGAGGTCTGTGGCAAGTTGCTTGTTGAAAAACAAAAACACTGAGCAGCTATTTTTCCTTAACAATAAGCCTCTTGTGTCTAACCTTAGCAACTGAGGCAAATCAATTAAGTTATTATCCCAATAATGATACAAAGGGATCACATCCTTCGATGTGGACTTTGGCTCCATTAAGAGTAGATACATCATAACTAATGGCAAGAATGCCTACTAACTTTACTGCAAGCTTTCAAGGGATTATTGATTTCTTTTTGTCCATTTCTTATTCTCAAAATAGTGTTTCCTTTACTTTGAGAGAATTTGAAAATTAGTCTAATTTTGGTGAAGCAAGGACTTAGTTTTAAAGTACCGGTTTTGTTGAGTTCCTCCCTTACTAGCTTTCATTTTAGAATGTAGGACTAAGGGACTGTTTGCTTCCCTTACGAAGGCAAAACTCTTGATTTTGAAATCAATAAAACTTTTGTCTGGGTAACAGCTGAAATGAAGACTGATGTATCCATAAAAACAAGTTTGGATTCTGGTTGAAACTTTCAGAATAAAAGTTTAGGATACACATGAAAAGTCTACTTAACGTGAGCTGATTTTGAATACACGTCTCCATTGGCCACACTTGCATAAACTTCATAAATGAAACCAATTTACTACAAAGCTTCTCCTCCTCCCTCCCCTTCCCGCCCACCTCAGGCTACCTGAAAAGATGGTTAATTATGTAAGGAACTGTAGGGCCTTGTGTATTCATTTATTTGTTGTCAGGACTCCGCGGGGTGTTAGCTGTGAAATGAGGGAAAAAGGGCGAGGGCGAGGCCTTTTACTGTAAGGGGCTGTAGGTTTTGTGTGTGGATGGGAGATAGCCTGCTGGTCTGGAGCACACTGATAAGATGCTCTTCTTTTCATAGGGCACTCCTTAGATTCAAAGAGCTAAAAAGGCTGACTGAATCAGAAAAACAAACAGACTTTCTTTTTTTTCTATAGGCAAAGAAAGAAATGAATGTGTAGGCATTATACAGACACAAGACCCCGGGTACCAGTGGTATTTGACTCAAAGGTTTCTTTTGTTAGTATTTAGCTGTTCTGTGGTGAAAGCACACTTCCTACATAGGGACCTGGTTACCACGAGTGACTTTGTGATCTCATTTTAGCTCAGGCTCACTCAATGTGTGTAGTCTTGTGAATGATTTTGTAGTGTGATTAAGTTGGAGACCTTGATTTCATCATAATTTGTTCCTTTTAGAGAGAATAGGAAATCTCCAGTGAGATAATGTTGTTTGAATTTAATCTAGAAGCTGAACATTTGTAGAACAAGTTAACTTTTCTGATTTTTTTGAGGGGGGAAAACATTTGTGAGTAAAAAGTTGAGTTTAAGGTATAATTAAAATTACATTTGAAATGAAAATTAATGGATTATGAAACACCAGTACTACATATTTATATGTATATACAAATATGATTAGTTTTGTAATATGATATTAAGACAGAAATTGAGAATATTTAAGTAACTTAGATCTAGAGATTATTTTTTTTAAAGAACAGAAAGTGGAAGAAAAATAAAGTGATTTGGGTGAAGTGTTGATATTTGTAATTTGACATGGTTTGTTGGAATTATTGTTGGCAAAGAAATATTTCCCTGAATAAATCAGTCCTATTCTTTTTAAGCCCTGTCATGTTGTCTAGGAGAATATGGGGGAGCCAACTAGATATAGGTGGGTGGTGACTGACTTTTTTCCCCCTCTGGTATAGAGAAGGAGGAGTGAGCTCTGATCTCTGAAGTCATCAGTGTTAAACAGGATTTTCCTGCATCACAGGCAGATGAGAACCTTAGAAATACGCCTACTAGGCTCTAGTCAAACTTAGAATCCCTTGATATAAGTGGTAGCTCAGTGGGTAATAACTAGACAAAGGCAGAATGCAGGTTTAAGGTTTAGTTGAAAAATGTGAGCATGCAGGCAACAGCCTATCACAGTTGTCTTATATATTCGATAATTTTGTGTGGATACAATATATGATCTCAGTAGCAATTGTTCTCCACTCCCCCAAACCCTAAACCCCAAACTCTTTGTGCTAGTATACAATGGTCTGTAAAAATAAGGTGTTTTTTGGGGGGAGGGGAGAGATTATGATCTTGTAGTTCAAAATCTAGAAATAAAACTCATACTTTATTTTCTTTGCAATTTTCTACCTGACTATTTTCTCCTTGTAAGTTTCTTCTTTTGCTGCTGATTTTCATGCAATAGTTAGTTCATAGCTAGGGATGTCACATTCTTTGTATTTTCAAATCATGTTACAAGTTTTTTTTGTTGTTTGCTTTAGGAAAGGATTTTGCTTTTAAAAAAAATAGCTTGCTTCAGTTCTCTGGATTACTGGTGGGAAAAATTTAATATGGGTAGAGGGGAGAGATGCATTTGCTGACCAACAGTGGTTCTAGTTCCATGTTGTTAACATTTAATGAGAGAAATGTTTATCTCACCAGTGTAAGTAGATTTACATACTTTGCTGCTTTCAAGCAGATTAACTGGGCGTATCTGCACGTGAGGAATTTTAACTGTGATTCAGTGTTTGGCCTTGTTCAGAAAATGACATACAAAGCTGTTGATTAACATCTTCATGCAATTCTGTCCATGAAATTTATGTATTTTTTCATTAAAGTTTTAAGATAAAACTTGTACATAGGTATGTTTATGTGAATATTGCTAAAAATAGTTCCATTTTGTTTTTTCCCCCAAGAAGTCAAGATGGTTAAAAATGAAAGTATCAGAAAATGAAACTGATCTTTCCATGTAAAGTTTTATAGTCAAATCCTATTTTCATTTTATAAGCAATTTATGCCATCTTTGCACATTTGTATTAAATAGTTCTTTAAAAATGGATGAGGAAGGAATCATTTGAAAATGCCTAGCTGCAGCCATTAGGAAAGAACAGAATTCTGTATTAGTGCTTCCTCATTTTTTCTGCCAAGTGCCTCTCTGGCATCTCACTAAATTTTCCATACTCTTCACTAATGTAACCCATTTCTTTAAAAAAAAATTACTAGGATTTGTCTCCCCCCCTCCTCCAGGGCAAATGTCCACATTGGATCACCACACGTGGGTAATTCTATCACTCTTGAAATGATTTCCGAGCCAAATTGCTTAAGGCCTGACCAGGATATTTTTTTAATGTTATATTCTATTTCTCCTTTGTCTGTGTAACTAAGAATGCATTTCCAAATCACTGAGTTAACTGAAATCTTGTGAATAACAGTGTGGTACCTTAGATTTGTATAATGCTTTTCTTCCAAGAAACTTTTTGATAATAAGCTCATCTTCACAGCTATACATAGGTAAAATAAGAAGTGGACAGTCATTGTCATAATCAGTGTAGAAAATGAGCCAGGGAAATTAAATAACTTGAATAAGTAAATGGGTAAAACTTCAGTTAATTTTGTTCTATTGTGCCAGCAACTGGAGAAAAGAGTATGAAATGTGTGAGGTCAGACTCAACTTATGACTTGTAAATTTCCCACTTCTTTATTCTTTTTTTTTTTGCAGGGCAATGGGGGTTAAGTGACTTGCCCAGGGTCACACAGCTAGTAAGTGTCAAGTGTCTGAGGCCGGATTTGAACTCAGGTACTCCTGAATCCAGGGCCAGTGCTTAATCCACTGCGCCATGTAGCCACCCCCACCACTTCTTTATTCTTGACATCCAGAAAATGTATGCTTCTCGGGGATAATAACTTCTCCGAGAAATCTTTTTCTATTAATCATTGTAATCTGCTTTCTTCCTGGGAACCTATTTTTATAGGGGAAAATAATGTATTTTCAAATTTTTTTTTTGCCTTTTAAGTCAAGAACTATTTTTTAAAGTAAAGGTTGTCTTTACATGTAGTCATTTCATTTCCTGGCTTTGTGCTGCTCTGTTTTGTTTGCTGCCTAGTAAAGATCTAGCCTTTACTTGTTTTCACCTCTGCAAGCTCCTTGGATGATTTCCCTTGAAGTCTAGAGAGACCAGTGAAACAACATGTGTGCCCTTAGCTGAAGTAGAAGAAGGATTTTGTTTTGTGGTGATCCATAGTCTTCAAGAAGGCATGGTACCTAAAAACAGGGTCTGAAAGTAGGACTCCTTGCACAAGACTTGTGAATGTGAAGAGTAAGACAATAGTCAAAATCTCTTTGAAATGAGTCACTTTTCCTGCCCCTTAGAATGGAATAGATTATTAAGAGCTGGCAGGGTCCTTAGAGATCATCTTATCCAACCTCCTGACATCATAGATGAGAGAAATAAGACCCAGAAACATTAAATGAGTTTCCTGAAGTTATAGTCACACATAGTTTCCTGAAATTAGTGGCAGAACCAAGAAGAAAACGTATTTTTGTCTTCTACTTCTGCACTCTTTCTGCTCTGTGCCACTTATATATAAATGTTTACCTCCATGATTCTTTAAAAAACAAAAAACCCAACTATTTTGTTCTTATTTTATAACATAACCCTACAGTTCTCTGGTGTCTAGGGAGAAAAGAGAGTCAAATATTTCAGCTACTAATGTGCATTTTAAGGTAAAAATTGGATTATCTGGGAAAAAAGAGGCTCAATCACTGATAAAAGTGATACTTATATTTTACAGTTACTTATAATTTGACAGTTTTGCTCATTGCATAATATTTTTTGGTTCCCTTTCTCCTGAATTTTCCCATTTTGTCAGTTTGGATTTCAGCAACTTAGGTTTTTTTTGTTTTTTTGTTTTTGGTTTTTTGCATGTGTGTTTCTCAGAAAGAGGAGCTCCCCCCCCCCATCTGTATTTGACAAGTGTTTGTTTTTAAAGTTTCAATTGTAGAGAATTCTTACCTGACATAATTCATATCTTTTTAGTACATTTTTTTTGGAGGGGCAATGAGGGTTGAGTGACTTGCCCAGGGTCACACAGCTAGTAAGTGTTAAGTGTCTGAGATCGGATTTGAACTCAGGTCCTCCTGAATCCCGGGCTGATGCTTTATCCACTGCGCCACCTAGCTGCCCCCTTTAGTACATTTTAAAATACTGTTGAGGAAGAAAATTTTTCTGTAGTGGAGATGATTGAGAACATTTAAAACAATGGAACAGATGAAATTCTGACTTAAAATTCCACTTAGTCCAAGTAGCCTTTGGTACTTGGCATTTATCAAGGACCTGGTAACAGCCCTCTAGTTTTATTCATTATAATAATGACTATTAGCATTTATGTATCACTTTAAAGGTAGGAAAGCATTTTACATGTATAATTTTATTTGAGCTTCACAACAACCCAGTGAAGTAGGTATTATGCAGTATCATTTTACAGATGAAGAATCAGACTCCTAGAGGGTGACTGTGACCCTTATAGCCAGTAATGCAGGAGGCAGAATTTGAATTCAGCTCTACCTGGCAATGTTAACTACCACCTGATCATCTATGCTATGATATTCAAGATTGTAGAGGGCTTATATAAATGAAAGTCTGCCCCTGGCCTCACAGTGTTTAGAATCTATTTGGAAAGAGAAGATAGGCTCACACATAGCTAAAATATTGAATGTAATTCAGTAGGCAAGATGATGTAGTGTAAAGAACACTGAGCTTCTCATCAGCATAATTATGCTGGAAAAACATCTGGAAGATTTAGTCCAACTTGATCATTTTTATAGTTGAGGAAACAAAGGGCTTGCCCAGGATCACACAACTAATTAGAGAAATAACTCAACTTTTGAGATTTCTGAAAGAGGAAACAAACAGTTTGGGTGGGGGAAATCATGGATCTTACTATTTCTAAAATCAAGTGACTAATAACTGCTGACTTAAATGCCTACTTATTCATTCATACAACTTTAAAAAGTTTTGAGACAAATCTAAACACATGCCTAGGCCATCTTTGATAAGGGATTAAAAAGAGGAAAGGTGAACTGTTGCAAATATTTTTTCTATGCAGATCACATCTTTGTGTTCTGCTATAAAATATATACTATAAAAAGGGTGTCTGATACAGTATATAAAAATGCTGACTTCACAGAACAGCTCTTTTCCATCAAGAGCATTGCCATAATGATTTTGTTCAATGACCTTCTAATTATTAGAGAGGCAAAAAGAAGGATATGTACTTGTCAAAGGTGTTTGGCACTGGATTAGAAGATTATCTGGTAAAGAGTGCAAAATGGAAGGGAGAGTCCCTGTAGATGGTGATGGTGGTGGTGGTGGTGATAATGACAACACATCACATTTTAAGGTTTGCAAAGCATTTTACATATATTATTTCATTTGATTCTCAGGACCACCCTTGACAATAGGAACTCTTATTCCCATTATACAGAAGAAACAACTGAAGCAGACAGGTTACAAACAGACAGACTTTCTTATGATCTCATAGTGAGTAAATGTATGAGGCAGAATTTAAGCTCAGATCTTTCCTAACACCAAATCTAACTCCCTGTTCCTGTGCTGCTTATATGATGAGTTTCTGCTTCCAGGTGTTTCTGCTTGTGGATGGCATTGTGCCGATTGCATCAAACTTCGGAATATTATGAGCTTCCTAAGTGAGATCCACAGTTAAAGAATTTGATCTAACTACATAGAAAAATAAAAGCAAGTTAATGAAGAATATGTATGATCCAGACTGTTAGGCAATTGGATGGACAACCAAAGAGCTAGTCCATCAATATAATTATCTTGGATAGACATTGTGAATGGACATTGAACAGAAGGAAAAGAAAAACAAGCTAGATTAGATTTCCTCTGGAAAATTACACCAAAATGATCCCTAGGATCTTTTTGAAATTCAGACCAGTGCCTTTAATACCAGTATTCTTCCAATGATGCTATGTGGTTGAGTTAACTGCTACCTCAGTGTCTGAAGAATTAAAGTTGGGTTTTACTTCAGTGGAGAGGTGTCTGGTGGGCATGAGTGGACTTCAAAATGCCCAACTAGAAGTTGTACAGGAGACTGCGTATAATAGATAGCATCAGAGACACATAAGACTGGAAAAGAACTGGTTATCTGATAATAGTATTAGATAACAGATGGGAAGTTTGCTGGTCTTCTTGTGGAGAATTTTTGGAAAGATACCAACAAGAAGATACAGATATATTGTAATCTATATTATCAGAGGGTATACCTTTAGTGATGAAGTTACAGATGCATTGTATAAATGTTAAGTTACTGCAGTACATCAAATATGTGTGATTTGGTTGATGGGGTTATTTCTTATATTGGCATACACCACAACCCCACTACAACTTACTAAATAGTCTTCAAGAATTATTATGGTTGAAAAAATTTATCAACCTGATGACCAACCTAGCAATGGGGTTATTGTTCTGAACTTGGACTGTTGTTTAGATAATTAAATATATAGTCTGTTGTTATTAGCCATGACCACCATCCTTCTAATCTCTCAATTTTACAACCCTGAAGTCATTTTCCCTCATCTCCATGTATGAGAAGAGACCTCACTAAGCCAATACTTTAAAATGTCCAAACCCACACACTTTATCTTCCTTCCTTCCTTCCTTCCTTCCTTCCTTCCTTCCTTCCTTCCTTCCTTCCTTCCTTCCTTTCTTTCTCTCTTTCTCTTTCTTTCTTTTTCTTCTCCCCACCTTCTCCCATCCACTGTGTCCATTAAACCTGTCCCTAACCCCAAATTCCCTGTTTCCCTGGATGGTATGACCAACTTCTCAATCATCTAAGTTCAAAGCCTCTAAGTTCCTCCCTTATCTCCTCTGTCCAATTACTTGACAATACTAATTGAGTCTACCTCTATAGTATCTTTCACACTCACATATGGCCACTCGTGTCAGGCACTTATCACTTCCCACTTAGATTTACAAAGGCTTCTTAATTACTCACTTCCATCCTCTCCTCCCTAATCTATCCTTCATATAGCTGGTATATTTATATTCTTAAAACACAAATCTGACCAAATCATTCCCCTACTCTATATCCCCTTATTGCTTCTAGGATAAAATACAAAGACCTCAGCTTGGCATTTAAAGTCCTCTTCTGTCTGGTTCCTATCTACTTTTCTAGACTTATACTCTGTGATCTAGCCAAACTAGCTGTTTTAGCTGTTTGATATTCATAATATACCATCACTTGACTCTTTGTATTTGCACTGGCTTTTCTAAAAGTCTGATTGTGCTCTTCACCTCTATTTTTGATAATCCTTGGTTTCCTTAAAAGAAAATCTCAGCTATCACCTCCATCTTGAGGTCTTTTCTGATCCCAACAATTATTATTGTTCTTTCCTGTTTCTTTCCTGAAATGATTTTGTATGTACCGTGTCCTCTGAGTAAAATGGAAGCTTCTTGAGTTAAGGATTGTTTCAATGTTGCCTTCATAGCTTTATCCCAGTGTTTCGCATGTAGTAGGTATTTAATAAATGGTTGAATTGAATTCTCTCCCTACATTTCCTTTGTTATCTCATTTGGTCCCATGGGTTCAATAATCATCTCTTCACAGATAACTCCCAAATCTATTCAATTAATCCTAACCTCTTTCCTGAAATCCATTTCTACACATGAGCAGGATGAAGGCAAGAATGGTATCTCACTCATCTTCATTTCTTTCCACAACCCTGCCAACTTACTAAGCACTCATTAATTGTATTATTCATCCCCCTGTGAATCACTAGAAGTGGGTAGTAATCATTAGCTTCGACAAATCTAGGGAGGTTCTCTTGTGTCCCAGATAAATTGAGTGAGAGGTCGGGAAGCTTCCTTCCGCCAACATCTCAAACTTAATATAGTTCAAACTGAACTTACCTTTCCCTTAAACTAAACCTGCTGCTCTTCTTGACATCTCTATTTCCATTGGCTGGCACTACCAACCTCCCACCTAGGTTTAGGAAAAGTCATCCCAAACTTTTCATTCTCCTTCCCTGTACAATCTGTTACCACATCTTAATGATTTTACCTCTAAAATAGCTATTGTATGAGTTTGTTCTTTACTCCACATATCATACCCTGCTTCAGCCTCTTATCACCACTTCCATGGACTATTGTAATTGTTTCTCTCCCTGAAGTCTCTTCTTTTTCCAATCTGTTCTTTACACAAAAGCCAAAATAATCCTGGACTGTAGGATTTAGAACTGGAAGAGACCATAAAAGATCATCTAGTCTAATACCCTCATTTTACAGATAAAGAGACTGAAGCCTCAATGAAGTTAAGTGACTGACTTCTAATCTACATCCTTTGATTCCAAATCCAGACTGTGTAATGACTGCAAATCAAAGCTCATGAAAGAGGGTTGTGTTCCCCCCACCCAACATTAGGGAATAGAGAATTCTTCCTACAGCTATGTAAAAATGCCCTTTGCATCTTATTTACTTTTTTTTTTTTTTTTTTGGTGAGGCAATTGGGGTTAAGTGACTTGCCCAGGGTCACACAGCTAGGCATCTTATTTACTTTTATTCTGAGGAGGAATGTTCTTACAGCTGCAGGCCAAGCTCCGAATACCATACTTTAAAAAACTAAATGTGAGAGGATATTATTCTTTATATTGTATTTTCGTGATATAATACAGTATGCTTCTGATTCTTTGGTTTAAATGAGATCATTTCATGAGCTAATATACTAATTTCCCAGGATTTTCTTAGTACTCTATTTCTTGAAAATATTAGCAAATAGCATGTTTATTTTATGTCTTTCCAAAATACATGCATGCTGTTGCGCTGCACAGACATGCATAACCATGAGGTTTCAGGATGAGAACAAATGAGTTCCCTTTCCCTATAAGAAACACATTGGACCCCCAAAAGCACAAGTGTCACCAAAGAGAGGAGCCTAATCTTGAGACTGTCCTGTGGTATGGAAATACATTGCTTGATGGTGAATGATAAATGTCGTCCCAATCTATGCAGGAATTTGCAGGCCAAGGTGCTTCCATTAAAACTAAGAAATGTTAGAAATGTTACTTTTTCTTCATTGCTTTTTGAAGTACTTAAAAAAAAAACACCACAGTGCTCCAAAGAGAAGTTTCTCCACTTCAAAAAGTGTGCTACTCATAGCATAATCAATCAGGCATCAGAATATATTAAAAAGCAGAAGCCATCAAAATATTTCATACTGATTAAAGGAAAAAAACCACAAAATTAGCTATAAAGAATGGATTAGCTAATAATTTGAAAACTTGTCCAGTGTTTGATTTAAACCCAAGAACATAAACTACTGGGAGGACTTCCTTTTTGATAAGAACTATTGGGAAAACTAGAAACCAATTGTGCAAAAATTAAGTTTAGAAAAATATCTAGCTTTATATGGCACAATAAACTTAAAACAGATGTGAGGTCTGGATATAAAATGTCATACCACAGGAAAAACATAAGAAAATAAAGATCAGGTGCCTTTTACAGCTATGACTGAGGAGAGAATTTTTAAACAAACAAGGGATAGAGGAATCTTAAAGATAAATTGCATGAATAAAATCAATGATGAAGACAGAACTGAGATAAAAACAGTAGGATGGAAAATATTTGAAATATCACAAATAAAAGTACGATGTCCAAAATGTACAGAGAATTGTCAAAAATACGGTAAGTGGTTAAAGGATAGGTATAGAATTTTTAAAATTACTTATTTTAATCAATCACATGAAAACATGTCCCAAGTTATTAATAATAAGAGATACACATTAAAACAACAATGAGGTTTTATCTTACTCCATGCAAGCTGGTAAAGATGAAGAAAGATGGAAACAGTAAATATTGGAGGCACTGTAGAAAGACAGCTGTTGGTGGAGCTGTGAATTGGTCCAACCATTTTGAATTTCAATTTGGCATTATGTAAAAATAGTGACTAAACTGCCCATAGCTTTTGGCACAGTGATCTCACTGCTGATTATATACATCAAAGAAGTCAAAGAGAGAAACTAGAGTCCAAAATATTCATAGCAGCATGATTTGTGAAAAGAATGCTGGATTTGACATCAGAGGACCTCTGGTTGAAATCTAAGCCCTGCAGCTAAATTAGCATATGACTTTTATCTGGGTCTTTGTTTCTTTATCTCTAAAATGAAGGGTTGGATAAGATGAACTCTGGTTCTTTGCTGCTCTGAACTGATCATCTTCAGTTTATAAATTCATACTTCTTTCCTATTTTGCCATGTTTTCTTACAAGGAAAAATCACCATTTAAAGTAATATGCTAGGCTAAAGCTTTTTAAACCATGGGTTGCAAACCCCATATAGGGTGGCATAACTGAATGTGGGGGTTGAGAAATATTTGGCAACAGTAAAAAGTTATGTATACCTATTTTATATACCTATATATTCGTGATCCCATAAAAATTTCTCAGACGAAAAGAGGTGGCTAGTGGAAAAAGTTTAAGAAGCCCTGGTCTAGGCAATAATGCTATGGTACAATACAATGATAGAGCTAGAAGGGACCTTAGAGAATATCTAACCTCTTCATTTTATAGGTGAGGCTCTGAAGGTAGCACAGAGCTTTGGGATTTTGAGTCAGAAGACTTGGAGTCCAGATTTCTGTCTCTGATTTTTGAGAAAGTCACTTAACCTCAAAGAGCCTCGGTATTTTTGATCTGTAAAATGAGGGAGTTAGACTAAATGACCTCTTAAGACCCTATCAAGCTGAAAATCATATACTATGACAAAGGTCAAAGAAATAGTGTCAGAGCTGGGACTAGAATCCTGATTTCATTGCAAGAATTCAGTAGTCTCCAGGACTTTTTCACTTGACCATGCTTCCTTGTCACTATTCAGTGTTTTCTTACTTGTTAATGGGAAATACTTCCATAATTCACTAGATTTGTGATGTCATTGATGTGAGCACTTTCTCCAACAGAAGAAATTTCAACATATCCATTCTTTTCATTCTTTGAAGTTACCTGTATTGTCCCAAAAGACATCCATGCTGACTCAGTGCACTGTAAGCTTTCTCTTAAGCTTTGTTACTTTGGGTAGGTACTATCATAGCCTTAAACTATCTATGTTATCCCTTCCTATTCATGCAGGACCAGCCTACCCCTTCTCTGATCATGATCATGCACCTTTTATATTATTACTTGGAGTTGTTGGAAATAACATATAACTTATTTTAACACTCTATCACTGTATCACTTTTCTGGTCATCTACAATTTTGATTCTTCTTAGATTATAGTGTTCCTTGATTTATAACCATGTAACATCACTAGAAGGATAGTGATACAAAAAAGTGGGCATTTGTACCCATCTATAATAATGGATCTGTCACCTCCTAATTTATTTGTTTTATAAGGTCATTGAATTTCTACATTTGTGTCAAATTAGAACTTTTTAAATTAAATTTGACCTGTGTCATTCTGCAATTATTGTTTGTGTGTTATCATCTGACTTGCAGTTTATTTTGTTTTGTTTTTATAGTATAGTGCTGCCATATATAAGTACTCAACAATTATTTTTTGTTACTTTAAGGAAAGTATAAATAAATATCTGCCAACTCCTAAAAAGCCCCTTCAGACATTTACAAAATCTAAATCTTGGATTTGAGAACTCAAATACCTGGTTCAAAATGTCAGTTGACTGAGAAAAAACAAACTAAATGTGTTAATAATTTTCATGCTTTAAGTGATCTTCCTGCCTTTTCTATAATGTACCAAACGTAGCCTTAATTTTTAAAATCTTTTGGTTGTACTGAATCATCCTTTGAAGACTGAATAGCGTGCAAAATTTTATACTTGTGGGGTTTTAGGCATAAATTATTACGTAAAAGTAACCACAGTTCAGCTTTTACAAGCTTTTATGTGATAACTATATGCATTATACTTTGATGCACTTTAAAAATATCAATGTTTAAGTATCATTAGTTATTTATCACACAGGACAGTTCAGTGACCAATTAGGCATTTAACTCTAGGTAATGTTAAGGGTTTTAGCTTGTCCATCACTTATTAAATAAAAAAGGATGTCTCTTCTAAGACATCTACAAATTTTAGTGATTTTTTTTTTTGGTCATTAAATCATGGGAACTTACCTTGAATGTATCAACCACCACTTGAAATCCTATGGAGTAGTGGTGATATTTAAATATGATGGCTTGAAGTGAAGGTTCATCTAAGCATTATATGGTGTGGTGATTTGGCCTCTTGTAAACATAGAATTATTTATAGTTGGTTGTTTTTTTAAGTGTGGAAACATATAGATCCTTAAATGACCTCAGGGATCTCCTAGTCTTAACTCTCTTTGCCCTCTCTAACTGCCATCATATCCTGAGGATCAATCTTAAAAACCTAATCCCGTTCCAGTCTTACTCTTGCTGCTACTCTAGTATATAAGAATTAATTTTCTACAGTTCCTCCCGCCCCCATAAGAGTCAAAAGATGGACAGCCTGAGTATTTTGCACTGTATGAAATACTAAAAGACTTAGAGGAAAGAGTAAATTGGGTAGATTCCCTGTCATATTACATATAACTCCTAGTGCATGTTGGATATATTCCCTACAGGTGTATAAAGACAAAAATCTCATATGATACAATGGCATGGCTGGATTTTGATTAATATTGTATTCCTGGTGATTATCTTGGTGCCTTGCACAGGATAAGGCCATAAATGCTTGTTGGATTGGATTGGAAGGATTAGTGATCTCAGTGGGATCATAGGTTCTTTAAAGTATCTGAGTATATGCAAAGTATAGGGTAGGATGAAGTAATATCCATCCACAGATAGAAGTAAAAGAAACTGCCTAGGATGAATTAGGGAGTACTCCAATTTAGAAGTATACAACAATAGACTTAGAGTTAGAATCAGCCTTATTTTACAGATGCAGAAAATTAAATTACTTGCCCACGGTCACACAATATTTCCTGTCTACCTGAAATTTGAATTCAGGTAATCGGCTGTCAAAGTTTCCCCAATCTAAACTAGACCCCGTGATTCTAAGGGCCTGGAGCCCATGCCACCACAGATGATGCTTATTCACCCAACTCAAAAGAGGATGGTACTTCCCACCCCACATAACTGCAAATTGGATATTAACTCAACCGGGCATGCTGAACTCTCATTCTTCCATTCCATAATTCTAGCATCACTGTATTGATGGCAGGCAGGCTTTTGGTGTCTTACCTACATTTCTACTTAATCACTTAGCTAACTAAATAGCTTACTTTTCTCTACCCATATTGGGAGTTTTTCCTTATCATTCAAAAACAGAATAAATGATACTGTCGCCCATCCCCCCCAAAAGTTCACAAAAAACAAATAATATCTGAAAAAAGAGAGCATGTTAAGGTGCAATCTTGTTTAATGTCTACTCTGTGTGGATCAGCTACATATCTGCCTGTAAGTTAGTTTGAAGATCTGCCTCCAGGGTGCAACAATGCTTGATTTGATTCTGGGGGTATAACTGGTTTCTGAGAAGTCTGACTGATTTTTGGCTCCATGAGAATTGTCTTCTTTTATACTGACTTCTGTTCTTTAATTTAGTCTTATAATCTGTTTGTTAGGCTATAAAAGTATTAGAATAGGAAATAAATCTTTTCTTATACTTGGCATCAGTCATTTCCAAGTTTCAATACTACATTCGGTGTTAGTGTTTTAAGGATGATAAAGAAATGTTAGAGCACATTTAAAGAAATGGAAAAACAAATGGCATGGTTACATTTCCTAACATGATTTCTTTTCATTTTTCATCATATTCCATTTAAATGCATGCCTTCTGGTTGTAAAATAGTGCCTGTGATCAATTATCTTAAGAGTTGGCATTGGTTGGTTTTAGGCAAAGAATAAATTTAATAATTAAATATATTTATCTGGTGATTACTTATGAGCTGGTTATGTAGTTCAGATAATCTTTTTTCCCCCTGCTTGCTGCTTGCCTTTGGCTGTTTTACTGGTCATTAGCACTTTCACCAAAGGATGCCTGAGAGGAATGGAAGGAAATGAGATTTAGTCTAATTCAGGCAGGGGCTGGATGACTACCTATCAGGATTTTTTTTTAAACCCTCCATTTTAAAATTTGGTTTATATTATAAAACTTATGCAAAATACTAATTAAAATAAATTTTATTATCTTTTGTTTTTTCATTAAACATATTTCCCAGTATCCCTTCTCTTCCGCTTTTCAAGGATTTATCCTTTATTTTAAAAAGTGGGAGATGGGGAGATGGTTCAACAAAACTAACCAAGATATCAGCAACTAAGATACCAAAAATTGTGTTTCACACCCATAATCTTCCACTCCTGGTTTATATTTTTAAGCCTCTAACCTTAAACTGTATCCCAAAGATATAGACCTTCTCCCCATCCCAAAATCCAAGTGATGCTTGCCCTGATTAGATTACTACTAATGCCTTTCCCACTGCCAGAATTCTAGTATTCTGTCACTAATTAGTCATACTTTAGGGTTGTTGTTGTTGTGTGTGTGTGTGGGGGGGGTAATTGGGGTTAAGTGACTTGCCCAGGGTCACACAGCTAGTAAGTGTCGAGTGTCTGAGGCCAAATTTGAACTCAGGTCCTCCTGAATCCAGGGCTGGTGCTCTATCCACTGCGCCACCTAGCTGCCCCCTTTTTAGGGGTTTTTTTTTAAGTCTTGGGGTGCAGGTTAAAACCTTTGACTAATTTAAAAAAATATATATTTTCCTTTTTCCTTGGTGTAGCAGAAACTTTATTGAACTTTGAGTCTGAAGCCCTGAATTCTTCCAAATACAAGATCTGTCAGTTACTTAGCTTTGTTACCTTTGATTTCCTCTGCATTTCCTCCCTCCCTGGGATTTACTCCCTTTATCGGTAAAAAGGGGATAATAATATCTACTACCTACTAAACCTAGTTGTAGGTTCAAAATGCTTTAGAAACCTTAAACACTATTTGTTATTCATTATCAAATGAAGAGCTGATAGTGATTCTGGAGTTATTTTAAGGATGTGTTTTTTACTTGATGTAAGAAAAACTTTAACTGGAGAGAATTTCCTCATGGAAACAGGATTTTTTCTTTTTTTAAAGAACAGGTTGTGGAATCCTCCTTTTTTTAAAAAAAAAATATGTTGAAAGGTGCTTTGTAAATTTTGGCCTATGCATTTAAGTATCTTTAACTCAAGGTCATACCATCTTGGTTGACTTTCATTTTCTGCTGTATGCAAGTATATTTTCCAGCCAGAATGACCTCCTATGGCTTTTCACAGCCTGTCCTTTTTTCTCCCCCCCCCCCCCAGTTCCAGGTAATTTCATTCCAGGGAATGCATGAGCCATGTCTTCCACCTACCAAACCATCCCTCTGTCTCAGTTACACTGTGGGACCTACCTTCTCCAAGAAGCTTTTCCAAGTTGTAATAGCTGATCCTTGAGATATCCTTTCACTCCATTTCACTCTTGCAAATTAATAGATTGCAAATAGAATGGTATTTCATTTGCCATGATTTCAGGTAGGATGTGGTGAAACCATGTTCTCTGCATTTAAAAGTTGGAGCATTGCACTGCCACCCACAGAGGCATCAGGCTTTCTTTGGTGGGAGAGGAATGAGTCCCTGGATCTTAATGCAAATTAGACCATAATATGAAGGATTCATATCCTGCTTGAAAATCTGCTTTGAAAGTTCCTCTGTAGGATCCAAAGATTGTGTGACTTATTTTGGACAGTTATGCTATCATAAGGTTTTTGTGTTTACATGTGCGGTAAGAATAATAACAATAACTAACATTTAGTGTTTGAATATCGCAAAAGTGTTTTTATATATGTCATCTTATTTGACTCTTATAAAAACGTTGTGAAATAGGTTGGATCCCCAAATATCAGCCCTGGAAGGGACCTCAGAGGCCATTTAGTCACACTCAGCCTGAACAGGAATCTTTTCTAAATGTATAAGCCAAGTGATCATTATTGGTTAGTTTCATTATACTAGTAGGAGTCAACTTTTACATATGTTTTTCTTTTCTTTTTTTTCTTTTCTTTTTTTTGGTGAGGCAATTGGGGTTAAGTGACTTGCCCAGGGTCACACAGCTAGTAAGTGTCAAATGTCTGAGGCTGGATTTGAACTCAGGTCCTCCTGAATCCATGACCAGTGTTTTATCCACTGCACCACCTAGCTGCCTCTACAAATGTTTTTTTGTTTTGTTTTGTTTTGTTTTGTTTTAGTGAGGCAATTGGGGTTAAGTAACTTCCCCAGGGCCACACAGCTAGTAAGTGTTAAGTGTCTGAGGCTGGATTTGAACTCAGGTCCTCCTGACTCTAGAGCCAGTGCTCTATCCACTGCGCCACCTAGCTGTCCCTACATATGTTTTTTAAAGTATTAAAATACAATTTTGGGAGATGGTAACCACTCTCCTGTAGTCAATTTTTAGATTGGGTAACAGAGAGGACCAAGTTGGGGGAAGAAATAGGGGATGGGGATATATCTATCATTTATATGGCATCAACCACATTTATATAGTGTCTACCACATACTAGCCACTTTGCTAAGCAGTTTTACATATCTTACCTCATTTGATCCTCACAACAAGCCTGCAAGGTAGTTGCTGTTCATTCACATATTCAGATAAAATTATACTTAGAGATTCAGGTAACATAAACCTGAGAGAGTCAGCTGATACCTTGGACAATAGCTAAGCCACAGCTCTACCCTAACTCACACTGCCTATTGGTTCCATGGAAACACTATGTTATGGGGTCCAGAATCATTTTTATAAATCAGTGGGCCATTAGCAAAACAATTTTGGTTGTGAGAAACTTAAATGGATCTTTTCTTTCCTAGAACCAACCAAGTACCTTATGATCAAAGTCATGATTTAGAAATAACTATGTATCTACTAATTGAATCAATATTATTACATTGTAGTACCATACTTTAGAAAATCTTGGTGTGTTAGAAAGAACACTGTAATAGTGATTGAAATACTTGGGTTCTAGTCACTTCTCCCCTTCAGACAAGCTCTGTTTCCTTGGACAGGACACTTGAATGTTCTGGGACTCAGTTTATTCATGTATAAAATGAGACAGTTGAATAGGGTGGTCTTTAATGACACTATAAGTTCTTTATTGATCAGATTCATTATTCTCTGAACTTGGCAGGTCACAGCTAGATATTATATGCAATTATGGCCAACACATTTTAAGAGCTACATTGACAAATTTAAGTATATCCAGAGAAAAGTATTGAAATTAGTGAAGGCCAGAAACTATGTCATGGAAGAATAATTGAAAGATGGATGATTAGCCTAAAGAAGAGAATAATTAGAGGGGCTATAGATTTTTAAACTTAATTTTTACTTGTACCTTTTCTTTTTATAATATATACCTCTCTGAATATGTCCCTCTCCTTCATTCCTTACCCAGTAAAACATCATTTTGTAACAAAGAATTTTTTTTAAAAAGAAAAAAATAGTTCAGCAAATTCAACATACCAACTGCATCTGACATTATATACGATCTTCTATGCCCACAGTCCCCCATCCTTGCAATGAAGCATGTCTAAATTTGTTTATTTTAATTATACGGTGTTGTTTTATTGTTTTCTGGTAACATTATAAATACATATTCTTTTCCTGGTTCTGCTTAGTTGACTCTGCATTAGTTCATATAAGATTTTCCATGAATCTCTCAAGTCTTCATAGTCATCATTTCTTCTGGTACAATAAAATTTCATTACATTTGTGTTTCACACCTTGTTTTGCCATTCCCCTACTGATGTGTGTCCACTTTGTTACTGCAAAGTGTTGCTCTGAATTGAGGCATGCCTGGGACTTTTCTATAAGACTTTGACTTCCTTAGAGTATAGGTAAATATGTACTCAAAGGAAGTCCTTGCTCCCCAACCTCTTTCGGTATGGTTTTGGATCTCACTGCTCCACTGAAGCTACTCTTTCCAAAGTTACTAATGATCTTTTTTTTGGGGGGGGGGGGCAATGGGTCACACAGCAAGTGTCAAGTGTCTGAGGCCGGATTTGAACTCAGGTACTCCTGAATCCAGGGCCGGTGCTTTATCCGCTGCGCCACCTAGCCGCCCCCACTAATGATCTTTTAATTACCAATCTCATGGTCCTTTCTCAGCCCTTATCCATCTTTACCTAGTTGCATTTGACACTGTTGACCATCCTGTCCTCCTGGATGCTTTCTCCTCTCTGGGCTTTTGTGACACTGTTGTTTTTTAACTCTCCTGTTTCTCTGTCTCCTTTTCTGCCTCAACATCCATATCATTCTGGGTATTCCCTAAAGTTCTGGCCTAGACCCACTACTCTTTTCCATGTATACGTTCTTGGTAACCTCATCAGCTTCTATTAGTTTAATTATTTTCTCAATGTAGAGGACTCCCAGATCTGCAATATCTAGTCTAAGCCTCTCCCAACCTGAAACTTGGGTAAGTGAAGTGACTTTGTCCACATTCACACAGAGTAAAGATTTTAGAGATTATAATAGCTAGCATTTGTATAGTGCTTTAAGGTTTACAAAGTGCTTTAGATACTGTTCTATCATTTTACCTGTATAACAATCTGGGAGATAGGTTCTATTATTATCCCCATTTTACAAATGAGGAAACTTAGGTTAAATGACTTGACCAGGGTCACATAGCTAGTAAGTGAGGTCAAATATGAATTTGGAACTTTTTGACTTCTGGAGCAGCTCTTTGTTCAGAGCTTCCCCTAGCTTACTTCTTTTTACTACTCTCTTTTGAGGGTCCTGTTTTATCTAGAGTGGGGTTATTATCCTTTTGTGTTTGTGTAATGGACGCTTGACATACTGGTAAGATCAGCTCTCAGAATAGTGTCTTTCAAAACATAAAATAAATCCCATTCATGTTCACTGACCCTCTGAAATCTATCCATAGATCTTTAAGAGGTCAGTGCATCCCAGTTTATGGATTCCTGACATTGAGGTTAGTCTCACTCATTTAAATGCCCGATCTTCCCCCTGAAACTCCTTAAATAATATCTAACTTGCTAAGCATAAGTTATTATAAGGAGGATCCTTCAGTGACATAATACTAGATGAATTTTTAAAGTTCCTTCTAATACTGAAACTATGTGATTCCCAAATACCTTATTTTAGCGTATTGGTTGTAACCACCAACCAAAATCTGTATGGCAACTTAATACTATTAATATAGTGTGATTTGGTAATATAGTAAAAGATCATATTGCCATTAAGACCTTAGGAAGGGAGGTCCAGAACCTCAGTTTCCAAGACTTGGTTCCTCCTACTTATTAGCACTTTATCTTCACCTTCAGTTTAATGGCATAATACACGTATTCCATGTGACAGCTCCTGTGGAAGCTGTAATTTAAATTTCAGGACAGACCCTAATCATACTTATGTTTCATTAGGATATTTTTTACTTGTATTTAATGTGCAGTCTCAAACCAGTATGGTACATTTCAATGAGTTTCATCTTTTGAAAGTCTTACTTATTTCAAGCCTGAAAGGTATCAAACCATTTTGAGAAGATACCTCCACTCCTTTTCCCAAAGTTAAAAATCACTTTAAGGGATTTGGAGTAAAAGTGTCATTTTTCAATTGAAAAATCTAATAAGTGCCTCCCAGCAAGAATGACTAGCAACTGCCCAACCAGATGTGTCCATTACCAAATGCAAGAGGAGATCAAAATGATTAAACCTTAATGAAGGCTTATACTAATTCTGATTAATCTGTTTTGAAATACAGATATCCATGTGTCCAAAGGCAGTAAGGTTGCTACTATTATTCAAATTCACACTTTTCCATGAATTATAATTCTCACCATCAATCACCATTTGTCAAGTGCCCCCAGGGTGTGGAACATTAAATTATGTCCTATAAAAGCCCACCTGTCATCTGTACCCCATCATATTTAGGAAAAGATTCCATAGAGCTTCATTTGGAGGGAGGGAAGGATATATAGACTCAAGTTTCTGACTGTAGGCTGGGAAGAGAGCCAAGACAAATCCCATTTCAGCCTAAGAAAAGTGAGTATTATGATCATTACAATTCTGTCCAGAAACAGTTGCTTGTCCTTCAGTTTGAAGTTCATATGATTATGCATTTAGTCACTGTGAGAGATCTGGAAATACAGGATAGGACATGAGAAGTCATCAGGGAATTGTGGGGCTGAATTGCTATCCAGTTGACATACAGCAAATTTTGTTGGGTAGTTATTGTTGCCAAAAAAAAGGTCTTCCTAGGCATATTTCTTCTAATTAAAAGGGAAAGCTATTGAAAAGAGGGTCCAGCTTACTGCAGAATGTCTCTAGAGGAATCTACAAGTTCCTTGAAGGAAGGGATGTCCAATTCTGTTTTTGTATCCACTGTGCCTAACACATAGGAGACATAATAATACTTGTTGAGTGACTAATGATGCAGGCCCCCAGTTATATAGCTGCCAATAGCAGTTCTTGTTTCTCATTATCAAGAAGCTATAGAGAAGTTTAGCAGAAGAAGCTGATTGTAAACTTAATTCTCTCCCTTTCCATCCTGCTCCTTTGCTTAATCTGTACTTATTATAGAAAGGAAGCATAGTTTCTAAGGAAAAATTGTTTTCAGAAAGTTTCCATTTTTTTGAAGAGGTAGATTCTGCTTTAGATTTGTTTAGTTATTTTAGAAGGGTTACCCCACTAATTTGAGAGATAGACATTTGCATATCTGTATGAAACTGGGTAAACTAATGGTTATATATCTTCTTACTATTCCCTAGGGTCATAGTAACTCCTCTTTGCAAAATATAGAAAATAGTCTGATGGAATTACAAACTCAATTTTATTCATTTTGATTCAGTTCAACAAACATTTCTTATGCATTTACTCTATACAAGGCACTGAGAATGTAAAGATGCATGTAACAATCCATACTCTCAAGAAACTTATACTCCTGCATACATGCACAAGATTTTTGTGTGTATACATACATACATTAATGTGTGTATATATTTATGTGTGTGTGTAAAACTATCATACAAGAATGAATCTAATAAATGCTCCTGAGAGGGTGAGGGCAAAAGGTTATGGACAATTGCTTTGTTTTGGTTTTTTTATAAAATTAATAAATTTTTGGAGGAGGATGTTGTAGTACCTGATTTGGGCCTCGCTAAAAACAAAGGACTTGGGGCAGCTAGGTGGCGAAGTGGATAGAGCACCGGCCCTGGAGTCAGGAGTATCTGAGTTCAAATCCGGCCTCAGACACTTAACACACACTTACTAGCTGTGTGACCCTGGGCAAGTCACTTAACCCCAATTGCCTCACTAAAAACAAACAAACAAAAAAAACAAAGGACTTAAGTGTAACGATTGGAATGATGCCACCTGCTGGAGACTTACTGTAGAAGAGTTCCGCCCATGAAGCGAAGGTCTTTGAGGGCAAGACCAGGAGTCTTTTCTTTGGCGTCAGGAAGTGACACGGGCTAGTGGGAGGAGGAAGAGACTGGCACTCGGTCTCACTCTCTTTCCTTTGGACTCTGGTGGAGAGCGGAGCTAGAAATGTGCTCTCCCTTTAATAGATAGGAATCTAGGCCTTTCTCTCTCTCTTTACCAAATTCTTATTCTCCTTAATAAATGCTTAAAAGCCTAACTCTTGCTAAAGCTTATAATTTATTGGCGACCACTCATTAGATATTTTAGACAGTTTAGCTAGAATTTTAGCCCTTAACATAAGTAAGCATGGGGAGGAGGCTAAGTTCATTCTGGGCATAAGGGAGAGTATACACAAACGTGTAGAGATCGGAAGGGGGCAGAAGAGTAATTTTGACTGGAAAGTAGTCTAATTTAGCTGGAAAGTAAAGTATGTAAAAGGGAGTAGTAGTAGGTAACACTAGAAGAATAGATTAGAGATAGATTGTGTAGGGCTTTGGTTTCTAGGAGCAGAAGTTTACACTTTATTCAGAAAGCCCTGCGGAACTACTGAATGTTTTGCTTTCTTTTGGTTTATTTGTTTGTTTTTTGCATAAATCAGAGTGGAGTATTAAGGAGACTACTTGGATGATGGTGTGAAGGATGAATGGGAAGGGGAAGGTGCTGAGAACAGAAAAATCAGGAGCTGCAGAAATCTTCATACCAAGAAATGAGAGATGAACTAGTACTCTTTGTCAGGGTATGGAAATCAGGGAGAGAGAGAGAGGAGAGAGACCGAAGGGGCAGAATCTGTTGGACTTGGCAGCTATGAAGGATTAAGGAGAAGGAAGAGGCAAAGATGATTCAGAGGTTTTGAGCCTGGATAGCTTCCGGGATGGCAGTGCTATCAACAGAAATAGAGAAGTTAGGGGGAGGGGATATTTTGGGGTCAAGGAGGGAGGGAATAACCAAAAAAGCACATGCTTCTGTGATCAGGAAGGATGAGCACTCTCCTAAAAAGCCATTGGATTTCCCAGTGAAAAGGTCATTAATGACCTTTAGGAAAGTAGTTTTCAGAGTGGTGGAGATAGAAGCCAAAATTCCAGAGTTTGAGGATTGTTTGAGTGAGTGGTAAGGAAGTGGAGACGTTATTTACAGACTAGTTATTCTAGATATTTTTCTATGAATGGGGTGGGTAAGATGGTATGAGAGAGAGAGTGATACCTTGAGAGTGAGGAGTAGCAGGGTCAAGGGAAAGTTTTTTTACTTTTTCATAGGATGGGAATACTTCCACATGTTTGTTGTTTGTAGACCTTGGGGAAGGAGGAAGTATTTAGAGACCAAATGATACATATGAAAGAGAATGATGAATTTGGTATAGTCCTTGGGGAGAGTGGAGCTGATGGGACCTAGGGGTATATAGGCAGTTCAACTTCTCTTGGGGAAGGTGTACTTAGTTCTCTGTATACTTCAGGACAAAATTAAAAATTCAATAAAATCTTGCAGTTAATTATTATTAAGTAAACTCCATATATGTTTGCGTTTACATTATGTGTTAAAGACATAACTCTACACATATTGATGCATTAATAGCTAATACATTAATGACTAGAATTTATAATAGTATTATATAGCACTTTAAGGTTTGCAAAGTGGTTTACATGTTATATCATTTGTATTAGAGGCAAAGCTTTTGGTCCCTATGGATATATGATTTGGAGCCAAGTGTTTAAAAAAACACATTTAAATAGCACTGGACAAGTTAAAGCCTATATTTACACACACCTATGTATGTTAGTACATTGTACTACACCATGAGTACTAGTCATTGATTGGGGGGAGGGGCAAGTAAATATGAATAGCACTCTAAGTAGCATGATAGAGTTGGATTTGGATTCAGGAAAGACTCAAATTCTAATCCTGGCTTCAACACTTAGTAATTGTATGAAGTGGACAGCTAGGTGGCACAGTGGATAGAACGCTGGGTTTGGAACCAGGAAGACTTATCTTCATGAGTTCAAATCCAGCCTCAGACATTTATTAACTGTGTGACCCTGGGCAAGTCAATTAACCTCTTTTGACTTGGTTTCCTCCCTTGTAAAATGAACTGGAGAATGAAATGGCAAACTACTCCAGTATCTCTGCCAAGAAAACCCCAAAAGAGGTCACAAAGAGTTGGACAGGATTGAAACGACCAAACAATTGTATGAAGTCTCTCAACTTTAGTTTCCTCATCTGGAAAATAAAGATAATAATACCTCTGGTACTTACCTGTTAAGACTTTTATTATAATCAAATGAAATTATGTTTGTAAAAGCACTTTGGAAACTTTGACATGTGTTATGAATTGAATCAATTTTTACTACTATGCCGAAGCATATTTATATGCAGCCGTGTATGCATTTATGAAGGAAGGGGAGTGACTGACAAGATAAGATGACCAAGATTTTACAAAACAAAAATGTATCTCTAATTTTGTATGACCTTGTTTCTTTACTGAAACTGGGTAGGTCCTTTCTAACCTGAAATCTAGGGGTTCCAGGATTAAATCCCTCCACCAGTTTGTTTTGTTTGTTCTTTTTCTTTTTTTTTCTGGTTTGTTTACCCAAACTCCCTTCCAAATGGTATGGTGATCAACATTGTTCTGAGAGTAAAAACACCTTTTCTGATGTTGTATTATGTATAAAGGAACAACTGCAGTGTGAGACTTGGCAGAGTTTCTTTGGGATTCTCATCTCTGCTCAAGGAGTATTCCAGAGAATATTCTTCAGCTTTAAAGCTACAGTTTAGAAAAGAAAGTCAGTCATTTCCTTCCTATTTTTTTTTCTAGGCCAAAAATTGTTATTACTGGTTCTTTTATTAAAAATGCCAACATTTTCACCATTCTCAAGTCATGTTTCTTCTGCCCCTTGCTTCAGTTAGGCTAGTGTTTTAAATTTAAAATTCCTTAGGAAGTAGAGGTAGTGGGAGAATACTCCATTTTAGGAATAAATGTTTCTCTATGAGGAAAAAGTATTAATAAGTCCCTGTAAGGAACTACTCTATGTTCTGACTCTTTATATCAACTTCTATTTAGTTTGAAAGACTGATTTGGGAAAGTTTTGCATTGTTTTCTATTTATTATTCTTAAGTCCTGGTTCTCAAAGCACACCAACATCAGTTCAAAAATAATTAAGCACATACTATGAGCTAGGCAGTATGCTATGTGAATATCTCCTGATGTTATGAATGTAAACTTACTGAGAGTAAGGACTATCATCCTTTGATATTGTATTCCTAACACATCACAATTTCTGAATTTTAGCAGGCTGAATAAAGGAATAAACCAAATAAATGCTTTTGATTGATGTTACCCAACCCAAAATGTTACACTCACCAAAACCAAACAGTTGCTCCTTTTAAATTTGTGAGGGCAATGGTATAGCATAACCTCTCTGGCTGTGGTTTAAAGTTTCTTCCTTGCATGGGGCTTTGTTGGCTCAAAAGGTTTTCTGGTTTTGTTGAGGGAGGAAAGAAGAGGTCAGAGTTTGGGGCAGAGGAGAGGAAGAATTGGCTGTGTTAGCATCACAGAGAAGAGCGTGACCAACAGATACACATGTGGGTTGTGATCAAGGAAAACTAGTAGTTTATTAATGACCTTCAGGAAATCCGTTTCTCTGAATGGTAGGAAAAGCCGCAAGATTGCAAGAGGCTGAGGATTGGGGGAGAGGGGGAAGGTGTCTGTGTAGGACTCCTGATCACGTGTTTTCACTTAACAGAGGTATTGCTCCTCAGGATAACTAAGGGTACCTGTGTATTTATTTTATTCTTTCATTAGAGAGTGGTGTTTCTGTGAGATGGTCTGTTTTGTCAGATGGGAAAGAGAAATTTGATACTGTTCTCTAAGAGTACTAGTCACTATTAAAAGACAATTAAATTATTGGATAAAGTGAAACCAAAAATATTCTGCCCTTACTCGTGTAATAACAATACAAAGATAATATTTTAAAATAATCTCATAGAAAACAAATAGCATGACATGAGAACCAAAATTTAGTGGGATTATTCTCCCTCTTTTCCATCGAGTTTCTAGCCTTTGCCTTAGCTAGCAGAAGCTTCCCTGATACTTTACTCATGTTATTTAAGGAAGAAATCCTATTTGGAAATTTTTTAAATGTTTTGTTTCTTTAATGCCATCTAGCTTATTGCTAGTATAGATGTAATTGTAACTCAGTAATGAATTTAACAGTACAATGTGAAAGGTGATTGCATTCAGTAAGATTTATTTAAACTATGAAGACTTTTTTGCAAATTATTTTACAAAATCCCTATTCTTTTCAAAGTGTTCCTGGTGTGTAATTCAGCCTGGTTTCAATAGCTACCTATTCAGCAAGTGAGTTTCCTGGAGATGTCTGATAAATAGAATGTTAGGAGCTGGAAGAGACCTTAGAGATACCAAATGTTCTGTTGTGAGTTAACTAAGAAAAGTAACTGAGGAGTTTTGGACAAGAAGTAATTGAATAAACAGGGTTGTGAAATCATTTTAAGTCCCTGCCCCCAAGCTGTATCTAATTTATAGAGTTAGAAACAAAACCTATGAGAGAGAGAGAGAGACAGACAGAGAGAGAGAGAGAGAGAGAGAGAGAGTGTGAGAGAGAGAGAGAGAGTGTGTGTGTGTGTGTGTGTGTGTGTGTGTGTGTGTGTGTGTGTTGGGGGTGGGGGGAAGAGTCCCTTTACCAAAATAAGTTGGTACTTTCTCTACAACTTAAAGCATTAGCAGATCAGTGAGCAATGAGAGGTGAAGTTGACAAGGATTACTGAATCAGTATGTGTCAGAGTAGATTTTGCACCCAGATCTTCCTGATTTGTTTCCAAGGCCAGCTTTCTATTTATTGCAATATTCTGTCTTATCTAATTTATATCAAAGTTCTATCCAGCATTTTACCACCCTCTAGGAAAGGACTTTAATAAATATATCTACTTCAGAAAAGATGAACAATTGACTCAACCTTGCAAGGGCCTGGTTTGGATTCATTCCAAGGCTTTTAGTTATTCCTAGGTTGATTTCATTGACTTACTAAAGTCAGTAGAAATCTTTGTGTGGATAGACATCCATAAAGAAAAACAAAATGCTAATGTTTGGTACTAAATATTAGCAATGAAGTCTTTGAATGTCCATAAATTTAGTTTTAATATATTAATAAGTAGAACCTATATTTGAAAAATAATGATATTAGCATTTACACAATCTTTTAAGGCTGACATAGCATTGCACAAATAGCTAATTTTATCTTTGCAAGAACCATGGGAGGTAGATGTGCTTATTATCTCCATTTTACATATGAGGGAACTGACGCAGATGGAAGTTAAGTGACTTGCTGTGGGTCATACAGCTAATTACCTAAGCTGGGATTTGAACTCCAGTCTTCCTGACTACAGGTTAAGTACTGTATATGCTGCTAAACCAAGCTCCCTCAAATAAACTTGAAAAGGTATGCTTTTATGTCAGTAGCCACATAATTGTGATGAGTACTCAGTGAAATTAAAGCAGGAAAATGATTGCATAGCAAACTAGACAGACATCAGGGAAACAGGAAAGAATAGGTTGTGTCATTAATTTCTGGACTTTATTTAGGACACCTAATAGCATAGAATTATTACCAGTATTCATAGTGTAGCATTAGGATAAAGTCAGATCCTGGAAATTATAAGAAAAGAAAAGAAAAAAAATCTTCAATGCATCCTTATTTTGCTTATAATTAAACTGAGATACAGGTAGTATTGGTTGTTCTAAAACTTTGTGGTACATAGGTGACAGTACTATGACAAACAGATCTTGAAGTCTACTGATTAGATCCCAGTAGTTACTAGAAAAGACAAAAGCTTTCTTTAAAATCTTTTCAAAGTATCGGGTGATACTGTATGCACTGCATTACCAGCAATGCAAGAAACCACTGCAATTCATCTCAGTGTTATATTTATTGTTTTGTAGTTGTTACAGATGTATTGTTTATATATTTTTATATGTTTTATTAAGCAAAAATGAACTGACAGCAATTGATCTTAGGATCAAATAATGTTTTTGCATACCTGTTTTATTTTGTATTGTTACCTCCAGTCTAACATAAGTCTTATCTCATCCCTTCCCATAGCTCTAGCTAAAGCACACTGCTCAACGTGTCCACAAAACATCCCATACTTTCCCACCTCTTTGCCTTTATTCACTCTATTTCTTAATTTTGGTTATTCTTGAAAGCCCATCTCATATCTTCTCCATGACTTTTTCCCTGATTTTATCAGCTTGTAGAGAAGTTTTTTATGCTGATATCACAGCACTTTCTTTGTATCTGTATTTCTTTGTATTTCTCTACATACATATTCTAATTTGCTTATAGTTATTTATGAATATATTTTTGTTTCTCTTCTCTTCTCTTCTCTTGTGCCTCCTTGCCCTCATCCCCATTCTATCTCTCAGCCCTGCCACATATTTGGTACTAAATAATTATTTCTTAAATGCATGAATAAGTAGGGGCTAGGATTATAGTCTACTCTTTCAGGATATACTTCAAGGTGGATGGTCCAAAAGTGGATAATTGAAAAAGAGAGTGTAAAAAGCACATGTATTTATTTGATATTTTACCATATCTCTCTTATCATTGACTTAACCAGTAAAAAAAAATCCCAGTTAAAAAAATGTTTGAAGAAAACTTGACAAGTTAGATCTTACCACAGGCAGAACACTCATGTGGTCTAACCCTGTGACAAACAACCCAGCACATTTCCACATAGCAGAAGTTGGTAGAGAAGTAGATTTATTTTTCCACTGTTTTCATTAATATCTTGTAATAGTTGCTTTAAAGGGGAAGAGAACTGTCACATCAGAGTGGAAGGAAAAAAGAAAAGTTTTAAAAGGAGCTCTAAAAATGAAAGAAAAAGAAAGAATATATGTAAAGGAGAAAATGGGGGAAGAGTGTGGAAACCTAAGTTTTTTTTAAATGTAGCACTGAAACTTTGGATTTTGAAAATATATGTTTGAAAAGCCCAAAGTTTGGCTGCCACATTAAAATCTATCTTCAACTTAGCCACTCTTTTCCTCTAAACTGAAAATTCAGTTTTACACTTATAATGATGATGATAATGGTGATAAATCATTAGTGTTTATTAGCGCCCTGTATCAGGTTTTCCACTACTCTGTTGTAAACGGTGTTCATTAACAAAACAAATTTATTGCCCATTAAAATGATTGATTTTTACTTCACTCCATTAAAATTCTATTCTTATGGTTGATTGTGAGGTGAAGATGACACCGGATTTTTCAGTCAGTCATTCAGCAATCATTTAGTAAACACCTAATACATGGTGGGTTGGGTGCTAGGGATTGTACATTGGATAGAGTGCTGGATCTGGAATCAGGAAGACCTGAGTTCAAATCCTTCCTTAGACACTTGGTTGTGTGCCCTTGGGCAAGTCACTTAATCTCTGCTTGTGTCAGTTTCCTTATGTGTAAAATGAGTCTAAAAGTAGCATTTACCTTTGGGGTTGTTCTGAGGATAAGATGAGATAATATTGTAAAGCACTTTACAATCTGTAAAGCACTACATTAATGCTAGCCATTATTATTATTATTATTATTATTATTCAACATTTAAATAGTACCTCCCTTTTAGAAACTTATATTTTAGTAAAGGTGGTTGGGGGACACCAAATTGACAGCTAAGTAAATAGAGACTCCATATAACATAATACACAGGAATTTGGGGAGCTCTAATAATTGAAGGAATCAGAAAAGGTCTTAGACTCCTGGAGATCAAACTGTGTCAGGGCCTCTTATGCTGGAAATAAATACTTGTGTCCTGAAATGGCAACAAACATTGTATTTGCCATGAGGACCAGTTTAACTAAATTGAACAGAGCTAACCACTGGAATGTTGGTCACCAAGTGATAACTCTTGGATGAGGAGATGAAATCTCAGCAACTTTCTAGCCAAGTTGTAGAATTGTGTTCTACATGTCTGAATGTCATGCCCACCCCATAAAAGCACAGATTTTCAAAAAACAATAATGACTTTCATTTATGTAACATTTTAAAGTGTGCAAAATGCATGCCTCTCAACAACACCTAAGTATGAATGGTGCTAATATTAATAACCCCATTTCATAGATGGCCAAACTAAGTTTAAGAGAAATGTGGTGACTTCCCCAAGATCACACTAGTTAGTCATTGTTGGAACTAGAATGTCTGCATAGGTCTCTTGACACCAAGTCTAGTGCTTCTTGAATTCTCCCACTTTAGAAAATGCCTCTTTGAGATGATGGTATAATTGATGTAAAGAAAAGCGTCCAAACACTTAGAGCCATGCCAGAGTGGAATAGGCTATCTCATGAGGTTCCCTCTGACTTAGTCATTTAGCAAAGGTTAGATGAGTAATTTGTAAAATGAGTATGATTGGGGGCAGTGGGGAGTCTTGTAAAATACTAAGAGTGTGTGGGCATGTATGTATCATCTATATATAATATGTATACACTTGACACATACACATTGCATAGAGACATTGACTTACATGCTTACACATAAAGCAGACTCTTAGCTGTTCTGTAGTATTCAAAAGGCTTATCTCTAAATTAATTGGAATTCTAATTGAGACTATTACTAGGGATAGGAGGGCTATTTTTAATACAAGATCTTTCACAACAAAGTCCTGCCTATTTTTCTCTATATTCATCTTAATTGCAATGACAGTATAGTAATGCCTCCTGGAAACTATTCATTCTCCCAAACTATGATTTCATGGTGCAATACAAAGATTTCTAGAATGGAAGTTAAAAGACCTGGCTTCTTGTTCAGAATCTAGTGATGAATTGCTTTAAAAAAAAGTGGTTTCCTTTTCTTTACAAAAAAGAAGGGTTGTACTAAGATATGACATGACATTGAACTATTTATTAGAAAAATACTGAAATTGACCATACCGTAAGGTGCTTCTTGTTCATGACTGCAGACTGCTTTTAAAACTCGAGACAACAATTTACAAATCATTTTCAGTCACAAGACATAACAAGCAAGGTTGATCCCAAAACAACCAGAGTTGGGGGACAACACTCTAAAGCACATGTGTTTTGTTTTGTTTTGTGGGGCAGTGGGGGTTAAGTGAGTTGCCCAGGGTCACACAGCTAGCAAGTGTCAAGTGTCTGAGGCTGGAATTTAACTCAGATCCTCCTGAATCCAAGGCTGATGCTTTATCCACTGTACCACCTAGTTTTTTAAAAATAACCAATATGAAATGTCTCAGGGCAGCACATTAGTGTCCATAAAGAGTTAACTGAACACTAAGGAATATAAGAAATATAAAAGCACTGGAAAAAATATATTCATGTGTATTTATATAGAGATAGCAATACTTTTCTCCCCCTACCCCCCCCCCAAAAGTGAAAACAGCAAAATCTGAGCAAGTCAACTCTGATACACAATAGATATTGACATATAAGCCTCAGAGAGAATTTAAGGGGAAAAAAGTCCAGATCACATTCTTAAACATATTACGTGGTTCTAACTTGTTTCTAGTTTTAACCCCAATATTTTTTTAAAACAAAATAATAGGAGTATTAAGGAAACAAATGTAAAAGTGTGTTAGCTGTATACAGTCGAATTTATGAAGAATCTACTCCTAAACCTGGGCAAGGGTTGGGGGGGGGGGGCAGCGTTCCTTTGAGAAACTACTCTGTCGCTTTTGCTTAAAGATTTAAGAAGGATGGTTTCAAGTCGGGGGAAGGGTTTGAAATTAGAGTGAAGTTAAAATACCTGTGTGAGACCAGGAAAGAGAGGTTGTACTAGCCTTTGTTGAGGTCTCCACCTTCTGCCTGGGGGGCATTTGAATGCTGGGAAGCCACTGTGAGTCACAACCCTTCCTTACTGGTATTTCTAACCTGCACTTCGAATCCTTAATGATTGGGGGGAGGGGGAGAAGCAAACACTGTGCCCAGAGGCTGTGGTTCTCTATTGATCATGGCCTATGCTAGGCTAATATCTGCAAATCCTTGCCACTTCTGAGGCGTTACAGATTATCCAAGCACAGCAGATGGCGTTTTCTAAATTCTTGTGGACGTTGATGATGATGGTGGTGGTAGTGATAAAGCACCAACAATCAAGGATGCCTCACTTTGCAGGTACATAAGCATGATCTTTCATGGTCTCTTTTGCCATTTCTACAATGGAGGGGGACAATGAGCCCTGTTGTTATCCTTTTCTGCTTCTCTATAACTAATTTTTCGTAATTGTCCTTGTATCAGAAATAAGAGATGTGATACTACCTTAATAAAGGGGCAGATTGTTGATTATTTTCTCTCTCCCTCATCCCCTATCCAGAAGATTGCTAAGGTCTGTTTTTCTCCAAGTACTCACTCTCACACTCTGTCTCTCTCTCTCCATATATGTCTCTGTGTGTATACACATATATATATATTTTTGTGTATATCTAAATATATACATATACACATGTATGTATGTATGTATGTGGTTGTGATGTGCAGTAAATGCAATCAGAATATGACCACTTTTATTTCCTCATCCTTAAGATTTAAAATATTAATTCATTGGTGTATTGTAATTTCTTTCTTTGGAGAGTTTATCTAAATTATAGAAAGCTTTTCATGTATTCTGCTGCATGCAAGAAAAATATTCATTATTTGAGGAATGTGTCTAGATTAACAAATTAAACATAATCCATTGAATTTTTGTGGAGTTTTAAAAAAATCCTCAATACTTTCCATTTGCAAATATTTTTGCTTCAGTGCAGCAGCGTTATACTGAAAAGATGACTGACTGGGCCTACATTCAGATGCCAGCTTTACTACTTTCCTGGCTGCAGGAACTTAGACAAATCATTCTTAATTTCCCCATCTGTAAAATGGGGGAAAGAATAGACAGGTACCATGTGCTTTACCGGATGGCTGGGAAACAATGATTTTGAACAAACCTACAGCACTCTCTAAAAGCCAGCTATTAGATTTTTTAATATTAGCTGTAATCATCATTATTTAATGTAGAGAAAGCATTCTTCAAATCAGTCATTTCCGTACCAGTTCTCTGCAATCATAGAGCTAATAATTCCTTACTTGCAAGAAATTTTTAGAGAACTGATTAAATGTACTGCACTTAGAATTTTAAAAAACAACTGAACTGAAAGTTCTCAACCTTGGAGTCCTAACTTCATGTGGGGTTGGGACAGGAAATTCTGAGTATTGCAGAGGTGTACTGAGCTCCCTGTAGAGTCACAGGACTAAATCAGTGTTTCACTTCCCTAAGGATGTATATGTGTGTGTGTGTGTGTGTGTGTGTGTGTGTGTGTGTGTGTGTGCGCGCGCGCGAATTTAAAAGAGGCATTCCTTTCTTACACCCACAGCAAACATCTGTGTTGGAACAATACTAGTGACCAGAAAATTCCCTGTTCAACATTAAAAAGGGAATGAAAAATATTTCTGAGTATTACACATGTTTTTTTCAGAATCATCAAGATCATTTAGGCATCTAAAGTTGAGTGAAATTTGAAGTTGTTATCACAATTCATATTTGACTTAAAAGAGTCAAAGGCTCTTTTTTTTAAGACTTTCTGACACAAGAAAAGACTTGTAATACTGATAAAATAACTACTGACTTCCTTCAGTAAATCAAGTATAGGGCACTTTCTTTCCTTTCCCTTTCCTCCACTCCCTCCTCCCCCCTTCCCCTGTTTTCCCTTCTCCTTTTCCCCTTCCATTTTGCCTTCCCCCTCCTCCTCCCCTTTCCCCTCCCCCTCCCTCTCCCTCTCCCTCTCCTTCTCCCTCTCCCTCTCTTTCCCTTCCCTTCCCACTTCCTTTCTCCTTTTCCCTCTCCTTCCCCTTCTATGCTAAGGGATTTTAATGAAGACCTACATATTTTCTCCCCTTTTAAAATTTTTTCTGAGGTGTCTTGGGAATAATTTTGCATTTAAATGACCTCAACATAATAAGACTCAGCCTTTTAAATATAAAGGAGCCAAGGAAATGACTAGATTGGTTGCAAATAGCAGTATGGTATACTTCCATACAAATCACAGGATGTTAAGAGCTGTCTTCTTAGAGACAACCAGGTCATTTTACAAGATAAGGAAACTGAGTCTCAAAGAAACGTGAAATTTACTTACCTAAGGTCACAGAGTTAGTAAGAGGCAGAACTTAGGGTCCTTCTAACTCTGTTCATTGTTCCCTCTTCTGTACAAGAGAGTAAACCAGTTAAGTCCCCAAAACTGAAAGACAGAAAATGCAGATGGAAGAACTTCATCAGTTTGTTCAGTAGCCTAACAAAAGATTGAATTGATTATTGATTCCTGTGCACAAGTTCCAAGGATTAGTTAATAAGCAATAAAACAGACAGTGACCAAAGACCATCTAGCCTAGTGTTTCCTCATGTTGGTGTTTTCCTAAGCTCCTTGGATCTTCAGAAACATTCTTGTGTACAAAGTATTATGAATTGAATCAGAGTTAGAAAATGCACAGATCTTAATGTATATGTGAGCAAATATTGAGGCTTAAAATAGAGGTTTTTGATGAGAAAGGTTTAAGGACAGAAAGTACATGGGATGAGTTTGGAAGAAAGTTTACTATGAAGATCACATTTCACCTTCCCCATCTTCTTTCCATCTCTATGCTCTCTTCACCCCCACCCCCAACCCCCAAAAACCCTCCTACCTTAATTTATAAGGACAGGTTCTTTGATGACAGAATCATAGATTTAGAGTTGTGGAGACCTTCAAAAGCCAACTACCTCATTCTTTTTTTTTTTTTTTTTAGTGAGGCAATTGGAGTTAAGTGACTTGCCCAGGGTCACACAGCTAGTAAGTGTTAAGTGTCTGAGGCCGGATTTGAACTCAGGTACTCCGGACTCCAGGGCCGGTTCTCTATCCACTGCACCACCTAGCTGCCCCTACCTCATTCTACAAATAAGGAAATTAAAACAAAAGGAAAGGTTAAGTGGCTTGTTTGGGTTCTAAGTGAATATTTGAACCTAGATCTTCCTGACTCCAAGTCCAGTGCATTTCCTGTATAATGCTGCTTTTCATGGTTAAGTTGCTTTTTTTGTGTATGCAGCCTAATGTGTGTGATTCGTCCATCCAAAAATATTTATTGAATACCTACTACATTTAAATATGTTTTTAACTTATTTGGTATACTAATACTAAATTAATTGTGGATAGCTGTGCAGAAGTTTCAGTGATGAATTAATAGCATAATAATCAGGAGGATTGGTAGTTGAGTTGTTTCAGTTGTTTCATGATCCCATTTGGGGTTTCCTTGGAAAAGATACTGGAGTAGTTTGCTATTTCTTTCTGCAACTCATTTTACAGATGAGGAAACCGAGACTTGCCTTGGGTTACAGGGCTAGTAAGTGTCTGAGGATAGATTTGAAATCAGGTCTTCCTGACTCCCAAACCAGCCCTCTATCCACTGCACCTCCAAGCTGGCTAGTGAACAAATTTGAACAGTTTCAAGTTTCACTTATGATAATTGATTCATTTTACTCAGTCTTTTCTTCAAGTGTCTTGATAGCTGACATGAATTGGATTCTGAAAACATTTGTCCATAAACACCTCTGATTCAACACGTAGTATTGAATGTTCTGGGTTTTTACCATGATCATACAAATCCAGTCTCTGCTTCAAAGTATGTGATCTGTTTTGCCCAACCCCCTGATGGCCAGTGCTCCTGCCTCAATGAGGAAAGTAAAAAGGGGGCAACGGCTTGGTTAAGAGAGCAGAACTGAATGACCTCACCAAGTCATTCCAACTCTTTGATACTTAATCTCATAGGTCAATACCCAATCTACTTCACAGTGCTATTGTAAGGGCCACTAAGCAAAAGGTAAAATATTCCTATAGGGCATATGTTACACCAGGTGGAATATCTGGAGATGATGACAGATGGATGATGGGAATTATGTTCTAGAACTGAAGAGGCTTTATCTAGTCCAAGGTTTCTTAAACCTTTCCCACTAACAACCTCTTTTAGCCCAAGAAATTTTTCTGTGACCTCACGTATACAGGTATATAAAATAAGTATATATGATCTTTTACTGTTGCCAAATTTTTCACTACCCCCACATTCAGATTCATATGGGGTCTCGACCAACACTTTAAGAACCTAGGATTTAGTCTAACACTCTCATTTTACAGATGAGATAACTGAGACCCAGATAGGTGGAGTGATACATGCAGGGTTGCAAGAATAGTAAGAGTCATAATAAGCTGGGGGTTCAAGCTCAGGTTCTGTGACTCCATCTTCATTACTTTAGACTGCAATATGATCCATCTGGGAATAGTGCATTATAGTAGAAAGAGCACTGGTCTGGGCCTCAAAAGTTGGGTTCTTGGCCCAGCCCTACTAGTAAATAGTTGTGTGATTGTGGTCAAGTCACTTGACCTTTGGGGCCTTTGCTTTCCTCATTTGTAAAAGGATGAGGTTACACTAGCTCTCTGAGGATAACTTCCAGATCTAAAGCAGTGATGCTTTGATCCCTTCCAGCTATGACATCCTCTGATTCTGTCTGCCTGTGTGTGAGGTCATTTTCCTTCTTTGTTCAGTAAACCGCAAATCTCCTGTTTCATTTTCTACTAGTAACTTACTTTTTACCATGAGTTTCCTGTGCTGTCCTCTTGTTTCCTGCCCCAGATCTCCTCTCTCTCTCTCTCTCTCTCTCTCTCTCTCTCTCTCTCTCTCTCTCTCTCTCTCTCTCTCTCTCTCTCTCTTCCTCTCCCCTCCCCTTTTCTCCTCTCCTTTCCTCTTCCTTCCCTTTTTTTTTTCTTAAGCACAGCTCCACCCCCAGTTACCAGTTGTCTTTCTTCCACTCAAAGGGATACCTAAAAAAGAGAACAAAGGAAACAAAAACTTCAGCCAACCAGTTTGGAGAAATTGTTTTTCCTTTAGTTTTTCCCCAGTTAAAATAGTCTAAGTCTGAAAGATTCCCAAGGAGATTTATATTGTTAAAAGATTTGAAGTATTTTAAGCATGTACCACAGTGCCATATTTAATTATTAATTGTATCATTTCTTTGCATTCCTTGGTTTAATGGATTTTGGAATTGAGTAAAACAGTTACTGAGATGTATAAAGAGCTATACAGATGTGTGGTCATGGGGGTATTATTTATTAATATCCAGACAGCAGGTCCCCATTCCTTTGGAGTCCTGGCTGTGTCTGTTATGAATACTTTCTTTGCTTCTGGGTAGAGGAAATGCCTGGGGTGCTAAGTGGCAGTCTCTCCTGCTGATTTGGAAAATAGTCAGTCCTGTTATCTTGAAGGAGGGTTGACACAATGAAAACTTAAACTAGGAAAGTTAAGAGGAAAGTCCTCAGATTTCTATTGGAATTCCCAGGAATGGTATGGGGAAGAGGACACAGGCTGTAGCTATAATGATTGACCCTAACACTGTATTTTCCCTGGATTAATAATGATGTAGAGCTTTAAGGTTTGCAGAATACTAAAATAACATATATAGTTAACATTTATATAAAGCTTTAAGGTATACAAAATGCTTTCTATATATGATCTCATTTGATATAAAGGAAACAGCAAACCAGTTTAGGAATTAATTTATAATGGTAAATCATTTTTATTGCCATCACCAAACTGATCTTCCTAAAGCACTAGTGATTCCCTATTGCCTTCAGGATCAAACAAAATCCTGTGTTTGTCTTTTAAAGCCCTTTATAACCTAGACCTTCTATCATTCTGTTCTTGACACCTTACTCTTTTCCAAATTCTCTATGATTTAGTAATCCTGGCCTCCTTGCTATTATACCTCACACAAGATAAACCATCTCCTGATGCTGTACTAGCTGTCCCTCCTATGCATAGAACTTTCTCTCCTTATTTCCACCTCTTGGCTTCCTTAGATTCGTTCTGGTCTAAGCCAAAGTTAAGTGACTTGCCCAGGGTCACACAGCTAGTAAGTGTCAAGTGTCTGAGGCTGGATTTGAACTGGGTACTCCTGAATTCAGGGCTGGTGCTTTATCCACTACGCCACCTAGCTGCCCCCCAAAGGCCTATCTTCTACAGGAAAACTTTCTCAGTTTCCCTTAATGGTAGTGCTTTGCCCCTCAGATTATTTCCAATTTATCCTGTATAGATGTTGTTTTTTACATAGTTGTTTACATGACATCTCTCTAGTTAGATTTTGAGCTCCTGGAAATCAGGGTTGTTTTTTCCTCTGCACTTAGCACAGTACCTGGCACATACCAGCCTCTCAATAAATACTTGTTGACTTCTTGACTTTCCAACAGTGAAAACTGTTTCTAATTTTCTAGTTCACAAATATTGTCAATTTTGGTTTCTTTGCATGAGACCCTATATGGAATGTTTGCTACTCAATTATACATATTATCATTGGCTCACATGTTCATAATCTAGACATTCTAGTAATATGTGAAGTAAATGCTTTGGGCAGAAGTAACACAGGTAAATTCCATGGCCAATTGTCTTATCTATTTAGCTTAAATAAAACCAATTTATTTTTGTATTAGAAATGTAACGATTGAAATGACACCACCTGCTGGAGACTTACTGTAGAAAAGCTCCACCATGAAGTGAAAGTCTTTGAGGGCAAGACCAGGAGTCTTTTCTTTGGCATCAGGAAGTGACATTTGCTTGTGGGAGGAAGAAGGGGGGAGCCTGGTGCTCTAACTAGCGCTCTTTCCTGAGGATGGTGGTGGAGAAGGGAGCTAGAAATGCGCTCTCCCTTTAATAGGTAGATGAATGTAGGCCTTTCTCTATTTACCAAATTCTTATTCTCCTTAATAAATACTTAAAAGCCTAACTCTTGCTAAAGCTTTTAATTTATTGGTGACCACTCATTTGATATTTTAGACAGACTAGCTAGAATTTTAGCCCTTAACAGAAATAAAGTAAAATAAAAGACAAATCTAAATAAAGGGATATTAATTGCTTTATGAGGGGTAAAGAAAGGTTCATAGATGATTAAATGGACAATTTTGATTGTATAAAATTGCAGGGGGTTTTTTTGCAGGGCATTGAGGGTTAAGTGACTTGCCCAGGGTCACACAGCTAGTAAGTGTCAAGTGTCTGAGGCTAAATTTGAACTTTATCCACTGTACCACCTAACTGCCCCCAAAATTTCAAATTTTTATTGAAAAAGCTCTTGAGGAAATAAAACACAACTAAAGTCTTAAGTAAAATATTTAGCTGGTAGTGAGTGGAGGGAAATCTTTATAGCAAATTTCTCTATTACAGATCTGCTATCCAAGATATAAAGAACTTATTCAACTATATAAGAAGAGTCACACCCTTGTAGATACAGGTCAGAGAATATGAACAGCCTTGAGAAGGCAGTTCTCAAAAGAAGAAAACAAATGAACAATAATCATATGAAAAAAGTCAAATAATAAAGAAATGCAATTAAAACAGTTCTGTTGTTCTATCTCACTTCTGTCAGATTGACAAAAATGGCATGGGAGTTCACAGATGAAGAATGGGATATGCAGGTCAAGTGGAACTGTGAATTAGTATAACTGTTCTGAAAATCAATATCGAACTCTATCCCTCAAATCACTAAGTTAACATACCCTTTGACCCAGAAATACCATCATGAGGCATATGCTGCAAAGCGGAAGAGAACCCTTATGTACAAAAATATACATAGCCGCACTTTTTGTTGTAGTAAAGAACTGGCAACTCAGAGGTTACCCATCAGTTGGGGAATGGCTCAACAAGTTGTGCTTTGTGGATGCAATGGAATTGTGTCATAAGAAATGATGAAAGAACAGATTCAGATAAACCTGAGAAGACTTGAAAGAATGGAGCTGAACATGGTTGTCATCCCCCCCCCCAGCGCATTTTTGAAAGACTTAAGAACTCTGATCGATGAATACAATCACCAAACATGACTTCAGAGTGTGGAGAATGATGCATTTTTCATACCTCTTGAGAAGGGGATTAAACTAGAGCTGTAGAATAAGACATACATTTTTGGATATGGCCAAAATGTCATATGTTTTGTGTGACACGTGCTAACTTGTTACAAAGGATAGGTTTTAATGCCTCTGAAGCACAGTCTCCAATCATAAACTTAAATTGTTTAGTTTGATGAAGTTGTGATGTGATTGTTAAATTCCATTAAAACCTGAGTGGTTTTGCTTTTCTATTTTAAATCACACCCTCCTAAAGTGCTGACTTCAGTTTTCATCTAAAACAGGCTGCGTCTTTGCAAATCGATTTCATTATTTATTGTCTATTGAGAAGGGGTAGAGCAAAAAAGAGGGGTTTTGTGTAGAATAAGAACTAAGCATACGGTCTTACAGGGAACACAAGACTTGTTTGATTTTGCTTTTATTTACATATGAAGGCATTTGTGGCCCAGTTGCTAATTAATGATTCAGAACATGGCATTTAAGTATGATAATTAAACAGAGCAGAATTTCTCTACTTTTTGAAGAGGGAAGTCAGTGTAATGAGGTGAGTCCCAGGCCCCAGGGCAGTGGGAGAACTCTCCCCAAAATGGAATTTTGGATTACTCATCAGCAAACAAGATAACCGCTTTGGGATTGTTGACTTTGATTGGTACTTTTAATCCATTATAAGAAAGAAATAATTGAAATGTTACTGATGCATTCTTGCTTTAATGTATTTGATACTAGTTGTATTAGTCACTTAGGTGATTGTTAAAGTCCCCGTATGAATTTTCCAGTTTTCCTCTTTGTGCTATAAGTAAATCTTTAATTAATTGAGTCATTATTATTGTTATTTTTAATCTAGAAAATTTAATCTAGAAAATTTCACTGTGCTATCTTCAGTTCTCTCTCCAACTCCTGCCAGCTTTTCAAAATACTGAATCAAAATATGACATGAATCTCATAGAATTGTAGAACCTTTGAGCTAAAAGGGCCATTTATGGGGGCTTCTAATCTCCTGTTTTGGTTTCTTCGGAATTTTTAATGTGTTTCTGCACATTTCTTCTTGTGGCTAAACCAGTGATGGACCCAATATGTTCAGTTATGTTGAGATAGGCTTTTGTCATCATCATTTTAGACAGGCATTAAGATAAAGGAGATGTAATATTGCTCTATGAAAATAGATTATTTCATGGAAATCCAAAATTATTTACTGAAATTTACAACTTGGGAGTGTCTATGGGATATTTTGTACTTACTGTCTTCTTTCTCCTGAAAGTGAAGTTTGGATAATGGATTGTTGTTGTTTGTCCTTTGTTCTCAAAGAGGACCTTGACATCAGGGTGATGTCATGACTTGTATTGAATTGGATTTAAGTGAGAGAGGGCTGTGCAAGGTCACCAACCTCACTCTGTTCTCTAGAGCCATCTGTATCCAGTGGGAAGGAGTGTGTGTGTATGTGTGTGTGTGTGTGTACAACTGGAGATAGCCCCGTATGTTTAAGACAATTGGAGTTAAGTGACTTGCCTAGGGTCACACAGCCAGTAAGTATCAGGTGAGATGTGAACTCAGGTCCTTTTGACTACAGAGCCAGTGCTCTATCCACTGAGTTACCTAGCTGCCTCATTTGGATAATGGAACCTTTAGTAAAAAGACAAAAGAATTGAAGTGTTTGAGCAGAAAAGAGAAGACTGGGAAAGCCTGGGGTATCAGTTATCAGTCAATAGATACTTATTGAGTCCTGATATGTGCAAAGCTTAGGAGGCTTATAAATGTTATGCTTTGAAATGTTTCCAATAGCTATTGTGTGGTGAACAGTGAATGTCTTTTCTTCATTCCTGTTGAGAAAACAAATAGAAGAAATAGTCTCCGAAAGTTTTTCTTTGTATTTAATTCTGACTCTGCTTGATGCAACTGAAATCCAAGGGTTATAAGGCAGCCATACCAGACATTGATAAGTAGCCAAGCTTGTCATTCTGGAGGTTTAGGGCTAGTTTTGGTCAAATCTCTTCCTAGCAGGTTGTAATTTAGTCATTTAGATTGGAGTTTAAGACACATAACATGGAGGTAGTGTAGGGAACTAAAGGGTGTGAGGAAAGCTAAAAAGGTGATAGAGAGTAGAGTATTGATTAGAGCTTAGAGGTAAAAGGGACCTTAGAGATCATTTAGTTTAATTAATTTATTTTACAAATGAGCAAACTTAGACTCAGAGAGATTGAGTGACTTCTCTAAAGTCATGGAGCAAAGTCCAGATCTGAGTCCAGGTCTCCTGACAACACAGTGTGTGCTTTTTCCCACATGAAAATGGTCCTGAATGCCCGCTTAAGGAGTTTGGAGATTTGGGGGTTTTCTGTTCTTTAAGCAATAGGATGAGGAATGGAATGAAATGATCCTATCTCTGCTTGAGGAGAATGAATCTTGCATCAGTGTAAGGTGATGATGATAATAATAATAATGTAGCATTTGCACAGCACTTTAAGTTTTTTGTGTTGCTTGGCAAATATCTCAATTTATCCCAACAATCCTGACAGGTATGTGGGATTATGCCCATTTTGCAAATGAAGAAACTAGGCAGACAGAGGTTAAGTGACTTGTTCAGGATCTCAAAACTAGTAAGCATCTATGGTAAGATTTGTACTCAGGTTTTCCTCAGCAAATCCAGTGTACCACCCAACTGATTGTTTATCAGGCTATCTTAATTGTCTAGGTGGGTAGGATCAGTAATTTGATGCAAATCGTTACTGAGGTAGAATCTAGGGACTTGACAACTGTTGTAATTGTGAGAGATAAAGGAGAAGGAAGAGTCAAAGTTGATGTCAGTCTTAAATGCAAATTACAGGAAGAGTACTTAGTGCTTTTGACAGAAATAGGGAAATCAAAATGAGGAGCAGTTATTGGGGGAAAGAGAAATTTAGTTTAAAATACATTGTGTTTGAGATGCTTGAAGACTAGGCAGGTTAGAGGTGTCAATAAGCAGTTGGTAATAGGGGGCATGAGGTTACAAGAGAGATCAAAGCTGGAGACCTAAACTTAAGGGAATCCCCATAGAGGTGATAGTTAAAATAGTTGGTATGGGTAAGATTTGTTCCCTTACTCTTCATTTCACTGTGTCCTCCAGTTCCTTGACCCCTCAGTTTTCTTCCTGACCATCTTCCCTTCACTAATCCACTATAGAACTTCACCTACTTCACTCCTCTGGGGCATCTCTTAAATTCTCTACCACGCTCCTTCATCTCTTCCTTAACCCGGGCTACCTACACCATACACTTTCTTTCCCCCTTTGCTTTTGGCTTTCTTATGTGTCTTGTCTTCCCATGTTTGATTTTAAGCCCATTGAAGTTAAAGACTTTCTTTTTTTTTTTTCCTGTAAATGTAACCACAGGACTTAGCATAGTTCCTGGTACACCGTAGATATTTAAAAAATATTTACTAAGTGGCCGCCACTCAACTCTTATTCCCCATCTTGACCTGTTCATGAACCGATTGGACTCTATATTGTTGTCCTCTCTGGAATTTCTAACCCCCTTATTATAATGCCAGTTGTGTCCTGCCAAGCTGTAGTTTTGGATTACTCACATTGTTCATGGCCTTTGCTTCTACACAACTGTTGCTGAACAAAGATGGAGAAAATCATGCAACCATTCTAACTGGGTCTACCTATTTCATGGGGTTGTTTTGAGGAAAGGACTTTGTGATCTTTGAATGATTTGTAAATATCTTCAGGAAGCTTCAGTGGCTCCCTGTTATATCTAGGTTCAAATAGGAACTTCTGGCTTTGGCATACAAAGCCCTTCCCTGTGGCACTCACACATCTTCACAGAGAGGTTTCACAATACTTCCCTGTGTACACACTCTGAATATCAACTGAACCAGTCTACTTATTGTTCCCCTACATACATAATTTTGTACCACCCCCCCCCCCGGAGCAATGAGGGTTAAGTGATGTGCCCAGGGTCACACAGCTCAAGTGTCTGAGGCTGGATTTGAACTCAGGTCCTCCTGAATCAAGGGCTGGTGCTTTATCTACTCTGTCATCTAGTTGCCCTTCATTTTGCACATCTCTTGAGGCAGCTAGGTAGTTTAGTGGGTAGAGCGCCAGGCCTTAGAGTCAGAAAGATCTAAGTTCAAATCCAGCCTCAGACACTAGCTGTAATGACCCTGGACAAGTCACATAATCTTTGTCTGCTTCAGTTTCCTCAACTGTGAAATGGAGATAACAATAGCACCAGCCTCATAAGGTTGTGAAGATCAAATGAAATATTTATAAAGCACTTAGCACGGTGCCTGGCACATAATAAGCATTTAATAAATGCTCATTTCCCCCACCTTGAATGTTCTTCTTTCTCACCTCTTTGTCTCTTTGTATCCCCAGCTTCCTCCAAGATTTTATTTAGATGTTGCCGCTTTACACCCCCTTCCACTCCATTCCAAGTTAATAGTGTTCTGTCTTCATTTTTTTCACACCATTAAATGACTTTGCAAATATGTTGTATTTAATTATCTGTGAATGGGTATTCCTGATGTATCATAAAGACAAGATCCTTAGGACCTGGGATGTTTCCTTTTCATCTGTATTTCTAGTTATATAGCACCTGGAATGTGCTTGGTTAAGAGTAGTTTGGCATCTGTTCCACATTTTATAATCTTAAGTTTGTTTGGGAATAGAAGAAGTTAAGTCACTTTCCCAGGGACACACAGGTAGTATGTGTTTGAGGCAATACTTGAACGCAGCTCTTCCTGGCACTTCAGGTAACTCTCTATCCACCTTACCTCTCACATGAAAGATAGCATATAGAAGTTATGTGATAAATGCTTCTTGAATTAAGTTATTATTACCCCCCTTTAAGAGAATGCTTGGGGGGCAACTTGGTGGCACAGTGGATAAAGCACTGGCCCTGGATTCAGGAAGACCTGAGTTCAAATCCAGCCTCAGACACTTACCGGCTGTGTGACCCTGGGCAAGTCACTTAACCCTCATTGCCCTGCTCCCATGAGAGAGAGAGAGAGAGAGAGAGAGAGAGAGAGAGAGAGAGAGAGAGAGGGAGGGAGAGGGAGAGGGAGAGGGAGCAAGCGGGAGAGCGAGAGCAAGCGGGAGAGCGCACTTATGTGGTAATGAAGAAGTTCTTGGTCTTAGTCTCAGAGAAGGGACCCAAAAGACTGTTTAGCCCAACTTCTTCATTTGCAGATGAAGAATTATGATCATGGAAAAGAGATTCCCTGATAGGTAAAAAGAAGGCATTAGACAATATAGCACCAGATGGAATGGTGAAGAGGAATATTCAAATATGAATAACACAAGGAAAGGGTATTCTGAAGGATCAGGGTGCTGTGGACTGAGTGTGAGGGTGGGGTGAGCAGCATACTCAGAAGAAACTGTTAATATAGACCAAGAAGCCTACAGTAGACAGTTGAGAAGGACACAGGATAAATCTGTGACATGAAGTCAGAATGAGCAAGACAACTTTTACTTCAAGATTTGATTTTGTCTTTGTTTTGCTTTGCTGTGCTTCATGAAACAAAACGAAAGTTAGGTGTGTCTCATATTCTTCAATAAGTTATTTGTAGTGGCTGCTGCTGCTAGCTAACATAAAGCACTTAAAAAAAATATGATCTCATTTGATCCTCTCAACAATTCTGGGAGGTAGGTGTTATTATTATTGGTATTTTATGGGTGAAGAAACTGATGGGGACAGAGGTCAAGTGACTTGCCTGGGGGGTCACACAGCTAGTAGGTGGCTAAGTTGGGAGTTGAACTCAGGTCTTCTGTATTCTCTCCACTGAGCTACCTAGCAGCCAAAAAGAGGACTGCTAGGGAAAAAAGGACTAGAATTTACATTATACATTTAAACATTTTTTTTTCTTGGAAGTTCATGACCATTTAACTTGGTATTCTACTTGACTAAGTGACTTTATGTATATATGGAAGAGCATTGGGGGTGGTAATTTCCTTACTAGTATGAAGCAGCTAACATTTTTTCCTAATTAACTTGAGTCCTAAGAAGTTCCTTAAAATTCTTCAGAGCAACCCAGGGTCAGTAGACCTTGCCAGCAATACTGTCCAGAGAAGGTTTGGAATGTGGACTATTTCAGACATTCTTCCTGGGTGCCTGCTGAGTGTAAAACTGCATTGGGTCCTGGGCTTTGTGCTTCGTAATAGTTGTGTTTGTCTCTTGAGAGAGGCCCAGGCTTATTGCCAACTACAACAAAGTTCTTACAAGTTACACTTCACAAGTTTAGCCAGATTTGAGGGGGTGAGGGGAGTGGGAGGTAGAAAGTTAGTAGGACTGTGAACCATCTCCAGATGTCTGAATGCTGTTGTATTCCTGCCATAGAACTAGATGAACCCTTTGTGGTGGGAGAAATTGACCTTCTGTTAAAACGAACAGCATCAAAATTATACTTGAATTAGCTGCTTTTAGATACTTTTTTAAACTTTCAAGTTGCTTGAAAAGTTGAAAGGGTATCTTATTTTTAAATTGTATTTTAATTTCATGCCAGTAAATTAAATCTAGGCTTCAATACACATAGATGTCACATTATATGATAAATGAGTTCTTGAAAATGTGTATAAATGTTTTAAAGTTGAATTGCATGCTTAAAAGCATGAAAGGCATTTGTTATTTAGAGGTTTCTTACAGTGAATAATTCTCTGAAGTAAGTACTCCTTTGGTTAAAGTGTGTGTATCCAGATCACCACATCCTGATTTTTTTTTTTAAGTTGAAGTATATTTGTATCTAAAGGGCAACAAAACTCTTGAAGATAGAAATTAAATAGCCATTGTAGCTTCACTGTGATCATTGCTACAGCTTTCTTCTTTTCTATGTGTAATATAATTTTTATTTACTGTGTTCTAACATGCTACTTCTTCATTTCCTAGCAGTCTATTGTGCCAGCCCACCCAATGGCTCCTCCCAGCCCCAGTACCACCAGCAGTAATAACAACAGTAGCAACAGTAGCAGCTCAGGGTGGGATCAACTAAGCAAAACGAACCTTTATATCAGAGGACTGCCTCCCAATACCACAGACCAGGACCTGGTGAAACTTTGTCAACCGTAAGTGTTTGCTTTTAAACATTTTTGAGATCCTGACAAAGAAAGAAAATATATAATGAAAGGTGTTTGCTGCAGGTTGGATTTGGATAATAACAAGCGTACCATGATGAAAAAAGACTTGAAAGTTTTTAGGCATTGTTCCTCTTATTTCAATTAGTATTTGATATTTTTGCTGCTGTTCATTTGTTTCAGTTTTGTCCAATGCTTCGTGATCCCATTTGGGTTTTTCTTGGCAAAGATACTGGAGTGGTTTGCCGTTTCCTTCTTCAGCTCTTTTTACAGATGAGGAAACTGAGGCAAACAGGGTTATGTGACTTGCCCAGGTCACACAGCTAGTAAGTGTCTGGGGCAGGATTTGAACTCAAGCCTTCCTGACTCTGTGCTCTATCCATCTAGCTGCTCCTGTATTCAATACTACAGAATTTCAAAATAATAAAATAGATTTGTTACAATGCAATTTGCTTCGTAATACCCCTCAGGAAAGGGAGAAATGTCTTTGTTAGGCACAACTTCTTTAAAAGATTTTTTTAATGATAGAATAAAGAAAATGCAAATATCTAGCATTTTCAGTTTTGACAGCAGCACCTCACTGGGTAAACTTTGATTTTTATGTCAGGTTCAAAGGAATTATAGATTTAGAACTGGAAGTAACCTATAAGTTCATCTGGTGCAACACAGTAATTTTACAGAGGAGGAAACAGAAGCCCAGAGAGGGTAAGCAGTTTGTTCGCAGCTACACAGGCAATAAGTGGCTCATCTGGAATTTAAACCTAGGTCCCCGAGTTGGGATCCAGTCAGCTTTTCACTCCCGCATTACATCTCCAGACCTTTGCTTCCATTACTGTCAAGCTGTGCATCCCCATCTCTCACCATTGTGGCTTCAGTAAAACACTTCATTCTACTAGTGGGCATGATTAGATTAGCTTCTCTTGAGCATCCCCTGTGCTTTATTAGTCTAGTTTATTTCCTTCCATCCTTTAGGCAATGGAAACCTGTGCTATCCCCATGCCGAGCCATATGGGTGCAAGTACGCATCCAGCCAATAGGCATGTGTATATTTGTGGAGAGATATAAAATAAAATACATTCATCACTAACATTTTCAAGGAAAAGACACTTTATATATTAGCTCCTATTAACTTATTAAGTGTGTGAGAGAGAAAAAATGTAAAGCAAAGGGTCAGAAGTGTAAAGTATTATATGAAGAGAATATAATATCAAAATTAATATCAAAATGTGGCATCTGGGGCAGCTAGGTGGCACAGTGGAAAAAGCACCAGCCCTGGAATCAGGAGGACCCGAGTTCAAATGTGACCTCAGACACTGGACATTTACTAGCTGTATGACCCTGGGCAAGTCACTTAACCCTAAAGAATTAAACAAAAAATGTGGCATCTAATCACATTGAGCGTTTAAAAGTACAGCAAGCTGAGATGGGTATATATGTTAAATAGCTAAAAAATACTTTCTAATAGAGTTCTCTAATCCATGATGAAGAAAATTTCCTATATAAGGATTTTGATTTGGAACCACAAAAGAATGTGGTATAGGCAGAAAGGGATTTTCATTCAGAAAGTCAGCGTTAGAAGCAGATCATTTAACTTCTCTGGCCACAATTTTTTGATTGGGTTTGGCCTCAATCAGAGGTGCTTAAGCTTCTTTGTGTTTTCAGAACAGTGGTTTTTTGTGGTTTCTTTTGGTGAGGCAATTGGGGTTGTGACTTGCCTAGGGTCACACAGCTAGTAAGTGTCAAGGGTCTAAGGTCAGATTTGAACTCAGGTCCTCCTGAATCCAGGGTCGGTGCTCTATCCACTGCGCCACCTGACTACCCCTAAGAACACTGTTTTTAAGTGCATAAAAAATAATATATGATTACAAAGGAAGCCAATGATACCGAGATACAGTTTTCAAAACACTAAAAAAAAGTTCTCTGGAACCCAAGTTACAAACCTCCAGATAAGATGACCTTTATAGCTCTTAAGTCCAATAATTTTCTGTAGCTTTCACAGCATCTTTCCTGTTAGAAAACTGAGACTGGCTTTGGGATCAGGGAACCTGGGTTCAAATTCCATCTCTGTCACTTAACTACCTATGTGATCCCAGGCAAGTCATTTTACCTTCTTGGGCCTCAGTTTCCTCATCTGTAAAGTGAAGGGATTGAACTAGCTGGGCTTCCAGCTGTAGATTCATGATCCTATGAGATCATGCTTTGTTTCTGTTCTTGTTAACACTTCATAATAATTATGCAAGAATTTCAAAATTTGCTTCCTCTGTAACTAGGACCAGACAAGGAAGTTGAAGTACCACCTGACTGTGATGACTTGTGCTTATTTGTTTCTGGTGATCTTTTTAAGAGCTAAGAGATCAGTTCAAAAATGCACTTACATGGACAGCCTTCTATGCCTTTCCTATGTTATTCTTTTAGGCTGGCATTCTTAGTTCAGTGGCCGGTATAATAATGATACCTCAGGGAATACCTCTGAAAGCAAGTTGGGCTCCTGGGTGTCTCTCTTAGTGTGTTGTGCCAGGCATGAGGTAGAGGGAACTTTGCCAATTGTTTTATACCCTTTATCATAGTTCTTCCTCTAGACCACAGAACTTGGCTGCTCTTGGCTCCTCTCTGGCAGCATCTCATCCTCTGGGAGAATAATTACAGGTAGATAGGATACCATAAAGTCCAAGAAACCAAAAATAGAACTGCATGAAAATTTAAAAGACAACACCCCCCCTCCTCCCCAGTAGTCAGCAAGCACTTATTAAACACCTATTGGGTGCCAGGCACTGTGCAAAACTGGGAATACAAAGAAAACCAAAAAATAAACGAATCCTTGTTCAAGAAGTTGTGAGAGTTGGAAAAAGGGAAGTGAACATAAGAAAAATACATTACTCCCCCTGAGGATTTTTAGTTGTTGTATGAATTGAATTATAACATCTAGTGGAATCACTCAAATTTAGCCTCTATCAGAGACAGATCAATCAGTCCATGCAACAAACATTTATTAAATGGGTAGAATCTCTTTGCACAGTTATTGTCTTCCTAAAAAGTTGCTTGAAAATTAAACTTCATAAATTAAATAATTTTAATGTCCTAGAAAGGTTTATGATTTAATACCAGACATTCATAACATTTAAAAAAGTGTTTCCTCCATATTATTGTCAACATTATTCACTTATCTCATACTCATGACATTTTAAAGCTTTTTGTGAGCCTTTACGAAAGAGGGCTACCTTGTCTGCTGCCTCTTGAGTGGTTGCTCTCATTCTCATCTCCTCCATGTGCTAGCACTGCTGAGTGCCCAGTAGAATTGCTAGCAGAAGATTGAGAAAGAATGGGGAGAGGCTTGAGCTGAAAGAAGGCAGAACTTAAAAGGGGGAAGCTTTACACCATCTTGGTTTGAAAGAACTTCCTGAAGGTGTTCCTAGGAATTCTAAAACTAGGTTCCATGCAACGCCTTTGCATTGAAGGACATATCATTTGTTGTGTCAGGGCATCAGCCAATTGCTACACTCCTCCTAGTTATCTTTATGCCATGAGACCTATATTGGGATCATTGTCCTCACGTCTTCCCGTAATGCAATATTAAACCCCTCCTCAAATCCCCTGATAGGTGAACTTTCACCTTATTTTGTCTGGAACTGGGGCTCTGTGTCACATCCCGGCCAAATCCAGATCATGCTATCAACCATCACACCTCCCTGCTACCTACTTTCCCAGCGCTTCTTTATGTGTTTTCTTCCCTCTTTAGAATATAAGCCAGTGAGTGTCTGAGTGGGATTTGAACCTTTTGACTTCAAGGCCAGTATTCTATATACTATGCCACACTGTGAACATTTGTTAGGCAGGTACCATGTCTAGCATGTGCCACAGCAGGCCTGTGTGTGTGTGTGTGTGTGTGTGTGTGTGTGTGTGTGTGTGTGTGTGTAGAGTTGAAAAAATTACATCGTTGCAGCACTAAAGAAGGTTTCAGTTGAATGTGGGAATATAACATATATTCACTTAATGTATAATATGTGGTAGAATTTAATGGGAACAAAGAAGAGATGCAACAAATTGTGCAGGTAAACCCCCTGCTACCGCTGATGTAGGTCCTCATCACTTCACTCATAAGACAATTAATTGCATTAGCCCACCTAACCTCATGCCTGGATTTTTGCAATAACCTGGTGGTGGATCTGCCTGCCTCAAATCTCTCCCCACTCCAACCTGTCCTACATTCAGCTGCAAAATTGATTTTCTGAAGGTACAGGTCTGATCATGTCAACCCATTCTACTCAGTACACTCCATGGCTCCTTATTGCCTCCAGGATCAAATATAAAATCCTTTCTTAGTCACAACTCTTCATCACTTAGCCACAGCCTTCTTACAGCCCCCATATACTGTTTAATCCAGTTGACACTGGCCTCCTTGCTGTTCAAAGAACAAGATCTTTCAGCTCCAGGCATTTACTCTGGCCATCCTCGATGCCTAGAATGTTGTCCCTCCTCCATTTCCACCTACTAGCTTCCTTTTGAGTCCAAACTAAAATGAATTATTTCCTTCTTATTATTTTCTACAAATTATTTTATAGCTATTTGTACATATTTATTTGTTGTCTCTTCCATTAAATTGTTAACTCTTTAAGGGAAAGGACTATTTTTAAACTCTTTTTGTATCTCAGGGCTTAGCATAGTGCCTGGCACTTAATAAAAAAAGGTTTTGGTTGATGATTAAACCAGGAGAAGGGGGAAGACTTATTGAAGAAGTGACACTGAACTGTAATTTTAGAGGAAAATAAAGATTTTAATGGGGAAAGGGGAATGATAAGGAAGTACTTTTCAGATATGAGTAGAAGCCTTCACCAATGCCTGGGGGTGGAACAGTGAAGAAAGAGTTCAAGGAACAGCTAGTAATCTCTTTGGGTAGGAATGTAAGTAATGTGAATAGAAAGAAGAATTGTGTGTGTATAAAGACAGGAAAACTAAGCTGGCTTGATGTTGACAAGTGGTGGTTTTTTAGACATGTGGAATGAAAGCTCAGAGAAGAGATCTGGATTTCCTGATTTGTGGGACATTTTCGTGGAGATAATAATTGAAGTCACTGAAGGAAAGCAAAGAGAAGAGGATAGCATCTTGGGAGACACCCACGCTTAGGATGTGGGAGGAAAATGATGAATTAACAATAAAGGAGATTGAGATGGAGCAATCAGAGAGGTAAGGAAAAAACCAGGAAAAAGAAAAGAGGATGCAACAGGAGAAAAATAGTCAACAGTGTTAAATACTACAGAAAAGTCAAGAAAGATAATGACTGAGAAAAAAGGCAGTCAAATTTGGCAATTCTGTGATCGTTGGTCACCTCGAAGAGATCAATTTAATTAGAGTGGTGGCATTGGAAAGATTACAAAAGGATAAAATACAAATGGCTGAGTAACAAGGAAGAGGATGGAGTAAATGTGCACAATTCTTTTCAGGAGTTCACAGATGAAGGGGCGGAGAGAGAAGTAATGGGAGGAAGTATGGTGCAGGGGGAAAAAGCACTGACCTAAATTTGAGTAGGAGTTTTATTATCTGCAATCTCTGGCAAGTCACACCCTCTCTGGGGCTCAGTTGCTAATCTGTAAAATGTGGGAGTTGGACCAGGTGATGTGAGGTCCCTTCTAGCTCTAAATCAGGGGTTCTTAACCTGGAGTCCGTGAACTTGTTTTTTAAAAAATGTTTTTTCGGCAACCATATTTCATTATAATTGATTTCCTTTGTAATCCTGTGTTTTTATTCTGCAAGTGAAACACTTGACTTCACTAGAATGTCAAAGAGGTCTGTGACACACAAAAAAGGTTATCTTGCAGAGAGGGATGGCAGCGTTCAGGAAAGGTGGTTGGTTTGTTTTTTGCTCTCTTTTTATGGCAGGGGAGACTGGAGCATATTTGTTTAGGAACAGGGAGGGGGAGAGAGGGATTGGAGATGAGAAAGGATGATCAATGGAGCAAGGTTCTGGAGGAGGTGGTGGGGTAGAAGAGGCAAGGACACAGCTGCAGTAGCCTTGGCAAGGATAAAAAGGCCATCTCACCCTCTGATACTGGAACAAAGGCTGAAAAGAATGGGTTAGAAGTGCTGAGGATGCTGTATAAAAAGGGTACCCCGTAATTGGCCTTAATCTGCAGGCATATGGCAGGGTGGGGAAGGGAGAGTACATTTGGGGACTTAAAGGAAAAAATTAGAATAGCCACTAGGAGAGGTACAATAGGCAATGATAGGTAGCCAATGGGATGAATGCAATGAATAAATGAAAATCTTTGGTTTAAGATTCTTGAGGGTGGTGTCAGCATTTTATACTTTGGTACTCCATCCTTTCTAGCACCATGATGGAGGCTTGTTGATTTTCAAAAGTATTTGTTTCTTACTGACTTGAAATATTGAAGAATAATATTATTTTAGCAAAGGGTATATACATGTTTGCAATGAGTTACATAATATATTTTCTTATAAACATTTGTTTCTTGTTCAATCTTTTATGTAATCCCTGGATTATTGAAGTCAATGGTAGATTCTTCTTGGTTGGAGACCATTAGGATAGGCAACCACAATAAGAGAATTTTATCATCAGAAAGGACAGCAGCCATCTAGTCTGGGCAGAAAAACCCCCTTCTATAACATACCCAGTTAGCAGTCAACCATATTTTGCTTGAAGACCTCTAAGGTTGATAAACTAGTCCACTTCACTTTTTGACAGATCTAATGGTTAGATCTTTCACCCAATGGTCCAAGTTCCTTTTCTTCTCTATAGTGGTTTAAATATCAGGTTGGCTGTAGATGAACAACTATAGCTAAAATATACTAGGTCCATCTTTTTTTATACTAAAAAAGTGCTAATTCTTTATTGAAGATTTTAATTTTTTTCCTAAACTTATCTTTTGATTGCATTGTATGCAATTGTTGTCCCTATGTAACGGGGTGTGTTTGTGTGTGTGTACAAAATTATTATTCAGCTGTTTTTTTCAATATTTTGAATTAAAGTCCAAAGATAAGGGGTGATTTCTTCTATTCTTTTGTATTATTATTATTGCAACCTGACATTTGCTTAGTATTTTATAATTTAAAATGCTTTCTGCTACTAATAATAGTATATGTTGATACAGTGCTTTTAAATTATGTGATATTTAACACACATTATTTTAGTTTAGCACAACTTCATGAGGTAAGAAGGGTTAATAGAATCCCTTTTTTTTGAAGTGTATAACCCAAGGCTCAGAGTACCTAATTGATTTCCCTAACATTACACAGCCAGTAAGAAACTGCTACTCTAGCCACCTAACTCCTTGTCCATGGTTATTTCCACTATACTTTGATCTACTTAATGGTGGTCTTAGGGGGGGAAGCATTGAGAGTTATGTGACTCTCCCAGGGTCACATAGCTAGTAAGTGTCAAGTGTCTGAGGTCGGATTTGAACTCAGGTCCTCCTGAGTCTAGGGCCAGTGTTTTATCCACTGTACCACCTAGCTGCCCCCCTACTTAGGTATAGTCATAGCTTAGTGTTTGCCAGGGAGAAAGGAAAATGGCAATCACTTTTGTCTTCTCAATCAGGTTCAGAATGAGGATAATGACTTTTAAGTGCTGCTAGGTGGTGTAGTAGATAGATAGCACTAGGTCTCAAGTCAGGAAGACTTGAATTCAAATGTGGCCTCAGGTATTTTTCAGCCCTGTGACCTTGGACAATTCAGTTAACCTGTTTGCCTTAATTTCCTCAGCTATAAAATGGGGATAATTATAAAGCATTTAGCTCCCATACTTTTTGTGAGGATCAAATGGAATAATAGTTGTAAAGTGCTTAGCACAGTGCCTGATACATTGCATGCACTATTTAAATATTAGCTCTAATTGTTATTACTATCCAAAAATATTTTGGGGGGCAGGATAGTTGGGGAGATTCTGGGTTTCATCCATCATGTTTTTCATGCCTTATAATCCTTAGTATTTAGTAGTAGAATAAACAGAATTGAATACACTTAGCTCATAGACTCATACATAGCTTTAGAGTTGGGAAGAACCCAGAGTTCATCTAGTCCAGTTGGAGAAATTGAGGGTCCAGATAACTTAAGTGACTTGTCCAACATTGTTACTTGGTTAATGTCCACAAAGGCCTCTTAGAACCCTGGAGTTGTGTGGAACAAAATTGAGAAACACTATAGCCAAGGACTTTTCAGTAGTTTTCCTTTTATTCAAAGTTGACACATTATCGGATGTTTACTAAAAAGTATGCAACTCTGAATAATTCAAAGTAAGAAGCCAATAAATACCTATTTATTTTCCAAAGTAGGTAATACTATAGTGGTCCTATTCATCCTTTTATTTGGCAGACTTTTGAAGTTAACATTTATATAAACTGGATGGTTGTGAGAAGGCATTTTTTAAAGCTGTAATACAACTAGCAATCAGGGATCTGTGGCTTGCTTCCCCCATTGATAGATCACAACTCCTGTGTAACCCAATAGATGGTCTTGGGCTGTGGCTCAAACATTCATCATCTTCACGTTGACATGGTGAAGAGATCCTTAGGCCCCAGACGCAAAGCCTTTTCACCTTGATACAAACATGCCCAGGCCTGCATGCTGCTACCATGGATGTCAGGAGCCCCAGTCACCTACTAAAACCTATGATTTCATTAGTAGAAAGAACCCCTAGAGGATGAAGCTCTCATAACTAATGTATATTCTCTGCAGCTTATTGTCTTAGAGAGTTGCTTAGAGCACTGAAAAGGTAGATGGCTTTTGGAGAGTCTCATAGCCAGCCCATGTCAGAGATCTGAATGCCCTGGTCCTCCTGATTCCAAGGCCAGTTCTCTATCTGCTATACAATGTTTCCTCCTGGGAACTGCAAAGTGCTATATAAATAGGGATTTCTGGGAATGGAAATCCGTCCCCTTCAAGACTCCACTCAAGTACCGTCTTCTCCATGGAGCTATCCCTGATTCAACCAGTCGGAACTGATTTCTCCCACTTCAAATTTCTCAAAACACACACACATGTGTGAGTGCAGATGCAAGTATGGCAGCACTCTATATATTTCTCCATCCTTGAGGGTATGAACTGTTTAATTTTTATCTGTGCATAGCCAGCACCTAACACAGTGTTTGGTGCATAGTAGGTGCTTAGTGAATGCTTATTGATTGATTCCCTATTGGATTATAAATTCCTTGTGGTACAACTTGACTCTTACATACTGCCTGCCTCAGTCAAGTTGTATTATTCAGAATTTATACCTGCTTCCATACCCTTGCTCACATTGTAAAATATCCCTGGAATGTCATATTCCTCCCTCTCTACCTCTTGATATCCTGCTCATTCTTCAAGGTATTGTTCAGATGCCATCACTACTCTCCCTACCCAGTTCAGCTTATCTGGGCACCCCAATTGGAAATGATCCTTTCGTTTAATCTTCTTATACTTTGTATTCTCCTTGTGCAGTTACTGATTGTAATTTCTGTTATATTTATTTGTGTACTTGTTTGATCGCCTCTACTACAATGTAAGCTCCTTGAGGGAAGGGACTATGTCTCCACTGCTTTGTGCAATGCATAACATAGAGAGTACTTAATAAGCTGCTTGTTGACTTAAAAAAAAATAAAGTTCTATGGGGCAGCTAGGTGACGCAGTGGATAGAGCACTGGCCCTGGATTCAGGAGGACCTGAGTTCAAATCCGGCCTCAGACACTTAACACTTACTAGCTGTGTGACCCTGGGCAAGTCACTTAACCCCAATTGCCTCACCAAAAAAAAAAAATTAAAAAAAAATAAACTTCTTGAAAACTAAAATGAAACTAAACTGTCCCCTCCCCTGCAACAAGATTACAAATAACCTTACCATGTTGATTCATTTATCACTTCCACTAATTGCAGTGTGAGGTTCCCTACTTCTGCATTAAAATACTTCTTAACAGATTTTTGCACATGCTAAGGCTTCAGACAGGTAGCTATACAATATGGAATTTAAGATTACCAGGTCTTCTGAACTCTAAAGTCTGACCCCTGATCTCTGGCCCTGACTGCCGTTGCCCTGTGACTCTGGGCAAAGTCACGTAACCCTGCTGGGTCTCACTTTTATCATCTGACAGAAAACAGTTCTTTTTCTAAAATGTAGCTTTCTTATCTGTTCCTTCTCCACTGACAGACTTGATGTATTTCCCTAAGCTGAGAAGGTAAGATTGAGTTAAGATGAGATTTCAACATTCAGTTAATCATAGAAAATAAAATGTCCTCTCCATTTCTGATAGCGTTTCTTAGATTCTCCTAAGTACAAACTTTTATGATAGCATTTATATAAGTGCTTTAGGGTTTGCAAAATGTTTTACATATGGGATCTTGTTGGATCTTCATAACACCCTGAGAGGAGGTAGGTGCTGTTATCATACACTCTTTTTTTTTTTTTTAATGAGGCAATTGGGGTTAAGTGACTTGCCCAGGGTCACACAGCTGGTAAGTGTCAAGTGTCTGAGGCCGGATTTGAACTCGGGTACTCCTGACTCCAGGGCCGGTGCTCTATCCACTGTGCCACCTAGCCGCCCCATATCATACACTCTTTAAAGATGCAGAAGCCAAGGCTCAGAATTGTTGCCCATAGTCACTAGGTGATTCAAGCAGAATTTGAACCCAAATCTCTCTTGATTTTGAGTCCTGCAATCTTTCCACACCACTATTCTCATATTTATTCTCATTCATTCTCTCTGCTTTATATTTCATAATAACTTATTTCAGGCATATACATTTGCTATGCCATGGTCTTATATACAAGTCTTTTTCTTTCCTACACTCCTGCATGGTTTCAGAAAATGCTCTCAAGGCTTCAAATGATGGTGTTAGAAGTCCTTCAGGGTAGCTTTGCATGAGAGGAGATATAGATTTCATGAGGAATGTTTGGCTGTTGAGTCTTTGTTTCTTGGCCAAAGGAAAACATATCTCAATCAAATTTTCATCCTTTAAAGTGGATTGCTAATCTGCTGAGTCGAAGTGCAGGTATCTAGATGTCATATCTGTAACTTAACTTGATCGTTAAAGTGTTCTAGTACAGAGGTGTCAGAATGCTGCCCAAGGACAACATGTGGTTCACAATACTCCCTACTGTGGTCCAAACCAGATTAAAAATGAAGTTGGGAAATATTTACCAAAATAAAACATAGATAATGTTAAAATGTGGTTTTCTAAGAGGCAGCATGCAAGGATCATTATGTATGATTTAGTGGCCTCTGTTTCTATTTGAATTTGACAACACTGTTCTAAGTAAACCTCATATAGTTTAAGATGGGAAAATGTGGGCTTTCAATAGAATAAAATGAAAAATTTTTGTAGTCTTTCTCTAATAACCTAAGTTGAAGAAGATATTGGTTCAGCTATGGTAGATCTTGAAGTGAATGATTCTTTGAATCATCTATCAAGCAATTCTATTTGGGGCAAGAGCACTAAATTAACTTTACAGAACCATATTACTGTCTGTACAGCTATTTGGCAATTTACCTGCTTCCCCCATTTTTGATCCCAAAGATGCACTAGTGATTCATATAAAATTCCTAATATACACAATTTTTCATAAAATTTGACTGAATTCTTCAGTTCTGTGATTGCTTACTATGCTATTTCCTATAACAAACCTGCCCTTTTCTCTCCAGTTTGAGTCATGGCCAACTCAATTATCTCTGGCTAGTTTTTAATCTTGGATTTGCTTCTCCCAGTTGCCAAGCAGGCTTCTGGGCCACCTTCCCTTGTGTTCTCTTAGTACTGTGCTGGTTCTTGGCAAACTGATTTCAATATAAGCTTGAGCAGAGCTTAATTAGAAAGTGAAATTTACAGGAAGAAAATGACCACAGGGTTTTCTGAAGCCAAATATATACGTATATATTTGCATAGACACAGACTTCTTAAAAAAATATACTTCAAAGCTTTAAAACTGAACTAGTGGTGGCACAAGGATGGTGTAAGGGACTTAAAAGTGAAACTGACCCAAACCATTCTAACCAAACACTGCCAAGTACTTTGTTTAGGAATTGTGCTTGGCAATGATAGGAATATCTTATTACAACTAGATCGCCCTAAGTCATGAACTTCATCTTTCCTTCTTTCTCTTTGCTGGAGTCTGCCAGCTCACATTTCCCTTAATTTACTCCATTCTGCAGCCTGTCTCTGAGATTAGCTTATTGTTACAACCTCTGTGAATTTCAACCTACCTTTTTATAGAAAAGTGAGCCTTATTCCATCTCCTTCCTTCCCTTCTCCTCCCCCCACCAATGGCAACCAGCATATTATAATGGAGAGAAAGCTGCCTTCAGAGCCAAGAAGACCTGGCTTCTGGTCCCACCTCTGACACATACTGGCTGGGCGATCTTGGGCAAGTCACTTAACTTCCTGGTGGCCCAGGCAAGTCTCTGGGATGAGAAGCTGCAGAGCAGGTGTTGATTTACATTCATAAAGGAAGTTCCTCTCTAGAAGCATGTCTATGATGAAATCATGTTTCTGTTTGGAAAAAAAATTAGAAGCAGCATGATAAAAGAGATGGAGGGCAACTAGGTGGTCCAGTGGATAAAGCACCAGCCCTGGATTCAGGTGGACCTAAGTTCAAACCCAGACTCAGACACTTAATATGTACTAGCTGTGTGACCCTGGGCAAGTCACTTAACCCTCATTGCCCCACCAAAAAAACCCAAACAAACCAAAACAAAAAGACAGAGAGAGAGAGATTATAATCTCTTAGATTGTAAAAATTATACTTCTCATAGCTGGCTAATAAGGGATTTGTTGAGTGACTAGAATTTTAGACAGCAAGCTTGTAGTAGAACATAGTTCTTTCCCTCTGATAGAGTTCCTGGGTGGCATCCATGTTGACTGAAAACTATAAATGAAAAGAAAATTCCAGTCAGTTTCATTGTATCACAGAGTTGGAAGGAATACTGATGCCCAGGTCATCTAGTCCACACAAATTCAAATTTCATCTGTTAGAAAAGTAGAGAAATAAGAGGAGGATCCCCATTTTCTGGTTGGGTAAATATATATTTTCCCTTCAATGATTATTCATTAATTTCTTGCCACTCGAAACATACATCTTGAGAAAGTTACATAGACATAGTACTCCTCTCTTATGGTCTAGTAACAAACATAACTGGTAGGGGGACATACAAGATAAATTCACTGCTTTCAAACTGTTGAAATGTTAGATTTTTGAGTGTGCGCATATATTTGGTTTGATAGCTAAATGGAAAGGGGCAAAAAAAAATGGTCAATCAATTTTAGACCAGTAAATCAATCAGCAACGTTAAAAAGAAAGCAGTATTTAAAAATGACATGCCTTTACAAACTAAAAGTCTAAATGTGTTCTCTCTGCTCATTTAGCATTCACAATGTTCAAGAAACTCATCCTTCATGTGTTCCTTATGTTCTACTGTGATGGAATGGATACATTTTCTAGTGCATGTGTTGGTTCCTCAAGTAAATTTAGATTGTTCTGTTTTCAAACAAAAATAAAGAGAGGGAGGCATGGTTGTTGAAGAGACAAAGCTTAGTGGAAATGGCCTTCCTCTCACCAGTTTTCCTGTTGAATATATTTTTTAAAATTTTGAAGCAAATTTTGAAAATTTGTTTTCACCAGCATTGATTGTCTGCTCTTTGCAGGGTGCTTTACTTTATGCTCATATGCAATTTGAAGGGAAGGTTTGGGATTGAGTGAGAAAGAGAATGGAGTTACCTAGTGTGGAGTTTAAATGAATAGAGAAGAGTCTTTCACAGTGAACTGTAATGGCCAATTCATTCTTTGTCTATCTCCTTCTTGACCAGTATGGCACGTAAATAATCGTGTTTGTGTTTTTGTGTCATTTCCCATATAAAGTCTAGACCATCCTTTAACCAAGCCTTACCCTAAAACCACATTATCCCCTCTCATGTCTTTTAGTGACACCTCAGTTTTGGTGGCTCATTTGTGCCTTTGTCTTTGATTTGTATGGTTAAATATCACAATAGTTCAGCAAAACGTTTACCAAACTTTATTCACAGCAAGAAAACAACAATTTAATGCTCTACTTGGTTCTTCTGGAACGTAAAGGAGACAGAAAATAAAACTTAGGGGTTTCAAAAACTTTTTCTCAACTCTTGTTTAGTCACAGCCCCTATCTTCTTGACCACTGTATTATTTCCCTTATCTCTTATAGAATTGGAATTTGGGATTGGGTTTATTAATCTCTAATTGCACCTTTAATGAATTACTGTTACCCCTTCTTTCTCGACATCATTTTTTTAGGGCCAAGTATTTTTCCCTGAAAAGATAGATTGTATGTTCCCCAAATAGGGAGTTTGTGTATGAGCCATGTGTATGTGCACTTTATATAGATAAAAGAGAGAAAAGCAAAGTCATCTGAGAGCTGTAGTTTCTAGCTAGATATTAAATTAGAGATTAAATTATTCTTGGCAAAGAAAAAATTAGCCCCCCCTTCTTTTGCCCTTTCTTGAAAATCACTAGATTATTGGTTTATCTTCTTTACTTCATTCATTCATTCATTCATTCATTCATTCATTCATTCGTTCGTTCGTTCGTTTTTATTTATTGATGGCTTACCTTTTTACTAAAAAAGGATTTACTAAAAAGCTTTTCTTGTTCTTCTCTTCCTCCTCACCCATCCTCCTCATTCCAGTTGTAAACCTCATGGATTCCCCCATTTTAGTGTTTCATGTCTCTGACATACTAGATATATGCTACATTTTGTAGGCATACCCGCCCACCTCCACCCATGCTGACCATAAATTTCAAGGGTCCCTCTGACTTGATGTGTAGGATTTCTTTGCAGTGGCTCTGATAGCTTGCTCAAGTAGTTTGCTCAACAACCCCATTATAGGATACCTTGGCTGATATTCTGACTGGCCAAAAATATACTCTTTGAATAAAGTGTGCCCCTGAAATCTTTAGAAGCTTAAAACTTCTCTAAGGCTTTATACCTTGTATAACTATTATTGAAATAACTTCCTTCTGCTCCAGTATTTCAGGCAAGGTTGTGTTTTCTTAGTCTCAAAATACAGAATTACGTGAAGTGTGCTGGTATAGTTCATTGAACTAGCTGAGAATAGGTTCCCATTTAAATTACTCCAAATTCCTTGAGGATGAGAATTGCATGTTTGTTTACTTTTTCCAGTAATAATAATACTAATACAATAATAGCAAATAATTTTGTGCCTTTTATAGAACTTTATTATTTGTAAAGTATTTTTTTTATGCATCATCTCATTTGATCCTTCCAGCCACCTTGAGAATTAAATAAGGAAGGCATTCTTATATGACCATTTTACAGAGAGGTTGTGAATCACTTGCCCAAGGACACTGCAAGTTGAAGTGCCAAGACTTCTGATTGCATTAATGGAGTTCCCGTAGCACTGAAATTCCTTGATACTAATTCATATTAAGGGTTAACATCTTGGAATACAATGTAATCTCTCTTGGGGCCAACAGTCTTAGAATATTAACTTTTAGAAGCATGGAATTTGGATTCCCAGTTATTAAAATTCCATTTTCCTGTGGTGTAAAGGCTCTTGAAGCAAGCTTCTTGCTAATTGAAATAAAGACAAGCTGCTTTTGCTGACCCTGTTAAACTAAATGTAACCACCTTGCAACCTAGAGGAGAGGTTTTGATATTTTTTAAAAGTATCCTCCCCCAAAAAATTGGTCTTATTTTTCCTCCAGTGGTGTAATTACATACATTTATTTCATTATGGTACCTTTTAACATTAGCTATATCTCGCCCTTAGATAACTAATTTAGTTAGAATATCCTCAAGTATTAAATATATGGGTATTCAACATTAACCACTTTTTCCCCCTCTATTGAACTCAGTTCAAGTCTGGTTTTGTATAATTGGCAACGAGAAGCTGAACACATGTTTTTATTTTGATTAAAGTCTTTCTGTTGCAAAATAATTTGAGTTGTCATTTAACTAAAAAAAAATGTTGAGCTTATTTTTCCATATGTAGTGAGAGCTTTCTCAGTAGAAATGTAATTAATCCTTATCAAAAATCATACTCCATTTATACTCTTCCAAGGATGGTTGCTTTGTTAGTGATTTCCACCCTCCCTTTCCCCCCACTTTAATTTACACTTTCTCTGCTCTTCCAATAGCCCTTTTCACATCACAGGAGATGGAACCTGGGGTTTGCTCATCTCTCTTGCCAGATTTTGCTCCAATCAATATTTGTATCAGAGTAGCTCACTTGGGAATACTGATATTTCAGATCCCTACTGCTATTTCCATCTAAAATGGAAAATTTGCTTTTCTCTTAATGGGCTTGTAAAAAAAAATGCAAACCTAGTAATTCTCTAGGAATTTGATAAATATTTTAAAAATCCGTTAGTATGCAATATATAATCAAATCAATCAACAAAATGACAGGCAGATTTCAAATTTGCTTTAGTGAGAGATTATTTTAAACATTGTTTTTATGCCTTATATTCTGATTGGAACTTTCCCTCCCACTTTGAAGGTCAGAAAGCAAAGGTCATTTACTGATTACTGATGAGGAAATTAAGCAGTGGCTTTCTTTGGTAAAGGACTGAGCCACACCAAGGTTATTTCACCTGTCATTACAGTCCACTGGCAGCCTTTACAGTCTGCTTTATAATGCTCAGTCTTAAGCCTTTTTTCCTCCTTTTCAATGACCTACACTTCTGTTTCTTTCTCTTGGACTCTGGCTCTCTTTTCAGATGTCCCATATGCGAACATGAAATCTTGGAGTATTTTCTGTAGGAGTTCTCGGTCCCATTTTTCCTTTCCTACCTTTTGTAATGCCTCCTCTGGAAAGACTTGGCTTTACAGAATATTTCCACTCAGTGAGGACGTACAGTTTTTCATGGGTTGTGGGAATTATTTAAACTTATTTGTGTCTCATCCCTTAATTTTTTTGTGATTCTAACCATGATAAAATCTCTGTTACAAATAGACCATGGTCTCAACTCTGTGTTGTCAGCTAGCAAACTTCCTCTACCCAAAAATACTTCTTGACTTTACAAATTGTCACTTTCTTACCTACTCGTAAAGAACCCCATTAGTTCTGTATTTTCTGTGTAGCTATAATTTTATCCCTCCTGTAGAGGTATTTTCCGTTGTCACATACATAATGAAAGCAGCTAAGTACAGAATAAGCACTAGGGCATGTCCTAATCTTGGTGTATTCTTGAGCATGTCTTCTCATGCTCTCTGAGAATATGAGTCACAGAGATAAGCATCTCTGGGTGTGTAAACCTGAAAAATCTCTTTGCTATTACATCAACCTGTATTAGATAGTGAGTTAGGCCATACCTCCACAGTGTAAGTGGATTCAAGAATTCTATGTTGATTGACCTAAAATGTATTGACTTTTCACACTCCATATCCCTTGTCTACATGACATATTGAAAAATGGAAACCTAGTCCTAAACACCTCATTACAGGGCTATTTTGTTTCACTGTACAAACCAGTTCTAGGACACCTTCTTGCTTTGACATGTAGATACACCCAGGCCCAAATTGCCGACATCAGCAATTCAGACATTGTTGGTGAACTTGGTTGCCATGGGAAATAGAAGGTCATCCTGAACCTGTGAGGATAGTATTTTGTGATTTAACTCGCCTGTGCTCCCTCTCTCTCCCTCCCTCCGTCTGTCTGTGTCTGTCTGTCTCACACACACACACACACACACACACACACACACACACACACACACACACACACACACACACAATTAGGAAACCTGAGTTTCCTAAGTCACTAAGCCCAATTCTGCCATAACTGACTGTGTGCCTTTTGCCAAATTACTTTCCTTCCTTAGGTGTTCTTATGTGAAAAATGAGGATGAGATCCTCAGAGTCTAGGAGAAAAGGAAATTGTGGCCTGGACCTAATTCAGGTCAGGCCCCTGGTAGCTTATGTTTAGTATTTTGGAATGAAAAGTCATTCAGCAGATAAGAAAGGAGATTTGTCTATCCATAGCAGAGCAAGGATATTCAACAACAATGCATCCTAGGTGTCTCAGCTAGGCCAGGGTCACTTGCTTCTGAGCTGCACATGATGGTCTGCCAGAAAAGCATCAGCAAACACCTTGTATTCCTTGTGGCTGTTTTGTACTCAGGTAACCAGGAAGTGATATCAGTAGCCTGAGTATTTAGTCCCTCTTAACCAATAAATTTTGAGCATACATTTGATACCTGTAAAGTCAAAACTAGCCTTTTGGGGAGAGGAAGGGAAGGGAAGGGAAGGGAAGAATGTAAGGAAGTTGCTTCCACTAAATTTGCTCTTATCTTCTAAGCACTTATAACTACTATTGCTTAAAAGCCATTTTTTTGAGAATCCTATAAATATTTCTGCTAAAAGTCCATTAAACCGTATTGTTTTAAATGCCTGTAAATCAAGCACTCTGTAACCTCCTGTTATGTGGATACAGTAAATTCTTTGATATAGTCAAGGAATGTGGTATTCTGGTTAGTCAGATATTTTTGGTTTATTAAGAGTTGTCTTCCATGCTCTACTCTATTAGATGGATTAGCATTTTTCAGAGAAAAATAATACAGACAGCCCCTGACATATACCCTGCCTACATACATCTAGCCCTTAAATACTAAGAAACACTCAGAAACATCCGGTGAGTTCACGCCATTACCTGCTCACTGCTGCTATTTGGAATCTCTCTGCCTCTGTTTTGCTCTTCCCCTCTCGGGTGACTCTTTATTTCTACTCAGTCTCTAATATTTGCTTCTTGCTTCTCTGTAGGACTGATCTAGGGTAGGATCATTTTTGATAGTAGATGGAGAAGGGAAATAGGAGAAAAGGATAATTTACTTCCATGTCCGCACGTCTTTTCCCCAGCCACTGTTACTGACAACCCCCAACCCCAGGACCAGTCTTGCGGGCAGCATCTGTAGCACAAATCCTGTCTGTTTACCCTCATGTGAAAAAAGCCCAGTCCTGTTATTCCCTCAAAACCAACCCAATATCCTGTAACTGATTCTCCTTCCTAGCCTAAGCATGGCTTTCCTGTGAAGTATAAAAGAAATTTTATTTTGGGAATCTTTGAGCATAAAGACCTACCATTTAATACACATTGGTGACTTCTATCTTTTCCTCAAAGGATCTGATAACATAAGAAAAGAGGAAATGAATGCTACCTGTTGGAGAGGGAGAACTTTTTTTATTCTCTGTGGGCTGCTTCTTAGTTTCCTAGCACTAAAAATTTCTTGGGAACCTTTTAAAAGTTTTTTTTTTAAGACCCAGTCAGAAATGTAGCAGGGAAAAAAAAAACCAGATGGGTTTGCTAGAGAGAAGAAAAAGTATACCTGGGGAGTTTATAGAGGCATACAATTTTAGAGTAGAAAAGGACTTTCCTCTTCTTTTTACAGATGTGAAATCAGAGTCCTGGAGATAGGACACTTGTCGAAGAGCATCCACTTAGCTAGTGATGAGAACATAATCTATTGATGCCCAGGTGAAGGATCTTTCTACTCTGAGCTAGAAGTGTTCTCATACTTCCTATCTTCTGGCTTTTCCACCTCTCCTCCCTCAGTTCATTGGTCCCACTCTCTCCCTACAAGCTCTCAACTAACTCACTTTCATCCCCCTTCAGAGGTGAACTGCCACTTAAGACCTTGGAACTAGCAAAACCTCTTCTTCCACTGCCTGATGGGAAGGAAATGTCTCCCTTTTGTCATAAGTAGGAACTTTGAATGTCGTTTCCCATAGAAAGAGCTTTTCTTTTTTTTTTTTGCTAGATTACTCAAAGGTGGTAGTGGTTGTTCTTGTTAATGCTCTTGGGACGCTATCTACATCTGTTATCAATGTACTGAAGGCTGGGGGGGGGGATTCTGGTTAATAGAGATTGCTGGTGGCTTGAATAGCAGTTAATGAGTTTTTACTGTATGTCTATAAATACTATATTCTCCAATTTAGGGGATACAGACTACTAAGTAAGCATTTGAGCTTAATCAATAACAATTTTGGGTTTTTTACACCTGAAAACCTTCCCGTTCTGTGAATTAAGAGCCTGTTTTCTTATGGGAACAATTTGGTATTATTCTTAGTCTCTTGTTTTTCCCTGACAATGAAGTGTGTGGTCAAAATGTATCTGTACTCAAAACATATGGCCACATAGTTCAGGGTAAACTTAAGCTCCCTCTTAGAATTACTGTGTTGTAAATTCAAAGAATCACACCTTTTCATTGGATTACAATTAGCAAAATCAGTTTAAGGTAATAAAATTAGCGGTAACTACTGTGAAAGTCATAGTTCTGTTCAAGGGTTGCCAAGGCTGCCTTTCCTTCAATTCTGAACAATTATCTTAGGCCAGTAGTTGTATTTAAAGTATCGACTTTTCTTTCATTTCTTCACATTCACTGTAGTAAATGAGGAATATTTAAAGTTGTTTATAACCTGCTGCTGTACTTTGGGGTTATTACCACAGAAATCCAGCAAAATTCCATTGTTTGTGAACTTTGAAAGTCTCAATGGGCTGAGTCAGGCATTGGTTCATTCCAGTAACACTTATTAAGTCTATCCTTCACAGAGTAAAGTGCCATTTGTAGGGGAGATACATAGTTTAGATGAGCCTCAGTGCAGACTATGAATCTTAGAGTAGATGAGGAACAGAAGACTATAAATAGGAAAAGAGGGAGGGAGGGAAAGAAGGAGGGAGGGAGAAATTGTAATGACATGACATTGCGTGATAATCAGACAATTCCCAAGTTCTCTATGAGTCAAGGAAAAAGGAAGCTCATCAACAGGATGGTAAAGGCGGTATCATGAAGTCATATCTCTACTCATCTCAGATTCTTACTTCTCTGCCCTCTTCATCACTCATCTTATTGTATAGTAACATACAGGGGACCGCTTCTTCAGAATTTACAAGGTCTGTCTCTTCCTCTCTGTCTAGTCCTGTCTCCTTTCAACCTTAGCTCCCAGTAATCTGAGAGCCTATTGAGGGAAAGAGGTTTTTTTGACCAGTAGAACCTCAAAGGTTTGTCTCAGTTGATGATATGTATAACATGCAGGAATATATTTATGTGGAAGTATACTTGTGAGGAAAAAAGGGAATTTAGTGTCTTGAAAAAGTTTTTAAAAATGCAAGGTAGTGATATCTGCAAAAAAAATTGTCATTGGAATCCCATATTAATGATTATCATATTTCTACTTCTCTCCCTCCTGAGGAGTTGTAAAGTGGAAACCATTATGTGTAGTGGGGTGACATTGATAGTGGTAGTAGTGGTGTTGTTAACTGAGTAGTTGTGTAGTTTGAGATATTAATAGAAGCAATAGACTGTTTGTCAGGTTTTGAAAAAAAGGTTGGGCTTAGCTCTCAGTAGTCTTCCAGTCATATTAATTTCCAGTGCTAATAACCTCTAACTAGATCAGTTGCCAGACCTGGAGACAGGAAGACTCATCTTCCTGAGTTCAAATCTGGCCTCAGACCCTTACTAACTGTATGACCCTGGGCAAGTCACTTAACCTTATTTACCACAGCTCCTCATCAATAAAATGAGTTGGAGGAGAAAATGGCAAACCCATCTAGTATCTCTGCCAAGGAAATGCCAAATGAGGTCATGAAGAGTCAGACATGACTGAAATTACTGGACAAGAATTATTTATGAATGTAACTTTTTCAGGCAATAATTTCCATATTTAATGACTAATTTTGATGAGGTAGACGTGTATGAACTACATCAGATCAGGAAATGGGAAATTTAATTTAAAAAAAAAACACCCTCTTATCAAATACTTGCCTAGTTACCTGGATCTTCTCTTCTGAGCAATTAAGGATTAAAAGCAAATAAATTCCCTTGGTTTTGTCTGGCCATTTGGGATGCCTACTCAGGATGCAGTTCCTACCCTCAAAACTAGCTTTGGAAAGAGAAAGTGGAAACAAGACTTATAACACCACCCTTCTGAAATGTTCCTAGGGAAGGTCCCCATTCACATCTCTATTTTCCCCCTAACTGTGTTATAGGGGTATTAGGGTTAAGATTATTCAGTTACTTGTGGTTAGTCCCCCTGAGCAGACACATAGATAAGGATAATCTGTTATAAAAGGAAGATAAAGCCTTTTAAAAAAATAACATAGCAATCAGGGACTAGGCAGAACAATAATTGTAAATTTTTCTATTTAATCCTACTAACATCTGAGTTCCCTGCTTTGCATAGCCACTGGCTTGGGCAGATTTTTTTTTTCTTCCTGGAAGGGGGGATGGATTGGACTTTGTTTTTATTCTTTGACTACACTTAGTCCTCAGAAACCAGAATTTGGTTTTTCCTGTGTGCCAAAGTTTACATTTATTACATCTCTATGGGGCATCCATATAGCTCAAAAGTGCTTGTCATGATTGACATTTTGGTTATATCATCAGAGTATTGGAAAAGTCCCTATGACTTGATTTTGTATCCTTCCCCTGCCTTCTGGGCATTATTACTCTTAGAATAACCCAAGAGATAACTATATAATCTCGCCTTAAATATTTCCAGAGAAAGACTCCACAGTCCCAAATGGTAGTGCACTGCATTGGCTTATATTTTGAAAAGAGAACATTCTCTTTAACATCAAGACTAAAATTCTTCCAAAGTTTCTACTTAATTCTATCTGTCCTAATCTTCATTGGTGAGTATGTGCATGCATACACACGCTTTTTGGGGGGGGGGGGCGGGAGAGGCTAATTATCTTTTATTTGAAGACAAAAGTCATCTCCCTTTCCTTTCTCTGAGATGATTTGAACTTAAAAAGCATGAGTGCAAATAAGAGAAATACTTATCATGACAGAATTGCAGGTCTGGAAAAGACCTTAGACAACCTAAAGTCCAGCCCTCCTATTTTACCACCAAGGAGACCAAAGCCCAGAGAGTTTTAAATTGCTTGTCCAAACTCACATGGTCAGTTAAGCAGCAAAACTGAAAATTAAGCTAAGGTCAACTGACTCCCGATTCAAGATTCTTTCTCTTCAAAGGACAAGCACAGCCTCTCTTCCAGTTTTAATATTTTCATTTTAAGCAAGAAATTTTATTTTATTGTTTCTCTAAGTATATTTCTTTTTGGAAACTCCTAGAACCTTTAGATGACTGGCTAAACAAGCTGATATGGGAGAGGGGTTATGGACTGGGACTGTGATGTCATTCATTTAGCGAATTCTTGGATCAGGAATCTCCCTTTGTTAATTAATGTAGGTTAGCCCCTTCTTTTCAGTGGAGAGTCTTTGAAAGTTGCTTCAGTCACTGAGACATTACCAGGATTATGCGGCCAGTATTTGTATCACAGAAGAGACTTGAATTCAGGTCTTCTAGCTCCAAGGCCGTCTCTTAGGCACCACTCTCCAAGATGAATAAATAACACAAAATAATTCTGGAGATACAGTACATTTATTATGTAGGGGTCCCTTAGCACCTTTTTTTTGTTGGCTTTTTGTTTTTTTTGTGGGTTTGGGTTTTTTTGTTTTTTGTTTTTTTTGCAGGCAATGGGGGTTAAATGACTTGCTCAGGGTCACACAGCTAGGAAGTGTTAAGTGTCTGAGGTTGGATTTGAACTCATGTCCTCCTGAATCCAGGGCCGGAGCTCTATCCACTGCACCACCTAGCTGCCTCCGGTCCCTTAGCTTTTTATTAAAATATAACAGACTCATGGGAAACCAGCGTATATCTTCCACATTGTAGGCGCTTAGTCAAAGTTTATTGAGTTAAATTGACATAAGACTGGCCAATTATATCAAATTGTGATTTTTTTAAAGTAACAACAAAAAAGAAACAGTTTCATCTTAGGAAAGATAACTATAAGGACTGGGCCTGTGATTTCATTAGTATAGGAAACTCCCTCTGCCAGTTCATGGTGACGTCTTCTCTGCAAGGGTTGTATTACACAGTGAAAAGTAGACGTGCTTGCCCAAGGTTCACACAGCCAGTATATGTGTGAGGCAGGACATGAACCCATTTCTTCCTGGTTTCCAGGCCAGATCTCTGTCCACTATGTCACATTGCTTCTTAGAAAGGAAAATGGTCATTAAAAGAACAGTCTTGGGCAGCTAGGTGGCGCAGTGGATAAAGTGCTGGCCCTCATTTCAGGAGGACCTGAGTTCAAATCCGGCCTCAGACACTTAACACTTACTAGCTGTGTGACCCTGGGCAAGTCACTCAACCCCAATTGCCTCACCAAAAACCAAAAACCAAACCAAACATTTTGGGGCAGCTAGGTGGCACAGTGGATAAAGCACTGGTCTTGGATTCAGGAGGACCCAAGTTCAAATCCAGCCTCAGACACTTGACACTTAACTAGCTGTGTGACCCTGGGGAAGTCACTTAACCCTCATTGCCCTGCAAAAACAACAACAACAACAAAAAGAACAGTCTTTAACTTAATGCTAAATTCAGCTAACTAATTGCTTTAAAAATTCTTAATGTGAGAGCAGGGAGAGACAATATAATAAACAACAGATAGGGATCCATCTTAGGATGCAGGAAAACCTGAGTTCAGGTCTTTATTCAGACTCCTATATTTTGGATGAGTGATCTGGGACAAGTCACTTAACTACAGATTGCCCAAGGCAAGTTTTTGAGACTAGCCTCAGTGGATAGTTTCTATATAGAGATGAAATCATAGGCCAAGACCAATTAGGTCTGTGTACCATTAAAAAATTATGAATGTGGGGCAGCTAGGTGGCGCAGTGGATAGAGCACCAGCCCTGGAGTCAGGAGGACCTAAGTTCAAATTCAAACTCAGACACAACACTTACTAGCTGTGTGACCCTGGGCAAGTCACTTAACCCCAATTGCCTCACCAAAAAAAAAATATGAATGTTATCTTTAAAAGAGGCAGAGGAGTGTTAGCCATAAAGAGTTAAGTGAATAGGTACTGTTTCAAAATACATACAGGCAAGATGATGCATTTATTATTTATACACACACACACACACACATATATTTCTTAGAGTGTCAGCTGAACTCCAGTTTGTCATTGTATTTTCTTATAGATGATGCCCTCAAACTTTGAGAAAATATATAAAGAATTCCCTTTCTTTAGCATATCCAAAAGAACACAAATCAAGAGAGCCCTTGAGAGTTTTCTGCTGCCTTCTTGAGGAGTTACTTTGTGAGGCTTAGGGGTTTGTTTCTTTGTCATTGCTTTGTAGCAGAACAAAGGAAATGCTGCAAAACCTTAACCCGTAACTATATATGCTTTTCACAAAGCCATTTTAACTCCTCCCCACTCTCCTCCTCTGGGTTTGATAATTAAATTTTACTCTAGGTGATTCACAGCAGAGGTCAAAATTGCCTTTAATGGCAATAATGCACATTAATAACTATGTGGGAGCTGGTAACATGATCCTTAATTAGAACCAGTAATCTGATAGGTTTAATCAAGACACAGGAGGTCAAATGGAAGTGTATTGTTCAGTTTCAGTATGCAGCCCTCAAAAACAACAACAACCAAAAAACCCCTACTGTCTCTTAGAGATTTGGCTACAGCCAGTTTTAATATGTATGCTAGTCCAGTCTTGTACTAAGGATATCAGTTTATAAATGGATTTAGTTTGTTTAAAATATTTTTCTGTGTAACTTTTAAGGAGAAATTCTAAAATTTTGAACAGTTGTTTCCCCAAGTGTAACCAAAGAGGAATGTGAAGAATAGTGATTTTGCTTTGGGAAATGTTTGGTGGAAAAGAGCATCTCTTTTCCCAGTACTGAAGTTTTAAGATGTATATGTTTATCACACATTCCTAACCCCATGCAAACTGTGACATCTTTCCTGGAAATAAAGCTTTCAATTACACTGAGGATTTTTTGAAATCTAGGTTGTCTGTCAGCAGCTATGCCATTTTGTTGATGAGAATGCTGCCTGAGATTCTAATTTGTCATCAAGTCACCCACCACACAGCATTAGGTATCTTATTTTCCTTCTGCATTTTTCCCATTCATAACCTGGGGGATAATCATTTTTTAAAGCACTTTGAAGATCCTTCAGGAGAAAAATCTAGACAATTCTTTTCATTTAATTCTTCCCTCCTGTACTCGCATATCTCTTTCTGCAGATCTAATTCTTTTTGTCTTCAAAGGGACTCCTAAATGTTATGGGGAAATGGGTGCTGTGGAGTGGAATGAGTGCCTGACCTCAAGAATGGTTTTTGACTTTGCTAAAATCCTGTTTTAACAATCCTAAGTGAAAACTATTCTACAGAAGTTAGAATAGTCATTGGATACTATTAAATCATCAGCCAATCAGTAAACATTTTTTAAACCTATACAATGTGTCAGGAACTTTACTAAGTGCTAGGAAGACAAAAATGCAAACAACAATCCCTGTTCTCAAGGTCCTCACAGTCTTATGAGGGAGACAACATCCAAAAAGCTCAGTACATTCAAGCTACATACAGGTTAAGTTGTAAATGATCATCAGAGGAAAGGCACTAACTAGAATTAGAGGATATCAGGAAAGTCTTCCTGTAGGTGAGATTTCTCCCCCCCACCCCCCACCACACACACAATTATTTCTTTTATTTTTAATTTATGGAATAAAACAAGCATTGCCATAGCATAACATAATAAAAAAGATGATTGCATATGAAACTACAAATCTATTTTGTACAACTTGCTATTCCTTCTTAAAAATAATAAAGTTATCATGTACTTTTTTCTTTTTTTCTTCCCTCCCCGCCCAGTGCCCTGGAGATGGTTACTATTATACACAAATACAGATACATATATACACACATGTATGTATATGTATGTGTGTGTATGTGTGTGTGTGTGTGTGTGTGTGTGTGTGTATATATATATATATATATATATATATATATGTAATTTTTCTGTGCCTAGTATCTGTCTTTATATGTCCATTATAGTTAATTTGGGTATTTATAATAGTCAAAATGGCTTATTCACTCAAAGTCATTCTTGTGTGTGTGTGTGTGTGTGTGTGTGTGTGTGTGTGTGTGTGTGTGTGTGTGTGTGTGTGTGGCAGTTGGGATTAAGTGACTTATCCAGGCTCACACAGCTAGTAAGTATTAAGTGTCTGAGGCCCCATTTGAGCTCAAGTCCTTCTGAATCCAGGGCTGGTGGCCCTGTGCCACCTAGCTGCCCCATTCATAATCATTTTTAAAACAATACTGCTGTTACTGTATACAATGTTCTCTTGGTTCTGCTCATTTCACATTTCGTTATTTCGTGCAAATCTTTCCATGTTTTTCTGTGATCATTGAGCTTATCATTTCTTGTAGCACGGTAATAATTCCATCACAATCATATACCATAACTTGTTCAACTATTCTCTAGTTGATGGGGTGTCTCTTCAATTTAGATGAGATTTTAGATGGAACTTAAAGAAGCCAGCAGGTGGAGATGAGGAAGAGCTTTCCAAGTGTGGGAGACAACCAGTGAAAAACCTGGAGTAGAGAGAGATGATGTGTCTTGTTTGAAGAACATCAAGGAGGCCAGTGTCATTGGATTTCAAAATACATGAGGGGGGCAGCTAGGTGGTACAGTGGATAAAGCACTGGTACTGGATTCAGGAGGACCTGAGTTTAAATCTGGCCTCAGACACTTGACACTTACTAGCTGTGTGACCCTGGGCAAGTCACTTAATCCTCATTGCTCAATCAAAAAAAAAATATATCAAAATACATGAGGGGTTATAAGGTATAAGAGGACTGAAATAATTGGTGCCAGGGGGAGATAAGGTAAATTTTGAAGGGCTTTGGATTCCAAACAGGATTTATATTTATTTCATCCTGAAGATATTAGGTAGCTACTGACTTTTAAAGATTCATTTTGTGCTTTTAAGTAAGATGACAGCTGTGTTCAATGAGTGAGCCCAAAGATATTTTTTATAATTTTTAAGTTTTTACTTTCCAGAGGAATTTTGTATATTCTCATAATGGAGATTTTTGTTATCTGAAGGAGGCATGCTAAGTACAATAGAAGTCATTTCCTCTAAAGAAATAAAAGGCTTAGAAAGTGAAGGCAATTTAAAAAACAAAACAGATAGTTACTCAAAAGTCAAGACACATTAGTTATCCCTCTGGAAAACAAATTGTTTTTTCCATTGGCTTTCACAGTCAGTTTTATCCAGCTTTAAAATATGTAGTGTTAAAATCAATTGAGCTTAAAGGTTCTGAAATTTAAAAAAATGTTTTTCATTTCTGCATGAAGCATTCATGGTTTAAGAAATGTCTTGATGGAGGTTTTTAGATGATTTTTTGGTGAACAACGTTTATTGAAGCTTTTCTAACGTTTTTAACAAATGGGCAATGTTATGTGTGTTACCTAAACATTTGAAATTGTAAACATTTGAAAATCAAACTCCAGATAACATGAAATAGATAAAGTCCTGTCAATATTATCTATACTTGATTTGGAAAAGAAAATGGAATGTGATGACACAGATTGGACTTTAATTATCCTTATTCTAAGCCCAGGAACAACACTATTCGTTTTTTTATATTGTATTGGTGGGAAAATGTCTTACTACATTTTGAACACTGAGACTACCTGCAGCACTGACAACTATACTTACCGCTCATTTTGCTATGTTCTATTTTTGAACATATGAGTATTCCAGTGTTAAAAGAGAGGTTTTGTTGATTTTCCTTTTCCTCGAAGGAGAAAGGCATTAGGATCCCGTGAATGGGGATTTCTCATGCTAGTACTTACACACCTCTTCTTTTCTAGAGTTATTTACCCTTTATGGCAGAATTGTAGATGTAAGGCTCATCAATTCTCTTTCTAACCAATAGCAGAAGTGAGATGCCTATTAGGTCAGTGTAGAGATCATTAAAAAGCATGGGAGAAATATGAGATATTTGTCTCATCTGGGTGATTTAAGGAGAATCATTTCAAAGCCTAGTTTTGACCATTTCTCCCTTTTCAAATAAACAAATGCTTAATGAAATGGAGCAAAACTTATGGGTTTGTGGATATTTCCATTCATGCACAGAAAGGGTAGGGTTAGTGAAAAGCACAGTTGTTACCTTGGTTTAGAGGTTGGTAGAGTGAACAAATTACAACACATGGGACATTTTCCCTATATAACATTGAGTAAATGACTGGTTTTTTGGGTCAAAGCATAGAAAAAAAGCAGGGAGGTTAAGCAGCATGATACTGATTTAAGCATTAACTCAGTGATGACTTTGGGGAATTTCTAATGCCATAAGGGATGTTAGAAATAATTTAGTCTGACCCTCTGTTCTTGTAAATTAGGAAACTGAAGCTAAAGAGATTTAGTTATAGAACCAGGGCTAGAATCCATGTCTCTAGATTCCCAGTCCCATGCTCTTTGCATTATACTGTGCTGTTCCTCATTGTTGTCATCTGTTCTGTAACGTGCCCCTGGAAATGGAAGAACAGACCGTTACATTGAAATAGATTGTTCGTGGCTGTATCTAAATCTGTGCAGATGTGGGCAGATGAGTCTGATGCAAGAGTCTTCCAAATTGATACCTTCAGCTCTGATTTTCCTTATCATCCACATCAGGTCAAAAGAATCTGTGATCTCTTTAAGATGGATGTGAATGGAAGCAATTGCATAGCTTTACGCAATGTCCATAGGGTTTTCTTTCAGTTAACTTCATTTAGCCAGGTCGTGATTACTGTAGATAACAAATCCCTCCTGAAGTGGTCACATTATACATCTGCACTGTCTATTTCCTTTGGACTGGAATCAGTTACCATGGTTTACATAATTACGATTTAAATAGTTCAGATTCACATATGTGCCACCACTTCATGGGATTCACTATTTTCACTAATCAGCACCTACCTCTAGATTGAAGAACACCTGGGTGTGAATTGTGGAGAACTCATATATTCATGTTTTGGAATGTACACTGATTTCTACTTTCTTTCCAGGGACTGTCAAAGTGTTGGCTTCAGTCTCTAAAGCCTTATGTGATTTGTATCACTGTTACCTTAGAGATAATCTATTTCTACATTCTCTTCATCTCTGTGCACTCTGAGATCAGCTGGGATACTTCTGCTGATTGTAACTTAGGTTTATTCTTTGGGGAACCAAAGGTAGTAGTTTGTAACCAGGGACCATGTCTTGGGAATCGCTTCCTTCTCAGATCTCCTGAATTGGTAACCATAAAAGTGTTCTGGCCAGAGAGCTATCTTTCTAGAGATAATATCAAGAAATGGCACCAGGATAGTGGGATGTTTTCAGATAATTGCCACACCTATTCTATGCATTTTTACTAATGGTATTTTAAAAGATTATGCCATGAACATGTTTCAGTGGAGGACACAACTTTTGAAATATGGATGTGTGATAACCTAAAACTGGAAAAGCTCTGTCCTTCCTCCCTCCCATCCTTTTTCAAATTTTTGCAGACAAAACAGTGCCATTTTTCAAATTCAGAGAATATGTGCATGTAGCATCCTGAAAATGAAGGGCATAGAGTAAATTTTAGTGTTAATACAGAACACAAATTGTAAATATTGAGGGTTTTTTAAAAATTAATTTTGAGTTTGCCAAAGGACAGCTCTTTTGTAAACTCACAAAAGCCAGGATTTATTATAATTCATTTTAAAACCATCTTAAATAGTTTCCTCAAAAGTATTGCTCTTCCTCTTATACTTGTTGTTTGTCCTTCATTCTCCAAGAGGACCATGACAGATTTCACAATTTGGCAATTAATTGGATTTAAGTGAGGAAGGGCTGTGCAAACTCACCAGCCTCACTTTCTCCTCCAGAGCCATTTGGATCCAGTGGGTCTGGATGTGTTATCAGAATGACTGGAGATGGCCCTGGATTTTTTTTTTTTAAGTGAGGCAGTTGGGGTTAAGTGACTTGCCCAGGGTCACACAGCTAGTAAGTGTTAAGTGTCTGAGGTCGGATTTGAACCCAGGTACTCCTGACTCCAGGGCCAGTGTTCTATCCACTGCGCCACCTAGGTGCCCCCCAGATTTTTTTTTTAAGGCAGTTGAGGCTAAGTGACTTGACCAGGGTCACATAGCTAGTAAGTGTTTGAGTTGACATTTGAACTCAGGTTGTCCCAACTTTAGGGCCAGTGCTTTATCCGCTGTGCCACATAGCTGCCCAGTATTACAGACACACAAAAACTTTTTTGTCTTTTTGAATTTTTTATAAAAGATGTTATTTTAGACTAAATCATGCTGTATGTTACGCTGTTGTTTTGTTTTTGGTACTGAAGCAAAAGCTAACTTGATAATATTGTTCTAAAACTATGAGATCATTATCCCATTGCATTCATATCGCTTTCTTACCTCCTTTTCTTCATGTTTGTCTGTCTCTAACTTTATTAGAAACGTAAGAGGGGAAATAGTATTCACATTTACTTAATATAAACATCAAGGTACTTTCCAACTTCTTTTGTTGTATTAGAATTTTGTTGTTTCAATGATCTCTATGTAGATGCTTCCTGGACTTTTCTATACACCTCTAGCCGTTCTCCTGAACTTCAGGTACATATCACCAACTGTCTTCTGGATATTTCAAATTGGATATCCCTTAGATATCAGACTCAGGGTGTCCAAATACAGAACTGGTCTTCTAGTTAGCCCTGCTTGCAACCTCAGGATCTGCTTCCATTCCTCACTCTCATTTCATATAACCACATTGTCAAATGTTGTCACATTTACCTTCACATCTCTTGTATAATCCACTTCCCTCCACACATACAGCTATAACCCATGTTCAGGCCCTCATCATCTCCCACCTAGACTATTTCAATACCTTTGTAACTGGTCATCCTGCCTCAAGTTTCTCCCCCTTCTAAAGCTTAAGCCTGACCATATTACCCTCAAATGATTATTAATACCTCTACAATGAGGCAATTAAAACTTTTCATAATGTTAACCTTTCCAGTCCTTGTACATTTTACTCCCCTTCATCAGTGCTACCTCTTTGCTGTTCTCACACACAGATCCCCATTTCTTGTCACTTTCTGTGCTTTTATCTTATTCCTGGAATGCTCTACCCCCTCACCTTTATTTCTGAGTTTCCTTGACACCCTTCAAGACTCTGCTCCAATCCCACCTTCTACAGAAAGGCTTTCCTGGTCTCCAACCCCCACCCCAACTACCGATGCCTTCCTCTCAGATTACCTGCATCTACTCTTTGTATATCATATATATATATAGTTGTTTGCATCTTATCTCTCCATTAGATTGTAAGGTCCTTGAAGTCAAGGAATGTTTTTGTCTTTCTTTATAATTGTGGCATTTGTCACAGGATAGGCACCCAGTTAGCTGCTTAAGAAATGCTCGTTGAGGGGAGCAGCTAGGTGGCACAGTGCACCGGCCCTGGATTCAGGAGTACCTGAGTTCAAATTCTGCCTTGGACACTTGACACTTACTAGCTGTGTGACGCTGGGCAAGTCACTTAACCCCCACTGCCCTGCAAAAAAACCCCAAAAAAATAAAAAAGAAAGAAATGCTTGTTGACAACCCTGACTGATGACTCAATAAATGGATCATAAGACCATAGATAGAATGGGATCTCAGAGGTCATCTAGTCCAACCCTCTCATTTTTCATCTAAGGGAACTTGAGGACCAAAGAGCTAAAGTGATTTTCCCAAGGTAATATAGTTAGTAAGTATAGAGTGAGGATTCAGACTCTGGAGCCAAATTCAGCATCTTTTGCATTATACCATGTGCTTGGAAATGGTTTTTGTTACATTTTATTATGTTTTCATTACAGAACTTGACCTGTAATAGTAGTGATTAAATTGAGCAATTGCACTTGACCACCTACAACATGCCTTAATGAAACACTTGATTCTCCTTCAAAAGTCCTGATAGCTTTTCTCTCATCTGTTGGATTACCTTCTCCCCTTATGGTTCTTTGTTATTATATTTCTACTCACTTCACCTTTCATAGTCTTAGGGTCTCCCATGTCTCTCTTTGACTTTCCATTGGTTTTTTCCTCTGTTCGTATATTGCTTATTTTAAAGTCTTATGACTTCAGTTAGGAAAATAGCACCATATATTTAAGACTGTCACATTCTTTAATAAGTTTTCAGCTGACTTGTACATGGGCTTAAGTCTTTTTTCATCCATGATAAACTTGGAAGTAAATTTTCCATGTCCCTAACAAGTCCAAATATTTAGTGCTTTCAGAATTATTTTTTGTCTACTCCAGAATTCTGAATAGTAAAAAATTTATTATAATAATTCAGCTCTTTCCTCATTTTGAGAATAGATTTGTTATGTTTACTTCGTCATCATCATAATAATAGCTAGCATTTATATAGTGCTATGAGGTTTACAAATATCTTGTTTGACCTTCACAACAACCATGGGAGATTTACCCCCATTTTACAGATGAGACTTAGACAAACAGGTTACATGACTTGCCCAGGGTCACAAAGCCAGTAAGTGCCTGAGACCATATTTGAACTGAGGTCTTCCTAACTCCAGGTCCAATGCTCTATCCACAATACCACCAGTTACCCATAAGTACTTCATTACATCTGCTATCCGTGAGTTCGTTGACCAGGATACATTTAAGGTGCTATCATGTTATTGGATGTGACTATTCTTCCACCAATCATTGTCCTTATCTGACTTAATATTAAAGAAACGTTTGCTGTAGATTTGAGTAGCAGTTTGTGGTTGTATTTTCTATTATCTGATGTTATTCTGGCATCCATATTCCATTATCTTTTCTTTGTCTTTTAGTCTTCCTCAGTCTCTTTCAAGTCCCGTGTTCTTCTTGTTGCTTGCAACAGATGTGAATTGGCAGAAAATGAAGGATAGTTGAGATTTAACAGTCACATATGTGTAGTACTTTTATACCTTGAAAGGCAAGTTCAAATACAATATTTCATTTATTCCTTGTAAGAACTCCAAAGGCAGACAGGAAAGGTTATATCCCTTCTCCCCTACCCCCATATGGATGGACTGAGGCTCAGGGAAATAGATAACTATTTTGTGTAACTGAGCAGGCCAGACTTGTACCTGGGGATGGATGTTAAGGGGAAGTGAATTTGATTGCTATCAAAATCACGAAGTTCTAACAATTGTCTATGCAAAAATGGAATGGGATGCTTTGGTTGGCAATGAGTTTTCTGACCCTAGAAGCATTTCATGAAGAGGATGAGTGATTTGCCTCCAAGAAGATTCTTCTATTGGGTGGTTGGTTGGCCACAGATAATTTCTCAGGTTCCTTCAAACTTGAAATGTGGTTTGATTCTGTGTCACTTGTTCAGTTTTGGACCAAACAAGAATCAATGCAGTGATTGTTTTTGGAGTGCCCTTCACACCCTATCAGACTATCCTGTAGTCAAGATTCTTATAAAAAACAATCTTCATTCCTACCACTGTTTTTACTAGAGGGGAAATTCAAAACAAAACAAAACACCTTACTTTATTTTTTTCTAATTTGGAATTGTCAATGCTGTTATAACAACCAAAATAAGCAATATGGTTTTATCTAATCCTAAAACACTCTGAGTTAAAGTGGGCCAATTTATAAAATGCATAAAGCTGCATGTGGCCCACTGAACATATTTAAATTGTATTTTTATGTGTCCTCTTCTGTATTGCCAGCTAAGAAATAGAAAATTTCAAGTGCATGTAGTAGTAATGCCCTGCAGGATGAATCTTGTGGGAAATGGTCCATAGATGTGCCCTTAGAAACAAGAGGACACCAATAATATTTAATGTGTTACCCATTGGGTTAAGAGTATGTAATGAAGATCCTGGGGAAAAGATTCCTTCTCATCTGGGAAGTTTTTAATTGGCATCACTGCCTGGAATACAATTACATCAGGATTGCACATCCAATTATCATAGAGTTTACTAAAATCTGATCTAGAAATATACTCAAATGAACAAATGAGACCTTGTAACAATTTTAATGTTTGGTCTTTTCATTTAGCAAGCCTGAAAACTAGTGAGAGTCAAAGATTTACCACCTTATTTGACTTATGACAGTTTTCTGTGAAACTGGTTGCCATTATTTTGATATCTCAGGTTTGCATTGTAATCACAACAATAGAGTTTGGCTATTTATGAACTGACTACTTTTGGATACTTCCTTTCTATCCTTTCCTTTGCTGTAGAAGTGAATGGTACTGGGGCAGCTAGGTGGTGCAGTGGATAAAGCATTGGCCCTGGATTCAGGAGGACCTGAGTTCAAATCCGACCTCAGATACTTGACACTTACTAGCTGTGTGACCGTGGGCAAGTCACTTAACCCCCAATGCCCCCCACACAAAAAAAAATTATAGAAGTGAATGGTACCCAAAATGAAAATTTTATTTTGTGTACATTATTCATTTTGTGGTAAAAATAAAAACCATGCTTTGACAAAAGATAATGACTAATAAATTCACTTTAAAATGACAAGTTGTATATTACAGTTCTCTACAAGTTCTCCCTTGCCACTCTGCTCAAGCTACTTACACATAATAGTATGCTACTTAGATACTAGACACACACACCCTTTTCTCCTTCATTGAAAATACTTTTTGTCCTTCCTATTTTATTTTTTTACACTGGCAATTAGCAAAAAAGAAATCATCCTTTAGCTCTAAGGCAGATAATAGCAATTTGGGAATAAAACGATATTTGGTGATGTGTATTGTACTTGTAGATATTTATATTTGGTTCAAAGATTATGATTTTTAGAAATTATCCTGAGTCCCTAGCTTCATTAGTATTAATTTCTTTTTTAGCAGGCTTAGTATGCTGAATGGGTAATTTCAAAGGATCTTTTTTCCACAATTTGATTTGAACATGTTAAGCCTGATCCCGTTAAGGGAGAGAATAGCATCAAGATTTTGCTTGAAGCTCCCATATTAATAGTAGAGGTCAGCATTTGGCTATGATAAGTCCTCTTCCTTTTTGGCAAATCTTTTTTTTTTCTTTGAAAAAATGTCCACTCTACTTCAGGATATCTCCAGTTAGGGATTCAGGGAAACCTTCTGACTCAGACTTGCTCCTTTACCTTATGACCCACTAGGAAGATCTTGGCCCCATCCCAAGAAATCTGAATTGCTTTTCAAATTTCTCCCCACCCCAGTGTACTTTATAAAACTTTTAATCTCAAGGATCAAGGACTTCCTAATTCTTCCCTCCCACCTGCACACTTTTCTAAATCCATTAAATATGGGAACTCTCTATTAGTCACTTATTAAGCAACAACTGAATTTCTAGAATCTTAGTCACTTGTTCAGTAAGGTTGGGTCTTAGGACTAACCACCTAGTCACAGTAATTTGGTTTAGGGGAATGGGAATCCTGAAGGATTAGCATAAGTGTATCTTAGCTAATTATTAAATAGTATTCTAGTATTGTTCATATATGGAGGAATTTTATCATGAAAGGAAGAAAGTCTTACTAGAACTGAGTATCCTTAAAAGATGTAGTGCCTAATTACATATTATAATGTCCTCAGTTTTTTTTTTAGCAATATATAATGGACAGATATTAAAACTTCCTTTTCTGTTACAGTATATGTTTCAGGCTAAAGAATCACACATTTATGTCCTCTGAAAACATTTAAAGGGTAAAAGAGATTAGTTTGTTAATTGCTACTAGATTTTCATTCTTGCATTTTTACTTTTCCATGATTTTTTTATCTTTTAATTTTTAACCTGAATACTGGAAGAAAGCTTTACTTTTTTGTTTTGTTTTTTTTGGCAGGGCTATGGGGGTTAAGTGACTTGCCCAGGGTCACACAGCTAGTAAGTGTCAAATGTCTGAGACCGGATTTGAACTCAGGTACTCCTGAATCCAGGGCCAGTGCTTTACCACTGCGCCACCTAGCTGCCCCTAGAAAGCTTTACTTTTAAATTAAAGAAAAATAATAAGTATTCTTTTTTTAAGTCAGTAATGTGATATGGTAATCATAAGAGTAAACTTTTTTCATTTGTTTGGTTTTTAATTTTTTCCCCCGTTATATGTAAAAACAATTTTAACATCCATTTTTAAGACTTTGAGTTCCAAATTCTCTCCCTTCCTTCCTCTCCCCTATTTTGAAAAGGCAAACAATTTGATATAGGTTATACATGTGTAGTCATGCAAAACATTTCCACATTTGTCATGTTGTGAAAGAAAACACAAAAAAACTCAAGAAAAACAAAGTAAACATAATATGTTTCCATCTGTATTCAGACATCAGTTCTTTCTCTGAGGATGGATAACATTTTTCATCATAAGTCCTTCAGAATTTTCTTGGATCACTGTATTGCTGAAAATAGCTAAGTCATTCACAGCTGATCATCTTCTAATATTACTCTTACTTTGTATACAGCACATTTCAATTTATATCAGCTCATGTAAGTCTTTCTGGGTTTTTTCTGAGAGCACCCTGCTCATCATTTCTCATAGCATAATAGTATTCCATCATAATCACGTATGTTTGTTCAGCTATTCCCTGGTTGATGGGCATCTCCTCAATTTCCAATTCCATGCCACCAGAAAAGAGCTGCTATAAATATTTTGTACCTATATATCCTTTTCCTTTTTTAAAATCTCTTTTTGGACATAGACCCAGTAGTGGTAATAATAAATATTCTTATTTTTAAAACCCCACTCTCCACTTAATGCTTTATTTTCTGTCGTAGTGTATCATGTTACCACCAAAAATATAAGCACTGGCTTTGGTTATTTATTTTCATATATTATTATGTTGTTATTTTATTCATATTAACAAGTGTTAAATGCTTAAGTATTTCTAAAGACTTATAAGGAGAGCAGATATTCACTTACTAGAACCAAATCTGGAACATATAAGGTGTCTGACAACTCAGTAGTTGTTTTGTAAATAAGCATAAATGCACCTTGTCTTCACATATGAATGGTCTAGTTGGGACATGTAGCTATCTTCAAACTTTGACCATTGACCAATGGTGTCCAAAGTAGGGGCCTTGCAATTTAAACCAGTGGAGTACATGAAGAAAATATTAGACTTTAAAATTTTAAAATACATTTTTACAAATTATATTATCTAATTTTGACTAACCCTTAAAAAACATACAAGTGGCTTAAAACATCTGTGCATTGAAGCTAAAGACTAAAGATGATGCTAATAAGCCAAGCATTAGCAAGCAAAGAAAATGGCCGCATTGATAACTTTCCTCCTAGAACAAGCTCCCCATTAGCTTTATTAGGAGATAAAAATATTAATCAGAACAGATCCAGCAGGAAGATGGCCAAAAAAAGGATGGGCATTAGCAAGGTTATTTCAAATATAGGTTTCAGTCTATTCTAGTTTAATGCTGAACTTCATTTCTAATGTATGTTTTGCCCAATGAAGAAAGCAAATAATGGTACGATGCTATCACTATTTTAAAAATTACTTGTAAAATATGAAGATGGGTCCCATATTTTCTTTTTTTTTTAATGTTTTTGTTTCTTTTTTGTGGGGCAATGAGGGTTAAGTGACTTGCCCAGGGTCACACAGCTAGTAAGTGTCAAGTGTCTGAGGCCAGATTTGAACTCAGGTCCTTCTGAATCCAGGGCCCGTGCTTTATCCACTGCACTACCTAGCTGCCCCGGTCTCCATATTTTCTAGTCAAATTTAAGGTCTTGTGCTTTACAAAAGTCTGGTACTTTTAAAAAAATGCACTAAATTTAATGACAAATGTTTAGAAGCCTCTTCTGAGTCTTCTAATATTGCTTAATAGTGAAAAACCAGTTTATACATACATATATTGGAGAAATACTTATTCTTCCTGCCACAGTTTTTTTAAATGGCTAGAATAATACATGGAAAACAATATAGTAACAAACAAAAGTATGTTCTCTTTTTAGCAATTTTTGTTGGAGGATATATCGAAAGCATTGCTCAAGATTTGAAAACACTTGTGAAAGCAAATTAGGCAGTGTGGTAGCTATGCTATTCAGTTGGATGAAAGTTCAGATATTTTTAACATGTCTCAGGATATGATATTTGCTTGATTCTGTTCCTTTGATGAAATGAAGAGTTACTTCTTTGTAAGCCACTAAATGAAAGATGAGCTGGATCTGATAATATTCTCAATAGTAAATGATTTCTTTAATAAAAGTAGTATTTTATGGCAGGGGCTGGTGGTACATGAACTTTGAGAGTAACCGCTATGGAGTAGCTGCTTTGTTTTGAATATTTTTTATTTTGGGGGTAAGGTTACATATCAAGATGTGTGAAATTCATTCACTGCATCATTCATAGTCAAACCATGACAGCAAGAAAAGTTGGAATCAGAGATTCTCAAAGTGCTACAAGATGACTTCAGTGTGATTAATTTTATTTTTAAATAAAACATTTGAATAGTACAGTCTTTATATTGAAATTGGAAGTGACCACGAAAACCTTTTGTACCACATAGAGTGTTGCTGGCTAATTCATGGCAAAGTTCTTAAAAGAGTTGTTTAACTTTAAAAATATGGATTATGCATTTTTCTTTTACTAGACATATAGTGCGATCTCTTGCTCTTGCTCTTTCTCTCCCTTTCTCTGTGTGTGTATTCCAAATTTGCCCATCTATTTTGTGATAAGTGGCTGTCCAGTAGTATGCTACCTAGCAGATATTTTTTTAAAGTAAACACTCAATTTGGCATTTACAAGTCATGGTAATGTAAAACAAATTAGTGAGAAATTAACTGTTTTTCAAAAGAAATTTTTACTATAGAGAGAATGTTTTGAAAACAGATGTTTGGAAATATTTCCATTGTTAAGTGATTTTGTCGCTAAAAACAACACATATCATATCTATTTTTTTAAAAAGAAAAAAAAGAATGTAAGAAAAACAATCTCATATCGGCTTATAGTTAAATTTGGAAATAGAACTTTCTGACCCATTTAAAAATCCTCCAAATGAAGAGTTTCATCAGATTTCAAATCTTTTTGGTAAAAACATAAAAATGTAACACCTTTCTCTTAGTTTGTAAGAACAACTGATTAACCTCAGAGAACATGAAAATTTATTGGACAAACTTCAATAAAAAACCCTAACATAGTTTATGGATGAGATTGACAAATGGGTATCATGATGCATTTCTTCCAGTTGAATCTACTTTTGAAAGGCATTTTTTCCAGTTATGACAGTAATTAAAACCAATTATCGAAAAATTTAACTAAGAACTTGATCTTTTAATTTCTTTATCAGTATTATAAAATAAGATTAAAAAAATAATGAAGCATATTCAATCACATTGAGTTCACTAAGATAATAATGGAATCATTTAAATATTTTGTTTCATCATCTAATTTAAATATTTTTACTTTACAAAATGTAGTAGAATATTAGCACAGTCATTACATGTACATAATTTATACTTATGTATATATGTATGTAATTTATACATATCTTGGAAGGACGCTCAAAACTTTGAACTGAAAAAGATGTGGGATCAAAATAAAGTTTGAGATCACTGATCTAGAAGAATCATTCGAATTTACTAAAGCAAATGGTACTTGGGAGTCACAATGAGAGCAAAAGCACAGATAACATAGTAATGAGAATAGCTCCTAGTTGGATAACACTTCAAAATTTACAAAGTGTTTTCCTTATAATAAAATGTGAAGTATTATTATCCGCATTTTAAAGATAAGGAAACATGATCAGAGAGGTTGTTACTTGCTTATAGTCTACAGTTAACAGAGTAGCAAAACAATTCAGGTGTTTCCATCCTGCGTTTCCATATTCCATGCTATTTTCCCACCACATCATGTCTCTTCAAGCTTTCTCTGGTAATGTATTAAGTGCTTTTCATCACTAGCAAGAGAATTCTGCTTTATGACAACTTGGATGACAAAGAAGACAGGTGAAAAGGGAGGAATTTTTTTTCAAAGGAAGATAATGACCTATTTGTAAATAATGTTTGTATTCCTAAATCCTCTGTTTGTGGTAAGATAGGGAGAACATCATTGAATGTAATTGCTGAATCATGAACAGAGTAGATACAAAGTGTCCTTGGGAGAAATACATAGATCCTAGAATTTCTTGCTTCCGAGATTTCTCCTGACCTGAATGTTGTCCCATGAGTTAATTGGGAATGGGCTATTGCTGAGACCCCATCTCCACCTGCCCCTTCCTGAACAGCTGCTAAATAGTGGGATAGCTTGGTAATAAGCCCATGAGCCATCAAAAAAATAATTTAGAACAATTTGTTTCTTTACAATCCTTTCCCTAATCACTTATATACTTTTTTGAGGTTTGCAAAAGACTTTACAAACATAATCTCATTTTATTCTCACAACTCTGGGAGGTAGGTCTTATTTTTATCCTTATTTTACAGATGAGGAAACTGAGGCAGGCAGTGTTTGTTTTAGAAACTTGCCCAGGATCACATGGCTAGGAAGTGTCTGAGACTAGATCTGAACACAGATATTCCAGAATCAAAGTCCAGTGCTCTGTCCACTGTGCTACTTGCCTGCCCTTTTCTAATCAAGTTAATGCCTTACAATACATTATAATGGAACTGAAATTGATTTAAAGGCCATGCATTATAGAGGACAGTCAGCCAGGGTGATTGTTTTGACACAATACCAATTATTTAATTCATACCCTAATTCTCTGCTATGCTGTCTCTCTGCCTCTTTCTCACTAAATCAGAAGACAGATCTTTTACTAGTTGGGAGAATATTTTTGTTTGTTTGGTTGGTTTTTGTTTTGTTTTGTTTTGTTTTGTTTGCTTTTGCAGGGCAATGAGGATTAAGTGACTTGCCCAGGGTCACACAGCTAGTAAGTGTCAAGTGTCTGAGGTCAGATTTGAACTCAGGTCCTCCTGAATCCAGGGCTGGTGCTTTATCCACTGAGCCACCTAGCTGCCCCCTTGTTGGGAGAATATTATTTGTAAGTGTTACATTCTGCAATTTTTTGAAGGTCTAGTACAGTAATTGGTAACTTTTCAGAAGTGGATTGCTCATTTGGGAACCCTTGTCACTTTCAGGGGTGTGTTACTGACCACATATTAACTCTTTATCCAGGAAACCCTACCAACTTTCAAGTGATTAGGGAGACTACAGGTGGATGCGTTCATAAGCAGCAGAGACAGGAATGTTGTCACACTAGCAGTCCCTGTGTGCTATCTTCATTACATGTCCTTTAGGTTGCCACCCTCTGGCCTACTGATTTTTCCTTCAGTTTTGCTTTGTTTGATTAGCAGAATCAACAAGATACTAGAAGAAACTCCTATTGGTCTCTTGGGACTCATTTAGGTTCTCAAGCAAGTCCGGTTCTTAAGTCCTTGGCATGTAATAAGATAAATGCTTGTTGATTTATTTATGAAACCTTCTTATAAAATGGAAGGATTATTCAAAAGCAGGGAGGGAGTGTGAATTAGAAATTAATCAACAATTACTTTTAAGCAACTATTGTGTGCTAGGAATTGTGCTAAGCTTTGGTGATGAAAACAAAAGTGAATCTGACCCTTTCTGTGCTCAAGAAGCTTATGTTATAATAGGGGAATCAATAGACAACATTTATATAACTAAATATAATCAAATAACCTGGTAAATTGCGGGAGGGAGTACTAACAGTAGTGAAAAGTCAAGAAAGGCTTTGAGTATGAGTTGTCACTTGAGCAAAGTTTTCTTTTTTTTTTCTTTTTTCTTTTTTTTTAAGTGAGGCAATTGGGGTTAAGTGACTTGCCCAGGGTCACACAGCTAGTAAGTGTTAAGTGTCTGAGGTCGGATTTGAACTCAGGTACTCCTGACTCCAGGGCTGGTGCTCTATCCACTACGCCATCTAGCTGCCCCTTGAGCAAAGTTTTGAAGTGATTCAGAGATCACTTTCTTTGAGGCAAAGAATTGGAAATTGAATTGATACCCCTTGATTGGGAACAGCTAAATAAATTATACATCAATGCAATAGAATATTCCAGTGACATAAGAAACAAGGAATATGAAGATTACAGAGAAGCATCAATAGACATATAAACTGATGCAAAGTTAATAAGGAGACCAGGAAAGCAGTATATAAATGATTATAGTAATCAAATATATGTAGTAAACAAATAAATAAATCTGGTGTTATGTATCTATAATGACCAAGTATGGTTCTGAAGAAGAGATGAAAAAATGCAATTTTCTTTCTTCAGGGCAACATGGATAATGGAACATTGCATGTATTTTCAGACTTGTTTGGGATAGATAATTTTGCCGAACTGTTTTTCTTCCTCCCCCCTCCCCCACTATGTTAAATAGAATCGCTCTCAGGATTAGGGAGAGGAGATAGATAACAGTTGGAAATGAAGGGAATATAAAAACAAAAGAACAGTAAAAAAATGTTAAGTGATTTGCAAACAAAGTAATGGTATATACTCTTATTTCAAAATGAGAATTCAAAGCTACTAGGAAAGAAACAAAATACAGGGATATTTTAGTATTTTAAAATAACAGGGCTATTTAACAATATTTTAACAAGATTATGGAAGATGCTTAGTAATGAACATATTTCCTCTGGAAATTAACCAAAAATAAGGACAGATAGGTGAAAAGGCCGTAGGCAACTCAGGTAATGACTGCCTACAGTAGAAAGAAAAACAAATATTTAAATAAACAGAATTTGTCAGCAGTGACAAGGATTCTCAAGTTGTACATAGATGTTTGTGTTTCTGTTAACCATGGTCTAATTGTGATAGTGTTACTTATTAGAAAGTAGACAATGGGAGCAGCTAGGCTGTGTAGTGGATAGAGCACCGGCTGGAGTCAGGAGGACCTGAGTTCAAATCCGACCTCAGACACTTAACACTTACTAGCTGTGTGACCCTGGGCAAGTCACTTAATCCCAATTGCCTCACCAAAAAATACCCCAAAACAAGAAAGTAGACAATGGCCAAGATTTGCATTGTTTTCTTAATTTAAAAAAAATCTGTAAGAAGGAATCAGGGTGTTGCTGCATAGTCTTTTAAATTTTAGCTATCCAGACAATTAAGTGGCTCAAATTATGGAATGCTGGTTTTGGAGTTGGGAAGACCTGACTACAAATCCTCCTTCAGACAGTTACTAAGTGATGCTGGGCAAGTCACACCTTTTCTCAGTTTCAGTTTTCTCCATCTATTAGGATAGATATGATAGCTCCTCCAGTGTTGTCGTGAGGTTCAAATAACAGAACATGTGGAAAGTGCAAACATTAGAGCAATATGCAAGTGCTAGTTATGCCAACTATTATAATCAGTTCATCACTGAAGAAGACCCATGATACTCTATAAACAGGCATCACCATTCCTCTAGGGACAGCCAAATTGTAGGCATAGTGCCTAGGAAGAATAGCAGTGCTAGAATTGGGATGGCTCTTTGTACTTTGGATTTTCCCATATAATTTACCTTTGTATGGGTAGCCTTACATTGTTAAACTTATAAGGACATTTGTCATTAAAATAAACAGAGAGTTTAGCTAAAGTTGGTCCTATGTGCAGATTCAGTACCATAGGGCCCTTGATGCTGCATAATTTATACCTTGTTGAGTTAACAGTCACCAATGGCAATGGTTACTGCAGAGGTTTAGTGCCTCCTTTGTCTGCCTTAGAAGAAGTGTATGATGCCTTTCTCTCTATTCAGCACCTTTACCTTGAAGGTTAAAAAACGGTCCAAGCAGCAACAAAATCTACATCCAGTATGCACTGCACCCTAACCCTCTCTATCAAGCATGCTCTGCAAATATTGGGGTTTCAGGAAGTTCAGGAGAACATCATAGACCTTCAAGCTGTGGTTCTGTTCATTCAACAGAATGATTATAGAAAAGTATACAAGATAATCACTTTTCTACTGTGTAATATGCAATATCTTTTTAGGTTTTTGTTTGGTTTTTTAGTTTTTAAACATGACTCTGCGTTTCTCTTGTTTCATACTGGGATCATTCAGCCACCTAATTAACTGAGAGCCAGTGTAGTATAATAGATAGAAAGCCGGCCTTGGAGCTAGGAAAGACCCAGGTTGAAGCCTTGTAGCATGACACATACTAGCTTCGTCAGCCAGTCTCTTAGTATCACCAGATAACTCTCTATGATTATAAATTGCAGAAAAGGTGTCCATCTGCACTGGTAGATGAACCTGCTCACTGGACCTTTCTACACATTTGAAATAACAAGTCCAGTATGTTGTTGTTTTTTAAAGGCAACTTAATAAGTTCAGATTGTAGATCTATCTACTGCATGACCAGTAGTTGCGTTGTTAATGAGCATAGTCTGTCCTCCCTAACCCTAGACATATTACTCGTCTTACTGGAGTATATAGCAATATGCAAAGCTGATTTAGTAACCTAAAGGAGTGGTTTGAATTTATTGAAGCAATCAAATAGTTCTACTGTCAGATGGAGAGGAAATTCCTAGGTGACATTGTGACACCCAAAGTTTCCCATAATGACTGGCTGAACTCGTCTTAGTTGTCCTCGGGCAGAGGTGTGGGACATTACTAGTTCTCGCTATATACTGCATTTTGTAGGTCCATGTGGATTGTGTTCATACACAATTGATTCAGATATACAATTGGACAGGATTCATTACGCTAATTATTGTTTCAATGTGTAACTCAGAGTTAAAAATAAATGGTAAATGTGTCAGGCTGGGTATTAGAATTGTTACAGGTTATGTTAGTATTTTATATGGGAAATAACCTAGCATTTTCTTTTGTTACATTCTCTCAGTTTTGAGTCTAATGTGTGTCCTTTTAATGAGCCTTCTTGAGATACCCTTAGAATAATTTTCTATATTTATCTGCACTGTATAACAGAGCTTTGTGTGGGGGTTAAACCATTACACCTCATTTGGGGCTTAATTTACCCTTTCCAGTGGTCCTTGTTTACAGTTAGAGCTATGGTCACAAATAGCTTTTGAGCTAAGTACTTAGGTTTAGAAATGTTGATTGGAATTTTTTGTAAAAAGTCAATTCTCTGCGTGAAAATTATTATCACATCCTAAACTTGTATATGACTGGGATGAGCAAATGAATGCAGTTTCTCTCAAAATCTATTCCTTGAATTTCATCTTGAAGGTTATAGCAAAGTCAGAATTTATGACTAGGAATGCTTTTATGAATATGATGGGCTGCATTTGTAAATCAATATAAGTAACCATACACAGTTACTATTTTTATTATATTCAATAATTGGTATTGGAGCTTTAAAACATATTACTTGACTTGTCTTTTCTTTCTTAATAGAATTGATAAAAGATTTCAAGACATTCTACACAGCTTATTTTTTATAGCTACAGATAACTTTTCATTATTGCTTCCTTTTACTTTATTAACACAAATAGGTTCTTGTTTCAAATGAAGTGATCATTTATGGCTTTTAATTTTGAAGTTTAATTGCTTCATTAAATTTATACATTCTCTAAAATGTCAGGTTGTTGATACTAATGTTTAGTTTCATGTTTAAATCTGAGGTTAGCTAGGCTTCCTCTTGTTTTCTGGTAAATTTGATTAAAGAGAACAGTGAGGTAAGACCATTTGTTTTCCTAAGACAAAAAAACTAATTCTACTCAATAAATTTTCCTCTATCTGAAATGTGAGCAAAAAGGAATGTTAAAATTATAGATTCACATTCATTTGGTGCTGAACAGGAAGTAGCAAAAATTATATGGTCTGCATTTAATGAAAATTATTTCCAACTTAGTCCCATGCTTGGATTAATTTGTTGAAGAAGCTTTAAAAAAAATTCAACACTTCTAAGTGAAAGGAAATTCTTTTATGATACTAAGTATCATAATAGGAGTACAAGAATACGCAAAGGATATGGTGAGAAAGCTATTAAATAAGGTCATTTCAGAAGAGACCAAAATATTCATCTATCTTCTTAAGAAAACTGTCTTGTCTTAAAATCTGCACATGATTTGATTTGTCTGGAGGTTAATTTCATACTTGATGTTGTATATTTTCCTGGTAAACTTCTGGATTCCAGGTTTGCTATGCATTCTTTCTCTCTGGTATATTAATACTAAGAGCATTAGTTTGGGCATGGCCATCTGTGACAGTATAACTAAGTGCTTCTCTTTAGTGACTTGCAGCAAATATATTGCTGTAAGATAATGTAAATGACCCTCAATGTCCTACTCTCTCTGAGGCTATAGAATGATGTAAAACTACTTTCCCTTGATTGCCATTTGCAATAAGCTGGTGGTGCTAAAATATAAAACCAAGTCTGCCCAATAAATCAAAGCTTTCTAGATGCCTTAAAAGGGGGGGGTGGGGCTGAAGGGAGGGAGGAGAGGGAGTTGTGAGTTTCTCTTATGGAGCATGAAATAGCATAAAATGCATGTTTGCCATTTTTAATTGAGGTAGCTTTTGATGTTCATTCTGATATGAATTATTTAGTTCAGAGTAATACATGAAATAAATGGGCAGAGAGCAAGCACTCTTGTTATCAGCCAGTGTTTGTAACATAGCAGCCAGCTTCCCTCCCTCCCGCCTCCCCCCCCCCCGTTTCTCTCTCTCTCCCCAAAAGATAAATTTTTAGATTTTGCAGAGAAGCTTCTAAATATAGTAACAAAGGGTTATTTATTCTTAAATCTGTAGTAGAACTGCCAATTTTATGCATCCTGACAGAAAGTACTTATCTTGAAATTGTCAACATTAGAAGAAATTAGGGATGTTGATATATGTGTTTTTCTTGAAACACTTGCCTTGTGATACATTGTGGTTAATATTTGAAAAATAAAGCATTTCCCAATTACTGAAGATTTTTATTTCTAAACTGCATAATTTATTTTAATTAGCCTGCAGATTGTAAGGCAACTAAGCTATTAAAGTGCTAGACGACTTAGCAGATGTCATAGCTTGTGGTAGGTCATCTCAAATAGACAGACTGCTGTTCTGATAGCAGGGATGGAAAAGCCTTTTGTTAACATAGCAGAAAACAGAATTATGTTGGTTCCTCTTCACTGTCCTCTGCCCGTCACCCCTCCCTGCACCTCCCATCATGATACAAAACGGGAAAATCTAAGGAGTATTTTGTTCTCTGACATAGAGTTAAGCATACAGGGTTAGTTAAAAGTGCTTACTTTATCTTAAATCCCTTCTGCCCTTGACAACCTCTCTGTTCATTCCTTAGCTCCTTTCATCACTCAATTTAAATTTCAAGAATCTTATTGACAATGCTTGATTAAAGCAAGCACAGCGAAATAAAATTTTGCTACTCCATCTACTAGTCACAACTATAAGAGACCATCTGATTAATTTTCACAAAACATTGCTTTAATCAAGCTACTCCCTTACTGAAATAACCTCCAATAGCAACCAGCATAGAAGTCTAACTTCTTTGCTTGGCATTCAAAGCCCCTCACAATCTAGCTTTAACCTACCTTTCTAGCTCTGTCTTTTAGTTTACCTCCTTATGTGGATGTTCTCCTTAAGTAAAACAGCTCCTTACTACTCATGGTGCTTTTGAGCCCGATACCTTTGTCACATGCTATTCTTCATATTATACTTTGAAAGCTTTGACCAGTATTATGTCATTTGAACCTCACAGCAATTCTTTAAGTTAAGTACTACAATTATTATTTTAACCATTGTAACCATATTGATGAGGAAACTGAAGTTCAGATTATCCCTTTGAGAGCAAGGAAAGTACATTTGTTTCTGTCATAACGGAGTGGGCCATACAACTTATATTAAAATATAGTAATAACTTAGAGTAGACTCTATCTTATTCGATCTTTACAGCAACCTCATGATGTAGAAATCATTATATCCATTTTACAGGTAAGGAAACTGAGGCTCAGAGAGGGTAGATGATTTGCCTAGTATTACACAGATTATAATTGTTAGAGTTTAAATTCAAGTGCAGCTGTTTCCTTATTCCTAGTCTAGCATTCTTTCCATGGTGTCATATTATCATTGTCTAATGAATTGATCCCCTTCCTCAGTTATATCAATCTTTTAAAAAAAATAATTCTTTCATCCTCAATTCCATGTATTTTTCTCACTTTATTTTCTTTCTAAAGGCCATCAAAACATCAACTTCTTAAAGCTGTCTTAATTCAGTGATGTGACTTTCTAACCCATCCCATTCCCCAATGAACATAAACACATATGCATCAGAAAATCAACATAAAATATTTAGCATGGGGCCAGAAACCCAGCTAGAAAAAATAAATTAATTAAAGATGAAGAAATTGAGGCAAAGGTTAAGTGGAAATAATAATAATAAATGGATATGATAATAGCACCTAATTCCCAGCATAGAGGAGGATACAATAAGATATTTGTATAATGCTTTGCAAAACTTGTACTACATAATTGCTAGCTATCATTATTATATTTGTATAAATATACATGCAATTCAATTCAAAAGTTATTTACAATATTAAAATATTAAGTATATATTATATATACAATAATGTGCTGGGCCTTAGGGGCACAGAAATCAAAACAGACTCTTTGCCCCTTACCAACATGAAGTTTATTTTTTCTGTTGGAAAGATGACAAATGAAATAATGATCTTAACAATAAGTGCAAAAAAAGTCCAAGCAAAGTATCATGAGAATTCAAAAAATGAGAGAGAATATATTGGAAGGAGGATTCAGAAAGCAACTGACACCTGATTTAGGACTTAAAGGAGAGTAGGGAATTTCAAAAACTATAGTCCCATACCACAAACCAAAGAGAATATAGTAAATCTTGTAAATACCTACTGTATCCATAGGATAGGGACATGAGTAAATTATTATGTACCACAAATCACCAACGTGTATTTTTGTTATTGGTACACTTGCTTCACCAAACTTTCCATCACAATTAGTGCAGTTAATTTGTGTTATTTATGACTTTTCCCCCTAACTTTGCCTATATCCAGTGGAACTGTTAAAAATATTTGTTGGATGGGGGCAGCTAAGTGGTGCAGTGGATAGAGCACCGGCCCTGGATTCAGGAGGACCTGAGTTCAAATTCAGCCTCAGACACTTAACACTTACTACCTGTGTGACCCTAGGCAAGTCACTTAAACCCAATTGCCTCACCAAAAAAAAAAAAAGAATGTTGGAAATCTTTGCTTTTATAGCAGATCACTGTCCCATAGGGAGAGGAAAAAAGCAAGAGCTACACACAAGGGTTTTTTTGTTTGTTTGTTTTGTTTTGTTTTTTCTGATGGGCACAACAACATAAAATTTAGTAAATGTTTACAAAAAATACTTTAAAAAATACATTAACCTTCCAGAAGGCTCTTAGATGCTTGTTGAAGAGGGAAATAGTGATACAAATGGAGCATACCCATAAAAAAGAGACTTTCCAATAAAATTATTAAGGAAAATGGTCTTATTCTGCTGTTCATGTAGGCACTCTGAAGTGGACTTCAGAGGAATCCGTCACCTGTGATTTCCATTTGAAATTTAGATTAATCACAGGTCACATCTAACTCTTCAACAATTTTTTTTAAATTTTCAAATGTTCAGAGGCTGACACTAGATAAGCGACTAGCCAGGTAGAAGAGTAGACTTGTGATCTCAACTCCTGGGACTGTGACCCAAAATGTCATTGTGGCTGAATAAAAAGCCAGAGGATGCCCCATATTTTATTTCCTCTTGTTCTATTTCTTGGTTTCTTGGACATGTTTAATTATATTAGTTTATTATAATACAAATTACAATTCCATCATACATGGCTTATTTTTTGCTTTAAGTGACTAGATAAGGGCAGCTTCATTACATGTGGTCTTGTTGTTGTTGTTGTTTTGTTTTTTTTTGGTGAGGCAATTGGGCTTAAGTGACTTGCCCAGGGTCACACAGCTAGTAAGTGTTAAGTGTCTGAGGCTGGACTTGAACTCAGGTCCTCCTGACTCCAGGGCTGGTGCTCTTTCCACTGCGCCACCTAGCTGCCCCAGTCTTGTTGATTCTTAAACAATAGTACTGACTAGGAACATGGAAATATGGAGTCTTTGTGGATGCTAAGATATGAATCTATCTTAAATATTCAGACCTAAATAAATGAATGGAAAATTGTCTCCATAATTGATTTTTTCTCACTAAATATAAATATATTCCTTCCCTGCAAGATTTAGTAGGGAGCTACTGTGGCTATGTAAGGTTCAATGAGACAGTTGGGACCACATTTTAAACACCATGAAACATAATTGTTTTTCTGTCCCTCATAACTTTTTTATTTATTAGACTGAACAGCTGATTTATCCCATAATTGCTGCTTCTCTTTGCTAAGACTATTTCTCCCTCAATGAGCCCTTCTTCGTAACAAAGACAAACAGTTAAGCAAAACCACCACCTACCTAATGACTATGTGGCCATGAACGTACTTTCCTACACCTATTCTCCCCAACTAGTCTTAACTACTAAAGGATAGAAGTATGTTTCAGAAGATTATAAGTCTAGACCTCAAAGACTGCCTAGGCCAGTACCCTTGTTTTACAAGTAAGGAAGTGAGGCCCAGAGAGGTTGTGACTTCTCTCAGGGGTCACACAGGCAGCAAGTATCAGAGGTAGAATTTGAAGCCAGGTGCTCTGACTACATGGACTACACCCAAAACTATTACTAAGGGAGTCAACTAGGAAAAGCAAGATTACTCTTCTCACTATTTCATATTCATATCATAAGTTTTGGTTTTAAGAGTTTTTATATTAGATCATCTTTCAAGCAGGTTTAATCCATCACCCACACACCCCCATGTCCTCCTCTGGCTTATTAAGAAAAAAATACTGTAGAGGAAACTGAGTGTTTATGAAAGTGGAGAGGGTTAGGGTTTGGTGTTATATAAAGTAAGAATAATTTAAAGCTATTACTCCATTACAGGTAGAAGCCAATTTGAAGTTTCTCAATTCAAAAGGAGAAAATAAATTTATCATAGTCTACTTTTACATTGACGGTCTTTTAAGTGTGCTTATTCAATCTAAGTGGGTCCTGGCACAGGATAAACTCTGGCTTTCTTTCAGTCTTTAAAATCTAAAACAGCAACAAGGCAGAATCATGGGTAAAATTTTTACTTTGATGCTGGATACTGGAAGATTTGGGGAGGGGCAAAGGGAGAGGAGAGTGTGCTGGATGTCGAGCTACATGAGACCTCAGAATTCCTCTAGTCCAGCCCCCTTGTTTTACAGATGAGAAAACCGAGACATGACTTGCCTATGGTCAAACGGGTAATAAATGGCCGAGCTAGGAGTCAGAACAGGTCCTCTAACTCCAAATCAAATGTTCTCTCTCCTACATCATTCTGTCTTCATCTTTTGGCCTATTTAAAAAAAAAAAAAAGTGGTGGGGGCGGCTAGGTGGCGCAGTGGATAAGCACCGGCCCTGGATTCAGGAGGACCTGAGTTCAAATCCGGCCTCAGACACTTGACAATTACTAGCTGTGTGACCCTGGGCAAGTCACTTAACCCCCATTGCCCCACCAAAAAACAAAACAAAACCAAAAAAAAAAAAAGTGGTGAGGAAAGCCCCCCACAGACTGGCAAACCAGAATTAACATGTAGCCCTTCGACTACCTAGGACTTCTTTGCTGAAAACTCTAAGAGACGTACTACCTAAATTTAAGAATTCCAATGATAAACAATAAATTCTACAAGCAACCCAGGAAATAGCTTTCACGTATCAAGGCAAAGAAACTTAAATAACACGAGACTATTCTGCACTCACTTGAAAGCAAAGGAGAGAATTGAATAGGACTAGAAAGAGGCTTTTCCAGAAATCCATTAAAGGACTGAAAGCTGGTGTTTTTGTCTCTTGGAAGCATGTGGCTCTTGAACTTGATCTTGGACATATTGTATAAGTGACAGGTATGAAATTAAAATGGCTAAATACCAGAATGTCCTTTTACTTACCTCATCTTTTTCCTTTCTGTCTTTGTATCTTCTTCTTTCAGCCACAATCCATATGTGGTTTTTTCTTTTCTTTTCTTTTCATTTTCCCCCCAGGGCATTGAGGGTTAAGTGACTTGCCCAGGGTCACACAGCTAGTAAGTGTCAAGTGTCTGAGGTCAAATTTGAACTCAGGTCCTCCTGAATCCAGGGTCAGTGCTTTATCCACTGCACCACCTAGCTGCCCCAACCCATATGTTTTTGCCATTACTTTCCTACCCTTATATGTATGAATACATTCACTTCTTTATAGACTACTGTTTTCTTGTACTTGAATAATAAATTCATCAAGATTCTGAGCAGAAGACTTAACTTGCTTTGCTGTAACCCACTCCATTTGAATCTTTAATGGAAATATTGGTAGCAGGGTGGATAAAGTTCAAGACTTGGTTGTTAGAGAGACCTGAGTTCAAATCTTGCTTCAGACAAATTGACTTCTCACCTACGAGTACCTTCTCCCATGGCAAAAGAATCTACATCATACCCAACCAGAAGCTGAAATTTTACAACTATAAAAAAGTAGCCATACCTATTTCCTCCTAACAACAACCCAAAAAATGGACAAAAGAATACTAGGAAGTTATTATTAATATAACTCTTTTTATTTTTATAATTGAGAGTCTTCAGAATGTAGCTATTTATAATTTTTCATTCGAACCTAAACTACCACTACCCTGCCACCCTCTATTAAGTAGACAGGATGGGTTTTATTACCTTCGTTTTAAAGATAGAAAAACCTAGACTCAAATTTGTTAAGTGATTTGCCTAAGGTCACACAGCCAATTAATAGAGATGGCAGGACTATATAATTCAGGTCTCCTGACTTTTTTTCTATGTTATTTTGCTTCCCAAGAATTGTAAAAGAAAAGTGACAAGATAGAATATGTTTCTTTCTCCTTATTCCTACCCCAAATTAGCAATAAATAATGAGTCAAATTCAAGACTGTCTAAATAGTTACTAATCTAGATCTGGAAAGAATGACAAAAGCCATGTACTCCCACCCTATCCTCTTAGAGATGAGGAAACAGAGATCCACATAGGTAAAGTGACTTGCTCTGTCACACAAGTGGTGTTAGAGGCAGGATTAGAACCCAGATCTTCTGACTCAAGAGGTAGTATTCTTTCTACTCTACCACATTGCTTTAAGTATATGTGTGTGCGTAGATATGTGTGCATACATATATGCATATATATATATATATATATATATATATATATATATACATACATATGTGTGTGAATGAAATGGAAAATTAGAAAGAGCCTTCCTAGAAGTTCCCTCCTAAGTCAGTGTCAGCTTTAATGTTCTTTTTGGGACAAGGACATTTACTATATAACCAAAATATTCATCATATGTTAGGCTTAGTTCAGAGGATCATTTATCCAAGGAACCAAAATGTCATCTGGTCCAACCCATTCATTTTATATATGAAGAACTAAGACCCAAAGAGTTGGTCATTTACCCAAGGTCATATAGGTTACTGTGGCAGAGCCTGATTTTGAACCCACGTCCTCTGACTAAATTCTACCCTTTTTCCTAGTCTTGGAAATGAGTTTTAGACCATTCAGGGAAGGATTGGAAAGAAAGTAGGACTTACAGTCAACCTTGAAAATACATAGAAAATGTGGATAGGACAAGAGTAAAGGGAAAGGCTTTTCAAACAGTGAGGACAATATTAGTGAATATGATATATTTGTGTCACATTGGGAAGACTATAGCAGAGGGTGTGTATTGGGGGACAGTGAGCAATAAGATTAAATTATTAGAGTAAGATTAGGTTATGGAGGGTCTTGTAGGCCAGGGGAGTTTCACCTTGATGCAGCAGGAAAAGTTTATCCATTCAAGTTTTGTTCATTTGGTTTTTTAAACATGGTGTAAATATTAATATGAATTAATTAATATGAATATAAACAAGCGTAATAAAATATTTTCCCGATAGTAACATGCAGATTGGATTGGAGAGAGGAGGAGACTTAAATCAGACACCAGGTATAGGGCTATTGAAGTAGTCCACACATGATATAATGGGTGCCTGTATTAGAATATTGATGGAAATATTGATGGGAGGTATTTTGTTTTTTTGTTTTTTAGTGAGGCAAGTGACTTGCCCAGGGTCACACAGCTAGTGAGTGTTAAGTGTCTGAGGCCAGATTTGAAGTCAGGTACTCCTAACTCCAGGGCCGGTGCTCTATCCACTGCGCCACCTAGCTGCCGCGATGGGAGGTATTTTGAAGGATAATTTGGTAGAATTTGTGACTACAATGGAATGGGATGAATCAAAGATGACTGAAGTTTTCAACTTGGAAGTCTGAGAAAGTGATAGTTCTGTGATATAAAAGCATAAAACTATGAGATTAGCTGGTTTGGAAGAAGAAAATGGTTTTCTTTTGGCACATGTTAAATAGCTAGTTAAAAATGTAGAAGGGAACCATTGGAAATAGGAGATTAGAGATGTGAGGATATGAGGACAGGACTTCAGATAAAGATGAGATTCATCAGTGTAGAATGAGTGAGAGTTAAATTAATGAGTTGCTTTGAGAGGAGAGCAGAAAGACCAAGATAGATCCTTCAGGAGTTAGGAGGCAAGAGAGAAGGCTAGAAGGACCAAATCAGAAAGTAGGAAGAGTTTAGTTGGTCAATAAACATTTGTCAGATGCCTACTGTGTTCCAGGTACTATGCTAAGATTTGGAGATACAAAGAAAGGCAAAAGACAGTCCCTACCCTCAAGGGAATTGCAATCGAATGGGAGGAAATAACATGCAAAAGGAAGATAAAAGCAAAAATGTGGGGGAAAGGGAGAAGGTACCCAGAAGGGAGGTGAAGAGAAGTACCAGGGAGTATAACCAGTTGGGAAATGAAGAGATACCTGACCTGGGTTCCTTCCTTAATTGGAGATTCTGGGAAGAGAGGTCTCCACTCTGCATTCAGAGGAAGGATGGGGCCCCATGGGCCCTTACTGATAAAGTGTAAAAACCAAGAACCTCTATCATGGAAGCAAAGGAAGGAGGAATTTCACAAAGGGTAGTCAAGAAGAATCAGAACAGAGGAAAGGTCAGTGAAGCACTTGATTTAATTGGGAGTTGAATTCAACTTCATAGAGGGCAATGTCTTTTCTTTGGGGCCTACATCTTGAAAACCATCTAACCACAGACATTATAGGTACTATTACTATAACTGTCATTCTGTAAGGAGTCTCTCTAAGAGCACTTAGAGTTTTACTTGTTTTCTAGAAGGACTATTAACTGTGATAGCTGAAGAGAGGTCAGAGAAAAAAATACTAAGATAACTTATTTTCTAAGAGAAACAGAGTTCAATCCTTATATTCAAAGAGACATGGAGTGAATTCTCAAAAAATTACTTTAGTTGGTGCCCTAAGAGAATTGAATGGTAGGGTTGTTTTTCCAGGCATCGAGATGTCTGCAGTTGCAGTGATAGTTAATGTTGATTTTGAATGTGAGCTTTCACACAACTGATCATAAATACTTCATGTCTTGGTTTTATTGTTTTAAACTATTAGACAAAATATAAATAGTAAATTTGATGTTTATGCCTAAGGGGTTGGGAGGAGGGGTGTGAGTGTGTGTATATGTGCACGTGGATACACACTCATAAAATGGCACATAATGGGGCATATTGAAGAGTTTGGAGAAAAGAAAAATATGGAACTTATGTAGGTTAATTATAGTTACTTCCCCTTACTCTTCTGTTTCAGGATAAAACATTCTCCACGCAAATGAAAAAGACTAATTTCTCTATCCATATACTACAACCCTATCTACTTCAGCCTCTGCTGAAGAATGGAACAAGATCCTTCATATTGCCTACAAAGCCATAATTGTTTTTAGAGACAATACTAGAAAATCTTAAACAAAATGGAAGCAAAGATTATATACATGTGAAACTTGCTAATGTTGTCTTTAAAGAAAATATCTTAAGTGTTTACTATATGAATAAAAAAATTTTTGAAACAAGTAACAGAACTTTCCCTTCATAGGTTAAACACAGAGTAAATAACACCCTTCATTCACATTTATTGCCTTTTAGTCTCAACATCTGAATCAAGTCAGACTGGTTTAACTAGCATTCCATTCTATAAATCGGATAAGAATTGGGACAAAGGACTTGATTATAAAAGGACTAAGTTTTAGTTAAATTCATATTAAGTTTGTGTAGTACTTATGTTATGATCAATGAACAATTATCATTCGATGTTTCTTGGCATATAAATTGGCCACTGGACTGCCTGACAAAACATGGCGTCAGATTGGCTAAGTACAGTGCAAACTTGTTTCCAAAGAAGTCTTCAATAGTGGCCAAATGATCATTTTTCAGAATTGTCTAGAGATTTACCTTTATATGGGAGTCAGAGAAGATGTTTTCTGAGATCCCTCTCCCTGCTAACAGTCTCTGATTTTGTGGACAAGTACTTTGGAAAAAGCAAAATACTCTAAGACCTGGTCATTGAAATGTTGGTGTTTGTCTATCTTGCCTTTGTCATTCAGATCAGTGAACAGCACAGTGCCTGGTACACAATAGATGTTTAATAAATGCTTGTTGCCAGAAAATAATTCTACTTCCCTATTCCTCATAGGAAATATATCTGGCTTGGGAGTGAAGCATGGACCAAACCAGTTGAGTAGTATAACCAATACAGTTGTATTGGCTTCCAAGTAGTACATACATTATTTGCAGTCTGAATAATCTACCTGTAGGTTATGGAGATCTGACTGAAATTTTATGGTATTGGTGATGAGAATTCAAGTAAATTTTCCTTTTAGGTTTGATTTTTTAAAATTATTTTTTGTATAGCAGTATAGATGTTGATGTTTTTATGAACTCATGGAATTTCCCCAGGAAATTTGGAGTTTATATACTACTGCCTCTTGAATTGTTATCTAATTCTCATATTAATTTCATTTTCATGCCTAGATAGTAATCATGATTATGTGCAATGCAGAAATAAAATAGGGGGAGGGAGAGGGAAGAACCTGTTGATAGGTCAAAGCAACCATTTCTTAGCAATGCATTGTTCAGTTTTCATTCATTCATAGCCTCTTAAAATTTATTTTAAAAATTAAAGTTATTGAACACTCTGCATCAGTCAGAATGGTTCAACATCTTTTCCATTTCCTCAGATCTCAAAAAAAATCATAAGAACACAATATATAAGGGATGATTGTAAAATGTTTAGGGCTAATAAAATAGGAGATAGATAAAGAGACAATAGAAATCATATGGTTCCCCTTCCCTCACCCTCATCCCTATCTCCAGTAGGTTCCAGAGATACAAATAAAAATAAATGTATATTAATAGAGCCTTTGGTAGTTGTCTAATTTGAGCCTCATAACCTAAGCGAGGGAGGTGGTACAATTATTATTTTTCCCATTTACAGATTAGGTACTTGAGGAGGCCCAGAAATGTCAAGTGACCCATCCTGCCCCTGTTTTGTGTCCAAATCTCTTTTTGTACCACGTTGGTCAGTTACCTGGGACAGATCCCACATCAATTGTATTTCAAACTAGAAAATGCTATTCTTTTCTTTTTTAAGAAAAAAATGTTGTCAAATGTATATCTGTAAATGTATTTTTATTTAAGAATCCAGTGTAGATACTAGGGCCTTATCTATATTTCCTCTGTGAGAAGTTATGGTTTTATTGAACACTAATTCCTCATCTGTAAAATTAAGGCATTGGACTTATTGATCTCTAGCTCTTAATTTTTGTGATCTTTGCTCTATTAACAGTCTGGACATCTTCATTCTGTAACGACCACACAGTAATAGCATTTCTTCTCTACATTTGATTCTGTCTTTTACAGTAATTGAGTGAGACTTTGTGTTAAAATTCAGTTCTTAAATTTCATATTTTTAAAAAACCAGTTTGTTTTTTTAAATGGCACACTGAGGAATTTGAACACTTTACATTGAACTGGGAAAATTAATGATTCCCTACTGGTCTATTTGCATTATTGATTACATTAAGAATCTGTAACACATTCTACTACCCATTCTTTCTGTTCTGTATATGTAAAAGATGTTTTAAATAGGCTGCTCTGGATGTGTCTGAGAAAATCAGGCTTTGTTTAAGTATCTAGGAGTATTTTAGTTTTATTGGTATGTGAGGCATGAAAAAAATAGGTGATTTAATCTCTATCTGTACCTCTACATGTTAGTCTATACATTGTCTTTATGAGCTGCTGTAGCAATGAAATGAATATGTTTTAGAGGGGCTCTTTTCATAATGGCTTGGCTATATAGAGTATTCAGTTCCCTAGACACTTGTAAGCCCTGTCTTCAGATGTGGCTGTCTAATTTGATAATGCTATTAGAACAAAATATCTTGAAAAGGGTTATTCCTTTTAAATGTTATGCTGTTGTCCCAGAACTGACAGGTAAAGCATCCCCTCCCTCAAAACTGAATTTCAGAATAAGAACTGGAGATTCAAATTTGAAGCCAACATATTTTGGTTCATTTAGCTCTGATTTATTTTCTTTTGAGACTAGGGCACTCTATATGACCCAGGCTAGAACTCCAAAGCCTGATCAGGACTGAAGCTTTGACCTGCACCGTTTTTGACTTGGTTTATCCCTCCTTAAGTAACCTCATGGCTCTCTACTTCTGGGGGCTTAACACATTAATGCTAGACAGACCTTGGATGAGATTTAGCCCTATTGCACCTCAGAATTCCTAAACTCAAGCAATCTACCAGCCCTCAGCCTCCCTAGCAGCAAGGACTGTAGACATGTGCCACCATATCCAACTTTAGTTTGTTTTTTTTAATTTATGGGATAAAACAAGTATTTTCATAACATGGTATAATAAAAAAGATTATACATGAAACTGCAAATCCATTATGCACAACATAATATTCCTTTTAAATATATTCCACAGTTTTTGTGTAAATTAATTTTCCCCTTTTTATCCCCGCCTCCAGATGGCTACTATTAGACACAAATAGGAATATATAGAGAGATATATGTAAAATTATTCCAAACATACTTCTTTTTATTAGTTCTGTCTCTGGATACAGATAGCATCTTTGTTCTTAGGTCTTTTATAGTTAATTGGGATGTGTATAATACTCAAAATAACTTATTTACTCAGAGTCATTCTTCTCTCTTTTTTTTTTTCCTGGGCTAATGAGGGTTAAGTGACTTGCCCAGGGTCACACAGCTAGTAAATGTCAAGTGACTGAAGGCTAGATTTGAACTGAGGTCCTCCTGAATCCAGAGCCAGTGCTTTATCCACTGTGCCACCCAGCTGCCCCCCTCAAAGTCATTCTTAAAACAATATTGTTGTTACTATATACAATGTTCTCTTTTTTCTGCTCATTTCACTCTTCATTATTTCCTGCAAGTCTTTCCGTGATTTTCTAAGATAATTGAGCTCAAATTCTACCCCTGAGAAAAACCTATTTTGTATATAACTTTGTAACAGAAACAGTCAGATGTCCCAAAATAATTGGAAAAAATGTTCTCAGTGAGATTTGATGTTTTTAAAGGGTTCTATGAATAAAACTTTGACTTTCTCTCTTTTTTGTTTCAGATACGGAAAAATCGTCTCCACAAAGGCAATTTTGGACAAAACAACTAATAAATGCAAAGGTATCTTTTCACTTGACATTTTCTAAAGCAGAGCCTCATGACTGATTGAAATGATGGGATTTAAGGTTGAGCTTTAGTTTCAAAACCACCTCTGTTTGGTGGGAGGGGACCCCAAGCCTTATTTATTTCCAAGTTTCTTTCTTGCACAATAACAGTGTATTGGTTACGTTTGTCCCTAGTGGAGTTGGCTGGCTGCCCAACAGCAGCAAGCCCTTTGCCAGAACTTCAGATTTGACTCCAGTGAAGTTAACATGCCAAACACTGGTTGGCATTTAGCCCCTTGCTTTTAAAAGGAAAATAGTTAGAAAACAGCTTTTTTTTTTTCCTGTTCTTGAGAAGATTAGAGCTGCTTAGTGAAGACCATTCTGCCATACTAAGAACCTGAAAAGATTACATATTGTGCAAATTGGCTCTATTAATTAGAACAGAGTAGTTTTAAGCTGTACTTAATTACATGTTTCAGTACTTCCAATTGTTCTTTGCTGTATGTCTATTGAATATATTGGTGGTAAGGAGGGGAGAATCATTTTCACTGACCAAATTATAATAGAGAAGGGGGAGGTCATAGACTTCTTTGAAATACCCTGATGCATTAATTTAGTGCACTGACCTTCTGTATTCAGTGTAATTAGGATGATCTCATCTAGTTTCATGAGTAATTTAAGTGGAAGACCAGAAGGGGAGGGGCCTAGGAGCTTACACTCATGCTTTCTGTTCCAGGCATTTTGACAATAGGGAGCATGATTTCTAGGAAAAGAGAAGAATGGAGTCGATTGACTTTTCAGTATAACCTCTGCCCCCATGAATGGGAATAAAGTTAATAGGAATAGTCAAGAGAAGCAAGGCTCTTCTCTTTAAGCCAGAGCATTTTAGATAATGGGCTAAGTAGCAGCTTACAACAATCAAAAAAGGGGGGGGGGGTAAATCTGCTTTTTCTAAGAAAGTGGGCATTTTTTCTTTGTACTGAAATGGGGGTTGAGTCGTATTTCTGTCTCTTCCTCAAAGTTCTTAAAATTAAAGAAGCATTTTTGAAAAAAATCTGCAAGCAAGCCCAGGTATAATTGTGTATCTTTTTTTTTTTTTTTTAGTGAGGCAATTGGGGTTAAGTGACTTGCCCAGGGTCACACAGCTAGTAAGTGTTAAATGTCTGAGGCCGGATTTGAACTCAGGTACTTCTGACTCCAGGGCCGGTGCTCTATCCACTGCGCCACCTAGCTGCCCCTTGTGTATCATTTTAAAGAAGTTTTTGATGTAGTAAGAGTTTTGAAAAAACATGTAAAGCTGATTGCGAGGATCCATTTCTTTTGGATGTTTCATATATATAAAATTTAAGAGATGGCATTGAATAGTGCATGGAGATCTAGCCTTGAAGTTAGGAAACCCTAGAGGCAAGTCACTTAAGCAGCTCTCCCACTATGTGGGGTGGGGGGTGGGGAGGTTGTCCCTTCTATCAGTGAAATCGTGGCTCTAGGACCTACTCCTATCCCTAAAAAGTATAATAACAGCTTAAATTTCTAAAATAGTACATTACAGTTGCAAGGCTCTTTTTTTTTTTTTGTCTTTTTTCCCCCGGGGCAATGGGAGTTAAGTGACTTGCCCAGGGTCACACAGCTAGTGTCAAGTATCTGAGGCTGGATTTCAACTCAGGTCCTCCTGAATCCAGGGCCGTGCTTTATCCACTGAGCTACCTAACTGCCTCTGCAAGGCTCTTTTAAACTTATTATTATCTCATTTGATCCAATTGTAACCTCTCCCAGAATCTCACAATTGGAAAGATTTCAGAGACCAGTTAGAACAACTCTACCTGAACAAAAATTGTCTTTCCATCATTGCCAACAAATATCCATTTGATTATAAAACCTGTGCTAGGAAATCTACAGGCAGAAGGAACCTTCTGGATCCTAAGGCAGCCTATTCCACTCTTAGCTCTCAAATATGAGGAAGCTTTTCTTTTCTCAAGGCCAAGTTTGCCCTTATGAGTTCTAGGAAGAGTTCCTCCTCTTCCATCAAACAGTACTTTAAATATTTAAAGATAGCTATTATATTTGGGGATGGGGGTGGCAATCTGTTAGCCACCAACCAGATTAACAGGCAGGAGGAGGCATCTGCTAAAGCCACTTATGCTCTCTGTAATCATGGAAAAGATGAAGAGATAAAGACTAAATAATAGTACAGTCAAACTTGGAGCTGGTTGAATAGCTTGACCCAAAGAGTCATTGTTAATGGGTCAGAGTCCACTTGGAAGGAGTTTGCTTATGGATTTCCCAAAGGAGCTGTCCTTGACCTTGTTCTTTTAGCATTTGTATCAATGATTTGTATGAAAGCATAGGTAGTGTGCTTCTTAGATTTATAGGTGACTCGAAAATGGGGAGAAGAGCTAACACCACATCAAAGAGTCAAGATCCAAAAAGATCTCAACAGAGTAAGATAGTGGACTGAATCTATAAATTATGGCCACTTACGATAGCTTTGGGAATGAGGGCTTTCTTTGTAAATTCAGGTTTTCAAATAGACACAGTTATTTCTTCCCATTTCACTTCCTTCTTTTGGTGGCAGATGTCTCACCAAATAAATGATTATTTTAGATTATTCAGCATTCACACTAGATACTTATGAGTCCAAAAGAGATTTATAAAAAAGACTTTTTTTTATGGCTGGCTGAAAAGGGAAGGAAAGAGCAGCAGTCCTTCAAATCTCTTTCTAGATTAGCATAATGATATGGCAGCCCCCTTCCAGGTACCTTCTCACTTTTCCCTTTCATATAAGAAACATCTCACCTCTTATATGTTAGAGCAGGGTTTCAAGACAGTGATGAGTGGGCAGTAATGTGTTATCTATTTTCTCTCCTTTCCAATCTATTTGGAATCTTTGAACACAGGATTTGATGGAAGGGTATAAGAATATAGGATTGGAATGTCAGCATAAGAGTAGATGAAAGGTAATATCAGGGGGAAGGCAAGTATTAGCCAATACACCATCTCTGCCCTCAAGGATCTTACATTTTAGTGGTGGGGGGAAAAACCCATGTAAATAACTTGGGTAAGCATAAGAGTAGATGAAAGGTAATATCAGGGGGAAGGCAAGTACTGGAAGTACAGGAGTGGAGGGTGGAGTGGGAAGGGGACCAGGAGAGATCAGTTGCCTAGAGAAGGTGGGATTTGGGCTGATTTCTGAAGGAAGTTGGGGAAGTTCAAAGGTGGAGTGGAAAAGGAACAGCTTTCTGGGCAAGGTAAATAGCTCATGCAGAGTGAAGAGAGAGAGTCCTGTGTGTGAGGGACAGCTAGTAGGGCATTATAGCTATAGCATAGAGTATATGTAGGTGAATAAAATGCAAGGAGATTGGAAAGATTGAAAGGGACCTAGTTGTAAAAGGCTTTAAATACCCAACAGAAAATTGTATATTTGATCCTGAAGTTAATAAGGAACCACTGGAGTTTGTTAAGTGTGTGTGACAGGGAGAGGGGGAAAGAAAAAAGGAAATGAGCATTTATTAAATGGCTCCTATGTGCCAGACACTAAGCCATAAGCGCTTATCTCACTTGATCCTCATAACAATCCTGGGAGGTAGATGCTATTATTATCTCCATTTCACAGTTGAAGAAATTGAGGCAGACAGCAATTCAGTGATTTGCCCAGGCTCACGCCACTAGTAAGTTTGGGAGACCAGATCTGAATTCAGATCTCTCTCATTCTAGGCCTTGTGGTCTGTGCCACCTAGCTACCTGCCCTCAGAGGTGGTCAGACCTGTGCTTTAAGAAAATCACTTTGGCAATTGAGTGGAGGATAGAGTGAGGAGAGATGAGGGACACTAATTAGAAAGCCGTTACAAGAGTCATGAAGTGCAGTGATGATGACCACAGGGTGGTGGCTGTGTGCATAGATTTATAGAAGAGATCTTAGGAGTGTAGAAACAGTGAGACTTGGCAAAAGATATGTGGTAAGCATGAGTGAGGAGTCGATTACACCAAGGTTGTGAGCCTGCGCGATTGGGAAGATGATGGTATCCTACAGGGTAATACTGAAGATCAGAAGAGATAAGGGTTGGGTGGAAAGTGAATTAATCCTAAAACTTCACTAGAGATCTTCAAGCAAAAGTTGTCTGTTTTGGTGTTTTTTTCTTTTTGTTTTTGGCGACTTTAGAAAAGATTCTTGTTTAGATTCAAATTGGATAAGACATTCTTTGCACTCCAAGTTAAATACCCTTGGTTTCTTTATCCCATCTTCAAGTGGTGTGGTCTCTCTTCAACATCCTCATTGCACTTTCATTTGTCGGTGTCCTTCATAAAACAGAACAAAATGCTTTGGATCTAGTCTGCCTAGGCCAGAATAAAGCAGAACTATCACCTCCCTCAACCTGGACACTTGCCTTTCCTGATACATCCTGGAATACTTTTTTGACTGTGATGTCACATTGTTGACTTATACCTTTTTTCAGACAGTGTTCTCTTAACTATGAAATCCTTATCTTTTACTTGTTAAACCTTTTCTTTTTAACACTAATGTAGAACTTTATATGTCCCCTTTAAATTTATCCACTTAGATTTGGTCCATCATTTTTGCCTATTAAATATTTTTGGATTCTGATTATCACTCTATCACACAGCATCTTTGCAGTCCCTTCCAGTTTAATGATTTATTTAATTTTGCCAAATTTAAGAATTAAGCTCACTAACCTAGGTTTGTCAACTTTCTGCTCTCCCTTAAACAGTAATGAAGGTTGTGCTCACTTTGGCAGCACACATACTAAAATTGGAACAATACAGAGAATATTAACATGGCCTCTGCCAAGGATGACATGCAAATTCATGAAGCGTTCCATATTTTTTAATTGGAAATTGGAAATCTTTTATAAACAAATGCTGAAAACTAAAAAAGTAATGAAGGCCTCATTTTTTTCTTTACCAGCATTTGTCATGTTGACCCACTAGCTTCCCTTTTTTGGGGGGTTGGGGGGAAGCAATGAGGGTTAAGTGACTTGCCTAGGATCACACAGCTAGTAAGTGTCAAGTGTCTGAGACTGGATTTGAACTAAGTTCCTCTTGAATTCAGGGCCAGTGCTTTATCCACTGTGCCACCTAGCTGACCCCCCATCTTTCAAAGATCATTGTCAGTGAAAAAGAAAAAGAACATTGTCAGTGAAGTGGCATATACATGTATGTTGTGCGGACCAATTTTTAATTGGGGAGTGTTAGCTAAGCGGCTCACCGCAATATTGGGGCAAGGAAAGAGACCAGCAGCCTCCCTCAAAACAGAACAGGATTTATTTTAACAAGAATGAACTTTAAAAAAAAAAACAACACAAACAGTATCAGTAGGAACAAGGGAAAGGAAATAAAATGGGGAAAGGGAAATTATACAACCTGAAAAAGTACCACCACCCAGGAATCAGCTGAGAATATGCAGCAGAACTCCTGTCACCTTCCAGCATCCAGCTAGAATGCCCAATTCTCCTCCCCCAATCCCAGAAAAACCCCACACAGCCCCAGCCAATGGGATGGCTGCTCTGACAGTCACATGACTGCCCTCACTAGGCTTCCAATCATTATAATTTTGCCAGGCCCATGTACGAGTTGGTGAGTGGTGATGGTGTGAGGTGCCAGCGCCATGGCAATGGCTACAACCAGTGGGTGGAGCACCGTGTGGTTTGCGGAGCCCCAGGCCAGTGCACGCTGAGGCATAAAAACCTCAAATTACAATTAATTCTTTACAGTATGTATATATACACATACATGAACATATATGTGTGTGTATATATATGTGTACATACACATATATTTGTTGTTATTCTTTAACTCTGTACAGTGAAATTCATGTGGACTTTTAAAGCCTGGCTTAACTGCCAATTCTCATCTTGGATATATCCTATGAAATGCTACTCTACTGATACTTTTCTTCCAGTGTTGTTCTTGCTTCTCTTTGTGGTATTTGGCTTGGCAAAAATGTGGGCAGTTTTCTCTCTCCCCCTCCCTTTTTTGTTTAAAACCTTCTTGTTCAGTGAACTCCACCCTTGGCCAAGAGCCTAATATTCCTTTTAAAGTCATGATCCAGACATCCAAATCCCATTCTCAGACGCTATCTTCTTTATTAACCTCTTCACTTTACTTCAACTGACAGATATGATGAAAATATCTCCTCTACCTCTTAAGTCTTTAGTTTCTCACACAAAATATCATCGTCCTGGCAAGTTCCTTTTGGTGGTATTATTCTCCATCCCCATTCTGCAAATCACTAGAAACAGATAAGAGTAGTCAGGTTTGTCAGGCCTCAGTAGACTTTCCCTCACATTCAAGATGCGTGTTCAGAGAAGAGAGGATTTCCTTTTACCTGTCGTCTTCCCCCTGTCTCTTCATTCTCTGTCTCTCTGTCTCTCCCTTTCTGTCTATCTCTCTCTGTCTTTGTCTCTCTGTCTCCTCCCTCTCTCCCTGTCTCTCCTCTTTCCCTCTTTCCCTGCCCCCTCCATTTTTCATGTAAGGTTGGTATATCTTATCCTTGAAATTACTAGCTAGGCAGGTACTTGACTACCCCCTTTTAAGCAAATGACCCCTACATCCTTACATACAGCCTTAATCTCTCTTCCCAAGTTTATTCCTGCATCACTGCCTATTAGACATTTCAATTTGTATGTTCTATGGGCATCTCAAATTCAACATATCCATAAACCCAAATCATTATCTTTCCTCCCCAAGCATACCTTGTTTTTGATCTTTCCCATTTCCCTTAAGGGTATTACTATTACTATTCTTCCATTCATGCAAGTGTAACAACTCTGTGTCATCCTTGACTCCCCGTTCTCAGTTGCCAGATCTTGTTGTTTCTGTTTCCACAGCATCTCTTAAGATAGGCCCCTTTCAGGGGCAGCTAGATGGTGCAGTGGATAGAGCACCGGCCCTGGAGTCAGGTGGAGCTGTGTGACCCTGGGCAAGTCACTTAACCCCAATTGCCTCACTAAAAAAAAAAAAAAAAAAAGATAGGCCCCCTTCAGCTCATATAACCACTGTCTAGTTCTGGCCCTCATTAACTTATGTCTGGACTATTGCAGTAAGCTCCTCATTGGTTTTCTTGCTTCAAATCTCTGTTCACTTCAGTCTCTAATGTAGGACGTGTGGGCTGTTCAGAGGGACTGGCACCTCTGGTGCAAGGGCTTGCTAAACCTTTTTCAGGGCTGGTCATCTGTCTTTGGTGTCTACCTGTCAACCAACTCACGTGTGGCTCCAAGAAGCTGTAGCATGTGCAGAGGTCACCCTGGTAACTCATCTTGGCAAATGGACTAAACCAATTTGAGGGTAACCAACAGGCCTCAAACCCTTTGGTGAGTTAGGGAGGTATCTACCCCAAGAAGGTGAAGATTTCCCCCAGTAGAATGGAAAGATGAAAATAATTTGTTCCAGTGGCTGTGAAGGTGCCTGACACAGGTGCTACAGAGCACTTAGAGCTTGGTTAGACATGGAAGACACCAAGTTCATCCACTGCATCCTGAGCTATCACCCATCCTCTCACCTTTTGTCCTGCTACTGGATTTTTATGACTTAGGAAGAGAGGGTGAAGAGGTTGACTTTGTGCGACTCTGCCTCACTTAAATCCAGTTCACAAGTCAAGATATCCCCCCATAATGCCATTGGTCCTCTTTGAAAATGAAGGACAGGGGGCAGCTAGGTGGTGCAGTGGATAGAGCACTGGCCCTGGATTCAGGAGAACTTGAATTCAAATCCAGCCTCAGACACTTGATACTTACTACCTGTGTGACCCTGGGCAAGTCACTTAATCCTCATTGCCCCACAAAAAAAAAAAGAAAAGAAAAGAAAATGAAGGACAAACAATAACTGGTTTTAACTCACAACACTTCATCTTCCTACTATACCATTGCACTGGGTGCTCCTCCATTCCTGGAATTTTCTCCTTTTTTACCTTGCTTTCTTAGAATCTCCGATTTCTTTCAATATTTAGTTAAAATGCCACCATCTACATGATATATTATCCTGATTTCCCCTTTTCCCATTTGCCAGTTCCTTCCTCCCCAATGTGGATCTGCTTTATCTGTGTGTTGTATATACCTAGATGTGCATGTCATCGCCACTATTAAATGAAGACTCCTTGAAGGCATGGAGTGTTTTGGTTTTTTATTTCCTCATTGTCTAGTACAGTACCTGGCACATAGTAGGCACTTAATTAGTGTTTATCAATTGCTTGATGGTGGTATGGGCTAGAGAAAGAAAAATGTTTCCTTCAACTTGGCCCACAAGAATTACCTATAACTCAAGTTTTACATGCAACATTTATTTTAAATAAAGAGAAGATGCGATAGAGCTGGAACATGGGCCAATACCAGAGTAACATTCTGAACAAATGAAAAGAATGATATAGAGAGGTTGGTTGCCTTGTATCATTCATTCTTCAAATGATAAGTCAGATAAATCATGGTTACTACAGAATATGAATTAAGTTCTGACTTCAAGTCCAGTAACCTTAAGACTCATTCTCTGTGGTCAGTGTTACTTATTAGTGTTCATAAGACATTTCTGTTTTAATACCCCAAAGTTTGTTTGATTTATCGATTTGGACCCTTGGAGTTCATTTATAATATTCTCACATCATTTACATTAACATTCATCTCAGTTTCTCAGGTTCACTGTTGTTTGGTTGCTTGTTTCTCCTGTGCTGTATTTAATATATGTCCTTTCATTAATATTTCATACAGAAAATATCACGAATATGAGGACATTATGTTTTTTCATTCCCCTCCCCCAAGCTATTTATCATTGACATATACTTCTCCTTATAAATAAGCCTAGTTTTTATGGTGTTATCATTATCATAAACTGGGATTTTTTTTTCAAATAATCGACAAGTATATAAAATATTTTACAAAAGTTACACTTTTTGCCTTTGAGGAACTGGTAATTCAAATGAAGAGACAAGTCAGAAATAGCACATAATAATCTCTAATACGTCAATACTTTGGGTATTTTGTTGTTTCACTGGTGTGGCAGATCCTTCCACACATACAACTAGTAGCCCCTTGACACCTGAGTGACTTTGTGATTTACTCTAGCCAAAAAGAAATCATTATCTCATAGTAAGACTGATCTTCCTTACATATAATGATGTCAAAACCTTTCCATGGCCTCCTATATCCTACCCAGTGAAGTTAAAACTGTCTGACATTCAAGTACTTGTACATTTTTGGCACCTTCCTTCTTTCTTCCTCTTCTGCCACTCAGCATGATCTTGGCTCCAGCCAGAGTGGACTTCTGCCATTGCTTATAGTGTCTTATACTCAGAATATCCTGCCTCTACCTCTTCAGTGTGGATAGAATTCCTACCTTTCCTTTAAAACCCAACTAAAAGATTATTTTGTCTTAAAAGTCTTCCTTGAGGGGCAGCTAGGTGGCACAATGGATAAAGCACTGGCCCTGGATTCAGGAGTACCTGAGTTCAAATCCGGCCCCAGACACTTGACACTTACTAGCTGTGTAACCCTGGGCAAGTCACTTAACCCTCATTGCCCTGCCCCCCCCCAAAAAAGTCTTCCTTGATCTTGCTTGTCCCCATCCCCCAAACACCTCGAAGTACTTCATATAGTCCTTTTCTGTACCTACTATGTCTGTGTGTGTTTGTTGGATTTTAAAATTTCATTTGATAAGGAACTCCAGGTGATAAAGGATCAAGGGAACATACTCAGTGTGTGTCAGGGGTGAAACTGAACCCAGATCTCCCTGACTCCAAGGCCGGCTTTCTATTGATTATAATATAGCTGCCTTTCACTTCTCTAATGTGGATGTGTATGATACCCACTCTAAGTTCCAAGAGGACAAAAACTCTGTCTTAACTAGTCTTTGTATCTTTCCCAAGACAGTACTCTACATTAGGAATTTAATAAATGTTTATTGAATTGAAATGAAATCTCTGGTGACGTGTCTCTCTGAACTGAACCCAATCATTATGACCAATTTCTCCTGTGGTAAAAAAATTTTAACATTTGGTTAGATAATGGAGAGACACCAGTTTTTTTTTTAGGACCACCCTTTTGGGGAGGACATGTTGGGTTGGGGAGTGTGAGAAGTCCCTTTGTGGTCGCCAAACTGTGAGATTAAAATTGGATATTAGATCATAAATCTCCCCTACTTAACCTTTCCCTTAATTTATCTCCCAGACTAGTAAATGGAAGAAGCTTCTGGTTTTCTAGTTAGAGCTTTTATTTTATGGTAGTCACAAGGTGATGTTGATTAGAAGGATAGGAAAGTAGAAATACAATACAAATCATCTTAAGTCTAGGCTTAGTCTATATTCCGTATAAAACTCACCAAAACCCAAGGCCACCTTTGGGGAGAGAGACCGAGTCAAGCACGTGCTGTTAACCGAGAGCCGGGCCGAGTCAAACTCCAGTCAGCATCTGTCTGTGTAGTGCAGCCAGGAAACCAGCAGAGCAGGAAAAGAAAGGCCCCGCTTCCGTTCTCTCCTTGCCTTTTAAGCTCACACCCCGGAAGTCAAGTGCTCAGCAGGCAATCTGGCATGCATAGCTCATGCTGTTGGTCTCCTCCCCAAAAGGGTGGTCCTAAAAAAAAAAAAAAAACTGGCGTCTCTCCATTATCTAACCGAATGTTAAAATTTTTTACCACAGGAGAAATTGGTCATAATGATTTCCTTTTTTCCCCTTATTAAAGTAGGGTTGAATTTCTCTGATGAGAGGGAAAGGATGGTGTGAGAGGCAAAATCAGCCCCCACCCTGTGGGTATTCACATTCTAGTGGAAGAGACTAAATGCAAAAAAAAATACAAAAACAAAACAAAAAATAACTCTGTATATAAACAAGGCATGTACAAAGTAAATTCCTTATTGGGAAGGCAGAAATATTAAGGGAACTAGCAACAACTTCTTGCAGAAGGTGAGATTTTAACTGAGACTTGAAGGAACTCAGGGAAGCTACAGGCAGAGATGAGGAGGAAGAACATAGGGGATGCTAGTGAAAATAATTAGTTGAAAGATGGAGTTGTGCAGGGAGCAGAAAGGATAGAATATGTAGAAAGAAGCAACAGGTAAGAAGATTGGAAAGGTAGGAAGGAGGACTAGATTATAAAGGATTTAAAATCTAAATATTTAATGCTGGAGGTAAAAGGTAGCTACTAGAGTTTATTGAGTAGTAAGGTGACCTGCACTTTAGGGAAAACACTTTGGTAACTGAGTGGAGAGTAGACTAGAGTGGAGGAAAGACTTGAATTGGAAGACAAACAAGAAAATTACTCCAATAGTTTAGGCATGAAGTAATGAAGGTCCTTCAAAGACCATGGCTGCTCTTCTTAGCAAGAAGAGCAAGTGTTCACTCATTGAGGTGTTCTCTGCCCACTTCATTTTGCCTTTTGTTTTTTATTGTTTATCTTCTGTAGAAAATATGATGATCTTATATTTTCCTGTGTATGTGGAAATATTTTTTCCTTGTTTTGTACTTAAGTTTAAAATGAATAAAAAATTTATGGAAAAAAAGAAAATATGGTGATAGACCATTTTGAGGTTTTTTTCTTTTATCCATTCTTCCTTTTTTAGTGTCATTATTGATGTTGGTAATAATAGCTAGCACTTACAGGTTTATATACCCATATATTGAACTTGAAGGTTTGTAGACCACTTTATATATACAAATATTCTAATTTCAATGGCTTTTTCTCAGTCTAAGTGTGTTTTTAATTTTAGGTTATGGTTTTGTGGATTTTGACAGCCCAGCTGCTGCTCAGAAAGCAGTCTCAGCTCTAAAAGCTACTGGAGTTCAAGCCCAGATGGCAAAGGTAAGCTATAAGCTAAGAATGGTTTTTCTAGCATTGAGTTGTGTTTTATAGGCATCCTGCCCTCTCAATCAGCCATCCCAACAAGCCAGATAACAGGATGACATTGCATATATTGATGGCACTTAGACAAATTACTTTGCTAGCATTGAATCCCAACAATGTGTTTTAAAAGGTATTTTTGGCATGCTGTCCTTCATCTTCATCCTATGGCTCCAGATGCCTACTACTAGCTATTGGTGTCTGTGAAAATTATATTCCCTAAAATATGATTTTCCCAAGAAGCAAAAATTTTTCATAAAAATTTGTTATATTCAGTGAATCATAAAGTTTTATAAACAATTCAAGGTATAGGAGGGAGTTGATGGCCACATTTCTTCATGTAGCCAACTGTTTGCTTTTAAACTCCAAAAAGGTTGTTAGTTTTTAAAATGAGTGCTATTATGATAAAATTCAACCCCATTGTAGTAAGACAATAGCTTGCAGGGCCTACCCCTGTTTTAAATAAATAACAGAAAATTACTTTCTACAAATGAAAGACACATGTACTATGTGCATATGAAGTCAGATATAAAAGCAAATTTAGGTTGCAAAATCCTTTCTCATGAATTGTTAGACACATATTGATTGGCAAAGTACTAAGGTATACAAATTTAGTTCTAGATAATAGACAATGGATTTTGTTTCAGCCCTGTTTTTTTAGCTCCTCTTAGCTTTCCAGATAAGAAGCAATTGAACTACCCAGAATGCCCTGTGATATAGCCACCACTACAAAATGGAAACCATATGTTTAATATTGTGCATTTTAGCATAATATACATGAATACACATATTTTCTGTAAAAAGCAAGATCTTTCCCTTTCAGTGTTTGTTTTATGTTAGTTAATGTTACACACACACACACACACACACACACACACACATTTTATCTATAGTATCTCATTGTGATAGACTTAAATGAACTTGACCAACTAAGGAAGATTACTTTTTCCAATAAAGTCAATGTTGTTCTTTTAAAAGCAAAGCAAAAGAATAAAATAAATTTAAATTCCCTGTGTCTGAGTGAGTGTTCCCTCTTACATCTATTAAAATGCTGACCAGTTCAATGCCTACTGGTACTGTAATGTCTTAATTTCATGCATCTTCAAAAGTGACCAGATCCTCTGTTCTAATCTGATCCATTAGTTATCCAAAAAACCACAAATCCTAAGTCTATGACAATGGGAGGCTTAGTACAGTAAGCTATTAAAGCTGAAAACTGCACTAAGACTTTTCATATACCCTGTATATTCTGGCCTTGGAATCAGGAAGACTTGTATCTGAACTCTATTTCCTATACTTAACTAGCTATGTTACCATACATAGGTTGGTGGACCACTCAACCTCAGTTTCATCATCTATAATATGACAATAGTAATAATCTGTATTAACTAATTACTTCATTGAGGTTGTGAGGCTCACATGAAATAATATATCTAAAACACTGAACAAAAAATTCTATATAAATACTAGTTATGATTAAATTTAGAATAGACCTCAAGATCACTTGATCCCAGGTCTAGCATTATTACTCTTTTTTTTTTCTCCAGATAAGGAAAGGTTACTTAAGGCTATATAATTTGCCATTAAGTTTATTCATTTCTTACTATCACTGGACATAGAATATGCTTAGTAAATATTTGTTGATAGAGTGACCCAAACTTATTGTTGTTTTACTTGGCATTCCTGTACCTTATTGCAAATACAAAATCCTGTAATGTCTTATAACAATTTGTGTCTTGTGGAGTTGTTAAGAAATTTGTCTACTTACAAAGTTGGGTTTTTTTCACCTGTGATTTTATAATTGTTCAGAAACATTTGCAAAACTGAAAATCAATTTTACACTTAGAAAATACTTTTGCTTAATTCACTTTTTATCTGGCTTCTTGAAATAGAAGAAAAATTAGCTTACTTCTGCTACCTGAATCCAATTCAACAATCATTTTAAAAGCATCTATGTATATATAGAATATATATACAATACTAGGTACTGGGAAGCTGAAGATGAATTATGACACAGCCTCTCTCTCTCTCTCTCTCTCTCTCTCTCTCTCTCTCTCTCTCTGTGTCTTTGGAAGTGAGGGTTAAGTGACTTGCCCAGGGTCACACAGCTAGTAAGTGTCAAGTGTCTGAGGCCGTATTTGAACTCAGGTCCTCCTGAATCCAGGGCCAGTGCTTTATCCACTGCACCACCCAGCTGCACGACAGCCTCTCTTTTAATGGTGCTAACTATATACTAGAAGAAAATTACACATATATATCTATGATACTATCCAGAATGTTAGGTGCCATGGGTAGGTCCAAAGTACTCTGAGATTTGAGAGCACAGTCACCTGGTCAAGGAATTTCCAGGAAGGCTTAATGGAGGAAGTCAAAGCTGAATTAGTTCTTGAAGGACGGGAAGAGGGATCTCCAAAAAACAAGAGATGGGAACAGAGTTCGTTCCAGACACTGAAGGAAGGAAGGAAGGAAGGAAGGAAGGAAGGAAGGAAGGAAGGAAGGAAGGAAGGAAGGAAGGAAGGAAGGAAGGAAGGAAGGAAGGAAGGAAGGAAGGAAGGAAGGCACAGACAAGGAGAAGACAGGATGAGACCAAAAGATGAAAAATAGGGGCTTTTTTTTTTTTTTTTTGCTAAAATGTAGACTATGTGATGCAAACTCATAACATAGATTGGTTTGAAACTGTAAAGAATCTTGAATCTAAAAACTTTTGTTCAGTAAGCAATGGGACGTCACTTGAGGTTTTTGAGTAGGGAGCTGATATTATCAGAGAAGATTATTTGGGCAGCTGTGTGAAAGGAGGATTGGAGAGAAAATAAACTGGACACAAAAACAATAACTAAGGAAAGTTGTTGCAGTTGTCAAGTTGAAAAGAATTGCATACTCTTTTTTTTTTTTTTAATCTAGAGTGATCCCAGTAAGAGTGTAAAGGAAAGGCATGGATGCAAGAGGTATTGAAGAGATTTGTGACATGTTATGGTCACTGGATTCTCTATTCCATGCTAGCTGCAACTTTGGACAAGCCTCTTGTCTTCTCTGAGCCCCAACCTCATCTATAAAATGAGAGGGTTAGACTGAATAAACCTCTAGAGGGTTCCTTTAAGTTTTAAGTTGTTCTAAGATTAGCTGTGTGTGATGAGAGAATTATTAGTGGGTTTGGGGCGGAGATTGAGCACATTTGTAGACTAAAAGGAAGGAGCCGGTAGAGAGAGAAATTGAAGATTTCTAAAAGAAGAGGAGTGAAGAAGTGGTATAAGGTCATGGAGAGAAGACAGGAGGGAATATAGGATTGTGAGTGCTGGTTTAGCTGTAGCAGAGGAAAAAGGCCAGATGCCCTGAGAGTCAAGGGAAGAAAGAGAAGATTGGGTGGGGGCACTGATAGGTCTGAAGAAATTCCCCTAAGCTTTCATCTTTTCAGTAAAGTAAGAAGTGAGATCACCAGCTGAGAGAAATAGGGGAGAGGAGGAGTTTGAGGGCTTAGGGTGGGGAGGAGCAAAGGGGAGTTGGGATGAAATAAGCTTTTATGTGGTGCTTTCTATGTGCCTGGCACTGCACTCAGTGATTTACAAATATTATCACATTTAATCCTCACAACAATCCTGAGAGGTAGGTGGTGTTATTATCTCCATTTTACAGATGAGGAAATTGAGGTTAAATGATTGTCCAGGATCACATAACTAATAAGTGTTTGAAGTCAAATTTTAACTCAGTCTTCCTGTCTTCCGGCTACCACCTAGCTCCCTAGAAAGAGAAGCTTTGTGAACTAGGGAACTTATATAACAATAAATTGCGGCTAAAAAAATATATATTGCCACAAGGCATCAAGAGCCCATCTGAAGTTAAATAATCTAAGGTTGTAGTAGACCTAGTGAGAGCATGCTTTCATTTGTCACTTAAGGAGCAGGAATAGAAGAAGGTAGCTTTCAGTAGTTGCTCAGGATTAGCATTAAGGAGAGGGGAATTCAAAAGTGGAAGACTGGGCATTATTGAAGTGATGAAATATAGTCATGACATTATGACATTATGCAGTCCTTTGGTGGAGAACTACTCCACTGCTTGAATAGATGAATAGAATGGCTTTATCAAAATCCAGGAACTCCATGTTAAAGAGACAAGTCATCTGGAAAGGCCTTTAACACAACACATGATGACTCTAGCAAGCCCAGTGTGTGTGTTGGGGGCAGGAGAGGGGGAATAGAGAATTGACACACATTAGGAATTGAGCCCTATTAGGGGGTGTGGGTAGGGTGTTACAGAAAAGTAGCCCACGACTTCTCGGTTTTTAACCGAGTAAGTGGCAGTCTGGGAACTAGAACCTAGGGTTGGGCTACCTTCATTTTGTTTCCTTTTTAACTTCTGGGAAAGAAATGTTTATTTTAACTTGACAAACAATGAAAACTTTAAGAGCTGAGTAGTAAGATTTTGTAGACTACTTTTTTGCCCATGAGGTAGAACGATTTTCCTGGTGGCATTTTTGAAAGAAAATGGTTTCTAAGATTTAAATAGTATTGTGATTATGTAATACCTAGTTTTCAAAGTTTTAAAAAAAAATATGTACTTCAGCTTCTGAGCTGTTTGGTGAAACAGCATTATAGATGTTAGCTCTCAAAGGTATGTTTGGAAAGGAGTGACATCGTATATGTTGTCAATGTATTTTGAATGCTTTCTTTCCCCTGGGTTGACATGAGAGCTGTCAGAGATCTATTTAAGAGACTTGATTCTGTAAAATGACTAAGAAACAATGGTTTCTACCCACATCATCTTTGTATAGCTACTATACTATGTGTTCATTGACAGACTGGCAATTCCCAAGATTTTACAAATTACACAACCTGGATAAAAATGAAGTTCCCTGGAAATGACTTTTAAAACATTATTAAAATCACAAAGATATTTTAAATGGTAGAAGAGAATGGCTTAAGGGTTGTGGGGAGGAGGGTACAGGTTAAAATACCTAGACTCCCTGGAGCCACAGGTATTTGAATATCAGTCCAGTTGACTCAGCCTTTTCATATTGCTTAGGGAAACAAAATTATCACCATGCATTTCCTTTTTTAGGTGAAAATTCTGAAATAAAGCCCTTTGTCATCTTAGCCATTTGCTGAATTTGGAGTAAAACCTGTCATTTTAATTTGTATTTCTCTCATCATTAACAAAACAGTCTTTCATCATGTTTTTAGGAGTTTTTGTTTCTTCTCTTAAAAAAGGATTCATAACTTTTGAGTACTTATCCATCGAGGATGACTCAATATTTTTTTCTTAGTCTTGCCAGGGACCCTTACTGCCCTCAGGGAACACACTTACTCACTCACTCAGTCATGTGCCAGCCAGTCTCCTCACCTAGACTCACCATGATTGCCCAGAGATAGAAGACACTATTCCAACCTATCTTCACCTGTTCCTGCCTATCTTCTGTCAGGGACTGTTCATTCCTGCCTAGATGGAGAGAAACTCCATTTCATGGTGTTCCTTCTGCTGGTCTCCTTGCTTGGCCTTCCTTTCAGAGAAAGGAGAAAAACACCACTCCTTTGGCTCCCTCCGCTGGCCTACTTGCTGGATTTGAGAGGACTCTATCCTGAGGCCAAATCTTAAGGATGTTGATAATCTAACTTGAACCTATTTGTCAATGATTGACAAGTCCCACCTGATTCTCCCTTCCCTATCCAAACTGTTATTACTCCAATCCTGTCCTCTATTCCCCACTGCCTATTCCCTTATTCCAATCCCATTCGACCTCTGAAATGACCTTTTTATCTGGTAGCTTTTTCTTTCCCACTCCTTTCATCTTTTGGCTTCCACTGAGACCTTGACGCCCCCATCCCCCACCGTGGCACAGCCTCCCTGACTACCCTTGCCAGCATTGGTTGCACTTTCACTTATTCTCCTTTACTCATTGGTTAAAACGGGGGAGTTGGAAGACTCCTTCCTTCTCTTTGCTACCCCCAAGCTCACCCTCTACTACTACTGTTCAGTAACCTCTCCTCTTTTGAAATTCACTCAATCCCTCTCCACAATCTAATCAAAATTCTGGCAGCTAATGTCTTCTGACCCCCAGGCTAATCCTTCTGTTTCCTCAATGAATTCAGTGCCTGACTCACAGTCTTTTTCTCCTTTCTAATTCCTGCCTTCATACTATCTGACTTCTAGATAGATAGCACCCCCACACACACTTATTTCCTATGACCTACTCCGTCACCCCACCTCAGCTCCACACAAAGATAGGATATTGATCTTGCCATCATCCACAGATGCTCTGCTTCCATATTCATGAAAGCTGAAATTCCCCTATTTGATCACAGTTGATATCATTTCTGCCTCCCCCTCTTACAACCCCTTACTGTTCTTTATCTTCACTGTGACCACCAATTCCTCAGCTCCCCTGTTTTTTTTTCCCCAGGCCATCATTCCTACACTGGCTACGCTCCCTTCCGTTACCCATCTAGACTTCTCTGTGGAACAATTTAACTCTGTCCTGTCTTCCTCTAAGTCTCTTGCACCCATATCTTACCACTAGTTTTATCCTGCCAAGCCTGAGCCTTGGATTACTATTAGCATATGATGCCTTTCCTCCCATTCACATGCGGATGAATAAAGTTGGAGAAAATCACAAAACCATATTGACTGGATCCACTACAGATTTCGTAGTCTCAGTATGTATGGCCTTCTCACCAGTTAATCAATCCTTCTGTGTATCCCTGATTGATTCACTATCCCATAGCATTCTTTCTAAACCTTTTCCTCCTCAAATCTATCATTGCTTCCCTTCCCCTCACCCTATCAACTGAGAACCTTGAATCATATTTCACTGGAAAGACTGAGGCCATTCACCCAGAATTCCCTCTTCTACTCCCCTTATCTCACATCACTCAAATGCCTTCTCTTAACTATCTTTTCCTTCATTCCCATCTCACATGAAGAGGTAACCTTTCCTGCCAAGGCAGAGCCCTCTACTTAAACAAGTAATCCCTTTTCATTCCCTCTTCTTTAGTAGATTGCCCCTTCTCTCATCCCCACTGTCTCATTTATCTCTTTGTCTGCTGGATGCTTCCATACTTCCTACAAATATATCTATGTCCACCCCGTCCTCAAACCTCCCCCACCCTGACATTTGACCTATCTATTAGCTATCTTCCTATATTTCTCCTCCCTTTTGTAGCTAAACTTCCTGAGAAGTCTGTCTGCAATAAGGTGCCTCCACTTCCCTTCCTTTCATTCTCTTGAATGTACTTGGCCTTCCAATCTCATTATTCTACCCAAACTACTCTCGCCAACGTTACCAATGATCTCTTAATTTGCAAAGTTTTCTCGATCCTCATCATGACTTGTCTGAAGTCTTTGACACTATCAGTTACCCTCTTCTCCTTCCTACCCTCATCTCTCTAGGTTTTTGTGGCACTTTTCTTTCCTGGTTCTCCTATCTGACTGCTCCTTCTAGTAACTTTTACTGGATCTTCAACTCCTCAGTTTACTTTTCCTGATTCTTCATCCAAGTCACATTCACAAACTATAGGTTTCTTCCCCCAAGATTCTGTCCTGGTATCTCTTCTCCTATCCCTCCTTACTGTGTCACTTGTCTCATCAGCTCCCAATTATCATCTATATGCACCTGATTCTCAAATCTATTTATCTAGCCTTTCTCCTGACCTTATATTTCCATGTGCTTATTAGACATCTCAAAATAGATATCCTGTTATTGTTTAGTTGTGTCTGACTATTTGTGACCCTGTGGACCATAGCATGCCAGTACCACCCATGGAATTTTCTTGGCAGATACACAGGAGTGGTTTGCCATTTCCTTCTCCAGTAGATTAAGGCAAACAGAGATTAAGTGACTTTCCCAGGGTCACACAGCTAGTAAATATCTAAGGGAAGATTTGAACCTAGGTCTTCCTGACTCCAGCCCCAGAGGTCTATCCACTGAGTCATCTAACTGCCTTCTGTAGACATCTTAAACTCAATATGTTTGAACTCGTAATTTTTCTCCCGAAAGCCTCTCTTCTTCCCAATTTCCCTGTGACTATTGAGGGCACCACCATCTTCCCAGTTGCCCAGGTCTGTAGGTGTCATGCTTTACTCCTCATTCTCTCACATTCCATATGTAATCTATTGCTAAATCCTGTCAATTTTACCTTTGTAAAATCTCTAGTATGTGCTCCCTTTTCTCCTCTGACACTGCCATGACCTTGGTGCAGGCTTTCATCACCTGATGCCTGGACTATTGCAGTAGCCTGCTGGTGAGTCCGCCTGCCTCAGATACCACTATAGTCTGTCCTGCATTCAGCTGCCAAATTGATCTTTCTAAAGTACAGATCTGATCTCCTCTCCCCACCCCCCCACTCACTCACACACACATATACCTACTGACCCCCACCTCAATAAACGCTAGAATTTCTCTATCACCTCTGTGATCAAATATAAAACATCCTGTTTGGTTTCCAAAGTACTTTATAACTTGACCCCTTCCTACCCTTCCACCTAAGTCACCCCCATGTGCTGTGTCATCCAGTGATTCTCGCCTCTTTGCTGTGCCTCAGATAAGTTACTCCATCTCCCAGCTCCATTCGCTCTTTTTTTTTTTAGGGCAATGGGGGTCAAGTGACTTACCCAGGGTCACATAGCTAGTGTCAAGTGTCTGATGCTGGATTTGAACTCAGGTCCTCACTGTGCCACCTAGCTGCCCCCTCCATTCACTCTTACTGATTTATCTTTTCCTCCTTATCTCAGCCTTCTGGATGCCCTGAGTTCCTTCAGTACCATCTAAAATCCCACCTTCCCTAAGAACCCTTTCTGCTTTAATGCTACTGCCTTCTCTCTGTTGGTTATCTCCAGTTTGTCCTGTACACGTCTTGTTTGTACATAACTATATAGACAATTTTTTTCTTTGTCTTCCCCATTATTAGATGGTGATCTGTTTAAATAGGAGCAGGGACATCAGTTTCCAGCATTAGAAAAAGAAGGTAGTTGTGGAGAGAATTATGACAGTAGACGGTAGATTGGATATGGGAATTAGTATGGTGCCTTACAGATACTCAAAACTGAATTAGAAAGTTTATTTCTTTAAAAATTAAAGTAATTTTTATCTTGTAGAAGGGGTATTAAATCAACCACCTTCTGTTCTCATATTCAAAGAAGCAAATTAAAGGGGGAAAGCATTTTCTCTGATGTTCGTGGAAATTTCCAATAGCTAGAATGTCTCCCCTCCCCCTCTTTGCAGAGGTGAAGGAATATGGGTATGGAACACTACAGATAATGTCAAAACTTTTTTGGCATGTTAGTTTTGTTGAACTCTTTCTCTTTTTGTATTTGTTATATGGAATGCCTTTCTAGGAAGAGGATACATTGAAAAATGTAGTTGATGTAAAAACAAAAAATGACAATAAAATTTACTTTTTAAAAAGAAAAATTCAGATTTCAGTAAAAAGGTACTTTGGTAAAACTTGCCAAATAAATTTTGCAGAAGCCTCAGATTTAATTTGTTGAATTTAGCAGATAGCTAGTGGCTGATGCAGATTTGTACTTTTTAAGAACAGGGAGAAAAAAGGACTATATAATAACCTCTAATAACCCATCTTCATCCAAAAAAGCTTAGCCACTGATGGAAGATGGCCAAAAGGTCACATTCTAGAATTCCCAGAGTTGCATGCTTCTTCCTCCATTACTACTCCCACCCCCCACCCCCATCCCCAACTAGCTGTCTATTAAAATTTGACCACAGGAAATCAGAGGGAACAATACTGGGAAGGCAAACATGGATCATTATTGCAGCCCTTCTCTCTTAAGATTCCTTAACCTTCTATTCCTCCTCTCACTGCTATTTAAGCTGTGTCACATACACAAAATTAAAGTTAGATAACAAGCAAAAAGGGCTTCATCTTTGAATGATAGCCATGTAACTGAAAAGGACATTGATGCTATCTGTTAACAGAAAAGCTCATGTGAGTAGATGATTACCTCTTAAGGATTTCTGAATCTCATCAAATTATCACAAGTTAAAGGTACATTTGATATTTGTCTAGTTGACAGTCTGGTAGTAAACTTGAAAATGATTTCTCTATGGACGGGCAAGTAGGAAAGCAAGCAGAGATTTTAATCCCTCTTTGAAGAGAAGATTCATCGTGCTGTGAGCAGCATGTAGTCACATGGTCCTAAATGGCTATCTGCTGGTTGGTGACCCTATTCAGTGCAAGAGAAAACAGATGTCTGATCATCCTGCCAAGTCCCTTTCTTGCATTTTAGGAACTGTTCCACACACACAGGGAGGTTATTGTTAATTTCTTTCAGATGATGGCTAAGAGCTTTACACCTCTGAGCACCACTTTTCAACTTAAGTGAACATTAGTACCCATTTGTTTTTCTCTCATATAGCCAATGTGCAATCTAGTTCTTTACTTATTAGAGAAGTCATTGAACTTTTCTCATGTTTAGGGGCATGAAGGGACCTTTTGCCCCCACATCCCTTCTATTTTTGCCTACTACCTATAAAATAGAGGATAGCATTGCATTTTAAAATATTCTATTAGTAGTAAAAACAGAGTAGTGGTTCTAATTTTTTTCTTTTAAAATTTTATTATTAATTTATGAAATAAAATGAATGTTTCTATGATATAGTATAATTTTTTAAAAAGACTGCAAATGAAACTGCAAAGCTAATATGTACAATTTGCTATTCCTCTTATATAGTAGTTACCTTGTAAATTTCTTTTTTTTTTACTTGTTTTCCTTTTCCCCTCCTCACCCTAGAGATGGCTACCATTAGACATGTATGTGTATATATATATATATATATATATAATATGTGTGTGTGTGTGTTTAAAAATCATTCTGTACATATTTCTATTTATCAATTCTTTCTCTTTCTTCATATGTCCTTTGTAGTTAATTTGGCTATTTTTAATAGTCAAAATGACTTTTTCACTCAAAGTGAATGGTTACAGGTAGAGAAGGATGACATATACAGCAGTCCTTATCCAAAGGATATTAAAATACTTGTCAGAATCCTATATGATATATATATATATATATATATATATATATATATATATATATATATATATATATATATATATATATATACATATGTGCCACCAAGTACTCTCCTATCTCTGCATTGCAAAATCACTATCTTCTAAAGATTGACTTCCATTTGGCTCAAGGTCCCTAATCCCTGTCAAGAGAGCTTTGTGTCTGTATAATCTTCCAATCATCCAGTGTTCCTCAGGGGATATCAAATACCCTAATGTATCACATAAAAGAATTTGGATTTTTGGAGACCATATAAGTTCAAAATTCAAAATCACTGGGGAAAAATACTGAGAATTTATTAGGCTTCTAATTTGTTTATTTCATGTAGGCTAAAGCATCTTTTCAAGCATTGAGGTCCATTAAACTAAGAAAAAAAAGCAAGCTCTTTGCTAAGTGCCCAATCCATTTATGATGCACAGTGACAACCCTTCTCAATTAGAAAACTACATTTTCAACTATCTTACATGCAGTTACTCTTTTTCTTAAATAATCACCTCCAGCATTCCTCCTTCTCCTAAAACAATTTTATTAATTTAAGAGAGTATTATCTAATAGCACCATTTTAACAACTAATTTGCCAAACTGTACTGAGCAGTTTAAAAAAAATTAAGAGCAATGATGTCTTAAGAAGAATTTTGAGTGAATAAGTCATTTTGCCTATTAAAAATAGCCAAATTCGGGGCAGCGAGGTGGCACAGTGGATAGAGCACCGGCCCTGGAGTCAGGAGGACGGACCTGAGTTCAAATCTGGCTTCAGACACTTAACACTTAGTAGCTATGTGACCCTGAGCAAGTCACTTAACCCCAATTGCCTCACTAAAAAAACAAAAAACAAAAATAGCCAAATTCACTACCTAGGACATATGAAGAAATAGAAAGAATTGATAAATAGAAATAATAGACTACACACTGTATACTTATAAGTGTAAATGTAAGTTGATTGGGCTGGGTAATAAGGTATGCCATGGTCTATTTCTTTAGGGATAACCCTGTGTTGGTTGGTTAATTAGTTGAAAGTCATAAAATAACTATTTAGAAGTCATAGAATTTTTGAGTTCATTAACCCATAGACTTTCAAAAACTGCAAAGGTTCATAAAGACCATCCATCACCTTCGTTTTACAAAAGAAAAATGTGAGACCCAATAATATGTCTTTCCCAAGGAAACATGAGCTTGCATAGACTTCTGGAGATAGTAGAAGACTGAAGGGCATGGCGTGCTATGGTCACAAAGAGTCGGACATGAATGACTCAGCAACATAAAGACTAGTATGTGGACAGAAACAAGACTCAAACCCAGGTCTTCAGACTTCATGTTCAGGACTCACCCTCATTGTACAAATTACATATTAATATATGGAATCCTTCCATTCCCAAAATATTTCCACTGTCTTAGGAAGTTTAAAACTCCTGAAGGTTTGCATAGTTGCAGGGGGAGGGTGGATTAGAGAAATAAAACTATTTGCTTAAAAGGCAGTCCTTTTTAGCAGATTCAGATCTTACAATAGTAGATTTGTAGGTCTTTATGTTGTTGAGTCATTCGTGTCTGACTCTGTGACCACAGCACGCCATACCCTTCAGTCTTCTACTATCTCCAGAAGTCTATGAAAGCTCATGTTTGTTGCTTCCATGATACTGTCTCTTCACCTTGTCCTCGGTCCTCCCCTTTTCCTTTTGCCTTCAATCTTTACCATCAGTGTCTTTTCCAAATCCTGTCTTCTTATTATGTGGCCAAAGTATTTAAGCTTCAGTGTTTGACCCTCCAGTGAATAGTATGAACTAATTTCTTTAAGTATTGACTGATCTGATTTTCTTGCTGTCCAGGGGTCTGTCAAAAGTCTCCTCCAGGATCACAGTTCTAAAGTTCCAATTCTGCAATGCTCAGCTTTCCCTGTGGTCCACTTCTCAGAGCCATACATTACTACTGGAAAAACCATAGCTTTGCCTATACAGGCCTTTGTAAGAAAGGTGTGATGTCTCTGCTTTTAGTATGCTATCCAGATTTGCCATAGCTTTCTTTCCAAGGAGCAAACATCTTAATCTCATGGCTGCAGTCACTGTCTACAGTGATCTTTGAGCCCCAGAATATAAAATCTAACCTGGCTTCCATTTCTTCTCCCCCTGTTTGCCAGGAAGTGATGGGATCAATTGCCAAAATGTTAGGTTTTTTTTTTTTAAGCCTCAAGCCAGTTTTTGTGCTCTCCTCTTTCACCTTCATCAAGAGCTTCCTAATTCTTTTTCCCTTTCTGCCATCAAAGTAGTATCATCTGCACATCTGAGATTATTGCTGTTTGTCCTGGCAACCTTATTCATTCCAGTTCTGGATTTGTCCAGCCTGACATTTTGTATGCTGTGCTCTGCATATAAGTTTAATAAGTAGGGTGATGATGTACAGCCGTAAGCCAATTAGCAGTCCCTAGTTTGCTTCTTGGCCTGCATACAGGTTCTTCAGGAGACAGAGTAAGATGATCTGGTTTGCCCATCTCTGTGAGGTGTACCCTATTCTAAAATTTCAGCCTCAGGAATTTCTACTAATACCCTATGACTAGAGAGCAGGTTTGACAGTCTTTCCCAATGGCTTCACTGATTTAGATAATCTTTTATGTGACACATTAGGATATTTGATATCTCTGAGGAACATTGGATGATTAGATAAATAGCTAGATGAGTGGCACAGTAAATAGAGCACTGGGTTTAGAATTAGAAAGTCTCATATTCATGAATTCAAATCCTGCCTCAGGTACTTACTAGCTGTATAACCTTGAGTATGTCACTTAACCTTATTTGCCTCAGTTTCCTTGTCTGTAAAAGGAGCTGGGGGGGGGCAACTAGGTAGCACAGTGGATAAAGCGCCGGCCCTGGATTCAGGAGGACCTGAGTTCAAATCCAGCCTCAGACACGTGACACTTACTAGCTGTGTGACCTTGGGCAAGTCACTTAACCCTCATTGCCCCTCCTAAAAAAAAAACACAAAACAAAACAAAAGAAGGAGCTGGAGAAGGAAAAGGCAAACCATTCCAGTATCTTTGCCAAGAAAGCCACAAATGGGTTCATGAAGAATCATACACGACAACAATAGAATTCAGATTATTTTATTTGTGTGTTATATAAAGTGAACAGATTCACTTAAGTCTGTCAGACAATATGCATTTATTAAGTACCTCCTATGTGCTAAATACAAAAAGAGACAAAAACCAGTCCTTTCCCTCAAGGAGCTTGCTATCTAATAATGGAGACAACAAGCAAACAAATATGTACAATCTATATACAAAATAAGTAGGAAATAATTGACAGAAGAAAAGTACCAGGATTACAAGATATTGGGGGTGGCTTTCTGTAGAAGGCAAGATTTTAGTTGGGACCTGGAGGAACCTAGGTAAGCCAGTAGGCAGAGATGAAAAGGAAGAGCATCCCAGGCATGGAGAATAACCAATGAAAATGCCCAGAGCTGAGAGAAGGAAGCCAGTGTTTCTGGATTGAAAATTGCCTGCTGGGGAATTAGGTGTAAGAAGACTGGAAGGGGGTTGAGGGTCAGGCCCAGCTTATGATGGGCTTTGAGTGCCAAGGAGAGCATTTTTTATTTGATCTTGGAGGTGAAAGAGAAGCAGTGAAGTTGATTGAGAAGGGGAATGATATGGTCAGATTCTGCACCTCAGGAAAAACACTCGAATGGCTGAATGGATTGGAGTGGGAAGGAATTTGTGGCAGGCCGACCCACCAGCCAGCAATTGCAATAGTCCAAGCATGAAGTGTTGGTGTCCTACACCAGTGGGGTGACAGTATTAAAGGGATATATTAAGAGATATGTTGCAAAGGTGAAATCCACAGACCTTGACAACAGATTGAATATGGGGAAGAAAGGAAGCGAGAAATAGTTAAGTAGTAGAAAACAATACCTAGAGACACTGTGGGGATGGTGGTGCCCTTAAGAGTAATAGACTTGGGGCGGCTAGGTGGTGCAGTGGATAAAGCACCGGCCCTGGATTCAGGAGTACCTGAATTCAAATCCGGACTCAGACACTTGAAACTTACTAGCTGTGTGACCCTGGGCAAGTCACTTAACCCCCATTGCCCTGCAAAAAAAAAAAAAGAGTAATAGGCTTAATTTAGACTTGCATAAACATGAAACTAGTAATTTTTTGTAAAGTCAGACATACAAAGCATAACCAAATACATTTTCACTATATTTTTCCAAGCATTCTACATTTAGAAATGCAAACTACTATAATGAAGATGATATGATTGCCTAAGGCTAAAACATCAATTAAAGGTTTTACTAATCACGCATATTAAAGGGGATACCATCAAGTTGCATTCTTCAATATATAAAAATATAATAACTTAATAGGATGTAAGAACAAGTTAACTCTAGAATCATTAAGACTATCCTATTCTCACAGTTGTAGTGGCAAAGTGTGAATTTCTTAGGAAATATTGCTGATCTAATGTAAGCTTTTCCCCCTGATGATTTTGAACAATGCCCTAATGAATATTCATAGAAATTTCCATTTCTTAAAAGATTCATTTTTTACATCTTTGGTTTTTGCTGATTCTTCTGTTACAAAGAAAGAAAAAGATCATCTGCGATTAATTTGTCTTAAGCTTTCGTTCTACTGTTTTGTTTCAATATTATGTCATAGTATTTTTGGCCAAATATTTTCATTTAGGCAGCTGGGCTGAAATTTTCAGGTCTTGGTGATGAATCGGTTTCAAATATCACCTTTCCCATGTACCTCCAATTAATCAGAATCCAGAAGGTTTGAAAATGACAAAAATTCCAAATGGTCAGATGAGAGAAGTGTAGCCTTAGGGGCCCCAAGTGACCTGATTCAGAACCAATCTGTGACTCTCAGAATTCAACAATTACCCATAATTGCCTGTTAGGTACAATCAAAGCTCTCACAACTGTATGCTGGAAATAGCAGAATGGAGCTTGGCTATTTTTAGATAAACAGCAGAGAAGAGTTGTCATTCCACAAAGGTGGCCCCATCCAAATTAGCAGTGCTTTCTAGACCTCCCCTCCTCTTATTGCCAGGACAATAACAGTGATGTGGGGTCCGAGCTGACCCATCTGTGAGAATGTCTGTGCTTTAAACACTATTTGTAGAAACCCACAATTGATCATCCTATAATTTACATTACCACACTACATCACAGGGAAAGATCGATCAACAAGCATTTATTCAACACTCACTATACACCAGGCACTGTGCTAGGTAGGTGCTGAGAATATAACTACAAAGAACAAAACAATCTCTACTCACAGGGAGCTCACATTCTATTGGTGAAGACAACAAGCACATTTTTTAAAGTATATATGGGGGCAGCTAGGTGGCACAGTGGATAAAGCACCAGCCCTGGATTCAGGAGGACCTGAGTTCAAATCCAGCCTCAGACACTTGACACTTACTAGCTGTGTGAACCTGGGCAAGTCACTTAACCCCAATTGCCTCAGCCCCCCCCCAAAATATATATATATATATATATTGTCTTGAAGGCAATTGAGAACTATTGGAGTTCATTGAGTAGGGGGGTGGCTTGGGCAGATCTACATTTAAGGAAGATTACATTGGCAGTAATGTGTAAGATGGACTAGAAAGGAAATAAGTATAGTTATAATAATGTCAAATTATTTGTGTCACAGATTTCACATCTACTTCTCTTGAGGAAATTAATGAGCGACTATTTTGTTTCAGCAACAGGAACAAGATCCTACAAACCTGTATATTTCTAATTTGCCACTGTCCATGGATGAGCAAGAACTTGAAAACATGCTCAAACCATTTGGACAAGTAATCTCTACAAGGATACTGCGTGATTCCAGTGGTACAAGTCGTGGTGTTGGCTTTGCCAGGTAAGTGTTTGGGGTTTTCTTTCCCCTGTATGTTTCATTGCTATATCTGTTGTTTTATGTACCATAAAGATGTTTCAAAGGTATAACTAAAAAAAAAAAAGCCCTAGGGGGAAAAAAGAGAGAAAGGTATGACTAAATGCAATGGGGCATTAATTTTGATTTTAAAATGTTTTTGTAGGTTCTCAGATATTTTGAAATTTCCCCACAGGACGTTTAAAGCTGAGAAGGCTAAATGTTTTGGAGCCCACACTGGGAGAAAATTTCCTAAAAGTAACTTGTATCATTTACAGAGATGGTCATTATGAACACATTCACACACACACACACACACACACACACACACACACACACACACACACACACACACACTCCATTTTATATAATTTTTTCCTCCTTTGTGGATCAGAATTTGCCAAAAGTAATAATAGCTGACATTTATGTAGCATTTTAAAGTTAGCAAAGCAGTTTACATGCATTCTTGGATTCTTATTTAAGCTTCATAGCAACTTTTTAGTACTATGAGTATGAACCCAATCTAAAGAGGTAGAAATTGAAGCTTAGAGTGGTCATGTGTCTTGATCACGTTCACCCAGTAAGGAAGTGGCAGGGCTAGGTTTTGGACCCATATCTACAAGTCTAGCACTCCACCCATCCACTATCCCTTGTTGCCTCTGCTATTTTTTTATATAAAACATTTGATATTTGCCAGGTGTGCTGCCACATACTTGTAATCCCTGCTACTATAGAAAATGAAATTAGTGTATGCTTGAATTCAGGAGTGCTGGGTTTTGGTGAGCTAAGGCTAATCTGGTGTTTTCACTAAATTTGTCACCAATATGGTGAGCCACTGGGAAGGAGAGGGACACCATTTCACTAAGGAGAGAGGTGAGCCTAACTAGTTTGGAAAGGAGCAGGTGAAAGCTCGCTTGCTGATCAGTAATGAGCTAGTGCCATGAGTAGCCACTACACATCCAGTCTGGGGAAAATATGGAGAGCTGAGCTATTCTCAACAAAATGAAGCAAAGTAAAATAAGTAAAACTGATTCCTTACGATGAAAATGTAAATAGGATTCTTAAGAAGAATTATTAAGATGAGAAACTTGACTTTTTACTTAGTTTAGCCAGATATAACTTTCTGTGATGCATAAGGAAACACTAAAGCCATCTGTTAATGCTATCAAGTAGTGAATCGGTGGGGAAATGCCTAATACTTACTATTGATAATTGAGATGGGATTCGTGTAGATTCATTAGCTCACTTTGTTAGCACAGGTTGTTTGGGTAGTTGGGTTTGGTTTGTGGTTTAGAAAAGTTATTGAAGCATTATCAAGGAATCAGAAAAAAATAAAAGAATATGTCCCACTGATTCACTGACACTATTTGAGAAACAGTTGATACTCAATTGGGGCTAGCACAGCCTCTGCCAAAGGATTTTTCAGGACTTTGTGGAGTTTTAATATTGCGCAGTGTACATAATCCCTCTATGGATGCAGATGGACCTCCAGACATAACTTAATAGTTGACCTTCCAGAATTGCTGCGGCTGCTCAGTTCATCATCCTGTGGCCAAATTGATATTGAGTCTATCTGAATTTAGCTTCACTAAGAGTTACAGAAACCAAATATTATCCAAGTGTGATCTGTGGACTACTGGGGGCTCCCAAGACCTTTTTGGGAGTCTGTGAGAGCAAAATTATTTCTGTAATTTTACTAAAGTGTTACTTTCTTATTAAAATAATCTTTCCTTTTCTAACCACGGATATATAAGGCTGGATTTTCTTCATACACTTCAACCAGAACAACACAGTACAACAGATTGAATACAGAAGCAATATGAGAATCCCATCTGTTCTCCATTAATCCAGACGTTAAAGATATTTGTAAAAATAATTGCACTTTCTCATTTTTTTTTGTTTGTTTTTTTTTTAAGTGAGGCAATTGGGGTTAAGTGACTTGCCCAGGGTCACACAGCTAGTAAGTGTTAAGTGTCTCAGGCCGGATTTGAACTCAGGTACTCTTGACTCCAGGGCCGGTGCTATATCCACTGCGCCACCTAGCTGCCCCTCTCATTATTTTTTTAATTTAAAAAGTTTGCTGTAATGGCTGTCATTGTTATTTGAAATTAATTTCTTTTATGGTAAATATTGATAGATATAACCTACATAATAAGTAAAAGCTCTTTGGGATTCTGAGAGCAAAATGTTTGAAAATAAATGATGCCAGGGGCAGCTAGGTGGTGCAGTGGATAAAGCACCAGTCCTGGAGTCAGGAGGACCTGAGTTCAAATCCGGCCTCAGACACTTGACACTTACTAGCTGTGTGACCCTGGGCAAGTCACTTAACCTTCATTGCCCTGACAAAAAAAGAAAAGAAAAATTATGCCAATTTTCAAAGAATTCAAATACAATGAATATAATTAATGCTAAAAGTATACTGGATATAAATTAATATTTAATATTTAGAAGGTACATTTGGCTCATCAGTTGGAAACAGCAATTATTTTTATATAGGTGTGCATGAGCATTGATTTTATAGGCTTTAATATTATAAACCACCAAATAAATGAGCTTTTATTGTTTTAGAGTTACATTTAACAGGGTATGCCTTTTTATACTTAATGGCATTCACATATGCACAAGGTAAAATAAAAGATATCTAAATATTTACAAGTGTTTTATATTTATATATCAATAGGATGGAATCAACAGAAAAATGTGAAGCTGTTATTGGTCATTTTAATGGAAAATTCATTAAGACACCCCCAGGAGTTTCTGGTATGTTATCTAAAATTTTATCAGCAATAACTTATATTTCCATACATTTCCTTGATATAGGTTCTTCTGCATGAAATACATTAAATAAATTTATATATATATATATATTAAAGTTGCTTGTTTTGAACTATCAGATATTTTACATCATTATTAGATCTGTTTTATTAGTAAAAGCATCACCTAATATTATCATTTCTATTTATTTTCATTCCTTATTACTGCCAACACTGTGTTTTATATATATAATACATAGAAACTTTTAGTATTATAGTGGATAGAGGAAAAGACTGGGGTCAGGAAGACCTGAGTTAAAATCCTGCATCAGACACTACCTATGTTACTCTGAGGAAATCACTTGACCTTTATGTGCGTCAGTCTCTTCATCTGTAAAATGATAACAGCACCTACCTGACAGAATTGTTTTAAGGATCAAATGAATTAATGTATCTAAAGTACTTTGCAAACCTTTAAAGCACTCTATAAGCGCTAGCTTTATATATATATATATCATATATAACTCTGCTTTATAGTTTTTGTTTCTAACTAATGGGAAGAAAAGGTCACAGGTGTTCTGTATTGCAGGTTTCCTGTTGCTTTGTTATTTGAGGGTTCTAAAATGGCTGAAATAAATAAAGAAGGAAAAAGAACATGGAATGCTTTCTATTTTTTCATAATTCCAATCTTCTTATTGTTCAGGGTGAGATATTGATTCTCAAAATTTGCTCATAACTTTCTTCATACAGCTGAGTAGGCCTTTATCAATTGTCATATCACTGTCAAATATACTAATTGCTAACATTAAACAGATTCCCTTTCTCTCCTACCCAGGTATCTTCAGTAAGAATGAAGTACCTCTACTGAGCACATCTTGTGCAGCTGCTATTACGACTAGGCCTGAGTAATATTAAATGCATTTAAAAAAAAAAAAGCAAACACGGATGTGTATTTGGTTTTAGTGAACCCAAGATTTTAAAATAGGTTTTGAAAAAGTGAGATTCTGGGCCACCTTAATTTTACTCATTCAACCATTATAGTATTTAAAAAGGTTCCATTTCCATTTTCAGTGAAATACATAAGGAATTATAGAACTCTGTTGAAGAAAAGAGATCCAAATTAATTTGAAACAAAAGTTATTGAAGTGAGCAGCCATTCCAAGGATATTCATGTATAACTATTATTCAGTGTTCATTTTGTTAACTCTCCAAGATTCAGTTCCAGCTGAATTATCAATGACTGGAGTTAGGGATCTGCCTTAGAAATTTCAACATCCAAATGAGTTTCATTTCAGAAAGAAAATAATTTGTGAATATCTAAGTGACATAGACCACTCTTGGCCATGACACTTTGCTATTTGATAACTTACTGCGATGCATTCTTCATGCTTCCACCATGAAGAACTCTGTGGCTCCAGGTACAAGGCTAAAATATAAAATGTTAAACAGTGTTTAATAGGTTTGGTAAGCACTATGTTATAAAATAGCTTTAATTAATAAATGACTAAATAAAGTGAGTCAACCATAAGCATGTTTCCCCATTTACCTTGCTTGATTGTATTTAAAGAAGGAAAATAAAAATTTGGCTTTGCATATCCTGAAACTAGCCAACCAAGTGTTAATACCAGAGGAGGATCAAAGCCAGGGTTGTAAAACTGGAGGTTTTTTTTTTAAAAATACACCTGGCCCCCTCAGCTGTACAAGTTTGAAAACTATTAGCTGTTGGCTTTCATGTCTCCGAACTCTTAAAATTAAATTGAAACTCTCCTTTATCAAAGCAGATCTTGCCTTTGCATTTATTATGATACACAGTAGCCATTTAATAAATGCTGGTTGATCTGTTGTGGTTAGTGACAGCACCTGCCATATGCTACTGAAGTGTGCTCTTTGCTTATATAATTTCTTTGTCCTTTAGCTTTCTCTTACTCTTAATGTTCATGTTGCTGGAAGAATTTCAGAGGAGATGACTTGAATCTTGTTTTATGTCTTAGCAAGAGGACAGTTGGTTGTCTGTTCACTGAGTGGAGTGGGCAGTGGCTCGTTGGGTCCTGGGTTAGGGTGAAGAAACTGGACAGCTCCCCATTCTTTCCTGAATCATGTCTTCATAGTGTCATTTCATTGTTTGTTAAAAATTAATTCCTCTAACATTGACAGAAGAGTATTAAAACACAAACATAAAAACGCATTGATTTCAAAACCTTATGTAAATTACTTCTGGATTATTGAAACCAGTGCATATCATAAAGTTGATTATTCTGAGTTTCTCAAGAAGCAGATTAATAGCAAGTACAACAAAAGCATTTCAGAAGCAGTAACTATGTTTTATAAACAGTCAAGCCATTCTCTCACCTCTGAACTCTTACAGACTGTTATGGTCTGCACCAAACAATTTAGTACTTAATTGCATACTGATTTGCAATGCATACAATCTGTTCATATGTTTTAATTTTGTCTCCTCAATTTGAATGTAAGCTACTTAAAGGTAAGAAGCCTATAGGGGATATTGAATAAATATTTGTTGATCAATGAATGGATTAACTTGAAATCTTCCATATACTCTACTAGTTAAAACTGCAAAGTTGTCTTCAAAGACCCTGCAGAATGTAGAATAATAATCTAACCTGGCGCTCATGGAATTACATAATTAAAAGATCCTTTTAGTAGCTTCCATTTTTCTCCACCTGAAGCAAGCACTTTTTGTCCCAGTGGATCCTTTATGGTCCAGAAAGTGTGAAAAAGAATTGGATGACATACTTCTCCCTTCAGTATTCTTTCTTTTTAACTGCTGCATTCTGGAATTTAATTTAGCAAGTCCCACTATTGCTGTTAGTATACCTCATGTTATGTGAATGCTTAGTGTTCACACAAGTTAGCTATAATTTCTCTGAAGTTAAAGGATTTTTAAGAAATGGAGATAGTTGTTCCCCTTAGAATTAAGTTAAAACAAAATAAGACACATGATATTGTTTGGTAAACCTACGTTTTAAAATAAAAAAAAGTTTAATGTCTACTGCTAGGTACACCATATTTCAAAAGATCTATGATTTCATTCACTTAGGGTCTCACGGATAAACAGTTTGTCTTTAGACCTCTGCTAGGAGTCTATACAGCTTGGTGGGACTTTAGGAAGATTATACTCTACTGTTTTTTGCACCACAAGGCATTGTTGTAAACCTTTAGAAGAAAGTTAAGTGCCTTACTATGTGCCCAGATCTGTACCTTGCATTTGACAGAAATCACATTTGATCCTCACAACAAGCGTGGTAAGTAGGTTGGACAAACAAAGGGAAACCAGTTAAGTGACTTGCCTGGTCAGTTGTGCCTCACACAATTAGTGAGGGTCTGAAGCTGAATTGGAACTTGGGTCTTAACTCTAAACCCAGAGTTATCTGTCTACTCTGCCACCTAGCTGCTAGAAGAGGAATACCCTAATTCCACAATAACACTTCTGTGGATCTCATCCACATGGTATTTTTTGCATGGGTATATACTGCAAAACATCAACACTTAATCTTTTTATGCATTTCTTTTCTTCATCTTTCATTAAGTCTTCCATTGTCAATTTTCCTGTGGCATGGGAGGCTTTCCTGCAGGCCTTTTAAAATTTGGTGGACAGCAGTATAATCAGGATAACTGTCATCTTTCATTGACAAAACAGGATCATCCCACTTCTTTGCCAATACTATATTTTCTGGATATCATTTTATAACAGTTTTTGCATGTAAATCATCATTGCTCATGTTCATGGCTACCTACTTCCACTGCCCTCTGAGTCACCCACAACTTTGATTCCTCTGAGGTTATAGTGTTCTGTAAGATTGTATGAGGGAGGGGCAGCTAGGTGGCGCAGTGTATAGAGCAACAGCCCTGGAGTCAGGAGGACCTGAGTTCAAATCCAGCCTCAGACACTTAACACTTACTGGCTGTGTGACCCTGGGCAAGTCACTTAACCCCAATTGCTTCACCCAAAAACAAAAGATTGTATAAGGGAGAAGCTTTGAACTGTGATAAAAAAATTCTCTACCATTTCCCAAATGCAATCCAGACTGTTATCTTTATCTTATTTTATCAGATCTATATATGATTAACCCTCTGTACTACTTACTTGTCCATGACATAGGATCACAGATTTAGAGCTAGAAGTCATGTAAACAGGTTAAGCCTCTCATTTTACAGATGAAGAAACTGAGGTCTTAGAGGTTGTGATTTTTTTCCCCAAGGTCACATGAGTTAATAAATGACCTTCCAACACCAGATACATTCTGTCATTGGACCTACCCATAAAGCCATCTCAGCTTACTAGAACCCATTAGAACAATGTGCTGTACTGACACAAGTCCAAAAAATGGGGTCATTTTCCCTCCATAAAGGAATTTTGTGAAAATCTTCCCCAAAAAAATCTGAAAGTAATTTGGCAGTTTATTCAATAATGTAAGTTTGTATCATTGGAATAAAATCAAATGTTGTTTATATCCATGTCTGTGTTACCTCTATTGTTCCTAATCTACCAGGGATATAGTTAAATGAAAGGAAGAAAAATACTTGAGTTTACTGGTACCTACAATCCCTGAAAGACCACTGCAAATGAATAAGTTTAAAACTAAATTTATATTAAATCTTACACTCTAAAACTGTATTGTAAATGTCTGAGATTAATGTGAGCCCAATTGCTCAGGCCCTTGGATTTCTAATTTTCTTCATAGACCACCCCCATATCAGACAAGCTATCAATTAACAAACATTCGTTTAAGTGCTTAATTTAACAAATGTGCTAAGTACTAGGAATATAAAAACAAGAGTGAAACAAAGTGAAAGCTTATTGAGGGCAGAGACCACCTCTGGGGTACACATGTACATATATATATATGCGCAGAATGGGGACATGGTAACCACAAATGGGAAAACACAGGGAGCTAAGCTGAGGGGACTTTGGAGTGGAGGGGGAGAGGACAGTGAGATAAGGAATAAGGAACTGCCTTGCTGAGTGTTGGTGCTTCAGCTGAGTCTTAAAGGAACCCAGGGATTCCTTGAGCATGGGGGCCAGACAGTGTGCAAAGGCACACAGACAGTCAGGGAAGGTTAGCACAAGAACAAATAAGTCAATATGGCTGGACTATATAGTGTACGTGAAGGCAAGTAATATGTGATAAGATTGAAGAAGAGTCAGGTAGTAAAGAGAGGCAAATAGAGGAGTTTATATTTCATCCTAGAGGTTTTCAGAGCCATTGATATTTTTGAGTACAACTGCAGCAAGGTCAGATCTGCCCTTCAGGGAAGCCTTGACACTTCTGTAATCAAACTTCTTCGTCACACCAGAGCAGGAAGCTGTTAGTGAAAGTATATTGCTCATGGCCCTTTCTTGGCCTAAGACTGAATGAATGCTATTAGTAAATTATCTTCTAATATAAACTTAACATTCTATATGTATACAGATGTGGATGTGGGTATGTATACACACACATACACATTTTCAGTCTTTAAAAAACTTAAAAATAGTTTGTAAGTGACTTAGAGTCTACTGTAAGCTTTCTCTAAAGTAGGTTTAACTATAGCCTGTAGCAAGTTTTTCTTCAAAGTCACATTTCATGTATTAACAAAGTAGATCATATAACAGGAGTCTTATCCTTCCTACCCTCCACTCCTCCAAAATAAAGTCCACAGTTTCTTAACATGTTGAAACATTTTTCTGTACCAAGGATTTACTGCAATTTAACTGTGGCTAGTTTGCAGTAAAATTCAGACTTTACTTTGAAATCCTTAAACAGAAGACCCCCCCAAAAAAACACCTAACTAAAAGCTCTAAACAAGTTGACAATTTGTGTTATGCATTTCAAGGCAATCCAGATGAATTCTACAAGAGAGATTTTCATTGTCAACTTAATTACTTGAAGGTTAAAAATATTGGTAGAAGGAAACAGTATGGTGGTGATTTCTTTTACACAAAGTGAATTTAGAAGCTAAGGCTGGGCAGTTTTAGTTATATAGAGTAGTAGTCCAAATTAGGAGTCGTGTTGAAGGCCAAAATAAGCCAACCCAGGGCTGAGATTCAGGGATTTGTCTAAAAATGATCTTACAGCGCCTTTCTAGAGGAGAATGCAGCCTTTGAAAAGTATAACAGAAATAAAACCTGTTTTCTGGTGCCTCACTACTGCATAAAACAGTGCTATTCTAGCATTTCCTTTATGCCCATCTGTTCATGGCTCTAATAATAATTTTTGAAGACTTTACATTTTAACAGTGCTTTACAGTTTAGAAAGCACTTTCACATACATTTTTTGTGTTTAAGACAATTTATCATAACCTTCGGCGGAGTCCATGTAGAGGTAGCTCTGGAACCCTAGTGAAGTCTGGAGATAACGTGAAATGAAAAACCAGAAAACAAGTCTTAGTGGGGGAAGAGGAGACTTTTCCTGGGAGGGCAGGACATGACATAATGTAGGAAAAGAACACACAAAGAGGGGGTCAAAGTTAAGTCAAGTATTCACTAAGGTCCTTTTTGCCCAGCATGGCACTGATAGGCCTTCTATGTCCCCTGCTGCTCTCAGCCTGCCATTCAGGAGATTATAGTGGGATTCTAATGTGGAGCTATACATGTGACCACTGACAGAATGTGACCCCAAGAATTTAGCTTGTTTTAGGTATGCGTCCTATGGTAATTCTGGGGTTGCTTTTGACTTTTCTAACTAGGGCTTGTGCACAAATGCCAGCAGGCCTCGGAAAACCGTCCCTGTTACCTCCATCTGACCTGTCTTCACACGGGCTGAATTGGAGCGTTGTCTTTGCCAAAAAACAGAAAAATAACTCTTTGGAAAGGAAAAATAATTGTTGTGCTAGAATGAGTGTTTTTGGTTTTTAACATTTTCATACAGTCTGGAGGTTTTTCAAGAATTTTTATTGTCCTTTTGGCTCCCTTAATGCCTCAATTGTCATTACTTTTTATAAAATGGAATTGCTTGGAAGCTATAAAGGAAAAGTTATACTTAAAGACTTTTAAGACATTTTCAGAGTATTTAGGACAATAGGATTATATCTTGAGGTTAATAGCCCTCTTTCCAGTTCTTCCTTAATACATTCTGAATTTGTTTAAAGTTACTTGGATGTTCTGCATTGTAGGTGTTTGAGATCAAGCATTACGTTACTCTTAAATTGGTTCTATGTTTAGGGTTCTTTTATCTAAGGTCCATAGATAACCTTTGAAGGGGAAGAGGAGATCCATGGGTAGATTTCAGGGAGTCTGTGGACTTGGTTAGGAAAAAAAATGTCTGTTTTTCTCTAACCTCAAATTGAAATTCAGCATTCCCTTCGCTTACAAATGTAAGCAAGAAACATTGTTCTGAGAAGTATCTAGGTTTCACTAGGCCGCCAAAGTGGGAGAGGGTCCATGACACAAAAACATTACTAATGTAGATAAAATATTATTAATATTATTACTAAATAATATATACATCTGTTTATTCAGGATACTTCTTCATAATTAAGAGTGCTTTGTATGCATTATTTCATTTAATCCTCACAATGAGCCCTGAGAAGTGGACAGCACAAGTATTGTCTCTCATTTTAGAGACGAGGAAAACCTCACAGAGGTTAACGTAACTTGCCCACAGTCACACAGCTTAGAAGTAGTACAGACAGGACTAAAATCCTGGTGTTTTGTGTACAAATTCAGTGCTTTTTTTCCTCTACCCCTACTGTCTACCTCATAAGTGAAATGTATGCTAAAAAAGAAGGAAAGTTTTCCAAAAGACAGGATTGTTTGGTGTTTCCCCCTATGTACCTGCATGTTCTGCATGTCCTACTCTGCCTGTGATAGGACAGCTGTAAGCAATTGTTATTATAATCAAAAACACCCACACGGTTTTTAGAAACCCAAGTTACACCCTTTTGCTCTCAGGCTCTGCCAGATAGAAGCAATAAGTTGCTGAGCAGGGTTTTATTAAAAGCATAAAAACCTTGATGCAAGATGCAGGTGTTACTATAAAACTGGAGAGGGTTTTTTGGTTTTGGGGGGGATTTTTGCTACCCTCTCCCCCTTTTTTGAAAGAGGTTCCTAGGTAATAACTCTACAACAAAACTAGCATTTGAATTTTCATTATTCAGTAAGTGGCTATGTTAAAGTACATTGTTACGAAATTTATTAAATCAGTGAAGAACACTAAAGAGAAAAGCCCTGTATATCAAACAAACAAAAAGGCTCTCTTGATAAAAATAAAACAAGTGAAACTTGTGCACAATCCAGAAAACTACAGAAATGAAACCCTCTTATAAATGGTATATTAGATATTGGAAACTAGCCAATTTTATAAGCTGAATGGAGGTTGAAAACATTGCATGTGGGTAAAGAAGACAGAGTAGGCTAAATTGTAACAAAATAGGTGTGGGAGGAAGAACATCTGTCTAGAGAAAACACAACTTGTCATGCTGTTTAGTTACAATAACATAGTTTTTCCCGAAACAAAGAAGGGGTTAAACACAGTTATAGGAAACAGAACTGGACCTCCCTGGCAGCATGAAAAGAGATCAGGAAATGATGTTATGCAAGTAGAAGAGGGGATGTATTTCATGGATCCTAGGATAGGAATTTCTAAAAGCAAAATGCTTATTGTCACAGTGGTCAGCGGAATGCAAAAAAAAAAATCACAAACAAGTTATGTAGTAAACATGCACAGAATATGGTAATTGAGGCACTCTGAAAAATAATAAACATTGTCAGAAAGTGTTAGTTATGGTTGCTTTGCAGAGCATTATTTTTTAAATGATGGGAATCTAAAACAGTTATTTATCAAAGGCAGTTTAAATTTTGTAAAATGATGTTTGGGATCAAACACTATACCTGGTGTTTGATCCCAAACGACCAATACTTAAACTAAGTAATATCTTCTTCCACTATAAAGCTGCCAGTGGCTAACAACTGGGGGGAGGCGGGGAACCATTGAGAATCACTGATTTAGGCCACAACCACAATGCAAATATCAGTCCCTTACACTAAGGAAAAACACAGGTCCTTGAAACAGTTTGACCGAGATAAGTGAATAGAATTTCCAGGAGAACATATCATGAGGCTACAGTCATTAATCAAAGCTGGTATTTTTGTAGTGTTCATTTTTAGCCTGCCTGTTAAAAGAGGAGATTTAAGTCAAACTTGCTGTACCATTTCAAGCTAACAACATGGGTGTAAAGGAAAGGCTTACTGGAAATGTGCAGCATGCTACCACGTGACATCACCCATTATAACTGAATCACTTTTGGGGGTAATTTTTCGTGCCAAACAAGGGAAAAAAGTTTTGAAAAACTGTATCACCATCAAAACTATTCAAAACAGAGACAGCTAGGTGGTACAGTGGATAAAGCACCGGCCCTGGATTCAGGAGGACCTGAGTTCAAAATCTGATCTCAGACACTTGACACTTACTAGCAGTGTGACCCTAGGCAAGTCACTTAACCCTCATTGCCCTGCCCCCTCCCCCCAAACCCAACTATTGAGAACATATTGAAGAATGGACTGATTTGGTTGTCACAGCTTACTCTCAAGAGGGCTCCAGCAGCATATACGATCAGGATTTTGGTTTTGTGGTAGACGACCTGAGGCATTTAACAGACATCTAAGGTTGTACTATATTATTCTGTGCTTAGGAGGCACATCATCCTTTATTCCAAACTCAAAAGAAAAGCCTTCTAATGTGAATCATGACTAAGATGCAACCTTTGCTTTTTAAAGTACTCTTCTGTTCTCAGGTTTTGCAAAGCTTTGAAACAGGAAAGAGAAAAGGAAGTTACTAAACAATGAAATACCAGTCCTCTATATTAGCAAGGCTGTTGTAGTTATAATATGCATCACTTTTTCAGAGTTTTTATTTTATTCTTTCCTGTTCTCGAGCTCTGAGTTCATGGAGATTCTCTCTTACAACAGAGCTTTATTCTGTTCTTTTTTAGGCCAAGTTAAGGGTTTTTATCATTATTATTATTTCAGAGTACTCTCCTTTTCCACCTGTCTGTAGTGGATAACTATTGGTTAAGATCACTTAACTAGCCCACAAACATCTCATTCGCAATAGTCAGTCTTCCTGTTTGTTTTCTTGCTTAAGACCCTTCAGAACAATTTTGGGGAGAGGGAAGAGAGCTAAAAGGCCTCAGATCACACAGTTGTCATTTTCTTGTGTGAAATTTTGTATCCTGGTGTAGTAGTAGTAGTATAGGTACTTGGTTATATGCTAAGGAATTCAAGAATTACCTATCTTTTAAAAAATAAAATATCCATAAACTTTTTGCAAACATAAATTATTTTGTGAACTTTATACAATAAGGTATAGAGGTGCAAGCCCAAGTATTTTTTCAATTTAATTCCATACAACAGATAATTGTTCATTGCCTGTTGTATGCAGAACACTATGCCCAGTGCTGTATCATCATCTTATTCTTTTTTTGGTGGGGGAGGGGGGGGAGGCAATTGGGGTTAAGTGACTTGACCAAGGTCACACAGCTAGCAAGTGTCTGAGACCAGATTTGAACTCAGGTCCTCCTGACTCCAGGGCCAGTGCTCTATCCACTGTGCCACCTAGCTGCCCCACCATCTTATTCTTACATGATTTTCCATTAGATGTCCTGTAGGCATCTCAAATTCAGCATACCCAAAAAGTTCATTATCTCTCCATCCAAGCCACTTTCCCCTCATCTTTGTCTGTTTGAATTCCTAGTTCCCTTCAAAACTCAGGTCAAGTCCTTTCCTTATTCCCCAGATGCTAGACCCCCTCTTCCTAAATTTATTCTGTATGTGTTCTATATTATATGCAGATAGCTTGTTTTCCTCCAGTAGAGTGTAAGCTCTATGAGGGCACCAACTCTCATTTTTTTCTTTGTATCCTCATTGCCTGGCCAAACATCAGGCATATAATACATGCTTACAAATACCTGATGATTTATTGATTGCTAGATGCTTTAAAAAAAAAGGATGAATAATATAGTAGTAGTAGTAGTAGTAGTAAATAATGATGATAATGATTCAATACTTAAAAGATCCATGATTTCATTAGTGTATATATTCTTCCCTCCACTGAGAGTGGTCACTCTCCCCCTACATTTTAGACAGTTTTTGTGAGTTGCTTTGTCCCCATCCTTAATTGATGGTTTATTACCCAACCTTCTGGTAATGACCCTCACCAAACTTAGCTAAGTTGGTTTTCAGCCTAAAGGTTGCCAGTCTTGGGGAAGCTAGGTGGTGCAGTAGATAAAGCACTGGCCCTGGATTCAGGAGTACCTGAGTTCAAATCCAACCTCAGACACTTGACACTTACTAGCTGTGTGACTCTGGGCAAGTCACTTAACCCTCATTGCCCCACCAAAAAAAAAAAAGAAAGAAAGAAAAGAAAAAAAGAAAAAGGTTGCCAGTCTTGACTTTGTTGGTAGAACCTACCAAAGTTTATATTCTGCTGGCTGTACCTAAAGTTACCTCTATACCATAATAAATATCAGAATATGGCTTTCATTAAATAACAACAGCAATAAGGCCTGACATTTATAGGGCATTAAATAAGACACAAAGTGTTTTGCTTATGCATAAAATAAGTGGAATGAATCATAGACACCCTCATTTTACATTGTCTTATTTACTTTCATACCTTCTATGGTAGAAAAGTATATATGTGCATACAGTTTGGAACCACAAAGCAACTCGATTTGCACCAAACATAACAGAATTTCTACACCCAGATGAAGATTTTCCCCCTTCACAGTAGTCACCTTGGGAGACTACATTTATTACAACAATGATGCCATTATGCCATTTTGACGCTATTCCTTTAGAATTTCCCAAAGATATTGTAGCATTGCTCTTACGAATATCCTCATGACAAATTTTGTGCCTTGAGGATCCATTTGATTTTTGCAGAGACAGGTCATTCAGAGCCAAGCCTGATGAAAAAAGTAGATGAACAAACTGTGATGTCATCACAGTGTGAGGGTGGCAGTACAGCAGAGTCGAAAGAGAGCTGGGTTTATAGTTGGAGCATTGGAGCTTAAATCTCAGCCCTGCCACTTACTACTTGTGTGACCTTGGTTAGAGGAGGAGGAGGAGAGGCTCAGTTTCCTCATCATTAAAACAAGCTGATTAATTTAGATGATCACTAAGGCTAGCTCGAAATCCATAATCATGATCTTGGGACAGAAATGATAGGTAACTGTAAAGTAATGTGACTGATTTGATTCTGTGGCTCTGGAGTTTGTTTCAAGGGAGTTTTTCAAAAATGTTTTAAACAATGGATGGTATCATTGGAATAAGCCTTTTTGCATCCCAAGGTGACCACTTTGAAGGATGACTTTCATTTGGGAACATAAACTCTGGTGTGCTTGTTTTCAGTAAATAAATATCTCATTGCTTTATGGTCAGACAGTGTGCATCATACTTTCAGTTTGCCTACAATCTGTCTTACCCTTTATTTTCTGACACCATTCTCTCTGTTTTCATGTTAGCAAAAATGGAAGCAAAGCAATAAAATGTCATTCATCATCAGAAGGATTTGAATTTCCTTTTATATTTTGCATTTCATTAAAGCCATTTTTTAATATTTGGGGTAGCAGGCAGACTAAATTTATTTGAACACTATTTCTGGAGTAGCATAAAACATAACATGAATGATTTTTACTTGGATTTTAGAGGAGAACAAATCTCTGCCTTACTGTTTATTTGTTTACATGAGTATAGGTAAATAAATGAAAAATATCAGATTTCCTCAATATTTAATAAGTGCTCTTTGTTTTGTAGAGCTGTGGAATACTGACAATGAGGAAAGCCCCCTTTGAGCTAATTTTCTACCTGTTCTAGTGCATGACTTCAATCTGGTTCTCAGATTCTTTGGTTCAGTGCTTCTCTCAGTCTTGAAGGTTACAGAGAAAATTGAAATTAGGAAATGTCCCCCTGCTTGGTAATGATGTTTAGAATGTCTTTACTGGTAGTAAGCATGCTTATTTTAAAAAGCAAACACCTTTGCAAAACTTGTTTGTTTGTTTTTTCTCTCCATAAAATCTAAATCAAATCATTCAAACTAAGCTTTTTACCACCCTAGAAATAAAATTCATACGAATTATGTCCATCTGCTACCTAAAAATGTCCAGAATTGCTACAAGAGGAATTCTTCTCCATATTATTTATGTTCCTAGAATGCATGGTACAAGTTATATAAAATAAAGGAGACTTCAAGAACTTTTAGGAAAATGCAGTTTCTCATGCCTAACAGCTTCCCAAGTAGGTAGAGCAGCAGTGCATGAAAAAAGCAACTGTTGTTACAGCATCAATCACTTGTTTCTGGATTGTATTTTTTAAATAATCAAAAGCTCCTCTCCCCTGCATCACATTATTCAGAAAAGACCAAAAAAGAGGAAAAGGTCCTATATGTACAAAAATATTAATAGAAGATTTATTCATGGTGGCACAAAACTGGAAACTAAGGGGGTATCCATCAATTGGGGAAGGGTTGAGCAAATTGCAGTATGAATGTAATGGTATCCTAATGTGCTATAAGATATAAGGAAAAAGACTATTTGAGAGAGCCAAGGGAAGACTTGTATTAATTGATCCGGAGTGAAGTGAGCAGAACCAGAAAAATAATCCTATAAAAATGAAAAATTTGAATGACTTGAGAATCTGATCAACTAAATGATCAGCCATGATTCTCAAGGACTAGTGAACAAGAACATTTCCCACCTTATGACAAAAAGCCAATGGAAAAAGACATAGTTTTTTAATGGGATTTTGCTTTACTTGACTATCTATGGGACACCAGGATTCTGTATTTTTTTCCCTTTTTCATTAGAGTGAGAGAAATGGGAACAAAAAAGAGAAATGCTTAATAATTTGGGGGAAAACCCCAATATAAAACTAATTTTTTTAGAAAAAGAAAGTCACTATTAGAGTATTTTAGATGGACTACTGAGGGACAGCTATTTTCCTGAAGCAAATAGCTTTACAATATTAAATGTTATTTTTACAATTTACTGATCATTTTTATTAGTTATGGCATTTCAAAATATGGCGATTATTTTTTCCAAGATATGTGTTACCTGCCAGTGTGGAGTGTGTTTAACTCATCTGTGAAATAGGAAAAAAAATATTTTAAAGATAGCTTTGAATCACAAGCTAAATAAAATTACTTTTAGTTTTAGTTTTTCTTTTCTTTTCTTTTTTTTTTTTTGTGGGGCAGTGAGGATTAAGTGACTTTCCCAGTGTCACATAGCTAGTAAGTGTCAAGTGTCTGAGGTCAGATTTGAATCCAGGGCTGGTACTTTATCCACTGTACCACCTAGCTGTCCCCCTAAAATTACTTTTAAAATATATCTTGTGTCATCTACTTCCATTAAAAAATTATCTATTTGTAAATGGCATTTATCAGAACTTATTTAGTCATTTTAACTTTTTTTAGGTTGGACTTCATTGGTTCTCGACTCTCTTACTCCATGACTATATACAGTCTAAGTGAATGAAAATCATGAAGAAATATTTTACTCACAAAAATGCATATACAATGATAAATACTTTCAAGATGATCTTGTCACATCATGAGCTTAGTGGGTTTTTTAAAAAAAACCGTTTCTTTTGCAAATAAGGAAATAAAATTTAGTAAAGTTATACTTTTTGAATGAAAGCCTTAAAAACAAATTAGTGGTGATTTGTGAAGACAGGGGAGAAAAAAAGAACAAGGTACACATTAAAATTCTGGAAAGCAGGGGCAGCTAGATGGCACAGTGGATAAAGCACCAGCCCAGGATTCAGGAGTACCTGAGTTCAAATCAGGCCTCAGACACTTGACACTTGCTAGCTGTGTGACCCTGGGCAAGTCACTTAACCCCCATTACCCCGCAAAAAAAAAAAATCTGGAAAGCAACACTTCAAATTTATGACAGCCTTATGCTTCTGATATTGTCAAATCCTCTTAGAATGATCAAATCACACTTTACAGTTGTTCCATTTTCAATGTCTGAATTTAGCATCTCATGTTAATTAAAAGGCCCTTATTACAGAAGGTGGTGTTAAACAGTGTTAAACTTATACATGTGTATGTGTATACATAACATATTTACATGTTAAAACTGAATCAGTGTGATACATGGTTAAATAGGTTACAACTCCAGCCCAGTTTGGCTGACTTGCATTGAATGACTTGGAACAGTCACACAGTCTCTCTTGCATTTTCCAGATTAGGTCATGTCTGTGAGGAAAAACTAGAAATTTTGCACTACTCACTGGGCCAACTAAACTCCTTAAAATTATATTTTTTTAGAAATCTGACTCAAAAAGAAATAGTGTAAGAGCATTTCAAATCCAAGTATTCATTCTTCAGCATTGTCACATACACTTTTTCTAGATCTCCTACCTATCTGACCATTTCTCCTTTCTCTCTTTACTCTTAGTTGGTGATTTCATTAGCTCCCATCAGTTCTTTTAACATCCTTAAGCAGGTGACTCCTAGATCTGTGTACCAATCCCTCTCTCCTGAATGCTAGTCCCACATTTCTAATTGTTTATTTGACATTTTAAACTGGATTGACACAGGCATCTCAAATTCAGCACATCCAAAACATTATCTTTCCAATCAAACCCATCACTCTTTTTTTTTTTTAAGTGAGGCAATTGGGGTTAAGTGACTTGCCCAGGGTCACACAGCTAGTAAGTGTTACATGTCTGAGGCTGGATTTGAACTCAGGTACTCCTGACTCCAGAGCTAGTGCTCTATCCACTGCGCCACCTAGCTGCCCCTAAACCCATCACTCTTACAAACTTCCCTAGGAAGTCATCACCATTTTTTTTTTCAGTTACTCAGGTTTGAAACCATGTAATCATCTTCATTTATTCCCTATTCCTCACCCCACTCTCTCTCCTGCAAATTCTCATCCAGTAAGTTGGTAAGTCTTGTTGATTCCACTTCCACTGGTCTTATTTGTCTTCTCTCCACTCATAAAACCACCTCTCTAGGTCTTATCTTCGTCACCTCTCAACTGGACTATTACAAGAGCCCCTTAATTGACAGCTATGTTAGGACGGTTTGTCATAGAGGCTTGCAGCAAGGAGGCTAAAGTAATTTTCCTCAAGTGGAAGTCTATGCATGTTACCTCCTTAACTCAGTAAATTCCAGTGGCTCCCTATTACCTCTAAAAGTAAATATAAAATCCTTTGTTTGGCATTTAAAGCTCTTCACAACCTCTAATCCCTTCCTTTATCTCTAATCTTCTCACATATTATTCTCCCTCACACAATCTATGGCTTACCTTATTGTTCAGTCATTTTAGTCATTTCCAATTCTTCGTGAACACATTTGGGATTTTCTTGGCAGAGATACTAGTGGTTTGCCACTTCCTTCTCCAGCTCATTTTAAAGAAGAGGAAACAGAGGCAAATAGACTTAAGTGACTTGCCTGGGGTCACACAGCATGTAATTGTCTGAGGCTAGATTTGAACTCAGGAAAAGGAGTCTTCCTTATTCCCAGCGCCAGTGCTCTATACACTGTGCCACCTAGCTGCCCATGGTCCAACTATATTTGACCTATTTGCTATTCTTCACATACAATGCTCCATCTCCCATTTGAGCCTTAGCACCAGCTGTCCTCCATCCCTAAATGCCCTACCACATTACTTCTACATTTTAGAATCCCTGGAATCCTTTAAGACTCAAGTCAAGCACTGGCTTCCTACTCCTCCCTCACCCACAGATGCTAGTGCCTTCCCTACCAAGGTTAACGATAATACTCACTTTATTTGTATCCTGTATGTGTACGTACACATATATACATACACATATAAACATATTGTCTTCCCCATTAAGATATAAGCTCCTTCATTTCAGAAATAATTCCTTGCTTTTCCTTTGTATACCCAGTGCATTGCACCATGCCCGATAGAGACTATATACTTAATAAATACTTTTTGATTGATTGGATACATGAGAAGTACTAACAGTCATCAAAGCTTCTCACTAGCCTCTTCCAAAAGGTGAAATCGTCCAGATCATATGTAGGACAGATTAAACATCAAATGTTGTACCAAATTGTTTTGTTTTTGTAAAAAATGTGGGTGATATGCCTTTTGACGAGCACATCAAATGAGATTTTACTTCTCTCAATCCCAGGGACATGGGTTTGTGCCCCCATAGTCGTCTCTCTCAAAGCCTCCCAAACAATTCTAGATGTACAGATGCCTACATAGATACATAGACTGCCTGGCTGACAACAAAGACTAGTAAAGACTTAGAAGTGGAAAAGCATCATTATCTCAACATATGTTCTGTAGATGCGGATTATGTGTCAAGCAATATAGAGAGTGGGGGGGGGGTGAGGGCAGCTAGGTGGCACAGTGGATAAAGCATCGCTCTGGATTCAGGAGGACCTGAGTTCAAATACAGCCTCAGACACTTGATGCGTACTAGCTGTGTGACCCTGGGCAAGTCACTTAACCCTCACTGCCCTGGGGAAAAAATAGCTAAAAAAAAGAGAGAGAGATGAGGAGGACTGTAAGGCTTGTCTCTATTGGATAGTGTTCTCCTGGTGTTCTGTCTCATTTAAAGTGATCCAATGCAATATTAAAGAACTATAGATGAATGGTTTAAGTTAAGCCAAAAAGCATTTATAGGCGCTCGTGCCTACAATGTGCCAGGCACAATGCTAATTGATGGACAGAGAGACAACATAAAAATTATTGTGTAGATGTAAGATACATACAGGGTCAACTGGACATCGTATGTGAGGAAAGACAGTAGTAGCATTAAGGGAGACTGGGAAAGGCTTCTTGCAGAAGGTATGTTCATTTAGCTGGGACTTCAGTGAAGTAAAGGAAGTTGGTCAGGAGGGAAAAATGAGAGAGGAGAGCATTCCAGACTGGGAGACACTGTGTAAAAATCCTTGGAGTCAGGAGACAGGGCAGCTTTTTCAAGGTACAGCAAGGAGGCTGGATAAGAGTATGTGGAAGAAATCGTAAGGAGACTGGAGAGGTAGAAAGAGACCAGGTTATTGGTGCTTTATGCGGCTTCCCTTTATTTTCCTCCTTTGCGTCCTTTTGCCATACCTTTAATCATTCTTACAGAACCTGATGATTTCCAAAAATCCAAACTTCTGCTGAAAAAAGAGAAGATGCTTCATTCAGCTTCTGAGATTTGGCCCCATTCCCATCTTCCACCACACCCAGATTACCTTAAATGGGAATTCCTTAGGCAGGAAAGCTTGGGGGAGTGGAGACTGGAGATAAACAAAGGGCCCTTTTGTCAGAAGAAGGGTGAATACCTATGCTGATATTCCTGCCAAACATCTAATGTTATGATTTATGCTCTTGCCTCCCCCTGCTCTGAGTGTAGTTCTCATTCAGAAACTACCTCAGGTTCACATCCCAACATGCCCCATAAGGGTGTTGCCGGCTGATTAAAAGAGAAAGGAGTGTCACACAACAGCCCAGACAGCTCATAAGGAAGGAATTACAGGTTCTTTGAGGTTGGGTGGTTTTTATTTTTTGGGGTTATTTTTTGGTTTGGCGTGTGTGTGTGTGTGTGTGTGTGTGTGTGTGTGTGTGTGTGTGTGTGTGTGTTTTGGCAGGGTAATATTCTAAGGCAGGTCACACCACAGCTTCCACCCTATGATTAGTGGGTGGGTACGGGCTGAGCACTAGCAATGATACAAAATAGGAAATAAATTAGGATAATAAGAGACAAAGGGGAAAGGAGTAAATTTTCCACAAGTAATATTTTTCTCTTTATGGTTATTTGACTTTGAAACAGCACATGAAAGTAGTAATCATGTTACTCTAGGAGACAAAGCACAGAATGTGGGAACCAGACAGAAGAAGCATGTGATTCCCTTCAGTGTACTAATTAGAAATACACAGAAAGAGACAGAGCTTTCAGGAATCAACTACTATCTTCATGTCTGTGGAAAAGCAGAACAAAACATAAAAGAAGTAGCACAGGAAGAGAAGGGAGCAAGCATTTATTAAGCACCTACTGTGTGTCAGGTACTTCACAAATATTATCTCATTTGACCCTCATAACAACCCTGGGAGGTAGGTGCCATTATTATCCCCAATTTATAGTTGGGGAAACTAAGGCAGAGAGAGATTAGTGACTTGTCCAGATCTCACAGCTAGAAAATATCCTAGGCTGAACTTGAACTTAGGCCATCCTGACTCCAGGCCTAGCATTCTATCTACTATCTGATAGATGGATGAGCTGGGAAAAAATACTTGTTAGTCCTATTCACGTGTCTCAAAGTAGTAAAATAGTGAAATTTCTCCTTCTGACTTATTTGTAATCTGGAGGCTCTTTGGTATGATGGATTGTTTATGGAGTCATGGGGCTGGGGTTCAAATCCCATCTCTGATGTTTGCTATTTGTTTTTTTGTTTGTTTTTTTTTAAGTGAGGCAATTGGGGTTAAGTGACTTGCCCAGGGTCACACAGCTAGTAAGTGTTAAGTGTCTGAGGCCGGATTTGAACTCAGGTACTCCTGACTCCAGGGCCGGTGCTCTATGCACTGCGCCACCTAGCTGCCCCTGATGTTTGCTATTTGTTTTGACCTTGGGGAAATTGCTTGTAACTTCCTTGAGCCTCAGTTTCCTCATGTGTAGAATGAAAGGGCTGTGCTAGATGACTTTTGTGACCCCTTCATACTCTAAGTTTTTGACTTTTTTGAGCCTTTGAGTTGTTATCTCATAGTCCAGGAACAATATAGTCTTATTCTAAACTGTACTTTTCACTGGTAGATGATTTCAAAATTAATCTTATATTGTCTCTTGTCTCTGCTAGAACATTAGAAGTATTCTTCCCCAACCCCTCCAAAAAAACCCTTCGTTTTTCATGTTCCATCTATGCACTGGTAAAACGTTTTTGTTTCAGAGTATTCTTTCTCCCATTTCCTTAGCTCCTGCAGAACCTCTGTTGTGCAAGTTTGCAGATGGCGGACAGAAGAAGCGACAAAATCAGAACAAGTACATACAGAATGGGAGAGCATGGCACAGAGAAGGCGAGGTAAGGCTTGTGAGGCTCTTCCATGAAACTTCAGGGGAGATGTGGAGCAATGACTGTCTAAGGAAACAGTCATAGAAAAGTCACTTTCTGAATGGCTGCCATTGACACAGATATGGCTTGTATCTTGAACTATGTCTTATTTTAAAACTGCCCAAATATGTGCTTTGTTACTGGGTGACAACTACAGGAATCCACAAATCAGGTAAAATGAGAAGAATTAAGTACTGGCTGGTGTCTTGGGGTTCCATGAAGCAGACATCATAGGCCAGTGCTTGGATCCTCTGGGTCAATAGCATGTTTTTTTCAGAGGTGACAACATTTAACGCTGCTCAGAAATTGCGCTGGATGGCCCAATTAGGAATTTATGATTGAAGGGTGTTGCCCTTCCCCCCCCTGCAGATTATTTTGGAAAATTGTGATAAAATCTTTAATAGATCTTTAAAGATATAAACTTTATGTGTCATGCACATACTAAGAGGAAGCAAGATCCAGTGGATTGGGTACTGAACTAGGAAAACTGGGGTTCAAATCCCTTCTCAGATCCTTAACTTATGAAACCCCAAGCAAGTAATTTAATTACTCTGTACCTCAATTTCTTTATCTACAAAGTGAGGAAAATGAAATGGATAACCTCTAAAAAATTTCAAAAGGGTCTCTCTCTCACACACACACACACACACACAGACAATTATACATTTGGAGATAGAAGAGACCTTGAAGGCTGGTATCAGAAAGAAGGGGAAACAGTCATTCAGAAATCCTCTGGCTTAATTCTGTTATAATTATTTTTTTTCTCAGAATTCATTTGTTCATTGTATCCCAGATAGAAAACTGAGTTCAGAGTGAGAAAAACTTGGGTCATAGAATCGTAGATTTAGAAATAGAGGAATGAAAGTCCCACTTCTGGCTTCTAATGATTATTTGACCCTTGGCAAGTCAGAGAGTTGCAGGGGGTGGTACTATCAGTTACAGAGCATGTATCGATCTGCAGAGGTAGAAGGTGTTTCATCATCAGGGAATTCCCTATGCCAATTAAATCACAAGTCCAGTTCAATTTTTTAAAAAGGATCTCTTCCTGGCCAGCCATGTGCTGGCCAGTATATAAAGACCAAACCAAAAATTGGCCCTGTCTTTGAAGAACTTACATTCTAATTTTTTTTTTTAATTTAACGGGGCAATGGGGTTAAGTGACTTGCCCAGGGTCACACAGCTAGTAAGTGTCAAGTGTCTGAGGCCGGATTTGAACTCAGGAACTCCTGAATCCAGGGCCGGTGCTTTATCCACTGTGCCACCTAGCCTCCCCGAAGAACTTACATTCTAATGGAAGAAAATGTTAGTGTTAATGTTTGTTAATATTAAACACACATAATTAAACATACTAAATAGTAATTTCTTATGCCCTAATCATATTTAATAATACATTTTTGCATTTCAAGATTTTAAGAAATAGAATATGGGGGCAGCTAGATGGTACAGTGGATAAAGCACTGGCCCTGGATTCAGGAGTACCTGAGTTCAAATCCAGCCTCAGACACATGACACTTACTAGCTGTGTGACCCTGAACAAGTCACTTAAGCCCAATTGCCTCAAAAAAAAAAAAAGAAATAGAATATGGTACATTATTCCATTCTCAGTTATGTGTTTATTCTCACTTATAGGCTGGAATGACACTTACCTATGATCCAACTACAGCTGCTTTACAGAACGGGTATGTATTCAAGATTATGTACATGATATAAGGCAGAAGTTCTTAACCTTTTTTTTGGTTAAGGGAACCCTTTAGCAGTCTGGTAAGGCCTATGAATGCCTTTTCTGAATAGTGTTTTTAAATGTATATGTGTATTTAAAAAACTATATGTGTGTGTGTATATAAATATATATATTTGTTACATGTATAATGTGTATATACATGCACACACATATAATATATCTTAATGAAACCATTTATATTGAAGTACAGTTGTTAATTTTTTAAAGACAAATTCAAGACCTTGGGCTTAGAACTCCTATTTCAACAGGGATATAAGGAGAGAAGGACTCTATAGAGTTTTGCCTGATAAATGATAAAATTGTAGAGCATTATTTAACAAGGGCTCTTCCATTTGTTCCAGATTTTATCCTTCACCTTACAGTATTGCTACAAATCGAATGATCACTCAAACGTCTATTACACCTTATATTGCTTCTCCTGTTTCTACATACCAGGTTTGTGCTCTTTGGCTTCATAAGCATCATCCCATTCACTTATGGGATCAAATTCATTTCTATGTTGGTTTTTCAATGTCTTTAGAATTGCGATCAATTATAATGTAAATTATTTTTACACAGCACAAGTGTTTCTTAAAGTGCATATAGTAGATAGAAGGACATGACCTTGGAATCAGGAATGTCTTGCCTCTGACACACCCTGGCTTTGTGACCCTGTGTGTTTTAACTTCTCAGTGCCCCCGAGAAACTCTTTAAGACTATAAGCTGGTGGTGAAAAGTTGCTGCTCTTCATTGGTGTACAGAGATTTTCCTCAACCAGGAAGCTCCCTACACTTGATGAAATCACATTTCTAGATCAAAAAGAAGGTATTTAATTCAGAATGAATCACCATTATTTTATAGCAGAATAATTACCTGTCTGTGTCATTAGAAAGACATAGGGAATTTGTGTTAATTTGAATGATGGAAGTTTCAAATCTAGGAAGGACTTTAACTATCTGCAGCACTGGACAGCCCTTACTTTCACATATGCCATATTCCTCTTAAAGTGAATCAGTTCAAGAAAACCCTGCCTTCCTTGCTACATGCACTGTTGCTTTCTCCCCTTTTTTAATAAGTTAGCGGAAGGGATGAGGGGTATAATATAAAGGTCTTTGTAAGAAAGTCAGTGTTAAGTGATCAGAGTTGTGGAATGTAAAAGTGACCCAAAAAGGCAGCGTCTTAGAGATTGACTATAATATCAAAATATTCCTATTAATTCATTTATACTGAAGGTCAAATAACCTCCCCCCTCCATGGACACAGTGATCGTCAATGAATTTTACCCACTTTTATACTGAGTATCTGTTTTCTTTAGCCCTTTATGCTTTGTTCTAATCAGGGGGTTCTACTGTTGAGTATTTTGGAAATACAGCCTATGATTGACATCCATCTATCCTGTGTGGTGAAACTGAAGGGTGGTTTGTTCAGAATGAAATATCCCTAGTAGTGGGTTTGAGGATTTTTGAATAGGTTGATGGGCCATCAGAAAAGTCCTGGAAAGCAGGTGGTCAACATCTGTGGAGTGGGACATCTGGTACCCTTCTCCTGGGGCTCCTCCCTTCCTCTGATTGGAGAGCTCCTCCCAGAGCCTCCATTTACAGAGGGGAGCCCAAGGCAGCCATCTTATAATTTCCCACCTGACTGCACTCCTGGACTTTATCATCATCTCCAGAAACTCATCTTCCAGCAAAGCTGCATAAATTCTGAAAGTCATACTTCCTCAGTACCTTCTGCCCTTAGGGCCTCACCTTCCTACTGATTGGAAAAGGTGAAGGCTGAACATCAGAAAACCCCTTCAAAATCCTTTATTTGACGGGGCCCTGGACAGTTAATTCGTCATTTCCCATCATACTGTAGAACTTCATTATACCCTGTATGGGGAGCCCTTTCTCCCACCTCTCTTAACTTCTTTTTCTATGTTGATTTCTCCCATTGGAATGTGAACTCCTTGAAGGAAGGGTCTGCCTTTTGTCTTTCACTATATCACTAATGCTTATCACAGTGCCTGGCACATAACAAGTAACTTAGTAAACATTTATTCACTACCCCACTGTTGAGGGCTAAAATTCTAGCTAAACTGTCTAAAATATCTAATGAGTGGTCGCCAATAAATTATAAGCTTTAGCAAGAGTTAGACTTTTAAGCATTTATTAAGGAGAATAAGAATTTGGTAAAGAGAGAGAAAAAGGCCTAAATTCCTAGCTATTAAAGGGAGAGCACATTTTTAGCTCCGCTCTCCACCAGAGTCCAAAGGAAAAAGCGCGCGAGACTGAGCGCCAGTCTCTTCCTTCCTTCCTCCTCCCACTCGTCCGCGTCACTTCCTGATGCCTGGTCTTGCCCTCAAAGACCTTCGCTTCATGGGCAGAACTCTTCTACAGTAAGTATCCAGCAGGTGGCGTTATTCCAATCGTTACAGTCCCCCCTGTTGTTCCTCAAGAAACAAAATGTTTCCTTGACGGAACAGTAAAAACAATATAATAACTATTGCTAACTAATAATATGTGAACAACAATATAGAAAAGGAAGAGAGGAAAGTTTTGTCCAGAGGAGCGATTTTTTGTCCTCATGAACCGACGCTTTGACATTAGTCTTGCAAAGGGAGGGCCTCTGCAGAGAATACATGTTACAGATGGTGTATATTATAACAGAAAGAGAAAAAAAACAACAAAAACAACAAATCAAAACTGTTCATTTAAAGTCTCTGAAAGTCTTTTCTCAGATGTCCTCTAGGTGTAGTCGTGGAATGGAAGTCTTTTCAGGGGTTGATGAGTGGATAGTGGTAATCAGCCAGGAAATTTCCTACAAAATTGAGCTTAACACAACTTTAAAATAGCTTTGTCAATAATCAAATCAAACAATGAAAGTTCTCAAAAACATGTCTAAGGGAATTCAGAATCTTAGTTGTTACACATGAAACATATAATAAAACAAAAATTGAACCATTCTTTAAAATTATAATATTACTATAGTCCCCCCTTATGGAGGGTAATTGAGAAGACAATTGCTGCGATATTAATTATTAAAAATAATTTTTTATCTTTGTTTCATCACTTTTTGCATCATCTGCCTAATTATCCTCATGCCATTATGAGAAATTAAAAAATCTAATATAATTGGTAACAGGTGTCAAGGCCAAATTCAACACTGTATTTATCATGACACCTGAGATAATTATGGGGGTTACCATAAAAGAACAGAGAAATGATGGGATATGAGCATTCCCACACTTGAGCAATATGTACTGCCCATACAGTATGCCAGGCTTAAAATAGGTGGATGGAATATATGTCCATGCCACCGAACATATTGGAAGAAACTGAGTCAGACTTAATCAGATGCATGGGACTGAGATGTCCATGGCATCAGGCATATAGGAGGGAGCATGGAAGCCAGGTGTAGAAGTGAGATGGGTGGGATGAATACTTCCAGCCATCTGTACAATATTGTGGGGAAAAATAAAATAAAATATTAAACCAAGAGAATCCAACCTCAACATTTGTCAAAAGCCGTTCCCTCGGCCATACCTTGACTTCATGCATGTCTCCCCTCATGTGACAGTTCAGTGTCTGCTCTTGCATGTATTCCTCTTGTGATTGGATGGCATCTTGGCCAACTGGCATCTGATAACTCAGAATAAAGTCAATTAATGTCTTAAATGATAAGTTCCCATAATCCAAGTCTCATATGGATTTAAAAATTGAGGATAATAAATGATTGCAAAAAATGCGAATACGTCTTGACTCAAAATATAATATATAATTATGCAACAATTTCAAATAATACCCTTTTTTTTACTTAGTATACAATTACTTTTGTGAAAAATCAGAACATATTTAAATACAAGTTAAAGCACAACAGAATCTCAAAGAACTTTTTTTTTTTGAAAATAGAAAACTTTTACAAATGTTCCCCTCTTTTTTTTTTTTTTTTGGGAATATGCTTATCAAAAATAATACTTCTAGAATCAATTTACACTTGCCATGGCAACCAATTTGCCAGGGAAATGCTTTAAAGAGTTTGATCAAATAATCAGTTGAGAAAAAATAACAAAAACAAACAACTCAGAATATGGGAGCACAATACTCCTAGAATTAACATTGTATAATAAAATCAAAACCATCTTGCAATGTTTCAAAATTAGATAGACAAATGAATAGAAGAAAATACACATGGAACAATAAAAGACAATGAAATTCAAACTAAGGAAATCTAAATGAATATGAACTTAATATTAATAAGAGTATTACAAAATATAAACTTGATCGCATGACTATAAAAAGCTTTTACAAATATTCTCCTTGTTTTAGAAACTAAGTATAAGACACAATCTCAAAAGCATTAAAATCTCTATGAAAATAAACCTATACCATTAATTCCAAAATGTATATGTAATAGCATAGAAATCCTATGTAACCTCTGAACTGACATTAATAATCTGAGTGAATTCAGAACACTCTTGATTCCGATATCTAAAATCCCCAATACTCATATCAATACCTTGCTGCTTACTTCTACATTTCTGTAAAATATATACCCTTCCATGGCAAAAGCAGAGTCTTGAACTATGTTGATGATTGTCATTCTTATTCAGCTTAAGTTTTTCTTCTTTAACCCCTCTATATTGTCTGTCGGGCTTTTCACCATACAAATGCTTTATAAGATTACTAATTAAAGACAAAAGCAGGTTAGCAAAATTATGAACAAAAGGAGTATATCTGGAATTTAAAGGGCTTTCTAAGGTTGTCTCAGAAGCACAGCCAGGCTGGGGAAGGGCTGAGCCTGAAGCTGCAAATGTAGTTAGAGAAAGTTGAGCATGCGCATCAGATCTCTGGACTTCCCTGGCAGGGGAAGCTATGGGCTTGGCCATAGGAGGAGTAGAGGGTGGGGTCTGGAGAGGAGGGGAGGGACCAGCGCAATTTGAATCAGACTTGATTTTGAACTCAGGCCTGGATTCCTCTTCCCCCACTTTGCCTCCAGGTGCTAGGGGATTAAAAGCTTCTAGAGGGTGGGTCATTGCCTCCAGGCATGCAAAATTAAAGCAACAATTACTGTTAGAACTGGGAAAAGCTGCGGGAATCTCTTCAGGTTTCTCTGAAAAAGCATGGTTGGGAGAGGGAGAGATATTTCCTTGTGTGAGTAAGTTGCTGGCTCTTTTAACAAAAATAAAAAGAAAAATAGAAAATCCACAAAAACAAAGCATTAACATGATCTTATCTCCCATTTGTCTGGTTAAACAGACTAAAATAAAAAATAGGGTAATTAGGGAGTTTAAAAGGTCCATTCGAAAAAATTTAAAGGAAAACACAGCCAGTGCGCCAGTACTTAGCAGTTAAAGGGAGAGGGAGGGGAAATTTCTTACCCAACCAGCAGATCAGAAGACTGAGGGTTAGCTTTCCTCTTCGTGGTCAGCCATCTGTTGAGGGCTAAAATTCTAGCTAAACTGTCTAAAATATCTAATGAGTGGTCGCCAATAAATTATAAGCTTTAGCAAGAGTTAGACTTTTAAGCATTTATTAAGGAGAATAAGAATTTGGTAAAGAGAGAGAAAAAGGCCTAAATTCCTAGCTATTAAAGGGAGAGCACATTTTTAGCTCCGCTCTCCACCAGAGTCCAAAGGAAAAAGCGCGCGAGACTGAGCGCCAGTCTCTTCCTTCCTTCCTCCTCCCACTCGTCCGCGTCACTTCCTGATGCCTGGTCTTGCCCTCAAAGACCTTCGCTTCATGGGCAGAACTCTTCTACAGTAAGTATCCAGCAGGTGGCGTTATTCCAATCGTTACACCACTATCAAGGATCTGCTCCCCAGAGAGTTGGCTTGTTGGGTCAGGACACTGGCTTCAGATGACTGGTGAGGAACAGGCAAGGCTCTTGTCCCAGAGGATCAAAGATATAGGTTATAAGACTGACAGAGGTATAGTATATCAGGTATGAGACAGAAACATAAGATGAAGGTAAAAGGTAGAGGCTTGCTCAAGGTGATCAGGGTAAAACCTAGGTGCTTCAATAATGATATGACATGAAAGTAGGACCAGTAGCAAGAGTGATTTGCTTCTGACCTATAGATCCACAGGACCTTATATTTTCTCTTTCTAGAGGCTAGCTTGGTTCCAGGTTGGAGATTGTGTTAGCTCCCCATGCATGGATTGAATAATACCAGCTGAAGGAATATAGAGAAAAAGATGTCAGACAAGTCATTATATTCCCCACTGTCTTAACTTTCTGTTGTGCCCTATGGAACTCCTTTTCTACTATAATTAATTGCCATACAAACTTAGTCCTTTCTTCCCAGTGCCTTTATGTCTCTAAGAACTTCTTTTGAGAGTCAGCACATCCCTGGTAAGCTTCTCCATGGGCAGCCTTTATCTGCTCTCCCTATCAGGATGTGGGGATTCCTAGCTCCCTATATTCTCACTGCCACTTCCTGGCATCATTCAGTTTCTCTTACAAAATTCTTGTCATCACATTCTGCCCTCTCTTCAACATAGTCATCTCCTAAGAAATACTCCAACTTTACTTAGTTTGGTATTTTTTAGAACTTGATTGATATTCTTTCTTCCTCTCTACCCCAAGTTCCACCATTGTCCTTGGTGATCCTAATAGAAGTGCTAATGGCCCTTCCAGTGCCCTGATCTTACAATTCTTTGATGTCCTCCATTCCAGTTAGCTTCTTTACTCAGTTTTAACTCTCCACCAGTATGGCCACATCTTAGACCATATATCTCAATTAAGCTCCATCCCCAAACTCTTGACCTATGAAATTCCCTCCTCTGACCTTGTACTTCTTCCATCCTTTCACCAAACTTGTTCTTTGTCCTCACTGGGATGTTAAATTCCTCTACCCTTCCATTTACTTCTAGTTTGTCATTTTCTTACCTTACTCAGCCTAGAGATCTTATTCAAGTCACAAAGGCATGTGATTTCATCTATTATAAATTTATGCTACTTAACCCCTCTTGGACTTCACTGTGACTCCGTAATCTTTTTATTCATCTTATCACATCTCTTTTGCTTTACCCACAATGTCTTATTCAAAGTTCTTTCTCTTTAAGGCCCTGATCCTAATTCCCACATAGACATGCTCAACAGACAACCTATTTTATTAAAAAAAAAAAGTTCAAAGCCATCTAATTTGAGTTCCCTCAAATCCCCTTTTCCTGACTTCAAAAGTTCTGCATCTTGGCAAAGAATTGGAAACTGAAGGGGTTCCCAACATTTATGGAATCACTGAACAGGTTATGATATATGAATGTAATGAATACTATCTGTTGTAAGAAATTATGAAGGGGAGAGTTTTAGAGAAGCCTGGAAGACTTATATGAACCAATGCAAAGGGAAGCAAGAAGAACCAGGTGAGCAACTTATACGTTAATAACAATATTGTAAAGACAAACAAGTTTGAAAAACTTAGTCTCTGATCAACAATATAAGCAACCATCATTCCAGAGGACTCATGATGAAATATGCTACCCACTTCCAGACAACTTGAAGCATATACATGTGATGTATGTATGGTGGACATATTTTGCATTACTATGAATATTTGTGATGGGTTTTGTTTTTCTTGTTTTTTCAATGGATGGGGGGAAGGAAGAGGGGAGAGAATTTGGAACTGAACATAAACCCTGCATTTTTATCCATTCTTTTTTTACCTCCTGGCTGAGAGGAAGATATTCTCTTCTTTGCCAAAACCAACCCCTTCACCTGAGTTATTTTTAAAAACTTACTCCATCACTTCCCACCCTCACTGGGACCTTGCTAAAATGATCATCCTTTTTTTTTTCTTGACTGCCCTACAAATATGCCAAGTTTTCCCACGCTAAAAACAAAAACCCCACAATCTTTCATTGACCTTGTTATCCACCTGTCTCTACTAACTACCATCTTATTTCTTCTCTTTCACTGACAAACTTCCTGGCTGAGAAGTCTAAACTCCATCTTCATTTTCTCACCACACATCTGCTGCCCCCCTTGCAATCTGGCTTCTGTCCATCACTCTCCTGGAACTGATTACTTTCATCACCAATGACTCTAGTTTAACAGTCCATTGCTCTTTCCTTAGACTTTATCCTCCTTAATCTCTGCAGTATTTCACATTATCAAACATCCCAGGCAATTAGATAGCATAGTCATTATAATGCTAGATTTAGAGTCAGTTTGAATCCTCAGACACTAATTGTGTGGCCCTGGACAAGTCATTTAATTTTTCTCAGCCTCAGTTCCCTATCTTCAATGAAGGTAGTAATAGCACCTACCTTAAAGCGTTGTTGTGAAATCAAATGAGATTAATAAATGTAAAGTATTTTGTACATCTTAAAGCACTATATAAATGATAGTTATTTTCTCCTCCTTTTTTCCTTATTATTCTCGCCTGCCTTCCATGACATTACACTCTTCTGACTTTCCTTTTACCTCTCTAACCTCAACTTCTCTAAGTTAGTTCCTCTTGTTTCTGTGTCCTCTGAGTGTTGTGGATTCCCAGAATTCTAAGTCCTGTGGCTCTTCTCAATACACTCTGTTCCTTATCAATTTCATCTATTACCTTGACTTTAATTTTCAACTTGCAAATAGTCTCCATTCCCTCCCCACCCATCTCTCTCTCTCTCTCTCTGTCCTGTCTCTGTCTCTGTCTCTCTCTCTGCTTCTCTGTCTCTCTGTGTCTGTCTGTCTGTCTTTCTCTCTCTCTCCCTCCCTCCATCCCTCTCTTCCTTAGGCACCTTGCCTTGCATTTCCAATGACCAATTACATATCATGATTTGGATTTCCTGCTGGTAGCTGAAATTAAACATGTCTAGAACCAAACTCATCTTTCCTCCAAAAGTTTCTCTTATCCCTAACTTCCTTACTTATATTTAATAGTACCATTATTCTTCATTTACGAATCCTCTTAACCTCTAGTCAACTTTGCCTTCTCCATAACTCTTAGTTCCATGTCTCATCACTTAGAAACCTTATCAGTTCATGTTCAGTAAATCTCAAATATGTCCTTACTTCATTTCCACGACCACCCTTGTTTAATCCACATCCTATGAACCAATGTCAGAGTGACCTCCTAAATATACAGATCTGCTCACATCACTTCTCAAAAATCTTCAGTAGTTCCCCAGTTCCAAACAAGTCTAGGCTCCTTAGTTTTGCCTTCAAGGAGCACTGTTTTCAGTCTAGCTCTGGAGCCTTATCTCACACTACTGCCCTTTGTGTACCATACACTTTAGCCAACCAGGACGTTTTTACTTATATAGTTCCTTATCCCTCAAATGTTCTCCTTTCCTCCTCTTAAATTGATCCCTCTGGCAATCTCATGATTCCTCTGGACTTCTCTTAACACTTTGTTTTTCCTCAAGGAGCTTATGGTCTAATAGAAGAAATAAAACAATTACACAGAAATCATGATACAAAACAGAATGTGATAAATGCATAGGAGAAAGAGACTATCTTCTTATTTATCTCTCCCGTGCCTTGTGCATGGCTTTGTATGTAACCATTGCTTATTATTATTTATTTTTTGGTTATAGAATGATGGGAGGAAGAAATTAATGAATTAATTCAAATACTTATACTAGTATTTTTATTTCCTTCACACAGTGAAGGCATTCAATAAATGATTATTGAACTGGATTCAACTATGAAGTCTATATTAACTACTCTTAACTATTTTTATGACCTAATGAGAATTATAAACAAACACTGCACTTAGGTGTTTTTCTTATAATTATTTACCCAAATTAATCTCTCAAAGGGCCTTTTTCTTTATCTCTACTCAGGTCTCTTATTTTAAAGTATATCACTACAAATAGAGATAAGAAAACTTCCTTGTATGTTTTTTGCATATGTTTTAGAACTAATTCTCAAATAAATGAAAGAATATACAGGAGTGTAAATCATTCCTATTAACAGCATTTAGAACCATTAAAGTATCTCCCCACCACTTTGTGTAAAAGTGCATTTTGGCATTTCCATTTTGACCTCCAGATAATTAAATAAAACAAAAGGATTAATAAAATTGTGTCAACAGTAGAACTGACTGATTGGAAACAAGATAATTTCCTCGGACTGTTGGTCTAGGTAACATTTTATTCTGAGTATCTAGTTCTTCCCTAAAACACATTTTTCATTTGGCATCTGGAGGAACTACATTTGAAAATGTGGTAGAAATAGAACTTTCTTAATACTTCATGTTATAAACTGTATCGAATAGAAACTCTGATTAATGTTTCCCGTTTTATACCTGGAAAAATTAAGGAACGGAGAATTAAAGACTAATGCCAATTTGTTGTTTGAATTTGAACAGAGATTTGATATTGAACAGGGATTTGATATTGTAGCCCCTGACTTGGCAGCCTGCTAATTCTCTCAATCCACTGAACCATAGTAAAAATGGAAGGCTCTGGCCCAAATTAGCTCCTGTAGCTATTAGCCTCTGGATGATCTACAACAGTGAAGGTTCTGCAATTACAAGCAATTCATGTCAGATTAAGCCTTTCCCCATCAAACTACCATGAACAGCAACTGGATTTGAGAAATTGGCATCAAGGAGACACCACCAATACCCTAATGGGGGAAAGGCTCCATTCCAGATAACTTAATGTTAATAAGCCAGAAGCACTTAACTTTAATCAGCCTTAGCTGGGGAAAGAAGACAGAGCAAATGAATCTTAGGGCCTCATTACAAAGTTAATCTCAAAACACTTTGCCCACAGCCATTCACAGACCTTCTAATTTTAGGTAATGAGAGTGGAGTGGCTATAGAAGGGCTTTATTCTTAAGAAGGAAGCTTAGAAGCAACTTGAGCATGTATATAATCAAGAAAGTCTTTGGAATGAAGAGGGATTGCCTGGTTTGGGTTTTGCATGATGGATAGAAGCAGTGTGGAACAATAGATAAGGCACCGGACTTCAGTCAAGAAGTAGATTCAAATACGACCTTAGGCACTTGCTGTGTGACCCTGAGCAAATCACTGATTCTCTGTAAATGA